>NC_133526.1:77683089-78983089 GCF_048544455.1 Silene latifolia | reverse complement strand
CAAGAGAACTCCAGTCGGTTACACCGGCTGCCTCCCTATCTAAATCTCTCAACCATTCCCGGGCATCATCAGCTAAAGAAAAGGGAAAGAGAACTCCCTTCACTTTGTCCTGTGTCACCCCAGCAGCAAGAGGAATGGTAGAGCAATACTCCGTAAATAGCTCTATATGCCTGCATGGATCTTCTTCAGGTACCCCCCTAAAGAGATTTCTCTCGAACAGCTGTATGTATGATGGGTGGATTCCAAAGGTTCCCGACTCAGTGGTGGGTAGTAAGAAACCTTTTGGAAGGGAATCCACATTAGGCTCTGAATGGCTGGCTATATTAGGCATCCTGGCAAATAAAGTTTACAAAGCATAGCAGGTGTGACGATGTTCTCTTATAGAACAGATAATATGCAAAACTAATCAAAAACTTCGCAAAAATGAGATCAGCCTCAAGGAATAAATTCCTTGAGACAAGAGACAAACTCAAATAAAGCAACAAAATTGCGCCACCTCCCCGGCAACGGCGCCAAAATTTGACAGGGCAGTTGTATACCTATCAAAAATAACCAACTGGCTCTAACTAATATAGCTAGGGAAGTCGGGTCGATCTCCACAGGGAGATGGGAAAATGTCGGCTTTGTCTAAGTTCGTCACGGTAACCAAATTGGGGGGTTTTAATTGTAATGTTCTAAACTAATGAGAATGAGAAAGAGAAAAAGGCAGAGAAAAAGGATTAAGCAGATAAAGAAAGCAGCTAAAATAGATGGTTCACCATGATCATTCGGTTAAGTAATCTAGGTCTCAGGTCAATGCAAGTATGGTCCGAGGAGCAGTGAATATCTCCTTCTGGTCTCAATTCGCCTTAAAGCACAAATAGCTTAGCTTCCGCCCTCCCTACAGTGCCTTAATGTTCGCTACGAGTCTCGCCCTTTCCAACCTTCTGGTCTAGGTCAAGGTTTACTATGATTTAAATGCCTAATTGCGTCGACTCAATTAGACAGATACAAATAAATGCAGCGATTAACAACAAGGACTACACCAGCACAAGACCTAATATGGCAATTACTATCCCGACATAATCATGGATCCCCTAGTCTTAGCAAACGGAGATTAGCTATACATTACTATCGAATCAACAACAATAACATATAAATAATAGGAATTAAACATGATAATAAAGCTAGTAAAGATTGAATAGGGTAATGATGAAAGCAATAGAAGAAAGATAGAAATAAAACAACAATTATGATTAAGGAATTAAAAAGGAGTAATAATACCGATCACAAATCCGAATCCGAGTAGCAAAGGGTAGAAGAAAGGTAAAATGAAGAAGCAGTACAAAATTATAGAGTGAAAATGAATGAGGAGGAGTTACGCAGTCTACTGTATTTAGTAGTATACGAAAATCCTCCTCTAAACCTAATCCATAGCCTAATTACAAAAGCCCATACGAAAATAGGCGGAAAAACTCTATTACAGGCCAAATCACTCGATCGAGTGGAAATAAACCACTCGATCGAGCAACTAAGCGACAAACCCTTCGATCGAGTAGAAATAAACGACTCGATCGAGTAACTCCTTGTAATGTCTTCTCGATTGAATACTCGAACTGCTCGATCGAGTAAACTTCAGTATATAAAGCATTCGATCGACTAGAAAAGTAGTCGATCGAGCTATTTTGGCACGTTAGACACTATGACACCTTCCGAGACCAGCTCACGCGTCTTCAAAGTGATAGATTCCAAGCTCCGGCTCCTTGTTCTCCATAAATGCATGCAAATGGGACGAGTTTAGGCTCGATTTAGCTCCTCTTTGGTTTATTCCTGCAATTTACATAAAACGAACCAAAGTAGAATATTCGGGGGTATTTGTAGCTAGATGCCATGTAAATAGTACAGAAATGCGTGTAAAAATGAGGTAAAAATCTTATATAAAATACACGCATCACCTCATCTGAGAAAGTAACCGTGTTACTTAGCTTAGTTGAATCTTGTAAGACCAAGTTGACTACGTCATCAGGTGTAGAGTTATGTGCCACGTTTAATTTAGCCAAGGCTTGCAGTAGAGCTTGGCGATGAGGGAATGAGCTTGCAACTAGTTGCCAGACTGAAAGATCAGCCTTTGTCTTTTGTAATTATTTTAGCAAGTGGTCGGAAGATGTTTCTTCGCCATCATTTGGTGTGACGACGTTGGTGTTAGTAACTGGACCATTGGCTACGGGACCATTTTGAGAAATGTTTTGATATGGACGCCCTGAATGAGTAAGGTGGCCTATATCTTGGTCTTCACTATTCTTGACTATGTCCTCACTAATCTTGACTAGGTAGTGCTCGGTGAGGTATTCGTCTTCATCATCATCGGCCCATACGCCGTTGACTGTAGCAAGTTCTCTCAACCTGATGATTTCAGCTTCTAAGTGGATTATTTGATCGATTAGGCTATCGACCACGGTTACCAATTCTTGTATTGTAGAATTTTGAGAGAGATTTAGTGGCATGCTCTCCTTAGGTATGGTGTTTGGATTGCGGAGGGATGCTACTACATTTTCTAGCTCTGAGATTTGTCTATTCACACTCTTTGCCCATGCAACAAAGTCGGTGATGGTAGGAGAAATGGTAGAATAACTCCCCTCATCTTCTAATGCATGGATCTCATCTTCGATTGGAGACATGAGGTGCAAACAATCTAAGGTAGATTCTTCATTTGTAATCATCAGAACTCCAAGAGGATTCTGAGTATTGTTAGGCTTACCTCCAGGAGGTATGGGTAGGCGACCGTCTTCGATCATATCTTGAAGGACATGTTTTAGCTTGTAAAACTTCTCTGTATCGTGCCCCTTACCTCTATGATATTCATAGTATGAATTTTCTTCCCAGAACTTGGACTTCTTTTTTGGATCAGGTGTAGGCCCTATGGGTTGGAGCTTACCTTGTTTCATCAACCTCTTCAAAGCATTGGAGTACGTGTCACCAATGTTTGTGAACTTCCTTTGGGGGTTATTCTTCTTTGATGATTTGAGAAGATTAACCTCATCAGTCTTGCTAGTAGAGCCATAAGAACGACTTGTTGAGCCTTGATATCCACGACCTACCGTTTTGGACAAGAGTCCTTTATGGATGTCATCTTCAATTCTTGTCCCTAGCACAGTGTGGACATGGCCCACCTGCAGTTCCGGTTCGATCTGCGGACGTGCAGCGGTCTTTTTGAAAGCCACGCTCGGCGGCGTAAAAATGATTTCGACCGGATCGTTTTAGATCGGTCGGTTTCATCTCGGTAAGGGTCTCAAAACGATTAGAGATGTTCGGAGTCGCCACCAAGCATTTGTGGGATGCGTGGAACCCGTTCGAAATCCACTTTATACCTCGGTCAAATCGAAGCACAAAGCAGCATTTGACATAGGCACTAAAGATAAGGAAATCGTCCCTCTTTACCATCCTATCTCTAGAATGACTCTCGTACGCCCTGGATAAGGTCGTCCACTATCCAAAGTTTCTGAGTAAGAGGTGAAGGTACGTATTGGGAAGCCCTTTAATCAGACACCCAATCCCGCCCGCGTTAGCGGCCTCTACTGATCGATCTTGGTTGGTTGAATGCAAAAGTTGATAAAACGGTTTAAATGCATGAATGCGCATCCAATAATTTAAACCTAACATGTGAGAGCTTTTTAAGTCGGTTGATTTAATCCAAATATCAAGTATAAGATGTCGAGTTGGATTTATGGTTGATTTGCATGCAAGACGAAAATTAAACATCCATTTACCGTTTTAGGTTTATGGTGCATAACGTGATCCATTTGTCTTAGTAAAGCATTTTGCCAATATGATTTTGAATGAGCAAATAGTCATCTGATCCGTCCTATATCCGGGCTAACCGGAGTCGGGGTCGTCCTGGACTAATGCTGGAAAGGAAACAGACCCTGCACCAGGCAGCCGTATGAGGCGCGAGCCTGTTGGCGATGCAAGGGGGTCTCCCCTGGTTTTGAAAATAAGAAAGAAACGGCCTGTTTAGGCGCGGGTCAGTCAACGGTTATATGCCGTGCTCTGACCTTTTGAAAAACATTTATAAAACGTATTGAAAAGTGGGTATTTGACCCGATTTGATTTGAGGAACGGGACTCGAATAATCATCATTATTTGATGATATTCGGTGTCGGGTTCGACTTTGACAAACTTGACATGAATAGTTTGGAAAATGATTATGAACTAATTGTTTTAAGTTCATTTGAATGTAATTAGTCGATACTCATCATCGTACCCGGGTTAAAATCCGGCATGGTATGTAGAACCAAGGATGACTTTGTGTTGGTGACTAATATGCTTGTTTTGAAAATGTAAAGAAATGATGAAAGGCTTTAAAATACCTCCCAAAAATGAAATAAAAGGTTTTAAAATACCTTTTAAATGTTACTAACCAAATATTATCACCGAAACAAGGATTTAACCGTCATGGTATGAGGAACCAAGGGTGAAAAAATGTTTTATGGTTAAAACAAATAAAATGAAATAAAAGGGTTCGAAAATATTTGAAATAATAAAAACCGGTTGTAAATATGGAAGTGAATTAAAGGAAAATGACGAGAACAAACACGGTTGATTTCTGACCTGGACACCCCATTGAGGCGCGGGCAAACCGGCGAACCAAGGGGCTTCTGTCTCAGGCCAAAAATCTGTTTTGGCTCGTTTATTCCATGTTTTGGTTCATGTTATGCATGTTTTAGCATGTTATAGTCATGAAACAAATAAAAACATGATAAAAGAAGGATTTTTACACCCTCATACTTACATGTTTGGTTATGGCGAGTGACCGACGTAAGTGTAACAACTCGTTTGGTCGGAAAAAACTCGGTTTAAAACCGTTTTGGTAAGTAAAAAAGAGTGTTTTAAGATTAGTGACGGTGTAGTGGTCGAAGTGGTGGGTCAAGTGATTTAATGCACGATGACGGTACCAAACAATGTGTAAGGCTTGTATTTACGATCGGTAGGTCATAAATACGCGTCGGATTGTGACTTAAAAAGTCGAGTCGAGAATTTTAAGGGAGAAAAGAGGGGGCGGACACTCGCGTAAGTTCTCAAATGGGGGCATTTGAGGGGTATTTATAGGAGAATGAGTGGTTGTGTGAGTTTTGAGCGACGTGACCACCTGGGCTGCTCAAAGAGGCGCGAGCCACGTCGTGGGTCTTCGAGTTGTCTTGTCGCTTTCACACAAGAGCAATCATGATTTGTTCTATCCTAGGATTTGTAGTCATATGTTTGGTACTTGACCATTCATAAATACGAGAAATATTAGCATAGAAGGTTTTGAATGTTTGTTTTTTTGTGGTTGACTC
The DNA here is from genome assembly GCF_048544455.1 of Silene latifolia. Classification (NCBI taxonomy): domain Eukaryota; kingdom Viridiplantae; phylum Streptophyta; class Magnoliopsida; order Caryophyllales; family Caryophyllaceae; genus Silene; species Silene latifolia. The sequence goes on along the minus strand of NC_133526.1, from coordinate 78,977,777 downwards.
GGTTTGACTCGTTGTTGGAGTCGGGATTTGAATTTTTGAGTCGGTTTTTTGTCCGGTGTCGGTTTTGACTCTAGTTAGTGTCATTGCGACCCCGTCGTCGTGCATTAAACACTCCAAGTATTTTTGAAATGTTTTGAAATGTTTTATTTTTGAAATCGTTTTAAGTTTTCCGACGTAAAGTTGTACACAAACTGTCGATCAAACGCCGCGATTCCAAAGCATGTTATAGTTCGATAATCAACGGGTGTTTGTTGGAGTCTCAGCAGATACTGGGTATCTACAGAGCCCCCACTTTGACTGAGGCTTGGACAGGGCGAAAGTCAAAGTAGAGCCCCCAGGTCAATCGAAGATTACAACCTGGAGACCCCAACGACATCGAGGCGGCTCGAAAGGATTCGGGCCAAGGACCTGCCGTCGGGAGGGGCGACGCCAAGGAGACTCGAGGGTACGAGCCAAGGACCTGTCGTCGAGAATAGTTTAGAGTTTGTCGACTATCCGTGTAGGTCGTTTAAAGTCTGTTAGACTACGTACAAAGGCTCGCCAGCCACAAGAAGGAGTCATACCTGAGGCATCTTCGGATACATCCTTGCATATTTGTGGATAAAGGCTCGCCAGCTGTGGTGCGTACATGAGGAGGGCTCGCCAGCCGCGATGCGTAATAAGGCTCGCCAGCCATGGTGCGTATCTGAGGAGGGCTCGCCAGCCGCGATGCGTAGTAAGGCTCGCTAGCCATGGTGCGTACCTGAGGAGGACTCGCCAGCCGCGATGCGTATTAAAGACTCGCCAGCCATGGTGCGTACCTGAGGAGGGCTCGCCAGCCGCGATGCGTAGTAAGGCTCGCCAGCCATGGTGCGTATCTGAGGAGGGCTCGCCAGCCGCGATGCGTAATAAGGCTCGCCAGCCATGGTGCGTATCTGAGGGGGGCTCGCCAGCCGCGACGCGTTGTAAGGCTCGCCAGCCATGGGGCGGTCGATTAACGGACCGCGAGAATAGCCGCGTCGGATGGGCTTGTTTTGAAAGTAGCGAACTCGTGATGCCTCCGTGGGAATGGTGAATTTGAATTTTCACTATTACTGTTGTTGGAATAAGCGGGTTCCGCGAGGAAGCCGCCTGTTGACATTTGGGGGAATAGTGAATTTGGAACTTTCACTATTCATTTGCTTTTTGAATTTGAAGTGGCGGTTTTGATCGCCGTCTGGTCGAATTTTGAAGGAAATAGCAAATTTTGAATTTTGCTATCGCGTTTGGAGTGACGGTTTATGTGCCGCCGTTGACATCTGAAAGAAATAGTGAATTTGGAATCTTCACTATTATTTTTGAAGTGACGATTTATGTGCCGCCGTTGACATGTGTGGGAAATAGTGAATTTGGAATCTTCACCATTATTTTTGAAGTGACGGTTTATGTGCCGCCGTTGACTTGTGTGGGAAATAGTGAATTTGGAATCTTCACCATTATTTTGAAGTGACGGTTTATGTGCCGCCGTTGACATGTGTGGGAAATAGTGAATTTGGAATCTTCACCATTATTTTATTTTTGAAGGAAAAATGGCGGTTTTGATCGCCGTTTGTTTGAAATTTTTTGAAGGAAAACAGTGAATTTATATTTTCACTATTTGTTTTTTTTTTTGTATTTGAGAAAACGACGGTCCTTAAGGTCGTCGATGAAAACTTGAGTTTGTTATGTGGAATTGGGCCAAAGCCCAAAATTCACTGAATAGAGCAAGGGGAGGCCTGGTTTAGGCGTGAGCCACCTGGCGAACCAAGGGGGCTTCCCTATTTTTCTGTAAAAGACGCGAGGTTTGGCTGCATATCATCCTCATTCATTTTCAACTTTTCGACACAAGAAAACCCAAAAAACGCCATTGTTGGTCCTTTAGCTTGCTTTTATTTGCGCCGATATCATCAATGTCATCTCAAGGTACGTATTTCCTCTCGAATCCATTTAAATTTGTTGATCATTTGATAGATCGAATTAGGGCGAAAGTTTTACCCTAGAAAATTGATTTGGGCGTTTTTGATTGAGCCCATTTCAAGTGAAATTGATGATTGCATTAGGTTAGAAACCTGTTTAGGAGTATGGGGGTGCTTCTAGCTTGCATTTTGGTCCCCGTTCCCGCTCCTTATGCTCAAAAAACGCGAGTGAGGTGAGAAACCGTCTCATCTCGCCATCTCGCAATGCCAAGTTTATTTGCTTGGATAATGGGCCCCACTAGGTTGCATTGTAGTCGGGAAGGACCGTATTTGCCATTGTGGACCTTTGTTGGGTATTGTCGGCAAAATTAGAATTTTTGCCTTTTGTGACGGTCTTATGTCTGACAAAATAAGCGCTTGTTTGAGCTTGTATTGAGTCAGTTTGCCTTGAAATGGACCTTATTGGTAGTTTAGGTCACCTTGAGGCGCGATAAAATCACGTTTGCCTCTTTGCGGTCGTTTTTAAATTTTTGACTGGCTTGTGCTCAAATTGGCGTATAAATTGCGTTTTTGAGCCGTAGAAAAAAATTTCGTTGCATTGGGAATGCATTTTGGGTTGTTGGCGGACCTCATGTGGATCTTGGGGTGCCGTTTTTTTGTGGTTGTTTTGACTCGTCTTTTGCTTGAAAAGAGGGGCGAGTCATTTTTTTTGTGAATTGTTTTGTTTGGCTGGGTTTGGGCGGGATTGCCCTTGTTTTGTTTTGCAGGTTGTTTTTTGGATTTGTCCAATTTATGCCGTCGTAATGCCGAAATTTCGGCTGACGTTTTTTGTTTGACCTTTGATTGCAGGGTACCATTTGGGACCTATGGGGTCCGTCGTGGAGGTTTTGGAAGAGGAGGATGATCCCGGAGGAGCTGCAGTGACCGAGGAGACTGCCGGATCCGAGGTGGTGGTGGAGGATGCTTCCATAGAGGAGGAGAGGCGGCTGATGTGGCCGGCTTGTCCTTTTCATTGTGGCTCATAGACAGGATGGCTGATGATTGGGGGTCAGCACCGGGGTGGTGCTTCGCATCATGGTCCTTGGCCTCCTTATCATCCGAAGTCTGCCAGACACTGTCTTCATTTTTGTCGTGGAGCAGGAACAAGGTATTACCATAATGGTAATCAGCTCTGCTTCCGCTGTTGCTCCTCTGTTTCTTGTGTTGCTCCCTCTCTTTTCTGTTTGAGAAGATAGAGAGTGCTTAGTTCGGTAGGTGGCGGATAGCCCCCAGTTCGTTGTCTTAGGCCAGTGTCTGTATGATAGATGGTTGTTTTAGGCTAGTTTCTGTATGATAAATGTCTGTACTGGATCCTGTTTGTAGGGTCAGTTGTCCGTATCAAACGTGTGTCGATATATTTTGCGTGAGGCGGTTTGTATATATGTGCTTTTGGATTGTGGTTTATTTTGTGATTTTTGGCTTTTTGTGTTGTGTTTCGGAGGAGCGCTGTCGGTTGTCAATTCTCCTTTTGCTTTGCACCAGTTCCTGCATCGTTAGTGTAGAAAACGGGCAACAGGTAGCACATACGCATAAACGTAAACACGTAAAAGCATTTGATTGAAAACAAAATTAACCAAGATGACTTGAAGTTAAAATTGAATTTTGAAAACTGAAATGAATTTTGAAAAAAAATTCCGCGACAAGTCGTCACGTTTGGAATTCAAAAGGAATTAATTTAAAAATTGAGCAATTAACTCGTGTCGTGAATTAAATTGCATCGAAATGTTATTGAAATTGATTTGTGACTCGAAAAATTTCAAACTCAATCCGTCAGGGAAGAATTTTTAAAAAATATTTTTACGAGCATATTTGATTTTTTAGGTCAAGACTCGAATTTGTGAGTGCTTGAAATTTTGAGGTAAACTGATGTCGTGTTATCAATTTTCGATTTTTATTTTTGCTGGGAAAATTGCGAAAAAGCGAAAAATTTTCGGAATTTTGAATCTCATGGAAACGATCCGTCGCGGATCGGGGCGACTAGCCCTTCCCCCCTTTAAAAAAAAAGAAAAATCCGTATGTTTAAAGCTGCGTCATGGAAACCGTGTCGGATTTCGTAAAACGCGAAAACAAGGAAATGTGAGTGTGAGGAAACACAAAATGTCCTGGATCATCCCGAAGAGGCGCGAGCGTCCTGGCGGCAAGTTTGAGGTGTCAGGAGAAAACACATCTTGAAAGAGACAAGTCAAAAGCGGGACTCCTAGGAAAGGCCTAAAGAGGCGCGAGCAGCTTCGCGATGGAATCCAGCTCTCCCCTTTGTTCTGAAAAACGCGCTGATTGTTTTTGTATAAATAGTGATGTTTGCTGTAACACTACGGATTTTCTTTGGTGACTACTCGATCGAGTAGAGCCTACTCGGCCGAGTAGTGCTATTGTTATGAGTTGTTTTGGTTCTGCCGATGAATACTCGTCCGAGTATAGTGAATACTCGACCGAGTAGAGAATACTCGGTTGAGTATAACTTTACTCGACCGAGTATTCGGTCTGGCGAGTATTATTTTGACGGTTTGATTAGGGAATGTTTAAGTTTATTTTATATCCCGCGTCAGTTTTCAAAACATCATTTCAACTTCATCAGTTTCTACGTTACCCTAATTACACCCTAATCATTCCCTAATCACCCAATTGCTTTGTTGCTTGCGAAACCTTCGGAGTCCTTACGTAAAATCCTCATCCCACTGTTGGTAAGTTTTATTCTATGTTGTTGCATTTGTTGGGGTTACTGTATAATTATGGAATTGGGAATATGGGGGTTGTGCAATGTGTAATTATGTGATATGATTATGATATAGGAGAAGACTCCGTAGACGAGCCTTTATGAGTGTGCAAGTTCATTCCTTCTGTTGATTTCTAAGGTAGGGTTTCCTACTTAGTTTACTGTTATTGTAAGACATGTTGTTGTGTTTATTGTTATCTGTTGATCATCGGAATATGGAGTTGTGGTGATGATGTTGGTGTAAGGGTGTTGAGATGGCTGTGATATCTTGCAGTTATGATTGTGGTGGAGTCACTTGCGGGAGTGGCTTCACACCCTAGTTCGCCCTCCGTGGAACCCGCCACGGGAGGAGATGTGCACATTAAGGGACAGGGATGATTGTCGCTCGTGAGGAGCTGGACTAGGTGGGATCGGCTACGGTCACCCACTGGCGGCGAGGATTACCTGTTGCGATGGGTAATCTGGCGGGGCTACACACTTCAGTGTGTAGTCGGTTACTGTGTTTGAATGAAGGATTGGGAACTGGCGATGATCAGTTAATTGCTCCGTTTGTTTGTCTTACTTGTTTGTGTAATACTGACCCCGTGTTGTTTGTGGAATCTGCGGTGATCCATTCGGGGATGGTGAGCAGGCTTGACAGGTATTGCTAGTGTGAGCTTGGGGACAGTCTTGGGAGGAGTGCCATCACGAGTCATAGCATCACCGTCTGAGTCTTAGTTGGATTTCTTTTTTTGCCAGACTTTGCAGTTGTATTTTGTTATCACAGTATTTGAGTTTGGTTGATGTAAACTTTACATTTTACAGTATTTTAATAAATGTGCTCAGTTCGGACGCTTTTTGATATATACTAACCTCGGGCAACCGAGATGGTAACACACTTTCATGGTAGGGTGGTCCTGGTAAGGCACCTTGGTATCAGGGGGTGTTGCAAAGTGGTATCAAAGCCGAAGATTCCGGCACCTAAAAAAATGAATATAATGAACCTAGGGAGTCTAAGTAAAATGAACCCGGGGAGAGTTGTTTGGACCCACCGCAAAGGCTCGGGAGACGTCCCGGAGTCGCAAATTGGCCCTCGCTAACTCGAGCCGGTAACATGGGAAGTGTGATGAGAGCTAGGTTTTGTATGTGCATGTATGTGAAGATGCATGTTGGTAAAAGTTGCTAGTTGAAAGTATGTGTGTTGAATTTCCTAAATGTTGTGATGGGAGGAACGGTGGATGTGACGGGTTGTGAATGTTGGATTTAGCTTATGTATGAATTGTATGCTGATATGATTCTAATGTGGCATTAAAGTTCTTGAGATATGAATTGCATGCTGATGTGATTATAACGTGGCATTTAAACTCGTAATATTATGCGTTTGCTGCGGGGAATAGTGAGCATGATAGGGGAACTTTATACTGTATACCCGTCTATTCTGTGATTCGGCCGAGCAGGGCAGGTACTCGACCGAGTAGGGAGCACTCGGCCGAGTAACCAAGAACTCGACCGAGTATTGATTTGCAGTGAGTAGTAGTGGCTACTGTATGTGGTAACTCGACCGAGTAAGAAAGCGTACTCGACCGAGTAATGTATACTCGGCCGAGTGTTGTTTTACTCGACCGAGTGATGTTTTATGAGTTTTTGGCATTCGCTTCTGGAGTCGAATACTCGACCGAGTAGTCGTTACTCGACCGAGTATGTTTTATACTCGTCCGAGTGTTCTTACAGCGGAAGGTCGTTATATTTTGAGCCGTAGGCTTTTGTGCTTACATTTCCTTATGTCTTATCAGCTCAAAATGCCGCCCAAAAGAACTCCTGCGCAGATTCAAGCTTCAGAGATGACTCTTGATGAGGTTGGTCTCATGATTGAGCAACAAGAGGCTCTCCTTAAAGCTCTCAAAAATGTGGGAAAAGGGAACGAGAAGTCGATGGATGCAACCCAGCTTAGCTTCAACATTGCTCGTTTCCACCCTCCCACATATGACGGGGTAGGTGAACCAAAGCTACTCCAGAAGTGGCACCGTGAGATTGAAGCTCTCATGGAAATGGTTAAGTTCCCCGAGGACATGATTGTTGAGCAGGTAGTGTACTACCTAAGAGGTGAAGCTGCAGTTTGGTGGCAGAATGTCAAGGAAGATGCTAGAGCTTACTACCAGGCGGAATGGGCAATTCCGTGGTCTGGGTTGAAGAGTGCTATGAGAGAGCAGTTTGTGCCGGAGCATATCTGACACAAGATGAGATCCGACTTTGATTCCTTCACCATGACCGAGGAGATGACAGTCACTGATTACTATCATCGGTTTTTGGAGCTATCTCGTTATGTTGAAGATATGCAGCTAGGACAGAGAGGTTTGGCTCTCCGTTTTGAGAGGGGTCTATCTGCTAAGATCGTGAGTCGTATGCCAGCCGGGGTTGCTACTGACCTCAAGGAAGTGTACTTGAGAGCGGGTCAAGCTGAGAGAATGGTAGATCTCTCCAGAGAGATCGAGGAGAGGACTGCTACCGAAAAGAGGAAGGCTGATGGTGGAAACAACAGTCAGCCAACCAACAAGAAAGGGAATTTCAACCATGCTAAGGCTTTTTCTGGTGGAGCTGGTTTCTCTGGAGGTTCTCGTGGTCTGGGGAAAGAATGGGGTCGGGCCGTGAGTGACAACACCAACCTTACGTGCTTCAACTGTGGTGGGATAGGCCACAAAAGACGGGAATGCACGAGCTACAAGCCCGACAATGGTTCAGGAGCTCGATCAGGGAATTTTTCTCAGGGGCCGACTCGGAGTTTTGCTAGTAACCGACCGGGAGGTTCATGGGGGCAACAGAGGTGGACAGGGCAATCAGGGCGGTTACAACCGCGGTGGTGGTGGATCTTATCAGCGCCAGAACAACAGCGTCACTCAGGATTCGGCAGCTAAGCCAAGTACCTCCAATGCTTGATTCGGGGGGAGAGGATTAAAAAAAAGTGGAAAGCTCTTTATGATGGACAAGCAGGAAGCACAGGATGATGCTCATGTAGTCACCGGTACCTTTCTTGTTCATAATGTACCGTCCTTTGTTTTGGTTGATTCCGGGGCTACACATTCGTTTGTGTCTAAGAGTCATGCTGTGTCTCTGGGTTTGGGAAAGTTTGAGGATGTAAAAGATGATGTATTCATACCTTCGGGGAGTCGTGTCATGTCTCAAGTCTGTATAGGGAGTATCCATGGTAGTTAGAGGGGTAGACCTACCAAGAGACTGTTAGAGTTTCCTATGGATGGGTTCGAGGTGATTGTTGGGATGGATTGGTTAGGTAAGTATGATGCCAGGATAGATTGTCGTCAAAAGAGAGTGTCTTTAAAGGGTCCCAAGGGTGTTAGAGTGTCCTATAGAGGGTTTGTGGTAAAGCCTAAGTGTCGGTTCATAGCTGTGATGACTTTAAAGTCATGTTTGAGGAAGAAGTGTCCTTTGATTCTTTGTCATGTGAGAGATCACCGAGTAGAGGCACCGACAGCTTCTGAGATAGCTGTGGTTAGAGAGTTCGACGATGTTTTTCCTGAGGAGATACTAAGTTTGCCTCCCAAGAGGGATGTTGATTTCAGCGTGGAGCTTAAGCCGGGAACGGGTCCTATATCTAAAGCACCTTACCGTATGGCACCTAAAGAGTTGGCAGAGCTGAAAAAGCAGATACATGAGTTGCTAGGCAAGGGTTATATCAGGCCTAGTGTGTCCGTTGCCGAGGATTGATGACTTGTTTGATCAGCTTAGTGGAGCAGGTGTGTTTTCCAAGATTGATCTGAGGTCGGGGTATCACCAGCTGAGGATAGCAGACGAGGATATTCCTAAGACAGCGTTCCGATCTCAATATGGTCATTATGAGTATGTAGTGATGCCTTTTGGGTTGACCAATGCGCCAGCGACTTTTATAGATTTGATGAATCGGATTTTCGCACCGTTTTTGGATAGGTTTGTGGTTGTTTTCATCGATGATATCTTAGTATATTCTAAGACTAAGGAAGAGCATGAGGAGCATTTGAGGATAGTTCTGCAGACCTTGAGGGATAATCAGCTTTATGCCAAGCTATCCAAGTGTGAGTTCTGGTTAGAGGAAGTGGCTTTTCTGGGCCATGTAATATCTAAGAATGGGGTAGTCGTGAATCCTAGTAAGATTGAGGCCGTTACCAAGTGGGAATCGCCGAAGAATGTCGCTGAGATTCGAAGTTTCTTAGGTCTTGCCGGCTACTACAGAAGATTTGTGAAAGATTTCTCTACCATAGCGCGACCTATGACATCCTTGATGAGAAAGGAAGTCAGATTTGTTTGGGATGAGAGTTGTGAGACGGTGTTTCAGACCCTAAAGGAACGCTTGACCACAGCTCCTATCCTAGCCTTGCCAGAGGGTTGTGAGAACTTTGAGGTATATACCGACGCTTCAAAGAATGGTCTTGGTTGTGTGTTGATGCAGGGAGGAAAAGTCATCGCCTATGCTTCGAGACAGCTGCAGCAATATTAGGAGAATTACCCTACTCATGATCTGGAGCTGGGTGCAGTTGTGTTCGCTCTTAAGATTTGGAGACACTACCTTTATGGAGCAACTTTTAAGGTGTTCTCCGATCATAAGAGTCTAAAGTATATCTACACTCAGAAGGAGCTTAATATGCGACAGAGACGGTGGATGGAGCTGATTGGAGATTACGATATGGAGATTATCTATCACGAGGGTAAGGCTAATGTTGTTGCAGATGCATTGAGTAGGAAAAGCGTTCATTCGCTATGTACAGCTATGTCCTTGCTGAAGTTGAGGGATGAGATGTCTAGTTTGGGGATCTTTATGATTCGAGAGGGGGATACCATCGGGGATTTGACGATCGAGCCAGAGTTGTATAAGAACATCAAAAGTAAGCAAGAGCTTGATCCTAAGGTTCAGGAGTGGAAGTCAAAGGTAGAGAGTGGAACGGCTTCCAGGTTTTCTATTCATCCAGATGGGAGTGTTCGTTTTAATGGGAGATGGTGTGTTCCTGAGGATGCAGGGTTGCGGAGAGTGATCTTGACGGAGGCTCATTGCACTCCTTATTCAGTTCACCCGGGTGGTGACAAGCTTTATAGAGATCTTAAGAAGACTTTTTGGTGGCCAAACATGAAGAGAGATGTAGCGAGTTTGTAGCCAGTGTTTGACTTGTCAAAAGGTCAAGGGTGAACAAAGGAGACCACAAGGTAAGATCCAGTCTTTGGATGTACCAGAGTGGAAGTGGGAGTCAATCTCCATGGATTTCATTGTGGGGTTACCTAGGTCACAACAAGGTAACAACATGATTTGGGTGATTGTTGATCGGTTAACCAAGTCAGCCCATTTTGTTCCCATGAAAGATACTTGGTCTAAGATGCACGGTGGCATTGGGTTACGGGAGGCATGTTGTTCGGTTACATGGTATACCTAAGGATATCGTTTCTGATCGTGATGCGAGGTTTATATCCAAGTTTTGGCAAGAGCCGCAAGAGCCGATGGGTACGACTTTAAAGATGAGTACTGACCTTTCATCCAGCAACCGATGGTCGACAGAGCGGACCATCAAGACCTTAGAAGACATCGAGGGCATGTGTTATGGACTTTGGGGGATTGGGAAGACAGCTTGATCTCGATCGAGTTTTCATACAATAATGAGTTATCATACAAGCATTGGGATGGCACCTTTTGAAGCTTTGTATGGTCGGAAATGCCGAAGTCCAGTTTGTTGGGATGATAGTTCTGAGACGGTGGTTTTAGGGCCACAGCTGGTTGAGGATATGGTTGAGCAAATCCAGTTGATTCGGCAAAGGATGAGAGCAGCTCAAGATCGGCAGAAGAGCTACACCGACTTGCACCGCAAGGACATTGAGTTTATGGTAGGTGAAAAGGTTCTTTTAAAAGTGTCACTTATGCGAGGTGTTATGAGGTTTGGGAAAAAGGGTAAGCTAAGCCAAAAGTTTATAGGTCCTTATGAGGTTTTAGACCGTGTTGGCGAGGTAGCCTATAGATTAGCGTTACCACCAGCCTTGGATAGAGTACACAATGTTTTTCATGTATCTCAACTTCGAAAGTATGTGAGCGATCCGTCGCATATCCTTGAGATGGAGAACATCGAGCTTGATGAATCCTTGTCCTACGCCGAGATTCCTAAGGAGATTCTTGATCGCAAGGTTCGTAAGACCCGGAATGGTGAAACGGTCTTACTCAAGGTCCTTTGGTCTAATCATAATGTGGAGGAAGCCACATGGGAACCCGAGGAAGCTATGCGAGAACGTTTTCCTAACCTTTTCGATCAGGTATGTTTGGTTACGGGGACATAACCGTTGTTCTTTTAGGGGGGTAGGAGATGGTCGCGGTCGTGTTTAGTCTCATTTGTTGTTTTCCTTTGTTGTGTTTTGTCTTGGTTGTTGTTTTGCTGTGAGTTGGGGTAATGAATTTTGTGGTGACTTATATAGTTCCTTGGCATTGTTTTATGTGGTTAGTATAGTCTTGGGGTGTAGTGTTGTGTTTTGTTTGATAGTATGGTGTGAACTTCGGGACGAAGTTCTTTCTAAGGGGGAAGATTGTAACACTACGGATTTTCTTTGCGACTACTCGATCGAGAGAGAGCCTACTCGGCCGAGTAGTGCTATTGTTATGAGTTGTTTTGGTTCTGCCGATGAATACTCGGCCGAGTATAGTGAATACTCGACCGAGTAGAGGATACTCGGTCGAGTATAACTTTACTCGACCGAGTATTCGGTCTGGCGAGTATTATTTTGACGGTTTGATTAGGGAATGTTTTAAGTTTATTTTATATCCCGCGTCAGTTTTCAAAACATAATTTCAACTTCATCAGTTTCTACGTTACCCTAATTACACCCTAATCATTCCCTAATCACCCAATTGCTTTGTTGCTTGCGAAACCTTCGGAGTCCTTACGTACAATCCTCATCCCACTGTTGGTAAGTTTTATTCTATGTTGTTGCATTTGTTGAGGTTACTGTATAATTATGGAATTGGGAATATGGGGGTTGTGCAATGTGTAATTGTGTGATATTATTATGATATAGGAGAAGACTTCGTAGAGGAGCCTTTCTGAGTGTGCAAGTTCATTCCCTCTGTTGATTTCTAAGGTAGGGTTTCCTACTCAGTTTACTGTTATTGTAAGACATGTTGTTGTGTTTATTGTTATCTGTTGATCATCGGAATATGGAGTTGTGGTGATGATGTTGGTGTAAGGGTGTTGAGATGGCTGTGATATCCTGCAGTTATGATTGTGGTGGAGTCACTTGCGGGAGTGGCTTCACACCCTAGTTCGCCCTCCGTGGAACCCGCCACGGGAGGGGATGTGCACATTAAGGGACAGGGATGATTGTCGCTCGTGAGGAGCTGGACTAGGTGGGATCTGCTGCGGTCACCCACTGGCGGCAAGGATTACCTGTTGCGATGGGTAATCTGGCAGGGCTACACACTTCAGTGTGTAGTCGGTTACTGTGTGTGAATGAAGGATTGGGAACTGGCAATGATCAGTTAATTGCTCCGTTTGTTTGTCTTACTTGTTTGTGTAAAACTGACCCCGTGTTGTTTGTGGAATCTGCGGTGATCCATTCGGGGATGGTGAGCAGGCTTGACAGGTATTGCTAGTGTAAGCTTGGGGACAGTCTTGAGAGGAGTGCCATCACGAGTCATAGCATCACCGTCTGAGTCTTAGTTGGATTTCTTTATTTGTCAGACTTTGCAGTTGCATTTTGTTATCACAGTATTTGAATTTGGTTGAGGTAAACTTTACATTTTACATTATTTTAATAAATGTGCTCAGTTCGGACGCTTTTTGATATATACTAACCTCGGGCAACCGAGATGGTAACACACTTTCATGGTAGGGTGGTCCTGGTAAGGCACCTTGGTATGAGAGGGTGTTACATTTGCGCTTCATCGTTTCATCATCCGAAACACAAAAACATCTCTACAAAACTTCTTCTTCTTCTTCCACGAAAATATTTCACGGATGCTTTTGAGAATGCGTTGCGACAATGGTGCCAAGATTTGTCGCCTCCCGAAAAGTATCAACTTGTTTGCATGGGAGTTGGTCAATTGTTGGTGCTCCGTCAAGTCAAGGTGCAACTCTCATTTCTCGAAGCATGTTCTCGGTTTTGGGATTCGAAACACCATGTTTTCGTCTTCCCGAAAGGTATAATTTGTCCTCTTGCCGAAGAAGTTGGAGCCATTGGTGGGTGGCCGGGTTGTGTTCCAGTGCTTCCTCCTACTCGGTTGTGCTATAAGGAGAAATTCCGTTCCATGTTGGGTTTGTCGACGAGTCAAGTCAACTTCCTCCTTGCTCCACATGGTGTGGACATGTTAGTTCTTATCAACATCTTTTCCAACCGGTTAGATGCCAATGTTTCGGAGGTGGCTAGGATAAGGGCTCTTGCCTTTTGCCTTGTCCATGTATACCTCTTTGTTGATGCTTTGAAGAAGGAGGGGCCGAAATGCTATGGTAGCATGACCCTTGTTAATGTGGTTGAGCAAATGGAGCATGGTAGAGATCCATCATAGTTGGTGCTTGGCGAGATCATCCAAGCCTTGGACAAGGAAGGCTCTTGTGGAGAAGCTCATTCATTTAGATCCCCAAGGATCCTTCAAGTGTGTCTATTGGAGAGGCTAAGGTATGTAAAGCCTCCGGTTGATTCTTCTTCTTATTCCTTCCGTCACCTTACCATGAGGAAGAAATTGTACTCGGATAGTTTTGCTTCTACCGAGGCTTATTGGGCCGTAAGATTAGCGGAAGAGGGTGGTCCTCACATCCGTTGGGTGCTGCCATGGTGGCACTTGAGGTCCTTCACGGGGTTGCCCGCTTCGGGTGCTAGTCCTCGTTCTTTGATGGTGGTGGGTTTAAAGGTTGCTTCCTTCATTTATCCCGAAAGGCTCATGAGGCAAATGAGGCGTCAACAAAAGGTGCCCGCTCAAGATACCCTTGTCCAAGAGAATGTCTTCCGGAACTCTGAGCTTGTGGAGGTCTTCAAAAGGTGATGGGCCACTCGGCCGCTTTAGGAGGTACCGGACCCCGTTGCCACGACATGGGTGACTCCCGCTTATGTCAAGTGGTCAAGAGCTCCGTCCTTGGAAGAGAGGTCCAAATTCCGTAAGGACGAGGTCGTCGACTTGAAGTATCGAGAGGTTGGCAAGGCCAACCGTGCCTTCTTTGAGGAGTATGTTGATGGAGCTAGCCCGGATGTGATGAGACCACCAAAGAGGAGAAGCTCGGGTCCCAAAAACATAGTGGGCCGTGCATTGGCTCGTTTTGGGCCGAACATGGGGTCTTGTGCTAGACCGGAGGCCGTCGCCGTCTTAGATCCGTTGAGGATCCGTTCCGAGGAGGAAATCCATGCTAGGTGGGCCAACAAGAAGAACCAGGGGAAGATGTACCCCGAGGGAAAAGGCAAGGGTAGAATGGAAGAATGAAGACCTCCATTACCCACTTTATTATTATGTTGTATTATTGTTGTGAGTTTTTATTATGTTGTACTAGCTATGTTTTATGTGTTTTGTGCTAGTTTTATTATGTGAGGTGTTTTAGTCGACACCTTAGCTTGGACAAGTTGTAGACTCGTCGAGCTTTATTTGTTGTTGAAATTGTAATCCCTCCCATTATTAATTAAATAAGAGGATTGCTTATGTCAAAAATTGTGAACGCTTGTTTCTTCCATCCATTTTGTAAAGGCAATTCGATTTGAATTATCCTAAACATTTGCACTTGGGAAAGTGGTATTTTTGGGAGGAAGGGAGAAAGGCTCTTTTTGTATTTTTTGTGGGGAAGGGGAATGCTTTTCCCTTTCTTTTTTTTGATGGGGATGATTTTTTTGTATGTGGGGGGTTTTTTTTTTATTATGGGGATGGTTGTATCCTCCTTGTGTAAGAAAGGACTGGCTACGTATTCACCTGAAGAGGTGAAATCAAACCATGATCGTAGTTCGAAATGTTTTGTAAATTTTGATTGGGTTTTGTGGTTGTATCCCTCACGTATAAGAGGGACTGCCTACGTATCCACCTTAAGAGGTGAAATCAAACCATGCTCGTAGTTCAGGAGTTTTTTTTTTTGTTTTGGTGCAAATGGATGTTGCCTTTGACAGATCAAAGGACATTCGAAACGGGCAAGGTGCCGCAACTTAGACTCGATAAAACATGCAATACCAAATCAGAATGCGTTGAGGAACTTGACTTGAAAAGGGTTGAGGTGGTTGCTAGTTGTAAAACTAGGCTAGGTCGTTGGTTGCTATGGTTCAAGGGTAGTATTTCTTGAGTTGGTCTAGGTTGGTTGGGTTTGTAAAATCCTCCCCATCTAGGTCACTCAGTCTCACTGCGACCCCCGAAAGTATTTTCTTGACCAGGTATGACCCGGCCCAGTTGGGTTTGAATTTTCCCCTCGGATCGACGGGTAATGGTGCTCAGACCGACTTGAGGACCAAGTCGCCTTCCTGGATGTTCCTGGGTTTGACCCTCTTGTTGAATGCCCGTTGTATACGTCGTTGGTATAGCTGGACGTTGTGCAAGGCGTTGAGTCGTCGTTCGTCTAGAAGAGTGAGTTGTTCGTACCTTCGACGGGTCCATTCCACCTCAGGGATTTGACTCTCCATTAGGATGCATAGAGAAGGGACCTCTAACTCTACCGGTTGAACCGCCTCCATACCGTATGCTAGGTAGAAGGGTGTGGCGCCTGTCGGTGTTCAAATGGAGGTTCGGTATCCCCAGAGTGCGAATGGGTGCTTGCTCGGCCAATCGCGGTAGTTGTCTTGCATTTTCTTGATAATGGCGTCAATAGTTTTGTTAGCTGCCTCCACCGCTCCGTTAGTTTGGGGACGGTAGGGGGATGATCGATGTCGTTTGATCTTGTATTTGCCCAGCAAGGCTTGAGTTTCCGCCCGGAAGTGAGAGCCTTGATCGCTGATGATTTCATGGGGTACCCCATATCGGCAGATGATGTTGTTCTGGATGAACTTGGCCACTTGTTTGGCGGTCAAGACTGCATATGACTGCGCTTCCACCCATTTGGTGAAGTAGTCGATGGCGACGAGGACGAAACAATGCCCCTTAGTGCCTATCGGGTTAACCTTCCCGATGATGTCGATGCCCCAGGTTGAGAAAGGCCAGGGTGAGGTCATTGTGTATAAAAGGGATGGTGGTATATGTTGTATGTTGGCGAAGATTTGGCAATTGTGGCAATGCTTGACATAGTTACGGCAATCGGCTTCCATGGTGGTCCATTAGTAACCTAGCCGCATGATTTTTCGGGTAAGCATCATTGCGCTCATGTGAGGGCCACATTCTCCGTCGTGGACCTCTCCCATGACTTTTTTGGCTTTGTGATGGTCAATGCAATGGAGGAGAATTCCTTGGGGTGTTCTTTTGTAGAGTTGATTTTGGTTTATCACGAATTGTGATGCAAGTAAACGGATGGCTCTTTGTCCTCTTTGATCAGAGTTGGGAGGGAATTCGTTTTTGGTTTTGTAGTTGAGGATGGCTTGGTACCAAGGTTCGGCATGGTTTTCCTCGTCGTTGTTGATGGCACAAATGTGAGCTAGCTCGCTCCTTCTCTCGACAAATAGGGGCATCGATGTCATGTCGTCAGGTATATTGACGAGCGCGGCAAGTTTTGCCAGGGCATCAGCAAATTGATTTTCCTCTCGTGGCAAGTGGAAGTAGTCGACTTGGTCGAAGAACTCGGCCTCTTGATTGATTTTTGCTCGGTAGGGAGCTAAACTGTAACACTACGGATTTTCTTTGGTGACTACTCGGCCGAGTAGAGCCTACTCGGCCGAGTAGTGCTATTGTTATGAGTTATTTTGGTTCTGCCGATGAATACTCGGCCGAGTATAGTGAATACTCGACCGAGTAGAGGATACTCGGTCGAGTTTACTCGACCGAGTATTCGGTCTGGCGAGTATTATTTTGACGGTTTGATTAGGGAATGTTTAAGTTTAATTTATATCCCACGTCAGTTTTCAAAACATCATTTCAACTTCACAGTTTCTACGTTACCCTAATTACACCCTAATCATTCCCTAATCACCCAATTGCTTTGTTGCTTGCGAAACCTTCGGAGTCCTTACGTACAATCCGCATCCCACTGTTGGTAAGTTTTATTCTATGTTGTTGCATTTGTTGGGGTTACTGTATAATTATGGAATTGGGAATATGGGGGTTGTGCAATGTGTAATTGTGTGATATGATTATGATATAGGAGAAGACTTCGTAGAGGAGCCTTTCTGAGTGTGCAAGTTCATTTCCTCTGTTGATTTCTAAGGTAGGGTTTCGTACTCAGTTTACTGTTATTGTAAGACATGTTGTTGTGTTTATTGTTATCTGTTGATCATCGGAATATGGAGTTGTGGTGATGATGTTGGTGTAAGGGTGTTGAGATGGCTGTCATATCTTGCGGTTATGATTGTGGTGTAGTCACTTGCGGGAGTGGCTTCACACCCTAGTTCGCCCTCCGTGGAACCCGCCACGGGAGGGGATGTGCACATTAAGGGACAGGGATGATTGTCGCTCGTGAGGAGCTGGACTAGGTGGGATCGGCTGCGGTCACCCACTGGCGGCGAGGATTACCTGTTGCGATGGGTAATCTGGCAGGGCTACACACTTTAGTGGGTAGTCGGTTACTGTGTGTGAATGAAGGATTGGGAACTGGCGATGATCAGTTAATTGCTCCGTTTGTTTGTCTTACTTGTTTGTGTAATACTGACCCCGTGTTGTTTGTGGAATCTGCGGTGATCCATTCGGTGATGGTGAGCAGGCTTGACAGGTATTGCTAGTGTGAGCTTGGGGACAGTCTTGGGAGGAGTGCCATCACGAGTCATAGCATCACCGTCTGAGTCTTAGTTGGATTTCTTTATTTGTCAGACTTTGCAGTTGTATTTTGTTGTCACAGTATTTGAGTTTGGTCGATGTAAACTTTACATTTTACAGTATTTTAATAAACGTACTCAGTTCGGACGCTTTTTGATATATACTAACCTCGGCCAACCGAGATGGTAACACACTTTCATGGTAGGGTGGTCGTGGTAAGGCACCTTGGTATGAGGGGGTGTTACAAAGTGGTATCAGAGCCGAAGATTCCGGCACCTAAACAAATGAATATAATGAACCTAGGGAGTCTAAGTAAAATGAACCCGGGGAGAGTTGTTTGGAGCTACCGCAAAGGCTCGGGAGACGTCCCGGAGTCGCAAATTGGCTCTCACTAACTCATGCCGGTAACATGGGAAGTGTGATGAGAGCTAGGTTTTGTATGTGCATGTATGTGAAGATGCATGTTGTTAAAAGTTGCTAGTTGAAAGTATGTGTGTTGAATTTCCTAAATGTTGTGATGGGAGGAACGGTGGATGTGACGGGTTGTGAATGTTGGATTTATCTTATGTATGAATTGTATGCTAATATGATTCTAATGTGGCATTAAAGTTCTTGAGATATGAATTGCATGCCGATGTGATTATAACGTGGCATTTAAACTCGTAATATTATGCGTTTGCTGCGGGGAATAGTGAGCATGATAGGGGAACTTTATCCTGTATACCCGTCTATTCTGTGACTCGGCCGAGCAGGGCAGGTACTCGACCGAGTAGGGAGCACTCGGCCGAGTAACCAAGAACTCGACCGAGTATTGATTTGAAGTGAGTAGTAGTGGCTACTGTATGTGGTAACTCGACCGAGTAAGAAAGCGTACTCGACCGAGTAGTGTATACTCGGCCGAGTGTTGTGTTACTCGACCGAGTGATGTTTTATGAGTTTTTGGCATTCGCTTCTGGAGTCGAATACTCGACCGAGTATCAAAGATACTCGACCGAGTAGTCGTTACTCGACCGAGTATGTTTTATACTCGGCCGAGTGTTCTTACGGCGGAAGGTCGTTATATTTTGAGCCGTAGGCTTTTGTGCTTACATTTCCTTATGTCTTATCAGCTCAAAATGCCGCCCAAAAGAACTCCTGCGCAGATTCAAGCTTCAGAGATGACTCTTGATGAGGTTGCTCGCATGATTGAGCAACGAAAGGCTCTCCTTGAAGCTCTCAAAAATGTGGGAAAAGGGAACGAGAAGTCGATGGATGCAACCCAGCTTAGCATCAACATTGCTCGTTTCCACCCTCCCACATATGACGGGGTAGGTGAACCAAAGCTACTCGAGAAGTGGCACCGTGAGATTGAAGCTCTCATGGAAACGGTTAAGTGCCTCGAGGACATGATTGTTGAGCAGGTAGTGTACTACCTAAGAGGTGAAGCTGCAGTTTGGTGGCAGAATGTCAAGGAAGATGCTAGAGCTTACTACCAGGCGGAAGGGGCTATTTCGTGGTCTGGGTTGAATAGTGCTATGGGAGAGCAGTTTGTGCCGGAGCATATCCGACACAAGATGAGATCCAACTTTGATTCCTTCACCATGACCGAGGAGATGACAGTCACTGATTACTATCATCGGTTTTTGGAGCTATCTCGTTATGTTGAAGATATGCAGCTAGGACAGAGAGGTTTGGCTCTCCGTTTTGAGAGGGGTCTATCTGCTAAGATCGTGAGTCGTATGCCAGTAGGGGTTGCTACGACCTCAAGGAAGTGTACTTGAGAGCGGGTCAAGCCGAGAGAATGGTAGATCTCTCAAGAGAGATCGAGGAGAGGACTCGCTATAGAAAAGAGGAAGGTGATGGCGGGAAACAAGTCAACCAACCAACCAACAAGAAAAGGGAATTTCAACCATGCTAAGGCTTTTTCTGGTGGAGCTGGTTTCTCTGGAGGTTCTCGTGGCTGGGGAAAGAATGGGGGTCGGGCTGTGAGTGACAACACCAACCTTACGTGCTTCAACTGTGGTGGGATAGGCCACAAAAGACGGGAATGCACGAGCTACAAGCCCGGCAATGGTTCAGAGCTCGATCGGGAATTTTTCTCGGGGCCGACTCAGAGTTTTGCTAGTAACCGACCGGGAGGTTCATGGGGCAACAGAGGTGGACAGGGCAATCAGGGCGGTTACAACCGCGGTGGTGGTGGATCTTATCAGCGCCAGAACAACAGCGTCACTCAGGATTCGGCAGCTAAGCCAAGTACCTCCAATACTTGATTCGGGCGGAGGAAAAAAAAGTGGAAAGCTCTTTATGATGGACAAGCAGGGAAGCACAGGATGATGCTCATGTAGTCACCGGTACCTTTCTTGTTCATAATGTACCGTCCTTTGTTTTGGTTGATTCCGGGGCTACACATTCGTTTGTGTCTAAGAGTCATGTTGTGTCTATGGGTTTGGGAAAGTTTGAGGATGTAAAATATGATGTATTCATACCTTCAGGGGAGTCTGTGTCATGTCTCAAGCTGTATAGGGGAGTATCCATGGTAGTTGGAGGGGTAGACCTACCAGTAGACCTGTTAGAGTTTCCTATGGATGGGTTCGAGGTGATTGTTGGGATGGATTGGTTAGGTAAGTATGATGCCAGGATAGATTGTTGTCAAAAAAGAGTGTCTTTAAAGGGTCCCAAGGGTGTTAGAGTGTCCTATAGAGGGTTTGTGGTAAAGCCTAAGTGTCGGTTCATAGCGGTGATGACTTTAAAGTCATGTTTGAGGAAGAAGTGTCCTTTGATTCTTTGTCATGTGAGAGATCACCGAGTAGAGGCACCGACAGCTTCTGAGATAGTTGTGGTTAGAGAGTTCGACGATGTTTTTCCTGAGGAGATACCAAGTTTGCCTCCCAAGAGGGATGTTGATTTCAGCGTGGAGCTTAAGCCAGGAACGGGTCCTATATCTAAAGCACCTTACCGTATGGCACCTAAAGAGTTAGCGAGTGAAAAAGCAGATACATGAGTTGCTAGGCAAGGGTTATATCAGGCCTAGTGTGTCACCGTGGGGAGCTCCAGTTCTTTTTGTAAAGAAGAAAGATGGGAGTATGAGGCTGTGCATTGACTACAGAGAGCTCAATCGTGTCACAGTGAAGAACAAGTATCCGTTGCCGAGGATTAATGACTTGTTTGATCAGCTTAGTGGAGCAGGTGTGTTTTCCAAGATTGATCCGAGGTCGGGGTATCACCACCGAGGATAGCAGATGAGGATATTCCTAAGACAGCGTTCCGATCTCGATATGGTCATTATGAGTATGTAGTGATGCCTTTTGGGTTGACCAATGCGCCAGCGACTTTTATGGATTTGATGAATCAGATTTTCGCACCGTTTTTGGATAGGTTTGTGGTTGTTTTCATCGACGATATCTTAGTATATTCTAAGACTAAGGAAGAGCATGAGGAGCATTTGAGGATAGTTCTGCAGACCTTGAGGGATAATCAGCTTTATGCCAAGCTATCCAAGTGTGAGTTCTGGTTAGAGGAAGTGGCTTTTCTGGGCCATGTAATATCTAAGAATGGGGTAGCCGTGGATCCTAGTAAGATTGAGGCCGTTACCAAGTGGGAATCGCAGAAGAATGTCGCTGAGATTCGAAGTTTCTTAGGTCTTGCCGGCTACTACAGAAGATTTGTGAAAGATTTCTCTACCATAGCGCGACCTATGACATCCTTGATGAGAAATGAAGTCAGATTTGTTTGGGATGAGAGTTGTGAGACGGCGTTTCAGACCCTAAAGGAACGCTTGACCACAGCTCCTATCCTAGCCTTGCCAGAGGGTTGTGAGAACTTTGAGGTATATACCAACGCTTCAAAGAATGGTCTTGGTTGTGTGTTGATGCAGGGAGGGAAAGTCATCGCCTATGCTTCGAGACAGCTGAAGCAATATGAGGAGAATTACCCTACTCATGATCTGGAGTTGGGTGCAGTTGTGTTCGCTCTTAAGATTTGTAGACACTACCTTTATGGAGCAACTTTTAAGGTGTTCTCCGATCATAAGAGTCTAAAGTATATCTACACTCAGAAGGAGCTTAATATGCGACAGAGACGGTGGATGGAGCTGATTGGAGATTATGATATGGAGATTATCTATCACGAGGGTAAGGCTAATGTTGTTGCAGATGCATTGAGTAAGAAAAGCGTTCATTCGCTATGTACAGCTATGTCCTTGCTGAAGTTGAGGGACGAGATGTCTAGTTTGGGGATCTTTATGATTCGAGAGGGGATACCATCGGGATTTGACGATCGAGCCGAGTTGTATGAGAACATCAAAAGTAAGCAAGAGCTTGATCCTAAGGTTCAGGAGTGGAAGTCAAAGGTAGAGGTGGAACGGCTTCCAGGTTTTCTATTCATCCAGATGGGAGTGTTCGTTTTGATGGGAGATGGTGTGTTCCTGAGGATGCAGAGTTGCGGAGAGTGATCTTGACGGAGGGTCATTGCACTCCTTATTCAGTTCACCCGGGTGGTGACAAGCTTTATAGAGATCTTAAGAAGACTTTTTGGTGGCCAAACATGAAGAGAGATGTATTTGAGTTGGTAGCAGGTGTTTGACTTGTCAAAAGGTCAAGGGTGAACAAAGGAGACCACAAGGTAAGATCCAGTCTTTGGATGTACCAGAGTGGAAGTGGGAGTCGATCTCCATGGATTTCATTGTGGGGTTACCTAGGTCACAACAAGGTAACAACATGATTTGGGTGATTGTTGATCGGTTAACCAAGTCAGCCCATTTTGTTCCCATGAAAGATTCTTGGTCTAAGATGCAGCTGGCATTGGGTTACAGGAGGCATGTTGTTCGATTACATGGTATACCTAAGGATATCGTTTCTGATCGTGATGCGAGGTTTATTTCCAAGTTTTGGCAAGAGCTGCAAGAGCTGATGGGTACGACTTTAAAGATGAGTACTGACCTTTCAACCGCAACCGATGGTCAGACAGAGCGGACCATCAAGACCTTAGAAGACATGCTGAGGGCATGTGTTATGGACTTTGGGGGCAGTTGGGAAGACATGCTTGATCTGATCGAGTTTTCATACAATAACAGTTATCATAAAAGCATTAGGATGGCACCTTTTGAAGCTTTGTATGGTCAGAAATGCCGAAGTCCAGTTTGTTGGGATGATAGTTTTGAGACGGTGGTTTTAGGGCCACAGCTGGTTGAGGATATGGTTGAGCAAATCCAGTTGATTCGGCAAAGGATGAGAGCAGCTCAAGATCGGCAGAAGAGCTACGCCGACTTACACCGCAAGGACATTGAGTTTATGGTAGGTGACAAGGTTCTTTTAAAGTGTCACCTATGCGAGGTGTTATGAGGTTTGGGAAAAAGGGTAAGCTAAGCCAAAAGTTTATAGGTCCTTATGAGGTTTTAGACCGTGTTGGCGAGGTGGCCTATAGATTAGCGTTACCACCAGCCTTGGATAGAGTACACAATGTTTTTCATATATCTAAACTTCGAAAGTATGTGAGCGATCCGTCGCATATCCTTGAGATGGAGAACATCGAGCTTGATGAATCCTTGTCCTACGCCGAGATTCCTAAGGAGATTCTTGATCGCAAGGTTCGTAAGACCCGAAATGGTGAAACGGTCTTACTCAAGGTCCTTTGGTCTAATCATAATGTGGAGGAAGCCACATGGGAACCCGAGGAAGCTATGCGAGAACGTTTTCCTAACCTTTTCGATCAGGTATGTTTGGTTACGGGGACATAACCGTTGTTCTTTTAGGGGGGTAGGAGATGGTCGCGGTCGTGTTTAGTCTCATTTGTTGTTTTCCTTTGTTGTGTTTTGTCTTGGTTGTTGTTTTGCTGTGAGTTGGGGTAATGACTTTTGTGGTGACTTATATAGTTCCTTGGCATTGTTTTATGTGGTTAGTATAGTCTTGGGGTGTAGTGTTGTGTTTTGTTTGATAGTACAGTGTGAACTTCGGGACGAAGTTCTTTCTAAGGGGGGAAGATTGTAACACTACGGATTTTCTTTGCTGACTACTCGACCGAGTAGAGCCTACTCGGCTGAGTAGTGCTATTGTTATGAGTTGTTTTGGTTCTGCCGATGAATACTCGGCCGAGTATAGTGAATACTCGACCGAGTAGAGGATACTCGGTCGAGTATAACTTTACTCGACCGAGTATTCGGTCTGGCGAGTATTATTTTGACGGTTTGATTAGGGAATGTTTTAAGTTTATTTTATATCCCGCGTCAGTTTTCAAAACATAATTTCAACTTCATCAGTTTCTACGTTACCCTAATTACACCCTAATCATTCCCTAATCACCCAATTGCTTTGTTGCTTGCGAAACCTTCGGAGTCCTTACGTACAATCCTCATCCCACTGTTGGTAAGTTTTATTCTATGTTGTTGCATTTGTTGAGGTTCTTTGTATAATTATGGAATTGGGAATATGGGGGTTGTGCAATGTGTAATTGTGTGATATTATTATGATATAGGAGAAGACTTCGTAGAGGAGCCTTTCTGAGTGTGCAAGTTCATTCCCTCTGTTGATTTCTAAGGTAGGGTTTCCTACTCAGTTTACTGTTATTGTAAGACATGTTGTTGTGTTTATTGTTATCTGTTGATCATCGGAGTATGGAGTTGTGGTGATGATGTTGGTGTAAGGGTGTTGAGATGGTCGTGATATCCTGCATTATGATTGTGGTGGAGTCACTTGCATGGAGTGGCTTCACACCTAGTTCGCCCTCCGTGGAACCCGCCACGGGAGGGGATGTGCACATTAAGGGACAGGGGATGATTGTCGCTCGTGAGGAGCCGGACTAGGTGGGATGCTGCGGTCACCCATCGGCGGCAAGGATTACCCGTTGCGATGGGTAATCTGCGGGCTACACACTTGATGTGTAGTCGATTCATGTGTGTGAATGAAGGATTGGGAACTGGCGATGATCGTTAATTGCTCCGTTTGTTTGTCTTACTTGTTTGTGTAATATCGACCCCGTGTTGTTTGTGGAATGCGGTGATCCATTCGGTGATGGTGAGCGGGCTTGACAGGTATTGCTAGTGTAAGCTTGGGGACGATCTTGAGAGGAGTGCCATCACGAGTCATAGCATCACCGTCTGAGTCTTAGTTGGATTTCTTTATTTGTCAGACTTTGCAGTTGCATTTTGTTATCACAGTATTTGAATTTGGTTGAGGTAAACTTTACATTTTACATTATTTTAATAAATGTGCTCAGTTCGGACGCTTTTTGATATATACTAACCTCGGGCAACCGAGATGGTAACACACTTTCATGGTAGGGTGGTCCTGGTAAGGCACCTTGGTATGAGAGGGTGTTACATTTGCGCTTCATCGTTTCATCATCCGAAACACAAAAACATCTCTACAAAACTTCTTCTTCTTCTTCCACGAAAATATTTCACGGATGCTTTTGAGAATGCGTTGCGACAATGGTGCCAAGATTTGTCGCCTCCCGAAAAGTATCAACTTGTTTGCATGGGAGTTGGTCAATTGTTGGTGCTCCGTCAAGTCAAGGTGCAACTCTCATTTCTCGAAGCATGTTCTCGGTTTTGGGATTCGAAACACCATGTTTTCGTCTTCCCGAAAGGTATAATTTGTCCTCTTGCCGAAGAAGTTGGAGCCATTGGTGGGTGGCCGGGTTGTGTTCCAGTGCTTCCTCCTACTCGGTTGTGCTATAAGGAGAAATTCCGTTCCATGTTGGGTTTGTCGACGAGTCAAGTCAACTTCCTCCTTGCTCCACATGGTGTGGACATGTTAGTTCTTATCAACATCTTTTCCAACCGGTTAGATGCCAATGTTTCCGAGGTGGCTAGGATAAGGGCTCTTGCCTTTTGCCTTGTCCATGTATACCTCTTTGTTGATGCTTTGAAGAAGGAGGGGCCGAAATGCTATGGTAGCATGACCCTTGTTAATGTGGTTGAGCAAATGGAGCATGGTAGAGATCCATCATAGTTGGTGCTTGGCGAGATCATCCAAGCCTTGGACAAGGAAGGCTCTTGTGGAGAAGCTCATTCATTTAGATCCCCAAGGATCCTTCAAGTGTGTCTATTGGAGAGGCTAAGGTATGTAAAGCCTCCGGTTGATTCTTCTTCTTATTCCTTCCGTCACCTTACCATGAGGAAGAAATTGTACTCGGATAGTTTTGCTTCTACCGAGGCTTATTGGGCCGTAAGATTAGCGGAAGAGGGTGGTCCTCACATCCGTTGGGTGCTGCCATGGTGGCACTTGAGGTCCTTCACGGGGTTGCCCGCTTCGGGTGCTAGTCCTCGTTCTTTGATGGTGGTGGGTTTAAAGGTTGCTTCCTTCATTTATCCCGAAAGGCTCATGAGGCAAATGAGGCGTCAACAAAAGGTGCCCGCTCAAGATACCCTTGTCCAAGAGAATGTCTTCGGAACTCGAGCTTGTGGAGGTCTTCAAAGGTGATGGGCCACTCGGCCACTTTAGGAGGTACCGGACCCCGTTGCCACGACATGGGTGACTCCCGCTTATGTCAAGTGGTCAAGAGCTCCGTCCTTGGAAGAGAGGTCCAAATTCCGTAAGGACGAGGTCGTCGACTTGAAGTATCGAGAGGTTGGCAAGGCCAACCGTGCCTTCTTTGAGGAGTATGTTGATGGAGCTAGCCCGGATGTGATGAGACCACCAAAGAGGAGAAGCTCGGGTCCCAAAAACATAGTGGGCCGTGCATTGGCTCGTTTTGGGCCGAACATGGGGTCTTGTGCTAGACCGGAGGCCGTCGCCGTCTTAGATCCGTTGAGGATCCGTTCCGAGGAGGAAATCCATGCTAGGTGGGCCAACAAGAAGAACCAGGGGAAGATGTACCCCGAGGGAAAAGGCAAGGGTAGAATGGAAGAATGAAGACCTCCATTACCCACTTTATTATTATGTTGTATTATTGTTGTGAGTTTTTATTATGTTGTACTAGCTATGTTTTATGTGTTTTGTGCAATGTGTAATTGTGTGATATGATTATGATATAGGAGAAGACTTCGTAGAGGAGCCTTTCTGAGTGTGCAAGTTCATTTCCTCTGTTGATTTCTAAGGTAGGGTTTCGTACTCAGTTTACTGTTATTGTAAGACATGTTGTTGTGTTTATTGTTATCTGTTGATCATCGGAATATGGAGTTGTGGTGATGATGTTGGTGTAAGGGTGTTGAGATGGCTGTGATATCTTGCGGTTATGATTGTGGTGTAGTCACTTGCGGGAGTGGCTTCACACCCTAGTTCGCCCTCCGTGGAACCCGCCACGGGAGGGGATGTGCACATTAAGGGACGGGGATTATTGTCGCTCGTTGAGGAGCTGGACTAGGTGGGATCGGCTGCGGTCACCCATTGGCGGCGAGGATTACCTGTTGCGATGGGTAATCTGGCGGGTACACACACTTTAGTGGGTAGTCGATTCTTGTGTGTGAATGAAGGATTGGGAACCGGCGATGATCGATTAATTGCTCCGTTTGTTTGTCTTACTTGTTTGTGTAATATCGACCCCGTGTTGTTTGTGGAATCTGCGGTGATCCATTCGGTGATGGTGAGCAGGCTTGACAGGTATTGCTAGTGTGAGCTTGGGGACAGTCTTGGGAGGAGTGCCATCACGAGTCATAGCATCACCGTCTGAGTCTTAGTTGGATTTCTTTATTTGTCGACTTTGCGATTTGTATTTTGTTGTCACAAAGATTTGAGTTTGGTCGATGTAAACTTTACATTTTACAAAGTATTTTAATAAACGTACTCGTTCGGACGCTTTTTGATATATACTAACCTCGGCCAACCGAGATGGTAACACACTTTCATGGTAGGGTGGTCGTGGTAAGGCACCTTGGTATGAGGGGGTGTTACAAAGTGGTATCAGAGTCGAAGATTCCGGCACCTAAACAAATGAATATAATGAACCTAGGGAGTCTAAGTAAAATGAACCCGGGGAGAGTTGTTTGGAGCTACCGCAAAGGCTCGGGAGACGTCCCGGAGTCGCAAATTGGCTCTCACTAACTCATGCCGGTAACATGGGAAGTGTGATGAGAGCTAGGTTTTGTATGTGCATGTATGTGAAGATGCATGTTGTTAAAAGTTGCTAGTTGAAAGTATGTGTGTTGAATTTCCTAAATGTTGTGATGGGAGGAACGGTGGATGTGACGGGTTGTGAATGTTGGATTTATCTTATGTATGAATTGTATGCTAATATGATTCTAATGTGGCATTAAAGTTCTTGAGATATGAATTGCATGCCGATGTGATTATAACGTGGCATTTAAACTCGTAATATTATGCGTTTGCTGCGGGGAATAGTGAGCATGATAGGGGAACTTTATCCTGTATACCCGTCTATTCTGTGACTCGGCCGAGCAGGGCAGGTACTCGACCGAGTAGGGAGCACTCGGCCGAGTAACCAAGAACTCGACCGAGTATTGATTTGAAGTGAGTAGTAGTGGCTACTGTATGTGGTAACTCGACCGAGTAAGAAAGCGTACTCGACCGAGTAGTGTATACTCGGCCGAGTGTTGTGTTACTCGACCGAGTGATGTTTTATGAGTTTTTGGCATTCGCTTCTGGAGTCGAATACTCGACCGAGTATCAAAGATACTCGACCGAGTAGTCGTTACTCGACCGAGTATGTTTTATACTCGGCCGAGTGTTCTTACGGCGGAAGGTCGTTATATTTTGAGCCGTAGGCTTTTGTGCTTACATTTCCTTATGTCTTATCAGCTCAAAATGCCGCCCAAAAGAACTCCTGCGCAGATTCAAGCTTCAGAGATGACTCTTGATGAGGTTGCTCGCATGATTGAGCAACGAGAGGCTCTCCTTGAAGCTCTCAAAAATGTGGGAAAAGGGAACGAGAAGTCGATGGATGCAACCCAGCTTAGCATCAACATTGCTCGTTTCCACCCTCCCACATATGACGGGGTAGGTGAACCAAAGCTACTCGAGAAGTGGCACCGTGAGATTGAAGCTCTCATGGAAACGGTTAAGTGCCTCGAGGACATGATTGTTGAGCAGGTAGTGTACTACCTAAGAGGTGAAGCTGCAGTTTGGTGGCAGAATGTCAAGGAAGATGCTAGAGCTTACTACCAGGCGGAAGGGGCTATTTCGTGGTCTGGGTTGAATAGTGCTATGGGAGAGCAGTTTGTGCCGGAGCATATCCGACACAAGATGAGATCCAACTTTGATTCCTTCACCATGACCGAGGAGATGACAGTCACTGATTACTATCATCGGTTTTTGGAGCTATCTCGTTATGTTGAAGATATGCAGCTAGGACAGAGAGGTTTGGCTCTCCGTTTTGAGAGGGGTCTATCTGCTAAGATCGTGAGTCGTATGCCAGCCGGGGTTGCTACTGACCTCAAGGAAGTGTACTTGAGAGCGGGTCAAGCTGAGAGAATGGTAGATCTCTCCAGAGAGATCGAGGAGAGGACTGCTATAGAAAAGAGGAAGGCTGATGGCGGAAACAACAGTCAACCAACCAACAAGAAAAGGGAATTTCAACCATGCTAAGGCTTTTTCTGGTGGAGCTGGTTTCTCTGGAGGTTCTCGTGGCTGGGGAAAGAATGGGGGTCGGGCTGTGAGTGACAACACCAACCTTACGTGCTTCAACTGTGGTGGGATAGGCCACAAAAGACGGGAATGCACGAGCTACAAGCCCGACAATGGTTCAGGAGCTCGATCAGGGAATTTTTCTCAGGGGCCGACTCAGAGTTTTGCTAGTAACCGACCGGGAGGTTCATGGGGCAACAGAGGTGGACAGGGCAATCAGGGCGGTTACAACCGCGGTGGTGGTGGATCTTATCAGCGCCAGAACAACAGCGTAACTCAGGATTCGACAGCTAAGCCAAGTACCTCCAATACTTCAGTTCAGGGCGGAGGACAGAAAAACAGTGGAAAGCTCTTTATGATGGACAAGCAGGAAGCACAGGATGATGCTCATGTAGTCACCGGTACCTTTCTTGTTCATAATGTACCGTCCTTTGTTTTGGTTGATTCCGGGGCTACACATTCGTTTGTGTCTAAGAGTCATGTTGTGTCTATGGGTTTGGGAAAGTTTGAGGATGTAAAATATGATGTATTCATACCTTCAGGGGAGTCTGTGTCATGTCTCAAGCTGTATAGGGGAGTATCCATGGTAGTTGGAGGGGTAGACCTACCAGTAGACCTGTTAGAGTTTCCTATGGATGGGTTCGAGGTGATTGTTGGGATGGATTGGTTAGGTAAGTATGATGCCAGGATAGATTGTTGTCAAAAAAGAGTGTCTTTAAAGGGTCCCAAGGGTGTTAGAGTGTCCTATAGAGGGTTTGTGGTAAAGCCTAAGTGTCGGTTCATAGCGGTGATGACTTTAAAGTCATGTTTGAGGAAGAAGTGTCCTTTGATTCTTTGTCATGTGAGAGATCACCGAGTAGAGGCACCGACAGCTTCTGAGATAGTTGTGGTTAGAGAGTTCGACGATGTTTTTCCTGAGGAGATACCAAGTTTGCCTCCCAAGAGGGATGTTGATTTCAGCGTGGAGCTTAAGCCGGGAACGGGTCCTATATCTAAAGCACCTTACCGTATGGCACCTAAAGAGTTGGCAGAGCTGAAAAAGCAGATACATGAGTTGCTAGGCAAGGGTTATATCAGGCCTAGTGTGTCACCGTGGGGAGCTCCAGTTCTTTTTGTAAAGAAGAAAGATGGGAGTATGAGGCTGTGCATTGACTACAGAGAGCTCAATCGTGTCACAGTGAAGAACAAGTATCCGTTGCCGAGGATTAATGACTTGTTTGATCAGCTTAGTGGAGCAGGTGTGTTTTCCAAGATTGATCTGAGGTCGGGGTATCACCAGCTGAGGATAGCAGATGAGGATATTCCTAAGACAGCGTTCCGATCTCGATATGGTCATTATGAGTATGTAGTGATGCCTTTTGGGTTGACCAATGCGCCAGCGACTTTTATGGATTTGATGAATCAGATTTTCGCACCGTTTTTGGATAGGTTTGTGGTTGTTTTCATCGACGATATCTTAGTATATTCTAAGACTAAGGAAGAGCATGAGGAGCATTTGAGGATAGTTCTGCAGACCTTGAGGGATAATCAGCTTTATGCCAAGCTATCCAAGTGTGAGTTCTGGTTAGAGGAAGTGGCTTTTCTGGGCCATGTAATATCTAAGAATGGGGTAGCCGTGGATCCTAGTAAGATTGAGGCCGTTACCAAGTGGGAATCGCAGAAGAATGTCGCTGAGATTCGAAGTTTCTTAGGTCTTGCCGGCTACTACAGAAGATTTGTGAAAGATTTCTCTACCATAGCGCGACCTATGACATCCTTGATGAGAAATGAAGTCAGATTTGTTTGGGATGAGAGTTGTGAGACGGCGTTTCAGACCCTAAAGGAACGCTTGACCACAGCTCCTATCCTAGCCTTGCCAGAGGGTTGTGAGAACTTTGAGGTATATACCAACGCTTCAAAGAATGGTCTTGGTTGTGTGTTGATGCAGGGAGGGAAAGTCATCGCCTATGCTTCGAGACAGCTGAAGCAATATGAGGAGAATTACCCTACTCATGATCTGGAGTTGGGTGCAGTTGTGTTCGCTCTTAAGATTTGTAGACACTACCTTTATGGAGCAACTTTTAAGGTGTTCTCCGATCATAAGAGTCTAAAGTATATCTACACTCAGAAGGAGCTTAATATGCGACAGAGACGGTGGATGGAGCTGATTGGAGATTATGATATGGAGATTATCTATCACGAGGGTAAGGCTAATGTTGTTGCAGATGCATTGAGTAAGAAAAGCGTTCATTCGCTATGTACAGCTATGTCCTTGCTGAAGTTGAGGGACGAGATGTCTAGTTTGGGGATCTTTATGATTCGAGAGGGGGATACCATCGGGGATTTGACGATCGAGCCAGAGTTGTATGAGAACATCAAAAGTAAGCAAGAGCTTGATCCTAAGGTTCAGGAGTGGAAGTCAAAGGTAGAGGTGGAACGGCTTCCAGGTTTTCTATTCATCCAGATGGGAGTGTTCGTTTTGATGGGAGATGGTGTGTTCCTGAGGATGCAGAGTTGCGGAGAGTGATCTTGACGGAGGGTCATTGCACTCCTTATTCAGTTCACCCGGGTGGTGACAAGCTTTATAGAGATCTTAAGAAGACTTTTTGGTGGCCAAACATGAAGAGAGATGTAGCTGAGTTGGTAGCCAGGTGTTTGACTTGTCAAAAGGTCAAGGGTGAACAAAGGAGACCACAAGGTAAGATCCAGTCTTTGGATGTACCAGAGTGGAAGTGGGAGTCGATCTCCATGGATTTCATTGTGGGGTTACCTAGGTCACAACAAGGTAACAACATGATTTGGGTGATTGTTGATCGGTTAACCAAGTCAGCCCATTTTGTTCCCATGAAAGATTCTTGGTCTAAGATGCAGCTGGCATTGGGTTACAGGAGGCATGTTGTTCGATTACATGGTATACCTAAGGATATCGTTTCTGATCGTGATGCGAGGTTTATATCCAAGTTTTGGCAAGAGCTGCAAGAGCTGATGGGTACGACTTTAAAGATGAGTACAGCCTTTCAACCGGCAACCGATGGTCAGACAGAGCGGACCATCAAGACCTTAGAAGACATGCTGAGGGCATGTGTTATGGACTTTGGGGGCAGTTGGGAAGACATGCTTGATCTGATCGAGTTTTCATACAATAACAGTTATCATAAAAGCATTAGGATGGCACCTTTTGAAGCTTTGTATGGTCGGAAATGCCGAAGTCCAGTTTGTTGGGATGATAGTTCTGAGACGGTGGTTTTAGGGCCACAGCTGGTTGAGGATATGGTTGAGCAAATCCAGTTGATTCGGCAAAGGATGAGAGCAGCTCAAGATCGGCAGAAGAGCTACGCCGACTTACACCGCAAGGACATTGAGTTTATGGTAGGTGACAAGGTTCTTTTAAAGTGTCACCTATGCGACGTGTTATGAGGTTTGGGAAAAAGGGTAAGCTAAGCCAAAAGTTTATAGGTCCTTATGAGGTTTTAGACCGTGTTGGCGAGGTGGCCTATAGATTAGCGTTACCACCAGCCTTGGATAGAGTACACAATGTTTTTCATATATCTAAACTTCGAAAGTATGTGAGCGATCCGTCGCATATCCTTGAGATGGAGAACATCGAGCTTGATGAATCCTTGTCCTACGCCGAGATTCCTAAGGAGATTCTTGATCGCAAGGTTCGTAAGACCCGAAATGGTGAAACGGTCTTACTCAAGGTCCTTTGGTCTAATCATAATGTGGAGGAAGCCACATGGGAACCCGAGGAAGCTATGCGAGAACGTTTTCCTAACCTTTTCGATCAGGTATGTTTGGTTACGGGGACGTAACCGTTGTTCTTTTAGGGGGGTAGAAGATGGTCGCGGTCGTGTTTAGTCTCGTTTGTTGTTTTCCTTTGTTGTGTTTTGTCTTGGTTGTTGTTTTGCTGTGAGTTGGGGTAATGACTTTTGTGGTGACTTATATAGTTCCTTGGTATTGTTATATGTGGTTAGTATAGTCTTGGGGTGTAGTGTTGTGTTTTCTTTGATAGTACAGTGTGAACTTCGGGACGAAGTTCTTTCTAAGGGGGGAAGATTGTAACACTACGAATTTTCTTTGGTGACTACTCGACCGAGTAGAGCCTACTCGGCCGAGTAGTGCTATTGTTATGAGTTGTTTTGGTTCTGCCGATGAATACTCGGCCGAGTATAGTGAATACTCGACCGAGTAGAGGATACTCGGTCGAGTATAACTTTACTCGACCGAGTATTCGGTCTGGCGAGTATTATTTTGACGGTTTGATTAGGGAATGTTTAAGTTTATTTTATATCCCGCGTCAGTTTTCAAAACATCATTTCAACTTCATCAGTTTCTACGTTACCCTAATTACACCCTAATCATTCCCTAATCACCCAATTGCTTTGTTGCTTGCGAAACCTTCGGAGTCCTTACGTACAATCCTCATCCCACTGTTGGTAAGTTTTATTCTATGTTGTTGCATTTGTTGGGGTTACTGTATAATTATGGAATTGGGAATATGGGGGTTGTGCAATGTGTAATTGTGTGATATGATTATGATATAGGAGAAGACTTCGTAGAGGAGCCTTTCTGAATGTGCAAGTTCATTCACTCTGTTGATTTCTAAGGTAGGGTTTCCTACTCAGTTTACTGTTATTGTAAGACATGTTGTTGTGTTTATTGTTATCTGTTGATCATCGGAATATGGAGTTGTGGTGATGATGTTGGTTTAAGGGTGTTGAGATGGCTGTGATATCCTGCAGTTATGATTGTGGTGGAGTCACTTGCGGGAGTGGCTTCACACCCTAGTTCGCCCTCCGTGGAACCCGCCACGGGAGGGGATGTGCACATTAAGGGACAGGGATGATTGTCGCTCGTGAGGAGCTTGACTAGGTGGGATCGGCTGCGGTCACCCACTGGCGGCAAGGATTACCTGTTGCGATGGGTAATCTGGCAGGGCTACACACTTCAGTGTGTAGTCGGTTACTGTGTGTGAATGAAGGATTGGAAACTGGCGATGATCAGTTAATTGCTCCGTTTGTTTGTCTTACTTGTTTGTGTAATACTGACCCCGTGTTGTTTGTGGAATCTGCGGTGATCCATTCGGGGATGGTGAGCAGGCTTGACAGGTATTGCTAGTGTGAGCTTGGGGACAGTCTTGGGAGGAGTGCCATCACGAGTCATAGCATCACCGTCTGAGTCTTAGTTGGATTTCTTTATTTGTCAGACTTTGCAGTTGCATTTTGTTATCACAGTATTTGAATTTGGTTGATGTAAACTTTACATTTTACAGTATTTTAATAAATGTGCTCAGTTCGGACGCTTTTTTATATATACTAACCTCGGGCAACCGAGATGGTAACACACTTTCATGGTAGGGTGGTCTTGGTAAGGCACCTTGGTATGAGGGGGTGTTACATTTGCGCTTCATCGTTTCATCATCCGAAACACAAAAACATCTCTACAAAACTTCTTCTTCTTCTTCCACGAAAATATTTCACGGATGCTTTTGAGAATACGTTGCGACAATGGTGCCAAGATTTGTCGCCTCCCGAAAAGTATCAACTTGTTTGCATGGGAGTTGGTCAATTGTTGGTGCTCCGTCAAGTCAAGGTGCAACTCTCATTTCTCGAAGCATGTTCTCGGTTTTGGGATTCGAAACACCATGTTTTCGTCTTCCCGAAAGGTATAATTTGTCCTCTTGCCGAAGAAGTTGGAGCCATTGGTGGGTGGCCGGGTTGTGTTCCAGTGCTTCCTCCTACTCGGTTGTGCTATAAGGAGAAATTCCGTTCCATGTTGGGTTGTCGACGAGTCAAGTCAACTTCCTCCTTGCTCCACATGGTGTGGACATGTTAGTTCTTATCAACATCTTTTCCAACCGGTTAGATGCCAATGTTTCGGAGGTGGCTAGGATAAGGGCTCTTGCCTTTTGCCTTGTCCATGTATACCTCTTTGTTGATGCTTTGAAGAAGGAGGGGCCGAAATGCTATGGTAGCATGACCCTTGTTAATGTGGTTGAGCAAATGGAGCATGGTAGAGATCCATCATAGTTGGTGCTTGGCGAGATCATCCAAGCCTTGGACAAGGAAGGCTCTTGTGGAGAAGCTCATTCATTTGGATCCCCAAGGATCCTTCAAGTGTGTCTATTGGAGAGGCTAAGGTATGTAAAGCCTCCGGTTGATTCTTCTTCTTATTCCTTCCGTCACCTTACCATGAGGAAGAAATTGTACTCGGATAGTTTTGCTTCTACCGAGGCTTATTGGGCCGCAAGATTAGCGGAAGAGGGTGGTCCTCACATCCGTTGGGTGGTGCCATGGTGGCACTTGAGGTCCTTCACGGGGTTGCCCGCTTCGGGTGCTAGTCCTCGTTCTTTGATGGTGGTGGGTTTAAAGGTTGCTTCCTTCATTTATCCCGAAAGGCTCATGAGGCAAATGGGGCGTCAACAAAAGGTGCCCGCTCAAGATACCCTTGTCCAAGAGAATGTCTTCCGGAACTCCGAGCTTGTGGAGGTCTTCAAAAGGTGGTGGGCCACTCGGCCGCTTTAGAAGGTACCGGACCCCGTTGCCACGACATGGGTGACTCCCGCTTATGTCAAGTGGTCAAGAGCTCCGTCCTTGGAAGAGAGGTCCAAATTCCGTAAGGACGAGGTCGTCGACTTGAAGTATCGAGAGGTTGGCAAGGCCAACCGTGCCTTCTTTGAGGAGTATGTTGATGGAGCTAGCCCGGATGTGATGAGACCACCAAAGAGGAGAAGCTCGGGTCCCAAAAACATAGTGGGCCGTGCATTGGCTCGTTTTGGGCCGAACATGGGGTCTTGTGCTAGACCGGAGGCCGTCGCCGTCTTAGATCCGTTGAGGATCCGTTCCGAGGAGGAAATCCATGCTAGGTGGGCCAACAAGAAGAACCAGGGGAAGATGTACCCCGAGGGAAAAGGCAAGGGTAGAATGGAAGAATGAAGACCTCCATTACCCACTTTATTATTATGTTGTATTATTGTTGTGAGTTTTTATTATGTTGTACTAGCTATTTTTTATGTGTTTTGTGCTAGTTTTATTATGTGAGGTGTTTTAGTCGACACCTTAGCTTGGACAAGTTGTAGACTCGTCGAGCTTTATTTGTTGTTGAAATTGTAATCCCTCCCATTATTAATTAAATAAGAGGATTGCTTATGTCAAAAATTGTGAACGCTTGTTTCTTCCATCCATTTTGTAAAGGCAATTCGATTTGAATTATCCTAAACATTTGCACTTGGGAAAGTGGTATTTTTGGGAGGAAGGGAGAAAGGCTTTTTTTGTATTTTTTGTGGGGAACGGGAATGCTTTTCCCTTTCTTTTTTTGATGGGGATGATTTTTTTGTATGTGGGGGGTTATTTTTTTATTATGGGGATGGTTGTATCCTCCTTGTGTAAGAAAGGACTGGCTACGTATTCACCTGAAGAGGTGAAATCAAACCATGATCGTAGTTCGAAATGTTTTGTAAATTTTGATTGGGTTTTGTGGTTGTATCCCTCACGTATAAGAGGGACTGCCTACGTATCCACCTTAAGAGGTGAAATCAAACCATGCTCGTAGTTCAGGAGTTTTTTTTTTGTTTTGGTGCAAATGGATGTTGCCTTTGACAGATCAAAGGACATTCGAAACGGGCAAGGTGTCGCAACTTAGACTCGATAAAACATGCAATACCAAATCAGAATGCGTTGAGGAACTTGACTTGAAAAGGGTTGAGGTGGTTGCTAGTTGTAAAACTAGGCTAGGTCGTTGGTTGCTATGGTTCAAGGGTAGTATTTCTTGAGTTGGTCTAGGTTGGTTGGGTTTGTAAAATCCTCCCCATCTAGGTCACTCAGTCTCACTGCGACCCCCGAAAGTATTTTCTTGACCAGGTATGGCCCGGCCCAGTTGGGTTTGAATTTTCCCCTCGGATCGACGGGTAATGGTGCTCAGACCGACTTGAGGACCAAGTCGCCTTCCTGGATGTTCCTAGGTTTGACCCTCTTGTTGAATGCCCGTTGTATACGTCGTTGGTATAGCTGGACGTTGTGCAAGGCGTTGAGTCGTCGTTCGTCTAGAAGAGTAAGT
Source organism: Silene latifolia (assembly GCF_048544455.1). Classification (NCBI taxonomy): domain Eukaryota; kingdom Viridiplantae; phylum Streptophyta; class Magnoliopsida; order Caryophyllales; family Caryophyllaceae; genus Silene; species Silene latifolia. The sequence continues at coordinate 78,940,796 of NC_133526.1, read as the reverse complement.
TGTTCGTACCTTCGACGGGTCCATTCCGCCTCAGGGATTTGACTCTCCATTAGGATGCGTAGAGAAGGGACCTCTAACTCTACCGGTTGAACCGCCTCCATACCGTATGCTAGGTAGAAGGGTGTGGCGCCTGTCGGTGTTCGAATGGAGGTTCGGTATCCCCAGAGTGCGAATGGGTGCTTGCTCGGCCAATCGCGGTAGTTGTCTTGCATTTTCTTGATAATGGCGTCAATAGTTTTGTTAGCTGCCTCCACCGCTCCGTTAGTTTGGGGACGGTAGGGGGATGATCGATTTCGTTTGATCTTGTATTTGCCCAGCAAGGCTTGAGTTTCCGCCCGGAAGTGAGAGCCTTGATCGCTGATGATTTCATGGGGTACCCCATATCGGCAGATGATGTTGTTCTGGATGAACTTGGCCACTTGTTTGGCGGTCAAGACTGCATATGACTGCGCTTCCACCCATTTGGTGAAGTAGTCGATGGCGACGAGGACGAAACAATGCCCCTTAGTGCCTATCGGGTTAACCTTCCCGATGATGTCGATGCCCCAGGTTGAGAAAGGCCAGGGTGAGGTCATTGTGTATAAAAGGGATGGTGGTATATGTTGTATGTTGGCGAAGATTTGGCAATTGTGGCAATGCTTGACGTAGTTACGGCAATCGGCTTCCATGGTGGTCCAGTAGTAACCTAGCCGCATGATTTTTCGGGTAAGCATCATTGCGCTCATGTGAGGGCCACATTCTCCGTCGTGGACCTCTCCCATGACTTTTTTGGCTTTGTGATGGTCAATGCAATGGAGGAGAATTCCTTGGGGTGTTCTTTTGTAGAGTTGATTTTGGTTTATCACGAATTGTGATGCAAGTAAACGGATGGCTATTTGTCCTCTTTGATCAGAGTTGGGAGGGAATTCGTTTTTGGTTTTGTAGTTGAGGATGGCTTGGTACCAAGGTTCGGCATGGTTTTCCTCGTCGTTGTTGATGGCACAAATGTGAGCTGGCTCGCTCCTTCTCTCGACACATAGGGGCATCGATGTCATGTCGTCAGGTATATTGACGAGCGCGGCAAGTTTTGCCAGGGCATCAGCAAATTGATTTTCCTCTCGTGGCAAGTGGAAGTAGTCGACTTGGTCGAAGAACTCGGCCTCTTGATTGATTTTTGCTCGGTAGGGAGCTAAACTGTAACACTACGTATTTTCTTTGGTGACTACTCGACCGAGTAGAGCCTACTCGGCCGAGTAGTGCTATTGTTATGAGTTGTTTTGGTTCTGCCGATGAATACTCGGCCGAGTATAGTGAATACTCGACCGAGTAGAGGATACTCGGTCGAGTATAACTTTACTCGACCGAGTATTCGGTCTGGCGAGTATTATTTTGACGGTTTGATTAGGGAATGTTTAAGTTTATTTTATATCCCGCGTCAGTTTTCAAAACATCATTTCAACTTCACAGTTTCTACGTTACCCTAATTACACCCTAATCATTCCCTAATCACCCAATTGCTTTGTTGCTTGCGAAACCTTCGGAGTCCTTACGTACAATCCGCATCCCACTGTTGGTAAGTTTTATTCTATGTTGTTGCATTTGTTGGGGTTACTGTATAATTATGGAATTGGGAATATGGGGGTTGTGCAATGTGTAATTGTGTGATATGATTATGATATAGGAGAAGACTTCGTAGAGGAGCCTTTCTGAGTGTGCAAGTTCATTTCCTCTGTTGATTTCTAAGGTAGGGTTTCGTACTCAGTTTACTGTTATTGTAAGACATGTTGTTGTGTTTATTGTTATCTGTTGATCATCGGAATATGGAGTTGTGGTGATGATGTTGGTGTAAGGGTGTTGAGATGGCTGTGATATCTTGCGGTTATGATTGTGGTGTAGTCACTTGCGGGAGTGGCTTCACACCCTAGTTCGCCCTCCGTGGAACCCGCCACGGGAGGGGATGTGCACATTAAGGGACAGGGATGATTGTCGCTCGTGAGGAGCTGGACTAGGTGGGATCGGTTGCGGTCACCCACTGGCGGCGAGGATTACCTGTTGCGATGGGTAATCTGGCAGGGCTACACACTTTAGTGGGTAGTCGGTTACTGTGTGTGAATGAAGGATTGGGAACTGGCGATGATCAGTTAATTGCTCCGTTTGTTTGTCTTACTTGTTTGTGTAATACTGACCCCGTGTTGTTTGTGGAATCTGCGGTGATCCATTCGGGGATGGTGAGCAGGCTTGACAGGTATTGCTAGTGTGAGCTTGGGGACAGTCTTGGGAGGAGTGCCATCACGAGTCATAGCATCACCGTCTGAGTCTTAGTTGGATTTCTTTATTTGTCAGACTTTGCAGTTGTATTTTGTTATCACAGTATTTGAGTTTGGTCGATGTAAACTTTACAATTTACAGTATTTTAATAAACGTGCTCAGTTCGGACGCTTTTTGATATATACTAACCTCGGGCAACCGTGATGGTAACACACTTTCATGGTAGGGTGGTCTTGGTAAGGCACCTTGGTATGAGGGGGTGTTACAAAGTGGTATCAGAGCCGAAGATTCCGGCACCTAAACAAATGAATATAATGAACCTAGGAAGTCTAAGTAAAATGAACCCGGGGAGAGTTGTTTGGAGCTACCGCAAAGGCTCGGGAGACGTCCCGGAGTCGCAAATTGGCCCTCACTAACTCGAGCCGGTAACATGGGAAGTGTGATGAGAGCTAGGTTTTGTATGTGCATGTATGTGAAGATGCATGTATGTAAAAGTTGCTAGTTGAAAGTATGTGTGTTGAATTTCCTAAATGTTGTGATGGGAGGAACGGTGGATGTGACGGGTTGTGAATGTTGGATTTAGCTTATGTATGAATTGTATGCTGATATGATTCTAATGTGGCATTAAAGTTCTTGAGATATGAATTGCATGCCGATGTGATTATAACGTGGCATTTAAACTCGTAATATTATGCGTTTCTTTGCGGGGAATAGTGAGCATGATAGGGGAACTTTATACCGTATACCCGTCTATTACGTGACTCGGCCGAGCAGGGCGGTACTCGACCGAGTAGGGAGCACTCGGCCGAGTAACCAAGAACTCGACCGAGTATTGATTTGCAGTGAGTAGTAGTGGCTACTGTATGTGGTAACTCGACCGAGTAAGAAAGCGTACTCGACCGAGTAGTGTATACTCGGCCGAGTGTTGTGTTACTCGACCGAGTGATATTTTATGAGTTTTTGGCATTCGCTTCTGGAGTCGAATACTCGACCGAGTATCAAAGATACTCGACCGAGTAGTCGTTACTCGACCGAGTATGTTTTATACTCGGCCGAGTGTTCTTACGGCGGAAGGTCGTTATATTTTGAGCCGTAGGCTTTTGTGCTTACATTTCCTTATGTCTTATCAGCTCAAAATGCCGCCCAAAAGAACTCCTGCGCAGATTCAAGCTTCAGAGATGACTCTTGATGAGGTTGCTCGCATGATTGAGCAACAAGAGGCTCTCCTTGAAGCTCTCAAAAATGTGGGAAAAGGGAACGAGAAGTCGATGGATGCAACCCAGCTTAGCATCAACATTGCTCGTTTCCACCCTCCCACATATGACGGGGTAGGTGAACCAAAGCTACTCGAGAAGTGGCACCGTGAGATTGAAGCTCTCATGGAAACGGTTAAGTGCCCCGAGGACATGATTGTTGAGCAGGTAGTGTACTACCTAAGAGGTGAAGCTGCAGTTTGGTGGCAGAATGTCAAGGAAGATGCTAGAGCTTACTACCAGGCGGAAGAGGCTATTTCGTGGTCTGGGTTGAATAGTGCTATGAGAGAGCAGTTTGTGCCGGAGCATATCCGACACAAGATGAGATCCGACTTTGATTCCTTCACCATGACCGAGGAGATGACAGTCACTGATTCCTATCATCGGTTTTTGGAGCTATCTCGTTATGTTGAAGATATGAAGCTAGGACAGAGAGGTTTGGTTCTCCGTTTTGAGAGGGGTCTATCTGCTAAGATCGTGAGTCGTATGCCAGGCGCGGTTGCTACTGACCTCAAGGAAGTGTACTTGAGAGCTGGTCAAGCAGAGAGAATGGTAGATCTCTCCAGAGAGATCGAGGAGAGGACTGCTATAGAAAAGAGGAAGGCTGATGGCGGAAACAACAGTCAGCCAACCAACAAGAAAGGGAATTTCAACCATGCTAAGGCTTTTTCTGGTGGAGCTGGTTTCTCTGGAGGTTCTCGTGGCTGGGGAAAGAATGGGGGTCGGGCTGTGAGTGACAACACCAACCTTACGTGCTTCAACTGTGGTGGGATAGGCCACAAAAGATGGGAATGCACGAGCTACAAGCCCGGCAATGGTTCAGGAGCTCGATCAGGGAATTTTTCTCAGGGGCCGACTCAGAGTTTTGCTAGTAACCGACCGGGAGGTTCATGGGGCAACAGAGGTGGACACGGCAATCAGGGCGGTTACAACCGCGGTGGTGGTGGATCTTATCAGCGCCAGAACAACAGCGTCACTCAGGATTCGGCAGCTAAGCCAAGTACCTCCAATGCTTCAGTTCAGGGCGGAGGACCGAAAAACAGTGGAAAGCTCTTTATGATGGACAAGCAGGAAGCACAGGATGATGCTCATGTAATCACCGGTACCTTTCTTGTTCATAATGTACCGTCCTTTGTTTTGGTTGATTCCGGGGCTACACATTCGTTTGTGTCTAAGAGTCATGCTGTGTCTATGGGTTTGGGAAAGTTTGAGGATGTAAAAGATGATGTATTCATACCTTCAGGGGAGTCTGTGTCATGTCTCAAGCTGTATAGGAGAGTATCCATGGTAGTTGGAGGGGTAGACCTACCAGTAGACCTGTTAGAGTTTCCTATGGATGGGTTCGAGGTGATTGTTGGGATGGATTGGTTAGGTAAGTATGATGCCAGGATAGATTGTCGTCAAAAGAGAGTGTCTTTAAAGGGTCCCAAGGGTGTTAGAGTGTCCTATAGAGGGTTTGTGATAAAGCCTAAGTGTCGGTTCATAGCGGGGATGACTTTAAAGTCATGTTTGAGGAAGAAGTGTCCTTTGATTCTTTGTCATGTGAGAGATCACCGAGTAGAGGCACCAACAGCTTCTGAGATAGTTGTGGTTAGAGAGTTCGACGATGTTTTTCCTGAGGAGATACCAAGTTTGCCTCCCAAGAGGGATGTTGATTTCAGCGTGGAGCTTAAGCCGGGAACGGGTCCTATATCTAAAGCACCTTACCGTATGGCACCTAAAGAGTTGGCAGAGCTGAAAAAGCAGATACATGAGTTGCTAGGCAAGGGTTATATCAGGCCTAGTGTGTCACCGTTGTGACACCCATAAAAACTAGCGTTATCTAATTACTTAAATGTGTAAATTCTACGGAAAAACTGGTAGGATATGTTTGTAAATGGTTCAACTAGATCAAATCCTGCAATTTCAAAAAAATTTCTAACTAAACCATTCACAACTAATCCATCATTCCCAATAGACGGGTGCCAAAACCTGCAGTTGCTACAATCTAACTTACTTAACACCGCTAAAGGTAAGAAAATACATAATGATACAACCCAAAATGGAAAAGGGAGACATATGTCCCTTCAAATTATATACAAACCAAAAGTTAAAAGGTTATTTACATAACCAAAAGATAAAAGGTTTCTACAAAAGAAAACCAAACTAGGTCCAAGGTTCCTTGCTCACTAGCTCGTCTGTGACCCCAACTAAGCATCAACAACCTGTCAATCGCATTTTATACAAACACGAAAGCCACAATTCAGTGGGGAGTAACTTCGAGTCCTCCCAGCCACGAATCGTCAAAATTAATGTAACATGTAGTAAAACATGTAAACAAGATGATAAATAATTCAATTATCACTTATTCTAACATATGAGCCCTAAACTGGCCAAACTAAACTAACATGTGAAACATATAACAAATTGTAATCCAAACTCTATCAACCATAGCCGGCTTGCATCTCACCTTCTATGATTCATAGAATCATCAAACAAGAAAGGGCAATATATCAAAGACAGGCATAAGTTCTTAGCACGGTCAATAGTCACTTTGTAACTCGAGTCTATACCACGAGGTAGGGAAGGTAATCGAACCGGTATCTTGGCTCAGCGGTTAATATTAATAAAACATGGCCAAGAGACAACACAACCCTAGCCTAAAATCTGCGCAGACCTAGACATGCAGATACACACCACCGCACCCAAGACCCACAACTTTTTTTAAAACAAAGTGAAGTGAGTACCCTAAGGACACCACCGAAGGGTTGGCTAGTACTTAAGCTGGCCCCATACTATCAAAATAAGTACCTGAGGTCATGCCCCAACTTGGATATAAATCCACTAGTCAGGAACACAAAGGCTATCAAGCAGTGAACATATACTCGTCAGAGACTATAAAGACCTATCTATGATGAAGGCCGAAGTACTCACCTAGGACCTAGTCCCAGCTAGTCCCAGCTTGAATACTTTAGCCCACACCACACAAGACTCACCACACAAGTCAATTAAGACACCCACTTAACCATAAGAGGGCAAAAAGTCCTACTTACCAACATGAATTCTAACATTCTATCATGTGAAAGGCTATATAATTGTCTATTCAGCATACAAATCCAACAGTGTCCTCAATAAGAATTCAATACTAACTTCCAATTCTAGCAATTTTAACAATATTAACCAAATTAAAGGCTTCAGGGAATCTAGGGCCGTTTCTACAATATAAGAAGTTACTTAAATTCAACTAACTACACATGTGAAATAGAGATATAAATAATGGCCTAAAGCAAGAAAAAGGCCGATTATCTAATTCATACAACCGAATTTTTACCCGCAACCCCAGCCCTGCGACAGGTACGGGTTAAATTGCGGCTGACCAATCACTCAATTGACTGACATCGAATCAGTCAAAGGGATTAAGGCTCAGTTTTCGGCACAATCAACAAAGCATTACAATTATCGCTATACAATTCATTCTGAGCCTATTATTTACAATTTCATTTTGTAAACTATCCTAACATGTGATAACTATTAATATAAGCATAGTTTTACCCTTAACATAATTTTTATTACTAATATGATTCAATTCTTAAAGTGTACTCATACTAACTATGTCATTAATAAACCCGAAATGACGAATTTTACATGGAAATCCGCGAAACAAGCAACGGACCGATCCGGGCCGGCCGTGTGGCTAGCCGTGGGCTCGCACGGAACTGCCCGCCGCCCTGCCCCACCCTACACCACCATTTTTTTCCATTTTTATTTAGAAAAAGACCGTCTGAACATTAATTAATCGTCCCCAATTCAACTTTGATAATTTAAACTAACAAAAGGCACAAATTAAACATGCATGCAACAAATTTTACATGTGAAAACTACTATTCAAACAAAAATCACCAATCATACAAAAACAACAAAGATTGTGATGATCTTTCGTCGAGTAACTCGAAATATGTTACCTTAAGCTAGAAAAAAGAGCAATTAGCACCTCAAACCCAAATCCTAACTAGCAACTATCCGCTATCTTCGATAATATATGAGTCCCCAAACTCGTCTTCCAATTCTTCACCTAAATAAACAATAAAAACACAAAGATAAGTATATAAATACCGAAAATAACGAATTTTACCCAAAATTCGTCTTAAACAACTTCAAGAAAACTAAAATTAAGTTATACCCAGTTGTAGATCGCGACGAGAGGATTCCGGAAAGGTAAATTTCGTGAAAAACCGATAAGAAATGAAGGAGTTGTGTCGATTTTAGCTTGGAATTGTGAAAATGGTGATTTGGTCTTTTAGAATAAGGAAGAAGAAGGAGATAGAGGAAGAAAAATCAGAAAATAGAAGGGGAAGGGGCTGGTCCGCGGGAAAGGGAAGGGGAAAGGAGAAGAGCGGGATTTTTAGTCGGGATTTTTACGAGTCGGGTTTGACCCGTTTTGTTAATAATTAAAACCGTAAGTCAAACGCAAATTCCGTCAAGACCAAAGTTCTTAAACACGAGATTACAATAAAATTGAGTAGTCATACGACCCATTTCCAAATTCGTTTACCCAACGTTCAAACGAATTGTTATTCCCCCCCGATACGCCCTTATTTCGAAATATATTAACGGTCCGAAAATACGGGGCGTTACAATCACCCCTCCTTTTAAAAAGTTTCGTCCTCGAAACTCAGAAGGAGAAAGTATAGTCATAAGAAAATATAGGTATCTTTCCAATGAAACAGTGATACTCTTGTTGATCAGACAAGAACATCCACATTCATATCAAGATACAAAAATATTTCTACACCAATAAATGAGAAAACCCATTATTGGGACGTCTCCAACAACGAGATTTAACATTCACTAATGTTAAAATCATTAAAAATCATAAAAGCATTTTCAAAATTTTAGTTTAAAGTTCTATAATAAGAATAATATCTTTACTAATTATGATTAAATACGGCTTAGTACCGCGGAAAAGAAGTAAGAAAAAGGAATCATTACACAAAACGAGAAAGGTTCACTCAATTTTCCAACCACAGAGTCATCTTACTAGGTCCTCCGAACATCAACAGGGCAACAATCAGAGGCCACACTAATCCAAAGAGCCATCTGTACCACTCATCGACAAGTCTATGCATAAGCTAATCCTTGAGACAATCCTATTCTCTACAATATTCCAATTCCAATAGAAAGATTCCTCAAAGGGTTCAATATAAGGTCCAAATTTACAATAACATTCCAAAACAACTTTCATAAGCCTAAGGTTAAGGCTTCCAACAAAGTTATATTCGTATCCAACTAGTGTCAACTATGGTTCCTCAAACATTCTACAAGGTTTTCATTTCAAAACAAGGTAGTAACATACCAATCCCAAAATCCGAAAAAAATCAATAGGATCTCACGTTCCTCTATCCTTTTATTTATTAAGGATTGCCAAAAGCGGAACTACACTCAACTACAACACCATCCCATCATCTCAAGTACTCAGTGTGACCCCAAGGTCTATAAAACTATAGGATTAACAAATTCTTCTCAAAACTAAGTCTCTCCCAACTCAAGAACTCTCAAGAGCCAACTAATACCAAATCACATCACCAATCCATTCTGGTCATCAACATCCCCAAGGAGTATTCTTTCGAATTGGATATCCTAAACTTACTTACTATCAAATTCTCAAGGAACAAGGTCATAATTGTAACAACACTTAATCACCTCAGAGTTCCTAAAACCATAAATTGAAATTATGTTCCTTAGCCTATCAATTGGTGTCAACCATACCATTACCTCAATAGTAATCAATATCGCTCACTAAGACCAACTAATAATCCCACCTTTAACATATCTCACACGGTAACATATACATTATCAAACCCTCATCTCCAAAGTGATTATGAAAGCCCAACCCAAACTCGGCTACTTAGTCAAACCTATATCCTCAAATCACATCTCACAAACTCTGTAAACATAGTCAACAGGGTACCAACTATACTAAGGAGGTAAGGAGTGATAACGGAATAGAGAAACAGTAAAACATTTCTAAGGGTGCATGCATCTGACAAGTTAGGAAACTAAGGAGTCAGACCGTAAAGATAACGGTTGACAAAAATAAGAGGTATTCGAGTTAAGAAGATATCTCGGGAAAGAAGAAGTTACGTAAAATTTAGCATAAAAACAGGGTTCAAAGATCGTTAAAGAGAAGGAAAAGAGAAAGAAGCGAGATAATGGAAGGGTTATCGCTTACCAAACACTCATCAAAGCTTATGATCGATATGATAAGGTTACATCACTAAGGTGCTCAACAAAGCCCCAAAAGTCCACCAAATTATAAGACTAACAAGGATTCCACAATGGTAGATATTCCTCAACTCAATTGGTTCTAAGAGCCAAAATCAATTCACCACACAAATTCATTTATTACCACCCATGTCCCAAAATATCTCCTTTACAATTCTCGTCATTGAACTTCACTTACTATGTCATCCCCAAGTACCATAGCTTGTCTACTCTATCATCTTACCACTTAATACTTCTAGTCTCCGATACCATAAATTGGAATCACATCCTTGAACTCATGAACTACATCGAACAATATTCCATCAAAATTCCCAAATTCAGATATGATTAATAAGGTCAACAAGGGCTACTCTATTCTAGATTTGGTCAACTCAAAAGGTTTAACAAACTAACTAATTCCAAAGTACGATACCAAACCATTAAGCAACGTCAATGTCCTATTGTATTCCTTTCAAGGCCTACAAGGATTAGGGCTAACTATCATTCCTTTAATTCTCCATAAGAAACATCGAGACTCTCAAATAAAGTAGCTCAGGTTCATTCCATCTTATGTGCTAAGGTAGTACCTCATACTCAATCATCTATAACAAACAAGCTCTCAATAGACATAAATCCAAAGGTGTTCCTAAACTCACTAGGCTCTCATATCATGCACAACTAACAAGTCTAAACAAAGGATCCCAAGTTATATTCTCCTATACCACTCAAACCTTAACCAATCAATTTCTCAACTCGTTCACACCCTCCAATGATACATTCTCTCAAAACCGGGTTCTCTTGAACAAGGGAACTATCCTGCAGAATAAAAAGGAAGGTGTCCACATGGACTTTATTATAAGAAGAAAACGAACCTAAGATGAATCGGGAGAAAGAGTTGAAAGGTAGTTACCAAGGCGAGAGAAGAGGAATTTGAAAAACGAATAAACAACGAGATTGGAAGACTAAGGTAAGATTGCATTATCTACCTCTATTGGAGAGCCATCTTACAAAAGAGAAAATCAATTAGTACCTAACAATTAGCAATCACAAACAGACTACCACATAAATCCTAATTCTACCCATCCTACCCATCTCTCAAGTTTATTATTTAAAGGTCAAGTAATTTTCGAGTGGGGTGCACAAACGTGCGTCGGGAGCAATAAGCTCTGATACCAACTGTGACACCCATAAAAACTAGCGTTATCTAATTACTTAAATGTGTAAATTCTACGGAAAAACTGGTAGGATATGTTTGTAAATGGTTCAACTAGATCAAATCCTGCAATTTCAAAAAAATTTCTAACTAAACCATTCACAACCAATCCATCATTCCCAATAGACGGGTGCCAAAACCTGCAGTTGCTACAATCTAACTTACTTAACACCGCTAAAGGTAAGAAAATACATAATGATACAACCCAAAATGGAAAAGGGAGACATATGTCCCTTCAAATTATATACAAACCAAAAGTTAAAAGGTTATTTACATAACCAAAAGATAAAAGGTTTCTACAAAAGAAAACCAAACTAGGTCCAAGGTTCCTTGCTCACTAGCTCGTCTGTGACCCCAACTAAGCATCAACAACCTGTCAATCGCATTTTATACAAACACGAAAGCCACAATTCAGTGGGGAGTAACTTCGAGTCCTCCCAGACACGAATCGTCAAAATTAATGTAACATGTAGTAAAACATGTAAACAAGATGATAAATAATTCAATTATCACTTATTCTAACATATGAGCCCTAAACTGACCAAACTAAACTAACATGTGAAACATATAACAAATTGTAATCCAAACTCTATCAACCATAGCCGGCTTGCATCTCACCTTCTATGATTCATAGAATCATCAAACAAGAAAGGGCAATATATCAAAGACAGGCATAAGTTCTTAGCACGGTCAATAGTCACTTTGTAACTCGAGTCTATACCACGAGGTAGGGAAGGTAATCGAACCGGTATCTTGGCTCAGCGGTTAATATTAATAAAACATGGCCAAGAGACAACACAACCCTAGCCTAAAATCTGCGCAGACCTAGACATGCGGATACACACCACCGCACCCAAGACCCACAACTTTTTTTAAAACAAAGTGAAGTGAGTACCCTAAGGACACCACCGAAGGGTTGGCTAGTACTTAAGCTGACCCCATACTATCAAAATAAGTACCTGAGGTCATGCCCCAACTTGGATATAAATCCACTAGTCAGGAACACAAAGGCTATCAAGCAGTGAACATATACTCGTCAGAGACTATAAAGACCTATCTATGATGAAGGCCGAAGTACTCACCTAGGACCTAGTCCCAGCTAGTCCCAGCTTGAATACTTTAGCCCACACCACACAAGACTCACCACACAAGTCAATTAAGACACCCACTTAACCATAAGAGGGAAAAAAGTCCTACTTACCAACATGAATTCTAACATTCTATCATGTGAAAGGCTATATAATTGTCTATTCAGCATACAAATCCAACAGTGTCCTCAATAAGAATTCAATACTAACTTCCAATTCTAGCAATTTTAACAATATTAACCAAATTAAAGGCTTCAGGGAATCTAGGGCCGTTTCTACAATATAAGAAGTTACTTAAATTCAACTAACTACACATGTGAAATAGAGATATAAATAATGGCCTAAAGCAAGAAAAAGGCCGATTATCTAATTCATACAACCGAATTTTTACCCGCAACCCCAGCCCTGCGACAGGTACGGGTTAAATTGCGGCTGACCAATCACTCAATTGACTGACATCAAATCAGTCAAAGGGATTAAGGCTCAGTTTTCGGCACAATCAACAAAGCATTACAATTATCGCTATACAATTCATTCTGAGCCTATTATTTACAATTTCATTTTGTAAACTATCCTAACATGTGATAACTATTAATATAAGCATAGTTTTACCCTTAACATAATTTTTATTACTAATATGATTCAATTCCTAAAGTGTACTCATACTAACTATGTCATTAATAAACCCGAAATGACGAATTTTACATGGAAATCCGCGAAACAAGCAACGGACCGACCCGGGCCAGCCGTGGGCTAGCCGTGGGCCTGCCACGGGCCTGCCGGCCTGCTGCCCCACCCTACACCACCATTTTTTTTCCATTTTTATTTAGAAAAAGACCGTCTGAACATTAATTAATCGTCCCCAATTCAACTTTGATAATTTAAACTAACAAAAGGCACAAATTAAACATGCATGCAACAAATTTTACATGTGAAAAATACTATTCAAACAAAAATCACCAATCATACAAAAACAACAAAGATTGTGACGATCTTTCGTCGAGTAACTCGAAATATGTTACCTTAAGCTAGAAAAAAGAGCAATTAGCACCTCAAACCCAAATCCTAACTAGCAACTATCCGCTATCTTCGATAATATACGAGTCCCCAAACTCGTCTTCCAATTCTTCACCTAAATAAACAATAAAAACACAAAGATAAGTATATAAATACCGAAAATACCGAATTTTACCCAAAATTCGTCTTAAACAACTTCAAGAAAACTGAAATTAAGTTATACCCAGTTGTAGATCGCGACGAGAGGATTCCGGAAAGGTAAATTTCGTGAAAAACCGATTAGAAATGAAGGAGTTGTGTCGATTTTAGCTTGGAATTGTGAAAATGGTGATTTGGTCTTTTAGAATAAGGAAGAAGAAGGAGATAGAGGAAGAAAAATCAGAAAATAGAAGGGGAAGGGGCTGGTCCGCGGGAAAGGGAAGGGGAAAGGAGAAGAGCGGGATTTTTAGTCGGGATTTTTACGAGTCGGGTTTGACCCGTTTTGTTAATAATTAAAACCGTAAGTCAAACGCAAATTCCGTCAAGACCAAAGTTCTTAAACATGAGATTACAATAAAATTGAGTATTCATACGACCCATTTCCAAATTCGTTTACCCAACGTTCAAACGAATTGTTATTCCCCCCCGATACGCCCTTATTTCGAAATATATTAACGGTCCGAAAATACGGGGCGTTACAACCGTGGGGAGCTCCAGTTCTTTTTGTAAAGAAGAAAGATGGGAGTATGAGGCTGTGCATTGACTACAGAGAGCTCAATCGTGTCACAGTGAAGAACAAGTATCCGTTTTTGGATAGGTTTGTGGTTGTTTTCATCGACGATATCTTAGTCTATTCTAATAATAAGGAAGAGCATGAGGAGCATTTGAGGATAGTTCTGCAGACCTTGAGGGATAATCAGCTTTATGCCAAGCTATCCAAGTGTGAGTTCTGGTTAGAGGAAGTGGCTTTTCTGGGCCATGTAATATCTAAGAATGGGGTAGCCGTGGATCCTAGTAAGATTGAGGCCGTTACCAAGTGGGAATCGCCGAAGAATGTCGCTGAGATTCGAAGTTTCTTAGGTCTTGCCGGCTACTACAAAAGATTTGTGAAAGATTTCTCTACCATAGTGCGACCTATGACATCCTTGATGAGAAAGGAAGTCAGATTTGTTTGGGATGAGAGTTGTGAGACGGCGTTTTAGACCCTAAAGGAACGCTTGACCACAGCTCTTATCCTAGCCTTGCCAGAGGGTTGTGAGAACTTTGAGGTATATACCGACTCATCAAAGAATGGTCTTGGTTGTGTGTTGATGCAGGGAGGGAAAGTCATCGCCTATGCTTCGAGACAGCTGAAGCAATATGAGGAGAATTACCCTACTCATGATCCGGAGCCGGGGTGCGGTTGTGTTCGCTCTTAAGATTTGGAGACACTACCTTTATGGAGCAACTTTTAAGGTGTTCTCCGATCATAAGAGTCTAAAGTATATCTACACTCAGAAGGAGCTTAATATGCGACAGAGACGGTGGATGGAGCTGATTGGAGATTATGATATGGAGATTATCTATCACGAGGGTAAGGCTAATGTTGTTGCAGATGCATTGAGTAGGAAAAGCGTTCATTCGCTATGTACAGCTATGTCCTTGCTGAAGTTGAGGGACGAGATGTCTAGTTTGGGGATCTTTATGATTCGAGAGGGGGATACCATCGGGGATTTGACGATCGAGCCAGAGTTGTATGAGAACATCAAAAGTAAGCAAGAGCTTGATCCTAAGGTTCAGGAGTGGAAGTCAAAGGTAGAGAGTGGAACGGCTTCCAGGTTTTCTATTCATCCAGATGGGAGTGTTCGTTTTGATGGGAGATGGTGTGTTCCTGAGGATGCAGAGTTGTGGAGAGTGATCTTGACGGAGGCTCATTGCACTCCTTATTGATTCACCGGGTGGTGACAAGCTTTATAGAGATCTTAAGAAGACTTTTTGGTGGCCAAACATGAAGAGAGATGTAGTGAGTTTGTAGCAGGTGTTTGACTTGTCAAAAGGTCAAGGGTGAACAAAGGAGACCACAAGGTAAGATCCAGTCTTTGGATGTACCAGAGTGGAAGTGGGAGTCGATCTCCATGGATTTCATTGTGGGGTTACCTAGGTCACAACAAGGTAACAACATGATTTGGGTGATTGTTGATCGGTTAACCAAGTCAGCCCATTTTGTTCCCATGAAAGATACTTGGTCTAAGATGCAGCTGGCATTGGGTTACAGGAGGCATGTTGTTCGATTACATGGTATACCTAAGGATATCGTTTCTGATCGTGATGCGAGGTTTATATAAGTTTTGGCAAGAGTGCGCAAGAGCTGATGGGTACGACTTTAAAGATGAGTACGACCTTTCATCCGCAACCGATGGTCGACAGAGCGGACCATCAAGACCTTAGAAGACATGCCGAGGGCATGTGTTATGGACTTTGGGGGCGATTGGGAAGACAGCTTGATCTCGATCGAGTTTTCATACAATAACGATTATCATACAAGCATTAGGATGGCACCTTTTGAAGCTTTGTATGGTCGGAAATGCCGAAGTCCAGTTTGTTGGGATGATAGTTCTGAGACGGTGGTTTTAGGGCCACAGCTGGTTGAGGATATGGTTGAGCAAATCCGTTGATTCGGCAAAGGATGAGAGCACTCAAGATCGAGAAGAGCTACGCCGACTTGCACCGCAAGGACATTGAGTTTATGGTAGGTGACAAGGTTCTTTTAAAAGTGTCACCTATGCGAGGTGTTATGAGGTTTGGGAAAAAGGGTAAGCTAAGCCAAAAGTTTATAGGTCCTTATGAGGTTTTAGACCGTGTTGGCGAGGTGGCCTATAGATTAGCGTTACCACCAGCCTTGGATAGAGTACACAATGTTTTTCATGTATCTCAACTTCGAAAGTATGTGAGCGATCCGTCGCATATCTTTGAGATGGAGAACATCGAGCTTGATGAATCCTTGTCCTACGCCGAGATTCCTAAGGAGATTCTTGATCGCAAGGTTCGTAAGACCCGGAATGGTGAAACGGTCTTACTCAAGGTCCTTTGGTCTAATCATAATGTGGAGGAAGCCACATGGGAACCCGAGGAAGCTATGCGAGAATGTTTTCCTAACCTTTTCGATCAGGTATGTTTGGTTACGGGGACGTAACCGTTGTTCTTTTAGGGGGGTAGGAGATGGTCGCGGTCGTGTTTAGTCTCGTTTGTTGTTTTCCTTTGTTGTGTTTTGTCTTGGTTGTTGTTTTGCTGTGAGTTGGGGTAATGACTTTTGTGGTGACTTATATAGTTCCTTGGCATTGTTATATGTGGTTAGTATAGTCTTGGGGTGTAGTGTTGTGTTTTGTTTGATAGTACAGTGTGAACTTCGCGACGAAGTTCTTTCTAAGGGGGGAAGATTGTAACACTACGGATTTTCTTTGGTGACTACTCGACCGAGTAGAGCCTACTCGGCCGAGTAGTGCTATTGTTATGAGTTGTTTTGGTTCTGCCGATGAATACTCGGCTGAGTATAGTGAATACTCGACCGAGTAGAGGATACTCGGTCGAGTATAACTTTACTCGACCGAGTATTCGGTCTGGCGAGTATTATTTTGACGGTTTGATTAGGGAATGTTTAAGTTTATTTTATATCCCGCGTCAGTTTTCAAAACATCATTTCAACTTCATCAGTTTCTACGTTACCCTAATTACACCCTAATCATTCCCTAATCACCCAATTGCTTTGTTGCTTGCGAGGAGTCCTTACGTACAATCCGCATCCCACTGTTGGTAAGTTTTATTCTATGTTGTTGCATTTGTTGGGGTTACTGTATAATTATGGAATTGGGAATATGGGGGTTGTGCAATGTGTAATTGTGTGATATGATTATGATATAGGAGAAGACTTCGTAGAGGAGCCTTTCTGAGTGTGCAAGTTCATTTCCTCTGTTGATTTCTAAGGTAGAGTTTCCTACTCAGTTTATTGTTATTGTAAGACATGTTGTTGTGTTTATTGTTATCTGTTGATCATCGAAATATGGAGTTGTGGTGATGATGTTGGTGTAAGGGTGTTGAGATGGCTGTGATATCTTGCGGTTATGATTGTGGTGGAGTCACTTGCGGGAGTGGCTTCACACCCTAGTTCGCCCTCCGTGGAACCCGCCACGGGAGGGGATGTGCACATTAAGGGACAGGGATGATTGTCGCTCGTGAGGAGCTGGACTAGGTGGGATCGGCTGCGGTCACCCACTGGCGGCGAGGATTACCTGTTGCGATGGGTAATCTGGGGGGGCTACACACTTGGTGGGTAGTCGATTCTTGTGTGTGAATGAAGGATTGGGAACCGGCGATGATCGTTAATTGCTCCGTTTGTTTGTCTTACTTGTTTGTGTATCGACCCCGTGTTGTTTTGTGGAATCTGCGGTGATCCATTCGGGGATGGTGAGCAGGCTTGACAGGTATTGCTAGTGTGAGCTTGGGGACAGTCTTGGGAGGAGTGCCATCACGAGTCATAGCATCACCGTCTGAGTCTTAGTCGGATTTCTTTATTTGTCAGACTTTGCAGTTGTATTTTGTTATCACAGTATTTGAGTTTGGTCGATGTAAACTTTACATTTTACAGTATTTTAATAAACGTGCTCAGTTCGGACGCTTTTTGATATATACTAACCTCGGGCAACCGAGATGGTAACACACTTTCATGGTAGGGTGGTCCTGGTAAGGCACCTTGGTATGAGGGGGTGTTACATAAACTGTCACTTCGAATTTTCCATGACCCCGACACCTGATTGACGATGAGCGAGGAATCGTCGTGGACCCTCAGTCTTTTGATGCTAAGTGTGATGGCTGCTTGCAGGCCGATGAGACATGCTTCATATTCGGCGGCATTGTTGGTGACGGCGAAGTCCAGTTTGACCGAGATAGGAACGTGTTCTCCCTCCGGTGATATTAGAAGGATTCCTACCCTGAAGCCTCTCAGATTAGATGCACCGTCGAAGTATAGGTCTCATCCGTCGGAGTCGGCACAAAGGATGTCTTCGTCAGGAAGTGACCAGGTGTCGGTCGTTAGATCCTCGTTGACGGGATTTTCTGCCAGAAAATCGGCGACTGCTCTTCCCTTGATAACCTTGAGGGGTACAAACTTGAGATCAAACTCGGACAGCACGAGTGTCCACCTAGACAGCCTTCCGTTTAGTACGGGTTTTTCGAAGATGTATTTGACCGGGTCCATCTTGGAGTAGATGTGGACCGTATAGCTGAGCATGTAATGCCGCAGCTTCTTTGTTGACCATACTAGGGCAAGGCATGTCTTTTCCAGTTGAGTGTACCTTGTCTCGTACTCGATGAACTTTTTGTTGATGTAGTAGATGGCTCGTTCTTCGCCGTCGACTGTTTGTGCTAGCATAGCTCCCATGGCTGTGTTGGTAACAGTCAGGTACAGGGATAGAGGAATCCCTGGTTGAGGTGGCATGAGGACAGGAGGTTTGGATAGGATTTCCTTTATTCTGTCGAAGGCCTTTTGACAATCGTCATCCCAATCGGTGTGATCGGAGGCGCGAAGTTTCTTGAATATCGGTTCGCAAATCATGGTGAGCTTGGCAATGAAGCGGCTGATGTATTGAACCTGACCGAGAAATCCCCGAATCTCTTTCTCGTTCCTAGGCCGAGGCATTTGTTGAAGGGCTTTGATTTTGGTTGGGTCAATCTCAATGCCTCTTTTGCTGACGACATGTCCCAAGAGTTTTCCGGAGGTGACCCCGAATGCACACTTCTGAGGATTTAGTCTCATGTTATATTTCCGCAGACGAGCGAAGAATTTCCGAAGGGCACTGATGTGGCCGTCCCGTTCTCTTGATTTGACAATCATGTCATCGACATACACCTCTACCTCCTTGTGCATCATATCATGTAAGAGAGTGGTAGCGGTTCTTTGATAGGTAGCCCCGGCGTTGATGAGGCCGAAGGGCATGACCGTGTAGCAATATGTACCCCACTGTGTAGTGAAAGCAGTCTTGTGCATGTCTTCCTCAGCCATTTTGATCTGGTTGTACCCAGCATACCCATCCATAAATGATAGGAGAGCATGTTCATCAGTGTTGTCTACCAGAATGTCAACATGTGGCAAAGGGAAGTCGTCCTTTAGACTCGCCTTGTTCAGATCCTTGAAGTCGACGCAAACCCGAATTCTCCCGTCTTTCTTCGATACAGGAACAATGTTGGCCACCCGGTCAGAGTATTCAGAGACTTTGATGAAACCAGCCTTGAACTGTTTATCCACTTCTTCCTTGATTTTCAGGGCCATTCGGGGCGCATTCGACGCAGCTTCTGCTTCACAGGTTTAGCTCCGGGTTTAATGGGTATCCGGTGCTCCGCAATTTCCCTGTCAATCCCAGGCATATCTCTGTAGGACCAGGCGAACACGTCTTTGTATTCGTGGAGGAGGTCAATGAACTGTTGTCTTTCCGAGGGGTCCAGGGTTATCCCTATCCTAAGTTCCTGAGGTGTGTTGTCGGTTCCTACGTTAATAGGTTCGGTCTCCTCAATAATGGGGGTTCTGGTTTCCCGTTTGTCAAGTTCTTTGGCTATGTGAGGTGGGTAGTTACTCAAGTCAAATTCCTCATAGTCATTCAGAATTGCATTGCAGTTAAATTGAGACGAGTCATAAGCAAACTTAACGTTCATTAAGTTGACACGAGCGAAAAGCTCGGAGAGGACAGACATCTCGTGGTCGGTCAGAGGCGACACAGCAGAGGAGGTGGCCCCTGGAACAGGCTGCAGGTTGTCACCTTTCATGGGAGTGGGGGTGACCCTAGTAGACTCAGCCTATGAATCAGCCACGACCTTGTGATAAAACAGTGCGAAGGGGACCTTGACTGGGACATCAGGAGTGTTAGGAGCTATGACATACTCTGACTCCGATTCGACTCGATTCGATTCTTCTTCACTTCCCTCTTTGAACATAGGGCCTTCTCCGATTGTGATCTTGAGAATGCGGCCTTGGCGATCGGTCCACTTGACGGTCTTCCTCCGGACCTTGTATAGCTTTCTCCGGTCGTGTCGGAGATCAAGGCGATTGGGTCAAACCGATTGTCCTTCGGGCGATGTTGATGATGTCCTCATAGTCGAGGTGCTTGATGTTATCTTCTCCAAAGAGGAGAGTGACAGCTTGTCCATCGAGACATGACGACGGCTTAGACTCGGTTGATGCGATTTCGGTGTTGTCGGGGATGAAGTAGCGATCTGGAAGACTTCCACACCCGGCACTGGCCTTGGCTACAGAGTCATAGATCGGCTCCGGAAAGCCATGGTAGAGCTCGAACTCTCCCTCGGGGACAAAGTATCCATTGAGGGTCGGATGATAGGGACGGAGGATAACTCCGTGCTTCTTGCGTTTCGAACTAGAGGTTCATCTCCGGATATCTTCATCGGTAGGCTCATATCCCGGCCCGAAGGGAATGTTGGGGATCTTAGCCTTTTTCAAGGAGGTAAGGTGCTCTTCGGTGGATTGAGGGGCAAACTCGGGAAGTAACCCTGGCACATCATGATGCGGTTGACTGTGAGGTTGGCAAACGGGTCACAATCAAAGGGTGTTGATTCATCAGTTATGGCATTCACAACTTGGAATCCCCACATTTCATTATCATCTTCCTCAATGGTCTGGGAGGCTATTCCCTTTCTCATTACAGCTTTGATCGGGGAAGCAGGAATCATGATTGTTTTCCCGTTGAAGGGGACCCTGATTTTCCGGTGGAGAGTCGAGGTAAGCGCCTTGACGGCGTGAATCCAGGGACGTCCCAGGAGCATATTGAAAGAGGCGTCAATGTCGACCACCTGAAAACTGGTTTGCCTTTGCAGTTGTCCGGTTGCGACAGTTAGAGTGATAAGCCCCGCGACCTTACGACGAGTGCCGTCGTAGGCGCGTACTCCTTGATTTGTCGGGACCAAATCAGCTTCCTTAATACCCAGTTTGTGAGCAGTCTTGAGGGGAATGACATTCACCGCGGATCCATCATCCACAAGGACCATGGGCACATTCTTCTTGAGACATTGTACCCGTAATGTACAGGGCAAGGTTATGATTGGCTCCGAAGGGAGGGATATCTTCGTCGGAAAAGACGACTGGGTTGTTCAAGTCAGGGGCGTCCCTTGTCATATGTGCCTACTGTTAGTGTTCCCAAGGCCTGTAGCAAAGCCTGTCGATGTTCAAAGGACGTCGCGATCAGTTGCCAGATCGAGATCTCGGCTTTTGCCTTCTGGAGCTGCTTGAGGATTGAATTCTCATGAGCCTTTGGTTGAGTGTCTACTTCCGGGACAACTTGGTCGTTTGTTGTTGGAACGACCGTTGGATTGTTTGGGTTCTGATAGGGGCGTCCGGACCGGGTAAGGTGACCGATCTCTTTCGCCCGTTTCTCTTTTTCTGGGACAAGGTAGACATCTTCAACGTCGTCTCTCCAGATGCCGTTGATTTCAGGATCTCGAAGGCACCATGGAGGGGTATTTCTTGGTGGGCAGTTTTTGTGAGGGATATTTTTGTGAGGGTAATTTTTGTGAGGGTAGTTTTTGTGGGTTTGATTATTGTGAGGGTGATTATTGTGAAGATAATTATTGTGAGGTGCATGCCAGAATGGTCGCGGGAGCAATCCGTCCTGGTGAGGGTAGTTTTGGGCGCTCGGGGGACTCTCCCTTGGGCGTGGTGGCGGAGAATGTAGGAGTATGTGTCCTCGACAATAATGCGATCACATGTTTAAATCTCATATTAAGAATACTAAAGGGAAAGTAACATTTTATTGTCAACTGATCCACATTAATCGGTAATGATTGGCTGACTAGAGTTTGACATTACTGTCGTGTGACGGTGGTGATCAGTTGATCTTTTAAGGTCATACCTCTAGGGAAACATTCTTAATTGACTAATTAATTAATTGTATGACGATACAAGTTAATTAATTCCTTAAAATTGAAGAAATGATTTTGTGAGTATAAATACGTATCTTATTGTAATTCGATTAAATACGTATCTTATTGTTTATGAAACAATTATAATAAGAATGAATTGTTTATTATAAATACAAGTAGTTGTGATTTATAATTATATGACCATTTTAAGTAATTGTAATTGTGAATTACTAGTTAATTTTTGTATGTGATTTATTTCATTTATATAATGATTTTTAATTTGTTAAAAATGCATTATTTAAATGACATGTCTAGTAACATGTCCAATTGTCACACAATACAAATTAACAAATTGACAAAACTTAAAATGGACCCATTTTATATAGGTGTACCGTGTGAGTGGAGGGAGTTGGGTAAGTTTAGGATTTAATTAGTGCTCTAATTGAGAATTAGGCATAATGATTATGTCCTTTATAGACCTAAACCTAACCCTACACTATGTGTCTTGAGAAGAACAAATGTGTGCAAGTATTGGGCACTCTACCCTTGGTAAAACCGTGGCCTCCCCCCTTTATACACTCAAGTAGTGTATTTTCACTCACTAGTTCATTCTTATGAGTTTTAATTAGAGAAAAACCAAAACCTCTCTTGTTTTTGTTGTTGAACAAAATTGATAAACTCACATAAATCTCTAATATTATTAACATATTACTAGAAGTAGTAATCACTTAATATTAGTAATTTTAAGGGAACAAATATTAATTCTAGTAATCAAATTAATATTTGTATTAAGAGTGATTTTCTTTGTACAATCCTTGAGGAGAGATTCTAAATTGAATCTTGTTCATCTATTTGGAAAGCTCAAGAACTAAGTAAGGTAGGAGACCTTACTAGTGCCCTAATAGCCGAAAATACATTTGTAGGGGACCGATTTTCTTCACTCTTGTATTTTGTTTTGCATGCATAAGATCTAGAATTAATTTTATGTCTAAATTAATTTATCACATATTCAATATGTAAACTTATAAGATTGATGAATCCAACAAGTGGTATCAGAGCAACACGGTTGTTGCATGCAAAATCGGGTTAGTTTTTCCGAGTTAATTTGTTAACAAATAAAACTTGTTATTTAGGATTTATGAAGATAAATCATGAAATAATTTTGCATGTTAAAAGTTTCTAGTCCTGAATGGATTTTAGGTCATATGGGACGATTTATGGATTTTTATTGTTCATTTTATATATTATTGGCTTTAAAATGTGATTTTTATGAGAAAAATGTCATATTTGGACGAAAAATAGCTAAACTTCGAATTTTTCAGTGGTTTTTGGATATGTTTTCCATATATTATCTACTGATGGCATGTTAAATTTCGTGAATAACTAAGTTATTTTGCATGAAATATGGATTTTATAAACTTAAATTGAATTTAAAGGGTTTTTTAGGTTAATACTAGTTTTGTGACCCGTGAAATTCACGGGATGTTTTGTTTTGAGTGTGATGTTTGTAGTGTTTTTAGTAATTGAAATTTTATAAAATATCAAAACATATAGAAGCTCACCTTATGAATAAGGCCCTGTTCTTTCTGGCTTATTTTTTTTCACCTACTTGATTGATTCGGCTCGATTGATTCGATTCACTCCATTCGATTGATTCGATTCGATTGGCTCCATTCGATTCGATTCGGCTCAGCTCGGCTCCATTGATTGATTGATTCGATTCGGCTCCATTAAGTTCAGCTCATTTCAGCCTTACTCATCTTAAATTTAATAGTTATTATTAATTTTTTTTATCAATAATACTATTTTTTAATATTATTCTTTATTATTATTATTATTATTATTATTATTATTATTATTATTATTATATTTAATAATAATGTTATTAATAATTTATTTATTATTATTATTATTATTATTATTATTAAAATGAATAATAATGTTGTTGTTGTTGTTGTTGTTGTTGTTGTTGTTAAAATGAATAATAATGTTATTAATGTTAATAATAATACTCCCTCCTATTCTATATATTCTTCCCTATTTCCTAAAACGGATTATTCAGGTTTTCTTCCCTTTTCTTATTTTGGAAACTTTTACTCTTATTTTATTCATTTCTCTCTCATATCACCAAATCCCACCCAACACTTTTACTCATATTTTATTACTTTTCTTAAAGTTTTGGCCCCACCATTCCTTATTTAACTCATAATTATTCATCCCTCTCTCCAATCACCAAACCCCACCCAACTTTTACTCTTATTTTATTACTCTCCTTAATTCCCGTGCCCATAAACAAGGGGATGAATACATAGAATTGGAGGGAGTATTATTTATTATTATTATTGTTATTATTATTATTATTATTAGTATTGTTGTTGTTGTGTTTGTTATAATTATTGGTATTATTATTAAAATTAATAACATTTATTATTAATATTATTGATGGGGCACGCCCAACCGACTTGACCCAATAGCCAATACGGGGTCATACAAGTCAACACGCTTGCCAACATGGTTACGGATTCGCTTGATACTCTACGAATCACGAATTGTTAAAAGCGAATTCTATCAATCGATTATCGAAAATACATATAACACATTTTCTATAAGCGAATCGCGAATCGATAAGGCGTATTCATAGCGAATATGGTAACCATGCTTGCCAGCCATCATTTGAGGTACACATGGAAATCTATAAATACCTCATTATTCACCCATCAATGGTAAAATACTTCTCACCAACAACTTCCTCTCTCTAGAAGTAAGACTACTCGAGCTACTATGAGAAGGCACGGAAACCTTAGCTTCAAGCAAGGTCCCAACTATCCACCAAGATCGTAAGGCATCGAGAGAAGGACCTATTGCGAACCCTCCGAGGCCCTATTTGTTACGCGTGAAAGATCCATCCGGATAGAGCAAGCATAGGTTCGAGGTGCCATCGTCTGAAAGGAGCGCGTTGACCCGACCCGGATTCGAGCAACGCTTACTTGAGTGTTTTTATTCGAAACAATTATTTTTACTAATATCATTATTAATATTGACATTATTATTTATTATTGTTATTAAGAATATTATTAGTAAAAAATTACTATTTTTTCATTATTATAATTTATGATTATTCATATACTCCTCCCTCTATCCCGGTCAATTGTTGTCCTTTGGTTTTTGGCACAAAGACCAAGGAAAGAGGAGGGGCCAATTATAAATGACAAGCGGACCAAATTGAGTGTGAATGATCAAATTGCTCATCAAGTTCATTCTTAAAATAGAAAGGACAATAATTGAATGAGACACCCCAAAATGAAATAGGACAACAAATTACCGGGACAGAGGGAGTATAATATTATAATTTTTTTTCTTAAAAATATTAATTTTAGTATAAATAGTATTATACTATGAATATTATTATTAGTATGATTGATAATAACAATAATATTAAATATTATTATTATTAATATTAATATGATTATTTCGATTCGATTACTCAATTGACTTTATTGATTGATTGATTCACTTCAGCTCTATTGATTCGATTGATCCAGCTCGGCTCCATTGATTGATTCACTCCATTGATTGATTACTCGATTGATTCGATTCAGCTCCATTGATTCGATTGATTCGGCTCCATTGATTCGATCATCACGATTGCGCACTAAGATTATGGGCGTTTACATGTTAAAATAAAGATCAAAGTCGATAAATTAAATAAGCAAAAGCAGGTGAATTTGCTTTTTTTTCGAAGGTAAAATGATGAAAAAAAACAAACAAATACAAAAATAAAATATACATTTGAAAAAAAAAAACTAGTAATCATTCACGTTGAAGTCGTCAATCTTGTAGTTAGTCTCCAATATATAGTTATTTAAGCTATTCTAGTATTTTACTTCTTCATATAGTCTTCTTTTTCCAACGAATCGACCCTATAATAAAAAAAAGTAACTCACTAATTAGTCTGAATTAACCAACAAAATAGTGAAATTTGTTTTATGCAATATTATCGTTCTTAACTTAAGTTTCCTCTTAAATAGTGAAAGAAAAAGGGAATGAGAATGAAGTTGTAGAGATGTAAGTTTATTACTTTTGAATATCTCAACACCACAAATCTTGATAGCCCCTAAATGAGAACAAAACAAACACAAACAATGAAATTGAGAATGTGATGAACATTTCATAACCCAATGGAACTTACATAAAAAGTAAATAAATTAGTTAATAATTTTAAAACCTGAATACACTTGTCTTGATATTAATACAATGATAGGAAACTTTAGTGATACATTTAGTTCTACTGACGATAGAGAGAAGAAAAATTTTGGCTTATTATTTTTATCTTCCATCAAAAATATATAAAGAATTGAGGATGCATTTTATGACTTTTGAGCATCCTTTTTTCATTATTATCAAAATTAATATAGGTATAAATATGAATCAAGGTTCATGACTTTTGAGCATCATTTTTTCATTATTATGAAATTTAATATAAACATTAATAAGGAATAAAGAGAAATGGAATGTATAAGTTTTGCTTGATTATTATTATTATTATTATTATTATTATTATTATTATTATTTTATTTTTTTTACAAGATCCACTTTACATGAGAATGATTTAAGATGTTGTCTTATTATGTAATTAAAATATGACATGTAAATGATGATAGTTAGTTTTGCTTGCCTTTTAATTAGATTTATATATTTTATATTTAGATTATTGAGTTAATAGATTTTTCTCATTATTATGAAATTTAATATAGACCTAAATATGGAGCAAAGGAGAAATGGAATGTAAAAGATTTAGTTTATTATATTCTTATTTTATTTTTTACAAAATCCACTTTGCATAAGAATGGTTTAGAAATTATCTTATGAAATTTAAAATATGACATTCAGATAATGGTAGATAGTTTGACTTACTTTTTAATTATAGATTATAGTTTTATAAATTCAATTATTATTCCATGCATGTCATATTGTCAATATAATTAAATAATCAATAGAAATGAATAAGAATTAATGGGGTGTGAAAATGTCATGTGAAATGAAATTGAATGTTCTAAACTGCCCTTTTAATTAGATAGTATAGATTTCATGTAATGTTATTGATAATTAAGTATGTCATCTTCCTGCAATTTTAATACAAACACAAAAACAATAACTAAATAATATTCTTACTATCAAGAAAATTTAAAACATAATAAGGATAAAAAGCGAAAGAATTCATTTAATTATCTATGTATGTATACTTTACCTGCCAACTTTTTGAATAAAAATGAAAATTAGGCTTGTTATTATAATAGTTACATAGGAAACTTTTTGTTACTCCGTATTAATTATTGATTAATTTCAACAATTTATTCCATAGAAGAGGAACGATTTTGTGAATTAAAAGGGAGATAAAAAAAATTATGATAACTACAAATTATAATGATGGTGAGAGAAACCAAAAACCATCCTATTAAATAAAAGAAATTAAAGGTTAAATGAATAAGTATATTAATAACCAAATTTATGAGAGAAAAATAAAGAGTTTGTATTAATTTATTTTTTTGTGTTTGCAATTAATATTTTTAAACTTTTTTTGTACTTATAAGCATGTGACAGCTTTAAAGATAACTTTTTAATACATAATCTGGACTTTTATAATATTGTATAAATAAATAATCAAGTAATCAATATAGATGAATTAGTATTTACCAATAAAAAATCGACATGTGGATTAAAATTAAATGTTTTAAGTAGCCTTTTAACTATATTGTATATATAATTTTTTTTTTCAACTTCATTTATTCTTCTTCGTTCTTAATTTCATGTATTCGATTTTTTTATTTCGAATACATATAATACCACCCCCTATGAAATATCTTGAAATTATTAACTTATAGTTAATGCGTATTTTTTTATTGTAGTTTTTTTTAGTTAATAAAGTTTGAAGTTAATGGAATATGGGTCGATTTTTAAAGGAAATAAGTGAACTAAATTAATGCAATATAATAATAAATTGATAAGTCATGTCATATTAGTTTGCCAAGTCACATTTTTATTGCGTACGTGGCTTTTTTCATCCCATGTGGCATTGTCTACGTGGCTTTTTTAGGCTAGCCTTTTAATAATGTTATATAGATGAGTTAAATTTCGAATCTGGTCATGGAAATTTTATATGTTGTCACATGCATTTTTACTCAGTGTGTGTAAAAATCTTAGACGTATTGTACTTATGCATGATTTATGCATTTTTGAGTAAACATTCAATAAATAGTGACTTAAATTAGTCTAATAATGCTAAAACATATTTCATGACTATAGAAAAACATCATATGTTGCATTTTTTATCCCACATTTCAGATTTAAAGGGAAAAGTTGATTAAAATTATATTTCTCATATTTTAATGGTCATGGTTGTTAAAACCGATAAACCGCAACGATGTCTTTCTCTAAAAATTTTCGAAATTTTTAACCTAAGTTTTGAACATTATGAGTGTCATGGTATTTTTCCAGAATGTTCATGAGTTTGAATTTCAAATTTTGAAATTATTTGGAATTTTTATAATTTAATTTGGAGTTTATAATATAATATTGTATTTTTGGGTCCATAATGAACAATATTAAGGAATCAAGTTGAATTATTGTCAAAGTGTTAGTGAAGACTAAGTTTTGAGTCCTAAGATGGTTAGGGTAATTAACTTGAACATAAATATGATTTATGAGACATTTTGTGATTTTAACAAGCTTATAATCACGCAAATCCATAAAAACCGATAAAATATACGATATTGGCTATTAAAAGGCGATTTAGCATAAAATTAAGCATGTTCATACATATTATAATGCTGCATTTTATTTAAGATTGTCATATTTTATTTTATATAATTTTGAATTATGTAATTTTACTTAGTATGGCCTTAGTTTTTTAATTGGTATTACCCGGAATGTATGGGAATACCGATTCGGTTGTAATTATTGTGATCTCGTATCACCGTTTTGTAATTTAATAGATTTAATTTTTATTAAAAATGTATAATAGGAAATTATGTAATTTTTAATTATTACTTGTAATTCCGGAGATCCT
This sequence comes from Silene latifolia, assembly GCF_048544455.1. Taxonomy (NCBI): domain Eukaryota; kingdom Viridiplantae; phylum Streptophyta; class Magnoliopsida; order Caryophyllales; family Caryophyllaceae; genus Silene; species Silene latifolia. Next base: position 78,911,798 of record NC_133526.1, on the reverse strand, counting down.
TGAAGACGGTGCCATTAGGAAAGGCGTTCCGACAAGACGGTGTTGCCTTAGAATGCGTGCCAAGTGAAGTTCAAGGGACAAATGGAGTTGGTTTCCGAATTTGTAGTAGTTAATTAGATTTTCTGTTTTAGGAAGGCCATACTAGGACTTTATATTTATGCTTTGCATTTTATTTATATGTTTGCATGCATCGCTAAATCGCCATAACTAAACATGCATTTTATTTTATCGTATCATCGACCGTGTCAATTATAATTATCGTAGTTCACCGCTTTAGTTCACTTAAAATGTGATAGATAATAAATTGACATGACCTCTCGCTAAATTAATAATTGAGATATAGCCTTACCAAATAGTAGAACCCATGAAGTACCAATTTCATAAGGGAGTTAAGCCGGCTTCACCGTAATACAAACCTTGTTACGTTGGCGAAGTGGGGTAGTAAAATATTATTACATCGAAATTTGGATTGAGCTCAACGGAAGTATTCGTGACCGTAGTCGCATGTGTTCCGGGCTAAAGATAAATATTAGAGTAATTTTATCGACCGAGAGTTCTAGAAGTAGAATCGATTAAAGAGTTAATCAACCGAGTTATATTGATAAGGGATGAATCGGCTCACCGTGCCCGAGTTAATATGAATTTGGATCTCGGAATCATTTATCATAGTTGGGTAGAGGTCACTATGTAAATGCTTTACTTGTTAAAATATTAACAAGTATTATCTTAACGATGAATGTTTATTATTCCATTAATCATATTGTTCTAATTCTTTACCTCAAATTATATACGATATCATTTCGATTGTAGTTCAAATCTCCATTAAAACAACGTAACTAAAGACAAATTTGAATTTTCTTCTAAAAATCTCGTATTATCCATTGCAAGGATCTCTTGTGAAGAGTATAGATAAAAGTTATTCGTGATCAAAAGGGTTTTTGATTCTTGACTAACATATCTACTTACAATGAATTGTTTCTCATGTGCGTAATTTAGTTAAGTACTTTGAAACGTTAAATCATTTTGGTGACTAGATTTGTTAGAAATCGTAATTGACCAAAATACCGCAACCACTTCAATAAAAGTTTTAAGACTAAACAAATAAATTGAAGAGTAGTCTTCAGGAATTTCAATTTTGCTTCTCTTAGCAGAGACTCATTGAAAAGAGTGGGAGCATTCTCTTAAACCGTTAAGAAAAGGATGAGGTTTAAAGAAGTAAAATTAGAATGGAATTGATACAGGGTAATGGTAAAAATAAATTTATTGAGAATAACGATACTAAACCTATCAATCCCAACCGATAAAGTTTCCATTTTGGAAGTGTTGGACACTGAAAGGAAACTGCCCCAAATTATTGAAGAATCAGCAAGTTAGTTGTGGGACATCTAATGAGACTTTCTTCTATAAATGTTTATCTGATTGACATAAATTTTGCTAGTACTACTTCGTCAATATTAAAAACCGGTGGTGGTTTTCATCATTATATTCGATACATAAGATGATTAGAATATGACGACTAGCATCGAATGATGTCGAGAGATAGAGTCATTGTGTACTCAATCTAGTTTTGGGTTTATCGTTGTACCTTAATTATGACTATTAAGTGCATAAACTCTAAATAAGAATATAAACTTGTTAAGATACAAACGAGGTTTCACTTTGTGACCCCATACACCATGATTTGATGAATGGCTAGCCCATTATCAAGGTGATTATATTCTAAACCAAACTAGATTGATATATCATGTAGATGATGCAAGACTCAAATTGGTAACCCAAGATTAAACTTTAAATTCTGGAATGATGAACGCAAAGAGTTAGCAAGTACTCTTAGAATCATTAGATTATTAATCTTATGGTATATGCGTATCTTGTATTCAAAGCAAGATATCTCGTGCCTTTTGGTTGAAAAGGAGATCGAGGATGTAAATCATTGATCCAGAATAGGTTGATCATTTTCTTTTACCAACGATTTAAGTTGACACTAATATGTTCACTTAATAAGGTAAAAAGAGAAATCTTTGAAGAAGTTCAAAGAGTTTCATGAATCACGATTTAGTCGTGATGGGATTATTAAAGTGGAGAATTTGATATAAGCCAAAGGAAATGTGATATAGTATCACAAGTTAATCTCTCTTAGCACGCATTATGGGATAATGTGTGGTTGAATAAAGGAAATCAAACCATATTCGATATGGTTTGGACTTTAATCAAGTTACTTTAAGTTACTTGATCCTTTTGGGGATTTTATCATATTGTCTAAGATTATTTTTCCACAAAATCTAAAATGATTCATATGAGATATGAAATGGTAGGATACCATGCTTGTAAGTTTTCACAAGAAACAAATGCTCATTTTTCCCTTACAATAATCACGAGTACAACGGATTTGTGGCTCGTGAAGCTGTCTTTCTAGAATACAAGTTTATTTCTAGAAGACAGAGTGGGAGAAAATATTCAAGAGCCACAAAAGAATTGTGTCAAAAAAAAAATTGTATGTCACAAGAAACTGGTGTTTCTTGGCTACGTGATGTTGTTTCTTCGAAACCTAGGAGGTTGAACTCATCACTTGTTGAAGATGATGAATTCGTGTTACTTTTAGAAAGTAAAGAGCTTGCAACTTATAAAGAAATTGTTTGATTCAAATTACTTCTGGAAAGTAATGAACAGATGACTTACGTGAGAGTGTTTAAGTCACAACTCAATACAAGGCTTAGAGCCATGAAAATCCGAAATAAATTCCAAATGGAATTGTTGGATATCAAAAAGAGATATCAAAGCTTGATGGTGGCAAAGGGTTTTTGCACTAGTTAAAATGCTTAAGTCTATTCGGATCTTCTCATGCTTAAGTCTATTCGGATCTTCTTAGGGATTGTATTTCATTATGATGATATATATATCGAGTGAATCTAAAACCCGCTTCTTGGATTAGATTCAAAAAGAAGGAATGTATTTGATACATGTCATGAGTTTTGTAGATTCTTACAATCCTAAGACAATGTGCAACTTAAGAGATAGTCTTAAGTAGGACATCAATGAGTTGGAGTCAACATTTTGATCATGTTATAAAACTTTTCTCGATAGGTTGAGAAGTTGTGTTTATACATGAAGTTTAGTGGGAGTTACGGAAATTTTAATTACTCTTATATGTGGATGACATATTGATCATTGGGAATGATTTAAGACCTTTGGAGTAATATAATACATCTTTAATATCCAGATTTATGGGGATAAATCCACATGATATTAGCACCAAATAAGAAGTCTTATGTTGATAAGATTCATGATTAGTTCAATCGAGTTGAACATATTTGATTGATTCCATTTGCTCCCGCTGCCGGATCAAATAAATGAGTAATGATGTATAACACTTTATATACTTTGAGTATGATGAATTGTTTCAAATCGAATTTAAGTAATAGTTACCTAGTAGCCACATAGATTATCCTTAAGTGCTTGAGGAAGCATTAAGGATGTAAAGTTAAGTGTTTTTTATACAATTCACTAATTTGTGTAAGGGCTTACACTAATGACTATTGAGATTGCACAAGGTTTCCGACAAAACCGTATTCAAAACACATAAAGATGGTTAAGGAACCATTGTGGCTATGTTATTTAAGAAATAGTTTTGCTAGAATCGTTCTAGGCAATAAAGAACAATGAGAGATATTTACAACGGAAATTGAGTACACTTGCAATCATGAGATGTGCAAGAAGGATGAGTCCCACACACTATGAAAATAGTGGGAGCTGTTCTAAGGCAAGAGAGCCTATGTCTAGATTGGATCTAGACACGTACTCAGAAAGTTTTTGTAATATAAGTGTGTGCATTACGAAAGGAAAACACGTGTGTAGCAAGGTTGAGCAAGGAGTTGCTAAAACCTACTAACCAATGCCTATTCATAGGCTTAACATGATGAGTCGTGTCATTTCAATTGGATTGAGATGAACAAATACATACAAGATCTAAATTGGATTATAGAATATGAAGTAGTAATCAGGTATTGACTACTCATATGATAATCACATTTATCGTTTGAGTTATTAACTCATTTTATACTTTGTTATATCCAATGGGTTGTAGAGACAATCATGAACCCCATTAAAGTGAACTGGATTAACATAGTATTAGACCCTAGTTGCTTATATGAGGTGACGTCTCGAAGTAACTAGAGTGTGATGCGATTGATGGCAAGTTCAAGTGTCATAGAGTCATAAAGAGATGACTAGTCGATCACATAGGCAGACTATGAGGGACACTCTATCGGGCTTATGACCGCTTATAGAGTTCTGGCAAATTTTAATAGCCTGGCCGTGGCAAGAGCTACTATAGTATTCTTATGAGTCGATTCTTTGACTAATGACTGTTCGCCTAAAATGATACAGATTCAGAGTGACTTTGATTTATGTTCGGCGGCCTTCGTAATTGGGGTCTAATGGGCATGTTTTGGTTCATGATGAGCTGTGGCTAATCAAAGGGAAGAGTGCAATGGGAATTGTCCATCCCCATCAGAGTTACCTTATATCTCAAGGCCACTCGAGGAGCAATGAACTGGAAATGCGTGGCCACGCTCGGAAGGTATCTATGGTAGATAAATTCCGGTCAGATAGTTATTCTCCAGATCGAGAAAACCACTCACGATATGATCAAATGCAAGTACGACCTGCAAGACACCTTGCATTGAGTGGGAGATAGAAATAGGACAAGATAATTGGTGATGCACACTTGTCGTGGACAAGTGAGAGATTGTTGGAGTATGTGTCCTTGACAATAATGCGATCACATATTTAAATCTCATATTAAGAATACTAAAGGGAAAGTAACATTTTATTATCAACTGATCCACATTAATCGGTAATGATTGACTGACTAGAGTTTGACATTACTGTCGTGTGACGGTGGTGATCAGTTGATCCCTTAAGGTCATACCTCTAGGGAAACATTCTTAATTGACTAATTAATTAATTGTATGACGATACAAGTTAATTAATTCCTTAAAATTGAAGAAATGATTTGTGAGTATAAATACGTATCTTATTGTAATTCGATTAAATAAGATTCGTACTAAGTAATTAAATTGTTTTATTACTTAGGTTAGTTATTGTTTATAAAACAATTATAATAAGAATGAATTGTTTATTATAAATACAAGTAGTTGTGATTTATAATTATATGACCATTTTAAGTAATTGTAATTGTGAATTACTAGTTAATTTTTGTATGTGATTTATTTCATTTATATAATGATTTTTAATTTGTTAAAAATGCATGATTTAAATGACATGTCTAGTAACATGTCCAATTGTCACACAATACAAATTAACAAATTGACAAAACTTAAAATGGACCCATTTTATATAGGTGTACCGTGTGAGTGGAGGGAGTTGGGTAAGTTTAGGATTTAATTAGTGCTCTAATTGAGAATTAGGCATAATGATTATGTCCTTTATAGACCTAAACCTAACCCTACACTATGTGTCTTGAGAAGAAAAAATGTGTGCAAGTATTGGGCACTCTACCCTTGGCAAAACCGTGGCCTCCCCCCTTTATACACTCAAGTAGTGTATTTTCACTCACTAGTTCATTCTTATGAGTTTTAATTAGAGAAAAACCAAAACCTCTCTTGTTTTTGTTGTTGAACAAAATTGATAAACTCACATAAATCTCTAATATTATTAACATATTACTAGAAGTAGTAATCACTTAATATTAGTAATTTTAAGGGAACAAATATTAATTCTAGTAATCAAATTAATATTTGTATTAAGAGTGATTTTCTTTGTACAATCCTTGAGCAGGGATTCTAAATTGAATCTTGTTCATCCATTTGGAAAGCTCAAGAACTAAGTAAGGTAGGAGACCTTACTAGTGCCCTAATAGCCGAAAATACATTTGTAAGGGACCGATTTTCTTCACTCTTGTATTTTGTTTTGCATGCATAAGATCTAGAATTAATTTTATGACTAAATTAATTTATCACATATTCAATATGTAAACTTATAAGATTGATGAATCCAACAGAGGATTGAAGATAAGCCGGCGGTAGGCATCGTCAAGTCGGGTAATCCTCTCGGAAAGGCTGGCTATAGCTTCCTCAACCTGTTGGAACATGGTGAGCATAGTCGCGGCACTGAACACAAATACCCCGTCCGAGGGATCTTTCTCCAAGGCATTCACCTCATCATCAATTGGCAGGATGAGGTGAGAGCAGTCCAGAGTTGGCTCATCGTTGGAGATGGCGTGGATTCCCAGAGGATTTGTTTTGTTGTTTGGCTTAGTTGGTGGGGGTAAAGGCAAATCCCCTTTCTCAATCATGTCTTGGATGATGAGTTTGAGTTTGAAGCAGGTTTGTGTATCATGCCCTTTCCCTTGATGGTACTAACAGTAGGCATTGGGGTTCCAGAAGCGTGATTTCTTAGCGTCGGTCGAATCCGGGGTGGGTCCGATTGGTTGTAACTTTCCCTGGTCCATGAGCCTCTTCAGGGCACTTGCATAAGTTGACCATATATTAGTGAACACTCTCTGAGGGTGCTCAGCTCTCTTAGCAGATGGTTCAACGAGGTTGACCTCATCGATCTTGTTTGTTTGGTCGTAAGGGCGAGACCCGGTTGAGGTGGATCCTTGGTAGCCTCTGCTAGTGGTCTTGGCCAGGACACCCTTCCGGAGGTCATCTTCAATACGTGTCCCCAGAATTTGCAGATCCTGGAAGGTCTTAATATTTTGGTACCTCAGTAAGTTGGCATACACTGGGCAGAGATTGTTGACGAACTTTTCCACCAAAGTTGACTCACTCGGCTTGCTGACCAGCTGAGTACTTACCCTCCTCCAACGGGTTAAGAACTCGGTGAATCCCTCCTTGTCGTTCTGGGTTAGGACCTCAAGGGTACGGGTATTGGCTTGGATTTCAACATTGTCAGCATATTGCTTAGCAAATTCAACCGCGACCTCATCCCAGGTAGTAAGGTTCTTCGGGTCAAGGGAGTAGTACCACTGACGAGGGATTGGTTCCAAGGATGATGGGAAGATCCGGGTGAAGAGTCCCTGTTTGACGCCTTTAATGGCCATGTAGTCTTTGAAGGCACGGATATGATTGAGCGGGTCCTCCACTCCTTTGAACTTAGGTACATCAGTCAGGGTAAATTTGTCAGGTAACTGATCCCCAACAGGTTCTAACCTTCGGTTGTTCTCAAGATGGATATTGTTACCCCGGGCTAGGAGCTGTTCTTCCAAGAGCTTTAGCCTCTTCTCAGTTTCAGTCAGAGGTGGAGTATTATGTTCTCCAGTTTCCTTGTTTTCTAGGGCGTCGATACGGGTCTCGACGCGATCCAGGGTGACCTTAAGAGCGGTGAGCAGGCTGGCTAGCTGATCAGTCGTGACATCTCTGTTGTTATCATTGTTGTTGTTGATGACAGACGAAGTTAAAGACGGGGCCATGGCTCTGAGGCAGAAAAACGGCTCACATTACAACTCAATCCGACACGGTTCAAAGACTGAACGCATACAACACACGGACGAGACAAATATCAGACTCAACAGGACGAGGATGACCGTGCGTGGTACCTCGGTGCTTACTCGATTTATGACGTGACGGTGTTGACCGAACTTTTAACACGTGTCCAGCATAATGGCGGGACGCCATTGGACAAGTCTCGTGGTGAGACGACTCATAAGTAAAGACCCATAAGTACGTTTGCTTCGACTCGATAGACACGAGGCGGAATTGGAATGGTGGACTGAAGTTTTCGAAAATAGAAATTTTCAAAAAGATTCATTTGTCACTTTGCGGACGGCTTCCGAAGATAGAGATCTCCGCAAGTCGGTCGGTTGAAAGGGTTGTCTTAAGTTTATTTGCAAAAGACGGTTTTGAGTTTGAATCGGCTCGAAAAACAGTGTATTGGCTCCCAAGACGGTTTTGAAATTCAAAATTGTATGTTTTGAAAATCGAGTTTGAAAAGTTTGAAGAGGTCTCGGGGACGGTGCATGGTCCTCGGGATCTCGAAAGTGTCTCAAGAAAAGGGTGTGTGCTTTTCTCGGGTTTTGAAAGAGCCATTGTCGGTGCGAAACGGGTTAAAATTCGTGTCTAGACGCGTCGATTATAACGGCGTAAAAAGGTGATTTGAAATGGTTGTAGAAAACCGAGTTTGAAAATCGTCATTACGACGGCTTAGAAAGGCGTGTTGAAATGGTTATAAAAAAACCGGGTTTGAAAATCGTCATTACGACGGCCTAGAAAGGCGTGTTAAAATGGTTGTAAAAACCGGGTTTGAAAATCGTCATTACGACGGCCTAGAAAGGCGTGCAACGGTCGGTGAAAGACCGAGGTTTGAAATGGCCATTATAATGGCGTAAAAAGTTGTTTTTTTTTTTTAAGATTTGAAAAATGACACGGAAGGACCTATGATCAAGTAGCACATAAGCACTCATAGTTTCATTATATTATGCATTATGCCGACACGGGTTTTGGCTTAGAAGGGTGGGTTACACACCAAGCAATCAAACCCCGATTTGCGAGAGAGATACCAATCCAAACAAAATGTGTAAGGAGGGTGCCCTAGCCTCGTGCGAAAGTGATGAAAGCTCTTTGACGAAACAGAAATGTGTAACGTCAACGGTATGCTTGACTCAATCGGAATTTGAAACGCGGGGATGAGAAAACCCACGCCAACGAGACGAGCCAATTGGTCGATGAAGGTTAGGTTGTGGGCCCGGACAAGGAACCCGACCGTGACCGTAATATCAATTAATGCATTCCAACCAAGACCTCTGACACGGCTGTCGCGTACCTGTCAAAAATAACCAACTGACTCCAACTAAAATAGCTAGGGAAGTCGGGTCGAATCCACAGAGAGGTAGGAAATTGTCGGCTAAATCTAAGTTCGTCAAGTAACCAAATTGGGGGTTTATAAAATGTGATTTCTAAACTAAAAAGAACAAGGAGAAGAGAAATAAAAGGAAGGAGTTTAACAGATAAAGGAGAACAGCTAAGACAAACGGTTCACCACAATCATCTGGTCGAGTAATCTAGGTCCCAGGTCAATGCAGTACGGTCTAAGGGGTAGCGAACGTCACCTTTCGGTCCTTAATTCACCCTAAAGTGTAAACAGTTTAACTTTTGCCCTCACTGCAATACTCTATTCTTCGCCACTAGTCTGCCTCTTCCAACCTTTCGGTCCAGGTCAAGGTTCACTAAGAATAAGGGTCTAACTGCGTCGACTCAATTAGGCAATTACAATTAATTGTAGCATTTAAACAACAAAGACGGCACCAGCATTAACCTAGTAAATCGATTACTCCCCCTTCATATTATGGATCCCCTATAGTCTTAGCATAGGGAAATTAGCTACTCATAACCGTCGGATTAACAATTACAATAACCAAATAATTAAGACTAAACATGATGATGAAATTAATAAGAATTCAATTAAAGCAATTATAAAAACAAGAGAAGAAGGATTTAAAGCAGTAAATAAGATTAAGAAATAAACTCGATTGATAATACCGAATCCGAGTAGCAAAGTGTAGAGAGTAAATCCAAAGAACAGTGACAAAAAGTAGCAGTGAAAACCACGAAGTCCAGAGAGGAAGTAACGTGATGTTCTCCCTCAGTCTTATACTAAAATTCCACTCTCAAACCTAATCTATGGACTAATTACAAAAGCCCATAAATAATTAGGCGGAAATTAACAGTAGCACAGGAAACCGCTCGATCGAATAGAAGTAATCCACTCGATCGAGCAAATTATCACCAAACCACTCGATCGAGTAGATATGACCCACTCGATCGAGCACCACTTGCATAAACTCCTCGATCGACCCCTCAAACAGCTCGATCGATCAATCTTGCGTGTATAAAGCATTCGATCGAGCAGTTAACCACTCGATCGAGCTACATAGGCACGTTAGACCTTGAATTGCTTCCCAAACTCAGCTCACGCGTCTTCCAAGTGTTAGATTTCCAAGCTCCAGCTCCTTATTTTCCATGAATGCATACAATTGGGATAATTAAGGCTCGATTTAGCTCCTCTTCGGTCAATTCCTGCAAATTACAATAAACGGACCAAAGTAGAACATTCGGGGGTATTTGTAGCCAGATGCTACATAAAAAGCACAGAAATGTGTGTAAAAATGAGGTGAAAACCTTATATAAAAGACACGCATCAAATCTCCCCAAACCAAACCTTTGCTTGTCCCCAAGCAAATATGAATGCAACTAAGGGTGGATAGTGGAACGGGACTAACGCATCGGCTACAAATCATCCACTAGAACCAGTTTAATGCGATAACATGACAAAATGGCAGTGGAAAGTGCAAACGAGTTAAATTAATGTTTCAAACTTACTGAACCGTCGACCTTGCAAGACTCAAAAGATATCGGACTCTCACGGGTCGCTCGTCACTCAAAATCAGGCACAAGGTGAGTATATATGTGAAAGATAGGAAGAAGTAAGACACTCACCTAACTCGACCTATAAGAACATGCATGCAGTTAACATGAATAAAGTCTCTACAACCGTACATATGCATTCCAACCATACTAATGACCAAGACACGTGCTGAGGACTTACATTTGGGCAAGTGAGGTAGTGGGTAAGAAGGGGCTAAAATGAATTTGGATATGTGGGGTTAGTAGCCAGGCTAGCAACATCGGATCCAAATAGTAACTGCATCCCAACTTCGTACTTTTGACGTCAAGATAAAACGGTGCAATATTATGCACTAACTCACAAAACACCAAATATCGTCAACTCCCCATAAAATATAGATAAGGCATGGGAGTGTGAATCATTGTACAATTCTGATTCTTTTTCATATGTAACTTTTCTGTCTTTTTTTTTTCTTTCTTTTCTTTTCGCAATTTTTCGTTCCCCTTTTTTTTTTCTTCATTTCTTTTTTTCTCAACAATTCGACATTTTCCTTCTTTCTTTCTTTCCCTTCAATTCTTCCACCATCTTCGGAAATCAGATAATATAACCATATTGCAATAAACATTCCAAGAACTACTCGTTACTAGCTCAGCTAGGGTAGGAAGTATTATAGAAAGTAGTTGATAGGACAAAAAGGGCAATTTGGCTAAGTGAGGCTCATGAGTAGAATGAAATAAAGGGGACTGCCTCTCCTAACACGTGTCACCATCCACAGACCGAATGCATACAGGTATTAAGAAGACTAGACTCATGCTTATGCAAATTGATGTTACATGTCTTAGAGAGAGTACTACTCACATCCTAAATGAAACCGGTCATGAATGTCACCAGTTTATAAAGCTCTAACCTCAGAATGTAATGTAGCTTGCCGACATAATGAGTCAAGTCTATTCGTTCAGATAAGGAAGAAACAAGAACTCGTAGATTATGCACATGATCATGCCAACTGAATGTCAAGAATATGCAGGGCTCAAGTAAAGGTTCAAAGTAGCGTCAATGTTCAAACGTTCCGACTCAAATTAAACATGAAATTTTTGAAAATTTTTGGATTTTATGAAACAAACAACGATGCATGCGGAAATAATAAATATGGAAGCAGAAATGCAAGAAAACATGCAGACAAAGATAAATATGGAAGCAGAAATGCAAGAAAACATGCAGACAAAGATATGGATGCATACCTCCCCAAACCAAACCGTACAATGCCCTCATTGTACTAAAAATAGGGAAAGAAATGCAAACTGAAAGGAAAAGGAGAAGCGGAGTCGGAAAACTTACAAAACGTCGTAAGGAGGGGACCTCCCCAAACCGACCATGAACATGGGAGGTCGAAGAAAAATCAAAGTAGCTCCATAGACGTAAAACAGCAGCTGGGAGTCAAAACTACTCGATCGAGCACTTGGAACAGCTCGATCGAGTGAACCAGTGTATTGTAAGAGCTCGATCGAGTGAAGAACTACTCGATCGAGTAAGCACGGGTTTGGATCTGGTCGATCGAGGAGCATATCACTCGATCGAGTAACAGCTGCATCAGAAAGTGCTCGATCGAACACAAAATCATTCGATCGAGTACTTGACCTGCAGAAGACGCATTAAAACCAGGGAAAATACAAAGGAGGTTCACAAAACAGCGTCTAAAGTTCAATGTAAAGCTAAAGGAAAATAAATAGTTCAGCAAAAGTACAAATAAAACAGTCCGGGCTGCCTCCCGGAGAGCGCTGGTTTAAGAGGTCCCGTACGACCTTTCTGGCATCAATTAACTGGCACGTCGAGCTCGTCGAAACGCAAGACTTCAACGCGATTGTCCGCTTCACTCGCCTCATGGTAATGCTTCAAATATTGGCCATTCACCTTGAATCTATGACCCTCGGAATCTTCAAGCTCCACGGATCCAAATTTGGTAACAGCTGTTACCGTATAAGGACCACTCCACCTGGACTTCAGCTTGCCAGGAAATAATCTCAACCGGGCATTGAACAGCAACACCTTTTGCCCCACATGGAACTCCCGAGGTAGGATCCTCTTGTCATGCCATCTTTTCGTCTTTTCCTTGTAAATGCGCGAGCTGTCATAGGCATTAAGCCTAAACTCTTCCAATTCATAAACTCCTCGATCGACCCACTTGCATAAACTCCTCGATCGACCCCTCAAACAGCTCGATCGATCAATCTTGCGTGTATAAAGCATTCGATCGAGCAGTTAACCACTCGATCGAGCTACATAGGCACGTTAGACCTTGAACTGCTTCCCAAACTCAGCTCACGCGTCTTCCAAGTGTTAGATTTCCAAGCTCCAGCTCCTTATTTTCCATGAATGCATACAATTGGGATAATTAAGGCTCGATTTAGCTCCTCTTCGGTCAATTCCTGCAAATTACAATAAACGGACCAAAGTAGAACATTCGGGGGTATTTGAAGCCAGGTGCTACATAAAAAGCACAGAAATGTGTGTAAAAATGAGGTGAAAACCTTATATAAAAGACACGCATCAACCTCGTTCGAGTTTCACCATCTAGGGATCACAAAGACACAAGTGTCCTAGTTTCCCCAAGTGGAGTCGCCAATCTGTGGATATAGCCCACCTGAAGGTCCGGTTCGATCTGCGGACGTGCAGCGGTCTTTTTGAAAGCCACGCTCAGCGGCGTAAAAATGCTTTCGGCCGGATCATTTTAGATCGGTCGGTTTCGTCTCGGTAAGGGTCTCGAAACGATTAGAGATGTTGGGAGTCGCCACCAAGCATTTGTGGGATGCCTGGAACCCGTTCGAAATCCACTTTATACCTCGGTCAAATCGAAACACAAAGCAGCGTTTGACATAGGCACTAAAGATAAGGAAATCGTCCCTCTTTAGCATCCTATCTCTAGAATGACTCTCGTATGCCCTGGATAAGGTCGTCCACTATCCAAAGTTTCTGAGTAAGAGGTGAAGGTACGTATTGGGAAGCCCTTTAATCAGACACCCAATCCCCGCCCATGTAGCGCCTCTCTTGATCGATCTTGGTTGGTTGAATGCAAAAGTTGATAAAACGGTTTAAATGCATGAATGCGCATCCAATAATTTAAACCTAGCATGTGAGAGCTTTCTAAGTCGGTTGATTTAATCCAAATATCAAGTATAAGATGTCGAGTTGGATTTATGGTTGATTTGCATGCAAGACGGAAATTAAACATCCATTTACCGTTTTAAGTTTATGGTCCATAACGTGATCCATTTGTCTTAGTAAAGCATTTTGCCAATATGATTTTGAATGAGCAAATAGTCATCTGATTCGTCCTATATCCGGGCTAACTGGAGTCGGGGTCGTCCTGGACTAATGCTGGAAAGGGAACAGACCCTGCACCAGGCAGCCGTATGAGGCGCGAGCCTGTTGGCGATGCAAGGGGGTCTCCCCTGGTTTTGAAAATAAGAAAGAAACAGCCTGTTTAGGCGCGGGTTAGTCAACGGTTATATGCCGTGCTCTGACCTTTTGAAAAACGTTTATAAAACGTATTGAAAAGTGGGTATTTGACCCGATTTGATTTGAGGAACGGGACTCGAATAATCATCATTATTTGATGATATTCGGTGTCGGGTTTGACTTTGACAAACTTGACATGAATAGTTATGAAAATGATTATGAACTAATTGTTTTAAGTTCATTTGAATGTAATTAGTCGATACTCATCATCGTACCCGGGTTAAAATCCGGCATGGTATGTAGAACCAAGGATGACTTTGTGTTGGTGACTAATATGCTTGTTTTGAAAATGTAAAGAAATGATGAAAGGCTTTAAAATACCTCCCAAAAATGGAATAAAAGGTTTTAAAATACCTTTTAAATGTTATTAACCAAATATTATCACCGAAACACGGATTTAACCGTCATGGTATGAGGAACCAAGGGTGAAAAAATGTTTTATGGTTAAAACAAATAAAATGAAATAAAAGGGTTCAAAAATATTTGAAATAATAAAAACCGGTTGTAAATATGGAAGTGAATTAAAGGGAAATGACGAGAACAAACACGGTTGATTTCTGACCTGGACACCCCATTGAGGCGCGGGCAAACCGGCGAACCAAGGGGCTTCTGTCTCAGGCCAAAAATCAGTTTTGGCTCATTTATTCCATGTTTTGGTTCATGTTATGCATGTTTTAGCATGTTATAGTCATGAAACAAATAAAAACATGATAAAAGAAGGATTTTTACACCCTCATACTTACATGTTTGGTTATGGCGAGTGACCGACGTAAGTGTAACAACTCGTTTGGTCGGAAAAAACTCGGTTTAAAACCGTTTTGGTAAGTAAAAAAGAGTGTTTTAAGATTAGTGACGGTGTAGTGGTCGAAGGGTCGGTCAAGTGATTTAATGCACAATGACGGTACCAAGCAATGTGTAAGGCTTGTATTTACGATCGGTAGGTCGTAAATACGCGTCGGATTGTGACTTAAGAAGTCGAGTCGAGAATTTTAAGGGAGAAAAGAGGGGGCGGACACTCGCGTAAATTCTCAAATGGGGGCATTTGAGGGGTATTTATAGGAGAATGAGTGGTTGTGTGAGTTTTGAGCGACGTGGCCACCTGGGCTGCATAAAGAGGCGCGAGCCACGTCGCAGGTCTTCGAGTTGTCTTGTCGCTTTCACACAAGAGCAATCATGATTTGTTCTATCCTAGGATTTGTAGTCATATGTTTGGTACTTGACCATTCATAAATCCGGGAAATCTTAGCATAGAAGGTTTTGAATGTTTGTTTTTTGTGGTTGACTCGGTTTGACTCGTTGTTGGAGTCGGGATTTGAATTTTTGAGTCGATTTTTGGTCCGGTGTCGGTTTTGACTCTAGTTAGTGTCATTGCGACCCCGTCGTCGTGCATTAAACACTCCAGGTATTTTTGAAATGTTTACAAATGTTTTATTTTCGAAATCGTTTTAAGTTTTCCGATGTAAAGTTGTACACAAATTGTCGATCAAACGCCGCGATTCCAAAGCATGTTATAGTCCGATAATCATCGGGTGTTTGTTGGAGTCTCAGCGGATACTGGGTATCTACACACAGTTAAGTCCTTGAAGGTCTTAATGTTTTGATACCTCAAGTGATTTGCATAAATGGGTCTTAGGTTATCCACGAACTTTTCCACAAGGGTAGCTTCATCCGGACGCTCGACAAGTTGTGTGCTAGTCTTCCTCCACCTACTTAGGAGGTCGGTGAAGCCTTCTTTCTCATTTTGGGTAAGAACCTCTAGAGTGCGCATATTGACTTGGATTTCAGCATTATCCGCGTATTGCTTAGCAAACTCGATTGCGGCGTCATCCCAGGTGGCAATCTTCTTGTGCTCTAGAGAATAGAACCATTGCTTAGGAATGGTGTCGAGAGATGAAGGAAAGATCCTTAAGAACATCTCGGGTTTGATGCCTTTGATAGATATGTAGTCCTTGAAAGCACGGATGTGGTTCAAAGGGTTTTCATGTCCCTTGAACTTTAGGATATCAGTCATGTTGAAGTTGGTTGGTAATTTGGCGCTCACGGCCTCATACTTGCGATTGTTTTCTTTATAGATATCATCTCCTTTGAGGTACATTAGTTGCTCCTCCAAGTATTGGAGTCGCTTTTCAGCTTCAGTAAGACCTACTGAAGGGTTGATTTCTGCTTGTCCAACATAGGGTGGAAGGTTGTCATTCACAAATTCACTTGGAACTTCATCTTCTACAGGAGGTAGCCTAGTTTCTACAGCAACAATTCGACCCTCGATTATATTGAGGCGATCATAAACTTGGTCTTGGCTTGTTTGGAGACGAGCGAGCGCAGCTAGGATTTGATCATTACCATTTTGGGGTTGACTGTTGGCGCTTGTGGTACTAGTTTTAGGCATCTTGGAAACTGGATAAGAGATCGACGATGAATCAAAACATGATCGACCATTCTAGCACACTTACTCAAAGAAAAGACTCGAATTGTGGAGTGGGAGTGTACCACTTGTGTCAAGTGAGGTTTGAAAATGACAAAGTTTTGAAATGTTTGTCCTAGTCAACTGTAGTGTAGTTGTAGGAGTGTAGACTCGAAGTGAAGTTTTGAAATGGGTTTTGAGGCCCGAATTTTGACTCGATATCTGGACAGGATTTCGACTCATTTTGCGCTAATTTGGGCCATTTTCGAAAATATTTACATTTTGAAAAGGGTTTTTTGATTTTACAAAATTTGTCATGGTTTGGTTTAGAAAATGATGATCACATATGATACAAGCATTCAAACAGGCATTATAACGGTATACTGAGTGCATTTAAAGGGTTTTGGCTTAAAAGGGTGGGTTGCCATACCGAGCAATCAAACCCGGGTCGGTGGAGAGGTCCGCGCCAAACATGAGTAAGGCCGGTTCCTAGTCCATTCCCTCGAGTAGTGAAAGCCCTTGATACATACATGAGTAAGCATCATGGTATGGTTGACGTTAATCGTTATCCATCCTTAGGCCCAGATAAGAATTTGGACCGTCCAGACGGGACTGTGGACACTGGGAGCCCACGGGGGCGCTTGGGAAAACAAGCATTTGCATTTGTGGAGTCACCACCAATTTATTGTGGAAAATTGGAAACAGTTCGAATACTTCGCGTCATGTCAAGACACAAAGTAATGACATAGACACTAAGAACTCGTTACCCTTAGCATTCTATGTCTAAAATGACTCTCGTGGATGCCAATGAACACGGATGTTCACAGAGATCTGGAGTAAGGGGTGAGGGTACGTATTAGGAAGCTCTTTTGATCGAACACCTAATCCTGCCCGCCTCGATAGCGGCCTCTACTAATGATTAGGGAAATTATCTATACTTGATATGTTGTTGATTATATGCATGCAACGCAACATCCAATAAATTAGTCCTAACATGTGAGAATTAGCTAAGTCGATGAACATGTAATTTAGCATACATTAGGTCGAAGTAGGGATTTAAGGTTGATTACACGTGAAAGCAAACAAACGATAATAAAGAATACAATAAACAAAATACGATAATTAAAATTACAATAATTACATTGGTTCAATGACTTACGTCGAAAATACATTTAAAACGGATAATTTTAGAGAAGAAAAGGAAAATAATTAAGGTTAGAAAACGGACAGAATATTACGATTAATAGTCGATTAAAACGTAAAACTAATAAACTAGGTCAAAGCAAGAACGGAAGTTCAGAGACAGAACTCAATCCGGAACAGGCGCAATAATGCTGCGTCCCTTGGAAGAGGCGCAGTGGTCACTGCGTCTGTTCCTGGAGTGAGTTCTGGCTGTGAAGCCGGAACTGCATATTGTTAATGTTCGTTGGTGATTTTAATGATCGATTATGGATATTCGACTCAAGTAGAAGTGATTTAGCAGATTATTTACATATGAATTAGTCATAAAAAGCGATGAAGAAACAAGTGAGAACGAATGAGAGTTAATTATAGGAACTAAAGTGAATTATAAACTAATTACAAATTAATTTTATTTAATACAAATTAATTAGGTTAGATGATGATAAACAGATGAAATATACGAAAGGCGAATTCCAGAGACTTGATATGAACGAATCGAATCTCTAAAATCCGGGTTTGATTTTAATGACGAAAACCCGCAAAAATTGATTACTTGGGACTTAAGTGGGAAATTAAGGGTGATAAATAATTATGAATTATGTATTACAATTATGCGAGGGGAAATATGAAGAAAATAAGAAAAGATGAAACAAAAGAGACGAATCAACAAAGAACAAAGGAAGAAGAAGAAAGGCAGAAACTGCGGCAGCCTCAGGAAGAGGCGCAGCAGATGCTGCGACTCTTCGAAGAGGCGCAGCAGTTGCTGCGTTTCTTCTCGATGTCTGTGTTCTATTAATCCGTGAAAATAGGTTTGATAAAAGGGTTTTATAAATCGGTTTTAAACATGTTTTCGACGTAAACCTTACATTAATTTATACAATAATAAAATACAATAATGAAATATGGGATTAACACCCAGACTTACATGTTTGACGAAACGAGATTAACTAAGTTAACGATTAGTGATTGCTCGACTCGAATGTATGATGAAAGTGCCCTCGTAAGAGGATTTAGATTAAATTGATTTGATTAATTGAAGTGGAGTTGGTCAAATTGGTCGTCATGCAAACGAGACTGGTACTCAGAAGGATCCGAGCTTACGTGGTCGATTGATCAAGCACGTAGACGTCAATAAGTAAAGAGCACGGTCTTAGAATTCAAAGGGAGAAGAGAAGGGCGGACACTCGCGTGAGAAATATGAGGAATGAAGGTCCCTATTTATACTAATCACACGGAGGAATTAGGGTTACGATAAAACTTTGGAAACAAATCTCGAAAAGATCTTAAAATACGCAGAAAAGAGCTGGGGAAGAGGCGCAGCAACCACTGCGGCCCTTGGAAGAGGCGCAGCAGGTGATGCGTCCTTTCCCCAGAAGTTTCCTCCTACGGAAGAAAAATTTTCCGCGTTTCTGTTATGGAATTGCGGTAGATCTCAACTTCCTTATTGTTCAAAATATGATTTCGGGATATATTTTGCCAAAAGATGAAAAGATTAAAATTATGGAATAGAAATATCCGGAATATTCCAGAACATTCCGACTCTGCATTTGAAAACGGTTTATTAGAAAATGAAGACGGTTTTTGACCCGGACTCCAAATGAACTCTAATTACTGTCAAAACGACCGTAATGGCGCATAGATGACGACCAAGGGGTAGACACAAGTATTTGAGCTATAACTTGACAATAAACTTACGAAATGTCATAAATCATTCCGTGTACCAAACATGCGGCCCAATCATCAACGGGTGGCTTGCGGGAGGTGCAGAAATGAGGTATCTACAACATTCTACCTATCAGTCACTGAAACAGCAGTAAGTGGAGTCCTGGTCAAGAAAATTGAAGGCCAAAAATATCCCGTCTATTATGTAAGTAAAAGCCTCCTAGATGCATAAACGAGGTATGGATTACTTGAAAAATATGTATTTGCATTAATTGTATCCTGCACAAAACTCAAACCTTACTTTGAGAGTCACCCAATAATAGTCCGAACCAATCTACCTATCAAATCCGTCCTCAGAAAACCTGAACTTTCAGGCACGCAAAATGGTCAATCCAACTTAGTACTTATGAGGTCACTTTTGAACCTAGAACGGCAATAAAATCTCAGGATTTAGCAGACTTTGTGGCTGATTCTAACCTCAACCTATAACCAGGCCTCATAAAAGAGGTCAGTGAACTAGACACCCAAAAATCAGGCCAGGACTGGACCTTACACGTAGATGGAGCAACCAATATGAGAGGAACTGGCCTAGGATTAGTATTAAAGTAACCACAAGGGGATATAATAGCTCAAGTTGTTAGTTGTGAATTTAAAGCAACAAACAATGAAGCTGAATATGAAGCCCTGATAGCTGGACTCAAGGTATGTATAGATCTTGGAGTGCAAAATATCAAGGTAAAAATTAACTCACTTTTAATTTCAAATCAAGTCAAAGGAACCTATGCAGCAAAGGATTCAAAACTGATTATATATCTAGAATATGTCAAAAACCTTTGCAAAAAGTTGATTTCATTTGACATTGATCAGATACCAAGAGACTTAAACACCCAGGCTGATGCCCTAGCCAGCCTGGGATCAAATTTCAGCCCTACTGTATTTGAAAAGATACCCATTGTTCACCTGCTTGAACCGGTCATTACTAAGCCTGACCAAACTTATCCCATCATTAAGGAAACAAATTCTTGGACCAAACCATACTATGATTAGTTCTTGCAGGGGTTTTTACCCCAAGACATGCATGAAGCAAGAGCCCTTAGAATTAAAGCTTCCACCTACACAATTATTAATAACATATTGTTTAAAAAGTCTCAGGCTGGACTCTACCTGCGATGCCGGGAACCACACAAGGCCAAACAAGTTATTGAGGACATACATGATGGATACTGTGGAAACCACAAAGGAGGCAGGAGTCTGGCAAGCAAAGTTCCAAGGACAGACAACTTCTGGCCAACCTTAAGAGTTGACTGCCTAGCTTATAGCTCGAAGTGTGAAGCCTGTCAGCTTCACTCCCTGTTCATTCATCAACCATCTAAGCTACTACATTCCATCTCAGCCCCCTGGCAATTCATGAAGTGGGGGATGGACATTGTAGGCAAGTTACCACAAGCCCCTTGGTAAAAAGCTTACATGTTAGCCATGACCGATTACTTTTCAAAATAGATAGAAGCTGACTCATGCAGGCAAATTAAAGAGAAGGACGTCATATCATTTATCAAGATGAATAACATATGCCGATATGGCATCCCCTCAAAAATAGTTTGTGACAATGGCACACAATTTGTGGGAAAAAGAACAATGGCCTTTTGTGCACAGTGGAATATTAATCTGGTGACCTCCACACCAGGTTATCCAAAAGCCAACGGCCAGGCCGAATCCAGCAACAAAGTGGTGATTAACGGCCAAAAAAAGAAACTAAAGGAAAGAAAAGGCAGATGGGCTGAAGAACTCCCTCTAGTTCTCTGGGCTGACAGAACTACACTTAAGACATCAATTGGTCAGACACCTTACTCCTTGGTCTATGGCTGCGAGGCAGTAATCCCATCAGAAATCCATGTACCTACTACCAGGTGCAGCCTGAATACTGTTGAAGAAAACCAGCCATTGATGTAAGACAACCTGACCCTGGCTGAAGAGCTGAGAGATGCATCCAGAATCAGGATAGCTTCCTACCAACAAATGGTAGCCAGAAGCTACAACAAAAACGTAAACATCAGAGTATTCAGGGAAGGGAACCTAGTCCTACGAAAAGTCATTCCAAACACAAAAGACAATAATGCACGCAAACTTGCCCCCACATAGGAAGGTCCTTACCTGATTGATTCAATAATAGGGCAGGGAGCTTACAAACTTCAGACCCTGGACGGAGAAATGATCCCTAGATCCTGGAATATCTCTCACGTAAAACTCTTTCATGTGTAAGCCCATTTATTTTTGCCTGAACCAGGTAAGGCTATCAATCTTATCTCTTACCTGGCATGCTTCTATGTGTAATTATCCTGGATAAAATGATCCAGGTTCTTTCTATCTGATTTCCTGCTATCTGCAATTGCCTGACAAGTTGAAACTTTTACTATATATCTCAAACCACTATACTGAATCCTGAAAACTTGTTTTACGCTTTCCCTGCAACTATTTAGCATAATATATTTTCATGCTTAAACAAATATTCAGGATTGAGGGCCACTTCACCCAACCTGAACAACATTCCAGAAATGCCTCATAAACTATGACAAATATAGATTAATAAAAATTTCAAACATTTTGTCACATAAAAAAAAATATATAAAAACTGAGCTCAGTACAAAAGACAGGTAAGATGGTGAAATAAATCCGAACTACTTGTCTTAAGCCCTCCTGACAGGTTAAGGGCCATAAGCCCTCCTGACAGACAACTATCCCTCCTACTCAAAAAGCCCTCCTGTCAAGCTGAGGGCCATAAGTCCCTAAATAGACTGAGGGCCATAAGCCCTCATGACAAGCATTATCTTAACAGGTACAAAACTTCAAACCAGGCGCACAGAGAAAATCAAAAAGTTACTTCAGATTGCATTCTTATTCATAACAAAGGAAGATCAAAAACAAAGTTTTTTCCAGGGAACATCTCCCTCTGGATGGGCCAAAAACCGGCTAGAATAATTCGAAGTTTTGTCCAGGGAACATTCTTCCTTGGATAGATAAAAAGTTATCCCAAGTAAATTTATCAACCTGCCTTGGAGGCAGTAGCAGAACCTATGCCTCCATCAGCAACCTCTTCCTCCTCATCATCCTCATCCTCATCAGTCTCATCACTCATGTCTTTAGTTGGGGGAGAGTCAACCTCGTCATCAACATGCAGTTTGTGAAGATCAGGGTAGGTAGCATTAAGGTCAGCCATTTCTTGCTCCGGGTTTCAGTACGGCCTAACCTCAACAGGCTCCTTCATAGCATCAACACGACCCTTGCCAAAGAAATACAAAGCAGCATCCTTATACCTGCTCTACAATGCGTCCCTCTCAACAGCCAGTGCCTCATTTGCCTTCAAAAGATCCTGCATAGCTTGCTTTTCAGTTTTGAGTTCATCCTGGACAGCAACAAGTTTAGCCTGAGTAAACTTCACTGCATTCTGAGCAGACCGCAGCTTGGACGTTTCAACAACCAACTTTGCCTTGCCTGCCTCATTTTCCTTTTTCAAAGCTTCATTTTCTTCTTTCAGCGCCACCAGGTCAGTCTTCAAGGCCTCAGTATCCTTCTTCAAACACTGCACCTCCCAGTCCGAGACATTATTCTTGGCGTTAGAAGACTTTAACTCACAAGCACCCCTCAGCATATCATTTACATTTTGAAAAGAAATCACGAGTAGGTAAGCATGAGCAGAAATTTAGAAAGTAAGATAAAAACCAAGGAAAAAAGAACCATACTCCCTGCAACATAGCAACTAAGTTGGCATCACAATCCCTGGAATGGTACATAGCAGCTACTGTAACACCCCGTATTTTAGAGGATGGTCAAAGGTTTGGTCAACAACATTTTATTAAAATGGGATTTATGGAAATGGATATTTTATATTAATTATTGAGACGTGTAATTATGAGACAGAAAATAATAATTAAATAATACATAATAATATATGACGGAGGATGTATACATATGACACATACTAGTATGAGTATATGGTATTATACAACTAATAAGGTAATACGTATTTCATATAGTATAATATGACATAATAAGATTAGGAAATAGCCTAGAAGGTTCTTCCTCCTACCTTCTACTAGTATAAATAGAAGCCTTATGCTATTCTATTGTTCACATAAGATCACATAAAAATTAGAAGAGAAAGACAAGGGAAACGATTGTATACATTCTTCTTACAAGTCTTAAAGGTAATCGTCTCATAACTCTCTTCTTATAATTAAAGTATTAAAATAATATGTTGACTTGACTAAAGACCCGACCTAAACTGACCTTGACCTGTTGACCTTAACCACGTTGACCTGCATTGACCCAAATTAGATTAAGGTTTCATAATTTGCATTGTTGTTATTGTATACAAGGACCCATCTTAAAAGACCTAATACTCGACCCATGGACTGTTTCGACCTGACTAACCTGGGGGTAGGGTTAGGGCGTCGTGTGGGGGTCATGTTGATGGCGTTGTTGGCAGTGTTCAGGGCGGCAGTTGGTTGTGGCGAGTCATTTTGCAAGTGGTGGTTGGTTACGTTGTTGTGATTGAACCGTGACATACATACAAATTGGGGACCCGTGTATGTGCTCAACTGACCAAGGGTTTATGGCCAGTTGTCAAAGTGGTTATGGGTAGGTCTAGGGTGGTTGTTGTGGTGGAACATGGTGGCTACTGGTGGCAGGATGGTTGTTTTGGCTAATGTTGTTGTTGTCGGTCTGTTTTGCAGATAAAGGAGGACGCAACTTTAACACCACGTTCGACCCAGCCATGGAGGGCCACTGGACCATACTGTGGGTCAGGATGATGACCACGGTGGTGGTCTTGGTGGTGGCTATGCCTGCGTCGAGGCTGGTGAAGAAAAAAAGGAGGTTTCGGTGTTATTGATAGGTGATGCTGAGGTTGTGGTTGTGTCGAGAGAAGTAGGGGAATTGAGGAGGGGTGTAGTTGTTGGTGATGGGCTTGGTTGTAAGACCAGGGAGTGGTGGTGGTAGGCGTTGCAGGGGTGGCTGCCACGACCTGTTATGGTGGGTTGATGTCGGGTGCAAAGGAGGGAACACGTGTGTATGGGTAGTGGTTTGATTGTTGTGACGGGTATTACAAGTCATAATGTTATTTAATTATTTTGATTGTCGTAATTATTATTATTATTACTACATTTCTATGTGATGGGTTTTGACTCGGGTGTGTTGGTGTCGGGTCATGTGGAAACATGGGTTAAAGGCTTGGGCCGTGTATGGGGTTGTGTAATATTGTTTTGGAGTCGGGTTTAATTTATTTGTTGGTTGAGTCGGGAAATTAATCAAGTTTAGTTAAGATGAGTCGGGATAACTGGTTAGTGAGTTATTCACCCGAATTTAATTAATTAGTTTATATATTAAATTATTATTAGAATGTAATTGTTGTTTATTATTATTTATTTAGGTATCGACCTTGTGAGACGGTAATATTATTATTACTTGGTTCACGTGCTTGTTATTCGGATTTGTTGAAGGAAGGTTTTGGCATTATTATCTCGCTTGCTTGACTTGGAATTTGCTATTAAAGTAGGATAGCTACTCAATCACTTTAATATTTACTTGAATGATATTATCTGATTGTATTTGTAATACCCGCCCTGTTTAAGGATCTGTTGACTGCCATTTGACCAAAGGAGACCCGTAGCAAGGGATATGGGAAAGGATAAGAGACCTATGTTACTGTTTGCTTGACCTAGTAAAGGTTACTCGACCGAGTAGTGGGAACACTCGACCCAGTAGGGCTTACTCGGCCGAGTATGACTATACTCGACCGAGTATCACGTCTGTTAACACGTTATTATAAAACGCGAGATCGTAAACCTTATTTCATTTTCGGAGGTTCTTTTATCTTTCTAATCTTAATATCTCTCTCCTACCTATCACCCACCTTTCTACTCTTTCACTTAGCCTAGAAACTAACCCAAGAAGGGGAATGGTTCATGCTTGGAGTCATCGAGTCGGGATGTCATCATTGCCGACTTCGGTCCGCGTCTCAAGGTAAGTGTATGTTTCATCGTTATCTTTCAGTAGGTTTTTGGGGGTAGTCTAGTAATAGGATATGGTTGCCACTTGTAGGATTCACCTCGGAGTCTTTCTTGGCTAGTTGTTGGATGCACTTTCATGGAATAGCAAAGAGGTAGGGTTTCCCTACTCAGTTGATTGTATAATTGATTTAAGATATGTGTCGTGATTTAATTGATATGAATTATACTGCTGGTTGATCGTTGTTGGTTGATTGTATGTTGGAGTATTAGAGTTGAGATAATTGTTGATGATTGCGAGGTGCGTCCTCGACTGAGTGGAGTCACTTGCGGGAGTGGCTTCACGCCCTTGATTCGCCCTTTGTGGAACCCGCCACAAGAGAGGATGTGCAAATTAAGGAACATGGGTTATCGCTCGCGTGATGAACGGGGCTTAGGTGGGCAAGGCTGCGATCCCCCACTGGCGATGAGGATTATCTGTTGCGGCAGTAATCAAGCAGGGCTACACACTTTAGTGTGTAGTCAGTTATGAGATGTGATTGGAGAGTTGGAGATTGATGGTGAAACAGCTGTTTTATCTTTGTTGCCAATGTTGTCAGGATCGGGATTCTACTTTGAATCGTTCGGGTTCCGTGGGATCGTAGGATCGTACGATTCTACGATTCTCGCTAGTTTAGGCATGATTGATGGAAGGGATCTCACAAATATGTAAATTAACTATAAAATAACATAAATGAAGTATTAATTATATAATTATAAAAGCCACAATAGTGTTTTTGAACAAAAGAATTGATAGTTCAACCGCTAATGTCACCATTGATAGTTTACGGCAACTAAGGACCAAATGTTGATAAAATAGTGAAAGGGGACAATTATAGTCTCAAACAACATACTAATATCAACACCAGTTATCAAAACTTATTGTTGAAAAAATAGTGACAGGGACAATTGGAGTCTCGGACAACATACTAATTCAACACTAGTCACCAAAGCTTATTTAGGGTTCATGGGTGATAAGTAATGATAGCAGATTGTTGAATGTTAAATTGGGCGTTAGGGTTCGTGGGTATGTGACAAAAGAAATAGAATTAAGAAGTTGAATTTACCAGTTTAGTTGGGGCTTATTTTTACGTCTTTTTTACTTCATTTTTCATATTTTTGTTAGTCATACGGGTTAACATAACTAAGTGGACACATAAGTCAATGAAAAAAAAAAGAACTAAGAGTGTAATAGGCTTTAAAAAGTTGTAAGAACATGTGGCCCATTGGTCCATTACATGAAAAGGCATTTATTATAGGCAAAACATAGAATCGTACAATTCTACAATGAATCTACGAATCTAAGATTCTGACCGATTCTACTGCAATTCTACCTCATAACGATCCTATGAGCGATTTGAATCGTTTGTCTATTTTTGGATCTTGAAATCGTACGATTCTACGCTCCGGATCGCAATTTTAACAACATTGTTTGTTGCGTTTGCTTATCTTTACTATTTAGTGAACTGGCCCCGTGTTGTGTTTTCAAAACTGTGGTGATCCATTCGGGGATGGGGAGCAGTTGCTTAGCAGGTACGGCTAGTCTTGATGGTTGCGGGACATGGAAGGGAATCGAGTCATCACGCTATCGAAGTAGATATCGCCGTCACTCATGACTAGCAATCCTTTCAGTTGTCTATGTTGTATCTTTGTCACGTTGTTTTATGATGTAAAGTATAAAGCTATTTAATAAATGTTCTACTATTGTTTATTTGATCTACTTACCTCGGGAAACCGAGATGGTAGCACCTTTATACACAGGGGTGGTCGTTGGTAAGGCACCTTAGTGTATGAGGGTGTTACAGACTTCTTCCTGCATTTTCCTTTTTTTAGCCTGTCTGGACTCGTCAGCACCACCCACAGCCTGTGGAGGAGACACCAGTTGAGCCTGGTGAGTAAGATCATGAATTTGAAGCGTACTATCACTCCATGTAGCCTCGCTACTCCGAGACTTCTACCCAGTAATTTGAGAAATCCTTGCCTTCACTACGGACAGGCCAAAGCCAGCAATCCTCGCAGAAGCCCTGGTAACTAGACGACGAAATGCTATGTCAGCAATACTAACATATTCTCAGGTATAAATATCAACGCAAGAAAACGAAACTTACTTCCAGATGCTGAGGCCTCTGAAGTCTTAGCACTCTTAGCAGCCTTGTAGGTGCTCAACTTAGCCTTCTTAAAACGAGGCAGGGGCTCTTGGCCAAGGCAAACAGGCCAAGTCCTTTCCTTCTCCGACAGGGCCATAAAGGCTTCAATACGATTACCCGACCCTTCAGCATCAGGATCACAAGCCCAATCAATCACTATGGCACAATACAAGTAACTTTATATTAAAAATTGATTTACAAACTATTATGTTCTAAGTTGTACACAGGGAAACACTTACCACCCTCCACGACTGGATAACTGAGATAGTCCAGGTCAGGGGCAATAGAATCTGCCCTCATGAACATATAAGTTGTGGCACAACCCTTATCATCGCCTGAGCCAAAGTTGGTTATCAAGTGAGCCATCTTCGCCCTGACGCGAAAATTGAAACTCCCGGTAGTATTACTCTTCAGGTGATAGACGTTCTTGAAATGTTCAACAGTGATCACCAAATTGTGTTTAGCACATAAATGTTCAACGGATTGAATAATTTTCCAAACCATAGGCATGAGCTGGAAAGGAGCGACCTTGATAGCCCTCATAATGTCAATTCATTAGGTTATTTATTATTTATTATTTATTATTCATTGAATTCGGAGCCAACCATAACCGGGCCCTATACATCACGTACAATGCCTCAAGAAGAATGTGCCTATGGTTCTAATGGATGACGGATCTACGGTTAATGTCATTTCCCTCAAGATGGCTCACAAAATGGGTATCAAAGAAGCTGATTTGGTCCCAACCAATCAAGGAGTACGCGCCTATGACGGCACTCATTGTAAGGTTGCGGGGCTTATCACCTTGACCATTGCGATTGGACCCTTGGAAAGACAAGCCAGTTTTCAGGTGGTTGACATCGACGCCTCTTTCAACATGCTTCTGGGAGGCCCCTAGATTCACACCTTCAAGGCCGTCACCTCAACCCTCCATCGGAAAATCAGGGTCCCTTTCAACGGGAAGACAATCACAATTCCCGCTTCCCCGATCAAGGCTATCATGAAGAAGGGGAATAGCCTATTAGGTCATTGAAGAGGACGACAGCGAAATGTGGGGATTCCAAGCTGTGAATGCCCTAACCGATGAATCAGCATCCTTTGATTCTGACCTGTTCTCCAACCTCACAGTCAACCGCATTTTGATACGCCAGGGTTATTTCCCGGGTCTACCTCTCAATCCGCTGAAGAGCACCTTGCCTCCCTTAAAATAGGCCAAGGTCCCTAACATCCCCTTAGGGCTAGGCTATGAGCCTACCGATGAAGACATCCAGGAGATGAACCTCCTAATACGGAAGCGCAAAAAGCACGGGGTCATCCTCCGTCCCTAACATTTGACTCTCAATGGATACTTCGTCCCCGAGAGAGAATCTGAGCTCTACAACGGCTTCCCTGAACCAATCTATGACTCTGTAGCTAAGGTCAAACATCCGGCCGTAGAAGTCTTACAAGACTGCTATTTCATCCCCGATAACACCAAAGCTGCGTCGACCAAATCTGAGTCGACCCCATGCCTAGACGGACAAGCCGTCAGTCTCTTCTTCGGAGAAGACAACATCAAGCACCTCGGCTATGAGGACATCATCAACATTGATCTAAAGGACAACCAGTTCGACCCCACCGCCTTAATCTCTGATACTGACCCAGAGAAAGCTACACAAGGCTGGAGGAAAACTGTCAAGTGGGCCGATCGTAAAGGCCGCATTTTCAAGATCACTACTGGAGAAGGCCCCATGTTCAAAGAGGGAAGTGAAGATGAGAAGGAGTCTGAGTCTGAGTTAGAGTCAGAGTCTGTCTTAGCTTCTAGCATTCCTGATGTCCCAGCCAAAGTCCCATTTCAACTGTTTTATCACAAGCTTGTGGCTGCTTCAGAGGTTGAGTCAACTAGGGTCATCCCCACCCTCGCAAAAGGTAGTAACCTGGAGCTTATTCCGGGGGCCACCTCCTCTACAGCGTCGCCTCTGACTGCCCACGAGATGTCTATCCTATCCAAGCTTTTCGCTCAAGTCGACTTAATGAACGCTAAGTTTGCTTATGACTCGTCTCAATTTAACTGCAATACAATTCTGAACGAATATGAGGAATATGATTTGAGTGACTACCCACCTCACCCGGCCAAAGAACTTGACAAACGAGAAGATAGGACCCCCATCAACGAGGAGACCGAACCTATTAACGTAGAAACCGACAATATACCTCAAGAACTTAGGATAGGGACCATCCTTGACCCCTCAGAAAGACAGTAGTCCATCGACCTCATGCACGTATACAAGGACATATTCGCTTGGTCCTACAAAGATATGCCTGGGATCGACAGGGAGATTTCAGAGCACAGGATACCCATTAAACCCGGAGCTAAACCTGTGAAGCAAAAGTTGCGCCGAATGCGCCCTGAATGGGCCTTGAAAATCAAGGAAGAGGTAGACAAACAGTTCAAAGTTGGATTCATCACAGTGTCAGAATACTCTGACTGGGTGGCCAGCATAGTCCTCGTACCCAAGAAAGACGGGAGAATTCGGGTTTGTGTCGACTTCAGGAACCTAAACAAAGCAAGTCCAAAAGACGACTTCTCTGTGCCACATGTTGACATCCTGGTGGATAACACCGCCGAGCACGCCCCATTATCATTCATGGACGGGTATGTCGGGTACAACCAGATCAAAATGGCTGAGGAAGACATGCACAAAACTGCATTCACTACACAGTGGGGTACATATTGCTACACAGTCATGCCTTTCGGCCTAATCAACGCCGGAGCAACCTACCAAAGAACCGCTACCACCACCCGACATGACATGATGCACAAGGAAGTGGAGGTATATGTCGATGACATGATCGTCAAATCAAAAGAGCGGGACGGCCACATCAGCGCCCTTCGGAAATTCTTCGCTCGCCTCCGAAAATACAACATGAGACTAAATCCTCAGAAGTGTGCATTCGGGGTCACCTCCGGAAAATTCCTGGGACACGTCGTCAGCAAAAGAGGCATCGAAATTGATCCTACCAAAATCAAGGCTCTTCAACAAATGCCTCAGCCTAAGAACGAGAAAGAGATTCGGGGATTTCTCGGTTAAGTCCAATACATCAGCCGCTTCATAGCCAAACTCACTATGATTTGTGAACCAACTTCGGGGAGCTTCGCGCCTCCGATCACACCGATTGGGACGACGACTGTCAAAGGGCCTTCGACAGGATAAAGGAAATCATATCCAAACCTTCTGTCCTCATGCCACCTCAACGAGGAATTCCCTTATCCCTATACCTGACTGTCACCGACACAGCCATGGGAGCAATGCTAGCACAAATAGTAGACGGTGAAGAACGAGCCATCTACTACATCAGCAAAAAGTTCATCGAGTATGAGACAAGGTACACCCAACTGTAAAAGACATGCCTTGCCCTGGTCTGGTCAACAAAGAAGCTCTGACACTACATGCTCAGCTACACGGTTCATATCTACTCCAAGATGAACCCGGTCAAATACATCTTCAAAAACCCTTACTAAATGGAAGGCTGTCTAGATGGACACTCATGCTGTCCGAATTTGACCTCAAATTCGTACACCTCAAGGTTATCAAAGAAAGAGCAGTTCTCGACTTCCTAGCAGAAAACCCCGTCAACGAGGATACAACGACCGACACATGGTCAATCCCTGACGAAGACATCCTTTGTGCCGACACCGACGCATGGGACCTATACTTCGACGGTGCATCAAATCTGAGAGGCTTAGGGGTAGAAATCCTTCTAATATCACCAGAAGGAGAACATGTGTCTACGGCATCAAGAGATTGAGGGTCTACGGCAATTCCTCTCTCATCATCAACCAAGTGTCCGGATCATGGAAGATCTGAAGCGACAGCTTAGCACCCTACCGAGCAAAAACTAATCAAGAGGCCGAATTCTTCGACCAAGTCGACTACTTCCACCTGCCACGAGAGGAAAATCAATTTGCTGATGCCCTAGCAAAACTTGCCGCGCTCGTCAATATATTTGACGACATGACATCGATGCCCTTATGTGTCGAGAGAAGGAACGAGCTAGCTTACATCTGTGCCATCAACAACGCATGGAAAACCATGTCGAACCTTCGTACCAAGTCATCCTCAACTACAAAACCAAAAATGAATTCTCTCCCAACTTTGATACAAGAGGACAAAGAGCCATCCGTTTACTTGCATCACAATTCGTGAGAAACCAAGAACAACTATACAAAAGAACACCCCAAGGGATTCTTCTCCTTTGCGTTGACCACCACAAAGCCAAAAAAGTCATGGAAGAGGTCCACGGCGGAGAATGCGGCCCTCACATGAGCGCAATGATGCTAGCCCAAAATATCATGCGGTTAGGCTACTACTGGACCACCATGGGAGCCGATTGCAGAAACTACGTCAAACATTGCCACAATTGCCAAATATTTGTCAACATACAAAACATACCACCATCCCTCTTATACGCAATGACATCACCCTGGCCTTTCTCGGCCTGGGGCATCGACATCATCGGGAAAGTCAATCCGGTGGGCACTAAAGGGCATTGCTTTTTCCTCGTCGCCATCGACTACTTCACCTAATGGGTGGAAGTACAGTCCTATGCAGTCTTGACCGCCAAACAAGTGGCCAGGTTCATCCAGGACAACATCATCTGCAGATATGGGGTACCCCATGAAATCATCAGCAACCAAGGCTCCCACTTCCGGACGGAAACACAAGCCTTGCTGGACAAATACAAAATCAAGCGGCATCGATCATCCCCATATCGTCCCCAAACCAACGGAGCGTTAGAGGTAGCAAACAAAACTCTTGTCACCATCATCAAGAAGATGCAAGATAATTACCGCGATTGGCCGAGCAAACTCCCATTCGCACTCTGGGGATACCAAACCTCCATTCGAACACAAACAGGAGCCACACCCTTCTACCTAGCATACGGTATGGAGGCTGTTCAACCAGTAGAGTTGGAGGTCCCATCTCAATGCATCCTACTGGAGTATCAAGTTCCTGAGGCGGAATGGACCCGTCGAAGGTTCGAACAACTCACGCTTCTAGACGAACGGCGACTCAACGCCTTGCACAATGTCCAGCTATACCAACGACGTATACAACGGGCATTCAACAAGAAGGTCAAACCCAGAAACATCAAAGAAGGCGACTTGGTCCTCAAGTCAGTTCTTGCACCATTACCCGTCGATCCGAGGGAGAAAATCAAACCCAATTGGGCTAGGCCATACCTGGTCAAGAAAATACTTTCGCGGGGCGAAGTGAGACTGAGTGACCTAGACGGGGAGAATTTTACAAACCCGATCAATCTAGACCAACTCAAGAAATACTACTCTTGAGACCCAGCAACAAACAAACCTCTCCCTAGTTTCACAACTAGCGACCACAATAACCCTTTCAAGTCAAGTTCCTCAACGCATTCTGATTTGAAATTGCATGTTTTATCGAGTCTAAGTTGCAGCACCTTGCCACGTTTCAAACGTCATTTGATCTGTCAAAGGCAACATCCATCTTCATCCAAACAAAATTAACCGAACAAATCTTTCGAACTACGAGCATGGTTTGATTTCACCTCTTCAGGTGGACACGTAAGCAATCCTTTCTCACACAAGAAGGATACAACAACAAAACCCAAAAAAAATCAATCAACAAATCTTTCGAACTACGATCATGGTCTGATTTCACCTCTTCAGGTGGATATGTAAGCAGTCCTCTCTTACACAAGAAGGATACAACCATCCCCACAAATAAAAAAAATCACCCATATCAACTTCAAAACAAAGGAAAACGAAAAACATTCCCTTTCCCACAAAAAAAAAACAAAAAAATGGCCTTTATCCCTTCCCACAAAAATCCCTTTCACAGGTGCAATGTTTAGGATAATTCAAACCGAATTGCCTTTACAAAAGAGACGGAAGAAACAACAAGCGTTCACAATTTATTTTGACACAAGCAATCCTCTTATTTAATTAATAATGAGAAGGATTACAGACTTGACAAAAAATAAAGCTAAGCAAGTCTATAACTTGCCAAAGCTAGAATGTCGAATAAGACATCTCACATAGTAAAACTAGCATAAAATACACAATACATAGCTAGTACAAAATAATAAAAACTCACAACACTATTAAAACATAATAGTAAAATGGGTAATGGAGGTCTTCATTCTTCCATCCTACCTTTGCCTTTTCCCTCGGGGTACATCTTCCCCTTGTTCTTCTTGTTGTCTCGCCTAGCTTGGAATTCCTCTTCGGAACAGATCCTCAATGGATCTACAACGACGACGGCCTCCGGTCTCTTGCATGACCCCAAACTCGGCCCAAGTCGAGCCCATACGCGGCCCACTACCTCTTTGGGACCTGAGCTTCTCCTCTTCGGTGGCCTCATTACATCCGGGCTAACATCATCGGCAAAGTCGTCTAACAAGGTTTAAGCTCTTGACCACTTGAGATAAGCGGGAGTCACCCATGTCGTGGCAACGGGGTTTGGTACCTCCCAAATCGGCCGAGTGGCCCACCATCTTTCAAAAACCTCCACAAGCTCGTAGTTTCGAAAAACACTCTCTTGGACGAGAGTATCTTGAGCAGGCACCTTTTGTTGACGCCTCATTCGCCTCATGAGCCTTTCGGGATAAATGAATGAAGCAACCTTCAAGCCCACCACCATCAAAGAACAAGAACTAGAGGCCGAAGCGGGCAACCCCGTGAAGGATCTCAAGTGCCACCATGGCACCACCCAGCGAATATGAGGACCACCCTCCTCCACCAATCTCGAGGTCCAATAGGCATCGGCGGATGCAAAACTATCCGAGTACAACTTCTTCCTCATAGTAAGGTGACGGAAGGAGTAAGAGGAAGAATCGGTCGGACGCTCTACATACCTTAGCCTCTCCAAGAGCCGCACTTGAAGGATCCTTGGAGATCCGAACGAAGGAGCTTCTCCACAAGAGCCCTTCTTGTTCAAAGCTTGGATGATCTCGCCAAGCACCAACCATGATAGATCCCAACCGTGCTCCATTTGCTCAACTATATGCACAAGGGTCATACTACCATACCATTTTGACCCTTCCTTCTTCAAGGCATCGACAAGGAGGTATGCATGCACTAGGCAAAAGGCAAGAGCCCTTCTCCTAACCACCTCCGCGACATTTACATCCAACCGGTTTGAGAAAATGTTGATAAGAGCCAACATATCCACACCATGGGGAGCAAGGAGAAAGTTCACTTGGCTCGTTGACGAGCCCAACATTGAACGAAACTTCTCTTTGTAGCACAACCGATTCGGAGGAAGCACCGGAGTACAACCCAGCCATCCACCAATGGCGCCCACTTCTTCGGCAAGAGGGCAAATTTCACCTTTTGGGAAAACAAAAACATGATGTTTTGAATCCCAAAACCGAGAGCATGCTTCAAGGAACGAGGATCGCACCTTGACTTGACGAAGCACAAACAATTGACAAACTCCCATGACAACGAGTTGATACTTCTCAGGAGGCGACAAATCCCGGCACCAATGTCGCAACCTATTTTCGAAAGCGTTCATGAATTATTTTGTGGAAGAAGAAGAAGAAAGGTTTACATAGAGATGTTTTTTTTGTTTCGGATGATGAAACAATAAAGTATAAGGGCTGGTCCTCAGGATCCGCACCTTGATTTGTCCCTGTCAAGTTGTGTTTCTTCCTGACACCTAGATACTCTCGCCTCAAGGCTCGCGCCTCTTCGGGCTTATCAGCGAATTTTTGTGTTTTCTCACACTCACATTTCCTTGTTTTCGCATTTTACGAGATCTGGCACGGTTTCCATGACGCACCTTTAAACATACGGGTTTTTCTCTTATTTTTTAAGGGGGAAGGGCTAGTCGCCCTGATCCGCGACGGATCGTTTCCATGTCAATCGAAAATTCTGAAATTTTTCGCTTTTTCGCATTTTCCACAAAAATCGAAAATTGATAGCATGACGTCAATTTTCTTCAAAAATTCAAGCTCTTGTAAATCCGAGTCTTGATATAAAATCAAATACACTCGCAAAAATCTCTCTTGAAATTCATCCGTGACGGTTTGAGGTTTAGTTTCTTCGAGTTACAAATCAATTTTCAGCAAAATTCGATGCAATTTAATTCAAACACGAATTAATTTCTCAAAATTTCAAATCAATTTTCATTTGAAAAATCCAAGCGTGACGACCTGACGCGGAATTTTTAAAATTTCTTTTTAAAATTTCAATTTTAACTTCGGGTCATCGTGGTTATTTTTGTTTTCATCCAATGCTTTTGCGTGTTTACATTTATGCGTACGTACTACCTGTTGCCTGTTTTTTACACTAACGATGCAGGAACAAATGCAAAGCAAAAGGGGAATCAGCCGCTGACCGTGCTTCTCCGAAACACAACACAAAAAGCCGAACAAAATAAACTACAATCCAAAAACATATATATAAAAACCGCCTCACGCAAACTGTACACATGTACAAACAAAAGTCCAAGACATGGGCAAACAACTACAACTACTCAACGCCTCCCGGTGGACCAGTCTCGGTCACCCGAGGAGTCGCGGGCAAAGAAGACACCACCTCCTGCTCGGGACCCCTCTCAGGAGAGCTCTCCAACGTCTCGTACTCCATCGTGATGTGAAACTCCTCCGCCGCAGCCAACTGAGCCCTGAGAGAGGCAATCTCCGCATCTCAGCTCCGCAACCCGTCCTCGCGACGCCTCAGCTCCCTGTCCCGAGTGATGATCCCCAGCTCCTATGACTCGATCATCTACCTCGCTGCATCCAGCTCAGCACGGACCCGAGCAAGCTCCGTCGAATCCGCAGTACCTTGCAAAACACAATACAGGTCGTTAAGATCTAAAACGTGAAATGCAACACAAAAACACACAAAACAACCAACAAAAAAAGCACTTGTGCAAGCCGAGCCTCCCTCGCAGCCAGGTCACTAGCGAGCGCTCTCCACCAGTTAGCCATCCGCCATAGAGCCTGATGAGCAACGGTCGACACCTACAACCATAAAAGCCCTTCAACACAACAAAAACGCAAGGCAAAATAAAAACAAAAAAGAGGAGTATTCAAATCAGAAACTCACCCTCAAAACTGTCAACCTCCACTCCATGCCAGTGTCGGTCACCTCAGCAGTGGCGTGCTCTGGCAGACGCAGCTGTAACTCCTCAGCACCCGGCCCCTGGAAGGTGGTCTGTGTCGGGAAAGCTGGGGGCTGGGTCCTCATTAGCGCGTCAACACCCTACAATAGGGATCTGCGTCAAAGGTAACAAACCCTTCCACAAAAGCACAAAAAGAGGCAAATGAAAATGAAGAACAGAGGAAATCATACCTCAATCGGGTATGAGGCAAGTCTCGAAAGGCAGAAGGTGTCGTAGTCAGCTTCCTGTAACAACAGCTCCTCACCTCCACGGCCGTGAAGGTGCTCCTCAACCTCATCAGGTGTTGACTCCTGGAACAACACTCTAGGCGGATCGACTGGCACCACAAAGGTCTCACTAAAACACTGACGAGCTAAACGCTCGCCCAGGTACCAGATCGGCTCGATCGCCGTCTCGAGGTACAAGCGCTGGGAACTGCAAGGTCATAAACGCTCCCTGACAGCAGCCGGTACGTCTTTGTAGTGCTCCCAAGGCCGCCCGATAAACTGCACTCAAGGCAAAGCTAATCAACTAACTGGGGCCTTTCCAAGCTACCTAGTCAACCTATCTCTATCCTTTTCTACAAAACAAAAAGAGATAAGAAGCAACGACTTACATCACCAACTCAGAGGGCGTTCACCCGACGCTCTCAGTCCTCGTAAGTCGACTTGGTTGCCTTCTTCTGAGCCACCGTCTAACCCCTCATAGCAGGGTAATCCGAAGGCACGTAACCCGTCATCTTCGGGCACATGGGGACGAAGTAAGCAAATAACCAAGACTATAATAAAACACAGCAACCACAAATCAGCCAATTTTTCAAAAATTGCAAAAACTCAAAAATCAAAATAAAAAATCAAAACAAAAAAACCACAAAATGCTCGTACCTCCAAGATGAGGCCGGGACCAACCAAAGCAGGAGAACTCCCATCCCCCATCACCTCCGGACGAACCGCAACGTGCAAGTAACGGGTAAAACTCGCCAAAGCCGGCGTCACTGATGTGACTCATATTTGAGCACATTTAGTCTCTGAATTAACCTCGTTCCCATGCTTTCTAGCATCTATTAGGGTCATTTCTTATCTTTAGTTTCCCATTTTGCATATTCTTTGAGGTTTTGTGTCCTTGGTAGGAGAGGATTGCTAGCCTTGCATTTATGGAGCAAAATGGAACTAAATGGATCGCATCTAATGACCAAGCATCGAAGAGGAGACCAACACTAGAGGCCTAAGCAATAAATCAAGTGAAATGGGCAATGATGAAAGATCCGTGCGTCCCTAAGACAGTCCTCATGGACTGTTAGGTAGCCAAGAATAAGAGAAGAACCCAGTCCCAAGATCCGGGCGTCCCGAGCTCAGGACGAGCGTCCCAAACCCAAGATCCGAGCGTCCCGAGGTCTAGCCCAAGCGGATCCTCTTACAGACCCAAGCATACTCAAGCTCAGGACGCGCGTGTCCCTAGGGAGTTGCTACTCAGGCCGCGCATGTCCCTCGGGAGTTGCAAAATATCAACCTTCTCTTAGGGTCTTAATCGTCATTTTAAGCCCTTAGTAACCCTAATCCTTGTACTTAATTTTAGTATAAATACCCTAGTGTACTATCTAGATTAAGTATGAAGCTTAGAATCAAGTACTAATCTCCTTCTAAATCTCTTAATTTAGTCTTAATCCAAGTTGTAATACACATTTCAATATTAATCACATCTTAATCTTTCCTTCATCTCTCAATTGTTCTTAGTTTTAGTTGGGTAATTAGAAGATTATTTGGGGTTTATTGGAGGATTGACAACTCTCCATCAATCATCAAGTTTCCTTCTATTATTCTTTGCTTTATTATTTGGATCATCTCAAGTTGGTATAATCCCTTTTTACCTTTGCTTAATTATTGTTATTTCCATTACTTATTCATCATGTTTTGCTTTGTTAATATGATTGACATCCTTATTAGCACGTTAAACTTGATCATGAGTGAGTAGTTTCTTAAGCTAGGGTTAATGGAGAATTAGGGGAATCAATCATGGGATTAAATCTATGCTTAATTTAATATGCTTTCATAATTGAATGCTTGATTGTTGTGATTTCAACCTATACACATGTTATGTTTGATGAAATGCTAGACTATGAAACCTTGCATTTTTTACCCATCTCTCATCTTTTCAATGAGGCTTGTAAGATAAAAGTCAACTCAAGCCTTGTTAGACCATGCATAGAGTTGAATAGGAAGAGACTAAGTCGACTTGTAGGTGTTGTAAATTCTTGATCGACTCGGCTCCGGGACCTAAATCTTCCTACGAATTGTAAGACATACACTAACTCGATTCCATCACAACAATAAGTTGTTTGCTTCTATTTGAGAACATTTTTGTATGATCTATTTCCATGATTCCCTTATGAACCCATGACACCCTAGTGCCCTTAATCAATTATTTACAAACCCCTTTTGCTTTACTTTGTTTTCATTTATTTAGATTCATCTTGTTGATAAGTTTAGACCACATCTCATCTCAACCCAATTTGTGACACCCTAAGACATAACTACTTGCAATTGAAATCTTAAATCGATACCCGTCTCTTGGGACCGACCTTTACTTATCACTCTAATAAGGGTAGTTTGTAAAGATATAAATTTTATTTTGGTTGCAATAACGACTACGCTACACAAAAAATGGCGTCGTTGTCAGGGACGGTGTTCAATTGATTTGATTTTCGTTAATTACTTTTAGTTGTGTCTTTCTTTACCTTGGGGAAGTTAATATCCTCAAGGTTATTCTAATTGTTTTCTAGTTGTTTTATATTTTGCATGACTCAGAGATCACAAGGTAATCCATTACCTATTGATTTCGAGATTGAAAGGACCTTAACCAACAATAGAAGAGTTGCTAGAGGTACTTCAAGAGTTGTAGGTATTGGAGAGATTGTGGACATTCAACCAAATAACATTGAGTTTGTCAACCCTTTTGCAAGAGAAGGAGAGGATAACCCAATTCCAAACCAGCCACAAAATCAACCTACAATGCCTATATTTTCATCTCATTCCATACCAACCGAGGAGAACCTGCCAAACGGTACTCCTACACCACCATATTTAACCGGTAATTTAATTGCCAAATCCGCATTCATACAATTAGTTGAGAGAAGGCAATTTAAAGGGATGCCTAGTGAAGATCCTTATTTACATATTGAGACTTTTTGTGACTATTGTGATGCAATTTCTCAAACTGGAGTTACTCAAGACCAAATCCGATGGGTATTGTTTCCTTTTTCCTTAATCGGTACCGCAAAGCAATGGTTGAAGAGCCTAGATAAGGCTACCCTTGGTATTGATTCATGGAAGAAGTTAGCACTTGCCTTCTACAAGAAATTCTATCCTCCGGAGAAGACTAACATGTTGAGAGCCCAAATCACCGGGTTCAAGCAATGGGATGAGGAATCATTATATGAAGCATGGGAGAGATTTAAGGACACTTGTCGTTCTTGCCCACACCATGGACTTAGTTAGTGGTTCCTTGTGCAACAATTTTGGAACGGCTTATATGAAGACTCGCGCAATGTGCTTAATATGGGATCCAATGGGAGGTTTACCGAAGTTAATGACAACCAAACATGGACCAAAATCGAAGAGATGGCGGTTCATAATTCCCAATATAGTAGGCCTCGAAAGGCCACTAGAGGAGGAAAGCATGAGTTAGATTCCATCACACAATTGGGTGCTCAACTAAGTGCTCATATCGACACCATCAATTTGAAGTTTGAGAAGGCCATGGCTAAGCTTGATGAAGCTTCCAAATTACCCAAACAACATGTCAATCCTATGATGGCATCATCCTCAATCCCAAATGGAGTATGTGAAAGTTGTGGAACCTTGGGACATGATCAAAACGAATGTAGGGAAACAAATGAACAAGTGAATACTTTCCAATCATACAAGAATGGCACCCCTTATTCCAACTACTATAATGAGAATACCAAATTCCATCCAAATATTTCATACAAGAGCCAAAATGTCCAAAATCCTCAACCAACATACACCCCACCTCCAATGAGAAATCCAAATCAAAGACCCTTTTTCAACCAAATCCAAGTATATCAAAATCAACCTTCCTATAACCAATCCAATGACCAAAGCTTTGATGTTCAAAAAGCGGTCCTCCAAATGCAAAAGAACCAACAAGAATTCTTCACCCAAATGCAAAAAGATAGCCAAGCTAAAGAAACCACCATCAACAACATAATTGCCCACACCAAAATGTTAGAGACTCAAATGACTCAACTAGCATCTTCTAGCTCCCAAAGACAAAAGGGGCAATTACCTCCTCAAGGTAACCCCCCAAGACATGAAACGGTTAGTGCCATCCATTTGAGGAGTGGTACAAAATATTAGGGGCCGAAGAGGCCAATTGATGAAGATATTGTGAATGATAGTAGCAAGCAAAGAGTTGTGGAGAACTCTAAGGAGGTAGAGCCTACTACAAATGAACTTTCAAAGAAGAAAAATGAAGAGAAGGCTAAGGAGAAAGAGCTTATTGTGATTAGACTTCCATTCCTAAGTCGCCAAGCTAAGCCTAAACTTGATGAGCAACTTGGAAAGTTCGTGGAAATTGTGAAGAACTTAGAAGTCTCAATCCCATTCACATAATTGATCAATCATGTTCCGGCTTATGCAAAGTACATGAAGGATATTCTTACCAAGAAGAAATCCATCCGAAAGTTGGAGACTATTGCCTTTACCAAAGTGAGTAGTGCTATTCTTCAAGGGAATTCCCCTCCAAAGCTCAAAGATCCGGAAAGTTTTTCTATTCCATGTACCATTGGCGACACTACAATCAACAAAGCATTGTGTGATCTTGGAGAAAGTGTAAGTGTCATGCCATACTCGGTATGTAAGAGACTAGGAATGGGAGAGCTCAAATGCACCAACATTACTCTTCAAATGGCAGATCGATCAACAAAGATACCTCTAGGGGTATGGGAGGATGTGCCCGTAAGAATTGGCAAATTCTTCATCCCGGTAAACTTTGTCAATGTAGACATGGAGGGGGATTCCGACATTCCTATCATCTTAGGAAGAACTTTCTTGCATACCACCGGAACGGTAATCGATGTGAAACATGGATAGCTCACACTTGAAGTAAGGGATGAGACAATTACTTTCAACCTTGACAAAACCATGAGAGCTCCCCGATTACATGAGCCATGCTTCATGGTCGATCACTATAGCCGAGAAAGTGATAGGAATAAGTTAGAATCTCTATGCAAAGATCAAGCCAAGGGTAACGAAACATCACCCACATGGAAGAAGAAAGTAGATGACATTCAAGTAGCTCTATTCGGAGAGCATGGAATTTTCAACAACAACAATGAAAGCTTGAATAGCTCACCCATCATGACAAGTAATGAAGAAGGCCTCATTGGCCATAAGAAAGGAGAGTTGCTCTTGCCAACTCATGACATCATTGAGGAACAAGCAAGCAAAGTTTGTGGTCTATGGGACGATGAATTTGAAGGATTGGTCAATCCTTATATCGGAAATGATATAACCTTAGACCAAGGCTTTGTGGATCCTTGTCATCACTTTGACTCAGACTACAACAATGGAGAAAATGATGCGCAAAGATCTATGCAAGATCTTTATCATGAAAATGAGCAAGCCTTTGACTACTTCTACAAAGTGTTGGGCAACATCAACAACACTTTGGCTTTGCCCCCTTGAAACCTCATCAAAGAAAGGAGAGTTTGGTGGAGTCCTCCCTAAATCACCATTTGTAAATATTCTAACCCTTTAACTAGCATTTCATTTCCTTTATTTCATCTTTGTCATTTTTGGATTTGCATTTTCTTGCTTTGTTACAAAAATTTTGACATGAGAGAAAGTGAGGGAGGGATTTTAATGTGTTTTAATGTGTAGTGTTTGATCAAGTGTGGGAATGGTGAATGCCTAGGCTAAATCAAGCCTTTGTAATGCAACCCACAACGTGGAAAGGAAGAAGGAATGACACGGGAAG
The DNA here is from genome assembly GCF_048544455.1 of Silene latifolia. Lineage (NCBI taxonomy): Eukaryota > Viridiplantae > Streptophyta > Magnoliopsida > Caryophyllales > Caryophyllaceae > Silene > Silene latifolia. The sequence goes on along the minus strand of NC_133526.1, from coordinate 78,869,359 downwards.
AGGATCCCCACGAGCAGACCTTAGCTCGTGGGAGCTGAGAGCAAGACGAGCGTCTCCAAGCTTAAGCCGCGCATCCTGGCTTTGGGACGTGGGAGCTGGGAAGCCTCAAGTCTTGGTAGAAAGTTCTGTAAGAGAATATGCACGAGCCGAGCTCAGGACGCTCGTCCTCCAACTTCAGGATGCCCGTCCTACTATCAAGTCGCGGGTCCTGGGAAGCTTCAAGTTCATAAGATTTAGCTGAAGAAAGATTTGCACGTCCCAAATGTAATCCGAGCTCTCAAAAAAAAATCCGCTCGAGCTGACTACAAGCCGCGCGTACCAAACCTGCTTTGCTCTTTCAGAATTTCCTGCAAGGAAATTCGTGCGTCCTGACCCCAATCCGCGTGTCCCAGGCCTGATACATAAACAAAACACGGGACTCTTCCTTCTTCCAAATTCATTTACATCTTTCAAAACACAAACACAACCATTTTCCCTCACTTCAACCTTCAATCCCCTCATCCAAAAACATCAATTTCTCAACAAAATTCATCACAATCAAATCAAAACTTGCTCAAGACACAATTAAATTACTCCATCATCAAAAAAAAGACCATTTAACCATCAATTTCCTCACAAATTGAATCAATTTTCTAGGGTTTGGGTCAAAAACCAAAAATCCCTAATTGATTGAGGAATTGATTAAAGTTTGAAGAATCAAGGAGCATTCAAGAATCATCTTGGTTTGTTGATATCAAATTGGTAAGGAGCATACAATGGCGAGGACTAAAGGCAGAACTAAGGTACCTAAAACCCTAAATTTGTCGAAGAGGCAACAAGCTCTTCTAGCATCTAAAGCTTTGGTAGTAGCTCGACCAAGGGAGCAAGTCCAAGAAATCGTCAATCCCATTGAGGAAGCTACCCCTTATATTCCGGTTGTAGAACAATTGCCAAACTTTTCGGAGGTAACTTTCTTATCCGACAAACATAGGACTGCATTTCTATCCCTTGCCAAAAAGAAAGTTTTAGCTACCAAGTTTATTTATCAAGATACTTTGCAAAAATTGGGTGTACTTGAACAATCTAGAGCATTTTTTGAGTCCATGGGGTTGAAAACCCTCTTTGATATGAAACAATTGACGTACCCCTCATTGACCATGGAGTTCATAAGCTCCTTGAGGGAGTACAAGGTAGAGACTCGAAGTTATATTGAGTTTCGACTTGAGAACGAGAGTAGAAGAATGCTTAAGGGTTAATTCGGTAAAGTGTTTGGTCTTACGAAATATGATCATTTTGAAAAGAAGCCTTTGAAGTATGATGTCGCACCCCTATGGAAGGCTATAACCAGTCGAAATTTCGATTCCTTCCGGGAGAGCCATGCTTTGTATGTTCACCATCCGGGTATAAGAACTTGGCACAAGTTTGTAGCTAATACTTTAATCGCTAGGAAAGGAGCCAACCACTTCACCGAACTCGACTTTGTCTACCTCGAGTCCTTCTTGAATGTTAATTGAAAGTCCACCCGAAAGTATAACATTCTTCAATTATTGATTGAGCGGTGGCTAAAGATTGATAATGGGAAAGAGGGAGCGGCCTTTATTGAAAATGGGGGCTTGGTGACAAGGTTAGCTAAACACTTTAACCCGGAGTTCAACAAGGATAATACTTACAAACCGATTAAGGGAAGCGACCTTCTTGACATGAGTAATTTGATCAACAAATTTCATTGGGTTGTTGGAATATGTGTCCTCCGACAATAATGCGATCACAATTGTTGATCATGATGATCACATGTTTAAGTCTCATTATAAAGAATACAATTGGGAAGTAATATTTACTATCAACTGGTCCACACATATCGGTAATGATTGGCTGACTAGAGTTTAACATTTTTGTCGTGCGGACGGTGGTGATCGAGTTGATCCCCTAGGTCATACCTAAAGGGCAACACTCTTAATTGATCAATTAATTGATCGTATAACGTTCCGAGTCAATTAATTCATTTAAAATTGACGGACGATTTTGGAAGTAATATTTACGTGTCTCATTGAAATTTGATTAAATGAGATACTGTGCGATAATTGAATTGTTTCATTACTCGGATGAAATTATTGTTTAAAGAAACAATTGAAATTGAATGAATTATTATAAATACAATTTATTGTGATTTATAATTGGTAAAATATTTTGGTACTAGTAATTGCGAATCATTCTTGAGTCGATTTTTTTATATATGACGTATTTTATTAATACGTTGATTTTTAATATGTTAAAAATACATAACAAATTTATGTAACATATGACATGTGACATAAGACAAATTGACATTTTGACAAAGATAATATGGAGTCCATATTATCTATGAGTACCGAAATTAAGGGAGAATTAGGATAATATTGTGTTTATTATTTGAGTGGTAAACATGATGATTACCCTAATTGAGTAGCCATGCATACCTAGTGTCCATTGTGAAGAGCAACTAGAGCATGCATTGGCTCCCTCCCCCCCCCTCTTCCACTTCCGGTTTTGGAGAGGAAAAACCACTTTGGTTTTTCCTCTTATTTTACCTATTATACATAAAAATGTAATTTGTTGCATTATTCATTCATTCATTCATCATAAAAATATTTTAGAGAGATAAAATATTTTCTTCTTTCTCTCTTTTCTCCTAACCGGTTTTAGGAGATCAAACCAAATTATTTTGGGTCAATTTTTCCTACAAAATTAATATTGTCTAGTATACATAATATTAATTTTATTAAGAGTGTGCCTTGGGTATTAAACTTTGGGAGAGATCCTATACTTGGGTCTTTGTTCATCCATTGAGGAAAGCACAAGAACAAGAGAGAAGGAGATCTCTCTTGTGCCCTAATAAACCGAAAATCCAATGTAAGATAAAGATTTCTTCTTTATATTGTTTATAGTTTGCATGCATAAGATCACCAATTAATTTTATGATTAAATTAACCTAATACATATATGAATATGTTGAGTATATAGATCTACTTTTCTTTCAATCGGTATCATGAGCCTTGGTTGTTTGCATGCAAATCGGTTAAAAGTTTTTCCGAGTTATACGATTAACATATAAAACTTGTTAATTTTGTGTTATTATGATATATCACGAAAATCATTATGCATGTTAAAATTTCTGGTCCTAAAATATTTTTAGGATATTTTGGTTAATTTATGGATTTTTAGTGTTCATATTATATAATAATGGCATTAAAAATATGATTTTATGTATAAAATGTCATTTTCGGACTAAAATTAGCTAAACTTCGAATTTTCCGGTGATTTTTGGATATGTTATCACATATATTATTTTGAGATGACCTGTAAATTTTCATAATTTTTGGACTTCTTATGCTCGAAAAATGGATTTTTCATTATTAAAATCGGATTTAGATGAAAAATAGGTTAATATGAGATAAATTTCGAATCTGGCCATAGAAATTTAATATGTTGTCACATGCAATTTTACAAGATGTGTGTAAAATAATACGCTATGTTGAAGTCTTTATGCATGATTTATGATTTTTTGAAGAAAAATAGCATAAATAGTGACTTAATTAGTGAAATATTAATAAAACATACTCTATGACTAAGGAAAAACAACACATGTTGCATTTTATTATCTTTTTCAGATCTAAAATTGAAAAGTTGATGAATATAGTTTTTCTCATGTTTTTATGATTATTTTGTTAAAACCAATAAACCGCAACATTGTTTTTCCGGATAAATTTCGAAATTTTTAACCTAAGTTTTTGAACATTATGAGTGTCATGATATTTTTCCAGAATGTTCATGAGTTTAAATTTTGAATTTTGAATTTATTTGAAATTTTTGTGATTTATTTGAAGTTTATAGCTTTTTTTTTTATTATAATTTTAAGTCCATTAATGAACAAATTTTAGAAATATGAGTTAATTATGGTCAAATAATTAGTGAAGACTAAATTCTGAGTCCTAAGAGATTAGGGTAATTAACTTATGCATAAATATGAATTTATGTAATTTTTGTGATTATAAAATATTGAAATCACGCAAATCCGTAAAAACCGAGTAATATACGATATTGGCTATTTAAAGGCGATTTAGCATAAAATTGGGCATGTTCTTACATATTATAATGCTGCATTTTCTTTATGATTGTCATAATTTTATTTATGTAATTTTGAATTATGTAATTTTACTTAGTATGGTCTTAGTTTTTAATTGGTATTACCCGAAATGTATGGGAATATCGATTCGGTTGTAATTTATTGTGATCTCGTATCACCGTTTTGTAATTTAATAGATTTATTTTATTTTAGTTACAAATGTATAATAGGAAATTATGTAATTTGTTATGTAATTTTATTTATTTCGGAGTTCCCAAAGACGGATTTCTTCAAGATGGCGATACATAAAGACGGTGTTACCTCGAGATGCGTGCCTCAACCGAAGTTCAAGGGACCAATGGAGTTGGTTTCCGAATATGTAATAGTTAAATAGTTTTCTATTTTAGGAAGGCCATACTAGGATTTTATTTTTTTTATGCTTTGCATTTTATTTATATGTCGCATGCATCGCTAAATCGCCATAACTAAAACATGCATCGTCTTAATCGAGTTCATCGACCGTGTCAAATACAATTATCGTAGTTCACCGCTTTAGTTCACTTAAAACGTGATAGATAATAAATTGACATGACCTCTCGCTAAAAAACAAATCAATTGAGACATAGCCTTACCAAATAGTAGAAACCATGAAAACCTATTTCGCGAGGGAGTGCACTCGGCCACACCGGGGTACAAACCTTGTTACGTAGGGGAAGTGGGTGATAAATGTCTATCCACCGAATTTATATTAATAATGGGTATTTCGGCACACCGTGCCCTAAGTTGATATGAGTTTGGATTATGGACACATTTATTCGAAATTTGGGTTGTACTCAACGAAAGTATTCACGACGATTTCCGGATGTGTTTCGGGCTAAAGATAAATATTAATGTAAATTTTATCGACCAAGAGTTCTAAAAGTAGAATCGATTAAAAGATTAATCCACCGAGTTATGTTAACAAAGGGTATTTCGGCACACCGTGCCCTAAGTTAGTATGAATTTGGATCTTGGAATCATTTATCTAAGTTGGGTAGAGGTCACTAGATAAATGCAATAAAACTTGTTTAAATTAGTTTTCACGAGTATTATTATTAAAACGACATTTGTTTTACTCCTTCTATTTTGTTTTGTAGACCACTTCTTTTCTCATAACAAATGGCAACACCAACCCCTAACGCTACGCCTCTCGCTAATTCATCATGGCTCCGATCCTTCATGGATCGATGTAAACTTGAAAAGAATGGGTCAAATTTCTCCGATTGGGATGCCCAACTCAAATTAGCCCCCCAAGGTGACGACAAGCTTCGTTACCTTACCGAGGCCTCTCCACCCGAACCTACTACTAGGTCGACCGCTGCCACTAGGGAAGCATATGAGGCTTACCATAAGGAGTCCGCCGCAATGAAAAACGTGTTGATATTTGCGATGGAGGCGGATCTCCAAAGGAGAGCCTTTAAAATGGGCACCGCTAATGAGATTTACTCCAAGCTTGTGACAATGTTTTCACAAACTCCGCGGATCATCCAATATGAGGCGGCCGCGGCATTCTTTGATCTCGACTTCAAAGAGGGCCAAAAGGTTAGCCCTCATGTGCTCAAACTTATGGAGCTAGTCGAGACCTTGAAGATTCCAAAAGGTTGAAATCCCCAAAGAACTCACTGTAGATAGGATTCTACACTCCTTATCCAAAGTCAAAGCGTATGTTCAATTCCGGGTGAATTTTAACATGCAAGACAAGGATGTGTCTCTTGAAGAATTGCACAAGTTACTTGTGCAAGCCGAGAGGGACATGGGGTTAAATGTGAACCCACCAAAGGATGTGCTTAACATAAGCACTAAGAGAAAGGGGAAGTTCAAGAAGAATGGGAGGAAGGGTAAGAAACAAGCTCCCACTTTCACCAAAGCTAAGGCTAATGATGCTAGCATTTCAAAAATCAAGAAGGGTCGTCTTGATAAATGCCATTATTGTAATGGTATTGGACATTGGAAAAGAAATTGTTCCAAATACCTTGGTGATATTAAGGCTGGAAAGATCACTCCAGTAGGTAAATGACTATCTTTTCTTTTATGTTTCTAATTCAACTATGGTATTGTGATACAAAGTTGTGATAATGTATCTCTCTTTTTATTGTAAATAGGGCCTCCACCAAGCAAAGACAGGGGAAAATAAAAGCAAGCATGAGAAACCATCAAGAAGCTAGGAATAGCTTTAATGGAGCTTTGCTTTTTATTGTCTTATTTTATTCATGTTTTGGATTTTAGAACCTTTAAGTTTCCGTGTTCGACATGGAAAGGTATTTTGGATAATTGGTTGTATTTTGGATAATGGTGGCTTGGTTTGCAACCCAAAGTCATCCGTTTTATCATTTTATCCTTTGTTCTAAAATTCGTATTTAAATGCTTGCTCTTAGAAACATATAATTATTCACTTAAAGCGATCTAATAGACAAATATAATGACGGGATTCATTATATGTCCACATGCTTAAGGCTTGTGTATGATCATTTACAAAGTGATTTTGAGTCTATGAACTATCTTAAAGGAATGTCAATCACCAAGTATACTTACGAAATCTAAAACTCTTAGTCAACCTATGAGATAGTTCTCCTTATACTTCAAAACTATTTGTGTCTCATATGCTATCTTTGAATATATAGTGTATTTATTCTAAAGATAGAGTGGGACAAAAATGAGGACACAACTCACACCAAGATAAGTTTGTGTACTTGTGTAAATGAGATCACGCAAGAGAGAATGATTTGAATGAAGGTATATCTATTTATATAGTATACCCCATAGATGAGATCTATGGTCTCAAATAGTTCTATATGACTAAAGAGACCAAGTGAAGTAATCAAAGGAATATTTTCTCAAGATAACTACACGAGGAGACCAAAAGAAAGTTTTGGAAGAAAAATGACTAATGTAAAGTCTTAACAAGAGTTTTGACTAGTTTATGATAAATTTTGACCAATAGTTTCAAATTTACTTAAGAGCCTAAATGAATCAAAGTAACATACTAGTTATAAACGAGTTGCAAGGATTGATATACCGATATCTTCAATAGCTAAGTTTTTAAGCTCGCAAAAGTCATTGCTTAACCACATTATGAAAATAAATTGGTTAAACCTCCTTCTGAAAGGGATATTTTGAAGGACGTGTATTAGATATTATTTATATTTAAACAATGACATTGCTACGTATCATTATGACATGAACGAATTAGAGATTAAAATCTCTTTCCATAAGGATAATATGAGACCGCTTCAAAATAGGAATTTTGAAAGGATATGATGGGAACATATATGGCTTCATCTTAATAACTTTGCAAAGCAACATACATTCCAATTTTGAAATGTTTTTGATTGAGTAATCAATTTCGAAACATGTGTGATTAAGTGGGAGTTTAGATATTATCATGTGAAGACATGGAATTTAGTGGGAGCTATCATCCTTTGAATGTTTACAACTCATTACTCATTAGGAATGACGAGCTAATATCTTCTTTCACAAAGAAGTATTTGAGTTTTCAATTCTAGATGAATATGGACTATGATGAATCCAATTACATCAAGAAATATTGGATTAGTATTAAGAAATACACATCGTATCAACATACACATAGGTTATTCATGTAAATGAAAATGGAATTGCCATTAGAAGTCATGGTCGTTCATTGAACCTAAGAGCGGTTGATCACATGATCATTAGTAACTAATGTTTCCGCCATTAGAATAATCATGCACATGTCCAATGGTGAATCATATGCATAAAAGCATGATGATTCATTGGTAAGCCATAATAGAAACGTCATGAATTCTCGAGTAGAATCCGATGAGCGATTTCGGTGTTTGATAGAATGCTCTGTTATGTGACAAGAGGTTGCACATATTAATGAAAATCTGAGCACATGTAAGGATTTATGAGAATCCTAAGCCTTTCAAGCTAAAAGGAGAAATAAGAAGTTTGGAAAGATACTTAGTTAAATAAGAAGTTGCTCAAAACTAATCCTTCCTAATATGCTAGGACTTGTGAGAAGTGCTAGTCTAATCATCTTGACAAATTGTTGCAAGACTCTACAAAACATATACCTAGTGCATTATGTGTGGATGGAATGCTTGATCAGTACAAGTTATATCATTCACCACAAATTCGTTCGTTATGTGATAATCGATAAGAAAGTTCTTTCAAGATAAAGAACCGAAACCAAGGTCGGGAACCTTGATGTGTACTTGGTAAGGTTCATGCTATGAGTGATAACATGAATGAAAAGGATAATACGATTAAGAAGTTTGAACACATGGACACATGACATGTTAAACTTTTATTGCAATCAACAAGTGTTTACACACTTACGATGTGCATCACAAGGTTGTAATATGGTATTGACTACCCGAGTGTGATGTCGACATTTGTCGTTTGAGTTATTAGTAACTCACCTTATACTTTGTTACATCCAAACGGGTTGTGGAGACAATTGAACCCCGTTAAAGTGAACATGGATTAGCATTGTATTTGCCCATAGTCACTTGTATGAGGTGACGTCTCGAAGTGACTAGAGTGTGATGCGATTGATGGCAAGTTCAAGTGCCATAGAGTCATATGAGATGACTAGTCGATCACATAGGCAGACTGTTAGGAACTTTTGTCGGGCCTAATGACCGCTTATAGAGTTCTGGCAAATTATATAGCCTGGTCGTGGCGAGAGCTGCTATAGTATTCAAATGAGTCGATTCTTTTGACTAAAGACTATTCGCCTAAGATGGCACAGTTTCATATTAACTTTGATTTGTGTTACTACGACCTTCGTAAATGGGGTCAAATGGGCATATTTTGGGTTATGATGGCTGTGGCTAGTTGAAGGGAATGAGTGCGATAGGAATTGTCCACCCCTAGTCAGGGTTATAACAATATCTCAGGGCCACTCGAGGAGTAATGAACTGGAAATGCGTGGCCACGCTCGGAATGTATCCATGGTGGATAAATCCGGTCAATCAGTTATTCTCCAGATCGAGGAAACCACTCTCGATATGATCACTTGCAAGTACGACCTGAAAGACACCTTGCATTGAGTGGGAGATAGTAATAGGACAAGAGAATTGGTGACGCACACTTGTCGAGGACAAGTGGGAGATTGTTGGAATATGTGTCCTCCGACAATAATGCGATCACAACTGTTGATCATGATGATCACATGTTTAAGTCTCATTATAAAGAATACAATTGGGAAGTAATATTTACGGTCAACTGGTCCACACATATCGGTAATGATTGGCTGACTAGAGTTTGACATTACTGTCGTGCGACGGTGGTGATCAGTTGATCCCCTAGGTCATACCTAAAGGGCAACACTCTTAATTGATCAATTAATTGATCGTATAACGTTACGAGTCAATTAGATCATTTAAAATTGACGGACGATTTTGGAAGTAATATTTACGTGTCTCATTGAAATTTGATTAAATGAGATACGGTCTGAGTAATTGAATTGTTTCATTACTCAGATGAAATTATTGTTTAAAGAAACAATTGAAATTGAATGAATTATTATAAATACAATTTATTGTGATTTATAATTGGTAAAATATTTTGGTACTAGTAATTGCGAATTACTGAGTCGATTTTTTGTATATGACGTATTTTAGTAATACGTTGATTTTTAATATGTTAAAAATACATAACAAATTTATGTAACATATGACATGTGACATAAGACAAATTGACATTTTGACAAAGATAATATGGAGTCCATATTATCTATGAGTACCGAAATTAAGGGAGAATTAGGATAATATTGTGTTTATTATTTGAGTGGTAAACATGATGATTACCTTAATTGAGTAGCCATGCATACCTAGTGTCCATTGTGAAGAGCAACTAGAGCATGCATTGGCTCCCTCTACCCCCTCTCTTCCACCCGGTTTTTGGAGAGGAAAAACCACTTTGGTTTTTCCTCTTATTTTACCTATTATACATAAAAATGTAATTTGTTGCATTATTCATTCATTCATCATAAAAATATTTTAGAGAGATAAAATATTTTCTTCTTTCTCTCCTTTCTCCTAACCGGTTTTAGGAGATCAAACCAAATTATTTTGGGTCAATTTTTCCTACAAAATTAATATTGCCTAGTATACATAATATTAATTTTATTAAGAGTGTGCCTTGGGTATTAAACTTTGGGAGAGATCCTATACTTGGGTCTTTGTTCATCCATTGAGGAAAGCACAAGAACAAGAGAGAAGGAGATCTCTCTTGTGCCCTAATAAACCGAAAATCCAATGTAAGATAAAGATTTCTTCTTTATATTGTTTATAGTTTGCATGCATAAGATCACCAATTAATTTTATGATTAAATTAACCTAATACATATATGAATATGTTGAGTATATAGATCTACTTTTCTTTCAATCGGTATCATGAGCCTTGGTTGTTTGCATGCAAATCGGTTAAAAGTTTTTCCGAGTTATACGATTAACATATAAAACTTGTTAATTTTGTGTTATTATGATATATCACGAAAATCATTATGCATGTTAAAATTTTTGGTCCTAAAATGTTTTTAGGATATTAACCTAATACATATATGAATATGTTGAGTATATAGATCTACTTTTCTTTCATGGGTCAAAAATGACAATCTAGATAATAAATTTGAATGGCTCATCAAGGAAGCCAAATCCATTGTCTTGCCCACCAAAATTTGTTGTATCTCTACCCTTCGAACCAACTACCTCATTCCCATCTCCAAGGAAGCCGAATTGATAATCAAGCAACAAAGGGATCCAATTGCAAAGCCCTCCTCCTCTACCAATGTGACTCCACCCTATCCTTTTTCCTACCAAGAATTTAAACCAAGTGGCTCTAATGTTGTGGTAGGCAATGATTACTTGACCCAATTGATGCAACAAATGCATAGAGAATCTTATGATGACCGGGTAAATGCTTATCGCGCCCAATATCCACCCCTATTACATCTTGCTAAGCAAGGACTTCTCGATTCTTCATGTCCTTTGCCTAGTTGGGCGGATAGGAAGGTATTCTTCCTTAGTACTTCTCAAGATGCCGATAAGGATAGTCGGGTGGCAAATGGAAAGGAGATTTTTATTGAGGAAGGTATTGGTTCATGCCAAGAAGAAGAGCAAAGTTCGAGTTCCGATGATGATGAAGTTGGTGAATCCTCTGGTCCAATGGAGGTGGATAATGATGAAGTTGATGATAATGACTCCGATGGTGATGATTCCGGTGATGAGGCCGTCGATGATGATATCGCGATGAGCGACAATTGAAGGATGACAAAGCTTATGGAAGATACCACAAGTGCGGGGTTGATTGTCTAGGTTCAACCTATTCCATTGTGAGTATCCTACCCCTCCATTAGCTTTGTTTTTATCTCTTGTCTTTAATTTTAATCTTGATCATTTGTAGAGTCATTTTTTGCTCTTGGTAGTTTGGAGTCCTAGCACCATTCAAAGGACTCCCACCTCGGTCCCATTGAGGTGTTTAATATTTTGTTCCCATTTGAAAAATCCAAAATGACAAATTAGAATTCATGCATTGCATCCTTGCCTTGTGCATGAACTTCCCCTCTTTCTACACTAGAAATAGTGTTTTGTTCGGTTTGGGGAAGTTCACTCACAAGGAATGCGAGTCAATTCAAATTGGCTCTCCAACTAATCGAAAGCATGCATTATATAGGATAGATTAGATTGCATCACTTGTTATATATGTCATACAGTTTGCATACTAGTTTAGAAATCATTGCATAATTTCCTATTGTATTGCCCATTGAGGACAATGCTCATACTAGTGTGGGGATGTGAAATTCTAACCTTTCAAAAATCGAAAAATACAAAAAAAATTGAAAAAAATCGAGATACTCAAAAATATGTTCTTTTATTTCATAAAAACAAAAATGATAAAAATTGAAAAAATTCTCAAAAATCCAAAAACATGTTCATTCCTTTATAGCGTAGAATTGTATATTTTGTATATATTTGTATTTGTTTGTCACTCTTATCACATTGGACCGACTAGGCCACATTCGAGACATGAAGGAAATAGAATACCGCATGGTATGATCTTTCCAAATCTCCTTCCTCCTTTTATATGTTAATGACAATGTGGCTTTATTTTGGTTGATGCGGTATAAACCAATGTGTTGTTAAGAGCTTGCGTTTAGTTTATATGGCATACTAGTTGATAGAAGCATTTGCATTAGGTTGTATATATGCTAGTTGCATCATGACATGTAGTTGCATTCTAGGAAAATTTTGTGAAAACATCTATTTGAGAAGCTTGATACGTGTATATAAGGCCCTTGTAGATAATTTTTCTTCTTGAGACTTTGCTCATTAGAATACCTCCAAAACACCCTAGGATGTGTCGTGCTAGTATCCTTTGACCTATATGGACTAAGGCCTAGTCAAGAGTACCTTGTGGTGTGATAACTCCTTGGCTACCGTTTATTCCAAGGTGACCCTTGAAACCATGCAAACATCTTCCACTTCTATCACATCTTTCACACAAAAAGGGAATGGGCACAAAAATCACTCAATTTGAGTTCATGCATCAAAATGAAAAACAAGAAGTTTGCACAAATTGCATCAAAGAAAAGAGGAGTACAAAAATGAGAACTCCTATGCTTCAAATAAAAGCACCCTCGTTACAAATTAGGGTAACTTTGAAAATGTTCAAAAATGCAAAAATTGAAAATTTTGCTAAGTATCAAAAATGCCAAACATCAAAGAAATGGCAAGAAAATGTTCCTCAAATGTCGAATTCCACAGTAATTTGGAGGGAATAACAAAATCAAAAACAAACTCCCATTATGAAACTCAAAAGCATATTGATCCCTTTATCCATTGATTCCACTTTTGTGCATGGTAGAGAGGGGACGGCCCTTCTTCTTGTCTAGGCAAGAAGGAGAATTCCGTGATCCTATAGTGTTTCTAACACCATAGGGAGCCTACTCTTGACAAAATCGTTTAGCGATTGTGGACAAAGGTACTCTAGCTTGACACAACTTGGAGGTGATTTGTTGGTATCCTCCTAGGCTTAGTAACTTGAAGAAACCATATCTATAATGGAGTGTGTATCCTTAGATTGCTTCCCTTTTAGATAATTTCCGTAGCTTAGATGAGGAAAGTGGCTATTCCTTTTTGTAGATGCATCCATTACTTGTTTTGTGTGCTTAATGTTTGGACGTATCGCCATTTTGGTAAGCCCCACCTTGCCATGCAAAAAGGCATCTTACCTCACAGATGTCTTGTTGTGAGTTGAAGGGGCGGAGTGAGACCCGCTAATTGTCTCATATCGGCTATATTAGTAGGCTAGTTTAAATAAAGGTCATAGTTTTAGTCACCTCTTTACTCGGGACGAGCAAAAGTTCGGTTTAGGGATGTTTGATGTGACTCATATTTGAGCACATTTAGTCCTCGAATTAATCTCATTCTCATACTTTCTAGCATCTATTAGGATCATTTCTTATCTTTAGTTTCCCATTTTACATATTCTTTGAGGTTTTGTGTCCTTGCTGGAGAGGATTGCTAGTCTTGCATTTATGGAGAAAAATGGAGCTAAATGGATCGCATCTAATGACCAAGCATCGAAGAGGAGACCAACACTAGATGCCTAAGCAATAAATCAAGTGAAATGGGCAATGATGAAAGATCTACGCGTCCCTAAGACAGTCCCCACAGATTGTTAGGTAGCCAAGAATAAGAGAAGAACCCTGTCCCAGGATCCGGGCGTCCCGAGCTCAGGACAAGCGTCCCAGACCCAAGATTCGAGCGTCCCGAGGTCCAGCCCGAGCGGATCCTCTTACTGACCCAAGCATACTCAAGCTCAGGACGCGCTTGTCCCTGGGGAGTTGCTACTCAGGTCGCGCATGTCCCTCTGGAGTTGCAAAATATCAAGCTTCTCTTAGGGTCTTAATCGTCATTTTAAGCCCTTCGTAACCGTAATCCTTGTACTTAATTTTAGTATAAATACCTTATTGTACTACCTAGATTAAGTATGAAGCTTAGAATCAAGTACTAATCTCTTTCTAAATCTCTTAATTTAGTTTTAATCCAAGTTGTAATACACATTTCAATATTAATCACATCTTAATCTTTACTTAATCTCTCAACTGTTCTTAGTTTTAGTTGGGTAATTAGAAGATTATTTGGGGTTTATTGGAGGATTGACAACTCTCCATCAATCATCAAGTTTCCTTCTATTATTCTTTGCTTTATTATTTGGATCATCTCAAGTTGGTATAATCCCTTTTTACCTTTGCTTAATTATTGTTATTTCCATTACTTATTCATCATTTTTTGCTTTGTTAAAATGATTGACATCCTTATTAGCATGTTAAACTTGATCATGAGTGAGTAGTTTCTAAAGTTGGGGTTAATGGAGAATTAGGGGGATCAATTATTGGATTAGATCTATGCTTAATTTAATATGCTTTCATAATTGAATGCTTGCTTGTTATGATTTCAACCTATGCACATGTTATGTTTGATGAAATGTTAGACTATGAAACCTTGCATTTTTTTACCCATCTCTCATCTTTTCAATGAGGCTTGTAAGATATAAGCCAACTCAAGCCTTGTTAGACCATGCATAGAGTTTAATAGGAAGAGACTAAGTCGACTTGTAGGTGTTTTAAAGTCTTGATCGACTCGGCTCCGGGACCTAAATCTTCCTAGGAATTGTAAGACATACACTAACTCGATTCCATCACAGCAATAAGTTGCTTGCTTCTATTTGAGAACATGTTTGTATGATCTATTTTCATGATTCCTTTATCAACCCATGACACCCTAATGCCCTTAATCAATTGTTTACAAACCCCTTTTGCTTTACTTTGTTTTCATTAATTTACATTCATCTTGTTAATTAGTTTAGACCACATCTCATCTCAACCCAATTTGTGACACCCTAAGACATAACTACTTGCAATTGAAATCTTAAATCGATACCTGTCCCTTGGGATCCGGCCTTTACTTATCACTCTACTAAGGGTAGTTTGTAAAGATATAAAAAATTTTTGGTTGCAATAATGACTACGCTACACCAGTCACCCAGTCATACTGACCTAGGGCGTCCAGGTCAGCAAGCAAAGGAAGTACCTTGGTCGACAAGCGCTCACCGCTGTCACCAAAGTACGTAGTACCCAAGAAATACCACAACCATAACTGCGCCTCCTGTGCGTCAGCTCTAGCCTCAGCCTCCGGACTCGCCAACGGCGCCGGAACAAAGTCGGCCACCCTCCCCCTGAAGTGGTCCCTCACATAAGAATTAGCGATCAGGAAAGGAGTGATGTCAGTCGGCGCAGGCAAAACATTGCCGATCAAACCCGTAACCACGGCGGAAGACACTCTCTCCGGCTTCTCCAGGAACTCAACAGGCGTCTCGCCACATGGAAGGCCCGATATCATGGCAAAGTCATCCAAAGTGACGCCGACCTCCCCAAACTCCATGTGGAATGACGACGTTGTACCCTAGAAACGGTCCAACATGGCGTGAATCAAGCACAGGTTCGGCCTAATCGAAGCCCTGTGAATCTCGCGCCAGGCATCCGCCAACGACCCCATAGCCGACCTCTCTATCAGCGCCCTCGTACCGGCCCGGAGAACGTTGTAGAAACCCATACAAGTCGAGAAGCCTGAGAAAGTCCTCATGGTAGCAATCTCCTAAAATGGGGAAACGAACAGCGTTAGAACACCTATTCAGATCTAATAAAAACAAAAAAAACATCAAAAAGGCAGCAGACTCACCAAGCCCTCGTGTGCACGGTAAGAGATGTGAGTGTCTAGCCACAACAACTGGCTACCGTCAAAGCCCTAAGCCCAAGCAGGCGTCGACCACAGGTTCACCCCCCGAGGGGTGATGCGTGCATTTTATATAAGCATTTTGTACTTCATTTGCATGCATTTGTATGCATATTTAGTAGTGTTTAGCTACAAATGTCCCCCGAATAGTCTACTTTGGTTTCTCTTGTCCTATTTGAAGGAATGAACCAAAGAGAAGCGGAATCAAGCTTAGAACATATTCCTATGCGTGCATTTAGGAGATGAGTTGAGTCGGAGCTTGGAAACTACTATTTGGTGATGCGCGTAGAAGTAAAGAAGCTAGGCGAGCAAAATAAGAGCTTCAAATTACTAGTACCTATTTTGAGGAGTCATATATCGAGTTCGACAACTGATATTCAAGTGATTCTAATTGGAGATGAAAGCTTATCCTCTTATCTTTCCAACGCCATGAAAATCTCTTGTTTCCAACAAGTAATGAAGAAATGGCGGCCGTTTGAAGTTCAGTGCGTGAACCAGGAATTACGCGCTGAAAACCACTCGATCGAGTACTATATTGCTCGATCGAGTACTTTTCGTGTTCGATTGAGAGGTGCCTTTTTTGTGGTCCTCGATCGAGTAATTTTTGTGCTCGATCGAGAGGTTTTTGCTGGGAGTTACTCGATCGAGGAGTTCTAATGTCCTCCATCGAGTACTTTTCTATCTGACGCAAGATTTTAATATCTTGTTATCGTATCTTAGGTTAAATAAATATCTGCCCTATAAATAGGAGAGACTTAATTAGGTTTGAGGGTTCCCTTTTTGACCTTTTTATTCTGTTGGACGTTACGTTCCTCTTCTATTTTTCCGGATCTCGTTTTGAGTAATCTTTCTTTACTCTCCCTCTCTATTTAATTTAATTCTCTTTTGCACATCTCTTTATACTATGTTTATTATTGTTTTATATGTGGTTATTGTTCTAATTACTATCATGTGTATCTAATTTCTCTAATGTTAGGATTGAGGGAGCCATGATAGTAAAACAATGATGCGATAATTAGTTTAGGAGGTTTTGTTGTGAGAATTGTTTTATAATAATATAACTATAATTATTAGGTTGAATGCATGCGACCGAAGTAATTAAACTGGTTAAATTCAGACCTAGATAGGAAGATTGGAATGAATAGACCTATTATGAACAATAGACTACTCTAATGAGGGCGGAAGCTAAGTTAGTAGTATTTTAGGGCGGATAGCGGACCGGAAGGACCTTTCCACTATCCTTCTCACACCAGACCGATTGACTCACCTTTAGCTGACTTGTGTAATATCATGGTGAACCGACATCCTGGCATCTCTTTTTCTATTTTCTCTCAATCCCTCTCACTCTTGCCTTTTTAATTGTTTTTACTTTTATTGCTCTTTAGTATAGTCAAAACAACTCAAACCCCCATTTTGTGACTATAGATAGACTGAATAACAAGTAGATAGTGACCGCCTCCCTGTGGATACGATACCCGACTTACCTCTGCTGCATAAGTTTAGGCTGGTTGGTTTTATTTTTGATAGAGTTGCGACAGCCGTGTCAAATTTTGGCGTCGTTGCCGGGGAGGCAACTATTTTATTTACTTGTTCTATTTTTGTCTGTCTTTAGCCTCAAGGTATTTATTCCTTGAGGCAGTTCTTATCTTTTCTTCTAGTTTTGTTTTGATAGGTCCTACAGGTCCTGCCTAGACAGGATTCTAGGGGAAAGATCATCAAAGGGAAGACTTGAGTACCTTTGATTCTTCTGCCAAGATGTCTAGCGTCTCCAGGATTATAGCACAACTTGAAGCTCAAAATGAAAGATATGACAAGCTGGAGAGTAGATAATCTTGGGGTGGTCCACCTCAGTTCCATACTATGGCACAACAGGTGGTCTACTGTGAGAGATGTGGTACTGCGGGGCACAATGCTATTATTTGTTTGGCGGAGAACGATGAAGTCTATGCATTTAAGCAGCATAGACAAGCTAGTCATTCCTTTGCATATGTACCGCCACATCCGTTTCAGCAACGAGGCTATCAAAAGCCTCCATTTATTTGGCCGCTGCAACAACAAACCCCTCCTCCTGCTAAAAAGAACAAAGAGATTGCTGAATTGACATCTATAGTGAAGGCTCTTGCGCTGCAAATGCAAGAGATTATGCAAACTAAAGATGCAATTATCAAGAGACTTCAGACTCAGTTGACTCAAGTAGTTGCCGAGCAAACTCCTAGGCAACCCGAGACAGTCTATGCTATTCGCACCAGGATTGATCTCCCCTTTGAAGGATATGAGTTGCCTATTGATGATGCCGATATTTATGACTCGGAGACTAAAGTTACTGCTTACAGGGAACTGTCTTTTGTCAATTCAAGTGCTGTCACGACAGGGGAATTCGATCGAGCATATATTGGTGTTCGATCAAGCAATTTGGAGGAAGATTTACTCGATCGAACAGATGTTGGTGTTCGATCGAGCATTGCTGGAGAAAAAGCCCTCGATTGAACAAATTGTAGTCCTCGATCGAGTGATTTGTGTGATGAAATAATTTTATCGAATGATTTACTTAATCGATCAAATTTATGTTCTACGCAGCATGTCTTTGTTACTTCATCTGCAGGTCCTAACAGTTTAAAGACCTAGGAGGCGGGCAACATACGTTGAACTTGGAGACTGGAACGGTAAGGATTGATGACCCAGAAGGAGGTTTAGACGAGGCTATGTCGTATAAGAAGAAAGTGCGCGAGGAAGCCAAAGGTGGAGGCTTTGACGCTGCGATGAGTAGTTGCTCTTCAGTTGATGCGATGTTATGGAGACCTAAAGTCAAAATTGTGGATGCTAAAGGGACCGCATTTAGTCAGAAGCCTTGTTGTGGGCCATTGATTTGCGTGGGTGGATGAAGAAAAGAAGGTCGAGCTGGGACCTATCTGAAACTAGCGCTGACCTGGAGGCAACCCGGAGTTTAAAACATTTTAGTTGATTTTTAAACATTTAAGTTTTTGTTAGACATGTAATAATTGGTTTTCAGACATAGACTGGAACGTTTGGATTGGTTTTATGGGCGTTTATTGCGTGTTTGCAGGTGCCTCAATTGGAGTCGATGTGTTCGTGCATAGACAACCACTCGATCGAGTACTTGCTGTTCTCAATCGAGCACCCGCTGATGATGACCAATCGATCGAGTGCTTTTCTTTCCTTGATCGAGCACTTTCGCGGCCCATTTTACTCGATCGAGCACCTTGCTTTCTCGATCGGGTAGGATTGTTTTGATTCGCTTCCGGTGACGTTGTTATGAAGCTATTAGCGACCTCCCTTGTTGCTGGCTGGTTTGGGGAGGTCCCTACTTCGCGTGTTCTTGTAAGTTTTCTGAAGCTTCACTCTCCTTTTCAGTTTGCATTTCCTTTCCCTATTTTTGAGTACAATGAGGGCATTGTACGGTTTGGTTTGGGGAGGGTATATGCATCCATATCTGTGTCTGCATATTGTTTTTACTGCATTTATGTTATCACGTTTAATTTTTGTATGCATTGTTATTTATTTTTATAAAAATAAAAAATCCCATAAAAATTTAAAAAAATTCTATAAAATCAAAAAATTTCACGTTTATTTTAGCATATAGGTTGTGTCGGAACGGTGTATTTCGATGATGAAATTACACTACTTTTAGTCCTTTTTGCTTAAGCCTTGCAATAAACTAATTATCTTTGTAGCATAGTCATTTGCTTAATCTACGAGTTTATGTTTAAAATTTAGCTGAACGAATAGACTTGACCTGAAATTTTGGCAACCTAATTATAAATTGTAAGGAATTAGAGCTTAATAAACTAGTGTCATCCATGACCAGTTTCATGTAGGATTGTGAGTAGTTACTCCTTGCATAACATGTAACATTAATTTGCACAAGTATGAAATTCAATTACTTTTTGCCTGCATACATTCGGGTTAGTGGTTTGTGTCACATGCAGGGAGGTGCTTACATTCCCTTTTCTTCCATTTTACCCATTAACTCCACATTTAGCCAAATTTGCCTTTTGACCCTTAACTACATCCAAATTTAGCCTGCCTTGTCAAGCTAGTTTAGTGATTGTTTTTGCAGTATATCGTTTATTGAG
Source organism: Silene latifolia (assembly GCF_048544455.1). NCBI lineage: Eukaryota > Viridiplantae > Streptophyta > Magnoliopsida > Caryophyllales > Caryophyllaceae > Silene > Silene latifolia. Next base: position 78,849,359 of record NC_133526.1, on the reverse strand, counting down.
CCAAATTTGGTTTGTATTGATGATCGGGAGTGGTAATATGGAGAAGGATATTAATGAAAAGAAGTTAAAAAGGAATAAAAATAGAAAGAGAAAAAAAATGGAAAAATCAGAAAAAACCGAGAAAAGAAGAAGAAAGAAAAAGCAAATGGAAAAAAAGAATTTGACTGTTAACGGTTTTTGCTCCTATATTCTTATTCTATATTTTAAGCGGAGTATTTATTTGGTTTAGTGAGTTAGTATGTCAATTAAGGGCAATGTGCTTAATTCTGATGGATTAAGAATCGGATATGGTTCACTTGGTTTTGTTAGGTAGCTAGCTTGACTGTTAACCTCACATTCCCATAAATATTTTGCCTTTCTTACCCATTGCCTCACTTTTCCATACTTTTGTAAGCCCTCGGCTGTGACGGGACCTCGTTTGGTTGGAATTTATGTGTATGGTAGCTAGAATTGTTTATCATATTAGATTGCATGCATGTTTATGTAGGTCGTAGTTTAGGTAAGCGACTATATTTTTCTTTCTCTCTTACATTTATACGCTTACCCTTTGCTTCATTAAGAGAGAGTGACCTGTGAGAGTCCAATTTTGAAGGTCTAGCAAGGTCGGCGGTTCATCTATATTTATAAACATCCTTATAACTCGTTTGCATCTGACACTGTTGCTATTTTGTTGATTTATTGCATTAAATTGGTTTAGGTGGACGATTTGTAGCCGGCTCTGAGTTTTCACTCCGTTCCATTATTTAGTTGCATATAGTTTGTTTGGGGAAAAACAAAGGTTTGATTTGGGGAAGTTTGATGCGTGCATTTTATATTAGCATTTTGTACTTCATTTGCACGCATTTTTATGCATATTTAGTAGTGTTTAGCTACAAATGTCCCCCGAATATTCTACTTTGATTTCTCTTGTCCTATTTGCTGGAATGAACCAAAGAGAAGCGGAATCAAGCTTATAACATGTCCCTATGCGTGCATTTAGGAGATGAGTTGAGTCGGAGCTTGGAAACTACTATTTGGTGATGCGCGTAGAACTAAAGAAGCTAGGCGAGCAAAATAAGAGCTTCAAATTACTAGTGCCTAATTTGAGGAGCCATATCTCAAGTTCTACAACGTATATTCAAGTGATTCCAACTGGATATGAAATATTATCCTCTTAGCTTTCCAACGCCATGAAAATCGCTTGTTTTCGACAAGTAACGAAAAAATGGCGGCCGTTTGAAGTTCAGTGCGCGAACTAGGAATTACGCGCTGAAAACCACTCGATCGAGTACTATAGTGCTCGATCGAGTACTTTTTGTGTTCGATCGAGAGGTGCCTTTTTGGTGGTCCTCGATCGAGTACTTTTTGTGCTCGATCGAGAGGTTTTTGCTGAGAGTTACTCGATCGAGGAGTTCTAATGTCCTCGATCGAGTACTTTTCTATCTGACGCAAGATTTTAATATCTTGTTATCGTATCTTAGGTTAAATAAATATCTGCCCTATAAACAGGAGAGACTTAATTAGGTTTGCGGGTTCCCTTTTTGACCTTTTTCATTCTGTTGGACGTTACGTTGCTCTTCTATTTTTCCGGATCTCGTTTTGAGTAATCTTTCTTTACTCTCCCTCTCTATTTAATTTAATTCTCTTTTGCACATCTCTTTATACTATGTTTATTATTGTTTTATATATGGTTATTGTTCTAATTACCATCATGCGTAGCTAATTTCTCTAATGTTAGGATTGGGGGAGCCATGATAGTAAAACAATGATGCGATAATTAGTTTATGAGGTTTTGTTGTGAGAATTGTTTTATAACAATATAACTGTAATTATTAGGTTGAATGCATGCGACCGAAGTAATTAAACTAGTTAAATTCAGACCTAAATCGGAAGATTGGAATGAATAGACCTGTTATGAACAATAGACTACTCTAATGAGGGCGGAAGCTAAGTTAGTAGTATTTTAGGGCGGATAGCGGACCGGAAGGACCTTTCCACTACCCTTCTCACATCAGACCGACTAACTCACCTTTAGTTGACTTGTGTAATATCATGGTGAACCGACATCCTGGCATCTCTCTTTCTATTTTCTCTCAATCCCTCTCACTCTTGCCTTTTTAATTGTTCTTACTTTTATTGCTCTTTAGTTTAGTCAAAACAACTCAAACCCCTATTTTGTGACTATAGATAGACTGAATAACAAGTGGATAATGACCGCCTCCCTGTGGATACGATACCCGAATTACCTCTGCTGCATAAGTTTAGGCCGGTTGGTTTTATTTTTTATAGGGTTGCGACAGCCGTGTCAAGGGGTTGTAACCCGTATAACGTCCCAATTCTCGACAAAGACGTCATCCGCATCCTTCTCCACTCTCCGTCTCTTTCCCCCCATGAGACTCCACGTGACGGAGAGGAGGCCTCTCAATGACCCTCGCAACGTTCTGGAGCTCCCGTCTAGAGGGCCGAGGATCCCTCCTCCTAGTACAAACCCTCCTCCCGGAGGTACCGGCCTTAGACCCCATCTGAGCCCTCCCAGCACCAACAGCCTCAACAACGGGTTCCTCCCGAGCCCCCGTGTCTCCCTCAGTACCAACGGCCTCAGCAACAGCCTCCTGACGGGCCCCCGTATCTCTCTCGGCTCTAACAGCCTCCTCAGTAGGCTCCTCCTCCTCGGAAGCGTCCTCTATCACCACCTCGGACACACTCGCCGGAGTACTAACCGTCCCAGTCCCAAACAAGACCTCTAAGGCCTCAGCAACAGACCCAGTGGGCCCAGAAGCCCCAGAACACTCCCCTGCAATCAGGACAAAACAAAAAGACGTCAGCCAAAATTTCGGCATTACGATGGCACAAAATGGACGAATCCAAAAACGAACCACCTGCAAATGCAAAACAGAACAAGGGCAAACCCGCCCAAACCCAGCCAACAAAGACACTTCACAAAAAATCGCACAAAAAACGACTCGCCTTTCTTTTCAAGCAAAAGACGAGTCAAAACTACAACAAAAATTTCAAAAACCACCCAACACCTCAAGCCCCACACAAGGCCCGCAAAATAAACAACAAAAATCCCCAACACGGGTATTTTTCACAGCTCAAAAAGGCAATTCTACGCCAATTCGCGCGCAAACAGGTCAAAGAAAAATAAAAATACGACCACAACAAAACAACGTGATTAAATCACGTCTCAAAGTGACCTAAACTACTGTTAAGGTCCATTTCAAAACAAATTGGCTTAGTTTGAGCCCAAACAGACGCTTATTTCGTCAGACATAAGACCATCTCAAAAAGGCAAAATTCAAATTTTGCCCACAACGCCCAACGAAGGTTCAATATAGGAAAGACGGATTTCCTCGACTAAAATGCAACCTAGTGGGGCACACAACTCAAGCAAACAAACATGGCATTGTGAAATAAGACGGTTTTCCGTCTCATTCACGTTTTTCGAGCTTAGGGAGCAGGAACGGGGACAAAAATGCAAACTAAAAGCACCCCTATACTCCTAAACAGGTTTCTATCAATCATCAATTTCACTCGAAAATGGGCTAAACAAAAACGTCCAAATCGATTTTCGAAGGGTTAGGGTTTCGCCCTAATTCAATTAACAAAAAGAATAATAAATTCAAGTGGAATCAATAGGATTTACATACCTTGAGAGTTGAGATGACATGATGAATTTGCACAAACACAAACAAGAAAACAAGATCAAAAATGGGGTTTTTGGTGTTTTTTTCGAGTGTCGAAGATTGAAGATGAAGAGCATGAGGAGCAACTCATTCTCGCGTCTTTTTACAGAAAAAGGGGAAGCCCCATGTATCGCCAAGGGGCTCGCGCCTCTTTGACTTGTCCTTGCCTTTTCAGGCAAGTTTTGGGCTTTTAGCCCAATACGCCCATCCAAGGATCAATTCTAATTGACGGAATTAAAAACCGTCATTTTTCAAGTACAAAAAACAAAATAGTGAAATTCAAATTCACTATTTTCACAAATTTTCAACGACGGAATTAAAAACCGTCATTTTTCAAATACAAACACAAAATAGTGAAATTCAAATTCGTTATTTTCACATATTTTCAACGACAGAATTAAAAACCGTCAATTCTCAAATACAAAAACAAAATAGTGAAATTCAAATTCGCTATTTTCACAAATTTTCAACGACGGAATTAAAAACCGTTATTTTTTCAAATACAAATACCAAATAGTGAAATTCAAATTCGCTACTTTCACAAATTTTCAACGACCGAATTAAAAACCGTCATTTTTCAAATACAAACACAAAATAGTGAAATTCAAATTCACTATGAAAAATTTTCAACGACGGAATTAAAAATCGTCAATTCTCAAATACAAATACCAAATAGTGAAATTCAAATTCGCTATTTTCACAAATTTTCAACGACGTAATTAAAAACCGTCATTCTCAAACCACAAAAAATGAAGTAGTGAAAATTCAAATTCGCTATTTCCACAAACTTCGAAATTCAAAACAAACTGCAATAAACATCGTCACCTCTCTTCGACATACAAGGTCACCGACGTCCACGGGAGTCGAGCTCACAAGCTTATCCCTTTCCGGCACCACGAACATCCAATATAAACACCAAAATTCCCCAACATAATATCGAAAACCTCCTCACAAAGCCCACTAACTCAACCACTTCTCGAAATATAGGCCATCCAACACGGCTATTTCCCAAAGTCGATCATTCAACATGGCTGGCAAGCCTCACAACGCACATTCGGCATGGTTGGCGAGCCTCACAACGCACATTCGGCATGGCTGGCGAGCCTCACAACACACATTCCACATGGCTGGCAAGCCTCACAACGCACATTCCACATGGCTGGCGAGCCTCACAACGCACATTCGGCTTGGCTGGCGAGCCTCAAAACGCATCACATACAGCACGACTGGCGAGCCCCATCATATCCGCAGCATGGCTGGCGAGCCTCAAAACGCACCATCAACGTGGCTGGCGAGCCCCATCATATCCGCAACACGGCTAGCGAGCCTTTGCCCGCAAACAAGAAACGACTCAAGGACATATCCCGAAGATGCCTCAGGTATGACTCCTTCTTATGGTTGGTGAGCCTTCGTACTTAGTCTGACGGACTTTAAATGACCCGCACGGACAGTCGACAGACTCTAAACTATTCCCGATGACAGGTCCTTGACTCGTATCCTCGAGTCGCCTTGGCGTCGCCCTTCCTGATGGCAGGTCCTTGGCCCGAACTCTTTCGAGCCGCCTCGACGTCGCTCCGGTCTCCAGGTTGTAATCTTCGATTGACCTGGGGGCTATACTTTGACTTTTGCAATGTCCAAGCCTAAGTCAAAGTGGGGGCTCTGTAGATATCCAATATCTGTCGAGTCTCCAAAAAACACCTGATGATTATCGGCCTACAACATGCTTAGGAATCGTAGCGTTTAATCGACAATTTTGTATAACTATACGTCGAAAAACTTAAAACGATTTCGAAAACAAAATATTTCAAAAGTACCTAGAGTGTTTAATGCATGACGACGGGGTCACAATGACATTAACTAGAGACAAAACCGAAACCGGACCAAAAACCGACTCAAAATTCAAATCTCGACTCCAACAACGAGTCAAACCGAGTCAAACACAAAAAACAAAACTTTTCAAAACTTCCATGTTAAGTATTCCCGGAATTCTTCATGGTCAAGTTGAAATCATGTCATCCAAAACATAGAATAGAACAAATCATGATTTCAATTGCGTGATAGTAACAGCTTGAAGACCCGCGAATTGGCTCGCGCCTCTTCGAGTAGCCCATGCGACCACGTCGCTCAAAACTCACACAACCACCTATTTTTCTATAAATACCCCTCAAATGCCACCATCTGAAGGTACGCGAGTGTCCGCCCCCACATTTCTCCCTTAAAATTCTCGACTCGACTTCTTAAGTCGTAAACCGACACGTATTTTCGACCTAACGATTGAAAATACAAGCCTTATACATTGTTTGGTACCGCCATCGTGCATTAAATCACTTGACCGACCATCTCGACCAACTACACCATCACTAAACTACAAAACACTCTTTTACATTGCTAAAACGGTTTTCAAACCGAGTTTTCCGACCAAACAACTTGATACACTTTCGTCGATTTCTCGTCTCAAGCCTAGTATGTAAGTATGAGGGTGTAAAAATCCTCTTATATCATGTTTTTCATCTGTTTTATGACTATAACATGCTAAAACATGCATAACATGATTCAACTATAGGTTAGATGAGCCAAAACCGGATTTTAGTCGGAGATAGGGGCTGCTTGTATAGCAGAGAGGCTCGCGCCTCAATGCCCTCTGAAGCTTTAATCCAGCCGTGTTTGGTCTCATCCTTCTTTATTTCATTTCTTATTTGTAATCGCTTTTTACCATTTCAAATATTTCAAATCATTTTTCATGATAAACTTTTAACCATGAAACATTTTTACCCTTGGTTCCTAATTCCATGACGGTTTAATCCGTATTTCGGTGATAACATTTGGTTAACTACATTTTAAAAGGCATTTTAAAACTTTTTATTTCATTTCTTTACCTTTCAAAACAAACATATTAGTCACAAATACAAAGTCATCCTTGGTTCCACATACCATGTCGGTTTTCAACCAGAGTACGATGATAAACATTGACTAATTACAAACAAATGAACTTAAAACAATAAGTTCATAATCATTTTCAAAACTATTCATGTCAAGCTTGCAAAACCGAACCCGACATCGAATATTGTCAATACAATGATGATTATTCAAGTCTCGTTCCCCACCTTGACACAAAAGCAGTCTAAACGACCTTTTCAAATCAAGACGGGTTCAAATACCCTCTTTTCAAACCATTTTACAAACATTTTAACAGTCAGAAGATGTACCTTGTACAGTATGTTGACTCGCGCCTAAACAGGCCAACCATTTTCCAATTTTCAAATCAGGACAGGCATGTTTGCATCGCCTGACGGCTCGCGCCTCAATTGGCTGCCTGATGCAGACCATGTTTCCTTCCAGCACTTGTCTACGACGATCTCTACTTTTTAAAATTTACTTAACCTTACGATAGTCAATTACATTTTATACTAACCTTACTTTTTTTGTCTAATTAGATGCTAAATTAATGGTTATTTTTCGTACCTTTTATATGTAATTGAAAATGTGGATTAATGTCATGCATTTTTGGAAAAGAACGACTTATGGAGCACTAAAGTAGATATTTCAGATCAAAGGTAAGCAATTCATTATCAAAATGAAATTAAATTTTAAAGTTACCATTGCTTTAAATATTACTCCGTATATAAAAATATAAATTATTAGCCAAAAACAACTACTATTTTGGCTTTGGGTTCTTAAGTTGTAGAAGCAAAAAAAAAAATTGTAAGAGAAAATTACTTCTTGATAGAAAAACCAATAGTTGTTTTATAGAAAACCCAATAGTTGCTTTGCAATGTGTTCAAAGGGTTGTTACAAGAGGCATGGTGGACTGGTGGTGTTATTTTTACATCAGTTTTTCTAAAATGTGACAATATATTCTCACTAATTATGGTAACAATGAGTTTATAGTTAAATATCTCATGAGAATATGTTGTCAATCTTACCATATTAAGGTTATTAACATGTGCCCTTATGGCACATTTTAGAAAAATCCTTTTTACAATAGTCAATAACATTGTAAAGAATAGTCGATAACATTGTAAAAATAACACTACCATATTTTTCTCTTGCAATTTTTGTTGCTTTCACAATGTAAGGACCCCAAAGCCAAAATGGTAGTTGTTCTTGGTTGTAATTTTTTTAGCAATAATTCTTTTTTTTTTCCTGAACGGAGTAATATTTAAAGTAATGGTAACTTTAGAATTTAATTTCATTTTGTTAATGAATTGCTTACCTTTAATCTGAAAGGTCTATTTTAGTACTCCTTAAGTCGTTCTTTTCCGAAACTGCATGACATTCATCCACGTTTCCAATAACATCCAAAAATTATGAAAAAAACAATTAAATTAGCATCTAATTATAAAAAAAATGTGTAAGGTTAATATAAAATGTAATTGATTATCGTAAAGTTAAGTAAATTTTAAAAAGTAAAGCACCTATTAAATGTCGTACATCCAATTTGTTATCAATGATATCTTTGAAACTAACTAATTTGAATCCATAAGTGGGCATAGATTCGATTTTTATCTCCTCCACCATTGTTGTTGTTCCAAATCCTGATTGGCATGTATGTGATGTCGCTATGTTATTTCCTTGTTTGTATATAGATTGAAATTTTGAAACCTTATAAGAATGTACATCCTTGATTTTGTCTTCAAACTTCTTCAATAAGCATTTTTCAATAATATTTTGCTGAAAGAAAATATAATTATTTACATTTGCAATATAAATTTGTTGAATTAAAAAGTTGTTTGTGTTAATTACTTATATTTTCATCAATGAACGATATATCTATGCTATGCTAGTCTACCTTTTCTGAATAGTTGTAATTGTCTATCTTTCATATGTGCACAACTCTAGCTTCAATATATGAGTGTGGCAGATTTCAACTCATATATAGGCAATCATTCTTTTTGTTGGCTTGTATAACGTGTTGCAATTTTTCTTTGCTGAATTTTTGAACTTTGGAATTTGTGGATGAATAACTTTCGATTTTGTGAATGAATAATTCTTGTTTAAGTGTTTTATTTATAGAGTCGAAATGAAAATGAGTATAATAAACTGAAACTTACATGTTATCATTTAATGACTATTTCTTTGTATGGATTAAAAATTACTTGGTATATTATTATGACCCATATCAATGGGTTAATAAAATTTACAATAAATGTACATAAGAATATAAAAACAAGCTAAAGGAGACGGGAACTTGGACGTGTTGCGTGGCTAATTGACGTAATGTATACATTAAGCATTTTCGAAAAAAACAGTTTTTGAAGGTACAAACGATGCTTGTTTGGGTGTTTTTGGACTCGTTAGAATCGTGGGAATGTGAAGTTTGCAAATATTGTCAGAAAGGTTGTCAAGTATTTCTCTAAAGGTGGTCAAGTATTTTTCTAATGGTCAGGTCAGACTCGGTTTTGGCGTCGAAAACAAGGGTGCTATGACTTGTTTTAGACTATGCTACACTTGTTAACATGCTTTCATAAATACACGCCATAATCATTAGCAAGCGAAATTAAACAAACTTATCAATATAACAAAACAAAGGCTATACTAGTTTGCTTAGCTAATCCATTTACAAGTCAAGATCAGATTTAAACGATTAATGGGTACTTGGTGATTAACATGTGAGTTAAAACTAGGTAAAGGGGAAAATACCGAAAAAAGAAAACGATACAATAAGGCTTAAAAACGAAATAAAACTAGACAAGATAAGGTAAAAGGAGATGTGCACTCTCAACTTACATGTATGAGATGGGATGCCTAACTCGGAGTTGATATCAATCTCGAAAATGTGCTTAAATTGACAAAGGTACGACGTTCAAGTTGGTTTTTCGAAAATAGAAATGCTTGTTTGCGACCGTCTTTGCTGTGGTCGTTGGAGAATCAAACGATAACAAAAAAAAAAAAAAAGACTTATTGATTGTTTTGGAATCTTGGGACTGCATATGCTAAATTGGTCGATAATGGGTGCTGGTCAGAGACTTAGTTTTTCGCAAACGAATCACTAGGGTTTTTGCTAGATTTTCAGGTGATAATGAGAGGTTTTGATGTCTCCTTGAAGGGTGGATGAGGTGTTTATGTTTGGAGCTGGGCCTGTTCTTGTGTGTGCTGCTACTGATCGGTTTTGGACGAGCTAGGGTAGGGTTTCGAGAGGTGTTTGATTGTATAGTAAGAAAGGGGAAGGGAATGTATGTGGACATAGGTCGTGGGTGGTGGTGTCATTGGTGACGGATTTGGGTGATAAAATGGGACGGGTTCGTGCTTGGAGCTTGAACATGGGTGGAGGGGAAAGGAGCTGCTGTTTTTGCTTGGAGTAGGGGGTCGAAGCAGGGACATAGTGAGGCTTGGTGAGGGGAAATGGGTATGGGAAATCTAGTCTTGGGTTGTGTAGCTGGTGAATGCAAGAAATGGGTCGAAATGAAGCGGGTTTAGGCATAGGTGCTGAACACGGGTTAGAGGCTTGGCCTGCTTGTGTTCGGGCTCGATTATGGCTGCCATTTGAGGTGGCTTTCGCTGGTTTTTGCATGGGAAATCGAGCCGAAGGTGAATGAGTGAATCGGGTCCGAATCAGATTAAAAATCGCTTTTAAAACGAATAAACGAACGATAAATATTCAAAATACAAACTCCGAAATGTGAATTACTTGATTAAAAATCCATTAATCAAAAATGCATTTTATTTAAAATCAATTTGCTAAAAAGTGGAGTATTTCTCAAAACTTTTAAATTAATTTCAGATAAATGAAACATTAAAAACCTTTTAAAAATTAATCAGAACAACAACCACCTTTATTCGATTTATATAGTCAACCAAACTCCACCGATTTCGTCTGTCGGCTTTTATCCCGCTCATACATTAACGTTATATCATCACCGGATGTTGGTCGGGAGTCTTATAGATGTCAGTATCTTGACAGATACGGGTATCTACACTAACAACGACCAAAGTCTAGCTTTAAATAAACGATCTTAGATAAATTGAAGAGTGTGAAACTAGAGAGCAAAAAAGCTCTAAAAATACACAAAAGATAGAGTTTCGTTCATCTAATTGGGAAAGCAATGGCGAGAGGCGTAATTAATCACGCTTCTTCATCAAATTCTATCCAAAAAAGCCAAAAACATGTCATCAATTTCTTCTCCTAATCCTATTAATCAAAAATCTAAATCTGGACCGTCTGAATCTGATGTTGAAAAGACGAAGAATGTGAACGAAATCACTGGTATTGCTTCGTTCGAACTTAAGTCTTTAGAACTTGATGAGGATGGAGAAGAGTGGATAATTCAAGGCGAGAAAAAACCAATCCCTGGAACGTATTGAAGAGGAGCCTTCTAATTTGATACAGTGCACTGGCGAGGATGTCCGAGATGAACTGAACTACTGAAAATCTTGGGTGTATTGCTTCATATTAGGAGCTGACCCACCATAGGATGTAGTTGAAGGATTTGTCAGGCGAACCTGGGCTAATTACCCAATTAATAATGTATCATTTATACCTAATGATATCTTTTTGGTTCGTTTTAAAAATGAAGCAAGTAAGCTGGCTATTCTCAAACAAGGACATTATTTGTTTGATAATAAGTCCCTTATTATGCGTGATTGGCATGAAAATGTGGAACTGACGAAGGATAATCTGATGAATGTTGGGGGGCTAGGCTGGGTATGAGAGAGACAAGTGTAGGAAACTCCTCAACCAGCCCCTGTAACTAAGAAATGGGTATCTAAAAAGTCCGCTCTTCGTATGAGTACTGAGGTGATTTCAAAGTCTGTGTCACCTGTGGTTGTTACTAATACTCCAAATAATGGTGAGGTTGATATAGAGTTCCTCTACGGAGGTAGTTATTCAGCACATGACACATCCCATTGCCTCCATAATTCTTCAAAACTAGTTATGGACCAAGATTATCTTCAAGAAAGGGCATACTAGCAACGACTCACGAAATAGTTGAACAAGTAAATGTTTGTGTTATCTCATATCCAGGGGGCAAGAGAGAATTAATTAAGCTCTGATAAGGTCGGTAAAGATGATGCAACTATAGGCAAGTCTGGCCTTTACTCTACAGAATTTTTGAACAATATTAAATGTTCTAACCTTCTTAACCATCAATTGAGATGCACGCTATTAATTTAATTGCGGAATTCCCTATAACACAATCTAAAAAATACAGTGCACTCGCATACGAGCCACCCTAGCATTTAGATGAACAAGGAATAAATGATAACAAATTCTCTATTTCTACTTACAAAGCCGCATAGAGGGAGCATTATGACCAACCTTTGGAAAAACTTGTCCAAGTTTCCACAGCAAAAATTAAACTTCCTAACAACTAGAATGAAATCTACATCAATACACCTTCGACATTGCTCAGAGCTTTCTTAGCAAGCTTAAATTTCTTACCAAAGTCTTTGTTAGCCGATACTACGTACTCCCTGATGAACAACTCCATCCCATTTCGAAGATCTTCCAGCTCTGGGGTGACAGCCACCCTTGTAAACATGTTCCACACAATGTTATCTGGGTGCTTGAAGATTGCCTCAAAGAGCATCCGAAAATGCATTATCCTCTTTGATGTGAGCTGGGTTACATCCATGAGATCCACAACTTTTAAGACTGCGAGGGAAAGAGAGAATCCGGCAAGCATATCCGCCGCGAATTTCGCCAGGTGCATCGATCTCAACAACGGCATGGACTCCACCTCTTTAAATTGGTCCCACAGACAGTACTGAATTATAATAAACAGTAGTTACTTATCTATCTACTAAAATAGCAAGGTCTTGTACAAAATGGTCACAAACTTTACGAAAATGGTTACGAGATAATAGGTCACTGTAGACATTAAATGTGGTCTCAGACAAAAATCTGTGCTACAAATATCAGAACAGCAGATAAAGAGTTCAACTGCTATATTCTAGTGTGCAGGATGTGAAATCAGTAGTTTAGATAGCCCTGACCCAAGGACCTGAGACCTGTATTAGACCGAAACAGAAAAATTTGACAATTGAATTGACCCCCTCCCGCCCATAGTTAGCCAAAACTATGCTGCACTAGTTTTTGTCCTGCCCCAAAATGACCCAACTTGATTCCGCCTAAGTGAAAATTGTCGAAATGATTAGAAATAACACGAAATGACTAATTTAAAATTATATATCTAAATTTATTCACAGAAACACGTTTAGTTCCAGTACACATCTATTGATACTTCTCCAGACCCACAAATGAAAACATCTAATGTCCAGCTTGCACAGTTGAGTAGTTGACTGCTATACGTCTGCTTCGTTGAATTAGAGACACGTCGTTGCAAAGATAAAGATTCAGTGATTCACTATTATTTGGTGCAGGAATATGATGGGCCAAAGGTCAACTGGCTACTACCTGACTTTTATTCTATAGTGATCTAGGAGTCAAGTGATGCAATTCTTGAGGCAAATCAAATTAAAAGGCGTCTATAGTCTATAAGCATAACTCTCTTACCCCCCATACGATTATGAGGCATTGGGGTAATGTCGTTATGAAGTGAGCTTCAAATATAAACTTTCTCGATACACTTGCTACCTTCATTTGGTAACAAAAACTCTGGTATCAATTTCCATTTTAGCATTCATGGTATCAGTGTATCACATTGAGATCATTTTCTACGATGCATAAAGTACATGACTACTTGGAAAAGGAAAGGATGAAAAAGGTTAGTTGAAAAATGAAACCAAACCTGTAAACTGAACTTATGGTTCTTGTCATGGCTGCAAAGTTTTAAAGCAAGTGCAGTATAGTACTTATTGAACACTTTCTCCTGCACGCAACACTCTACAAGAACCCGCATGATCTCTCGGTCCTGTAAAGGCATGTCACACAGCTGAATTTCACTTCTAATCCAAAGTATACTTTTGCAAAGTTAGATTTAATATGATGATATTGAACAGTAAAAATGTACAGCCGGGTATAAACCTGCTTTCCTTGCAAATTTAAGCTCAGTAACTGCTCAAAAGCATCAATGTAATCCTCCGCACTCATTATGACACAAAAAATTGCCCTTCTAGTATCCGTATTCATTCTTTGCGTTGCGGCTAGTTTGAGCATCTTTTGGGCCTCATGCACGTCTCTGTCCATTTTACCAGCAACTGTGCTGATATCTTCAATTGGAGAAGATACATCCCCAGAATGCCACCATTGTCCATTCTTTTCAGGATCAAGTAGCTTGTTCCAATCAATTCCACTGATGGTAATATTCTCAACACCAAGCTGAGGACAAAGGAAAACAGCTTGTATAAACAAATCGACCAACATATATAAAAGTACAATGGATCAGAGAAGAGTCAGAAGCTACAAGCACACTATCTATCTGAGACCTACAGGCAGATCAGCGTTGGACAGTTCAGTGCTCGATTTATTTTGCGCAATGGTTAAGAGTTCACACTAATGGGTTCAAATATAAAGCACTCAAGTGACCTAGTTCACATATAAATTTTGTTATGTACGGCCAATTATGTTTCAGGACCGTTCAACCGATCCGTGCAATTGTGAAGCAGATATATCCACATCATGATTCAAAAGAGGCATGAAAGGTTTATACTAATGGTAAAGCTCAAGCCTCCACAACAAACGCAACTAGAAAGATCTACCTGGCACCCACTTCTTACACATTAAGTTGAACTGAAACAATACCATAGGCAAAACATATAAAAGACAGTGAAGAGTTAGAAACTTCTATGTGAATAACAACTTAACAAGTAGTCCATAGTTATCATTAGATTTCACAGCGCATCCATTTTCAGTTTTCAGGTATTATATTCACGTGGATCAAATCCGCAACTCTATAATCACGCAGCAGAAATATGCTACAATTGTACAAGAAATGCAGGATTTAGGACAGATTCAGTTAATTAAATCTGTTGGTAGAAGCAAACAAGCACAAAAGATTTTTCTATTATAGCCCATGCTGCGAACTGAACAGTGATAAACTGATAATTGGCCACAACAACGATAATTACTCTTTTGTGCAACTTTTCCTAGATTTCTTGACACCCTTTCTCTCCATTGTTCATAACTTTGGTGGCAAATCAACGCAAAAGTAGTTTAAACACATTCATTCAGTTTTTAATAAAACACAATCAGATTTCTAAATGAATGATGTGCAAAATGCCAAATAAGGGGAAAAAAAAAGATAAAACAAGTAGAACAAAATTGTAACGTTTTGTTGGAGGTGAGAGTGATCAGAACCTTCTGCAGCCATTTCTTTATACGTGTGTGCGGTGGAGTATCCTCTTTAGCTTTCTTTTTATTGTTCTTGATGTCGCATATAGTCTCTAGCATGAATTCCATCTGCAGAATTCAGATGTATTCAATAAAGCTTCAATGAGCTCACAACGGTCAAATAGATAAGGGAGCTACAAAAATCCTACTCTTTTGCCATATTTCATCGCCTCCACATCTCCAGAGCCAGCCTTCAACTCATTCACCCTTCCTTGGACACTGAGGATAAAGTCTTTCATGGCAGTAGGATCATCACCTCTTATCTTCATTCCACAACCTGGTAGAGAGAAGTAAAACAGAATTGGTTACTTCAATGAAACTGTCAAAATTGAATATGATTCAAATTGAAGTGGCATTGCAGCTTCACATTACATTTATTAAAATCAAATATCCAAATCACCGCGTATTTTTATCAAGATTCAAGGCTTTAATTGATAGAATCCCTTTGCATGTGTATAGATAAAGCCTAAAGGTACTTAGGCTCTGTTTAGCACTACATTTCAGGTACCTCCTTTTTTCGACTGAAGTAGCTTTTTTGACAAAAAATTCAGGTAGCTTAATTTTTTGCAAGTATTTGGCAAGTAGCTTATTTGTGCAAATAAGCTACCTGAAATGAAATGCTACCCAGGGTAGCATTTGGGATTTCACGTACCTGATCCTAGTTTATATTCCTTTTTTACCACTTCAATTGATAATATTAAATAATTATTATATCCTTTTATGTTTTGCCAAACATTTTTTATATAATCAATTACCTTATCAGTTCCTAATTTTCAGCTACCTTTTAAGGTTTCCGTTAGCTTTTCAGTTTTCAAGTACCTTTTCAGGTTTTAGCTACATTTTCAACTTGTTTGGTAGTTTTACCAAACAGTCTTACATGGACACACCTTACCCAAGCAGCATTCCAATATATATGGTGATGGGTAATGCTACTTTTAACACAGAATCTCCAGTGGTTTGTAATTGATGGTACAAAAGATGACCCGAAAAAGATACTCATTGCACTATGTCTGTCAATGCAGATACAGGGATAGGCAAGGAACAAGAAATCTTACAATGCAAAATTGACATGATGGTTGAGACATCAACTTCTGTCAGCCGTTTGCTTAGCTTGATCAGAAAGCTATACATCAAGTCACTGGGAACACAAACAGAGGCGAATCGTAGTCAAGTTAATAACATACTGTCTCTAAGCTAATGACAGCAAACGGCGAAACTGAGATAATCAGACATAAATTTTGTTTTACTTAATGCACTAGAATACTGCATAGGAACACAATTGTCCCGAACTCAAACTATACCTACTTACCTTTTGTTTGGATGTAGTTATTTGGAGTAAAACAAGGGGAACTATCTCCTTTGTTTGGATAGCAAATTGTGTTGGAAGGGAACAGAGGATCCATTTTCTCTCTTACAACCAACTATTTGAAGGAAAACACCGATTTTCCATTACCCCTCCCCTTCTTCTCCCTCTATTCTCCGGCCTCCCTGCCCCATCCTTGCTACTTTTATATCCAAACAATGCTTTAATATGATGTATCACACAAATGCAAAAATATCCCTACCACTCTACCAAGTATATCAGCAAACAAACATAACAACCTTATTGACGCGAGTGTATGCATGAAACCCTTGTAGAGAGGAACATAGAGCAGTATATGGGGCTAGAGCTATCAAGCAAAGTCAGCAAAATCATAAACAGGCATAAAGCTGCAGTACTATAGCCACTTATAAAATAAATGACAACGAGCAATTGGCGGTGAAGTAATACTTCACAGCTCAAGCCGCCACATACTAGCAATTTACAAGGGATACACTTGGATGTTGTATCAGAAGATAGTCAGAAACTCAGAATATATATAGGTCTTTTGTGGAATATAGGAAAATAATGCAGACAACCTAATCGAATCGTGTGCCTTTTGAAGCACACTTGGAACTGATCCCCTACAAGAAAACAAAAATGGAGCCTGTACGCAATGCTGGAATTATCAATCAAAGGAAATCCACTCATGATGACAACAAAGTGCAGAACAGACTCCCAATTCCAGCCCATCGCTAACCACTGCATGCTAATATCTTTAACAAAATATAGAGAAACATGAGGACAAACGAAAACACAGCACAATAACACACAAAAAGTAGTCAAGTCTGAATGCATTCTAGTTGCTGGAATTATCAATCAAAGGAAATCCCACTCATGATGACAACAAAGTACAGAACAGACTCCCAATTCAGGCCCATTGCTAACCACTGCATGTTAATATCTTTAACAAAATATAGAGAAACATGAGGACAAACGAAAACACAGCACAATAACACACAAAAAGTAGTCAAGTCTGAATGCATTCTAATTGCTATCAGATGACTTTATTCTAACTTGTAAATCCCACTTTACCTTGGACAGAAGGAGTTCTGTGTTTACGGGAAATCATCAAACCACAAATACGACAAACAAATTACAGAAATACAAGTGAAAACTATAGCATAAATCAGGAATTCACCTGGAGCATACTCCAAATATGCACAAGTAAGAGAGAAAAAGGGATAAATTCCTAAGTGATAAATTGTCTTCCTTCAAATACTCATCCTAATAGGAAAACAGCAATAAAAGTATCAGTCCAACGCACGAAGTAATACACTAAAGCGGGTTGAAGACTTAGGGGGGAGTTATGCTGATACTAAAGTTGATGATACAAACAAATGCAGAGACACTTCACCTCAAAACATTTGGCAAGAGATGACAAGAGCTTCGCACCAAACTCCATTCCAACCATAGAAGCCATACCAGCTACAAATGCCGCAAACACAGAAGCATACCTTCACAAAAATAAGCATTTGTCTCAAATATGCTAGAATATGATATTATGATCAATATGTTCCAACATAAACCAGAAAATATATATATCAACAACGAACAGTAATGAACAAAAGATAAATTAGATCTTTGCAGAGTTTGCACACATAAGAGCTGAAGAAAAAGAAGACTAGATTACATCAAACCATGTTTTAAATAGTCAAAGACCACAAATCACATATGAATTCAACTTGTCAATGCCGGCCCGAAACAATGGAGTAAATTAAAAACACACCAAACCATGACATTAATCACAACATAAATAGTCACGCGCACAAGCAAAGATAAGTAGACTATATAGTCTGAAGTTTAGGATCGATGGTACAATTAAATTACCATAACGATGGAGCAAGGATATACAAGTGTCAGGAAGCAGTTTTCTTTTTTCACTTGAAGAGAATCAGTGGTTGTATGTATAATTCATCAATGGGGTAAGGAAAGCAAGTACAAACAAAGCCTCCACAAAAAGAATATCAGCATAATGCCCTGAAAAAAAAGCCTTATCCTGAAAAGTGAAAACGATCATCTGCTATGTAAGACCACTTCAGTGTCCTAATCAATCAAAAAATTGTGCTAGTAAAAACAAAATTTTGTACATTTACACGCTAGAGCAAATTTAATTTGAGAACTAGGTTGCTGTCCTTATGCTCCTTTGAGGATCCTATAGTGTCCTTATGCTCCTTTGAGGATCCTATAGTATCGTTCTTGATATCCATTATAAACAAAGTCAACGATGCATCTCTGAAGAACTTAATGAATGGGGTTCTAGCTTTTCTCCTAGAATGCTTAAGACCAGGGTTACCTAATTCGCTCGTCCCCCTCCGAATTGCGAATTAATTCGAACGAATTAATTCGCAATTCATTTTCATCTTAATTCGTCTCAATTCGCGAATTATTCGCCGAGATGAGCGAATTATATGATTATGCTAAAAACAAAAAAAAAACAGGAAAAATTGAAGTATAGACAAGATACCTGGTTATTTTGAAGTTTGAAATTTGAAGCCAAGCACAATGATTTGATTCACTATTGTAGATTTGTAGATTTAGCTTTAATTTGATTTTGATTTCTGAGAGGAAGATGATTTTTTTTAGCTTTGTTGATATAAAAGGATAATCCTTTTGCGAATTGGATTCGACGAATTACCGAATTTTAAAATAATATAATTCGCCAGCGTATTGAATTCGCTAAATTGAGCGAATCGCGAATTAGAATTAAGAAAGCGAATTGAACGAATTGCGAATCCGGTAACCCTGCTTAAGACACAATTTTACCGAATGTCTGGACCTGCCACGGGATGCAAAGGGGACTGGAGTAGGATGTACATATAACAGAGCCATGCTCTTTTTTTTTTACAAAAAGCTCCTTTTAGCCAAGGAAAGGAAACCCAGACAATTAGCTCTGAAATTTCTCTCTCTTCTTTCTGCTTTTTTTACCATCTGGTTTCCCTTTTGTCTTCTTTTTAATTGTTCTACTACTTCACATGGTGATTCCGTACAAAGTTTTATATTAGCTGATAAGGCTTTGTTGTAGTTTTTAAAAAGTATTAAGATAATTATGTAACTAAGATTCCCTTCATCAACTGATTTGCTACTAAGAAGGCCTGAAGATAGCATCAGAGGCACACAAAGCATGATATCTAGAATCCAATCTTTTAAGTCCCACCGAGTTTTATTTGCCGGCAAGTTGGTGAATAAGCCAACCAGTCAAATATATAGTTATACATGTGCACAGTATGTTCAGTATTATTCATCGGGTTGGTCTCGAAAAAACATGCTCATCTACATCAGTAGAGCTGCCAACAGATTAAGAACGTCATATGCTAATGCTATCCTCAACTTGTGCCCCTTTCCCCCTCGTCCCATCAGTAAATAACGTTAGCGAAATGGCACCCATATGTTCTTATGTGTCAGCAGCATATAACAGATTGACAAGTGCGAAAGAAATGATTAAATGCTTAAAGCTCAAACTATTACTGTTCATTGCCGCGTGGACCTCCAGAACATGAACCCAAAACCTCTTCAATAACAATTTGCAATGCAGCGGCTCGTGGGACTGACTGCAGAAAAATTAGGGAACTGGTAAGGCAAAGAAAACAAAAATAGCACCCAGATGGAAATTTTCTGGGATGCTAATTCGGACATACTCGAGCTCCTAACCTACAAACCAAGAAATTAAGACATAGGCTTCATACCTTCCGCCTTGCAAAAAATTAGAAAAATCTTACCAACTAACTGTATATAAAAATATAAAAGTTGGACCAAGATTCAAATGTATACATTCAATATGGTAAAAGTACCTTAAACATTGAAAAGATTTCCACAGTAATGGACTCTACATTGGACTCAGACATCCTGTTCAACAGTCCTATACAAAAGGAGAAGCAAGTCAGTATTCAGATGGCTAAAAAGACACCAAAAGAATATGATGCAATTAAAAGAAGTACCCCGAATCCGTCTTCGGATATGTGAATATTCTTGCAAATCATTTGACCGAGACCTCAGATGTGGTGGTACATACTTGGAGACAATCGTGGCTTCTTGTATTTCACAAGATTCATTGTCAGAGCTCTTTAAGTCAAGATTTTTCCTATTTCTCTTGCTTTTTTTGATTTTAGCACCCTCAACACTTACAGTTTCACTATCCAGATTTGCCTCACCCTCTTCACCGGACTCGAACAAACCACTCTCCTTCACTTGTTCACTATGAAAAGTATCAGTACCAGAATCACTTTCAAGCACCTGCTTTTTACTCTTCTTTTTCTTCTTCTTTTCCTTCCTTTTCTTAGAGGCAATCTTTTGTACGTCTACTGTGTCACTGCCTGAGTTTTCGTTATCCTCTTGTTCAGATAAATCAAAAACAGAAGAAACACCATCAAATAAAAAGTTTAGTCCATCATCATCGTCTTTCAATTTGCCATTCTTCACTTTGAGTTTTTTAGCTAATCTCCTCTCCATCTCCAAGTCCTCCTCCATCGTAGCTCCTTTTGTTTCCAATTCTACGTATTCCTCAAACTTAGTTTTCTTTAGACTGGAATTTCTATTATCGTTCCTCAACTTCCTCCTCTTTGAAACTGCACCCAAGGGAACGGGAAGAGGAACCTCCCCTTCACTGTCACTCTCTATTAGAGAGAAATCATTGTTATTAAGATTACCATTACCCGTGTTTCTAACCCTTGAATTATGTGGGCGACTACTTTTCATCATCGCACCTTCATGTGGTCCCTCATCTATATCACTGTCAATCTCAAAGTCTCTACGAGAAGCTGTTTCATCTTTGGCATTTCTTGAATAATCATTTCCTTTCAGTTTGCGCAATTTCTGGAAACCGGGAGTTATTTAGTAATTTCCTCCGTAAAACTAAAAATAATAGATAGTGTAAACACAGGAAACACATGAGACGGAGTATAATATTAACAAGAATCTTTAAAAAAAAAAAAAAAATTAAACATGTATATTACAGAAACAAGCATGTTGGACAAGTAACAGGTGTAACACGTCTAAAGGGAAGCTTAAGCAGGTTGGGTTGGAATCAACATATGTAGGATAAATTACGTCTGAGTTACGAAGCCAAGAGATTGGAACGGAGCTATCTGTGAAATTGAGGTAACCTAGTACAGAAAAGTGGTAGCTTCTCTTTTTCACCCTACATTATATTCCCACCGTCTAAACTCTGAATCATTTGTTAACCCAAACGGTAAAAGGAAACTCAAAAATCCAACATCAATCAGGAACAACGGGTAAAAATGAAACATCTAGTATCGACACAATGCGAAATCTATAATACCTCCGTGGTGTCAATCGTTTATGTAGGTAATGAGAATGCATAAAAAAAAAAAAGGTAAAGAAATGAATGAGACGGAAAAAGAGTGGTAAGTTGAAACCTGGCGTTGAAGTAAGGAATGGTGTTTAAGTTGTTTTTTGTCATGTCTGGCGGCTTTTCGCTTCTCCTTACGAGATGTAACTTGTTCTGCAACTGAAGCCAAATGCAAATTTAATTCAGAATCAGGCAAACAGTAAACAAGAAGAATATGAAAAGAGGTAACTGGAGAGAGAAAGAGTTACCCATGGTTATAATCAGCAGAAAGCCCAATAATGGGTTGGGGCTAACGAGTTATAAGTAGGTAGTTGGAGAAGAAAGAGGGATGTCAAAGGAGGTGTGGAGGAAGAAGAAGAAGAATTATTTAGTCGTGCCAAAGTTTTTTTTTTTTTAGGTTTTGCTTCTGGGCTAAGTGGAGTCAGGTAATCCGTAATCAGGTCACAGTGTCACACCATAACCAATTATCCTAAACAATATCATACCCTACCGAAGCCCACCCTTATTTAGGCCCCTTAATTTTATCGTCATTTTTTTCACAAATTAATGTAAATTTCCAAGTTTGCCCTCCATATCATAACTCCATATCCGTCTCACCAAAATGCAATTTCCGTCTCAAAACACAAATGCAATTTCCGTCTCACTAAAACACAAGTCACCGTCTCACTAAAATATTTCAAACAAAAAAAGAAGTCGGGTTTTGTAATTAACAACATGAACGGGAACGATTTTAACAACGATTCCAACAATGAAGCTAGTAACGAGGTTAGTTTACGATTTAGTTTTGTTAAAAATTTATGTTTTATTATCGATTGAATCCCGAATTAGGATAGATGCCATGAATGTAGACGGAATTATGATAGAATTCGTGACGGATTTTTGTTGAAAATGCAATCGAAAAAAAAAAAAAAAAAAAAAAAGGACGAATTGGGTTAGACGAAGAGAATTTTCGTCCAGACCTGGTGTTGGACGAAAAATTCTTTCGTCCACTATGGGCCTTGGACGAAAGAATTTTTCGTCCAACACAGGTGCCCTGGAAGAAAAATTCTTTCGTCAAGGCCCATAGTGACGAAAGAATTTTTTCTCGCTCTGTAATTTTTGACGAAAAATCCTTTCGTCCAAGGCCCAATTCGTATTTTTTTTTTTCTTTTTTTTTTTTTGCTTCCATCTTATATATTTTTTTTTTCCGACTCGTTTTGTATAAATCAATTAAAATAATTAATTCCCGTCTTTGTATTATATTTTTTTTTTCCGACTCGTTTTCTATAAAACAATTCAAATAATTAATTACCGTCTATATATTTATTTTTTATTTTTTCCGACTCGTTTCGTAGAAAATAATTAATTATTAACTAATTTATCGAAATGCGTGCGCAGGTGAACAACGATGGAGACGGTATTGATTACTCAGATCATTTTACGACTACTTTTTTCTTTGCATCAAGTCTGCAAGCGTTTAATTGGGCATATGAGATCGGACTTCGACTCGGGTTTGGTATAAAAAGAGCAAGCAACAAGAGAGTTGGTCGTAACTCGAATTTGAGACAAGATTATTTTGTTTGTCGGATGGGCGGAAGAGGTCCCGTAAATAAGGATGCCGATTCTTTAATGAGAGGTAACACGGCTACCGTGTGGTGCAAATGCAAATTTTCAATGAAAGTTATTGAATTAGAAGAGAATAAGTGGAAGCTTGTGATGAGATACGGGTTTAATAATCATGCTTTAACGTTGTATTGTGACGGCGATAGATACTTTGCAAAGTTTGATGAAGAGGAGTTGGCTTATATCGATGCCCAAGTTAGAGCTCACGTTAGACCGGCAATTATTAGTGCGGGTTTGCATCAGCGGAATCCGGAAAAGTCAAGACCTAATCGGCGACAAATCTACAATCGTTCTCAGAAAGTAAGGGCCGAGGAAAGAGAAGGGAGAAACCCAAGACAATGAGATGTTAGCACTTGCGGTTCAAAGATAAGTACGTTCATTATTGGGTCAGCGATCGGAGACCGATGAGCTAACCCACGTGTTCATGGCTCATCCAGAAGCCGTTAAGATGTTTCGATCATACTATTATGTGGTACTGATCGATTCCACGTACAAGACAAATGAATACCGTCTTCCGCTTGTTGAGATGGTTGGAGTCACACCCGTGGGGAAGAGCTTTATCATCGCGTATGCTCTTGTGACGCATGAGTCCGAGGATGGATATCTGTGGGTCCTACGGAAACTGAAGGCCCTTCTCAATGATGTCGTTCAACCTAATGCTATTGTTACTGATTGCGAGGCAGGTTTGTTGAACGCGATTCCCACTGTTTTTCCGGATTCGTCTCACTTGCTATGTCTTTGGCATATATATTCTAACGTGGAGACGAAAGCACTTGATATCACGGGTCAGGATAGTTGGGCTAATCACATAACTTGCAACTTGTTTGAAGCGGTTGTCGAGGCGGAGACCGAAGATAAGTTTAATGTGGCGTGGGGCAATTTGGCAAGGCAATGGGCGGGAGTGGCGGCTTATATTGAGAGGCAATGGTTCCCGCACTTGGAAAAATGGACCAAGTATAGAACGAACAAGATAACTCATTTTGAGAACACTTCTACATCCCGGGTTGAGTCGGCTCATGCGAATTTGAAGAGATGGCTGAATAGCGCGAAACTGGCCGTTGATAGCATCTGGATTCGGTTTCATTCTTTGATGGAAACGCAACATGTTGAGATCCGACACTCGTTGGAGTTATCTAGATCGAGGCGGTTGACGGGGATTCAGCGATTATTTTCGAGACTTTCCTATAAAATATCAAAGAATACCATCATTGAATTGCGTGAAGAGTTCGAAAGAGGTGCCAAGATGACGGAAGATGCCTTGATGATCGATTGCGGTTGTGTAAAGGCTACTACACTTGGTTTGTTATGTGCTTGTTCACTTCATCGCATTGCTAGAAATGGATCTCGGGTCCCTGTTGATGTGTTACAAGCATTTTGGAGGAAGTTGGAGTACGATGGTTCCGAGGCAATGCCGGCTTGTGACGATGATCGATTGGAGGAGTTATTCGATGAAATTCGGAATGCAGATCCGAGTATGAGATCATCCATGTTCGATACCCTTTACTCTCAGATACATCCGGAAGAGGAGGATGTAAACGAGCCTCGGGTGAACGAGAACCCTAGAGGACGTCCGAGTAGGGGAACTCGTAGAGATCCGTCCGCCGTTGAGCATGCACGGGTTCGGGTTCGAGTAGGCAGATCTACGCCCCAAAGAAACGCGTCTTCCCAACGAACTCCGTCTAGTACTCCCCGTTCCACTCCGACGGTTCATGTTACTCCGTCTACTACTCTCCGTTCCACCCCGACGGTTCGTTTTACTCCGTCTAGTACCCTCCGATCCACTCAAATGGGTCCCGGTACACCGTCTATCACTGCTACCACGAGTACGGGGAGTTTCGGCACATCGTATTGCGCACCTCTTGAGGTAGACTACACTATTGGTCATTCGAGGTACTTTCCTTATCTTCACTTTTTGCCTTCCTGGTTTCACGAGCATCTCGAAGCGTGGTTTAACCCTTCCGGAGACGGTCATTGTGGTTTTCGAGTTCTCTCACATGCTGTTCGGGGTGACCAATCTCATTTCACGATGGCTAGAATGGATTTACTTAGGGAAATCCGTAGTCCCCTTTACCGTGATCATATTTATGGCCCAGGGAGATTTGATGCGGAGGTAGATAGAATTACATTTATGGATCAGATACCGTGTGGCTCGGATTATTGGATGGACAGTTTCGATCTATATGGTTATGCTACGATGTACAATTGGGTGATATGTTGTATTTCTTCATTTGACGATCAAGAAGGTCACCGACATTGGAATGGTAGTTATACTTATTTGCCTTTACGAGCCCCCACCGGAGTACGTACCCCATATGGTGTCTTATGGGTATTACATGCGGGAAACCACTATTTGCGGCTCCGGGTACGCCCCTTGTCACCTATGCCTCCAATAGCCCCTTGTTGGGTACATGATGAAAGCGTAGCTCATTATAATGGCATGTATCGACATCAGCTATCTTTATGGCGCAGTTTCGCGAGTTGATTTTAGCTTTTATTTGTCCGATTATTGTACCTTTTATTTTATATATCCGAATATTGTACCTTATATTTTATTTATCCGATTATTGTAGTTTATTATCTTAAAACACAATTTGACATATTTTAATTAAAACATTCCTTAAAACACAATTTGACATAATTAAAACATAAACCACTCAAAACATAATTAAAACATACCATACCCCAAACCCTAAACCCCAAACCCCAAACCCTAAACACCAAACCCTAAACCCTAAACCCCAAACCCTAAACCCTAAACCTCAAACCCATACCATAAACGATTATTACTTAAAACATAACATAATTAAATAACTACCGAACTTAATTATCTTCTGATGATGAAGATGACGATTCCTTATCTTTTTCATGATCTTGAATCTCAATTTCTTCAGGTTGGGTAGACATATATTGAGTCAACAAATCATTGATGTAGAGATAAAGAATTCCTTGGTTGGGCACTCTACCGGCACATAAGTCTGATAGACTTGGGTAATCGATCACGGTGAGAATGCGCTCAAAATATGTGAAGATATCACTTCTTAACCTGCGAAACTCCCACATCTTCTCGTTTAGTGCTTCATCAGAAACAACCTCATCTCTAACTACTGGAGTTAGAACATGATCCGGGTTTCCGGCTAAAATTATACAAAGGCTACCAATTGGAGGCTCTTCAAGCATATGCCATACAGTGTCACTGGGAACAACTAATTCAAGACGCTCAATTAGAATTGGTAAATTTTGAACAATTAGATCGATTCTGCCTTGATAACCTCTGATTTTTTGAGTATTTGTGAGAACCATTTTATTATTGTAGTGAGTGAATTGGATTGGATGTTGTGATTGAAATTGACATAGAATGGCCTATTTATAAGCTATTAACTATAACGGTAACATTTGAATTATAACGGCTATTTTTGAATTGTAACGGTTATTTTGAATTATAACGGTTATTTTGAATTGTAACGGTTATTTTGAATTATAACGGTTATTTTGAATTTTAACGGTAACATTTGAATTATAACGGCTATTTTTGAATTGTAACGGTTATTTTGAATTGTAACGGTTATTTTGAATTATAACGGTAACATTTGAATTATAACGGCTATTTTTGAATTGTGACGGTTATTTTGAATTGTAACGGTTATTTTGAATTACAACGGTAACATTTTTCCCTATATAAACATCTACATAATGTTGTATTTCTGCACTCATCTTCAACTTTTTCTATTTTCCAATCATCTTCATCTTCTTCCATTTTCTTCTTCAACTCTCTACATATGTCAACATCATCCTCAATGTGGGGAAACCACCCAATTGAAGGCCTTGATTTTAAGAATCAAATTTGCAATCGTTGTCAAAGAAACGCTATCATCAAGATTTCCGGGTCAGTTACTAATCCGAAGAAAGCGTATTTTAAGTGTGTACCTTGCGATCATTTTGTGTCGTGGTTGACTGAAGATCATTTGACAATAACAAAAAAGTTGAAGATAGCATGTGAAGATGAAGGTGATGATGCATCAAGTGGAAATGTCATGAAAGAGCAAGTGATAGGTATAAAAAAGGAGATTTCAGAAATGTCAAGGATGATGAAGTTTTATTTCAAGTGTATCTTGTATTTGTTTGTTTTCATTATGTTGGCCATTGTCATGAAGTAGTGAGTATTTCCAGAAATGTATGAATTTGCATCAGTTGCTATGTATTCAAGAAATTTAAGAAATTTCAGAATTTAAAACCGTCATGTTTTTTGAATTAAACAAGGTTCAAATAGTCAACTAACATAATCATCCAACATAAAAAATGTCTTCAAAAACGTACAACATAAATGAAATAAAAAAAAAACTAGTCTCCCGACTACTGATCATCCTCTTCCTCGCTATCAGTGTACACACCATCTGATCTACGCTGAACACGATCACCGGGTGTTTGACGAGGTCCTCTATTACGTATAATCTCCCTAGCCCTCTCAACAAATGGATCGAAGTTCTTTATCATATTGCGGAAATAGGCAAGTTGTTTCTTGTCATCGACAATCTTTCCGACTTCGGCCAACTGAAACATTACAGCACGTGCAGTCTCCAAATTTACAAAAACAACTAAAACATTATAAACATTATCCCCGAACAGTAAGAAAGTTAAACAATTATTACAACAACTGTAAGTAAAATTATTACCTCAAACAGAATATCAAAATCATCCCGTGGCGCGGGGCATCATGGTGGTCGGGATCAATGATCAACGGGTGAGAATTCCCATTATACCAAGCCTCATAATCTGGCGCCGTCTCACCCGGAAACTAATCGGTCTCGATCTACGAGAAATGTGAACCACGTGATCCCGCCAAAGAATCCCAAAGATGATCAGTCTCCGCAACCCCAACCCTAACCTCGTACCCTATCCCCGAAGCAGGACGATGCGCTACCAATCTCATAATAGGATTGGGTATTATCTGCACATACCCAAACTGTCGTAAACACCGATCAGGCTGGTACGGCTCGGCTATGTCCATGAAACGAACACAACCGGCAAACAGAGTACGAGGATGATACTCCTCCTGACGCGGCCCGTACGGATCCCACCTAATGGAAGCATAAGTAAGCCCATCTAACAACCTCCGATACTCCAACAATTTCTCCGCATTTTGAGCGAAGGGACCAACGGATCTCCAAGAACACGACCGAGGCTGAGTAAGGTCAATTACCAAAGGTGGTCCGGGTCTGAACATAGGAAAATACTCATAGATCCACGATTGCAACAAAGTCAAGCAACCACCAATAGTCTTCACACCAGCACGTGAAGCCACACCCAACTGTCGGTACATGAAGGCTAGTACACCGGCTCCCCAAGCATAGTGGTGTACACAATCAGTATCATACACTAAAGGAAACAACTGAGGACGTAACCTATCACCTGATTTGTCGACAAAAAGTGTCGACCCAACACCGCAGCCAAAAACCCCTGAGCAAAAACAACATCACAACTAGCTGCCGCCATGTCACAAACTGCATCTACCAATATACCCCCACTCTTGTAAATAGGGACTTTCTTACTAGGGTTTAACGGCAACCTCAACTGGTCTGATGAAATCCCAAAGAAGCCACAAACAAACATAAGGGGATCCGCCAACTTCCCGTCATTACTCTCCACCTTACAACAGTTACCATCAACCCGAACACCTAAGATCTGCGCAACATCGTGAAGGAGTATGGACATCTCCCCAAAAGGCATGTGAAAACTGTTGGTGTCAGGTTGCCATCTCTCAACGAAAGCAGAAATAAGGGACATGTTAAAATGCTCGGCCATGGAATCTAATAGGTGAGAAAGACCACTACCGTCATAAATAGTCTGAACGGCCGGAGGTAGTTCCCAACAACTCAAAAACCTCGTCTTACCAAACCGGTGGTAACCCGTCAAAACTGGTCGACCGACCTCATTAGGAGTCGCCCATAAGGTGTTGGCAATGTGGCCGCCAAAGCTAGGAATCACGTGGGGAAACATCAGACCACCCGGAACACGATGATCGATCAACCAAGAGACATCCTTACCTGACTTCTTCTTCTTCGGAGCCACCACACTACTAGAACTACCATCCGACATCCGCTGAAAACGCCCCTCCTCATTCCGTCTACGTGGCACCCTACGCACTCGCTCATCACCCGCCTCCTCCTCACCTATCACATTACCAGACCGAACCATCTCCTCCTCCAACCGCTCCACAGTCCACGACTCGGTACTACCATCTCCAACCTCGGACTCAAACTAGAGCCCCTTTCGAGCTCGAACGTGACGGTCATTTCCTCCACCGGCCATCTATTCAAAAAATAATAAAAAGGCATTGATTTCTTAAATTAATAAAACAAAGAATTTATAAATATAAGTTTAAGTAAATTAAAAAATTAAAAAAAAAACAAAATAACCCCGAACGGGGTTTATTAGTAATAATTAATTAATATTTTACGTAAACAAAACGAGACGGAAAAAAAATAAATTTACAAAGACTTCGCCACGGACGAGAATTATTATTAATAATTTATTAGTTTTTAACACTAACAAAAAAGACGGAAAAATAAGTTTTTAAAAATTTATAAAATAAAATAAATAATTTTACAACGAGTTCGGCACGGACGAGGTTTATTATTAATAATTTATTAGTTTATAACGATAACAAAACAAGACGGAAAAATAAGTTTTTTTTTTTTTAAAAAAAAAGGAAACGAGAAATTCAAAAACAAAAAGAAAAAAAAAACCAGATTTTGGGCTTGGACGAAGAACATTTTCGTCCAGGTCCAGGCCCAGACGAAAATGTTTTTCGTCCAACACCCATAATGGACGAAGAACATTTTCGTCTGGGCCTGGACCTGGACGAAAATGTTCTTCGTCCCAGCCCAGATTTCGTCTTTTTTTTGTTTTTATTTTTTTTTTCCGAATTTTCCGAATGATTTTGTCATAAAACGACTTATTCCGATTCAAATCAAAGCATCTATCCTAATTCCGTCTACAATAAAGGCATCTATCCTAATTCCGTCACAAATTAACAATCTAAGAAAATACTAAAAAAAAAATTTAATAACAATCACATACCTTGTTGAATGTTTGAATTCGTGACGGAAATGATGCGGTCGATACGTTTTTTTGTTGTTATTTGAGTCGGGTTTTTTTTTTCAAAATTTGGAGTGTGAAAGGTAGTTTTTGAATAAAAAGGAAAATATAAGGGGGAGTGTGAGGGAGGGGCAATTTTGGAAGTTCATTAAAATTGTCGACGATATTTAGTAATTTGTCGACGATCTTTAACAGCTCGGTTGTTTAATAGGACGGTCTCTTAGCATAAGACCAGTCCATTAACAAAAAAGCCCAATGAATAACAAAAAAAACACACGATACCCAAAATTTGGAAAAACCAACACTATCCCATGATCTCTACCTTTTCATCTCTCTAAGTCACAACCTCTAAGCCATTGATTTCACTTATTAATGAGAACTTATGCTCCAGCCTCACAAATATTTATCATCCACATAAAAAATTGATTTCACGCCCATGACCTTATAAATTTAACATTTGGTTTTATATCTAAAGTTGGTAGTCATTAATCTAAAAACCGTATATGTCAAAAATAGTCAATACTCTAAATTTGAAGTTTTCAAGTTAAGTTTGTGAGTTTTGAAGTTAAACAATGCTTATGGTCAATTAAAATTGTGAGTTAGCCATGTAAGTAATTTAAGTTAAACTCATAATTTTTAACTTAGAATTGAAAGTTTTCAATCTATAAACATGACTTATTAACTTAAAAAAAAAAAAAGTTAAAATCTAAAAACATGGGTATCTATCTATCTATCTATCTATCTATCTATCTATATTATTAAAGGAAGCTTTTTTCGAACTTTTACAGAGTCTCCAACTTTTACGAAAGACTTTCGACCAATGAAATAGGAGATAATATCTAAATAAATAATTATAGAAATAATATATTGAGCAATAAATTAGTTAATACAAAATCCTAAACTAAAACAAAAATAATCACGTTGGTTTTGTAACTTATTTAGAATGTGATGTTAATAAAGACAATTTTTGTGACATTTCAAGGCAATTTGCGATATAATTTGGTATGTATTTAATCTGTATTAGACTTGAGACGGAAAGTGTCCGTCTTAAGTGAGAATTAGTATATACGACTCAAGGATGGTATGACTCGCATTGAAATTGGTTTTCTTAATTAAAGCTACATGCAGTGTTTGTACTTTGGTTTACATAAATTTGGCTAATACTATGGTCTAAAAATTAGCGTGTTACTATATCATCCAAAAGAATTTGTGTCTTACATCTATAATTGGCTGACGGGCAATAGTAGAGGTCTATATGATGCATCTCAAAGAGATTATTATCATCAATTATTTGGGAACATGATTTAAATAGTTAGGCGCACCAATATTTATACTGCAATAGCAATGAGTAATACTCCGTATACATTAGTAAACATTACCATTATATGCTTAAGAGTTAAGATAGGATTCTACAAATCACAGGATTATAATGTCTTTATGAATTAAAGTAGAACTCATTTATACATCGTAGGGTAATAACGGTTTAAGATAAGATTATAGATTTAGTTATTATTGGAGTGTTTATGCATGGAGAGGTCTTTTTAATAGGTAACTAGTTTTAAACCCGTGCAAAAAATGCACGTACGGGTCGTATAGCAATTGCTATTATTAAATACATGCGCATAAAAATGAGGGTGATCAAATGTGCAATGTCGTGACAATATAAATAGTTCACTATTGGAAATTTGACGTACATATAATTTCAATTACTATTTACTAATCACTACCATACGATGCAGATTATGTGCTACAAATGTATAAATAATTTAAAACTTTATTAAATACTCAGAAATTTCATTGTAAACTACGATGGTTGTCGCACTCGATGTACGCTTATTATTGTCGCAAATCAATAGATTCAGGCCTTACTTGTTTGTAACCCTAGAGATAGGCACATAAAAGTGTCCATGACTGAAGACCGATTTTGGAATATAAATGCTCACTTTAGATAAGAACTGGCCATGACTTTTGCTTATTGTCATCGCAAAACAAATAGCGATGGGGATTGCCTTCTATTGAAGTGGACTTAAAATTCACTGGAATCTGAAGGGTAAGTGTAATGCGGGCAATATGCAGTCTATCACTGTTATGGCTCCAGTTAAAACTATACACCTAACTACGCGAGTCCCTAAATCTATCACTATTAATATAAAATTTAATGCATTTAATACGGGTTATATGTACGAAAGATAAGTACCGAGTAAGTTGATAAAATAAATTTGAAATTTGGTAAACGCTGAAGCGTGTATACCTGTTAAAATTTGACCTAGCCCAACCTGTCATTTTGAAGGTCACGTCCGACAAATCTTGACTTAGGACCCAATTAGGCCGAAATAATACGTTAATTTAGGTTGAAACACCACCGACTCCCTGGATCAAAGATAAATGTATCTTAAATGTGAATGTAAAACATATAAGCCACTAATATATTTTTAAAAAGCTAATATTCATATAATCTAATTGATATAATAATTAAATATTAATAATACTTTAAATTATACAATTAAAAATTCAGTTTTATGATAATTTTAAAAAATCAAATTAATAAGAGTACTGATTAATCAAACAATGCTAGAAAATAATATTTTTTTCACATATTACTCAGCCGTATATTTCTCTTAATTAATAAGAGTACCGACTAATCAAACAATTCCCGAAAATAAAATTCCCCAAACCCATATACCAATGCGGTTATTATGAGATAATCAAAATAAGTATGTATCTTATAAATGAAAATAAGAAAAACTTAATTTTTATATTTGTTTCCCTAAAAGAAACGTAAGCGATAAATCTGATTTAGTTATTAATATTAGATTTAGTGCAATTTAAAAAAAAAAAAATTGATCCAAAAAATAGTATCAAAAACTCGCTTCGACCCGTACACTGATCCTAACTCGACTCGTAACTCGTATAATCTTACTTATACTTTCACCCAACCTATATAACGTCATTTATTTAAGGCAATAATTATATGTTTAGGTAAAACCCTAACATATGTACTTGTCCATTCTAAAAATAAACAATGGGTTAATTAAGTCGGGTAAGTCATGGGCTAGAATCGAAACAATGAAACATCACTTAAACAATGGGTCAAATTTGCCAGCACTTAGAGCATCCACAATGGTAAGCTAGTTGCTACTAGCTTACCTTTCCCACATAAGATTTCCAAGTTAGAATATTTGTAAGCTACAAACTACTACAATGGTAAGCTACTAGCTTAGTGTTGTGTCTTAAATACACCATATGTCAACTACCTTCCACAACACTCTTTTAATTAATACATTTACTTATTTTACCTAGAAAATAAAAATTAAAAATATTTAGTATTGTTTTAATTGGTAGATTTTTTCTTGTAGGCTCATTTGAGCTACTAGCTCAATTTAAGCTAGTACATGTAAAGTGCTCCAATGGTTAAGCAAGTAGCTTGAAAACTTTTTTATTTGCAAGCAAGTCCTTTTGCTTAACCATTGGAGATGCTCTTACCCACGTATAAAACATGGTTGATCCACCTTATAAATAACCAATAAAACACACTCGTTTCAATTGTTTTGATAATAATAGCACTCCTGATCATCTTATTGCCCTTCATTTCACTGCTATTATCATCTTAGTCCATTTCTTCATTCTTTTCACCCAATTTAACTTGCTTCATTATAAAAAAATTCCCATAATGCCGATCCTAAAAAGGGCTTAATACTTTGTCCAGATTTAATATTGCTTACTAATTATGTTATGGAGTATATTTTTGGTGTGTCTCTTCTTTTTCATTTTTTTCTTGTTTTACAAAAAATTCTTTATAAAGCAAATTGAAGCACGTGAAAAAAAATATAATTGTGCCCAAACCTTTTGTTTCAATGGTTAGTAATATTTGTTTTTAAAGTACTATTTTATTTTCAGATTTTAATGGGTGAAAAAATTGAGATCTGGTACTTGCATGTTTATAATTTAATTTATACTATAAGATTTTTGCTCAAAGTTATTTTTTTTACTGTTAATGTGAAGTGTTTTTATGAATATGTGAGGATTTCATTTTTTTTTTCATAAAGTGTAATTAATGAAAGAAAAGGAGAGAGAGTAATTAAATATTGTGATAAACATGGAGGGTCCTACTTAAATAAAAGTTTTTCAAATCCTAAAAATTATTGGCCAATAGAAAGCCAAGAAAAAAACCCATCTTTTATATAAGGTAGATAGTGTTCACATGGTGCGGTGGAGTTTGCTACGTAAGTTATTGAGAGGGGGAATCGAGCACAATTCAGAAACTTACATATATCAAAAGCCAATTTATTGGAATTTGCATTGAACTCTGGATTCATGAAGCAAATAAATCTTCGTTAATAATGAGCCTATGGAAAAATTTTAAAGATGATAACGGTTAATCTCTGAGGTTGTGATTCAAATTTGACAAAAATAATTTAATAGATCCTGATTCCCCGTGTGTTCCCATTAGGGCACATAGGCATGTAATTGCCGAGAAACTAAACTCTAATGTATAAAGGTGATTTTATATCCTTACAGAGTCTATGCTAACGCAAACTCTAGAATTTTAGTAGTCTACTCCTTCATTATCAAAATTTACCACAAAAAATTACTCCATATTTAATAAAAATTTTTTTTTAACAAAATTATAATATAATATCGCTAAGAGTTTAGTTGTGTAAAACGAAATTACATCATAATATTGCCAAAAGTTTAACATGAACAAGTGTAGGGTGTATTCCAACGTGAAATTTTGTTTAGATGATGTGAAAACTCACGACCGCTACGACGCTATATATTTAATACGTCTGACGAGCACTACTGGCAATTTGGCTAAATTTCTTGGTAGTTTGCAAACAAAGCATGTCAAGTTAACTGACATTTTTTATAATAATGATTTAAATAGACTCAATACCACATAAGGTTGAAATTGAATTTGAAGAGAGTACGAACATCATGTTATTATTTACTTACTCCGTATATTTTAGTTATTTCAGTCCAAATGATGAGAATTTAGTGCGTAATTTCATTGTTCTTACTTCATTGTTCTTATTTATTTCTTTTCCGTTTTAGTTTTTCTTTTTAGATTTTTAGATAAAATTTAACTTAAAAGCTTTACAAATACTTGAATAAGAGATGATATTAAATTTAGGCCCGTGCATCGCACGAGCATTAAATCTAGTTTTACATAAAATTGAAAGTTATCAATTTAAAATTGAAAGTATTGAATTTTAGCTTTAATATTTGGAACTTTCAAAAACAAGTTCCAAAATCCAAATCTAGGTAGTTGGAATTTAACAAAATGATAAAAAGGAGAGAGGGCCAAACAATGGTGACGAAAATGACAATAGCGGAAGTGGTGAGGAGACAGATGATAGAGGCGGCTAAGTAGGCGACGATGGTGAGAACGCAGGCTGTAAAGGCGGCGGTATGGACGTGAGTTGTTGTGGTAGACTGACGGAGAGTGTGTTGCGTGTATAGTAGTGAATAGTGATAGAGGAGAGTTGAGAGGTCTGGTAAAGGAGGGGTTTCATTTTTCTCTTCTATTGGGCCACTCTCTTCTATTGGACCTGTCTTATGCTATAGGATGGTCCTATAAGAGAGTTGCTGCATTTTTTTTGTGATGTGAAAATCCATAGTCGCATCATACCCCACCAAAGCCCACCCTTATTTAGGCCCCTTAATTTTATCATCATTTTTTTTTTGTGACGTGAAAATCCATAGTCGCTATTTTTGTGTGCATTATATAATCCTTGGATATATGTGTAACGTGATAGCTTACAAACTATGTAACTAACTAAGTCACCCAAAAGTAATACACAAAATCTCATTGAAGACGGCACGTATCCGTCACTTTGGAGTGACGGATACCATTTCCTCTCACAAATGATCCAAATAGAGGAGAGAGGGAATCACATGGGGGTGCCCCCACCTTGTCCCCCCTATCCGTTTTGTGAGTGACATTACCCGTCACTTGCTCCGACCCGTCTTCAGCAAGACTAACTAAAGGTAATAAACTCGAAGTCTATAAGGCATAAACTCATGCCATACATACTTCATAAGATTGTTGTTGGGAAGTTTTGAACCTATGGAGAATTTCATTCAAGTTTTAATCACTAAGCTCCACCCCTGCGAACAATTTATCATAATTTCACTTCAATTTAAATTTCCACCATCCACTTTATTTTAATTTTGAAATATTTTTCAATAAAGACTATATACTATTGAAATCCAACAAACTAGATTTTTTTTCAAATATGCTACAAAATATTATATAGGTGCCAATCGTACAATTTATATCAACTGAAATAATTAACTGCTTCTCACTACAAGAAAAATGAGTTTGGGCGACAAACCATTTTGTCGCACAAAGGCCTGTTTTCGTCGCCCATAACCTTCTGCAACGAAATTTTGGTCGTCGTTGCCCATTTTGTCGCACAAAGGCCTGTTTTCGTCGCCCAAACCACTTTTTCTTGTAGTGTCTATATATATATATATATATATATATATATATATATATATATATATATATATATATATATATATATATATTAATCAATAATTTACCTTTATTTTTTATGATATGTTACTATTAAAAGAAAACTAGTGTAAAGTAATTGGGATGAAGGGTATATTTCCCCGAATGGAGTAGGGTTTCAAATCTTATAAGGTTGATATTATATGGAGATGATAAAATCAAAACAACTTAGTTTTCTTTCAGATTTGTTATATGATTACTTTTTTTATGGTCTTTCATTCTTTCTATTAGTCAAATTTTTTTTGGTTTTTCGGTTGTATAAAGATGGATAGACTATAGACAATTAAATGGACAACAATTCATCATTGTGATAAAAGCGGGTGGTGGTGTGCATTTAGAGGTGGCAATCGGGTCACTCGGGTCGGTTACGGGTGTAGGGAAATATCCGTAAAATTCCCTTAAACTTTAAGGATTATAACGCAAATTTACATGTGAATTATAGTCATAAAACATAAATACAAGAGAAACGATAAAGGTAAAGAATCAACCTCGGGTCCTTTGATGTGCGGCGTAAAGAACAGAAATCAAAGTAGATTTCCTCCTAATCGTTGCACCCAAGACCGTTTGAGACTATGCCCTTGTGCTAGAAATGCTCTCTAATTGACTTGCAATATTGAGAGAGCTATTGTGAGGTTATTCGATGTGAGATCTAGAAATTTCAGAGAAAAATACTCTGAAACCCTAATATTTTTGTCAAAATGAATGATTAGGTTAGAAAGGAGGAGAAACTCTCCTTTTGTTCCTTTCATTCGGCCAAACCGAGATCCACATGGGGAAGTGGGCTTCCACTTCCTCTTATGTTTAACTCGTGGTCCGACTCGAAATTTGCTAAATGTATACGACGGGTTTTTAATTATAAATCGTCATCGGTTATCGGTTATTAAAACATCAACTAGTAACATGACTTAGTTGAATTATTAATACATGTCCGACAAAGACGATATTGTATAATTAATTCAATATACATTAATCAAATATAATCGTTTATATTTAATTTACGAATTAACTGCTTAATTCGCCTTAGCCCATTTTATTTAATCCGTATTAAATAAAATATCTCAACATCACATTTGACTAATTATTAGTCAATAACTCCGACTAACTGCTTAGTCAACTTTGGCATCAACATGACTGCATTTTCATACCGTCACATCTCTCAAACGTATCCTATAGGTGTGACTTTTAGGGACCAGTTGATCACCGCCATCTGTATGACAATAACGTCAAACTTATCTAGCAAGCCAACCGTTATTGATAAACGTGGACCAACTGATAATAATACAAAAGTATGCCCTTTGATCCTTTTAGAGATTTATAAGTCCTTGCACTAACTGTAGAGGACACCAGCCCCAACAAGCTCCCACTTGTCCGTACAAGTGTATGTGCAGTGACGTTATCCGCACTAACTGGAGGACACAGCTCCAACAACGGGTCGGGTTGAAGCTGGTCGGGTCATATCGGGTTCGGGTTGTGTCAGGTTAGCGATGGGTCAGGTCGGTTATGGTTTATGTCGGGTCATCTTCGGGTCGGGTCATCAGCGGGTAGCAAGTCGGGTCGGGTCAGTATCAGGTCTGATTATAAGCATATATTTTCTCTTATGTATTTAGTTTTAGATGTATTTAGTTTTAGATGGGTAATTTTATGTTTAAACACCGTGTAGGAGTATTAATTGTAATTTTAAGTGAAAATAATTAAGATTAACATCAATTTGGTCTTATTTACACAATTATTAAGCTAACTCATTATCGAGTCATCTATCGGGTTGAGTCAATATCGGGTCACGAGTCGGGTCGATTCAGGTCGGGTTCGGGTTGGAAAAAATAAGGATGTCATCGATTATCAGGTCGTGTTGGGTCGGTTCGGTTCAGTTTCGGGTCACCCAATTTTCGGGTTGTATCGGATCGGGTATCGGGCGGGTCGGGTCGGGTTCCTCGGATCGGGTCAGCTTTTGCCAACTCTAGTGTGCAATAGAGTCCTTTGTAGCTTACATGTTACTATTGTTGCCATTATTGAATTTGTAATGAATGTGTGTGTGTTTAACATAGAGTATTAGGTTTTCCTAACATTGATCGTTTTTAAAAAAAATTGAATTTGTGATGAGATGAAGAACACTTATAATGTCCAATTAGTTAAATTATATTAAGCATAACAAAACTACATAAATTATAAAGGAGTAATTAAAATAATTCCAGATAAAATGAGTGCCACATAATTGACTTGAAAACGTCCGTGGACCTATTAAACTTAGCCGTTTCATAAGTTTAAAACCTAACTTTAAAAAAAAAAAAATGTAAGAAAACACCCCCACCTATACACAAAGTTATAACAAGTTTATAAAATATTGAATGTTTATAGTTTTTGGTAGATTGTAAAATATTGATTGGTTATCTAGAAGATGTCAAACTTCACACATGACATAGCCATACAAATTAGAAAATAGATTAGGCTTATCATTATCTTGTGTTGACTTCCCTTTGTGATTTGTTTCCCAAGTCTCCTCATCAATAAATAATACTCTACAAATTAATACAATTATTATACAAGTATATATATTACAAATAATAGAAGTTTCTAATTCAAATTTTCTACACACCAACATTTTCAAAGTTTTATGTTAATTTGACTATTTCCCTCGTACCCCACCACCACCTCCTCAAGTCTCCATCCTCATTTATATACCAAAAACCTTGTTCTATTTTTCAACACATATTTAACGCTCTAAACTCTGTTTTCCCTCCATCAAACTCAAACTCAAACTCAAACTCTAACTCAAAAACCCTACAATATGGTGAGTGGCTTCATTTGTGGCACAAATAGTTTACCTCGCGATGAAGATGGAGAACACGAAAGACAAACGCGAAGTGCCGACTCTTCCCCTAGAAAATCAAGATCAAAGAGTAATAAAAACCCTTACTCGACTCGCGGCTTGGACCGTTTCTCAGCTCTTTTAACCGAAATTGAAGAGAAACGACAGCGAATTTATTCCAAAGTCGACCCACAAGAAATTTCCCTTGTACGATTCGTGTACACTGACGATCACGAGTTTAAGCCTATTGTCGTCAAGGCTAAGTCGTCAAAGGGGGCTAATACTGAGCATCAACGTGAGAAACAACCCAAACCCGACACGAGTCGAACGCACAAGTCGGGTCCCATTGTGGCGACTAATGAGAATCCAAATAATTCTCGAAACGAAAAGATGATGAAAAAGGCCAAGATTTGTAATTGGATGGAACCAAAGATATACTTGCCAATGATCGTGATAGCGATATTGGTGTGTTTGTTGGCATTTAACAGGTCTTTTGCGATTATGTGCACTTCAATTGGTTGGTATGTACTTCCCACCATTATAAACGGATCTTATTCGACTTCAAATTTGCGAACTTCTTTTAAGAAGAAGGATTTTGCCAAGCGGAAATTGAGTGACAAGAAAATTATGTCTACTGAAGGGACCAAGTCTTTCAAACACCCTCGGGAACGCGTTGTTAATGGTGGTCGTAGTAGTTGTATTTAAAGCTAAATGAGACTACGTCACCCCGCTAGCTGGTGGTACCTAAACTTGTGGCGCCCTAGCATTGTTCGTAAATCTAATACTAATTTTTTATTTTGATTCCTGAAAATAACCAGAAATTGGGTTGCAGAAGTGTGAAATTGTGAATATATCTCTAATTCTCTATGTATTTTTGTGTTAACTTACTTAGCAATTAGCATAGGCTAATTGTTTACATTTATGTTTTGGACTGTCTTTTGAAATTGTATATATAAGGGTTTTTCGTCAAACACAACCTTTAAATTTTTTTTTTCCAAACATCACCTTTAAAAAAAAAGACATTTTGCAATGGGGTAACCTTTCAGTCGATATTTGAGATAGCAAACGATGTCGGTTTGAGGTGTTCTTGGAGTCGTTGGAAAGGTGAAAATACAAGCTTTCCAGGGGTTATCAATACGATGGTCAAAAGTGGCCATATGTGGAGTCTATTGATGTGTAAAGTAAGGTTTGTCGAAGAGGCTAGATGTAAAGCGAGTGGTCATAGGGTTTTTCGTGGGTCTTTAAATGGGGTTAAGATGTTTTGTTGGGTCTGAAATTTCGTATGTAGGTAAAGGGGAGTGTAAGGTAGGTCGTAGTTGTGTTGCTTTTGATGGTTATTGGCTGCAAGTGGTGGTTTGAGGTAAGTGAATTGACCCACGAAAAAAAATCCTACTTTGACATTCTTCTAATTGTTTTTTACCTTCAATTTAATTCCCCTTAAACCACCACTTGTAACTAACAACCACCACAAGCAACACAGCTAAGACCTATTTTGCACTCCCCTCTACCTACATACCAAATTTCAGACCAAACAAAGCTTCATAACCCCATTAAAAGACCCACTAAAAATCCCCGACCACCAGCTACTCTCTCCAACTAGCCTTATTTTACACATCAATAGACCCTACATAAGGCCACCTTTGACCATCATGTTGATAACTTCCTGGAAAGCTTCTATTTCCACCTTTCCAACAACTCCAAGAACATCTCAAACCGACATCGTTTGCTATCTCAAATATCGACTGAAAGGTTACCCCTTTGCAAAATGTTGAATTCTTCGGCCAAAAGATCGTGTTTGACAAAAAAAAAATTATTAAAGGTTGTGTTTTACAAACTTTTTTTTTAAAGGTGGTGTTTGGAAGAATTTTTTTTTAAAGGTTGTGTTTGACAAAAAACCCTATATATAATGTAATACTACTCTACAATGTAATATTCTCGGTCAAAAAAAAATTTGATGCACCAAATGATGCACTAGTAAATGTACATATCATTTTAAAAACCCCTTAAAATATCAAATTATTAAAATAATGCTCTTATTTTTTACGTAACAAATGACGGAAAAATTTCACGTTTTTGTTATCACTAGTTTTTGAACCCGTACACTGCACGGGTGGTAACGTAAAGTATTATTAAAAGTAAACTTACGTATTTTTTGAATTTAGTAAATTACTAATTAAACTTTAGAAAATGGTCTACCCATACACTTTTTATAAGTTTGTGTTGCTTAATTGTGTTCAAAGTACTCTGCTTTTTTTTTCCTCGACTTTTTAACTTATGAAAAGCAAAATCTGAAAAGTAAATATAAAATTATTGTAGATTTCATAACCTGTTTATTTACGCAATATACATTTCATTTTACTCATTGATGTACGTTTTTTTTATCATATTATCCCGCTTGTTTGTTCTTCTCTCAATTCTTTACCTTTTCTCACATCACTTACTCGACTACCTCGAAACCCACCAACAGACCCTCCATCACAGTGATGACTGGACTGCACTAAACACCTCGAACCACAACATCCCTCTCAACCCATATCTCAGCAACCCCCACAACTAACTCATATATCTCAGCAGCCCCCACAACTAACCATCACCCTGCAATTCATATCATACGTCCTCCAACTACTCATCCCCTTCTTGCCTCCACCATCCCCTACGTCCGCCCGGTACCTCCAGCATAACCACCATCCTGGCCCCCATGCGTGACTCCCAACCCTTCTCGTAATCTTATGCAACTCCCCACCCCATCATTACCTACCCATCATGACCCCTCCCCTATCACGACCTCCCACCATTAACACCACTCATCCATTCTCTATTTACTAACACATTATTTACTCATTATCTTTCAATGTCGTAATGTTATGCATTAATTGTTAGATAATTTTTTGAAGTCACTTCAACTTATATAAATTGAAAATAATATGAAGTATTTAAATTGATTTTTTTATAGTTTTTTTAATCCCTCTATATTATCTATTAATTACCCGTGATCTGATATATTTTATGGAATTGGTTGAGAAGAATCGCAATAATCATTTATGCATTAATGGTCATTTATTAATAAAATACAATAATTTGTCTAATCTATATATATATATTTCGTTCTATCGTTTTATTCCTAGGGCACATGTTAGAAAAACCCTTATTCTTATACGTGTGGACGTATAAAAATTAAAATTAATATGTCAAATACAAATATATGCCAAAAATGGAAATAGATAACTATTGACCGATACTGTAACACCCCCATACTCCAAGTGCCTTACCAGGACCACTCAAGGCACGTAAGTGCTACCATCTCGGTTACCCGAGGCAATGATAATCAAATGACAATGAAGAAACATAATTTAAATAACAAAATAGTTTAAAGTGATTACATGATCAAAACCAAAACCAAAACTGAAATACAAGATTCTCAGACGGTCTACTGCTAAAACTATCAAGGCTATAAAACATCGTCTGACACAGCGGAAGACTTCTAACTGCCACGTGATGACTCATCCCAGCTATCCCATACGCGTCATATCATACCTGCTCACCACCCCCGAATGGATCACCACAGTTTTTTTTTTAAAACATTAAACGGGGTCAGTACTAATCACACAATTTATATAAACCAACAACACAGTAAACAAGCAGCTCACACGGTCACACACACAATCACACCCACTCCAATAAATCTCCGTCACCGACTGTCCACTGGACCAGCCCTGCCAGTGGGGGACCGCAGCCGTACCCACCAAATCCCCGCTCATCATACCGAGCGATAACCCTGTCCCATTAATGTGCACATCCCCTCCCGTGGCGGGTTCCA
This sequence comes from Silene latifolia, assembly GCF_048544455.1. Lineage (NCBI taxonomy): Eukaryota > Viridiplantae > Streptophyta > Magnoliopsida > Caryophyllales > Caryophyllaceae > Silene > Silene latifolia. Next base: position 78,805,959 of record NC_133526.1, on the reverse strand, counting down.
CGGAGGGCGAAACTAGGGCGTGAAGCCACTCCCGCAAGTGACTCCACTCATCCGAGAACGCATCTCGAGAACCAGAGACAAACAATCACAACCATTAACCAGCAATCAAAACCAACAACTGTCACTAATACGAATACGATAATATTCAACAATCACAAAGCACCAACAATGCATTATGGGACTAATACTGAGTAGGGAAAACCCTACCTGGAACAGCAACACAATCAGACGGTCTCAACAGCTGTATCAAAATTCCTCTTCTACGAATCCTCCTCCTAACATATAATCACATAATTACTAACAATCACAAAACTAACACAAATCCCCAATTCCCAAAATTAGGGTTTAAACAAAGTTAACTAAATACTATAAAATTGGTATGTAGATCTTACCCTTGACGCAAGAAACACTATGATACAAAGAACAAGATGATCCGACACTCCTAGCCTTGGGAATTTGCCAACAACGCGACGAGAGAGAACTACGTAACTCCTTTTTCTTTTGAAAGGTTTAGAAAGGTTAAAAATGATGAAATAAACTGACGGAAACCTTTTATATCAAACTCGCGTTATTAGCAAAACCCGTCAAAACAACCCCGTAAAACACACTTACTCGATTGAGTAACTAACGTACTCGATCGAGTGCCGCTTACTCGATCGAGTACCAAGGCTACTCGATCGAGTACCCAACAGGTCAGAAACTATTTTAAAACGCAAAACACACTTACTCGACAGAGTAAGGGCCACTCGATAGAGTAACCAGAGACTCATAAAACCGTGGTATTACAGTCTTCCCTCCTTAAAAAGAACTTCGTCCCCGAAGTTCAACCCATACCCAAAAACAAACATACTAACTCGATCAAGACACAACAACCAACTAACAACTCAAAACAAAACCCCAACCGACCAAACATGGACTCGTAACCCCAACTCCACCAACTATTCCTACTTCCACAACATGGCTCACGATATCGTACCAACTCCATTATATCTCTCTCGATCCTAACTCCATACACTACCAACACAAACGCTGCTAGCTCCGTAAAATATCATCCACTAGATAATTCAATATCAAGATACTCATAACATCAAACGGAATGTTACATTCTACCACCCTTAAAAGGAACTTCGTCCTCGAAGTTTACTTACACTCATAAACATCATCATGCCACTATCAAAACTCTCGAACTCCTAAACATCATCATCCAACCCTTACCACTATCGAAGTATTCTCACACTCCTAAGCATCACACTACTACAAGCACGGCCATGGCATTTTAACAGTATCATCCACAAAACAAATCCCTCCTTTACGCTACGCTAACACTCTACTTCCAATTATATTACAACATGCACAACCATGAAACTCTCTTTTATCGCATCCTACTCCTCTTAAGACAAATGTTACGTCCTCGTAACTCACTAATACTAAATCCTTAGTTATATCATCTCATTATCCTCATCACCACCACATGTCAAAGATAACCGCCTATAACCTCATTTCTATAACCATTCCTATTTCTAAGGCTCTCTTACTTAAACAGTTATCATACTTCAATTCACTTTGCACTCCATCTAACCAATACCGCAAAACCCTTAGCATAACCAATACTCCAACTCTTCCACATTACCGCAACATGACATACCTCTCTATATAGACTATATAAAACTTCTATCACCAAAAGCATAACTCACGATCCACACTTGTTACGTACACTCACACAAGATCCTCAAGTTCTTTTCTTTCATCACTGCAAAACTCATACATGACTTAACATGACACTAAATCCAAACACCCTACCCTCGGTTTGTCCCAACGAAAGATTATGAACCCACTGCGACTTTCGGATCATTACCACACATGTTCTACGAATCACTTGCCATGACTATGTGCACCGATGTCTCATCTACAACAAGATCAAATGTCTTTGTAACAACCCGACAATTGTGTCCCATCAACAGAATATCCCTATGCCATGACAACCACGGAAACAAAGACACTCTCTTTCATATCATACTCTACCCTCATTCTCAAACTGAAACTGGTAAGAAACATCAACAAACAAAACAACAGTCTACCTGTTCAACCAAAACTTACAAGGAACAGTAGCAAACAAGACAACAATCTATGTGTCCAAACTGAAACTCACAGGGAACAACAACAAACAAAGCAACAACTATGTATAACTGATATGTACTTTTAAGAACTCGTATCATAACCATCTCGCCTACTCCACCACAACCGATGACGGCATCGCAACACCGCCACCAATAGCTACACCGCAGTGCGAAAATACCCGCATCACGACATGAAGTACCATGCCCGGATCACCACTCGAGGCACACAACCACATCGATAAACATTCCAATTAGGGGTGGGCACCGGTCCAAAACCGAACCGGACCGGACCGGAACCGGTTTGGACCGGAACCGGAATCGACAAAAGTCATGGACCGGGACCGGACCGGATTACAAAAATTCCGGACCGGGACCGGACCTGAAAAATTCCGGTCCAAGACCGGACCGGACCGGTTGGACCGGAATTACCCAATATTTCAAATTCCGGTCAAAAAATTCCGGTCCATTGGACCGGATCGGACCGGTTGGACCGGATTGGACCGGAATAAAAATACAATTTAAGAAAAAAAATCCAAATAACAATAATTCCGGGCATTCCGGTCCAAACCGGTCCGGACCGGACCGGACCGGAAACCGGAATCTTGGAAAATGGTGGACCGGAGACCGGGCCGTAATTTTTAATTCCGGTTCCGGTCCACTAGATTCCGGTCCGGACCGGTCCATTTTTCCAGTCCGGACCGGATTATGCCCACCCCTAATTCCAATCACATATAATTCCCATAAACACTGACTCAATATGACATTTCGAACAAGAAAACTCACTCAAAACCGTTTTATTAGATTATAACACAACATATTATGCGGAAAGAACTGACAAGAATCTCATGAACATCATCCTTACCATTTCACGGAATAAACATGTATCATCAATACACATACCATTTTAACTATACATGCCAGATCAATCAAATTATTACCTTTTTGAATATCATTCAATTAGATTAGCGTACCCAACATGCATTACAGAACATTCAAATAACAACTTTATGATAATCACACCATACCACGTCTTGTGAGGTCAAAACCTCACACAAACATTTATATATATCACAGACCCGTAATCACATCCAACCAGTCAATCCTGATCACGTAAGTTACCACCTGATAAAAGTTACCTCTCACCCGAGCTTAACTCGTATACACCTCATAACATATTCTCCCATTCGCATATCCATCACCCTCTGCCAAATGTAGCCACACCATTAATACTCAACTACTAACAACCGCCTCATATAACCACATCTTATACTCTTTCATAACCATACTTATCAATCTGGTCCCTACAAAATCAACCTCTTTAGAATTGCTACCTTTCTAATATACCATCACCCTTAACCACTAGTCACAAACCATAACACTACCACTGTCCGGACATCAAACCTCTTACACTCATCTCTAAACATCACGTTTTCTTTCCTATCTTTGGTTAACATCCCAAATAACGAACATCAAATCCATCAACAAAATTACCTCAACATTCTTCCCAATACTATCCCGAACTGTATCGTCATCTAACTCTCCACCAAAATCTCATAGAGTGCAGATACTAAATCAACCTCTTACTCCCTTAATTCCTCGAAACTCGTGATTAATCATGTTGTCCTGAAACTTCTGTATAACCATTAACTCACTTACTCTTGGTAGTATCATACATCCCGATGATTCCTTACTTTTATATCACATAACTCCGGTGAACATTTTTCTTAGCTTACTTTTATCCTTCTTTTCTCTTTATACTTAATAATTCCATTTAATATCTCAATTCCTTATTACTTCTACCTAACCCTTTAGTGCTCCAATTACCTTCTCTTCGCTCCAAAACTCAAATCTCATTATTTTATATCGATATCACCTCACTCTTTCTTACCATGGATCTTCTCTTATTATGCTATTACTCACACTTGCCACTAATCTATCCATAAAATCAACGTTCACTGTATACCACTCTTCTCAACCCCTTTAAAACGAACTTTCACTACATATATCCTTAATCCACATGACTCCTAACCATCTCCCTCCATAATTCTTTACACATCTCAAGCTGCCACTATCCACATCCTTACTTTGAATCTTTTTATTCTCACGTTCCTTAGACTCACATCATCCCTTGCCCATATTCACTTGCTTTTACGTTACTCAACACACAATCATATCACTCATCTCATCTCAGAAAACATGCTCTATGTCTCAATTAAGCCATAAAGATCTTCCTTTTCTTTTTCCACTGTCTATCACAACCACATATAACTCATGTCCTCCCACCGAACTCATACTCACCACAGGTGTCACTCCTTACATCATAAGATTGGGTAACTTACACATCAGGATCAACATACATATAAAACAATGCATAAAGAAGCAAGATAATACCTTTGAATTAAACATGATATGCAACGAAGTCAAAAGATAAGCATATGACCCAAAACAGGGGTCACTAGATCGAGTACAGGCCACTCGATCGAGTAAATGACTTACTCGATCGAGTAGGTGAAAGTCAGAGACGTATATAAAATTTTTACCAGGGTTACTCGATCGAGTAAGGGGTACTCGATCGAGTACCAAGATGCACTCGATCGAGTAGGGGCCACTCGATCGAGTACCCTACGCATTTCTCAGCACTGTCTAGTTTTCGTAAAACGGTCATAACACTCATTTCTTGGTCATTTTGGGCGTGTGACCTATCGTTAGAATCGTAAAAGAACAAGCTATCACCTCCAATTGGAATCACATCAAAATCATTTATGCATCTCAAGTTATAACAGTTTAAAGGCAACCTCTTTATAATCGAAAAAATACAACTACTTGATTTTTACTTCCAAACGACTTAAACAACAACAAGGTAGACAAAAACAACCACTAGTAGAAAAAGTCCTATTGACATCGCCACAAAGACATCGGTTTTAGTTGAAACGATGTAAATGTTCATAAATAACATCGGTTCATACAAAAACTGATGTAAAATGTGTAAAGTTTTTTCTCCTTACATCGGTTATTTAAGAAAAACGATGTAAAAAAATATTTGTGACATCGGTTTTAACATAAACGATGTTATCATTAACATAAGTTTTAAACGACCTATGTAAAAGCTTTCTCATTAACTGAATAAGATGAATAGACAAAAAGCCCACACGACCTTCACTTTCTCATATAACCTGTTGCTCTTATCGTCGCCTCTTCATTTGACCTTTCGCCCTCACCCTTACCCTCTACCACCACAGCGTCACAGTCGACCACCGCCATCACCACAGACGCACAATACCATTGATACCACCCTATATCTCGCGTCTTACATATGGTGCTACGTTCCTTCAACTGTGTTGTTGCGATCTACCCTCACCCTCGCACTGCACTACTTTGATTACTCCACTTCACCATCGTTGTTGCCCCCTTCGACAATGACTATGTATTGATGCAGGTATTTTTTTTCCCGTTTTGATAATTTCATTTAAGTTAGGGTTTATTGATTTAATGAATTGGGGGGTTTTTTATTTTTGTTGGAAATAAGATTTTTTTGTGAAGTGGGCACATCTCAGGGATGTGTTTTATGAACTCAGTTTCAGATACACTTAAAAGATGTGTGATTTTCCTATTTTCTGTTTTTTTTTTCAATTGCAGGTAAATGAAGTTACATTAATGGTCCAAATCAAGGGTTGAATCTTGTGTTACACAGTAATGATACCGCAACTATCATTTCTCAACTTCCTCAGATCTGTTGCCTAGCTCTTTCCGGCCAAAGTATGCTTCTTTATTTTTTTAATTTATTTCTAATTTTTCTCAAGCTACTATTCTAAAGAGTGTTTGTATCGGTTATGATGAAATTATTTAACTTATTACCCTGACATGGTCTGTTTGTATCAGTTATTAGTAAATGAAATTATTAATTTTCACATTGATTTGATTTAATCATGTAGGAGTTTTGATATAGTAATAGACTTGGGTCTGATGAAGATTGGTAAATAGGATTAAATTCAACTAATTCTGGAAAAACACTAAAAAAAAGACATTAAGTTTCAGAGTAGCATCATCTGTTTGCTTTGGTGTGCTTGTAGGTTGTATTGCTAGATTTTGAAATAGTCTTTATAAACGTTTTAACTATAGGTGTGAAGTTCCATGAAATATTTAAGTATGTGTCATGCTTAGTTTTAAACTTTTACTCCAGTATAATATTTGGGTCTCTGATTGCACCAACTTGTATGTACCCCCTTCGTCCCCGTCATTTGTTTACCTTTTTGTGAAGGGTACTTTAAAAAAAGGTAAGCAAATGATTGAGACGGGGGAATAAATAAGTAATGCATCATGAGTATTTTGATATCTATGTGATTCAGGAGCTGTAGTTTATGAGAAATAGTTTACGGGGTATATCAAATATAATTAGTTAAAGTCAGATGGTTGCTTCTGATGCTACAATGCGAGTTTGGGACAGTATAAACTTTTGGAGGTTTTGGTGTATATGCTTTTGGCACTACTTCCACAATGTCACCGTCGCTCTTGTTATTAACTGTAATCATTTTAGCAAACTATACATATTTTTTGGAGAATCCAGTTGCAGAGCATTAATAAGTGATTGAATTTTCATGCCCAATTTTTGTCATTTAATAGGAAGAAGATGGTTAATTGCTTATGAACTTGTAATATATTATGGTAATTGAGCAAACAGTTTCCAACTTTTGGTTCAAGGCTTAATTTTGAAGAACTTTTGACACGGCTCACTTTTTTGGTGTCACTCTTTTGTTTCTCCCTTTGTATTCGCATGCTGTTCAGTAGCTATAATTATTCTATTGCCATGACTATATACAGTGGATGATGCACGATAATCTTCACTGGTACGAAAGAATCGCTTCTCAGCTTGCTTTATCACTTCCTATGGCTCGCGATTTGCACTGTGACATACGGCAATCACAACGTGAGGTAAACTAATTCTCCACAGTTTTCCAACTGTCTTTGTGATCCTTTTAAACTTGATATGCTTTCTTGGATTGAGGGTTGACTTTTCAGACGTTTATTTTGATTGTTGGAAATTTAGAATGTTGTGATACTCTTCAACCAAGTCAATATATGGCTGTCTCCTGGATTAAATGTGATAATCAATAATCTAACCTTTTAAAATGATGGCATTTGAAGTGGTCGTAAAATTGTGCCTGTCTCACTGTCTTTTGATGATAATTGACTGACACTCTTTTATCCTGTTTTTAGGCTACTATCAATGTGTGTACTGCTATAGACCCTGGTAGTTTCTTTTTGCTTCTTTAATAGCTGAAAAGGCATGTGATTTCAAACATGTCCTCTTTTCTCTTGTCCGCTTTCTGGTTGTACCTCTCGGATCCTAAGACGCAACTTATTCAAACATGTCCCCTTTTCACTGGCGAAATAAAGTCGGCCCATTTCTGCAGTTGTCAAGTTTCTAGTTGTGAAATATCTTTCTAACACTCATAATTTGAAATCAAGTACCACTATTTCGCTAGTGATGACCTACCTAAATAATGGAATTATTTATTCTCCTCTTAACAATTGCTTACCGACAGACATGCTGCTAAGTAAATTGAACAATTCCAGAGAAATGGAGTACCTATTTTGGTTTCTGGGTTTTCAGCAATATTCAGTTCAACTACTTTCAATATAATATGAGTGCTCTCTATTTTCCACTGTCATGTCCACTGTGCAGGATGCTGATTGCAACTCATTAACCTGCAATATTCCATCAAACAAGCTTCCGAAGTTAGATAACTTAACTTGTGATAGTGTAAGTTGTTATCAGTCAATAAGTTCAAGGATCTTTTTGCTAGCAATGATTCAATATGGTGCTTGACTTCTTTGACTGTTCATAACAGATTAGAACCTCACTTACAGATCTTGATCATTTAACCTATTTGTGATATGCAGCAAACTTGTGGTCTTGAGTTTGATGGTGCTTCAAAAGGAAATCCTTGACCGGCTTGTGATGGAGTCGTGCTTCGAACTCTCAATGGAAATGTGGTATGGAATTGCTTTCTATAATTTACAATGTTGTTGACTATCAACCGTTCAAAATCACTGGCTATTCAAATGAGTTAATATAAAATAACAGCTTATCTATTTGTGATTCTCACAGCACAAATAGTACTACTCGTAAGATATATATGTTTCTCAATAGTAATTTGTAGTATTGTACATATGCAGGCTTAAATAAACGTTGATTTGTTTTCAAATTGCCCCGCAAAGCCATGAAGAGTTAAGGATGAAAACTTGACGCAATGTTGCTAGTTAGAAGGAGCTCAAATATATGGAACAAACAAGGAGTATTACACTATTATATTAGTTTTTTAATTTCATTTTGTATCTTAGCATCATTATTATCATTATTTAGTCAAAAGTATTCTACCGGTATCTATTTATGTGTAAATCTAAGAATATTTATGTTCAAAACAATGTATATTCATAAATTATGGGTTTTGGAAATGTATTTTTTCTAATTGATTGAAGCTCTCATTTGAGGCGTTTTCCCCATTAAAAACGCCTCAAATGTAATTTTTTTAAATAAAAAAATACCTATTTACATCGGTTTTAGTCAATAAATGATGTAAATAAGTTGATATTTACATCGATTCTGCACCAAAAGCGATGTAAATTAGATGCTATTAACATCGGTTTTACTTAGAAATCGATGTAATTTAAATGCTATTAACATCGGTTTTACCTAGTAAACGATGTAAATTATACACAATTAACAACGGTTTTAGAACCGATGTTAAGTTAAAATACTATATACGTCGCCCCCAGAAACATCGCCACAAAACCGATGTAAATGGGGCAAAATAACCGATGTCAATGGCACTTTTTCTACTAGTGAACTCAGTACTCATAAAACCAGTTGTAACACCCCGTATTTTATAATAATATTTTATTATAAAAGTATTTTATTAAATTGATTATTTTGGAATTTATTAATGTATTTTGGAAATATTTATATTTATATTTATCGTCTTCGTTTTCTATTTTATTTTAATCTACTTTCGGAAAGGTTAAAATGTCCGTGCACGATTTTACTATTTCAATTTAATAGTTACTTTTCCTATTTAAGCTTTTCTAGCGTCTTAATAATATCCAGTTGGAATTGTAATCAGATAATCCATTGTATAAGCTAATGGACCATAAGCCCACTAGTTAACCTCCTCTATCCTTATATAAATACAAAACCCTAAAGCTAGCAAGCAGGTTGCTCATTCTTTTCTTTCTCGCGTGAAATCTAACCTAGCAGGCAAGCTGCTCTCTCTTTCCTTCCGCGTGAAACGTGCGGCGTCTTTCTCTCCTCCTTCTCTTTTGTTCTTCTTTTCTCCCTTTGACTCCATTGTTGAATATCTTTCTTTCTTCCAAATTCATACACAAATTATATTTTCATAATCTTTGCTCTTATCTTTACAACATATTCATCTCCAAATAATTTTATGGGGATTATTTGTATAGACCTTTATACCTACGTTTTGGGTCTCTTATTTTTAATGGGTAAAGAAGAAGAAGAGTCTTTTATGGTGCTTTCATGGATTTGGTTCGGGTATTCTTTATAGTCGTTTTTGGGGATGTTGACACGTGTTGGAGACAAGGCTTTATTGGTCGTATTCTTTATGGAGGTTTTCATTAATTGCTAAAAAGGTAACTAGGTGTTTTCTTTTAATTGTGTTTATGCTAATTGATGTAATTAATATGATTTAATGATTGTCTTGTATGATTGGTACGTGTTAGATTGTTTATTATCATGTTAATTATGTTTTCGCATGTTTGTATATGTTTTAATGTATTAATTATATGTCGTATGTTGTTTATATGTTTATTATGGGTGTCATGAACGTAATTAGGGTTTCCGAATCAAACCCTAGTGGCGGCATGATAGGCGGCCAAGAGTTCTCTCCAAAGTTATAGCTAAAGCTAGTATAACCTTGATGATGATTCAAGTGTTATAGCTAAAGTTAATACAACTTTGGGTAGTTACTCTAGTTATGGCTGAAACAGGTATAACCTTGGAAATATGATTCGAGGTTATAGCCGAAGCTACTATAACATTGCAGTACGAGATAAGGTTATAGCTGGAACTAACATACCCTGAGATTTATGGCTTAAGGTTATGGTTGGAACTAGTATAACTTTGAGTTTCGTGTCAAGGTTATAGTTGAGGTAAGTATAACTTCAAGTTATATGTGTCGAAGTTATAGTCGAGGTTACTATAACCTCGCATCCAGAGTTTATGTTATGATTAGAATTACTATAACATTGAATAGTTAAAGTTAAAGTTATAGCTGAAGTTACTATTACATTGGTTGCTTATACTTGCTTCACATGTTGTATTGTGTTCAACGTGTTATGTCCTTGTGTTTGCATATATATCTTTGGTTACTCTTGTTCATATGATAAGTAGGGTAGTCAGTTATACTATCCTATGAGTTGAGTCGTGATGTTGTTCACGCATGTTAGTACTGATCGGTTATCTTTGTGCATTTGTGGTTTGCTAGTTTGAATAGATGGCGGTAGTATCAGTTATATACTATCGGAATGAACTAACGCCACCCGTCGATGCGGGATTTATTTTGGTCTGTGTTCGGAACTAGCCGAGGAGGCGGTGGTTATACGCTCTACGGTTCCCGAGTGTCGTTCGGTGTACAATTATTGCACCGAGAGTCCGCCAGGTCTTAGACATATAGGCGGTGGTTATACGCTATACATAGTACCGTGGAGGCGGTGGTTATACGCTCCATCGATTAGAGGCGATGGTTATACGCTCTAACGGGTGTTCGCTCTATTCGCTATGCTTGATTGCTAGCTTTATGCCTTTCACATTCTTTGTGGATTGTGTGTTACCATGTTCGCTATGCTTTGTTGCTAGCTTTGTGCCTTAGGTTGTTGTGGGTCGTTTGTTACTACTAGTCTTATAAGTGTTCATGGTCTAGTGGTTGCATGTGGTCTAGGTTTGCATGATTGCGTCCGTTAAGATTGATTAAGTCATGATAAGCTTTGTTGGGTCTTTCATGAGTATAGATGATCTCGCATGTTTACTGGTTTTACATTTCATTTGTTAATGATTGTTGATTATATTCGATTGTTGTAAACATGACTGGGAGAGCATCTAGTTACTCCCGACTGATTGTCGACCCCCTTCTCAGGTTGTTTGATTCTTTCTTTGTTTTGGATGATATCTTACTGGGAAGTTCTGTGCGGCGAGATGAATAATAAATTAGGACTTTACTTTATGTTTTAAGAACCTTTCGAATAATGTATTAGTTTGTTTTGGAGTTAGTAGCGAACCGGATTTGGGCTTGGTGTTTCCGCCACCTTGACCCTTTTTTCAGTATCGTACTCTGATATTCATTTTTTATAAGTTTTTCCTTTGTTTATAATCCGGGTTGTTACAGTTGGTATCAGAGCGAACACGCTCCCAACTCTCGCTTAAGTTGATGACTACAATAAATAACTTAGTAAATGAGTGAGAGTAAATGGGGTAGAAACAATTAAGGACTTGTTTGTTTATGCGTTAATGTTACGTATAATTATTAATTGTGTTACATTTGTTGTTTATGCACATGTTTCTTTATGCTTTAATGTTGCATATCTTTATTAATTGTATTACATTTGATGTTTGTGTACTTACTGTTCATGCCTTAATGTTTCGCATCGTTATTAATTGTATGACACGTGTTATTCACTACTTGCTTGTTTGTGTCTTAATGTTACATATCATCATTAATTGTATTATATGTTTTGTCCATGTATTTGTTTGTTTATGCCTTGACGTATCATAATGTTATTAATTGTGTCAAATGTTTTGTTCGTGTATTTGTTCGTTTATGCTTTAATTTTATCGTTATTTATCGCATTGAATGTGTTCTCCACGTGTGACTTTTTCGAGCATGCTTGGTTGATTTTAAAGACGGTCAATTTTAAAAATGTCCTTTGCATGTTACTATCGTGCATTTTGGTTATATGTCGGTCAAAACTTTAATCTTTGGTAACCCGAGCTTTACTCTTATCGTACTTTCATCCTTTTTGGATCATTTGGTGGTGTTGTCCTTGTTTGAGGTGATTTCGAGGTTGATCTCATGTGGTTTCTTGAGGCATCAAGTTAGGATTGATGATGTTATGGATGTTCAAGTATGAATGGAATGAGCATTTATTATTATGGGTTTGGTATGGAAAAAAGTTTACCTTGGGAATATAGGTTGTTTTGACAATGTTTCCTTTGGGATTATAGGTGTTAAGTTCTTTTACGTATTTGAGGAAAACCTTATTGATGATAGAGAGTAATGATTTGTGGCATAAGATGTATGATTGTGGTTTCATGGTTTCACCAGAAGTGAGAGACATAATGAGTGGATTTATCTTATGGTATCATTTGGGAATTTTTGTGACTTATGCGCTTAACCGTTTGAGTTATTGGATTTTTATCTTGTGTTAAAGGAAAAGTTAGGCGAGTATTTATGGATCCAGAGTAGAATAATAGAAATGAATTGAATGTTATTGCGGAGTTAGATTGAGCATGTTGGGAATTTTGGAGACTATGCTTGTCTTTAATCGGAATATCATATTTGGGGAGTAAGAATCGTTATGGCTATTAGTGAGTTATGAAAGATTTTATGATTTATCCGTTAAGGAGTATTTACTGATCGTACGTTTAAAGGATTGATTGAAAGAGACGAACTATAATTTATGGACTTGCGAGATGTTAATGTTAAAATGTTCTAGCGTTGACTTAGTGAGCGACCATTTTGACGATGGTTATTGTTCCGGGTGTAATTCCAGAGCAAGTATAGTTACCACCCGTGGCTTGTTGAATGATGTCTTGAGTTGGATTCTCCTTTGGTCTTAATCGTTCCTCTCGGCCTCTCCTGCAACAATGAACGAACTGAGGGCTTGGCTTTGTGCCAAGCGTACTCACTCCGACGCTCAAGTCAGTAAACTTAAGGGATAAGTTGTTACTTGGCTGAATGTATATTGTAGAGAGATAAGGAAGATATTACCAGATGAATAGTGTATTTAGGTTTAGTTGTGGATTCGTTCCATCTTTTCCTCAATGAAGGTTGAGGAGTATTTATAGGCTTTCACCTTTTGTCACGTAGTGGCCAAGTGGCCAAGTGGCTAGCAGGTGGAAAGACTGATCTACCCCTCGGCCGAGGGACCTATGGCAGGCCGGCGGGCCCTGTTGACTCACCGCCGAGGGGTCTTGGATATGAGTACGCGGGTATGTGTCCCGGCTGGCAGGTTGTCACGCCGAGACCCAGGCTGACCGGTCGATGGGTTGCATCGGCTAGGCTGTCTAAGTCGTTGACTTGCTGTGGATATCTTTGACCTTGCTCAATATGTTGACTTGGTCAGCGGTGCAGAATATGCCCCATCAGTTATAATGGATCGTGGTGTCCATGTTCTGAGGATATAGAGATTGCTATGGATTGATTCATTAAGTATGATTAGGTGAAGGTCTTGAGAGTTAAAGGTTTTTGAGAGTTGATGGTTGTGAGAGATTATTATCTTGAGAGTTGATAATCTGTGGAAGGTAATGATTGTAAAGGGGCAATTTATATAGAGATTTGTTGGTCCTAAGGTATTATTGAGATACGATGAAAGGATGTTTCGAGACGTTGTTACCTTGAGTGATGATTGTACGAGAATTGTAAGACCTTGGTTATCTTGCTTTGTTTATTTAATTTTAAGGTGTTATCTTCGCGTTGATAAACTAGTTTTCTGGAGTCTTCTTTCCTTGTCATCCTCGCACGTGTTAACCATACCTCTTCTATTTGAGCCTTCAGATCAAAAGTTTCTTTTATCTTTGCTCCATCTCTGTTTTACCTAGGTTACTCTCTACTTGTTCTTTATTTCAACTCCAGTTCCTTCTTCTTTGAACTTTTGTAATTATCCTTTTACATTGATTTCTCTTTGAGCTTATACTTCCTAAAGCTATGTGTTCTTTTGCCTTGTGGTATTGCACGGAAATATTTTTCTTTGGTTTGCAAGTTATTTATTCTTTCATGGTAACTTGAAAATGTTTGAAATCTCTTTAGAGCTACTTGTGATCATCTCGTAGTGGGAGCTTGGATCCTTTGGCGAGCGATGTAGATACCCCGAATTTGATGTTTGGTTATTTGAGGTTGAGAACATAGTAGCATAGTGGTATGTGAATATGAATTGGGACAACATATAGAGTTTTGGAGAAAGAGTATTAAAGGTGTTATGGTGAGCTAAGAAAGTTTGAGGGTGTTTCTACATTGAGGATACATAGATGTTTGTTTGTTGTATATGAGGTTAAAGATGTTTCATTTAAAGTGTATGAGTGATTAATTGAAGGACATAGAATCATACAGACTTTTGGTGGATTCCTAAGGTAAAGATAATATTCATGGATAATAAACTGTGATTAGAAATTGAGGTTATAAGCGTTGTTATATGGACACAGATGATAAGATTTGTACGATGATATCATTTTATTATGTGTTGATGGAATTGCGTTATCGATGAATAAGTGTGTTGTGGTACAATAGGTACTAGCTTAACCTATGGTTTATGATTCGTTTGGTGCATAGGAATGCCGTGATCATGAGTGTTAAAAGGAAATAATTAAGTCTTGCGAGTGCGACTGATGATGTTGCCATGAGTTTGAGGTTGAATAGGATTTTGACAGTTTAGTCAGAGTTTGAGGTTTGAGATTGATGATTTTAGAAAGTAGATATATATCGGGAATCATCGAGATTTGTTGAAGCCTCTTGAGCTTAATGGTTATGAGTGGTAGTAAGCACTACTTGCTTTGAGGATTTTATGGTAGTAATGTTTTTAATGGTACTTGTGAATGGAAGAGTTTTCTCATTTGAAAGATGTTCTTGGTTTAGAGATTATCTGTTTGGGGTTTTGGTTAATGTCACATCTTATGGTGAATAGTGAAGCTAGAATTGGAGTATTTGTTAAAGGTTATGTGGATTTGGAGTGATACTAATGAGTTCCTAATCGTGAGAGGTTATATGATGTTTAATGATGGTTAATGATAGTAGAGGAGTGTTTGAAATATGAAGACTAGAAGTTAGTAGTTCATGAGACGAAATGTTGTACCTTGTGGAATGTTACTTATAAGTGTTGAGTGTACTTGGTGAAAGTGAGGAACTCAGTGATATTATGGCTTATGAGATGTGCTGGACTTTATGAGTGTCAACCACATGCTTAAAGGTGATGCATGTGTGAAAACGTTGTGGTATTACGACGACTAGGTCATACTGAGATAAGAGAGACTATTCGAGATGGAATTAACTTAACGGTCATTTTGGGTTGTGATGGTATGAGTTTGTTGTAACTTTTGAGATTGTAGAGTGTGTAAAGATGATAATAACATTCAGGATTTGGGATATCCTTTCTTTGGTTTTAGCGTTGATATGGATCAGAGTGCGCAGCGGTTAGGATTCCGAGATGACCTTTGTTGATGATCACTTGTAATTCTTACCTTCTTTTGATCTTATCTTTGAAATTCAAGTTTCGAGGGCGAAACTTCTTTTTAGGGGGTTGGATTGTAACACCCCGTATTTTATAATAATATTTTATTATAAAAGTATTTTATTAAATTGATTATTTTGGAATTTATTAATGTATTTTGGAAATATTTATATTTATCGTCTTCGTTTTCTATTTTATTTTAATCTACTTTCGGAAAGGTTAAAATGTCCGTGCACGATTTTACTATTTCAATTTAATAGTTACTTTTCCTATTTAAGCTTTTCTAGCGTCTTAATAATATCCAGTTGGATTTGTAATCAGATAATCCATTGTATAAGCTAATGGACCATAAGCCCACTAGTTAACCTCCTCTATCCTTATATAAATACAAAACCCTAAAGCTAGCAAGCAGGTTGCTCATTCTTTTCTTTCTCGCGTGAAATCTAACCTAGCAGGCAAGCTGCTCTCTCTTTCCTTCCGCGTGAAACGTGCGGCGTCTTTCTCTCCTCCTTCTCTTTTGTTCTTCTTTTCTCCCTTTGACTCCATTGTTGAATATCTTTCTTTCTTCCAAATTCATACACAAATTATATTTTCATAATCTTTGCTCTTATCTTTACAACATATTCATCTCCAAATAATTTTATGGGGATTATTTGTATAGACCTTTATACCTACGTTTTGGGTCTCTTATTTTTAATGGGTAAAGAAGAAGAAGAGTCTTTTATGGTGCTTTCATGGATTTGGTTCGGGTATTCTTTATAGTCGTTTTTGGGGATGTTGACACTTGTTGGAGACAAGGCTTTGTTGGTCGTATTCTTTATGGAGGTTTTCATTAATTGCTAAAAAGGTAACTAGGTGTTTTCTTTTAATTGTGTTTATGCCAATTGATGTAATTAATATGATTTAATGATTGTCTTGTATGATTGGTACGTGTTAGATTGTTTATTATCATGTTAATTATGTTTTCGCATGTTTGTATATGTTTTAATGTATTAATTATATGTCGTATGTTGTTTATATGTTTATTATGGGTGTCATGAGCGTAATTAGGGTTTCCGAATCAAACCCTAGTGG
Organism: Silene latifolia; assembly: GCF_048544455.1. Classification (NCBI taxonomy): domain Eukaryota; kingdom Viridiplantae; phylum Streptophyta; class Magnoliopsida; order Caryophyllales; family Caryophyllaceae; genus Silene; species Silene latifolia. The sequence goes on along the minus strand of NC_133526.1, from coordinate 78,789,316 downwards.
CGGCATGATAGGCGGCCAAGAGTTCTCTCCAAAGTTATAGCTAAAGCTAGTATAACCTTGATGATGATTCAAGTGTTATAGCTAAAGTTAATACAACTTTGGGTAGTTACTCTAGTTATGGCTGAAACAGGTATAACCTTGGAAATATAATTCGAGGTTATAGCCGAAGCTACTATAACATTGCAGTACGAGATAAGGTTATAGCTGGAACTAACATACCCTGAGATTTATGGCTTAAGGTTATGGTTGGAACTAGTATAACTTTGAGTTTCGTGTCAAGGTTATAGTTGAGGTAAGTATAACTTCAAGTTATATGTGTCGAAGTTATAGTCGAGGTTACTATAACCTCGCATCCAGAGTTTATGTTATGATTAGAATTACTATAACATTGAATAGTTAAAGTTAAAGTTATAGCTGAAGTTACTATTACATTGGTTGCTTATACTTGCTTCACATGTTGTATTGTGTTCAACGTGTTATGTCCTTGTGTTTGCATATATATCTTTGGTTACTCTTGTTCATATGATAAGTAGGGTAGTCAGTTATACTATCCTATGAGTTGAGTCGTGATGTTGTTCACGCATGTTAGTACAGTCAGTTATACTGTGCATTTGTGGTTTGCTAGTTTGAATAGATGGCGGTAGTATCAGTTATATACTATCGGAATGAACTAACGCCACCCGTCGATGCGGGATTTATTTTGGTCTGTGTTCGGAACTAGCCAGAGGCAGTGGTTATACGCTCTGGTTCCCGAGTGTCGTTCGGTGTACAATTATTGCACCGAGAGTCTGGCCAGGTCTTAGACATATAGGCAGTGGTTATACGCTATACATAGTACCGATGGAGGCAGTGGTTATACGCTCCATCAGTTAGAGGCAGTGGTTATACGCTCTAACGGGCGTTCGCTCTATTCGCTATGCTTGATTGCTAGCTTTATGCCTTCTGTTGCTGTGGATTGTGTGTTACCATGTTCGCTATGCTTTGTTGCTAGCTTTGTGCCTTAGGTTGTTGTGGGTCGTTTGTTACTACTAGTCTTATAAGTGTTCATGGTCTAGTGGTTGCATGTGGTCTAGGTTTGCATGATTGCGTCCGTTAAGATTGATTAAGTCATGATAAGCTTTGTTGGGTCTTTCATGAGTATAGATGATCTCGCATGTTTACTGGTTTTACATTTCATTTGTTAATGATTGTTGATTATATTCGATTGTTGTAAACATGACTGGGAGAGCATCTAGTTACTCCTGACTGATTGTCGACCCCCTTCTCAGGTTGTTCAGATTGCTGCTGTTTTGGATGATATCTTGCTGGGAAGTTCTGTGCGGCGAGATGAATAATAAATTAGGACTTTACTTTATGTTTTAAGAACCTTTCGAATAATGTATTAGTTTGTTTTGGAGTTAGTAGCGAACCGGATTTGGGCTTGGTGTTTCCGCCACCTTGACCCTTTTTTCAGTATCGTACTCTGATATTCATTTTATATAAGTTTTTCCTTTGTTTATAATCCGGGTTGTTACACCAGTATTGCTAATCACATGTTACTATCTTCAAAAGTCAAGCAACAACATCCATCATGCACATATATTATTTAACTTATTAATCATGTACTAACCGCAGGCTTTAATTTTATAACTTTTCGTAACACAAAACATTCTCATACATTACAAATCCTATTTCCATGTTACTAACGCAACAATATTATAAATCCACTTCATCATCTAAACATATTCATATTCAAAAAATCCATATTCTCATGCAATTGACACTCCATCTTTTCCAATCATTTCATCTATTTCAACCACATTCTTCATCTACAAGTGCATATGATACCACAGTAGACAATTATATGAACTTATTATCTAACTTTACGCAAACAGAATTATGTAAAATCATATCAAATACCCTAATCACAAGTTACTATTATGTACACATTATAAATCATTCATCCTGCAACATCATTATTCATCACATATTATCACATATGAATTACTTCCTTTTTTTTCCACCACATCATTCGTCATTCTCACATACTTTTCCAACTATTCCAATCAACATGGTAAACCAACTATCATCCAATATGCTTTCAACCAACAACATACAAAATCACACTTATTCATGCCACACATCACTATATTGGTACACAATTCACAAAATAAACACATAGCGATCCCGACTCATATCCCATGGTGAGCGGTTCAAAATTGTAGGGCGAGTTCGCGACTTTAAGACGTCTCCCAAGCCTTTGCATTAGCTCCTACAACTTTTACCCCGGGTTCATTTTAATTTGACTCCCTATATTCATTAGGTTCATTGGTTACAGGTTTCAGGATCGTCGCTTTGATACCATTTTGTAACACCCCCATACTCCAAGTGCCTTACCAGGACCACTCAAGGCATGGAAGTGCTACCATCTCGGTTACCCGAGGCAATGATAATCAAATGACAATGAAAAAACATAATTTAAATAACAAAATAGTTTAAAGTGATTACATGATCAAAACCAAAACCAAAACTGAAATACAAGATTCTCAGACGGTCTACTGCTAAAACTACCAAGGCTATAAAATATCGTCTGACACAGCGGAAGACTTCTAACTGCCACGTGATGACTCATCCCAGCTATCCCATACGCGTCATATCATACCTGCTCAATAACTGTTCACCACCCCCGAATGGATCACCACAGTTTTTTTAAAAACATTAAACGGGGTCAGTACTAATCACACAATTTATATAAACCAACAACACAGTAAACAAGCAGCTCACACGGTCATACACACAATCACACCCACTCCAATCAATCTCGCTCACCGACGTCCCTTTGGACCAGCCCTGCCAGTGGGGGACCGCAGCCGTACCCACCAAATCCCCGCTCATCATACCGAGCGATAACCCTGTCCCATTAATGTGCACATCCCCTCCCGTGGCGGGTTCCACGGAGGGCGAAACTAGGGCGTGAAGCCACTCCCGCAAGTGACTCCACTCAGCCGAGAACGCATCTCGAGAACCAGAGACAAACAATCACAACCATTAACCAGCAATCAAAACCAACAACTGTCACAATACGAATACGATAATATTCAACAATCACAAAGCACCAACAATGCATTATGGGACTAATACTGAGTAGGGAAAACCCTACCTGGAACAGCAACACAATCAGACGGTCTCAACAGCTGTATCAAAATTCCTCTTCTACGAATCCTCCTCCTAACATATAATCACATAATTACTAACAATCACAAAACTAACACAAATCCCCAATTCCCAAAATTAGGGTTTAAACAAAGTTAACTAAATACTATAAAATTGGTATGTAGATCTTACCCTTGACGCAAGAAAAACTATGATACAAAGAACAAGATGATCCGACACTCCTAGCCTTGGGAATTTGCCAACAACGCGACGAGAGAGAACTACGTAACTCCTTTTTCTTTTGAAAGGTTTAGAAAGGTTAAAAATGATGAAATAAACTGACGGAAACCTTTTATATCAAACTCGCGTTATTAGCAAAACCCGTCAAAACAACCCCGTAAAACACACTTACTCGATTGAGTAACTAACGTACTCGATCGAGTGCCGCTTACTCGATCGAGTACCAAGGCTACTCGATCGAGTACCCAACAGGTCAGAAACTATTTTAAAACGCAAAACACACTTACTCGACAGAGTAAGGGCCACTCGATAGAGTACCCAGAGACTCATAAAACCGTGGTATTACAGATATGAAGGAAAAGTAGATCTATATACTTACATATTCATATATGTTTAATTTAATTTGTCATAAAATTAACTAATGATCTTATGCATGCAAACTAACAAACAAAATAAGGAAGAAATATCCATTCTTACATTGGATTTTCGGTTAATATGGGCACAAGAGAGATCACCTTTCTCTCTTATTCTTGTGTTTTCCTTTAATGGAAGAACTAAGATCCAAGTATAAGATCTCTCCCAAAGCTATATACCCCAAGCTCACTCTTAATAAAATTAATACTATGAATGCTAGATAATATTAATTTTGTAGAAAAATGACCCAAAATAATTTGGTTTTAATCTCCCAAAACCGGTTAGGAGAGGAGAAGAGGAAGTGGAATATTTTTATCTCTCTAAAAATATTTTGATAAGATGAATGAATGAATAATCAAAAGACAATAACATTATTGTGTATAAGGTAAAATTGAGAGGAAAAACCAAGTGGTTTTCCTCTCTAAAAAACCGGACAAGAGGAGGGGGAGGGGAGCCAATGCATGCACTTATTTGTCTTCACAATGCACAATAGGGTTGCATGGCTAGATTAGTAGGTAATCATCATGCCCTCCACTAATATAATCAACATATAATTAGCTTAATCCTCCTCTAATTTTCGGTACATATAGTTAATATGGATTCCATATTATTTTTGTCAATATGTCACATGTCACATGTCACATAAAATTGCTATGTATTTTTAACATATTAAAAAATCAACGTATTAATGAAAATACGCCATATACAAAAACCGACTTAGTAATTGATAATTACTTGTACCAAAATATTTTACCAATTATAAATCACAACAAATTGTATTTATAATAATTCATTCAATTTTAATTGTTTCCTTAAACAATAATTTCATCTGAGTAAAGATACAATTCGATTACTCAGACCGTATCTCATTTAATCAAATTTCAATGCGATACGTAAATTTTACTTCCAAAATCATCCGTCAATTTTCAAGTAATTTAATTAACTCGTAACGTTATACGATTAATTAAATGATCAATTAAGAGTGTTGCCCTATAGGTATGACCTAGAGGATCAACGATCACACCGTCGCACGACAAGTAATGTCAAACTCTAGTCAGCCAATCATTACCGATATATGTTGATCAGTTGACAGTAAAAATACTTCCCAATTGTATTCTTTATAATGAGACTTAAACATGTGATCATCATGATCAACAGTCGTGATCGCATTATTGTCGGAGGACACATATTCCAACAATCTCCCACTTGTCCTCGACAAGTGTGCGTCACCAATTCTCTTGTCCTATTACTATCTCCCACTCAATGCAAGGTGTCTTTCAGGTCGTACTTGCAAGTGATCATATCGAGAGTGGTTTCCTCGATCTGGAGAATAACTGATTGACCGGATTTATCCACCATGGATACATTCCGAGCGTGGCCACTCATTTCCAGTTCATTACTCCTCGAGTGGCCCTGAGATATTGTTATAATCCTGACTAGGGATGGACAATTCCTATCGCACTCATTCCCTTCGATTAGCCACAGCCATCATAACCCAAAATATGCCCATTTGACCCCATTTACGAAGGTCGTAGTAACACAAATCAAAGTTAATCTGAAACTGTGCCATCTTAGGCGAATAGTCTTTAGTCAAAAGAATCGACTCATTTGAATACTATAGCAGCTCTCGCCACGACCAGGCTATATAAATTTGCCAGAACTCTATAAGCGGTCATTAGGTCCGACAAAAGTTCCTAACAGTCTGTCTATGTGATCGACTAGTCATTCTCATATGACTCTATGGCACTTGAACTTGCCATCAATCGCATCACACTCTAGTCACTTCGAGACGTCACCCCATGCAAGTGACTATGGCAAATACAATGTTAATCCACATTCACTTTAACGGGGTTCAATTTGTCTTCACAACCTGTTTGGATATAACAATGTAAAAGGTGAGTTAATAATAACTCAAACGACAAATGTCGACATCACACTCGGGTAGTCAATACCATATTACAACTTTGTGATGCATATCGTAAGTGTAAACACTTATTGATTGCAATGGAAGTTTAACATGCCATGTGTCCATGTGTTCAAACTTCTTATAATCGCATTTTCCTTTATGTTCATGTTATCTTCTCATAGCATGGACCTTACCAAGTACACATCAAGGTTCCCGACCTCGGTTTTGGTTCTTTATCTTGAAAGAACTTCCTTATCGATTATCACATAATGAACAAATTTGTGGTGAATGATATAACTTGTACTGATCAAGTACTACATCCACACACAAAGCACTAGGTACATGTTTTGTAGAGTCTTGCAACAATTTGTCAAGATGATTAGCCTAGCACTTCTTACAAGTCCTAGCATAGTTAGGAAAGATTAGTTTTGAGTAACTTCTTATTCAACTAAGTATCTTTCCAAAACTTCTTATTTCTCCTTTAAGCTTGAAAGGCTTAGGATTCTCCTAAATCCTTACAAGTGCTCGGATTTTCTACAATATGTGCAACCTCTTGACACATAACAGAGCATTTTATCAAACACCGAAATCGCTCATTGGATTCTACTCGAGAATTCATGACGTTTCTTTTATGGCTTACCAATGAATCATCATGCTCTTATGCATATGATTCACCATTGGACATGTGCATGATTATTCTAATGGCGGAAACATTAGTTACTAATAATCATGAGATCAACCGTTCTAAGGTTCAATGAACGACCATGACTGCTAATGGTAATTCCATTTTCATTTACATGAATAACCTATGTGAATGTTGATTCGACGTGTATCTCTTAATACTTATCCAACATCCCTTGATGTAATTGGATTCATCATAGTCCATTTTCATCCAGAATTGAAAACTCAAATGCTTATTTATGAAAGAAGGTATTAGCTCGTCATTATTCAATGAGTGATGAGTTGTAAACATTCAAGGGATGAAGGCTCCCACTAAATTCCATGTCTTCACATGAAAATTTCTAATGCTCCCACTTAATTCCACATGTTTCGAAATTGATTACTCAATTGAACACATTTCAAAATTTGGAATGTATGTTGCTTTGCAAAGTTATTAAGATGAAACCATATATGTTCCCATCATATCCTTTCAAAATTCCTATTTCGAAGAGGTCTCATCTTAACCTTATGGAAAGAGATTTTTAAATCTCTAATACATTCATATCATAATGATGTGCGGCAATGTCATTTATTAAATATGAGTAATATCTAATACACATCCTTCAAAATATCCCTTTTAGAAGGAGGTTTAACCAATTCATTTTCATAATGAGGTTAAGTAATGACATCTGCGTGGTTTAAAACTTTGGCTATTGAAGATATCGGTATATCAATCCTTGCAACCTCTAGTCATAAATATCGCTTATTACTAGGATGTTACATTGATTCATTTAGGCTCTTAAGTAAATCTCAAGGTTGAAACTATTGGTCAAAATTTATCATAAACTAGTCAAAAACCTTGTTAAGACTTTATAGTCATTTTGTTCCAAAACTTTCTTTTGGTCTCCTCGTGTAGTTATCTTGAGAATATACTCTTATGATTACTTCACTTGGTCTCTTTAGTCATATAGAACTTACTTGAGACCATAGATCTCATCTATTTGGTATACTATGTGAATAGATATACCTTTCATTCAAATCATTCTACCTTGCGTAGATCTCATTTACACAAGTACACAATTTTATCTTGTCTCGTGTGATGTGTCCTCATTTTTCTCCCACTCTATCTTTAGAATAAATACACTATAGATTCAAAGATAGCATATGAGACACAAATAATGATGTTGAAGTTATAAGGAGAATTATCTCATAGATTGACTAATATTTCATATGTGTACTTGGTGATTGACATACCTTTAAGAGACTTCGTAGACTCAAGGTAACTTTGTAAATGATCATACACAAGCCTTAAGCATGTGGACATATAATGAAACCCGTCATTATATTTGTCTATTAGATCACTTTAAGTTATATGTTTCTAAGAGTAAGCATTTAAACATGAATTTTAGAACAAAAGGATAAAATGATAAAACGGGTGACTTGGGTTGCAAACCAAGTCACCATTATCCAAAATACAACCCATTATCCAAAATACCTTTCCATGTCGAACACGGAAACTTAAGGTTCTAAAATTCAAAACATGAATAAAATAAGACAATAAAAAGCGAGGCTCCATGAAAGCTATTCCTAGCTCCTTGATGGTTTCTTAAGCTTGCTTTTCTTTTCCTTTGTCTTTGCTTGGTGGAGGCCCTATTTACAATAAAAAGGGAGATACATTATCACAACTTTGTATCACAATACCATAGTTGAATTAGAAACATAAAAGAAAGGATAGTCATTTACCTCTTTGGAGTAATCTTTCCAGCCTTTATATCACCAAGGTATTTGGAACAATTTCTTTTCCAATGTCCCATACCATTACAATAATGGCATTTATCAAGAGGACCCTTCTTGATTTTTGAAGTGCTAGCTTCACAAGTCCTAGCTTTGGTGAATGTGGGAGCTTGCTTCTTACTCTTCCTCCCATTCTTCTTGAACTTCCCCTTACTCTTAGTGCTTATGTTAAGCACATCCTTGGGTGGGTTCACATTTAACCCCATGTCCCTTTCGGCTTGCACAAGTAACTTGTGCAATTCTTCAAGAGACACATCCTTGTCTTGCATGTTAAAATTCACCCGGAATTGAACATACGCTTTGACTTTGGACAAGGAGTGTAGAATCCTATCTACAATGAGTTCTTTGGGGATTTCAACCTTTTGAATTTTCAAGGTCTCGACAAGCTCCATAAGTTTGAGCACATGAGGGCTAACCTTTTAGCCCTCTTTGAAGTCGAGATCAAAGAATGCCGCGGCTGCCTCATATTGGACGATCCGCGGAGTTTGTGAAAACATTGTCACAAGTTTGGAGTAAATCTCATTAGCATTGCCCATTTTAAAGGCTCTCCTTTGGAGATCCACCACCATCTCAAATATCAAGACATTTTTCATTGCGTCGGACTCCTTTTGGTAAGCCTCATATGCTTCCCTAGTGGCGGCGGTCGACCTAGTAGTAGGTTCGGGTGGAGAGGCCTCCGTAAGGTAACGAAGCTTGTCGTCACCTTGGGCGGCTAATTTGAGTTGGGCATCCCAATCGGAGAAATTTGACCCATTCTTTTCAAGTTTACATCGATCCATGAAGAATCGGAGCCATGATGAACTAGCGAGAGGCGTTGCAATAGGGGTTGGTGTTGTCATTTGTTATGAGAAAAAGAAATGGTCTACAAAACAAAATAGAAGGAGTAAAACAAATGTCGTTTTAATAATAATATTCGTAAAAATGTATGATTTAAACAAGTTTTATGCATTTTTCTAGTGACCTCTACCCAACTAGATAAATGATTCCAAGACCCAAATTCATATCGACTTAGGCATGGTATGGCCGATGAAACCTTTATCAATATAACTCGGTGGATTAACGTTTTAATTGATTCTACTTTTAGAACTCTTGGTCGATAAAATTACTCTAATAATTATCTATAGCCCAAAACACATCCGACAAGGGCATGGTATGGCCGATGAAACCCTTATCGAAAAACTTTTGTTGAGTTCAATCCAAATTTCGAATAAATGTGTCCATGATCCAAATCCATATCAACTTGGGCACGGTATGGCCGATGAAACCCTCATTAACATGAACTCGGTGGATTAACATTCATCACCCACTTCCCCTACGTAACAAGGTTTGTACCCCGGTAGGGCCGAGTGCACTCCCTCGCGAAATAGGTTTTCATGGTTTCTACTATTTGGTAAGGCTATGTCTCAATTAATTGTTTTAGCGAGAGGTCATATCAATTTATTATCTATCACATTTTAAGTGAACTAAAGCGGTGAACTACGATAAATCTAATTGACACGGTCGATAAACTCGATGAAAGAAGATGCATGTTTTAGTTATGGCGATTTAGCGATGCATGTGACATATAAATAAAATGCAAACATAAAATAAATCCTAGTATGGCCTTCCTAAAATAGAAAAACTATTTAACTATTACATATTCGGAAACCAACTCCATTGGTCCCTTGAACTTCGGTTGTGGCACGCATCTCGAGGTAACACCGTCTTTATGTAACGCCATCTTGAAGAAATCCGTCTTTGGGAACTCCGAGATAAATTAAATTACATAGCAAATTACATAATTTCCTATTATACATTTGTAACTAAAATAAAATAAATCTATTAAATTACAAAACGGTGATACGAGATCACAATAAAATTACAACCGAATCGATATTCCCATACATTTCGGGAAATACCAATTAAAACTAAGGCCATACTAAGTAAAAATTACATAATTCAAAAATTACATAAATTAAAATTATGACAAACATAAAGAAAATGCAGCATTATAATATGTATGAACATGCCCAATTTAATGCTAAATCGCCTTTAATTAGCCAATATCGTATATTACTCGGTTTTTACGGATTTGCGTGATTTCAACATTTTACAATCACAAAAATTACATAAATTCATATTTATGTATAAGTTAATTACCCTAACCTCTTAGGACTCAAAATTTAGTCTTCACTAATTATTTGACCATAATTAACTCATATTTATTAAATTTGTTCATCAATGGACTTAAAATTATAAAAATAAGCTATAAACTTCAAATAAATCACAAAAATTTCAAATAAATTTGAAATTTGAAATTTAAACTCATGAACATTCTGAAAAAAAAATACCATGACACTCATAATGTTCAAAAACTTAGGTTAAAAATTTCGAATTTTTCCGGAAAAACAATGTTGCGGTTTATCGGTTTTATCTAAAATAATCATAAAAAAAAAACATGTGAAAAATTATATACATCAACTTTTCAATTTTAGATCTGAAAAAGATAATAAAATGCAACATATGATGTTTTTCTTTAGTCATAGAGTATGTTTTATCAATATTTCACTAATAAAGTCACTATTCATGCTATTTTTCTTCAAAAATCCATAAATCATGCAAAAAGACTTCACTATAGCCTATTATTTTACACACATCTTGTAAAATTGCATGTGACAACATACTAAATTTCTATGACCAGATTCGAAATTTATCTCATATTAATCTATTTTTCACCTAAATCCGAATTTAATAATGAAAAATCCATTTTTCGAGCATAAAAAGTCCAAAAATTATGAAAATTTACAGGTTATCTCAAAATAATATATGTGACAACATATCCAAAAATCACTGGAAAATACGAAGTATAGCTAATTTTAGTCCGAAAATGACATTTTTACTCAGAAAATCATATTTTAATGCCATTATTGTATAATATGAACAATAAAAATCCGTAAATTAACCAAAATATCCTAAAAACATTTTAGGACCATAAATTTTAACATGCATAAATTAATTTCGTGATATATCATAATGACACAAATTTTACAAGTTTTATATGTTAATGTTTATAACTCGGAAAAACTTTTAACCGATTTGCATACAAACAACCATGGCTCTTGATACCGATTGAAGGAAAAGTAGATCTATATACTTACATATTCATATATGTTTTAATTTAATTTGTCATAAAATTAACTAATGATCTTATGCATGCAAACTAACAAACAAAATAAGGAAGAAATATCTATTCTTACATTGGATTTTCGGTTAATATGGGCACAAGAGAGATCACCTTTCTCTCTTGTTCTTGTGCTTTCCTTTAATGGAAGAACTAAGATCCAAGTATAGGATCTCTCCCAAAGCTATATACCCAAAGCTCACTGTTAATAAAATTAATACTATGAATGCTAGATAATATTAATTTTGTAGAAAAATGACCCAAAATAATTTGGTTTTAATCTCCCAAAACCGGTTAGGAGAGGAGAAGCGGAAGTGGAATATTTTTATCTCTCTAAAAATATTTTGATAAGATGAATGAATGAATAATCAAAAGACAATAACATTATTGTGTATAAGGTAAAATTGAGAGGAAAAACCAAGTGGTTTTCCTCTCTAAAAAACCGGACAAGAGGAGGAGGAGGGGAGCCAATGCATGCACTTATTTGTCTTCACAATGCACAATAGGGTTGCATGGCTAGATTAGTAGGTAATCATCATGCCCTCCACTAATATAATCAACATATAATTAGCTTAATCCTCCTCTAATTTTCGGTACATATAGTTAATATGTATTCCATATTATTTTTGTCAATATGTCAATATGTCACATGTCACATGTCACATAAAATTGCTATGTATTTTTAACATATTAAAAAATCAACGTATTAATGAAAATATGTCATATACAAAAACCGACTTAGTAATTCATAATTACTTGTACCAAAATATTTTACCAATTATAAATCACAACAAATTGTATTTATAATAATTCATTCAATTTTAATTGTTTCCTTAAACAATAATTTCATCTGAGTAAAGATACAATTCGATTACTCATACCGTATCTCATTTAATCAAATTTCAATGCGATACGTAAATTTTACTTCCAAAATCATCCGTCAATTTTCAAGTAATTTAATTAACTCGTAACGTTATAAGATTAATTAAATGATCAATTAAGAGTGTTGCCCTATAGGTATGACCTAGGGGATCAACTGATCACCACCGTCGCACGACAGTAATGTCAAACTCTAGTCAGCCAATCATTACCGATATATGTTGATCAGTTGACAGTAAAAATACTTCCCAATTGTATTCTTTATAATGAGACTTAAACATGTGATCATCATGATCAACAGTCGTGATCACATTATTGTCGGAGGACACATATTCCAACAAGATACCCCCAAAAAAATAGATAACTATTGACCAGAACAGTGGGAGTATTTTGAAAGGATTTAAAAAATTGGGTAAATTAAAATCTTATCCCTTAGTATTATAAAGAGTGAGACCAATGTCACTTTGAGAGAGGAAGTGGTGGTCACTTAAGGCAATATCCGTAGTTTAATTATTTATTACTATAATAAATTTATAAAGAGGACAGTTAATTTAGAATAAATTTTAGAGAAAATAGGACAATAAAAGTAAAATAGGGGGAGTATCACTCTTGTGTTACATATTATATACACAGTAGGTCTTCTGAGAGATCGTCTCCCACTAAATTAGTGGGAGACATAACATGAAAAACAAAAAATAAATAACTCCCTTCTTCCATCATGTGAGAAGTTTCTCAATAACGTTATTGAGAGACCGTCTCTCTAAAGTTTTGGTGATACAACCATATTGTATATTTATGAGCGTGAATAATCTACACGTTTATAATTGGGTCTTGTATCATGCTTACACCCGTGTCGTATATCATGTTAATAACTTCGTAAAGAAACGAACTATACCATGTGCGAAGTTCTAAAAATGTTTTTAATAAAATAATTGTTGCAAATAGAGATAGAAAAAGGAGGAATAAACTTATTAAGATTATGAAATGGTAGTTGGTACTCGATCTGTTCCGGTCTTTTTTTTTTATTCCATTTTGGAGGATCTCAATCAATTGTTGTCTTTCTATTTTAGATTTGTCTTTGATGGTCAATTGAATCCTCCCCGCTTAATTTAGTCTACTTGTCATCTAATAATTGACCTTTTTTTTGCTTGTCTACTTATTATCTAATAATTGACTCCTTTTCTTTCTGCCAAAACAAAAGGCAAACAAATCAATTGTTTATCTTTCTATTTTAGATTTACCTTGAATGGACAATTGAATTCTCCCCACTTAATTTAGTGTACTTGTCATCTAATAATGACCCTTCTTCTTTCCTTGTCTTTCTCCAAAATAAAAAGCAAACAAATTGACCAAAATAGAGGGAGTATATTCCATTTTATTACCCTACTTCTATTTTGAAATGATTTTAGGAAAAAAAAATCATAATAATTTTATTAATATAATCCAATTACCAACACTACAACATTACATGAACATTCAAAAGTTATAACCTAATACGTTGGATATCCAAATACTTACTCTAATCAAAATATGAGACATGAATATATTTAACGATAAACATTTCCGTTTATTTGGAGAGATTTTATGGAGAATGATATGCAATATCCATTTTTTTATATACGGAGTATCATCTTTCCCTGCAATATATTATGCGAGGAACTTGGAAGATACAACTTCGCTTTAAAATACACAAAACATAGAGTTATATGTACATAGCTATATCATATATACAACTAATATATTCCATATAAGGATTAAAGATGGCAAAATATGAAGAATGCGAAAATAATAGGAAGCATAATAAGTATGTTTGAAATTGATGAGAGACAAAAATAAAATAAAATTATAAGGATATGAGAGACTAAAAATTACGTCCAATTGGTGACAAAATAGTAAAAAGCTTCCTTTTTTAATGTCGTGAATTTAACTTGTTGATTATATTTCTGTTATGGAATTTTAGGTATTTAGGGCAATTAATTATTAGGCCAATATTCTTGTCAATAATGACACCCGAGATTCTTGCCATTAATGATTAGATTTATTACTTTAGACATAATTTATGTAGTATTTTAAAGGCAATGAAATTAATTGTTATATAGTGCAAAATTTATGTACTATTTTAAAGGCAATCAAATTAATGTGTGATGATAATATTTTAATAATAAAGCCTTTCATATGGCTATGATGACACGTGACATTCAACGGGATAATCGATTTCAACTTTAATATAATATATGATATTTTTTTCGAATTTTATGATACTTTTGGTATGTTAATTATATACATTACGATATTATTCGAATTTTATTGGTATGATATTTTTCGACTTTATTTTTCGGTATATATACATTATGAACATATAAAATACTCCAAATAAATGCTAAATTATAAAACTAATTTTCTTATTTGCCATTTTTGCGGTATATTCTATCACAGCTTAAGGAAAGATCATATTGATAGGCTATATTTGTTATGCTAAATTATACTCCGAATATTGTTCTTGTTAGGTTAATATTGTACCCAAATTCTTTCCTAAATTTCACCCCAAATCAATTTAAAATTAGCCACTTCTATCGAAAATATCTCCTAAAAAATTGCGCAAATATCTCCTAAAAAAATTATACCGAAAATATGATAAAAAATGATACTGAAAATATCTGCTAAAAAATTTTCAAGTTGATTTGTTGAAATATTCTACCGAAAATAACTCCTAAATTTGCACACAAATAAACTTCAAAATTAGCAACTTTTTTTTTTTCATGTTTACGTAATTGCACATCTTATATATATATATTTTTATTTTTTTTAAATAGAGAATGACACGTGGCGTTTGAAGGAGTTGTGACACGTGGCGTATGATGGAGTGGCCGGTTGTTGCTTTAATATAATACTAGTATTGGTGCCCGGCTTCGCTCGGGCTACCTCTACTTACCATTTAATTGTTTTTTCATTAAATAAAATTACTTAAAGTTTCATAACCATAAATTTATCATTAATAGGTTTTTCTATGACATCCTAAAATTACGATGAAATAAATTTTGAGACAAATTCACTACTCCCGCTATTAATATTTTACTCTTATTAATGAAACAATAGTAATATTTCACTACTTGCCCGTAATCATTAGTACTTTCACTACTCCCGCCGTAATTATTGTTACTGTCGCTACTGCCGCATAAATATTGATTATTTCACTACTCCCGTTGTTGTTTCTACCACCTTCACTAATCTCGCTCATAATATTGTTACTTTTACTATTCAATGAGTGATAATTACTATCATATAACTACATCTATGTTACTACAATTCTTTTCTTTACAGACGAAATTACTTTTACTACTTAGGCATGTAATTTTAAGAGGATTATATATTATATAAATATATTACATATATGCATTAAATCAAATCGAAAAAATTATGAAATATTATATATTATGGAATCTAAAATTGCATAAATTTTAAATTTAATATATAATTTTATGATGATAATAATTAGGGTTATTTCATAACAATAATCCATCCTATTGGTGATATGCAATAATCACTCCATCCTATCAATAATCTCAATTAAATCCAACCTAAGCACCATACCTTCTAATAACGAACCAACTGATATTTTTTTATGTTTATGTGTATCAAATAAACCAAGTACTTGATTCATCACTTGAAAATATTACACATAAACATCACATATACCAGCTAGGTTGTTCAAAAACTATCAAATATTCCAACATAAACTTCAAAAAATATCAGTTGGTTCGTTATTAGAAGGTATGATGCTTAGGTTGGATTTAATTGGGATTATTGATAGGATGGAGTGATTATTGCAGACCACCAATATGATGGATTATTGTTATGAAATAACCCTAATAATTAATACCATAAGTGTGCATGTTTATACTAATTAATTATTTTATTTTAAGGAAATTGACCATCTTCTAGTCTTCTATAAATATTTAGGAAAATTACCAAACATCTTTCTTTTAGTCTCCTTGAAATTGACCATCTTAATTAATTACTTTATTTTAAGGAAATTGACAATGTTTTAGTCTATTAAAAATGTTTAGGAAAATTACCAAACTTGTATATAATTTAATTTTAACCCAAACTATATAATATTTGCATTGAGATCCCTTAATCGGGTCCATCACACGGTGCTAGTGATTTAAAACTATATAGTATAATTAATTTGTATAACTTTCTTTAATTACATTGAAGTCCCTTGGTTTCTGGAATTAATATATAGTATTGATAATATAATATATGATTCCCCTTGTTAATAGACCGGAGAGATCCACTCTTTTTGCCACTTTGATATTTATAGTACGAATATAGTAGTACATTTTAAAAATTTACGCAAGTCAAAAACCCTCTAACACTCATCAAACAAGTAAATCAACTTGATTGTTCTTAGCCTAACACTCTTACTAATTACTCTGTACCAATTAGGTTAGGTACAAAGTAATTAGCTTATTTGTGGATAACAAAAACGTGAAATTTTAGTAAAAAAACACTATTAGGCCCTATTTTTTCTTACTTAATTTCAGTTCATTCTAGTTTAGCTTAGTTTAGTTAAGCTCATCTCTTCACAAATTACTCTTACTTCAATTTTTTCATTTCAATTAAGTTTAATTCAATCTAACTTTATTTAATTTAGTTCAGTTCAATTCATCTCCTATTAACCCAAAAAAACAAATCCATTATCTCCCATTATGGCTAAGCTTACGGATACGTCAAAATAATAATGGATGGATAAGTCTAAGAATTATTGGATAAGTAGAAAGAAAACTTGGGAGATGTACAAGTCGATAGTAATCTTGTACGAGTATTTATTTTCACCGCTATAGTTTTCAGAATAATCGGACTCATTAATTCTCCAAGTCTCCGTATTAGTTTGTGACTTTACGTATCAATGTATCATGCTCTAAATCTAAACGTACGGTCAATAGGGACGGCTTTTATTCATAGTTTATTTATGTACATAACCTGATAACCTGCTGTTGTGTACTTGTGTTTGATGTACATATACAAAAATCTGTATATAAATAATGTACTCCGTATTAATTAATCTGTTGATTTAGACGGCGGTATGAACAATATATCGTAAGTTTAATTTGTTGTACTTTTATTACTTACTAGGTTTGGTGCCCGGTTTCGCCCGGGCTACCTCAACTTACCATTAATTTTTTTTCATTAAATAAAATTACTTAATGTTGTATAACCCATAAATTAATCATTAATATATTTTTCTATAACATATCCTAAAATTACGATGAAATAAATTTTGAGACAAATTCACTACTCCCGCTATTAATATTTTACTCTTATTAATGAAACAATAGTAATAACATTTCACTACTTGCACGTAATCATTGTTACTTTCACTACTTCCGCCGTAGTAATTATTGTTCTTTGCATGCTCATCGCCGCATTAATATTGATAATTTCACTACTCCCGCCGTAATTATTGTTACTGTCACTACTGCCGCATTAATATTGATAATTTCACTACTTTCGCCGTAATTATTGTTACTTTCACTATTGCCGCATTAATATTGATTATTTCACTAATCTCGTTGTTGTTTATACCACTTTCACTAATCTCGCTGATAATATTGTTACTTTTACTATTCAAATGAGTGATTACTATCATATAAATATATAACTATATCCAATGTTACTACAATTCTTTTTTTTATTGACGAAATTACTTTTAATACGTAGGCATGTAATTTTAAGAGGATTATATATTTATATAAATATATTTCGTATATGCATTAAATCAAATCGAAAGAATTATGCAATCAATATATATTATGGAATCTAACTTGAATTATTTATAACCTACTTATTATATTTTTATATGTTAAATAATTAACATCTCTATACATCTAATAAACTATAAAGTTTAATAAAATTGCATAGATTTTAAATTTAATATATAATTTTATGATGATAATAATTAATACCATAAGTGTGCATGTTTATACTAATTTATTATTTTATTTTAAGGAAATTGACCATCTTCTAGTCTTCTATTAATATTTAGGAAAATTACCAAGCATCTTGTTTCTTTTAGTCTCCTTGAAACTGACCATCTTAATTAATTATTTTATTTTAAGGAAATTGATCATCTTAATTAATTATTTTATTTTAAGGAAATTGACCATGTTTTAGTCTCTTACAAATGTTTAGGAAAATTACCAAACTTCTATATAATTTAATTTTAACCCAAACTATATAATATTTGCATTGATATCCCTTAATCGGGTCCATCACACGGTACTATTGATTTAAAACTATATAGTATAATTAATTTGTACAACTTTCTTTAATTACATTGAAGTCCCTTGGTTACTGGATTTAATATATAGTACTAGTATTGGTGTGCCGCCCTTCGCCGGCTACCTCTACTTACCATTAATTTTTTTTTCATTAAATAAAATTACTTAAAGTTGCATAATCCATAAATTTATCATTAATATATTTTTCTATGACATATCCTAAAATTACGATGAAATAAATTTTGAGACAAATTCACTACTTCCGCTATTAATATTTTACTCTTATTAATGAAACAATAATAATAACATTTCACTACTTGCCCGTAATCATTGTTACTTTCATTACTCCCGCCGTAACCGTAGTTATTGTTACTTTCACTATTGCCGCAATAATATTGATTATTTCACTACTCCCGTTGTTGTTACCACCACTTTCACTAATCTCGCTGATAATATTGTTACTTTTATTATTCAAATGAGTGATTACTATCATATAACTATATCTAATGTTACTACAATTCTTTTCTTTATTGACGAAATTACTTTTACTACTTAGGCATGCAATTTTAAGAGAATTATATATTTATATAAATATATTACATATATGCATTAAATCAAATCGAAAGAATTATACAATATTATACATTATGGAATCTAACTTGAATTACTTATAACCTACTTATTATATTTTTGTATGTTAAATAATTAACATCTCTATACATCTAATAAATTATAAAGTTCAATAAAATTGCATAGATTTTAAATTTAATACATAATTTTATGATGATAATATTAATACCATAAGTGTGCATGTTTATACTAATTAATTATTTTATTTTAATGAAATTTACCATCTTCTAGTCTTCTATAAATATTTAGGAAAATTACCAAGCATCTTCTTTCTTTTAGTCTCCTTGAAATTGGTCATCTTAATTAATTATTTTATTTTAAGAAAATTGACCATCTTAATTAATTATTTTATTTTAAGGAAATTGACCATGTTTTAGTCTCTTACAAATGTTTAGGAAAATTACCAAGCTTCTATATAATTTAATTTTAACCCAAACTATATAATATTTGCATTGAGATCCCTTAATCGGGTCAATCACACGGTGCTATTGATTTAAAACTATATAGTATAATTAATTTGTATAACTTTCTTTAATTACATTGAAGTCCCTTGGTTTCTGGATTTAATATATAGTATTGATTGATTAGCCATATATGGAGTATAATAATACAATGTATATATTGTTATATACGCTTTTCTTAGCCATATATGGTGTATAAAACTTTTTTTTTCTTTTTTAAGAGATAACAAGAAGCAAGGCAGAAATAAGTGGAATACTAGGTAGTATCCCGCGCTTTTGCGCGGCCTGTTTGAAACTTTTATTATAATAATGGAAGAAAAATAATATAATTCATATATGACATTTAATATTTTTGTTTATAAATAAAATAAATTAATCTTTCTCAAATCTTATTTTATTTTTTTAGGTTTAACTTCAATGTATAATTAAAATAAAATACATACAATTATAATTATACGGAGTAACTAAAAAGTGATAGGAGTAATTAGTTATGCATGATCAACGTTTTATAAATAATTTTATAACTAATCAAATATCATATCAATTAAAATAAAATGTATTCGAATAATGTAACAATCAACATTAAGTTCTTAAATTAGATTTACGCTCCAAATTAGTTAATATATGTTCAAAATGATGTGAATATAATTTTAGGTACTTTTCAATTTTTTATGTATACCGTATGATATTTATGGATCAAACATATCAAGTCCAAACTAAACTTATTCTAATGTTTTAGTTGTGTCTTGCATGTATTATGTGTCAAACATATCTATTAGAAATTTGCTTTTTTTTTTTTTTGAAACAACACCCGCGAATTTCCCATTTTGACAATTATAGTTTATTAAACCGTTTGATTACTTTATTCTATATTTTGAATTATTCAATCTAATTAATTTTATTTTAAACACGATTTTTATAAAAGTAATATATTAAAGCTTATTTATATAAAAATACGTATTTTGGTCGGACAGTAATAATATTAGTTTCCGTCTTTTAAGTTAATATAGACTCGAGACATTTTTCCGTCTAGCTATAGACCGTCACATTTCCACTTGTGAGACTAATCTTTTCTCGACCTATCCTATATCGACAACACACTCACCTACCCTCTCACACTCTACCTTTTAAATAATTCTTTTATTATTATTATTATTGTTGTTGTTGTTGTTGTTGTTGTTGTTGTTGTTGTTGTTGTTGTTGTTGTTGTTGTTGTTGTTGTTGTTGTTGTCGTCTTGCTGCACGTCCTCACCCCTTCTTACTCCCTTTCTTTTTCGACTAAACTTGCAAACAACAACAATGAGCAGCAGAGCCTTCAAAACTCCATTTCCGCGAGATTCAAACCCCGATCCCTCCTCTATTTCTCAACCAAATTCTCTAATTTTTATACCATTCTCTTCCTCTTTCCTTCCTCCTTCTTTCTAGGTAAGAAAGTTTCGGTTTTGGTTAAGTTTTCGAAAATGTCGTCTTAAGACAACTCGGTTTTTGGTCTTATATAATCCGCTTTCTTCCTCCTAGTTGTCAAGCTTGAAGCCCGGAGGCTAGCTCGTGCCATTTTGGACATTTCCACTCGGAAATTTGAGAAGTTTAAGGTAACGGTGATAGGTTACTCGACAAGTGTTGAAATTTCGTTCCTTGTCTCGGTTCTTTACTATGTTTATCGTAAAGTTTCAGCCTTTATGTGTTTTCTCATGTGTGGAGTTAATTTTGTTAAGTTTGTGGTCAGTTTACTTGGTTGTTCGGGGTTTGCCATGGCTTAGCTTTCAGTATGTAGCCTGTCATGAGTTTCGAACTTAGATCGTTGTTTGGTTTTCTTTCGAGTACATGTTTGTGTTCCTGTTGATTTTCTTTTGCTGGGTTTATTTATGGTAAAAACGGGTGGCCGTTACTCACATTGTAAGCTGGTTCATTTCCGTCTCAACCCGGGGTTTATGTTCGTCTTTAATGGAACGAAATTTGGCTGCTTGAAAATCTGCGTTGTAACCGAATTGGACTGTTTATTCCTCTGTTTGGGAACGGTTTTATTGCAGCCTTCGGACTGTTTTGGGACAGTCAAAGGGAGGTCGTTTGGGGCCTGTGTTTGGGCTCGGTTCTTTGTGTTCTTTGCCTTATTCTTTACCTCTTGGTGCCTATCCTTCTTCTAAACTCTTTTTTTTTTCCTTGGAAGCTACTCTTTTACCCTCCTAACCTGTCCTTTGTTCCTTGCTTATCCTTCCTTGACGCCTTTTAGATAAATCTTTTTCTTTTGTGGGATGTTAATCTTGGTTGGATAATTTGGCTTTGTGGAGTTTGTTTGTGGTTCACCGATAACCCTGGTTTTGAGAGGTTGTGATATTATAAAGACTTAGGTAGTGTGATAAGACATACTTAGTGATTCTTATACCTAGTTCCTTGATAAAATAAGTATATTTGATTGGTGGATTCTGTATGTTAAGTGTGAGTTACCTATGATACTAAGGTTATGGAACTTGGCCTTGTTGTTTATACTTGGAAGTTTGAGTTGAGCTCGTGGTTGGCATAGTCGATATACTTTTGTGAGTGTTGTGATGATTACATGGGAACCATGATAGGCGAGAGTTGTTGCTAGTTTTGGAATCTCATTTGGGTATTGTGGACGCGGGCCCACAGGGGCGAAAAGCGAAGTAAGCTTTTCACTTCTTGGTTTGTTTGCATTTGTGGAGTCGCCACCAATTTATTGTGGAAAATTGGAAACCGTTCGAATACCTCGTGTCATGTCAAGACACAAAGTAATGACATGAATACTAAGCACTCGTTACCCTTAGCATTCTATGTCTAGAATGACTCTCGTGGATGCCAATGAACATGGATGTTCATAGAGATCTGGAGTAAGGGGTGAGGGTACGTATTAGGAAGCTCTTTTGATCGAACACCTAATCCCGCCCGCCTCGATAGCGGCCTCTACTAATGATTAGGGAAGTTATTCATACTTGATATATTGTCGATCATATGCATGCAATGCAACATCCGATAAATTAATCCTAGCATGTGAGAATTAACTAAGTCGGTTAACACGTAATTTAACATACAATTAATGTTGAGGTAGAAATTTAGGTTAATTGCATGTGAGAGCATACAAGCAATACAATAAAAGAAGTACAATAAAAATACAATAAAGAAAATTACAATAATTACATCAGATTTATTGATTTATGTAGAAAATACATTTAAAACCGATGATTTTAGAAAAGAAAGAATGAACAAATATTAGGTGATAATACGATTAATAATTAATTAAATACGTAATTGATAAAATAGGTCAAAGCAGAAACGGAAGTTCAGGGACATAAATCAACCGGGAACAGGCGCAGCAGAGCTGCGTCCCTTGAAAGAGGCGCAGCAGTCGCTGCGTCTGTTCCTGGGTTGAGTTCTGGCTGTGAAGCCGGAACCGCATCTTGTTAATGTTTATTGGTGAATTTAATGGTTTATTAATGATATTTGACTCGGATGAAAGTGATTAACATATTATTTACATATGAATGAGGTCATAAAAACGATAAAACACGGATGAAAATGGTTAGAACGAATTATTTACAAGATGAGACTAATTAAAGAATTAAACAAACCAAACAAATTAATTAGGTTAAACAAGTTATTAATGATGATATAATGATGGTGACGGTAAACAACAGATGCAAATTTATCAAAGAATGAATTCCAGAGATTCAATATGGATAAATCGAACCTCTAAAACCCGAATTGACTTAATGACGAAAACCCGCAAATATGAATTATAAGGGATTTAAGTCGGGATTTATGATGAATTAATCAACAATGAATTATTTACATGTTAAAATTATTATACTCGAAATTATTACGTTAATGAAACGATGAACAATCGAAAACGAAACAAAAACAATCAGACGAACAAAAGACGAAGGAAGAAGAAAGGAAGCAGGAACTGCGGCAGCCTCACGAAGAGGCGCAGCAGGTATTGCGTCCCTTTGAAGAGGCGCAGCAGTTGCTGCGTCCTTTCTCGACGGTTGTCTTCTGATAATCCGTAAAAAGGGTTTTTAAACAAGGTTTTACAAATCGGTTTTAAGCGTATTTCCGACATAAATCTTACAATTGTGATTATAAAAATAATAACAATAAACAAAAGAAGGATTATACACCCTCAGACTTACATGTTTGACGAAACGAGATGAACTAAGTTAACGTTTAGTGATGCTCGACTCGAATGTAGACGAAAGTGCCCTCTAGGAGGAAAACGAACAAGATTGATTAATGTTGATTGATGTGGAGTTGGTCAAATTGGTCGGTCATGCAAAACAAGGCTGGTACTCAGAAGGATCCGAGCTTACGTGGTCGAAAGTTCAAGCACGTAGGCGCCAAAAAGTAAGAACATGGTCTAGAATGCAAAGGGAGAAGAGAAGGGCGGACACTCGCGTGAGAAATATGTGAGACCGAAGGTCTCTATTTATACCAATCACACGGAGGAAATTAGGGTTTTCGGAGAAACTTTGGAAGTGAATCTCGAAAAGATACGGAAAATATGCAGAAAAGGACTGAGGAAGAGGCGCAGCACTTGCTGCGTCCTTTCCTCAGTGGTTTCCTCCTGCGGAAGAAAGATTTCCGCGTTTCTATTATGGAATAGCGGATTAATCTCGTTTCCTTAATATTTTGTGTGAATATTATGGGAGATATTTTACCAAAGATCAAAAGATTGGAAAATATGGAATAGAAATATCCGGAACATTCCAGAACATTCTGACTCGGTTATTGGAAAATGAAGACGGTTTTTGACCCGGACTCCAAATGTACTCTAGTTACTGCCAAAACGACCGTATCGGCACGTAGATGACAATTAAGAGGTAGACATAAATGTTTGAGCGATCACTTGACGATAAACTTACGAACTGTCACAAATCGTTCCGCATACCAAACATGCGGCCCAATCATCACCGGGTGGTTTGCGGGAGGTGCAGAAATGAGGTACCTACAGAGCCCCCACTTTGACTGAGGCTTGGACAAGGCGAAAGTCAAAGTATAGCCATCAGGTCAATCGAAGATTACAACCTGACGACGCGAGGCGGCTCAAGGGGTCTGAGCCAAGGACCTGTCGTCGGGAACATTTTAGAGTCTGTCGACTATCGGGGAGGGTCGTTTAAAGTCCATTAGACTACGTAAGGAGGCTCGCCAGCCATAAGAAGAGACCATACCTGAAATTCCTTGAAACTCCAGGGGAAACAAAACGCGATATTGGGAGAAGGCAGTAGGACGTAGTCTGGCACTGCTGGGAGAAATCTGCTTGGGTCGTCTTCAAACAAACTTCGGAAGAGCTTGGGGTCAATGTTGATCTCCATGACTCGAGAGGGACGATTGCCTGTCCGTAAACTCTCGCTAGGGGAACATAATCGGGAACTGATCTCCATGTCTCGAGAGGGAATGTCTATCCGTGTACTCTCACTGGGGGAACATAATAGAGGCGTGTCGAAACACCTGTCAGAGAATATTCGCTCGTTGTGACAAGCTAGGTCTTGGTAAAAAATATGGCGACAGTTTGCTGTTGGCTTGGAAATACGGGTCCGGGCGAAGAATAAATGTCAGACGGACCAAATATGCGATATGACATCGAGGAAGAGGCGCACCAAAGATGGGCCCACAAAATAACAAACTTATAACGAATTTTCGAAAATTCATATAGAGGGAAACTGAGGAAGAGGCGCAGCAAGAGCCGCGTCCCTTGGAAGAGGCGCAGCACTTGCTGCGTCTTTTTCTGAACGTGGCATTCCTGAGTAAAAACTCGATGAAACAGGGGTTTATTTCATTATTTTGAAACATAAATTCTCTAATTTCTCTCTCAAATTCCAACCATTTTTCGTCAAAATTTGATCAAAAACTCGCATTTGCCATGACTAATCGAGGTATGTGTATTATTTGTGCATTAATCTTCCATAATTGATCAAATTGGACCGATAAAATCAGGGTTTTCAACCCTTATTATGTCGAAAATTTGGGGCTTTTCCCCCAAATGATGTTGCCTTTCAAAATTGACCTTGTAAATGGCTAATTGGTAGTATAAGGATCGTAACCATGTATTTGTTTCGAATTTTCGTTGAGTTTTGAGCATTTGAGTGAAATTGAGACGGTCTCACAGCTAAACCGTAAATCGCTTCGAAAATAGCCTTAGGATTGCCCATTTGTGACGAAACTTGATATTTGGAACCCTTGTATGATGGGTAAACTTCCTATCATCTCTCAATTTTGATTTGTTACAGCTTTTTCATGACACTTCCTAGGGCATAATCGCCGTTATAACGAAATGCTGTCGAAATTCCGACTCGAACCCATGACTAGGCTTCAACTTAGGCTTGACTTGACCCAAATTACCACATGAGCGGACGGTTTTGTGGGAAAATTTCCAAAGATGGCGAGAAAAGAGCGATTTCGGAGCTCCGAAAACTCGAAAAATCCTCTAATTAAGGCTTGTCGTCACTTGACGCGCCTAAATTCACTTTAATTTTGCAGGTGATGAGGCTTCTATGTCAGGGAGAGCTCCCATAGACGTGGATACTGCTATTGACCCTTCTCGCTCGCTTGAGGAGGCTTTAGAGCAGGCTTTTACTGCCACGGTGATGGCTGCTGAGGACGAGGTCCTTGAGGAGGAGGTTGTCGAGGAGGAGGAGGCCCCGAGACGGGCCAACGTTGGACGGGGTGGTCGCTAGCTGAGGGGAGCACCTACGTGGGCTGAGACTTGGGACAGTAGGCACCTACTTTGGGCTGCAGAGGGTCACATGTCCTACAGGACGGTGAAGAGTTTGGTAAATCGAATTCATCACTCTTCATTTATCTTCTTTCATTTCTTTTGTTCTTCCTTTTCTTCTTCATTCAAGCTAAAGATAGCTTTTGTTTCGAATCCAAATAGGAGGCCGGGAACATTAGATCGTTCTCGGGCTACACGACGATGATGGGGTGCTACGAGAGGCTGTCGGCTGAGGAGCGAGCCATCATCGAGCGGGGAGCATTCGGTGCTTTGGTGCAGGCTTGGAGGGAGATCACGAGGAGGAAGCTTCGGGCTAACCTCAGCTTGGTCCGAGCGTTCTTGGACCGGTTTTGGGACACGACCTTCACATTTCACATGCCTTTTGGTGAGGTGGGAGTCACGTTGGAGGAATACGGCATGATTTCTGGTTTGTCGTGTGGGACTGAGGTGGTGGAGTGGCCGGAGACACCCATGAGGGTAGACTCGACTGAGGCTAGGAGATTGATCGGCTGGAACTTGATGCCGAAGGTCTTTGCGGTGCTGGATGCTGGATTGGTGCCTAGTTCTTACGTCCGGGACTATTTTGCGGGGAAGACCCCGGCGTCGGTGGTGATCTAGGGGAGGGAGATGGCCCCTCCTCCCTGTACTGCAGAGCAGAGAGTCCGTTTGTGGCTCTGGTGGTTCCTGTCTTCGATCTACCTCGGAGACAAGGGAGAGAGGCTGTCGACGAAGCTCCTTCCCTTTCTTTCTGACTTGAGCGACCTAGGCCGTTGGGACTGGGTCACTACTGGTTTTGCGGTCCTCATTCGCTTTATGAGGGCCATGGTTCGTCCGGAGTTGATGGAGAAGGGGACTTCTCCTGCCGCTGTTGGCCCTGGGTTGTTGTTGGAGGTATGAACCTTCATTTCATTTCATGAATGATCATTTCCTTTTCTTATCGAACCACGAAACATCGTTGTTGACTATCTTATTTTACAGGCGTGGGTGAACTCCTACTTTCCGGGCCTCGCGCCCAAGAGGACGGAGCTGGTGGAGAGGGCCTATCCCGTTGTGAAGGATTGGGTGATGTGCCGTACGAGGAGCCGGTGTTCCTTTCACGACGTCTGTCGACGGGAGGTGAACGCTCTTCAGTTGGACGGCGTGAGTACTTCACCTTGCGTTGTTTGTCTCTCTTCTTTTTCTTTTTAGAACTGATCATATGAATGACCCTTCGTTTGCTTTTCTTAGTGGGTGCCCAGGCCTTGGGCGGACTACGCTGGCGCTCCTCCCTTTGTGGCTGAAGTCCTTCGACCTAGGAGCTCGAGCCGACTGCTGCTTAGGACGTCGATGAGTCCTGTGTGGTACTTGGACGAGCGTTTGGCTCGTCAGTGCTCTCGGGATGTCTTGACGGTTCCCATCGACCCTCCTCGAACGATGTTTAGGGAGCCTTCTGAGGCTGAGAGGGAGGCTGACCTGGCAGGCGTTGGGGGTGACGCCCTCCTTCTTCCCGGCGAGGACTACTCGGCGTTCCTCTATGGGAGGCTGGCTTACTGGCCGGTTGTGGTAAGTGTTTTACTCTTACTTTTGATCATTTTGAGAACACGATGAATGATCATCGGTTAATGGAAATCATTTGACTTATCAGGAGGTCGAGGCGGCGGGCATCGAGCCCCCAGAGTACCCCGAGACCCTTGAGTACACCGACGCGGCTGCGGGCTACTGCCATCGAGGCACTTGCTGGCGGCCGAGGACGTCAGGTATGAACCTTCCATTTACTTCATTTTTCGATTTTACTAACTTTCCTTATGTTTGAAATGATTGACATGAGCCAATTCTTGTTGTTTGCAGAGGGAGCGTGAGCTGGAGCGAGAGCTTGCCCAGTCCCGGGAGGAGACAGCTCGCCTGCTGAGGGAGCTCGAGGTGCGTGACGCCGAGGTTGCTGCTCTCGAGGCGAGAGTTGCTGAGCTAGACGGCGACCAGTAGTAGTTTGCTTGTTGTTTTTGTCTTCGGCTGTATTTTGCACATTTTGTACATTTTTAGGACCTACATTTTGGACATTCGGACTTTGTTTTGGGGCTCGAGCCCCCAGTTTGGTGTACATATCCCCTCTTGATTGTATATGATGGCCTGAGTGCCTTGCTGCTGGGTTGCTTTGTTTGTACCTGCAGGTTAGCTTTGAACAAGTTTGGTAGATGACGGTTTAAGCCGTCATGCTGCCGAAATTTACACAGAAATCACATAGAACATGCATTTGTACACATGGCCTAAATTAGCGCAAAATAACGACTCGGAAATTTGCCGGAAATGACCGGACGGTAGGGAGGGTTACCCCCTAAAAAAAGAAAAAATAGAAACATATAAGTTTGAAATGTAATGTGGAAGGAGAGTGAAATGATTCCCCAAAAAAGAGAATTAAAAAGAAATGTATAAGTTTGAAAATGAATAAATTAAATTGGTGAAATGATTCCCCAAAAAGAAAATTTAAAAAAGAAATGGATAAGCGTGCTAAGATGTCGATATCGCCTCGAAATACGTGCCCGTGGAATTAGGAAACATGAAACATGGCAATTTGACGAATTTACCAAAATAATAACCCGTATGAATAGGAAATTATTATTTATGGAATTAGGAAAGATCCAACGCGAAAAAACACAGAAAGAAGGCCGAGGAAGAGGCGCAGCAAGAGCTGCGTCCCTTTGAAGAGGCGCAGCAGGTGCTGCGCCTGTTCCCCAGTGTATCCGTCCTGACGGATTTTAGGAAACAACTTTTAGTATAAATAGAGACGTCGAGGGAGGTTTTATTCACATAATTCTTCCGTTTTTCCTTCGTCTTATTTACATAAAGTTCTCAAAATAAGCCTACATCATGAATACTCTCGAAATTTGCCTAAAAGAATGGACAAATGAGTTCTCCAATGTGGAGAAACACGACATGGGTGCTTATAACTTTGGATCACTTTTGAGTTTGAAGTTGATCAAGGTGGTCAAACCGTTCCTAGATGCTTGTCTTGATTATTGGGGCCCGAATTATCACGTATTTGCTTTCCCTGGAGGCGACATTTGCCCATTTCCCGAAGAAATTGCTGCGATTGGTGGTTGGGACCCGGAACATTTGCCTGCTATTCCCTCTACTTCTCAGGGATACAAGAACAAGTTTAGGGATTTACTGGGGTTGACAAGAGCTGAGGTGGACCGTCTTGTGACCTCAAAGGGAGTGCGAATGTTGGACTTCATTGATCGATTCATCAATAGGGCCGATCCCACTATCTCTTATGTTGCCAGGCGAAGGGCATTCGGGTTTTGCCTACTACATGTATATGTCCTTCAAGGGCATGTTGATGAGGATTTGAGAGGTGACCCTCGTTATTTGAGCCTGATTGAGCAAATGGAGCTGCGTAGGAGCCCAGCTTGCCTGTGCTTAGGAGAGATCCTGTTGGGGTTAGATAACAGGAAAGCCAACCGTGACCTTCCCTATCTGGGAAGTCCCATTATTTTGCGGTAAAAGAACTTTTCTCTCTCTTTTTTTTTTTTTCTTTTTTTTTTTTTTTTTTTTTTTTTTTTTTTTTTTTTTTTTCGTTTTTCCAATACCTGCTTTTGGTAGGTCTGGCTTAAGGAGCGTCTTCGATTGATCGAGCCCCCAGTTAATGTTCCTGCTTATCATGCTCGCTCAATCGCGATGAGGACTAGGCTCTACATGGTGGACTTCATTCGAGTCTGCAACTATTGGGAAAACAAATTGAAGAGTGAAGATGACCCCTTGATTAGATGGATCGTACCATGGTGGCATCTTAAATCTATCACTGGAGTATCATCCTTGGATCCTACCCGGTCTGTGCGCATCCCTGGCTTGGAGTTTATGATATGCATCTTCCCGGGGAAGTTGATGAGGCAGGTTGGATTGAAGCAGACGATTCCGAAGCTTGACACTGTCCCGCAGACTGCCGTGGCGCTTACTACTGAGAGTCGAAGAGAATGGGCCATCAAATGGGCTCAAAGGAATATTTGGTTCTTGAACTCTTCTGTTAGTTCTCTATGGGTGTCGGATTCCTATCTGCGGTGGAGGAAAGCTACTACTCCGGAGGAACGCGAAAGACTGAGGAAACGCAAACCTGTTGATTATAAGGTTCATGATGTAGAAAAGGAGAAAGAGAAGCATCTGACTGAGGGAGAGGAAGAAGCCGGGTTTCGAGTTGTTCATCCTTCGAAGAAACCGAAGACTTCTCCTGCCGTCGAGATGGTGGTTGACAAGAATAGCAGGGCTAGACCACGAGAGAGACCATTGATGATTAGGTCGGAAGTGGCGCAAGAGCGTCCGACTCGAGGTCGGGACAAGAAATATGATAAAAATGACAAAGGCAAAGGGAAAATGGAGGAATAGCCTATGTCTTTATTATTATTTATTATTATTATTAATCCTAGCCTATTTTTATTTTTAAATCTTTTATTATGTAGCATATTATTATTAAAAGAAATAAAAGAGGTTGATTGGTTATGAGACCGTTACGATTTTCTATCATTATTCTTGTCGAATTCCAAATGCATTTGCAAATGTCCTTCTATTCACATTTAAAATAATTAAATGGGTTGTATCCTGTGAAGGATTGCCTACGTATTCATTTAAAAAAAATGAAATCAAACCCTTGTGCGTAGTTCGAGTAAATGTAAAAGAATAATTGTTATAAGCAAGAGCTTGTAACGAACTTAGAAAATAAGCATGAGCTTTTACTTACTCCTAAGATGCATTTCAGTTTATTTGATGATATGAGGGTGACAAATTGTCAAAATGCAAGAGCAAGATGACATTAGCTTATTTCAGCTTGGCCAGGGGCCTTTTATTTTGTGTCACAAGAGCGACACGTGGGGTTACGCGAGGCGCGTTTTTGCTCCTATTCTAGTCATAGTAACGTTTCAGTTGGTCGAGGTTTGTCGGGTTGTCAAATTCGTTCCCATCTAAGGTTGTGATCCTAACCGCACCCCCTGGAAGTATGGACTTGACTAAAAATGGCCCGGCCCAGTTGGGTTTGAATTTTCCTCGTGGATCGACAGGTAAAAGAGCTCTAATTGATTTAAGGACCAAGTCTCCTTCTTTTATATTCCTTGGCTTAACCCTTTTGTTGAAGGCTCGTTTAATACGTGCCTGATATGTTTGCACATTGTGTAATGCACGCAATCTTCATTCATCCAGGAGGATGAGTTCTTCATATCTATCATCCCTCTTCCAGTCAGCTTCTGGGATTTGGCTCTCGAGTAAAATACGCAAGGATGGTATTTCTAGCTCGACTGGTTGTACAGCTTCCAGGTCAAATAGAAAGGGGTGGCCCCAGTGGGCGTCCTAACAGATGCACGGTATCCCCATAAAGCAAAGGGTATCTTGCTTGGCCAATCTCGATAGTTGTCAATCATTTTCTTGAGAATTGTGACAACGTTTTTCTTTGCCGCCTCTACCGCGCCATTAGTTTGTGGTCTATATGGCGAGGAGTGGTGATGCTTGATTTTGTACTTGGCTAGCAATTGCTCAGTCTCAGCTTGGAAATGTGATCCATTGTCACTAATGATCTCATGTGGGCAACCGTATCGACAGATGATGCTGGTTTGTTTGAACTTTGTCACGTTCTTGGCTGTAAGACTGGTGTAGGAAGCCACTTCTACCCACTTGGTGAAGTAATCGATTGCTACTAGGATGAAACAGTGACCTCCTGTTCCGGCTGGAGTGATCTTGCCGATGATGTCAATTCCCCAAGCAAAAAATGGCCAGGGAGATGTCATGGTGTAGAGCAATGAAGGAGGGACATGTTGCACATTCCCGAAGATTTGGCAATTATGGCAATGTCTTACATATTTGATGCAATCGGATTCCATTGTGGTCCAATAATACCCTAAACGTGTGATTTTCTTTGCCATCATGGGTCCACTCATGTGAGGGCCACATTTTCCATCATGGACTTCTTCCATCACTTTCCGTGCCTGTGAATGATCAAGACAGCGTAGGGTTACACCAAGAGGTGTTCTTTTGTATAATTCTCCTTGCATGACAACGTATTGGGAAGCTAGTAAGCGTATAGCACGTTGTCCCCTTTTGTCCATATCTGGTGGATAGGTGCCATTGAGTTTGAAGTTTAAGATCGCTTGGAACTAAGGTTCCTCTGTGATTTCCTCTTCATCGGTGATTTGGTGCACATAAGCTGGCTCTGACCGTCGTTCGATGCATAAAGGCATTTCTGCCATGCTATCCGGCATATTAATCAAAGATGCAAGTTTTGCAAGAGCATCTGCAAATTGATTCTCTTCTCGAGGTAGGTGTAGGTAGGTTACTTGATCGAAGAATTGGGCTACTTGGTCTATTCTGGCTTGATAAGGTGCTAAGCTTTCACTTCGGATTTTCCAAGATCCCGTAATTTGGTTGATGATCAAAGATGAATCTCCATGCACTCGAAGATTCTTGATGCCTAAACCTACTGCTGCTTGCAATCCAATGAGACAAGCCTCGTATTCTACAGCGTTATTTGTCACCTCGAAGTCGAGTTTGATAGATATTGGTGTATGCTCGCCTTCAGGAGAAATGAGCAACACTCCTATTCCAAATCCTCTCAAGTTCGACGCTCCATCAAAATAAAGGTCCCAGGAGTCTACATCGGTTTGGAGTATATCCTCATCCGGAAACGACCAGGTGTCTATCGTTTGTGTATCACTAATGGGATTTTCTGCGAAGAATTCGGCAACAGCGCGCCCCTTTATAACTTTCAGAGGTACATACTTGAGGTCGAACTCTGAGAGCATCAAAGTCCATCTTGCTAAGCGTCCATTGAGAACGGGTTTCTCGAAGAGGTATTTGACAGGATCCATTTTGGAGTATATTTTGACGGAGTAGCTAAGCATGTAATGGCGTAGCTTCTTCGTTGCCCACACAAGAGCGAGGCATGTCTTCTCGAGTGGCGTGTATTTGCACTCGTACTCCAAGAACTTCTTGCTAAGGTAGTAGATAGCTCTTTCTTCTTTTCCTACGGTTTGAGCTAGCATGGCGCCCATGGCCGTTTCAGTTACCGTGAGATATAAACCAAGAGGTTGATCTCGTTGAAGTGGCATGAGCACTGGTGGTTTGGCTAATATCTCCTTGATTCAGTCGAAAGCCTTCTGACAGTCATCATCCCACATGGTGTGATCTGTTTTCTTTAACTTCTTGAAGATAGGTTCGCAGATCATGGTGAGTTTCGATATGAATCGGCTTATGTATTGTACCTTGCCTAGGAATCCTCTAACTTCTTTCTCCATTTAAGGTTGCGGCATTTCTATTAGAGCTTTGATATTAGAAGGGTCTATTTCTATTCCGCGTTGGCTAACAACGTATCCCAAGAGTTCACCAGATGTTACTCCGAATGCGCATTTCTGAGGATTAAGCCTCATGTTGTACTTTCGTAGCCTTGAGAAGAATTTGCGAAGGTTCGCAATGTGCCCCTCTATATCCTTGGACTTGACAATCATGTCATCTACGTATACCTCAACTTCTTTATGCATCATGTCATGTAAGAGCGTAGTTGCAGTGCGTTGGTATGTAGCTCCGGCGTTAATTAACCCAAATAGCATAACCGTGTAGCAATAGGTTCCCCATTGAGTGACGAAGGCAGTCTTATGCATGTCCTCTATGGCCATCTTGATCTGGTTATATCCTGCGTATCCATCCATGAAGGATAGTAACGCGTGATCTGCTGTATTATCCACCAATATGTCGATATATGATAAAGGAAAGTCATCCTTAGGACTCGCTTTGTTTAAGTCTCTAAAATCAACAAAAACACAGATTCTCCCATCCTTTTTGGGTACGGGTACTATGTTAGCTACCCAGTCTGAGTACTCGGAAACTATTATGAACCCGGCTTTGAACTGTTTATCGACTTCTTCTTTGATCTTGAGAGCCCATTCTGTCCTCATTCGACGAAGCTTCTGTTTCACGGGTTTGAAACCTGGTTTGATTGGGATTCTATGCTCTGCGATGTCCCTATCGATCCCTAGCATGTCTTTGTAGGACTAAGCAAAAACGTCTTTGAACTCGTGCAGGAGGTCTATGAAACTGGCCCTTTCGGTAGGGCTCAAGGTCGTCTATATCCTAAGTTCTTGGGGTTCTAGTTCGGTTCCTACATTGATGGGTTCAGTGTTTTCTATTACTGGTCCCCCTTCCCCCTCTTGTAGTATTTCTTTGGCTATGTAGGGAGATATCTCGATCGAGTCTGGGTCTAGGTCATCCTCAGTATCATCGTAAACAGAATTGCATTCAAGATAACACGAAGAGTAAGCAGAACCTGATTTATTCATATTAAAATTTGAGAAAAGTTGAAACAAAGAAGCCATCTGATCTGTAGTCAGTGGCGGTAGAGGGACAGCGGTTGGGACATTTCACAAACTACTGTTACTACTTGATGCTAAGCTAGGAGAAACAAGGCAAGTGGGAATGACGATAGGAGGAGACTCTCTAGGAACTTCTCTAGACTCCGACTCTGACTCTGACTCGAATTCATCGTCTTCTGGTTCTCCTTTGAACATCTCTCCTTCTCCAGTGGTGAGCTTGAAGAGTCTTCCTTGATTTTTTGTCCACTTGATCGACTTTCTCCATCCTTTCTGCTGATTGGTGTTGGTTTCTGTGATTAACGTGGTAGGGTTGAAGTGATCGTCTTGAAGTATCATGGTAATGATCTCATCCTGCGCGGCTCTAACAAATCGATCTTCTCCAAATAGTAGACTAACAGCTTGTTCGTCTAAGCAAGGTGCTTGACGAGTCTTGACGGTAAGAACCGTTTCTGGAGGAATGAAGTAGCAATCGTGAAAGATCTCGATTCCGGCTAGCTTCCTTTCGAGATAGTGCCAAGGCTCGGGAAATCCGTGAAATATATCTTGACTTCCTTCCCTAACGAAGTATCCATTTAGGGTAGGGAGGTAGGGTCGCATTTGGATTCCCACATTCTTACGGTTTTGAACTTGAGCGAGCATCTCAAGAACTTCCTCCTTAGTGGGTTTGTATCTGTAGATACCCAGTATCTGCTGAGACTCCAATAAACACCCGATGATTATCGGACTACAACATGTTTTGGAATCGCGGCGTTTGATCGACAGTTTGTTTACAACTTTACGTCGGAAAACTTAAAACGATTTCGAAAATAAAATATCTCAAAACATTTCAAAAATACCTGGAGTGTTTAATGCATGACGACGGGGTCGCAATGACACTAACTAGAGTCAAAACCGACACCGGACCAAAAACCGGCTCAAAAATTCAAATCCCGACTCCAACAACGAGTCAAACCGAGTCAACCACCAAAAACAAAACATTTCAAATCTTCTACCTTAAGTTTTCCCGGATTCATGTTGCTCAAGTACCAAACATGTGACTACAAAACTTAGGATAGAACAAATCATGATTGCGTTTGTTGTGAAAGTGACAAGACAACTCGAAGAACCGCGACGTGGCTCGCGCCTCTTTGAGCAGCCCAAGTGGCCACGTCGCTCAAAACTCACACAACCACTCATTCTCCTATAAATACCCCTCAAATGCCACCCATTTGAGACTTACGCGAGTGTCCGCCCCCTCTTTTCTCCCTTAAATTTCTCGACTCGACTTCTTAAGTCACAATCCGACGCGTATTTACGACCTACCGATCGTAAATACAAGCCTTACACATTGTTTGGTACCGTCATCGTGCATTAAATCACTTGACCGACCATTTCGACCACTACACCATCACTAATATTAAAACACTCTTTTTACTTACCAAAATGGTTTTAAACCGAGTTTTTTCCGATCAAACAAGTTGTTACACTTACGTCGGTCACTCGCCATAACCAAACATGTAAGTATGAGGGTGTAAAAATCCTCTTTTATTATGTTTTCATTTGTTTCATGACTATAACATGCTAAAATGTGCATAACATGAACCAAAACATGGAATAAACGAGCCAAAACTGATTTTTGGCCTGGGAGAGAAGCCCCTTGGTTCGCCGGCTAGCCCGCGCCTAAGTGGGGTATCCAGCCCACAGATCAACCGTGTTTGTTCTCGTCATTTCCCTTTAATTCATTTTCATATTTGTAATCGGTTTTCACCATTTCAAATATTTTCGAACCTTTTTATTTCATGTTATTTGTTTTAACCATAAAACATTTTTCACCCTTGGTTCCTCATACCATGATGGTTAAATCCGTGTTCCGGTGACAATATTTGGTTAATGACATTTAAAAGGTATTTTGAAACGTTTTATTTCATTTCTTTACATTTCCAAAATAAACACATTAGTCACCAACGCGAAGTCATCCTTGGTTCTACATACCATGCCGGATTTTAACCCGAGTACGATGATGAGTATCGATTAATTACATTCAAATGGACTTAAAACAATTAGTCCATAATTATTTTCAAAACTATTCATGTCAAGTTTGTCAAATCGAACCCGCCACCGAATAATATCAAAATAATGATGATTATTCGAGTCTAGTTCTTCAAATCAACAAATGCGGTCTAAACGACCCCTTCAAACCAAACCGGGTTCAAATACCCATTTTCAACACGTTTTATAACGTTTTCTAAAAAGTCAGAACACGGCACATAAACCGTGGGCTGACCCGCGCCTAAACAGGCCCTTCATTCCTCATTTTCAAAACCAGGAAGAGGCCCCTTATACCGCCGGTTGGCTCGCTCCTCATATAGCCGTCTGGTACAGGGCCTGTTCCTTTCCAGCATTAGTCTAGGACGATCCCGGCTCCGGTTAGCCCGGATATAGGACGGATCAGATGACTATTTACTCGTTCAAAATCATGTTTGAAAAATACCAAGACAAATGGATCATGTTATGCATCATAAACCTAATACGGTAAATGGATGTTTAATTTCCGTCTCGCATGCAAATCAATCATTAATCCAACTCGACATCTTATACTTGATACTTGGATTAAATCAACCGACTTAGAAAGCTCTCACATGTTAGGTTTAAATTATTGGATGCGCATTCATGCATTTAAACCGTTTTATCAACTTATGCATTCAACCAACCAAGATCGATCAGTAGAGGCCGCTACCGCGGGCGGGATTGGGTGTCTGATTAAAGGGCTTCCCAATACGTACCTTCACCTCTTACTCAGAAACTTTGGATAGTGGACGACCTTATCCAGGGCGTACGAGAGTCATTCTAGAGATAGGATGCTAAAGAGGGACGATTTCCTTATCTTTAGTACCTATGTCAAACGCTGCTTTGTGCTTCGATTTGATCGAGGTATAAAGTGGATTTCGAACGGGTTCCAGGCATCCCACAAATGCTTGGTGGCGACTCCGAACATCTCTAATCGTTTCGAGACCCTTACCGAGATGAAACCGACCGATCTAAAACGATCCGGTCGAAAGCATTTTTACGCCGCCGAGCGTGGCTTTCAAAAGACCGCTATACGCACAGATTGGCTTGGCGTGTAGGTGGCCATGTCCACAGATTTGGCGACTCCGCTGGGGAAAACTAGGACACTTACGTCTTTGTGATCCCTAGATGGTGAGACTCGAACGAGGTCTTGGTTGGAATGCATTAATTGATATTACGGTCACGGTCGGGTTCCTTGTCCGGGCCTACAACCTAACCCTTTTCGACCAATTGGCTCGTCTCGTCGGCGTGAGTTTTTCTCATCCCCGCGTTTCGAATCCCGATTGAGTCAAGCATACCGTTGACGTTACATATTTCTGTTTCGTCAAAGAGCTTTCATCACTTTTGAGCATGAGGCTAGGGCACCCTCCTTACACATTTTGTTTGGATTGGTATCCCTCTCGCAAATCGGGGCTTGATTGCTTGGTGTGTAACCCACCCTTTTAAGCCAAAACCCGTGTCATCATAATGCATAATATAATGAATTGTGAGTGCTTATGTGCTACTTGATCATAAGTCCTTCCGTGTCATTTTCAAAACTTTCAAAATCACCTTTTTGCGCCGTTATAATGGCCGTTTCAAACCTCGGTCTTTCGCCGACCGTTGCACGCCTTTCTAGGCCGTCATAATGACGATTTTCAAACTCGGTTTTTATAACTATTTCAACACGCCTTTTTAGGCCGTTGTAATGGCGATTTTCAACCCCGGTTTTTTATAACCATTTCAACACGCCTTTCTAGGCCGTCGTAATGACGATTTTTAAACTCGGTTTTTATAACCATTTCAACACGCCTTTCTAGGCCGTCGTAATGACGATTTTCAAACCCGGTTTTTCTGCAACCATTTCAAATCACCTTTTTACGCCGTTATAATCGCCGTGTCTAGACACGGATTTTAACCCGTTTCGCGCCGACAATGGCCCTTTCAAAACCCGAGAAAAGCACACACCCTTTTCTCGAGACACTTTCGGGATCCCGAGGACCACGCACCGTCCCCGAGACCTTTTCGAACATTTCAAACCCGATTTTCAAAACATACAATTTTGAATTTCAAAACCGTCTTGGGAAATAATACACCATTTTCCGAGCCGATTCAAACTCAAACCGTCTTTTGCAAATAAACTTAAGACAACCCCTTTCAACTCAAACCGTCTTTTGCAAATAAACTTAAGACAACCCCTTTCAACTGATCGACGTACTTATGGGTCTTTACTTATGAGCCGTCTCACCACGAGACCCGTCCAATGGCGTCACGCCGTTATGTTGGACCCGTGTCAAAGGTTCGGTCGAACACCGTCACGTCATAAATCGAGTCAGCACCGAGGAGCCACACACGGTCACCCTCATCTTGTTGAGTCTGATCTTTGTCTCGTCCTTTATGTTGTGTGCATTCAGTCTTTGAACCGTGTCGGATTGAGTTGTAATGTGTGCCGTTTTTCTGCCTCAGAGCCATGGCCCCGTCTTCAGCTTCATCCAACAACAATGATAACAACCGAGATGTCACGACTGATCAGCTAGCCAGCCTGCTTACCGCTCTTAAGGTCACCCTGGATCATGTCGAGACCCGTATCGATGCCCTGGAGAACATAATACTCCACCTCTGACTGAAACTGAGAAGAGGCTAAAACTCTTGGAAGAACAGCTCCTAGCCCGGGGCAACAATATCCATCTTGAGAACAACCGAAGGTTCGAACCTGTTGGGGATCAATTACCTGACAACTTCACCCTAACTGATGTGCCTAAGTTCAAAGGAGTGGAGGACCCGCTCAATCATATCCGTGCCTTCAAAGACTACATGGCCATTAAAGGGTTCAAACAGGAGCTTTTTACCCGGATCTTCCCATCCTCTTTGGAACCGATCCCTCGTCAATGGTACTACTCCCTTGATCCGAAAAACCTTACCACTTGGGACGAGGTCGCAGTTGAGTTCGCCAAACAATATGCTGACAATGTTGAAATCCAAACCAATACCCGTACTCTTGAGGTTCTAACCCAGAACGATAAGGAAGGGTTCACCGAGTTCTTAACCCGTTGGAGGAGGGTGAGTACTCAACTGGTCAGTAAGCCGAGTGAATCAACTTTGGTGGAAAAGTTCGTCAACAATCTCCGCCCAGTGTATGCCAACTTGCTAAGGTATCAGAATATTAAGACCTTCCAAGATCTGCAAATTCTGGGGACACGTATTGAAGATGACCTCCGGAAGGGTGTCTTGGCCAAGACTACTGGCAGAGGCTATCAAGGATCCACCTCAACCGGATCCCGCCCTTACGGCCAAACGAACAAGATTGATGAGGTTAACCTCGTTGAACCATTTGCTAAGAGAGCCGAGCGCCCCCAAAGAGTGTTCATTAATATTGGGTCAACCTATGCAAGTGCTCTAAAGAGGCTCATGGACCAGGGAAAGTTACAACCGATCGGACCCACCCCGGATCCGACCGACGCTAAGAAGTCCCGCTTCTGGAACCCCAAAGCCTACTGTCAGTACCATCAAGGGAAAGGGCATGATACCGAAACCTACTTCAAACTCAAGCACATCATCCAAGACATGATTGAGAAAGGAGATTTGCTTTTACCCCCACAAACTAAGCCAAACAACAAAACGAACCCTTTGGGAATCTATGCTATCTCCGATGATGAGCCAACTCTGAACTGCTCACACCTCATCCTGCCAGTTGATGACGAGGTGAATGCTTTGGAGAAAGATCCCTCAGACGGAGTGTTTGTGTTCAGTGCTGCCACTATGCTCATCATGTTCCAGCAGGTCGAGGAAGCCATAGCCAGTCTCTCCGAGAGAATCACCCGACATGACGATGCCTACCGTCGACTTATCTTCAATCCTCCACCACCGCGCCCAAGGGAGAGTCCCCCGAGCGCCCAAAACTACCCACACCAGGATGGATTGCTCCCGCGACCATTCTGGCATAGACCTCACGAAAATCACCCTCACAATAACTACCCTCACAATAACCACCCTCACAAAAATTACCCTCATAAAAATCGCCCCCACAAAAATATCCCTCACAAGAACTACCCACCGAGGAATACCCCTCCAAGGTACCCTCGGGATCCTGAAATCAACGGCATCTGGAGAGACGACGTTGAAGACGTCTACCTGGTTCCAGAGAAAGAGAAACGGGCGAAAGAAATCGGACATCTTACCCGGTCCGGACGCCCCTATCAGAACCCGAACAATCCAACGGTCGTTCCAACAACGAATGACCAAGTCGTTCCGGAGGTAGACACTCAACCAAGGGCTTCTGAAAATTTGATCCTCAAACAACTTCAGAAGGCAAAAGCCGAGATCTCGATCTGACAACTAATCGCAACGTCCTTTGAACATCGACATGCTTTGCTACAGGCCTTGGGAAAATTAACCGTGCCCTCCACCTCTTCCCAAGACGAAATAGTGGCGTATATGAC
Source organism: Silene latifolia (assembly GCF_048544455.1). Lineage (NCBI taxonomy): Eukaryota > Viridiplantae > Streptophyta > Magnoliopsida > Caryophyllales > Caryophyllaceae > Silene > Silene latifolia. The sequence continues at coordinate 78,748,250 of NC_133526.1, read as the reverse complement.
GAGGGACGCCCCTGACCTGAACAACTCAGTCGTCTTCTCTGACGAGGATATCCCTCCGTTCGGAGCCAATCATAACCTGGCCCTGTATATCACCGTACAATGCCTCAAGAAAAATGTACCCATGGTCCTCGTGGATGACGGATCCGCGGTGGATGTCATTCCTCTCAAGACTGCTCACAAGCTGGGTATTAAAGAAGCTGATTTGGTCGCGACAAACCAAGGAGTACGCGCCTACGACGGTAGTCGTTGCAAGGTCGCCGGGCTTATCACTTTGACCTTCACAACCGGACCACTGAGACAAACCAGTTTTCAAGTGGTCGACATCGACGCCTCTTTCAATATGCTCTTGGGACGTCCCTGGATTCACGCCGTCAAGGCGGTTACCTCAACTCTCCACCAGAAAATCAGGGCCCCCTTCAACGGGAAAACAATCACAATTCCTGCTTCCCCGATCAAAGCTATCATGAGAAAGGGAATAGCCTCCCAAGCCATTGAGGAGGATGACAATGAAATGTGGGGTTTCCAAGCCGTGAACGCCATAACTGACAAATCAACACCCTTTGATTGTGACCCGTTCACCAACCTCACAGTCAACCGTATCATGATGCGTCAGGGTTACTTCCCGGGTTTGCCGCTCAATCCACTGAAAGATACCTTGCCTCCCTTGAAACAGGCTAAGGTCCCCAACATCCCCTTTGGACTGGGATATAAACCTACCGATGAAGATATCGAGGAGATGAACCTCCTAGTTCGAAAGCGCAAGAAGCATGGAGTTATCCTACGTCCCTATCATCTGACCCTTAATGGATACTTTGTCCCCGAGGGAGAATCCGAACTCTATCATGGCTTTCCGGAGCCAATCTATGACTCTGTGGCCAGGGCTAGGTACCCGAGAGTGGAAGTCTTCCAGGACTGCTACTTTATCCCTGACAACACCGAAGCTGCATCAACCGAGTCTAAGCCGTCACCATGCCTCGACGGTTTTTGTCACACTCCTCTTTGGGGAAGATAATATCAAGCGCCTCGACTATGAGGACATCATCAACATCGCCCTGAAGGATAATCAATTCGACCCAACCGCTTTGATCTCTGACACTGACCCGGAGAAAGCTACCCAATGCTGGAGGAAGACCGTCAAGTGGACCGATCGCCAAGGCCGCATTCTCAAGATCACAACTGGAGAAGGCCCTATGTTCAAGGAGGGAAGTGAAGAAGAATCTGAGTCGGAGTCTGAGTCGGAGTCAGAGTCTGTCGTAGCTCCTAACACTCCTGACGTCCCAGTCAAGGTCCCCTTCCCATTTGTTTTATCACAAGGTCGTGGCTGATTCAGAGGCTGAGTCTACTAGGGTCACCCCCACTCCCATGAAAGGTGACAACCTGGAGCCTGTTCCAGGGTCCGCCTCCTCTGTTGTGTCGCCTCTGACTGACCACGAGATGTCTGTCCTTTCCGAGCTTTTCGTTCGTGTCAACTTAATGAACGCTAAGTTTGCTTATGACTCGTCTCAATTTAACTGCAATGCAATTCTGAATGACTACGAGGAATTTGACTTGAGTGACTACCCACCTCACCTAGCCAAAGAACTTGACAAACGGGAAACCAGAACCCCTATCATTGAGGAGACCGAACCTATTAACGTAGGAACCGATAACACACCTCAAGAACTTAGGACAGGGATAACCCTGGACCCCTCGGAAAGACAACAGTTCATTGACCTCCTCTACGAATACAAGGACGTATTCGCCTAGTCCTACAGAGATATGCCTGGGATTGACAGAGAAATTGCAGAGCACCGGATACCCATTAAACCCGGAGCTAAACCTGTGAAACAAAAGCTACGCCGGATGCGTCCCGAATGGGCCCTAAAAATCAAGGAAGAAGGGGATAAACAGTTTAAGGCCGGTTTCATCAAAGTGTCTGAATACTCTGATTAGGTGGCCAACATTGTGCCCGTACCAAAGAAAGACGGAAGAATTCGGGTTTGCGTCGACTTCAGGGATCTGAACAAGGCAAGTCCAAAGGACGACTTTCCTTTGCCACATGTTGACATTCTGGTGGACAATACTGCCGAACATGCTCTCCTATCCTTCATGGACGGGTATGCCGGGTACAACCAGATTAAAATGACCGAGGAAGACATGCACAAGACAGCAGTCACTACGCAGTGGGGTACATATTGCTACACGGCCATGCCCTTCGGCCTCATCAACGCCGGAGCAACCTATCAAAGAACCGCTACCACTCTCCTACATGATATGATGCACAAGGAGGTAGAGGTGTATGTCGAAGACATAATTGTCAAATCCAGAGAAAGGGACGGCCACATCAGCGCCCTTCGGAAATTCTTCGCTCGTCTGCGGAAATATAACATGAGACTAAATCCTCATAAGTGTGCATTCGGGGTCACCTCCGGAAATCTCTTGGGACATGTCATCAGCAAAAGAGGCATTGAGATTGATCCAACCAAAATCAAAGCCCTTCAGCAAATGCCTTGGCCTAGGAACGAGAAGGAGATTCGAGGATTTCTCGGTCAGGTCCAATACATCAGCCGCTTCATTGCCAAGCTCACCATGATTTATGAACCAATATTAAAAAAAGCTTCGCGCCTCCGATCACACCGATTGGGACGATGACTGCCAAAAGGCCTTCGACAGGATAAAGGAAATCCAATCCAAACCTCCTGTCCTCATACCACCTCAACCGGGAATTCCTAAAAACCCTATACCTGACTGTTACCAACACAGCCATGGGAGCAATGTTAGCACAAACAGTCGGCAACGAAGAACGGGTCATCTACTACATCAGCAAAAAGTTCATTGAGTACGAGACGAGGTATACCCAACTGGAAAAGACATGCCTTGCCCTAGTATGGTCAACAAAGAAGCTGCGTCATTACATGCTCAGCTACACGGTCCACATCTAATCCAAGATGGACCCGGTTAAATACATCTTCGAAAAACCCGTACTAAACGGAAGGCTGTTTAGGTGGACACTCATGCTGTCCGAGTTTGATCTCAAGTTTGTACCCCTCAAGGTTATCAGGGGAAGAGCAGTCACCGATTTCCTGGCAGAGAATCCCGTCAACGAAGATCCAACGACTGACACATGGTCACTTCCTGACGAAGACATCCTTTGTGCCGATTCCGACGCATGGGACCTATACCTTGATGGTGCATCTAATCTGAGAGGCTTCGGGGTAGGAATCCTTCTAATATCACCAGAGGGAGAACATGTTCCCATCTCGGTCAAGCTGGACTTTGCCGTCACCAACAATGCCGCTGAATATGAAGCATGTCTCATCGGCCTACAAGCAGCCATCACACTTGGCATCAAGAGACTGAGGGTCCACGGCGATTCCTCGCTCATCATTAATCAGGTGTCCGGATCATGGAAAATCCGATCCGACAGCTTAGCTCCCTACCGAGCAAAGATCAATCAAGAGGCCGAGTTCTTCGACCAAATCGACTACTTCCACTTGCCGCGAGAGGAAAATCAATTTGATGATGCCCTGGCAAAACTTGCCGCGCTCGTCAACATACCAGACGACATGACATCGATGCCCCTATGTGTCAAGAGAAGGAGCGAGCCAGCTCACATTTGCGCCATCATCGACGACGAGGAAAGCCATGATGAACCTTGGTACCAAGCCATCCTCAATTACAAAACCAAAAACGAATTCCCTCCCAACTCTGATCAAAGAGGACAAAGAGCCATCCGTTTACTTGCATCACAATTCGTGATAAACCAAAATCAACTATATAAAAGAACACCCCAAGGAATTCTCCTCCTTTGCATCGATCATCACAAAGCCAAAAAAGTCAGGGGAGAGGTTCACGACGGAGAATGTGGCCCTCACATGAGCGCAATGATGCTTACACGAAAAATCACGCGGCTAGGTTACTACTGGACCACCATGGAAGCTGATTGTCGTAACTACGTCAAACATTGCCACAATTGCCAAATCTTCGCCAACATACAACACATACCACCATCCCTTTTATACACAATGACATCACCCTGGCCTTTCTCAACCTGGAGCATCGACATCATCGGGAAAGTCAACCCGGTAGGCACTAAGGGGCATTACTTCTTCCTCGTCGCCATCGACTACTTCACCAAATGGGTGGAAGCGCAGTCATATGCAGTCTTGACCGCCAAACAAGTGGCCAAGTTCATTCAAAACAACATCATCTGCAGATATGGGGTACCCCATGAGATCATCAGCGATCGAGGCTCTCACTTCCGGGCGGAAACTCAAGCTCTGCTGGACAAATACAAGATCAAGCGACATCGATCATCCCCCTACCGTCCCCAAACCAACGGAGCAGTAGAGGCGGCGAACAAGACTCTTGTCACCATTATCAAGAAAATGCAAGACAACTACCGCGATTGGCCGAGCAAGCTCCCATTCGCGCTCTGGGGATACCGAACCTCCATTCGAACACCGACAGGCGCCACACCCTTCTACCTAGAATATGGCATGGAGGCGGTTCAACCGGTAGAGCTAGAGGTCCCTTCTCTATGCATCCTACTGGAGAGTCAAGTGCCCGAGGCGGAATGGACTCGTCGAAGGTACGAACAACTCACTCTTCTAGACGAACGGCGACTCAACGCCTTGCACAACGTCCAGCTATATCAATGACGTATACAACGGGCATTCAACAAGAAGGTTAAACCCAGAAACATCCAGGAGGGCGACTTGGTCCTCAAGCCAGTTCGAGCACCATTACCCGTCGATCCGAGGGGGAAATTCAAACCCAAGTGGGCCGGACCATACCTGGTCAAGAAGATACTTTCGGGGGGGTGCAGTGAGACTGAGTGACCTAGATGGGGAGGACTTTACAAACCCGACCAACCTAGACCAACTCAAGAAATACTACCCTTGAACCATAGCAACCAACAACCTAGCCTAGTTTTACAACTAGCAACCACATCAACCCCTTTTCAAGTCAAGTTCCTCAACGTGTTCTGATTTGAAATTTCATGTTTTATCGAGTCTAAGCTGAGGCACCTTGCCCGTTTCAAAGGTCCTTTGATCTGCCAAAGGCAACGTCCATTTGCACTAAAACAAAAAACCCCTGAACTACGAGCATGGTTTGATTTCACCTCTTCAGGTGGATACGTAGGCAGTCCCTCTTATGCATGAGGGATACAACCACAAAACCCAATCAAATTTATAAAACGTTTCGAACTACGATCATGGTTTGATTTCAACTCTTCAGGTGGATACGTAGGCAGTCCTTTCTTACACAAGAAGGATACAACCATCCCCATAATCAAGAAAAATCACCCACATCAACTTTCAAAAAAAAGAAAAGGGAAAAACATTCCCTTTCCCACAAAAATACAAAAATGAGCCTTTCTCCCTTCCCACAAAACTCCACTTTCCCAAGTGCAAATGTTTAGGACGATTCAAATTCAGTTGCCTTTACCAAATGGATGGAAGAAACAAGCGTTCACAATTTTCGACACGAGCAATCCTCTTATTTAATTAATAATGGGAGGGATTACAATTTCAACAACCAATAAAGCTCGACGAGTCTACAACTTGTCAAAGCTAAGGTGTCAACTAAAACACCTCACATAATAAAACTAGCACAAAACACACAATAACTAGCTAGTACAACATAATAAAAACTCACAACACTACTACAACATAATAATAAAGTGGGTAATGGAGGTCTTCACTCTTCCATTTTACCCTTGCCTTTTCCCTCAGGGTACATCTTCCCCTTGTTCCTTTTGTTGGCCCGCCTAGCATGGTTTTCCTCCTCGGAACGGATCCTCAACGGATCTAAGACGGCGACGGCCTCCGGTCTAGCACATGACCTCATATTCGACCCGAGACGAGTCAATGCACGGCCCACCATATTCTTGGGGCCGGAACTCCTCCTCTTCGGTGGTCTCATCACATCGGGGGTAGCTCCATCAACATACTCCTCAAAGAAGGCACGGTTGGCCTTGCCGACCTCCCGATACTTCAAGTCGACAACCTCGTCCTTACGAAATTTGGATCTCTCTTCCAAGGACGGAGTTCGTGACCACTTGACATAAGCGGGAGTCACCCATGTCGTGGCAACGGGATTTGGTACCTCCCAAAGCGGCCGAGTGGCCCACCATCTTTCAAAGACCTCCACAAGCTCGGAGTTCCGGAAAACATTCTCTTGGACAAGGGTATCTTGAGCGGGCACCTTTTGTTGACGCCTCATTTGCCTCATGAGCCTTTCGGGATATATGAAGGAAGCAACCTTCAAACCCACCACCATCAAAGAACGAGGACTAGCACCCGAAGCGGGCAACCCCGTGAAGGACCTCAAGTGCCACCACCCAACGGATATGAGGACCACCCTCCTCCGCCAACCTTGCGGCCCAATAAGCCTCGGTGGAAGCAAAACTATCCGGGTACAACTTTTTCCTCATGCTTAGATGACGGAAGGAATAAGAAGAAGAATCAACCGGAGGCTCTACATACCTTAGCCTCTCCAATAGCCACACTTGGAGGAACCTTGGGGATCCGAAAGAGGGAGCTTCTCCACAAGAGCCTTCCTTGTCCAAAGCTTGGATAATCTCTCCGAGCACCAACCATGATGGATCTCTACCATGCTCCATTTTCTCAATCACATGAATAAGGGTCATGCTACCATAGCATTTTGACCCCTCTTTCTTCAAGACATCAACAAAGAGGTACACATGGACAAGACAAAAGGCAAGAGCCCTTCTCCTAGCCACCTCCGAGACATTAGCATCTAATCGATTCGAAAAGATGTTGATAAGAGCCAACATGTCCACACCATGTGGAGCAAGAAGAAAGTTGATTTGGCTTGTTGACAAGCCCAACATAGAACGGAATTTCTCCTTGTAGCATAACCGAGTCGGAGGAAGCACCGGAACACAACCCGGCCACCCACCAATGGCTGCAACTTATTCGGCAAGAGGACAAAGCTCACCTTTCAGGAAAACGAAAACATGATGTTTCGAATCCCAAAACCGAGAACATGCTTCAAGAAATGAAGGTTGCACCTTGACTTGACGAAGCACCAACAATTGAACAACTCCCATGCAAACGAGTTGATACTTTTCGGGAGGCGACAAATCCCGGCACCATTGTCGCAATGCGTTCTCAAAAGCATCCATGAAATATTTTTGTGGAAGAAGAAGAGGTTTTATAGAGATGATTTTGTGTTTCGAATGATGAAACAATGAAGCGCAAACGTCCCTATTTATACAAACTGATCAGCGCATCTTTCAGAAAAAGGGGGGAGCTGGCTTCCATCGCCAGGCTGCTCACGCCTCTTTGAGGCTTCTCCAAGATTCCCGCTGTTGACTTGTCTCTTTCAACTTGTGTTTTCTCCTGACACCTCAAACCTCCCGCCAGGAAGCTCGCGCCTCTTCGGGATGATTCAGGGCATTTTGTGTTTCCTCACACTCACATTTCCTTGTTTTTGCGTTTTACGAAATCCGACACGGTTTCCGTGACACAGCTTTAAACATACGGATTTTTCTTTCTTTTTTTAAGGGGGGAAGGGCTAGTCGCCCCGATCCGCGACGGATCGTTTCCATGTCAGTCAAAATTCCGAAAATTTTTCGCTTTTTCGCAATTTTCCATCAAAAATAAAAATCGAAAATTGATAACACGACATCAGTTTTCCTCAAAAATTCAAGCACTCACAAATTCGAGTCTTGACCTCAAAAATCAAAAATCAAATATACTCGCAAAATTCCTTTTCTAAAAATTCTTTCCTGACGGTTTGAGTTTGAATTTTTCGAGTCGCAAATCAATTTCAATAATTTCGATGCAATTTAATTCACAACACGAGTTAATTGCTCAAATTTTCAAATCAACTCCTCTTGAATTCCGAACGTGATGACTTGTGGCGGAATTTTCAAAATTCATTTCAAATTTCAAAATTCAATTTTAACTCCAAGTCATCTTGGTTAATTTTGGTTTTCGATCAAATGCTTTACGTGTTTTCAATCAAATGCTTCTACGTGTTTGCGTTTATGTATATATGCTATCTGTGGCCTGTTTTCTACACTAACGATGCAGGAACTAGTGCAAAGCATAAAGGAGAATCAACAACCGAAAGCGCTCCTCCGAAACACAACACAAAAAGCCAAAAAATCACGAAATGAACCACAATCCAAAAACACATATATACAAACCGCCTCACGCAAAATGTAAATATGTACAGTCAAGAGTCCAAGACACAGACAAGCTACTAAAACTACTCGACGTCTCCCGTCGGACCAGTCCTGGTCTCACTAGGAGTCGCCTCCAACGCAGACACCACCACATGCTCATGCTCCCTCTCCGGGGAACTCTCCAGCGTTTCCTGCTCCATCACGACGCGAAGCTCCTCTGCCGCAGCCAACTGAGCTCTGAGAGAGGCAATCTCCGCGTTTCGGCTCCGCATCTCGTCCTCACGACGCCTCAAATCCTGGTCCCGACGGATGATCCCCAGCTCCTGGCTCTCGATCGTCGACCTGGCTGCCTCCAACTCAGCACGAACCCGAGCAAGCTCCGCCGGATCCGCAGTACCCTACAAAACACAATAACAGATCCTCAAGATCTAAAAACGTGAAATACAACACAAAATACACAAAATAGCACACAAAAGTACCTGAGAAAGCCGAGCCTCCCTCGCAGCCAGGTCACCAGCAAGCGCCCTCCAGCGGTTAGCCATCCGCCACAAGTCCTGGTGACTAACAGTCGTCACCTACAAATAAAAAATGTCCTTCAATACAATGTAAGGCAAAATGTAATTGAGGAAAATGTTCAAGTCAGGAATTCACCCTCAGAATGATCAACCTCCACTCCATGCCAACATCGGTCACCTCGGCCGCCGCGGGCTCCGGTAAGCGCAACTGAAGCTCCTCGCCGCCAGGCCCCTGAAAAGTGGTCTCCGTCGGGAAAGCTGGGGGCTGAGTCCTCATCAGTAGGTCGACTCCCTACCATTTGGATCAACATCAAAGATGACAAACCCTCCTATTAAGAGAGGCAATGAAAACAAAAGAGTAGAGGAAAACATACCTCGATCGGGTACCAAGCAAGCCTCGACAACCGGAAGGTATCGTAGTCAACGTCCCGCAGCAACAGCTCCTCATCACCTCCCTGACCGTGAAGGTGCTCCTCAACCTCATCAGGGGTCGACTCCTGGAACAACACCCTAGGCGGGTCAACCGACACGACGAAAGTCTCGGTGAAGCACTGACGAACTAAACGCTCGCCCAGGTACCAAACCGGCTCAATCGCCGTCTCCAAGTACAAACGCAGGGAGCTGCAAGGCCGCAAACGCTCCCTGATGGCAGCCGGTACGCCCGTGTAGTGCTCCCAAGGCCGCCCAACAAACTGCATTCAAAACGAGGCTACTAAGCTAACTGGGGGCTTCATAAGCTACCTAGTCATCCTAGCTCTATCTATTTCTATAAAGAAGAGGAGAAAGAGAGCAAGAACTTACATCAGCAACCCGAAGCTTGTTCACGCGACGCCTGCAGTCCTCGTAAGTCGACTTAATCGACTTCTTCTGAGCCACCGTCCAACCCCTCACAGCAGGGTAGGTCGAGGGAACACCGTCTGTGGTCCCCGGACGCAGAGGAGTGAAGTAAGCATACAACCAAGCCTGTAATCAAACATAGCAAGCACAAATCAGCCAATTTCTCAAAAATTGCCAAAATCAAAATCAAAATCAAACTAAAAAAAAAAGCTACAACAAAAAATACTCGTACCTCAAAGATGAGGCCGGGGCCAACCAAAGCAGGAGCACTACCCTCTCCTACTGTCTCCGGACGCACCGCCGCGTGCAAGTACTAGGTGAAACTCGCCAGAGCCAGCGTAACCCAGTCAAACCGACCCAAAGTGTCAAGGTCAGTAAGGAGAGGAAGCACTTTGGTCGACATGCGCTCACCCTTGTCACCAAAGTACGTGGCACCCAAGAAGTACCACAACCACAGCCGCACCTCCTTCGTGTCGGGCTCAACCTCTGCCTCCGGACTCTCCAACGGCGCCGGAGTAACACCTGCCACCCTCCCAGTGAAGTGGTCCTTCACGTACGAACTCGCGATCATGTACGGAGTGACGTCGGAAGGCTCCGGCAAAGCAGTACCGATCAAAGCAGTGACCGCAGAAGAGGACACTCTCTCCGGCGTCTCGGTAAACTCAATGGGCAACTCGCCACAGGGAAGGCCGGATACCATGGCGAAGTCCTCTAAAGTCACGCTGACCTCCCCAAACTCCATGTGGAACGACGACGTCGTATCCCAGTACCGATCCAACATGGCGCGGATCAGACACAGGTTCGCCCTAATCGAAGACCTGTGAATGTCCCGCCAGGCTGCCACCAACGGCCCAAAAGCCGACATCTCTATCAACGCCCTCGTCCCGGCTCGGAGAACGTCGTAGAAACCCAAACAGGTAGAGAAGCCCAAAAAAGTCCTCATGGTGCCAATCTCCTGAAATAAAAAACAAACAACGTCAGAATGCCTATTCAGGCCCGACACTTCAAAAGTGACAAAATTCGATCGAGGAACACGACTCACCAAGCCCTCGTGAGCACGGTAGGAGAGGTGCCTGTCCAGTCGGAGCAACAACTGGCTACCGTCAAAACCCTCGGCCCAAGCAGGCGCAGCCCGCAAGTGCAACCCCCGCGGGGCTGTAGCTCGCCTGGCTCTCCAGCTCGCAATGTCGGCATCGTCCTCGACTGTCTCCGCCCTCCGTCTCTTCTGGCCGCGAGATTCAACGTGATGGATAGGGCCCATCTCAACGACCCTGGTGACGTTCTGTAACGTCCGTCTGGTCGCCCGGGGACGACGCTTCCTCGTAGAAATCCTCCTCCCGGAGGTACCAGCCTCAGACCCAGTCTGAGCACTTCCAGTGACAGTGGCCCCAACAATGGGCACCTCACGCTCCTCAACGGCTCCCGCGGTCCCAACAACTTGCTCAGGAGGTCTCTCCTCCTCGGTAACGTCCTCCACAACCACGGCGGGTACACTAACCGGAGTGCTAACCGGCCACGTCCCGAACAGCTCATCAAAAGTCGCAGCAAGGGACTCAGCCTGTCCCGAACACTCTCCTACAAGCAAAAGACGTCAGCCAAAATTTCGGCATTACGACGGCATGAAATGGACAGATCCAAAAAGAAAGCAAAAAACAACAACCTGCAAAACAAAACAGGGGCAATCCTGCCCAAAATCCAACCAAACAACAAAAACAAAAAACGCACAAAAAAACGACTCGCCCATCTTTTCAAGCAAAAGACGAGTCAAAACCACAAAAAACGGCATTTCAAGACCCCTACAAGGTCCGCCAACAAATCAAAATACATTCCCGACACAATGGGGTATTTTTTTTTACGGCTCAAAAAGGCAATTCATACGCTAATTTGAGCCCAAGTCGGTCAAAAATTCAAAAACGACCGCAAAAAGGCAAACGTGATTTTATCACACCTCAAAGCGACCTAAATTACCAATGAGGTCCATTTCAAGGCCAACTGACTCAATTTAAGCCCAAACAGACGCTTATCTTGTCAGACATAAGACCGTCACAAAAGGCAAAAATCCAATTTTGCCCACAATACCCAACAAAGGTCCATAAATGGCGAATGACGGGTTCTCCCAACTACAATGCAACCTAGTGGGACCCACTATCTAAGCAAATAAACTTGGCATTGCAAAATGAGGCGGTTTCTCACATCACTCACGTTTTTCGAGCATAGGGAGCCGGAACGGGGACCAAAATGCAAACTAAAAGCACCCCTATACTCCTAAACAGGTTTCTAACCTAATGCAAGCATCAATTTCACCCGAAATGGGCTCAATCAAAAACGCCCAATTCGATTTTCTAGGGTAAAATTCCGCCCTAATTCAATCAAGCCAAAGATCAACAAATTTAAATGGATTCATGAGGGACTGCATACCTTGAGATGACATTGTTGTTAAGGGCACGAATGGAAGTGAGCTAGAAGGTCCAACAATGGCGATCTTAGCTTGTTTTATCGAAATGTGAAGAAGACGAGGATGAATGGGATGCAGCCTGAACTCGCGTCTTTTACAAAAAAAGGGAAGCCCCTTTGATTCGCAAGAGGGCTCGCGCCTCAATCAGGCGTCCCCTTGCTTTTTCACCGAAATTTTGGCTTTGGCCCAATTTCACGTATTAAACTGAATTTTCTTTGACGATATTAAAGGTCGTCATTTTCTCAAAGACAAAACTAATAGTGAAAATCCAAAATTCGCTATTGTCTTCAATTTTCAAAGATAATAGTGAAAATTCAAAATTCGCTATTTCTTCAAATTTTCAAGCGACGACAATTAAAACCGTCGTTTCCAAAATAATGGTTGGAAATTAAATTCACTATTTCCATCAAATGTCAACGGCGGCACATAAACCGTCACTTCAATTAATAGTGAAGATTCCAAATTCACTATTTCCATCAAATGTCAACGGCGGCACATAAACCGTCACTTCAATTAATAGTGAAGATTTCAAATTCACTATTTCCATCAAATGTCAACGGCGGCACATAAACCGTCACTTCAATTAATAGTGAAGATTTCAAATTCACTATTTCCATCAAATGCCAACGGCGGCACATAAACCGTCACTTCAATTAATAGTGAAGATTCCAAATTCACTATTTCCATCAAATGTCAACGGCGGCACATAAACCGTCACTTCAAACGTAATAGCAGATTTTAAATTGCTATTTCCTTCAAAATTCAAAAAAACGGCGATCGAAACCGCCACTTCAAATTAAAAAAAAGAACGGCGAACGGTGAAGAGCCCAAATTCACTATTCCTTCAAATACCAGCAGGGGGCTTCCTCGCGGAACCCGCTCATTTCGAAAACAGTGATAGTGAAGATTTGACTTCACTATTTCCACAGCGGCATCATGAGCTCGCTACTTTCAAAACAAGCCCATTTGACGCGGCTATGCTCACGGTCCGTTAACCGACCGTCATGGCAGGCGAGCCTTTGTCCGAAAACATTCAAGGACAGATCCCGAAGATGCCTCGGGTACATTTCCTTATCATGGCTGGCGAGCCTTTGTCCGCAAACATTCAAGGACAGATCCCGAAGATGCCTCGGGTACATTTCCTTATCATGGCTGGTGAGCCTTTGTCCGCAAACACTCAAGGACAGATCCCGAAGATGCCTCGGGTACATTTCCTTATCACAGCTGGCGAGCCTTTGTCCGCAAACATTCAAGGACAGATCCCGAAGATGCCTCGGGTACATTTCCTTATCATGGCTGGCGAGTCTTTGTCCACAAACACTCAAGGACACATCCCGAAGATGCCTCGGGTACATTTCCTTATCAGAGCTGGCGAGCCTTTGTCCGCAAACATTCAAGGACAGATCCCGAAGATGCCTCGGGTACATTTCCTTATCATGGCTGACGAGCCTTTGTCCGCAAATACTCAAGGACACATCCCGAAGATGCCTCGGGTACATTTCCTTACCACAGCTGGCGAGCCTTTGTCCGCAAACGCGCAAGGACATATCCGAAGCTGCCTCAGGTATGACTCCTTCATATGGCTGGCGAGCCTTTGTACATAGTCTAATGGACTCTAAACGACCCGCACGGACAGTCGACAGACTCTAAACTGTTCGCGACGACAGGTCCTTGGCTCGTACCCTCGAGTCGCCTTGGCGTCGCCCTTCCCGACGGCAAGTCCTTGGCCCGAATCCTTTCGAGCCGCCTCGACGTCGCTTGGGTCTCCAGGTTGTAATCTTCGATTGACCTGGGGGCTCTACTTTGACTTTTGCCCTGTCCAAGCCTCAGTCAAAGTGGGGGCTCTGTAGATACCCAGTATCCGCTGAGACTCCAACAAACACCCGATGATTATCGGACTATAACATGTTTTGGAATCGCGGCATTTGATCGACAGTTTGTGTACAACTTTACGTCGGAAAACTTAAAACGATTTCGAAAATAAAATATTTCAAAACATCCCAAAAATACCTGGAGTGTTTAATGCACGACAACGGGGTCGCAATGACACTAACAACGAGTCAAACCGAGTCAACCACCAAAAACAAAACATTTCTCACCTCACTCACGTTTTTCGAGCATAGGGAGCGGGAACGGGGACCAAAATGCAAACTAAAAGCACCCCTATACTCCTAAACAGGTTTCTAACCTAATGCAATCATCAATTTCACTCGAAATGGGCTCAATCAAAAACGCCCAATTCGATTTTCTAGGGTAAAATTCCGCCCTAATTCAATTAAGCTAAAAGATCAACAAATTTAAATGGATTCAAGAGGAAATACATACCTTGAGATTACATTGATGTCAATGGCACGAATGGGAGCAAGCTTAAGGACTAATAATGGCGTTCTTAAGGTTTATTTTGTGTCGAAAGGTAGAAGACGAGTGGGAATGAAATGCAGCCTGGACTCGCGTCTTTTACAGAAAAAAAGGGAAGCCCCTTTGATTCGCAAAAGGGCTCGCGCCTCAATCAGGCGTCCCTTTGCTTTCTCACCGAAATTTGGGCTTTGGCCCAATTTCCCATATTAAACTTCGAATTTTCATTGACGATATTAAAGATCGTTGTTTTCTCAAAGACAAAAACAAATAGTGAAAATTTAAATTCGCTATTTTCGAAAATTTCAAACAAACGGCAATCAAAACCGCCAATTTCAGAAATAATGGTGAAATCAAAATTCACTATTTTCCTTCAAAATTTCAAAAATAATAGCGAGAATCCAAAATCCGCTATTTCTTCGAATTTCAAACGACGGCAATTAAAACCGTCATTTTTAAAATAATAGCTGGAAATTAAATTCCACTACTTTCTCCGCACGTGTCAACGGCGGCACAGAACCCGTCACTTCAATTAATAGTGAAGATTCCAAATTCACTATTTCCATCAAATGTCAACGGCGGCACATAAACCGTCACTTCAAACGTAATAGCAAAATTTAAAAATTTGCTATTTCCTTCAAAATTCGAATTCAACGGCGATCGAAACCGCCACTTCAAATTCAAAAAAAAGGAACGACGAACGATGAAGATTCCAATTTCACTATACCAGCAGGGGGCTTCCTCACGGAACCGCTCATGTAAAAAACAGTGATAGTGAAAATTCGAATTCACTATTTCCACAGCGGCATCATGAGTTCGCTACTTTCAAAACAAGCCCATTTGATGCGGCTATGCTCCCAATCCGTTAACCGACCGTCAGGGCTGGCGAGCCTTTGTCCGCAAACACATCAAGGACACATCCCGAAGATGCCTCGGGTACATTTCCTTACCACGGCTGGCGAGCCTTTGTCCGCAAACACATCAAGGACACATCCCGAAGATGCCTCGGGTACATTTCCTTACCATGGCTTGCGAGCCTTTGTCCGCAAACACATCAAGGACACATCCCGAAGATGCCTCGGGTACATTTCCTTACCATCGCTGGCAAGCCTTTCTCCACAAACACATCAAGGACACATCCCGAAGATGCCTCGGGTACATTTCCTTATCATGGCTGGCGAGCCTTTATCCGCAGATACTCAAGGACACATCCCGAAGATGCCTCGGGTACATTTCCTTACCACAGCTGGCGAGCCTTTGTCCGCAAACGCATCAAGGACACATCCCGAAGATGCCTCGGGTGCATTTCCTTACCACAGCTGGCGAGCCTTTGTCCGCAGACGTGCAAGGACATATCCGAAGATGCCTCAGATATGACTCCTTCTTATGGCTGGCGAGCCTTTGTACGTAGTCTAATGGACTTTAAACGACCCGCACGGATAGTCAACAGACTCTAAACTGTTCTTGACGATAGGTCCTTGGCTCGTACCCTCGAGTCACCTTGGCGTCGCCCTTCCCGACGGCAGGTCCTTGGCCCGAATCCTTTCGAGCCACCTCGACGTCGCTTGGGTCTCCAGGTTGTAATCTTCGATTGACCTGGAGGCTCTACTTTGACTTTCGCCCTGTCCAAGCCTAAGTCAAAGTGGGGGCTCTGTAGATACCCAGTATCTGCTGAGACTCCAACAAACACCCGATGATTATCGGACTACAACATGTTTTGGAATCGCAGCGTTTGATCGACAGTTTGTGTACAACTTTACGTCGGAAAACTTAAAACGATTTCGAAAATAAAATATCTCAAAACATTTCAAAAATACCTGGAGTGTTTAATGCATGACGACGGGGTCGCAATGACACTAAATAGAGTCAAAACCAACACCGGACCAAAAACCGACTCAAAAATTCAAATCCCGACTCCAACAACGAGTCAAACCGAGTCAACCACCAAAAACAAAACATTTCAAATCTTCTACCTTAAGTTTTCCCGGATTCATGTTGGTCAAGTACCAAACATGTGACTACAAAACCTAGGATAGAACAAATCATGATTGTGTTTGTTGTGAAAATGACAAGACAACTCGAAGAACCGCGACGTGGCTCGCGCCTCTTTGTGCAGCCGAAGTGGCCACGTCGCTCAAAACTCACACAACCACTCATTCTCTTATAAATACCCCTCAAATGCCACCCATTTGAGACTTACGCGAGTGTCCGCCCCCTCTTTTCTCCCTTAAAATTCTCGACTCGACTTCTTAAGTCACAATCCGACGCGTATTTACGACCTACCGATCGTAAATACAAGCCTTACACATTGTTTGGTACCGTCATCGTGCATTAAATCACTTGACCGACCATTTCGACCACTACACCATCACTAATATTAAAACACTCTTTTTACTTACCAAAACGGTTTTAAACCGAGTTTCTTCCGATCAAACAAGTTTTTACACTTACGTCGGTCACTCGCCATAACCAAACATGTAAGTATGAGGGTGTAAAAATCCTCTTTTATTATGTTTTCATTTGTTTCATGACTATAACATGCTAAAACGTGCATAACATGAACCAAAACATGGAATAAACGAGCAAAATCGATTTTTGGCCTGGGGACGAAGCCCCTTGGTTCACGGCTAGCCCGCGCCTAAATGGGGTATCCAGGCCAGAGATCAACCGTGTTTGTTCTCGTCATTTCCCTTTAATTCATTTTCATATTTGTAATCGGTTTTCACCATTTCAAATATTTTCGAACCCTTTTTATTTCATGTTATTTGTTTTAACCATAAAACATTTTTCACCCTTGGTTCCTCATACCATGACGGTTAAATCTGTGTTCCGGTGACAATATTTGGTTAATGACATTTAAAAGGTATTTTGAAACCTTTTATTTCATTTCTTTACATTTCCAAAATAAACATATTAGTCACCAACGCGAAGTCATCCTCGGTTCTACATACCATGCCGGATTTTAACCCGGGTACGATGATGAGTATCGACTAATTACATTCAAATGGACTTAAAATAATTAGTCCATAATTATTTTCAAAACTATTCATGTCAAGTTTGTCAAATCGAACCCGACACCGAATATTATCAAAATAATGATGATTATTCGAGTATAGTTCTTGAAATCAACAAATGCGGTCTAAACGACCCCTTCAAACCAAAGCGGGTTCAAATACCCATTTTCAACACGTTTTATAACGTTTTCTAAAAAGTCAGAACACGGCACATAAACCGTGGGCTGACCCGCGCCTAAACAGACCCTTCATTCCTCATTTTCAAAACCAGGAAGAGGCCCCTTATACTGCCGGTTGGCTCGCGCCTCATATAGCCGTCTGGTACAGGGCCTGATCCCTTCCAGCATTAGTCTAGGACGATCCCGACTCCGGTTAGCCCGGATATAGGATGGATCAGATGACTATTTACTCGTTCAAAATCATGTTTGCAAAATACCAAGACAAATGGATCATGTTATGCATCATAAACCTAATACGGTAAATGGATGTTTAATTTCCGTCTCGCATGCAAATCAATCATTAATCCAACTCGACATCTTATACTTGATACTCGGATTAAATCAACCGACTTAGAAAGCTCTCACATGTTAGGTTTAAATTATTGGATGCGCATTCATGCATTTAAACCGTTTCATCAACTTCTGCATTCAACCAACCAAGATCGATCAGTAGAGGCCGCTACCGCGGGCGGGATTGGGTGTCTGATTAAAGGGCTTCCCAATACGTAACTTCACCTCTTACTCAGAAACTTTGGATAGTGGACGACCTTATCCAGGGCGTACAAGAATTATTCTAGAGATAGGATGCTAAAGAGGGACGATTTCCTTATCTTTAGTACCTATGTCAAACGCTGCTTTGTGCTTCGATTTGACCGAGGTATAAAGTGGATTTCGAATGGGTTCCAGGCATCCCACAAATGCTTGGTGGCAACTCCGAACATCTCTAATCGTTTCGATACCCTTACCGAGGCGAAACCGACCGATTTAAAACGATCCGGTCGAAAGCATTTTTACGCCGCCGAGCGTGGCTTTCAAAAGACCGCTATACGTCCACAGATTGGCTTGGCGTGTAGGTGGCCATGTCCACAGTATCCATGTCCAAGGTGTATTCTTTGTGAGTTGAATTCTTTTTAGGGTGCAAAGGTGTTCCTTCGGAAAGGATTCAAAGGCATTCCCGGGAAGTATCCCTGGTATGTGGTTGACCACTAAATTAGAGTAGGGATTTAAGTATAAGGGTGCCAACTCACTTTCTATGACGTATATGCTATGGAAGCCCCCAAGTTCATATACTGGATCCGCAAGGACTTGCTTATTTGACTTCTTTTCGATTATTGCCTTGATGGGTGATGAAGTGATCGTCACCACTTTACCATTTAGTGGGATTTTGATTTTCTGGTGGAGGGTAGATGTTACCGCTTTGGAAGCGTGAATCTAAGGTCTTCCCAGAAGTATGTTAAAGGATGCCTCAATGCTCACTATTTGGAAGTTAACCTTTCGCTCAATTAGCCCTGTGGCTATGGTTAGGTTAACAAGTCCTACTACCTTTCATCGTGTACCATCATATGCGTGAACACCTTGGTTGGTAGGGGTCCAATCCGACTCTTTCATGCCCAATTTGTATGCCGTTTTCAAGGGTATGACATTGACTGCGGAGCCATCATCTACCAAAGTCATTGGCACATTCTTCTTTAAGCAAATGACAATGATATAAAGAGCCAAGTTATGACTAGCACCAAAGGGTGGTAAATCTTCATCCGAGAAAGTAATAGGATTACTTAGCTTTGGTGATTCTTGGAAGACCAAGTTGACCACGTCGTCGGGTGTGGAGTTATGTGCCACATTTAGTTTGGCCAAGGCTTGCAGTAAAGCTTGGCGATGTGGGAATGAGCTTGCCACTAGTTGCCAGACTGAAAGATCAGCCTTTGTCTTCTGTAGTTGCTTTAGCAAATGGTCGGTGGAGCCATCTTCATTATCATTTGGTGCGACCACATTGGTTGGACCGTTAGCTATGGGACCATTTTGAGAAGTGCTTTGGTATGGGCGTCCCGAACGAGTAAGGTGGTCTACATCTTGATCTTCACAATTTTGGACCATTTGCTCACTAATTTTGACTAGGTAGTGTTCAGTGAGATACTAATCTTCATCATCATCGGCCCATATTCCATTGATGGCAGCAAGTTCCCTCATTCTTATGATTTCGGCCTCCAATTGGATAATTTGGTCGACTAGTTCATCAACCATGGCTACTACTTCTTGCATTGTAGTGTTTTGAGAGAAGACCAGTGGTGTACGTTCTTTAGGTGTGGCGTTGGGATCACGTAGGGTTGCCACTGCACTCTCTAGTTCCATGACTTGCCTCTTCACACTTTTTGCCCATGCAACGAAATCGGTGATGGTTGGGGAAATGGTAGAGTAGTTCCCTTCATTCTCTATTGCATGAATTTCATCTTCGACTGGAGAAATGAGGTGTGAACAATCTATGGTAGATTCTTCACTTGTAATCACTAGAATTCCAAGAGGATTCTGAGTGTTGTTAGGCTTACCTCCAGGCGGTATTGGTAGCCGACCGTCTTCAATCATGTCTTGAAGTACATTTTTCAGTTTGTAGCATTTCTCTGTATCATGTCCCTTGCCTCTATGGTATTCGCAGTACGAATTCTCATCCCAGAACTTGGATTTCTTTTCTGGTTAGGGTGTAGGGCCTATGGGTTGAAGTTTACCCAGTTTCATCAACCTTTTTAGAGCATTGGAATAGGTGTCCCCAAGATTTGTGAATTTCCTTGGTGGGGTACTCTTCTTAGATGGCTCGAGAAGGTTAACTTCATCAGTTTTGCTGGTAGAGCCGTAAGAACGACTTGTTGAGCCTCGATATCCACGACCTACCGTTTTGGACAAGAGCCCTTTACGGATGTCATCTTCGATCCTTGTCCCTAGTACGGTTAAGTCTTTGAAGGTCTTAATGTTTTGGTACCTCAAATGACTTGCATAGATGGGTTTTAGGTTGTCCACGAATTTCTCCACGAGGGTAGCTTCATCTGGACGTTCAACAAGTTGAGTACTAGTCTTCCTCCACCTACTTAGGAAGTCAGTGAAACCTTCTTTGTCATTTTGGGTAAGAACCTCTAAAGTGTGCATGTTGACTTGGATTTCAGCATTATCCGCGTATTGTTTGGCAAACTCAATTGCGACATCATCCCAGGTAGCGATCTTCTTATGCTCTAGAGAATAGAACCATTGTTTTGGGATGGTGTCAAGAGATGAAGGAAAGATCCTTAAGAACATCGGGTTTAATGCCTCTTATAGACATGTAGTCCTTGAAAGCACGGATATGGTTCAAAGGGTTTTCATGCCCCTTGAATTTAGGGATATCTGTCATGTTGAAGTTGGTTGGAAACTTGGAACTCACGGCTTCATATTTGCGATTATTTTCCCTATAAATGTCATCCCCTTTGAGATACATCAATTGTTCCTCCAAGTATTGGAGTCGTTTCTCAGCTGTAGTCATACCTATGGGAGGGTTTTCGTCCCCGAAGTTATTCACAAATTCGTCACACTTCACTTTCTCAAGGAGGCATCCTCGTTTCCACGGCATATATTCGGCCTTCGATTGTGTCAAGGCGATCGTACACTTGGTCTTGAGTGACTTGGAGATGAGCTAGCGCGGCTAGGATTTGATCATTACCATTCTGGAGTTGGTTGAAGTTCACGTCGCTTGTTTCAGGCATCTTGGAAACTGGATAAGAGATCGACGACGAATCAAAACACGATCGACCATTTTAGCACACTTACTTGAAAAGAAATGTTTTGACTCGTGAAGTGGGAGTGTGCCACTTGTGTCAAGTGAGTTTTGAGGAAATGACAAAGTTTGAAAATGTTGGTCCAAGTCAACTTTAGTGTAGTTGTAGGAGTGGACTCGAAGTGAGGTTTTGAAATGGGTTTTGAGGCCCGAATTTTTACTCGGCAATTGGACAGAGTTTCGACTGGTTTTGCGCTAATATTAGGCCTAAGTTTCGAAGTTTTTTTACATTTTTTAAAAGGGATTTTGATTTTACAAAAAATCGTCATGGTTTTGTTTAGAAATGGTGATCACATATGGTACAAACATTATACAAGCATTATAACGGGATGCTGAGTGCATTTAGAAGGGTTTTGGTTTTAAAGGGTGGGTTGCCATACCGAACAATCAAACCCGAGGTCTGTGGAGAGGCTCGTACCAAACAAGAGTAAGGCCGATTCCTAGTCCATTTCCTCAAGTAGTGAAGGTCCTTGATACAAACAAGAGTAAGTACCGTGGTATGGATGACGTCAATCGCTATCCATCCTTAGGCCCAAATAAGAATTAGGACCGTTTAGACGGGACGATTGGTCGAATGGGTTGGGGTAGGCCTAGGAAGGCCGAATGAAACGATCTAGGAAGACCGAGTTATGAAAACCAACAATTGTCTTGTACAAACTATTCCCTAACCTTGTTCAAGTGTCACCCTTTTGGCTACACGTAAGTGTATTATCCCCAGCGGAGTCGCCAAACTGTGGACGCGGGCCCACGGGGGCGAAAAGCGACGCAAGCCTTTCACTTCTTGGTTTGTTTGCATTTGTGGAGTCGCCACCAATTTATTGTGGAAAATTGGAAACCGTTCGAATACCCCGTGTCATGTCAAGACAAAAAGTAATGACATGAACACTAAGCACTCGTTACCCTTAGCATTCTATGTCTAGAATGACTCTCGTGGATGCCAATGAACACGAATGTTCACAGAGATCTGGAGTAAGGGGTGAGGGTACGTATTAGGAAGCTCTTTTGATCGAACACCTAATCCCGCCCGCCTCGATAGCGGCCTCTACTAATGATTAGGGAAGTTATTCACACTTGATATATTGTCGATCATATGCATGCAATGCAACATCCGATAAATTAATCCTAGCATGTGAGAATTAACTAAGTCGGTTAACACGTAATTTAACATACAATTAATGTTGAGGTAGAAATTTAGGTTAATTGCATGTGAGAGCATACAAGAAATACAATAAAAAAAGTACAATAAAAATACAATAAAGAAAATTACAATAATTACATCAGATTTATTGATTTATGTCGAAAATACATTTAAAACGGATGATTTTAGAAAAGAAAGAATGAACAAATATTAGGTGATAATACGATTAATAATTAATTAAATACGTAATTGATAAACTAGGTCAAAGCAGAAACGGAAGTTCAGGGACAGAAATTAACCGGGAACAGGAGCAGCATAGCTGCGTCCCTTGGAAGAGGCGCAGCAGTCGCTGCGTCTGTTCCTGGGTTGAGTTCTGGCTGTGAAGCCGGAACCGCGTCTTGTTTATGTTTATTGGTGAATTTAATGGTCGATTAATGGTATTTGACTCGGATGAAAGTGATTACCATATTATTTACATATGAATGAGGTCATAAAAACGAAAAAACACGGATGAAAATGGTTAGAACGAATTATTTACAAGATGAGACTAATTAAAGAATTAAACAAAAAAAAAATTAATTAGGTCAAATAAGTTATTAATGATGAATTAATGATGGTGACGGTAAACAACAGATCCAAATTTATCAAAGAATGAATTCCAGAGATTTAATATGGATAAATCGAAGCTCTAAAACCCGAATTGACTTAATGACGAAAACCCGCAAATATGAACTATAAGGGATTTAAGTCGGGATTTATGATGAATTAATCAACAATGAATTATTTACATGTTAAAATTATTATACTCGAAATTATTACGTTAATGAAACGATGAACATTCGAAAACGAAACAAAAACAATCAGACGAACAAAAGACGAAGGAAGAAGAAAGGAAGCAGGAACTGCGGCAGCCTCACGAAGAGGCGCAGCAGGTACTGCGTCTCTTCGAAGAGGCACAGCAGTTGCTGCGTCCTTTCTCGACGGTTGTCTTCTGATAATCCGTAAAAAGGGTTTTTAAACAAGGTTTTAAAAATCGGTTTTAAGCGTATTTTCGACATAAATCTTACAATTGTGATTACAAAAATAAATAAAAATAAACAAAAGAAGGATTATACACCCTCAGACTTACATGTTTGACGAAACGAGATGAACTAAGTTAACGTTTAGTGATGCTCGACTCGAATGTAGACGAAAGTGCCCTCTAGGAGGAAAACGAACAAGATTGATTAATGTTGATTGATGTGGAGTTGGTCAAATTGGTCGGTCATGCAAAACAAGGCTGGTACTCAGAAGGATCCGAGCTTACGTGGTCGAAAGTTCAAGCACGTAGGCGCCAAAAAGTAAGAACATGGTCTAGAATGCAAAGGGAGAAGAGAAGGGCGGACACTCGCGTGAGAAATATGTGAGACCGAAGGTCTCTATTTATACTAATCACACGGAGGAAATTAGGGTTTTCGGAGAAACTTTGGAAGTGAATCTCGAAAAGATACGGAAAATACGCATAAAAGGACTGAGGAAGAGGCGCAGCAGGCACTGCGTCCCTTGGAAGAGGCGCAGCACTTGCTGCGTCCTTTCCTCAGTGGTTTCCTCCTGCGGAAGAAAGATGTTCGCGTTTCTATTATGGAATAGCGGATTAATCTCGTTTCCTTAATATTTTGTGTGAATATTACGGGAGATATTTTACCAAAGATCAAAAGATTGGAAAATATGGAATAGAAATATCCGGAACATTCTAGAACATTCTGGCTCGGTTATTAGAAAATGAAGACGGTTTTTGACCCGGACTCCGAATGTACTCTAATTACTGCCAAAACGACCGTATCGGCACGTAGATGACAATTAAGAGGTAGACACAAGTGTTTTAGCGATCACTTGACGATAAACTTACGAACTGTCACAAATCGTTCCGCATACCAAACATGCGGCCCAATCATCACTGGGTGGTTTGCGGGAGGTGCAGAAATGAGGTATCTACAGGTATCCACTTTGCGGTAATGAGGATTAGTAGCCAAAGTTCTTGAGATGCGATTATAAGTTGGGATCGATAGAGCTATGCAAAATGATTTAAAATCCGAATCAACATGGGCAAGGGACAAAGCAAAACATGGATGAGATTTACATGACGGCGTAGCATGAAAAACTTGAAATGAACCTCTTAAGCTTTTGCATGATCTTTTGACTTATGGACTCTCACGGGGCACTCAAACTCTTTTATATGTGATAGGATAATTTTGTGAATGAACACTCAACTATCCTCAACTTATAACAATGTGCCCGCAATCTAATATGGTAAACATGTCAAAACTAGTGAGCCAAAACAATCAAATTTAAGCATGATAAAGAAGCCAAATGAGTGGGAAGAAGGCAATATGTAATGGGTAAGAAGGGGAAACAAATGAATTGTGGATTGTGGAGCTAATGTCAAGCTAGCAACAATCAAATGCAAGGATGCTCAATCCCAATTCTAACCCAATTTTGCAAATTAAATCATAAGAAAACTCTCCAAAATAATATGAATAATGCATGATAATTTCTCACATCTTCTCCTTCTTATCTTTTTTTTTTTTCATTTCAATGCATACTTCTTTTTCAATGCTTTTTATTTTCTTTTTTCTCATTCATTTTTTTTCATCTTCTCATTCTCATTTTTTCATCATTTCAACTCTTTTTTTTTTCTTTTTCTTTCTTTCTTGAGCATTAAGACCAAGCTCACATAATTTCCACAATTTTTAAACAAATCCCAATTGAGCACCCAAGCAAAAACAAACAAGGCTACTAGCTCAACAAGGTAGGCAAGTTATAATGTAGCTAGGAAAAGTGTTTTATTGGAAGGGGTCAAGAAGGCAATTATATCATGTGAATGGCTCCAAAATGCTATAACAAATGAATGCATGCTTATAAAGAGATGACATGAGAATCATACTTGTGCGTTTTGATAAAACACACATTATAAGGAGACACCTACACTCACCTAAGAGAGACCGAATATGGATGCATCGGTCAAAAGAGGATCTACCTTACCATTTTGTAGCTCGCCAAAAGTCAAGATCAAGCCTATTCGGTTCATTTTCCATCTCCCACCTACTATCTCAAGACATCCCCATGTATGCAAAATCCATCAAATAAGAATAAATCATTAGCTTAAGCAATCATTAGGATATGCAAGAGGGCATAAGTAGGACAAGCAAAGAATTAGAAGTAAAAATTCACACAAATTTTTCAAAAATTCTCACTAAATCTATACTAACTAAATGCAAACTAACTAATATGCGAATGCAATCTCCCCCCAAGCTAAACATAACATTGTCCTCAATGTGCCAACAATTAAATTACCCAACTAAACCATAAAAATGGCGCAAAGCACATAAACAAGAAGGATAAGAGGTCATATTTAATGGGTTGCGAGAAATAAACTAAAATGCAAAACAAAGAAAACCTACTAGACTAGCGAGCTTCCCCCAAGCTAGCACGTATTCGGGGGGCTCTTCCATTCATCAAAAATTCAAGAAAAGGGCCAAAAATTGAAAATTTAAAGAAGGAATGATGTTTGCAAGTGATTAGGCAACTTTTTTAAAAAAAATGTCTAGGTAACAAGTTAATGTAGTACTTAGGGGTCGAACCCAAAGAAGACGGGAGTTTATAATTTAGTTGTTATGGATTGAATTTTACCTTGGTGGATTAACGTTTGCTTTGGTTGATTAATTGGTTTGGTTTGATGTAATGATAAAACAATAATAAAGAAAATTTCTAGGGAGGTCGGGTCACGCATGCTAATTATGTAAATGCTCATGTCAAGTTAGGAAGTTGATTTTACGATAAATGTTTAGACTTAAAGACACCCACCTTACGATATTAGTGTCAACCATAGACCGGGTCCTAGAGAAACTCTCGTCCATGACTAGGTCGTCCTACTACACATGCTTAGTCTAATCCAATTCTGTGCCTCTCGACTTATAGAATGAATTAACAAACTTAATCTACGATTACGGCCAATAACCAAATATTAAACGTGACGTTGCAAACATGTGATAGAAACAATTTATCAATATTAACTTAACCTCATTTTGACATTTATATATTACTTAATCATGCATGGATTCCCTTACTCCTTAGACAAATACAACTACTCTAACATGGTGGAAATTTAAATTAAACTAATGATAAATGAAATGGCAAACATAATGAAAATATGAATAAGAAATTACCTTGCAATTGGAAATGGGAATGGAAATGGAAGAACAATACTTGTAATATAAATAACTTGTAAATGTAAATTGTTTTATAACTTGAAATGTAAATAGGAAATATAAATAACATAAAGTAAATCTAAACTAAACTAAACTAAGAGCTAACCTAAACTAACTACTAAATTTAGAGAGAATTTCTATGTAAAAGTGTGTAGAAAAGATGGTGTGTAAAAAGTGTGTTGTGACGAGTCCCCAATTTATAGGATTTGAGTGTGTAACGTAAACAAGCCAAAAACACACGTCCCCGATCGGGGACACCCAACGCCGATCGGGGTTATCATTGCCCGAGTATTTCTTCTTAAATGCTCTGATGCGTGTCTTTTATATAAGGTTTTCACCTCATCTTTACACGCATTTCTGCGCTTTTTATGTAGCATCTGGATACAATTACCCCCGAATATTCTACTTTGGTCCGTTTATTGTAATTTGCAGGAATTTACCGAGGAGGAGCTAAATCGAGCCTTAATTGTCCCAATTGTACGCATTCATGGGAGATAAGGAGCCGGAGCCTAGGAATCTTACACTTGGAGGACGCATGAGCTGAGTAAAGGAAGAAACTCAAGTCCTGACGTGCCTATGTAGCTCGATCGAGTGGCTTTACTGCTCGATCGAATGCTTTATACATTCGAGGTGGTCGATCGACCGATTCAAGGAGTCGATCGAGGAAGTTCAAAGCGGTGCTCGATCGTGAGATCGTTCTACTCGATCGAGTGATTTGGCGTTCGATCGAGAGATCGTTCTACTCGATCGAGGGGTTTTCGTGTGCTTTTGGTTTGTTTCCGCCTTATCCTTTATGGGCTTTTGTAATCAGTCCATAGATTAGGTTTAAGACAATTTTTCAGTATAAGACTGAGGAGAACATCACGTTACTCCTATCTCTTCACTACGTACATTTTATTTATTACTCTTATTCTTGTTCTTGGGATTTCTATTCTCTACATTTGTCATTCGGATTCGGTATTATCAATCTAATTTATTTTTCAATCGTAATTCTTTGTTTAAATCTCTTTTCTCTCTGCTTTATAATTGTTCAATCCCTTCCCCCTAATATTATCATTATGCTTAGTTTAAATTATTTGGTTATTGTAATTCTTAATCCGACGATTATGAGTAGCTAATTTCCTATGCTAAGACTGTAGGGGATCCATGATTTGAAGGAAGAGTAATCGATTTACTAGGTTAATACCAGTACCGTCTTTGTTGTTTAAATGCTACATTTAATTGTAATTGCCTAATTGAGTCGACGCAATTAGACCCTTATTCTTGGTGGACCTTGACCTAGACCGAAAGGTTGGAAGAGGCAGACTAGTAGCGAACAATAGAGTATTGCAGCGAGGGCGAAAGTCAAACTGTTTACACTTTAGGGTGAATTAAGGACCGAAAGGTGACGTTCGCTACCCCTTAGACCAAATCGCATCGCATTGACTGGGACCTAGATTACTCGACCAGAAGATTGTGGTGAACCGCTTGTCTTAGCTATTCTCCTTTATCTCTTAAACTCCTTCCTTTATTCCTCTTCCCTTATTCTCTTAGTTTAGAAATCACATTTTATAAACCCCCAATTTGGTTACTTAGACGAACTTGAGTTTAGCCGACAAATCCCTACCTCTCTGTGGATTCGACCCGACTTCCCTAGCTATATTAGTTAGTTGGAACCAGTTGGTTATTTTTTGACAGTACGCGACGACGTGTCAAATTTTGGCGCCGATTCTTGGGAGGTGGCGCAATTTTGTTGCTTTAATTAAGTTTGTCTTCCGTCTCAAGGAATTTATTCCTTGAGGCTGATCTTATTTTCTGCAAAGTTTTGATCAGTTTTGCAGATTAGCTTTTGCTTCGGAAGTTGGTTGACAATATGCCTACGATTACAGAGCATACAGAGCCATGTGGTAGATGTGGCGAGGAGGGACATGACCTCTACGAATGTGTAGCGAGTATAGAGCGTGCTCTTGCTTACAAGAAGTACAAGCAAGGGGTTCCTTTTTCTCAGCTTTATGAAGAGATAAAGAGCGTCTCTGCCCCTTCTACGCCAGTATCACGACCGGCCTCTCCCTCTGCAAGAGAAGAGATCGCCGAGTTGAAATCCATTATGATGAGTATGTCACAGAAATCTGATACGGTTATATCGGAATTGAAAGAGCAAGTCGCGCAGTTGACACACGCGACGGATCAAGCCAAGTCTCTTCCAATTTGCGATCCAGTCAGTGCGATGAACTTTCAAAGTGACCCTCCTCATGAAGAAGACGAGGTTTTGGCAGCTAATGATGACTCAGATGATGATCTAGACGAGTTCTTGCAGGAAATACTTGCTGCGTGTGCAGTGACCACTCGATCAAGCAACTCATCTACTCGATCGAGCGGTTCTAATCATCCAGCCACTCGATCGAGTGACAATTGCGGTCGATCGAGAAGTACAGAACCCCAAGTTGGTCGATCGAGTAACTATGCTGAGGAAAACACTCGATCGAGTGTCAAGACGGGTCGATCGAATGAAATTGAAGAAGAAACTGGTCGATCGACCAGTAAAAATATTCGACCCAGTGCTGTAAGTGGCGGGAATCCTAATTTATTATCTAATACCTCCATCGTGTCATCTTCCCCTGCTGTGGAGACGTCACGCATTGATAAGGGTAAAGAAAAGGTCGCAGGACCGCTCATCGCTACCAGGGTACCCTTCCCAAGTCGTCTGAAGGACGCAAGGATTGAGCAACAGTACGGTAAGTTCGTGGACATCGTGAAGAACCTCCAGGTAACTGTTCCTTTCTCCGAACTTGTTACTCAAGTACCCACTTACGCTAAGTTTATGAAAGATATCGTGACGCGTAAGAGAAATTTTAGTGAATTTGAGACGATTTCATTTATGGAAGAGTCTAGTAACCTGCTGTTAAATAAGGCCCCTCCAAAAATGAAAGACCCGGGCAGCTTTTCTATTACCTGTGTCATAGGCAATATGGTTATTGATAAGGCCCTACGTGATTTAGGTGCCGAGTGTCGGTGTCATGCCCCTTCCTGTCTGCAAGAAATTAAAGATGAGTCATTTCAAGGTGACTAACATTACCCTACAGATGGCCGATAGATCTGTTAGGAGACCCCTAGGTGTCTTGGAGGATGTGCCTGTGAAAATAGGCAAGCTTTACATCCCAGTAGATTTCATTGTTTTGGATATAGCTGAGGACACCCGGACCCAAATTATTTTAGGAAGACCGTTCCTTTGTACAGCTGGGGCCGTTATTGATGTTAGACAAGGGCGTCTGACTCTTGCAGTAGGGGATGATGCTATCACATTTAGTTTGCCCAGTACTTTAGCCCACCCAATGATAGAGGACACTTGTTATTCGGTCGATATCATTGATGAGTCTATTTATGACTTCTGGTCGGGTTCTTTTATGAAGGACCCACTGGAAGCTCTCATGCTTTTTGATGAGTGTGCAGATAGCCCAGAGGACGATGACGCTGCATTGGATTTGCTTGTTGATGATTTAGATGAGCATGAGGGAGAGCAGGTGGAACAAATGATCAGCACTCTTTGCTCCATTGAGGTAAAAGTACCGGAACGTAAGCCTCTCCCATCTCATCTTAAATATGCCTTTTTAGACGATACCGAGCAGTATCCAGTCATTGTTAGTGCCAAGCTTAGTGATGATCAGCTGACCTCTCTGTTAGCTATACTTAAGAAAAACAGGAAGGCAATGGGCTATTCACTGGATGATATCACGGGGATTAGTCCCGATATTTGTATGCACAGGATAGAGCTGGAGGAGGATCACAAACCTTGCAGACGGGGGTCGGCGTCGGGCTGAACCGGAAGATGCGAGGATGTTGTGATGGTGAGGTAATGAAGCTCTTTGGATGCGGGTATTATTTATTCTGTAGGTAATTCTAGATGGGTAAGCCCAGTACAGGTAGTCCACAAGAAAGGAGAGACAACTGTAGTTAAGAATGAGAAGAATGAATTAATACCTACCCGAGTAGTAACTGGTTGGCGGATGTGCATAGACTACAGACAGCTGAATGCCGCCACCAAGAAAGATCACTTTCCCCTCCCTTTTATTGATCAAATGGTAGAAAGGTTAGCCTCTCATAAATTTTTCTGCTATTTAGATGGGTATTCAGGGTTCTTTCAGATCCCTATCCACCGCACGATCGGACCAAGACTACATTTACCGTCCTAAGGGCGTTTTGCGTATCGCGAGAATGCCTTTTGGTTTGTGCAATGCCCCTGCCACCTTCCAAAGGTGTATGATGGGGATATTTTCAGAGTATATTGAGTCTATCATGGAAGTTTTTATGGATGACTTCAGTGTATATGGAAGTGATTTTTCTAACTGTCTGTCTAACCTTGAGAAAGTGTTGTATTTGTATTGAGGTTAATCTTGTGCGAAGCGGGAGAAGTGCCACTTTATGGTCAACGAGGGAGTTGTCTTAGGGCACTTAGTTTCTGATAGGGGAATAGAAGTTGACAAAGCAAAGGTGGAAGTGATTCAGCAATTACCACCTCCTGTTAATGTTAAGGGGGTGAGGAGCTTCCTTGGTCACGCTGGCTTTTATCGCCGGTTTATCAAGGATTTCTCCAGAATTGCTAAACCACTTACACAGCTGTTGCTTAAAGATGCCCCTTTTGTGTTTACTGACGCTTGTCTTTCTGCTTTTAACAGGTTAAAGCAGGCCTTAGTCTCCGCGCCGATCATACAGCCTCCCAACTGGGACTTACCGTTTGAGATCATGTGTGACGCGAGTGACTATGCACTAGGAGCGGTGCTAGGCCAGAGGAGAGACAAAGCCTTGAATGCTATTTACTATGCGAGCCGAACTCTGGATGAGGCTCAAGTGAAGTACACCACCACTGAGAAGGAGCTGTTAGCTGTAGTTTATGCCTTAGAGAAGTTTCGTACTTATTTAGTTGGGTCGAAGTCACTGTTTTTACTGACCATGCAGCTTTGAGGCATCTCCTTGCTAAGAAGGAGGCTAAACCACGGCTACTGAGATGGATACTCCTCCTTCAGGAGTTTGACTTGCAGATTAAGGACAAGAAAGGAGCTGAAAACGTTGTAGCTGATCACTTGTCGCGGCTGATGCGACAAGAAGGGAAAGATTCTCTACCCATTGATGATTCTTTTCCTGACGATTCTTTAATTGCTGTTATATCGTCTATTGTTGACCAAGAACCTTGGTATGCAGATATAGTTAACCGTTGTCGTGGCAAGCCGCGCCCGACCTTTCTCATCAAGAAAAGAAGCGTTTTCGTATAACGCTAAGCAAAAGATATACAGGATGATCCTTACTTGTTTAAGGAATGTGCGCAGACGGTCTCTACAGACGGTGTATTCCGCAGTGGGAGACCAAAATAGTCCTGGAAGGCTGTCACTCCTCTTCATATGGTGGTCACCACGGTCCATCGCGCACCGTGGCTAAGGTACTTCAGTCTGGTTTTTACTATCCCTCTTTATTTGCTGACGCCAAGTCTTTTGTTTCAGCTTGTGATGCATGCCAACGATCAGGGAATATCTCGAAGAGACATGAGATGCCACAAAACAGCATCCTCGAGGTTGAGGTTTTCGATGTCTGGGGCATTGATTTCCAAGGACCGTTCCCGTCCAGTAAAGGTAACAGGTACATCTTAGTAGCTGTAGACTATGTGTCAAAATGGGTTGAGGCAATTGCTTCACCTCATTGTGATGGTAAGACCGTGATAAAGATGTTCAAAAAGATCATATTCCCCCGTTTTGGTGTCCCTAGGGTCGTCATTAGTGATGGGGGGATGCATTTTAAGGAAAAGAAACTCACTTCCATACTGTCTAGAGTTGGTGTCCAACACCGGCGTGGTTTGGGGTATCATCCCCAAACTAGTGGTCAGGTAGAGGTCTCTAATCGTGAGCTGAAAGAGATCTTGTCCAAGGTAGTTTCTAAATCACGGAAAGACTGGAGTCTTAAGCTAGATGACACGTTATGGGCTTATAGAACTGCCTTTAAGACACCAATTGGTGCATCACCTTATAGGTTAGTTTATGGGAAATCGTGTCACTTACCTGTTGAGCTGGAATGTAAGGCCTGGTGGGCAATCCGTGAGCTTAATTATGATCCTAAATTGTGTGGTCAGAATCGTCTTTTGCAGCTAGATGAATTGGAAGAGTTTAGGCTTAATGCCTATGACAGCTCGCGCATCTACAAGGAAAAGACGAAGAGATGGCATGACAAGAGAATCTTACCTCGGTAGTTTCATGTGGGGCGAAGGTGTTCTTTGTTCAATGCCCGTTTGAGACTATTTCTGGCAAGTCAAG
Organism: Silene latifolia; assembly: GCF_048544455.1. Lineage (NCBI taxonomy): Eukaryota > Viridiplantae > Streptophyta > Magnoliopsida > Caryophyllales > Caryophyllaceae > Silene > Silene latifolia. The sequence continues at coordinate 78,715,479 of NC_133526.1, read as the reverse complement.
TCCGGATGGAGTGGTCCATACACGGTGACAGCTGTCACCAAATTTGGATCCGTGGAGCTTGAAGATTCCGAGGGTCATAGATTCAAGGTGAATGGCCAATATGTGAAGCATTACCATGAGGCGAGTGAAGCGGACAACCGCGTTGAAGTCTTGCGCTTCGACGAGCTCGACGCGCCAGTTACTTGATACCGAAAGGTCGTGCGGGACCTCTTAAACAGCGCTCTCCGGAGGCGGCCGGACAGTTTTATTTGTACTTTTGTTGAACTATTTGTTTTCTTTAGCTTTACGTTAAACATTAGACGCTGCTTTTTGAACAATTTTTGTGCTTTCCTTGCTTTTATGCGTTTTTGCAGGTTAAAGTACTCGATCGAGTGCTTTTGTGTTCGATCGAGCACTTTCCGATGCGGCTGCTACTTGATCGAGGGATTATGTCCTCGATCGACCAGTTCCCTACCCATGCTTACTCGAACGAGTGGGTTTTCAGTCGATCGAGCCCTTCCAATACACTGGCTCACTCGATCGAGCTGTTCCAGGCGCTCGATCGAGTAGTTATAACCTCCAGCTGCTGTTTTACGTCTACAAAGCCACTGTTTGACTTTCTTTGACCTCCCATGTTCATGGTCGGTTTGGGGAGGTCCCGTTATAGGACGTTTTGTAAGTTTTCCGACTCCGCTTCTCCTTTTCCTTTTAGTTTGAAATTCCTTCCCTATTTTTGGTACAATGAGGGCATTGTACGGTTTGGTTTGGGGAGGTATGCATCCATATCTGTGTCTGCATGTTTCTTGCATTTTTGCTTGCACGTTTATTTATTTCCGCATGCATTGTTGTTTTAATTAATTCCAAAAATCATATAAAAAATCATAAAATTCAAAAATTTTCAAAATTTTCATGTTTAAATTGAGTCGGAACGTTTGAACATTGACGCTACTTTGAATCTTTACTTGAGCCTGGCATATTCTTGACATTTACCTGGCATGATTATGTGCATAATCTACGAGTTTTTGTTTCTCTCTTATCTGAACGAATAGACTCGACTCTTTATGTCGGCAAGCTACATTACATTCTGAGGTTAGAGCTTATTAAACTGGTGACATTCATGACCGGTTTCATTTAGGATGTGAGTAGTACTCTCTCTAAGACATGTAACATCAATTTGCATAAGCATGAGTCCAGTCTTCTTAATACCTGTATGCATTCGGTCTGTGGATGGTGACACGTGTTAGGAGAGGCGGCCCCCCTTATTTCATTCTACCCATGAGCCTCACATAGCCAAATTGCCTTTTTGTCCTATCAACTACTTTCTATAATACTTCCTACCCTAGCTGAGCTAGTAACGAGTAGTTCTGGAATGTTTCATTGCAAAATGGTTATTTCATCTGATTTCAGAAGATGGTGGAAAGATTGAAGGGAAAGAAAGAAAAAAATGTTGAATTGAAAAAATGGAACGAAAAAAAAAATGAAAAAGTGCGAAAAAGAAAAAGAAAAGAAGCGAAGAAAAAAAAGAAAAAAAAGAGAATAAGAATGTATGATGTTCCGCACTCCCATGCCTTATTTATATTTTATGGGGAGTTGACGACTTTTGGTGTTTTGTGAGTTTAGTGCATAATTTTGCACCGTTTCATCTTGCTGTTATGAGTACGAAGTTGGGATGCAGTCTATATTTGGATCCGTTGTTGCTAGCCTGGCTATTAACCCCACATATCCAAATTCGTTTTAGCCCCTTCTTACCCATTACCTCACTAACCCAAATGTAAGTCCTCGGCACGTGTCTTGGTCATTAGTATGGTTGGAATGCATATGTACGGTTGTAGAGACTTTATTCATGTTAACTGCATGCATGTTCTTATAGGTCGAGTTAGGTGAGTGTCTTGCTTCTTCCTATCTTTCACATATATACTCATCTTGTACCTGATTTTGAGTGACGAGCGACCCGTGAGAGTCCGACATCCTTGAGTCTTGCAAGGTCGACGGTTCAGTAAGCTTGAAACATTAATTTAACTCGTTTGCACTTTTCAGTTGCCACATTGTCATTTTGTTGCATTAAATTGGTTCTAGTGGATGATTTGTAGCTGATGCGTTGGTCCCGTTCTATTGTTCACCCTTAGTTGCATTCATATTTGCTTGGGGACAAGCAAAGGTTTGGTTTGGGGAGATTTGATGCGTGTCTTTTACATAAGGTTTTCACCTCATCTTTACACGCATTTCTGCGCTTTTTATGTAGCATCTGGCTACAATTACCCCCGAATATTCTACTTTGGTCCGTTTATTGTAATTTGCAGGAATTTACCGAGGAGGAGCTAAATCGAGCCTTAATTGTCCCAATTGTACGCATTCATGGGAGATAAGGAGCCGGAGCCTAGGAATCTTACACTTGGAGGACGCATGAGCTGAGTAAAGGAAGAAACTCAAGTCCTGACGTGCCTATGTAGCTCGATCGAGTGGCTTTACTGCTCGATCGAATGCTTTATACATTCGAGGCTGGTCGATCGACCAGTTCAAGGAGTCGATCGAGGAAGTTCAGCAAGCAGTGCTCGATCGTGAGATCGTTCTACTCGATCGAGTGATTTGGCGTTCGATCGAGAGATCGTTCTACTCGATCGAGGGGTTTTCGTGTGCTTTTGGTTTGTTTCCGCCTAATCCTTTATGGGCTTTTGTAATCAGTCCATAGATTAGGTTTAAGACAATTTTTCAGTATAAGACTGAGGAGAACATCACGTTACTCCTATCTCTTCACTACGTACATTTCGACTGTTACTCCTGTTACTGTTCTTGGGATTTCTATTCTCTACATTTGTCATTCGGATTCGGTATTATCAATCTAATTTATTTTTCAATCGTAATTACTGTTTAAATCTCTTTTCTCTCTGCTTTATAATTGTTCAATCCCTTCCCCCTAATATTATCATTATGCTTAGTTTAAATTATTTGGTTATTGTAATTCTTAATCCGACGATTATGAGTAGCTAATTTCCTATGCTAAGACTGTAGGGGATCCATGATTTGAAGGAAGAGTAATCGATTTACTAGGTTAATACCAGTACCGTCTTTGTTGTTTAAATGCTACATTTAATTGTAATTGCCTAATTGAGTCGACGCAATTAGACCCTTATTCTTGGTGGACCTTGACCTAGACCGAAAGGTTGGAAGAGGCAGACTAGTAGCGAACAATAGAGTATTGCAGCGAGGGCGAAAGTCAAACTGTTTACACTTTAGGGTGAATTAAGGACCGAAAGGTGACGTTCGCTACCCCTTAGACCGTACTGCATTGACCTGGGACCTAGATTACTCGACCAGAAGATTGTCGTGAACCGCTTGTCTTAGCTATTCTCCTTTATCTGTTAAACTCCTTCCTTTATTCCTCTTCCCTTATTCTCTTAGTTTAGAAATCACATTTTATAAACCCCCAATTTGGTTACTTAGACGAACTTGAGTTTAGCCGACAAATCCCTACCTCTCTGTGGATTCGACCCGACTTCCCTAGCTATATTAGTTAGTTGGAACCAGTTGGTTATTTTTGACAGGTACGCGACAGACGTTTCATGCTCCATTAATCTCTTGAGGAATCCAATGCTTTTGCATAAATTACCTCTTTAACATCCGATTAAATTCTAAATTGGCATCTTAGGGAGCATCTCTATGTGTGAGCATCCAAGGCATTTTGTTGACTTGTGATTTATGGGCTTGACTCTGCATTTGTATTTGTTGCACATCAACATTTTGGTCCATCATTTTGGCATTGTTAGTCCATTTAACTCCTCCATGCTAGTCCATTCTCTTCCTTAGCTTAGCTACTTAGCTCATGCTTCTAGTACTTGCAAATGTTGTAGAATTAAGCTCCAAAAAGCTTATGTACCTACAAAACATGACAAAACATACAAATGAAACTAGAAAGCAAATATTAGCTCATTAACACTAAAGTTAGTGCATAATACATGTAAAATGGAGCTAATATAAGGGGTAAAAATATATAAAATATGCACTTATCAAAATCCCCCAAGCTAAACATCACATTGTCATCAATGTGCCAACAATTCAAATTACCCAATCGAACCATAAAAATGGCTCAAAGCACAAAACAAGAAGGACTAGAGGTCATGTTTAATGGGTTGCAAGACCTATACTAAAATGCAAAGCAATTAAAAACTTACTCGACTTGCTAGCCTCCCCCCAAGCTAGCATGAATACGGGGGAATGATGTTTTGTTATGATTTTTAGTGAAGAGATGAAGAAGTAATGGAGAAAGAGGAGAGTAAGAGTATCGTCGGGTATGCTGAAGAATGATAGAAAATTTTCTCTTTTTTTTTTTACCCGTATAAGCAGCTGCCAGGAAAAAAATACAAGCACACGTCCCCGATCGGGGTTGCCAGCCCCGATCGGGGTTGACGAGTCCTACACTTTTTGACTTGCTTCCTTGTTTAATCTAATTCCGTCCCGTTTTTCGAAAACTACGTCCCCGAACGGTGTTCTTGCATGGGGAAGCATGCCATATTTTCCTCTGAGTCTCCTTTCTTCATTTTCACCTATAAATCACAAAAACAAACATCGTCAAGTCGAGTATTTTATTACTAATCTACAAAAAACATTAAATTGCGGAAAATTAAAAACAAGAAATAAATAAAAGCAAATAAAAAGCTTGGGTTGCCTCCCAAGAAGCGCTGGTTTAACGTCCCGCACGACGTGAGAAGCTATTTGATCATGTTTCATCATTGAGCTTGCCACCAACCAAGCTCCATTTCATAGCTCCTTTTGCATTCCGCAACCATTTGAAATTTTTCAAACAAAATTTCCCTTTCTTTTTGGCACTCTTAGCAATAGCGCCCTTAGCATCGTCACCTACAAAATAAACAACACCAATATCTTCCTCCAACGGATCCATTAGTAATGATCCAAGTGTAGTAGAGGCATTAGAAGAGTCCACAGTGCTATGTAAATAACAAGACTCTTGTAATATTGGGCTTCTAATGGTGTTTTTGCTAAAGGAAATCCGATCATCACCCACTTCCAACGTCAACCTCTCATTTTTCACATCAATTAGCGCACCCGCGGTGCGTAAAAATGGCCTACCCAATATAATTGGGGTTTGTGAGTCCTCGGCCATATCAAGTATGAGGAAGTCAACAGGTATGAAAAACTTGCCAACTTTAACGGGTACATCTTCTAAGACACCTAAAGGTTGCTTTAAAGAACGGTCCGCCATTTGCAATGTTGTATTTGTACATTTTAGAGCACCCATGTTAAGTTTTTCACAAAGGGAATAGGGCATGACACTTACACTCGCACCTAGGTCGCAAAAGGCCTTATCAATGGTATATGTGCCTATAGTGCAAGGAATAGAATAGCTACCAGGGTCCTTAAGTTTCGGGGGAGACTTGTTTTATAAGAGTGCACTAAACTCTTCGGTGAAAGCAATGGTCTCAACATCATTGAAGGATCGCTTCTTTGAGAGGATTTCCTTCATGAACTTTGAGTAGGAGGGGACTTGGGTAAGTAATTCTATAAATGGGATGGTGACTTGCAAATTCTTACAAACTTCCAAAAACTTACCGAACTTACCTTCCTCCTTGTGCTTTGCTAGACGATGGGGAAACGGTACTTGAACAACTTCTTTTGAAGGAGCATCCTTCACATCTCTCACTTTTACTTTCTCATTCTCCATGGGAACATCCACCTTCTTGGAAACGGCATCACTCTCCTTAGCATTAGGAGAGACTTCCTCAACAATTTCCTCGTCACCTTCTTTAGGCATAGGGGGCTCAACATCTTTGGCATCAAGCTTGCTCTTTCTCTTTAGCATCAATAACCGATGAGGAAATGGCACACGATCCTTAACAAGAGGCTCTTCACTAGCCTTCTTTTTGTCACTTCCCCCAAGCTTAGCCTTTTTAACAACCACCTCATCATCCAAGGTCATGGATGGCCCATCATAGCTTGTACCACTTCTCAAGGAAATAGAATTAACGGTCTCATGTGGTTTCGTACCTTGGGGTGGTAGTTGGCCGGTCTTCCTTTGAGAGCTAGAAGCGGCTAGTTGAGCCACTTGTTGCTCCAACATATTGATTGCGGCACTATGAGCATGATCATTCTTTTGGATTTGAGACAGTAATTCCCTTTGCATTTGGACAATCAAGCCCTCAAGCTTACCTCCTCCTTGGTTGTTTTGTTGGCTATTTTGAGGTGGTGGCCCTTGTTGATAGTTGGGTTGTGGGGGCCTTTGTTGATTTTGATAACCCGGTGGAGGATTATACTTTTGTTGTTGAGGGACATAGGCATTTTGTTGTGGTGGGGGTTGAGGGTTAAGAACATTGTTGCTAGTGAAAGACAAGTTCGGATGGAATTTTGTATTCGGGTTATAAGTGTTGGAAAATGTATCCGGTGGATAGGAACTTTGTCTAAAAGCTTGAAAAGCATTTACCTCTTCAATAGGGGCTCGGCAATGGGCGGCGTAATGACCCGCACCTCCGCAACCGTCACAAACAATGATTTGACTCGTTGAAGACACGGCATTGAGTTGTTGAATGAAATCTCTACCATCCCTTTCCGCCAATTGTTGTTGGAGTGAGGCAATTTGAGCTAGCAAGACGGAGTTGTTGGAGGATTCTTCTTTACCTTTGGGTGGCACAATTCGAGAATTGACATATTGTGCATCATGGACCGTCATAGATTCGATCGTGGCATGAGCAAGGTCGGTGTCAATTTGATCAAACCGCCCATTGTTGGCGGAATCAAGAATCCTTCGGGACTCGGCACAACATCCATTGTAGAATGTTATTGCTAGAAAACAATCATCTAGCCCATGATGTGGGCATTGTCTTTGTAGCTCCTTGTACCTCTCCCAAGCCTCATATAAGCTCTCAAGAGCTGGTTGACGGAATCCGGTGATTTGGCTCCTCAAAGTTTGAGTTTTCTCTGGTGGAAAAAACTTTTGATAGAAAGCAAGAGCCAATGTCTCCTAATTGGTGATTCCCATGGCGGTGCGGTCAAGGCTATTGATCCAAAGCTTGGCCTTGTCCTTCAAAGATAAAGGGAAAAGTATTTCCCTTATTTGGGCTTGAGTGACGCCCGCTTGTCGGATCATGGAGCAATAATCACAGAAATTTTGCACATGCAAATTGGGATCCTCCGAAGGACTTCCCCCAAATTGCTTCCTCTCCACAAGGCTAATGAAAGCCGGTTTGATCTCGAATTCTGGCGCGGTAATTTGGGTGGTTGTGATACCGGCCAGAAGCATGACCGCGGTGGGCTTTGAGTGATCGGATAGTTTCACCATCTTTTTAGTAGTAGATGGTGGTGGTGGTGGAGATGATGAACTTGAAATCTCCTCCTCTTCAAGGGCTTCTAGATCGTTTAAGTAAGACTTTCTAGCACTTTCAACTTGTACGGGAGAAGAGGCCTCTTTCACTTCCTTCCAAAAACGTCGTCTTCTCCTAAAGTTTTTCTCGGGATCGGAATCTGGTGAAAGTAATTCTCCACTACGAGAGGACCTGGGCATAAGACAACAATTTCTAGGAAAATGATAAGTAACAGTCTCAAGGAACAAGTGTTCCTCAAGACAAAAGAAAACAAGATAAAAATCGACAAATCAAACGCAATAAAACCGTTTCCTCGGCAACCGCGCCAAAATTTGATAGGCTTATCGTGTACCTATGCAAAGATAATTACCCTAAACAACAAATGAATGTAGCAATAGGGGTCGAACACAAGGAAAGGGGAATTACGTTGTGAAATGCTATGGGAAGATTTCTATCAAGATCGATTTCGTTTTGGGTTTGTTTGGTTGTTTGATGATTAACAGAAATTTTAAAGTAAATTATATAATAGAAAGGAGTCTAAGGGGGTCGGGTCACACATGCAAAGGTAAGTATATAATTATGTTAAACTCGGTATTAAAAACATTGTCAATTGCTTAGGCTTAGAGACACCCACCTTACGGCATTAGTGTCAACCATAGACCGGGTCCTAGAGAAACTCTCGTCCATGACTAGGTCGTCCTACTACACATGCTTAGTCTAATTCGATTTCGTGCCTCTCGAATTTAGAACAAATAAACCAACTTAATCAATTGAATAAGGCCTTAAACAAATATTAAACATTATAGTGCAAACATGTGATAGAAGCAATTTGAACAATATTATTATCAACCTATTTTAACATGTTATATACTTGATTTTGCATGGCTCCCCTAACTCTTAGACTAGGAGAATTAGCTACTCATATTAAAATGTAAATTGCAAACTATATTGTAAGAAATGCTAGGCATGATTATTTGACTTATATAAACTAGGTGATATAACATGTAAAAAGAAATAATGCTAATGTAATCTAAATAAAGTATTTTAATCAGAAACTATGTGTAAACTAAATAGAAATACAAAATTGCAAACTAGAAATAAAAATACCTTAATAGAAGATAACTTGTATGGAAGAACAAATTATAACCAAATGCTTGAATAAGAAATACTTGAATAATAACTTGAATGTAGAACAAAATGTTGAAAGATTATTAAACTAAGGAAAGCTTAACAATTTGTAGACTAACATGAAAACTATTGAGAGAATTTTAATGCTTAAGGCTATGTAAGAATATGAGACGTGAAAAATATGAGATGCCTAAGCTATGAAGTGCCTCCCCTTTATATTGGGGAAGGGAGAGAAACGTAAACGAGCTAGAAGCATGCGGCCCCGATCGGGGTCGTGTGATTTTAGCCCGTTTACAATAACTCTCCTCTTAATTGCTAGGAGTATCATATGTGGGTGATTAATTAGCGATTAATCACCCGGTTTAAGACCTAATCCCTTGGCATCCTAGGTAGCTTGGAATCCTATTCTTTCTTCTTTGACTTGGACTTTGAGTTAGGCTTGACTTTGGTTTGTTGACACAATTGCATTGCACACATTAGTCCATCAACTTCTCCATGAAAAACCCATGCAAACACTCCATGCTAGTCCAATATTGGGTCTTGTCTAGACATTGTTCTCTAGTGGGTCATCTTGTAGTATTTTAACTCCAAAAAGCTCAAGTATCCTACAAAACATGTTAAGACAAGCAAATACACTAGAACAACAAATATTAGCTTCAAAACACTATGATAAGTGCTAAATGTCATATAAAATGGAGCTAATATAGGGGATGAAAATATATAAAATGTGCACTTATCTGTTGTATTTGGCCATGTTTTAAAGGTAACCGCTGAGCCAGAACTAAACCTTGGACTAGTAGTTGGTTTATTAGGATTGCTTAGACTCACCACTTATCATTTTGTCATTCGAGGGATATATTTTCCCTCACCTTTTACTATCGCGTTTGTATAATTTAATCTTTATTTCCGCATTCTTTATTTGTGTTTTAGATTTTAATGAACCCGCACTTTAAATTTTAAAAGTTTTAAAAATTTCCTATAATTCCGCATTTTATTATTGTATTTTTCTTACCGTTATTGCGGGGGGTCCACATTTTACCTATAAATAAGATAGGTTGGATATTCTCAAAATATTATTTTTTTAGGTTCAACTTCAAAGTATTTACAAAATGCGGAGTAACATATAAAATATTTAACCAAAAATAATATCTAGTTAGCCATAATCAATGTCGTTTTATACTTGACGTATACATATTTAATTGAAACTATTAAAGAAAAATGTTATATGTTTTCTTCTTTTTCATGTCGTTTAGAACACTATTGTACTTAATAATCATTACTTTTGTTTTGATTATTCAAATGCACTCGTGATCATTGTGTACATACATACTCGTTATCACATTATTTAAACCTTCTCAAAATCTCATGTGTATTTAATTTATCGCAATATAATTTTTTCATTTCCACACTATAAAAACTTGTCTTTTAGTAGTTAGCTTTAAGTTTAGTTTGTAATAAATACAACGATTTTTCCAAATATATTTTTCTTAATAGATTTAATGGTCTAGGTTTTATAATTTTTCCAAATTATTTTTTACGTAAATGTAAAGCATTGTGAGATACGCACTTTAATCATCTATGTATATTAAAATATTTCAATAAATATAATGAAAATTATACTCTATTAAAAGCATTTTTCGCAATAAACGCAATGATTTACATTTTAGAATTTTTATCAAAATATTTTTTAATAAATTTAGAATCAAACCACCATAATTATTTGATGTAATTTTATAATAAAATTTATTAAACTATAATTAATACTTTGCTGAGATTTATGTTGCATTTATCGCGTTCGTATTTAATGATCAGCTGTAATTAATGATGGCGCATCCGCAACATTCCAACTTGATATATATATATATATATATATATATATATATATATATATATATATATATATATATATATATATATATATATATATAGGAATGGGATCATGTGAGGATACACTATCTTTTTAAGGATTGAGGATTTCGTTACAATATCACAGGTTGTTCAATACAATATCACATGTTATTCGATAAAATATCACACCAAAAAAACACACTGCAAAAAAAAAAAAAAAAAATTTATAATTTTTTTTTCAAAAAAAAAAATTTTTTTGGCAAAGGTCAAATTTTTCGTGATATTGTATTGAAGAACATGTGATATTGTATTCACTAATCCTCAATCCTCAAATATTTAGGAGTTCTCATAGGATCCGACGATATATATATATATATATATATATATATATATATATATATATATATATATATATATATATATATATATATATATATATATATATATATATATATATATATATATATATATATATATATATATATAGATTTAGGATCCGGTGAGAACGATCACTCGGTGCAAACGGTGAGAACGACCTACAATAGTACGATTAACTGGAATTGTACGGCTGAGTCTTTATGTCAACGCACCCAGTTATTACGCGGGATTATATCACGCGTATTTTTTCATTTCCTCAAAATTCTTTCTCTCTCATCTCATTTTTCCCGTCCACTTTCTCTCTCCACTAACAGAACCCTAATTTTTCCCCCAAATTCATCATCTCGTCAAATTTACTAAAGTCGAAGAAATTCAACGACGATGATAATGGACAACGATTAATAGTCTGTATCTGTATCATTATATCATCTTCAATTGTCATATTTCTTTCAAATTCGTAAGTATTTTTTCGGTGTAAATTAATCATAACTTTCAGTTGTTTTTATCGATTTCTTCTATTTGTTTGTAGTTGAGCTTAATTATTTCCTGTATTTATACTTCCTTGTGATTTTAATCAATAATGCAGGTCCAGTTGAGCTTAATTTGTGTTATCGTCGACTGTGGTTGTGATTAGGTAATATTCCCGATGTTTTGCGTTTAATTAATTGTTTAATTTAGTTTTTGTTTGTGATTATATTTTGATTTCAGTTGTGTATGTGATTTGCAGGTTCCTTGTCTGTTTTAATTAACCTGATCGAAATCGTTGATCTGAGGTGCATCGTCGTCTATATTCTTCAGCTAGGTATTGTATTTCTGTATCCATTTGATTTTTACCGTTTCAAATAGTTTTGCATGTAAGCTTAGTTATGTTCATTTCACAGCATTCCATTTCGACTTTCATTTGTTGTGAGATTTCATGTGTATTCTATTTTGTTAGGACTAATTTTGTTGCGTTTTTAGCGAGTTTTTTTGTTATCAATGTTGCTGTTCTTGTGATTAAGTCCATTATCTGTATAGTTTGTATGCTTTATTTATACTTTTTGTTGTGTATTGGCTGCTGCTTTACTTATTGTTTTTTGTTTTTCGTTCACTACAACTTGTAGTTCTTCGATTTCGCATAATTTTACTTACCAGTTCATCGATTTCGTTTGTCTATTTCAGTACTGACTCTCTTGTTATGATTAAGAGTTCAACAAACAAACATTCAATATAAAAAAAAAAACAAAAAAAAAATGTGATCATACCTATGTTTTTGGTTGAATTCTTTTTTGTTTTTCAACAATTACGGGCCCTTGTTGTCAATAGGTACGTTATTCCGGGATATAGGTACGTTTGTATAGCTACTAGGTACAACTTTGTCATTCGGTCGTGATACGCCATGTATTTTTCAAATAAACTATCAGCTACTGCATTTATTTGATTAATGTGCCATATATTCGGTGTGTGGCATTGTTTGTGTTATGTTGTTTTATCAACACTTAAGGGGGGCTCTTGTTAGATACGTTATACCGGGTTTTAGGCACGCTAATTTAGATACTAGGTACCTATCTGTCATTTAGGTTTTTATATGCTACGTATTTTTCCAAATATACTATCAACCATCACCCTATTTTTTAATGTGTATTTTTATTGTCGAGCTTTTTTAATGTGTGTTTCCACGTTCTGACCATGTGGTATCATCTAAGTACGTCCCAACGGTTATCAGTCACACTAAGTCAGGTGCTAGGTACATTCATGTGTTATGTTTGACGTGACGATATGTGCTATGTTTTTGTGGCATTTTTTGTATGCTTGGCATAAGGTGTTTGATATACGATTATTATGCTTTTTGTATTTCTTCTTTTGTTTTGTTGTGTGTTTCAGTGGGGATTTTAAGCAGTGTGTTGTGTAATCGTGAGTTTTCACTGTTTTTTATAAACCCAAGGGCTACATATCAGCTAGGTACGTCCCAAGGGACTGTAGTCATGTTAAATTACCTGCTAGGTACGTCCTTATGTTATATGTGGCGTGTTGATTTGTATTTGATGTTGTATGAAACTACCTTTTCATCTGTATTCTGTTGTCCCTTTTTAAAATTATATACCACATTCACTATTTATTTGTATATGGAGTATTACTATTCCGTTTTTTATTTGTATTATCGTATACGTTGCTGCATTTTAGTGATTATTGGGTACGTCATAATTATTTTCAGTTACATCTTACATGAATGCAGGTGTAATAATGAAGCGATCTAGGCCTGAACCATCTACGGTAGATGTAGGTGGCCCAAGTAATCATCAAGAAGCCCCTAGTACAAGTATACAACAGGCTGGTTTAGATGCTACCGATGATTTCCCGGTATTAAAGACAAGAATGAGTCCCAAGCTTCTCTTACAATTTATCAACAGTGGGCTGTCTGATAATCAGATTTCAGATATTCAGGATATGGGATTTGGAGGCATCTTGTGTCTTAAGACTGACATGCTTCAGGGGCAGCTGGCGTACTGGCTTGTTTCTCGCTTTGATCCATTCACGTCTTCTCTCTTAAACGGGCAACTCCCTATTCGTGACGAAGATGTTCATCTAGCCACAGGGTTACCCATGGGTGAGATAGCAATCTCACAAGCGACCCGATTTGAGCAGACTGCAGAGTTCTTAAACCTGGTTAATGAATGGAAATCCCAATACGAGGGAGTTGACAAAGTGACCAATAGTCATGTCTTGTCTAAGATGGCTGAACAAAGAGAAGGTGGGGCAGATTTCAAGAGAAATTTTATCGTGTTTATCGTCGCGGCTTTACTTATGGGAGTTAAGGGTAACGTCCCAAGTATTCGGATACTTAAGTATTTGGGGGATGTCTCTCTTATACCACATATGAACTGGTGCGACTTCACCCGAAGAAACTTAATTGCAAGTGTCCAACAGTGGTGGGCTGATAAAGAAAAGGAAGACAACGGTGGGTGCAAGAAGATCTTCAGAGGCCCTATACTGGTTCTAATCCTCATTTATCTGGATAGGTCGGTATTCAAAGCTAGAACAGTCGACCGCGTGTTCCCAACACTTTGCACATGGACAAAGGATGCAATATCTTTTCGTATATCAAAAGAAAAAAAGGAGGCTCGTAGGTTTGGTTCCGGGTTCATCGATAACCAGCTTGTAAAGCATCCCGGGTGCTTTGGTTCTGGGTTTAGGGAACGCAGTACCAGACCACAACCTGATGTTGTGATGGAGCAAGAGGTCGTCGAGAATGAGAATGATGCGCCCAACAACAACGAGCCTGACAATCACGATGATAACGTGACACGTGTTAGTAATTGTATTGTGAGGATGGCAACCACGGCGAAAGCACTTGCTGCTGCGTTTCACAACTTTGCGGATGCAATTAACGGTGCTAAACTTGTAATGCCGGATTCTAAAGTTGTCGGCCACTTTCTCGCCATGGCAGATTCTCTACTAGGCGGGTTCCGTTGACACCACCTGTTATCCCTGAGGCAGGGGTTGGGGCTAATGCAGACCGCGGTAAAGTCGACCCTACTGTTTGTCCCGGTACTGCAACGAATTCAGATGATCCCGGTACTGCCAAGAATCCAGATGTACATCCTACAGTCCATGTTGCTCACGAGACGGCCGCTACAGTTGGTAGGTCAGAATCTGATAATCACGGTGTTCGGGCCACGTTATCAGCAGAGGGTGTTAATGATGACCCATGCTGGAATGACCCTGCTTTTGTGGCAGCGGCTATCGCGTTAAGTAACGCGTTCAATGAACCTGTTGCACCAAAGAGAAGACGTGTTGCTCCTGAGTGTCCGACATTCAACCTTTTTCGGTCTCAAGACATATCGATTCCTATGGTTCACAAGGACCTCCCATCAAACCGGTTGCTTCTCCCCAAACAGAAGCTACTCGTGGATTCCCGTTAAACTCTTCTAAGTCGGTTCATAATGTGGCAAAACCAGAGAATAAGAGGGATATCATTGTTCCACAAATATTCAAGTCACCTTATGTTCAACGGAATATATCTATGCTTGCTGAGTTGAGCCAATCTGAGAAGGATTTTTCTGACTTTGTGTTTAGGGATGGATCTGATGAGAGGTACAACTCATATTGGTTCCTTGTATTTACATCTAATGTTGTGTTATCTGTCAAGCGTACCTATAACATTTTATAACGTATATATACCTCTGACTATTGTACCTACCTGTTATCTTTTTGTTTGGTGAGGTACTATTCCGAATCTTGTTTTTCAGCTAAGACGATGTGATTTTAAGACCTTTATTGCCAACACCAAGATAGCTGCAAATGTAATCAATGTATGGGCTAGTATTTTGAATAAGAGAGAGGAAATAAGAGCTGCCTCCTCCCCTTTACGATTATACGCGTTCGTCACTCACAATGTACTTTGTCTTATGCTCTTTTTTTAGATTGATCAAAGGTGTGTTTGCTTTTCCTTGTGTTTAAATTTTTACCTTTTTGTTTTTTAATTAGGGAATTATATGTGAAGATAGCACTGAGTATGATAAAGTGAAACTGGTGAGCTTGCAATATATTTATTGCATCTAAAGTTAAATTAGCATGTGTTTGCCCGTTTTTTGTGTGTTCACTAAGGTACATATATGTTTTTCCAAACCCAGATGGTGTTTGCTTTCACACTTCGTGAGCCGATCCTCGATCCTGTGTCAACTTTGTTGCCCGTAAGATTGAGGTCATCCACCCAATGCAACCTAAATCAGTAGACTTTGCTGAATATGTCCTTATGGTGGTGAGCATTTTGATTTTACAAACCTTTTTAAGTGTTGAAATGATGATGCCTAATTAGTTCTCCAAATATGTTTGCTAATTTTTGTTTGGCTTTTTTTTAGAGGGACTTTATTTGATTTGTCATGGTCTCTCGTTCGTACATATTCAAGTCGATGAGTGGTTCAAATGTGAAGAGTTCGCATCAAGTCACATGCGCTTGATATTGTGGATGATGGCATTTACCTGATGTGTTACATGGAGATATATTCAGTTTGTCGTCAAATGCTCAAGACCCAAGTCATAAACGTAAGTTACATTTTTATGTCGCCTAAATACGCTATATACTTTAGTAGTTACATTATCCATAATAAAAATGTAATATATCTTGCACTTTGAGTTAGGACAAAGAAATTTGCGAGTTGGCAAGATCCTTTTTAGGCGAAGTTGAAATATTGTTTTGCTCTCCTTTCAAGTGCCTGAATGATCTGTCACAACAAGTTTAAACATTTGCAAGGCGTCTTAATGTCAGGACTGGGTAAGCAAACATTTTTAATTTAGTATAAATGTTCACGATCTGTTAGTGTTTTTCGATATCAGCCATTTACGTGTTTTCATCCATCTTATAAAGGAAGCAAGCGGTTGAACAACAAGTGGTATTTTCTGATTCGCATCTCTTGGATTACGTGTTCCTTCCATCAAAGGGAGATGCAGCTAAATAGTAATAATATGCTTACAATATCAGCTTTAATTTTTGACTTTTTTTGTTTATTCCACATAATGACTTTTTTTGTATATACTGTATATTTGATTTTGTAGCGATGCAGTAGTTGTGACAAACTTTGGGGAAGCAACAAAAGAAGGCATGTCCTCTTTGAGGCCTCGGCAATGGGTCGCTGACATGGTATATTTTCATGCTATCAAGATCATATTTGTCTCTTAGTATTTTATTTAGTACAAAACAACATTTCATTTTTATCATTGTAGGTAATTGATATGTTCGGGATCTATTCAACCTTACTCAAGCCAGAATTGTTGTATATCCCAACAACTGCACGAGTTAGTATAATTTTTGTAGCTGTTTATCAATTAACATTTTTTTAACGAATAATGTGTCATAGAATTATGATGATGTTTTTTGTTCATTGCAGCACCTTAATCCAAAGCGAGATCGAACACTTGGCCGCAATTACATTAAAACATCCTATATGCCAAATGATGGGACGTGTGTTAAAGCTGTAAGCACACTATTTGTTTTCTTTGGATATCTAAAAACTGCATTTTGTCTATTTGAATATAACCCATGGTTTTATTCATCTTACACAAATTTTTATTTTGGCTTTCAGATGTTTATACCCATTATAGAAGATAGCCACTGGTTTCTCATCGTGTGTGATATGGAAGAGAAGAAGAACTATATCTTAAACTCACTACGTTCCAAGGATATTCGGCCTGACACAGAGATCGCTGCGGACGTGGTACATATCATTAGTTTCTATCTTTTTGACTATCATTAGTTTCTATCTTAAACTCACTGTTTTCTCCATATATAGTACATACCATTAGTTTCTATCTTTTTTATTCTCCTTTTTCAGGTTAGCAATGTCACTACGATTTTATGCCGTTCCAAAGGGTACAAACACTTTGTAGGTGTTCCCCTCTTTCCATTTGAGACTCTTAATGTTCCTCAACAGACAAACATGTAAGTTCATCATTCTTACTCCTTTCCACTATCGTTATCATCAGTTATTTCCGTTCAAGTCAGCCTTTAATGTTAATTATTGTCGCTATGCTTGTGAAGACACGATTGTGGTGTCTATGTACTGAAATGGTTGGAGGCTGGCCGTGACCGATCCTTGTGGACAGCTGCGAGCAATTTCAAGGGTTTGCCTTCATTCCGAAGGGCAGTTGCGTTAAGCTTGTTACGATGGCAAGAAAATCAGAGAGAGGTCTTATATTGGTTTCCTTTATTTGTTACCCTCATTTCTAGTTTTACCTTAAAACAACCATTTAAATTACGGGTTATTAGATTTTAATTATTGTGTTTGACATGCAGATGTTTTAATGGACGACAAGTGTTTGTTCGGAAGATGTGTGGCTACTAGCAATCAACCAAGGAGTATGTGTGGTTCATTTTATGGAAGGCGTAATGGCGCAAAATAGGACTTGGTATTTTGTTGTGTCATGTAAAGGCAAACTGAGCCTATTCAACCGCTATGTCCATTAAACACCAGTTTATGTTATTTGTTGTATGGCATAATTGTCTAGAATATATTCCCACGAATGCTCCGATGTTCTAAACTCGGCAACGTGTAATGGTAGGGCATGGTCCCTCATTTTGATTTGTCTTTTTCGTGTTTAATGTTTGTGTAGAGGTCTAATGAAAAAATGTAATCTGATCTTTTGTTCAATAGTTGTGCCAAGTGACAGACTTTTATGCCAATTTGATAGACATCATTTTGGATAATCCATCTTTATTGGAGTTGGCAGTGTGCAAGAATGGTTACACATTCTGTTTTGTTTTAGTTGATGGTTATGTTTCAAAAAGTTTTTGGAGATAAAAAAGGTGTAACTCTGGCTTATAACTTGTAGCGGGAATTATGTTACTAGTTACGCCATCTTATCACTGACACACACCAATTATATTTTCAGATACGTCAAAATCATTTGCATACTCAACTTCGAATCATCGTTTATTAACTCACGGGTTTTTATCTACTCAGAATACTAGTAGATACGCTTTTCACGTAAAACATGTGCAGCAATCATGTTAACATATATGCTTTTTTAAGTTTCCACTCAAACTCACCAATAAGTGTATCCATTTTTGTCGTTGGAAAATTAGACGTCCTGCAATATTAATTTTGTCAATCTATTGAACTTTGACATGTAAGTTCATCGTTTACGCTATTTATTTTCATATATAATACTGTCAGGTACGCTTCTAATGTAAAAGAGCTGCAACAATTGTGTTAATATACACGCGCTTTTATTCTCACACAACTGAAATTTTCAGTTAATGGAAACTAGCTGTCAGTTCATGTTTATCAATTCATCATAGCTATAACAAAGATACACAATAACTCTTCCTATCAAAACCTATTAATGATCATCCATGTATTGTATAGGTTAATATGTATAGTTTCCATTCACAACTCCGATAGATACACTTTAAGCCTTGACAGATACACATATAATACTTTTTGAAGTTACGCTCATAAATCATAACAAAAATCAAAATAAAAAATGTTCAATAATCTCATATAACAGCTCAAGAAATGAAGTCTCAAAATCAGCTCAAAAAATGAAGTCTCAAATCCTCCTGCCATTATTCATTATATTTGTGTATGTGATCCGCAACTCTTTTTGTTGTTCATTCCTGAAACGAAAAAAGGCTATAAAACATTAAAGGTTATAAATTTGATTAGATCCAACAATACTATTCCTTAATTATGTACCAACTAAACAAATTCAATCGTCCATCAGTATTCTCTAATAATGAATGCACCAAAATTATTAGCGTACCTGTATCATAGAATCATACTCTCCCAGGACAATTCCGACTATCATGGAATCCTAATTCTCCGCAAGCATTGCATTTCCTGGCCGCTTTCTTCTGTTCTTTTGTAGCTTGTTCCTTTTGGGACATCATTCTTTTTCCAGACCCTTTTGTTTTTGACTGAATAGGAGGTAAGACAACCACTTCCTTTGGTATTTTTGTTCCTAAGAGCATCTCAAGTTCCCTATTTTTCTTTCTCAGCCTATCACCCGTGTTACTACTACTACTACATTCTGTCGTACTAGTTTGTGCGCTTATCTTGTCTTTAAAACCTTTCAGAATGCCCAGCAATTCATCAACATACTCAGGTTTTTGTTCAGCGAGCGTCACACACGAAAACACCTCAGACCATAAGGTACCAATTTTGTGCCGTCTAACATCTAATGAGTTACAATCTTCAATTAAAGTATGTGGCACATTATTACAAATCGGCTGACATGTTGCCAATTTGCTCCACCTACTTAACAGATACTGTTCTGGAACATTGTCAAGGCCTTGTTCTTTCAACACGTAAAGCGCATGACGGCACAAAATTCCATGTCTCTCGAACTTTTTACAGGTGCAGTTCACTTTCATGTCGTCAGAGATAAAGTTAACATAGTAAACTTGTCTTTTTCACGATCAATAATGGGGATGCTGTCACTGGTAGTAACCCCTAACATTTTAACACCACAAGTGAAACAAGCAGCCACCCACTCGTTTTTAAATTCAGAAAACATCACTGGGGTGTAGAACTCAGAAGCGTGTTTTTCCAACGGGTGAGGCGTTTCTAGATCAGGGAAGGAGTTTTTTGACTCGGCTATTAATTTGGATTGTTTCCATCGCTGAGCGTCCATAGCACTTTCATACCTCATAAGAAACTCAACCAAAGTTAAGTGTGGGTTCATGAAATTTCCGAAAAAGCTATTCTCTGACTCAGACCTGGACGTGGTTCTCATTAGTCCACCCATAAATAAATCCCTGAAATATGCTGGAATCCAATAAGCCCTTTTGTCAAACATGATATCTAACCATTCATTGCCGGTCAGCCCGTATGAAGATATAACTGAGCACCACCATTCCTCAAACTCAGACGGTTCGATATCTTCTGCCCAAACACAGGAGCACAACTCTTTCATGAAGTTAGTTTCCCGATATAGCGTAGTTCCGATCTTGTCTGGCAGCTTTTTCATGATATGCCACATGCAATATCTCTGTCTTTGAGTTTTGTCCCGAACACTGTTTTAACCCCTGATCTTATGCCCCTATCTTGATCAGTAATTATGCATACAGGATACGTATTGCTCATTGCACTTAGAAAATTCTGAAACAACCATACGAAATCCTCATCAGTCTCTTTCCTTATAAGTCCTGCTCCAAATGACACGCATTTCTTGTGATGGTCAACCCCCGTAAAAGGTGCAAATATCATTTTATACGTGTTCATATTAAACGTCGTGTCAAAAGACGTCATATCACCAAAAAGACTGTAATTCTTTATAGCTATAGGGTCAAACCAACAAACCCTAGATAGTCGACCACGATCGTCAACATCAAAATCAAAGTAGTACGAACTACACATGGCTTTTTTGTGCATGAAATTTTCAATCATCATTTGCGCGTAATACCCTTTAATAAATTTTTTCACATCCCTCCAAAAATTTTTGAAGTCCTCAAGTGATGCCCCGACATTTTGATACCCTTTCACGTATTCTTTGAACATCCTAAAGCTTTGCACAGGCCCTTTATTCACCTTGGAATTCTCAACAATCATGGATTTATGTATAAGGGTTAATTCTCGTGACTCAGTCAAATGCACCACGGTGTTTGGTGTTGAGAGGAGATGGGTATGTCCTTCATGAAAGTCAACAATCACATATTGACCTTTTTCATTTCTACGGAAAAAAATTTTTGCATTACATAAAATTCTAGTTCTTTGTCTCTTTTTTACCTTCCCTTTAGGCTTACTTTCTCCAGCTTTACTGCACACACAGTACTTAGTCATGACAACCCCATCCACGTTTCGTTGCGTCGACTTTCTCATTTTAAAACCGGAGTTAGTAGCATAAGCCTTATAGAAATCTAGCCCATCATCTAGTTTATCAAAGATCATACCCAAAACAGGCTTCATTTCTGGCGCACATACGGGTATTCTTTCCTTCGGGTTTGTCTCAATGATTGGTGAGCCTGCATCTATGCACGCTACACGTAGAACAATAAGGGTATAAGCAAAGAAGCTCAAATAACTAATGCACAACAAATATAATTTTCAGGTACGCTATTTTAGTCAAAAGCACGAAATCAATTCGAAAACAAAAACCCACAGAAATTATCTCAGAAAGTTGTGCCTGAACGCTGAAATTTCGTATTTTTCATTACTGTCTACTTAACGTAGACGTCAAGATACATCAATCATGTCTTATAATTTTGTCACAGGCAGAAAGTCAAATGTTTATTATGACACGAATCGGTATATCCCTTAATTATAATTCTAGATACGCTGGCGCCGACAAAACACAAACGCATCAACTATACTAATATACATGTCTTTCATAAACGTTGGTCTATAAAGGGCGGTTTCGTTCTTCTGTCAGGCACGTTTTTCATATAAGGCAATTACATCAATTATACTAATATACATGCTATTGAACTAAACAGAATACTGTATAGCGTGCATAAGAAATATGATCAGCAAGTGTAATAATCAACTCTAAAACAAGCTGCATATCACATACACCAACTCTGGCGTAAGACAACTGTTCATATCCGTCGGACTCATCAATTTATGATATCAACCAGGATAACGATACATGAGAAGCAATCGTAATAATTTGTCTATCTATGTTTAAATTAGTATGAATACGCATCAAAATTATCAATAGATACATCAATCAGACGATTTTATTGAAACGATTTATAAAAAAGGCTATATCAACTGATTTGCAGATGTACTTACCTAGATGAGATGATGATCGACGATATCATTGCTAACAGCTGGAACAATCGCATCAGTATGTTCCCCTAAATCGCTAGAACCTTCAACATCCATAATTTTCTACGATTGAAATAATTCTGGAATGCCAATCGAAATCACAAAAATCGATTGTTCATGCATCAATCACACCAATTCAATCAGAAAAATATTATAACAGTACATCAATTAGATGATCAACGCCATTGATTATGATCAATTTCGTCGATTTTTTTGGTAATTTTGTAGTTTTAAGGATTTCGCGGAATTTTCTAGTTCTTCGCGGAAATATTTGTTTTGATTTGGGGGAAAAGTTTTGGAAAGTAGAGAGAGAAAGAGAATTTTGGATTTTTTTTGTCAAAACAGTAAGGTTAGTCGCGCGTAGGATTTTCGAGGTTTCCGTGTTATTTTTTGTTTAAAATCCTACTATTGTAGGTCGTTCTCACCGTTTGCACCGAGTGATCGTTCTCACCGGATCCCGCCTCTCTCTCTCTCTCTCTCTCTCTCTCTCTCTCTATATATATATATATATATATATATATATATATATATAGAGATAGGATCTTGTGAGTTTTGTTTCTTATGGTGAGTTGTGAGTTTTGGGCTTTGAAATCTCAGCCACTAGATTATATTAGAGATGAATGGCCAAGATCTAATCTTACCTGTCATATATAACCACTGTCATTTACTTATTTTCTCTTTTTTCTAGTGCTACTCTTTTTTTTTTACTTTAATTTTTTTATCTCCTTTTTTTTTACCTCGTGTTATTATGCTTTTTTTTTTGTAACTTTGATTTTTTTTTTCTCTTATGTTTTTCTCTAATTTTCTCATTATGTTACATTTTTTTCTTTTTCTTTTTGTACAATTTTTTTTTTACATGAATTTTTTTTACTCTTATTATTATGCTGTTATTGTGCTTTTTTTACTTTGATTTTTTTTACGACTTTGATTTTTTTTCTCTTTTTTTTACCACATGTTATTGTTATTCCATTTGTTATTGTGATGTTATTCTCATTGTTACTTTGATTTTTTTACGACTTTGATTTTTTTTTTTTTTTTTTTTTTTACCAAGTGTTATTGTGCTGTTATTCTATTGTTATTCTGCTGTTATTGTGATGTTATTCCGGTGTCACTTTGATTTTTTACTACTTTGATTTTTTTTACTATTTTGATTTTTTACTCTTTTTTTACTGTATGTTATTGTGTTGTTATTCTGGTGTTATTGTGATGTTATTCCGGTGCCACTTTGATTTTTTTTACGACTTTGATTTTTTTTTAACCCCGTGTTATTGTGCTGTTATTCTACTGTTATTCTGCTGTTATTGTGATGTTATTCTGGTGTCACTTTGATTTTTTTTTAATACTTTGATTTTTTTTACTCTTTTTTTTACTTGTTTTTTATCACGTATTATTGTGTGGTGGTATTGTTATTCTGGTGTTATTGTGATTTTTTACTACTTTAATTTTTTTACTCTTTTTTTGACATATTATTGTGCTGTTACTAACCAAAACTTAACGGGTAACAAAAACTTAACTCGTCATTCGTCAATTCATGAACTATTACTAACAGGTAATCCCAGCTATATTCAGTGCTCCAAACCCTTCAAATTACACACATGATCAACAATTCAACATCGCAATGAATTTGAGCTGGTCAGTCGCAATTAATACAATTAACTCATCAATTCATGAATTATTACTAACAATAATTCATTGCAATAGATCGAAATGTGTACTTTTTCTCCTTCATAGGACATCGGATTGCAAAATCAGAAACATAGTCCCACCAAGTCCATGGTTTGCCACTTTCATTAACCACCTTAAAAAAACAAGCTTGGCGTAGATTCTGAAGCACAACATCCTTCCCTTCATAACCAGCAGCAAAATCATGCTCAGGGTCCGGAGCACAATACCTTCCATGATTGATGCACTGTGATTTACACTGTTTACTCGAGGTAAAGGCTTCAGGGAAAAACCATGTAATATAGTGCGGCGTGAAGAGTGTACCCATTCTTTTCAAGTATCTGAGCAGCTCCTTTAAAACTCTTGACAAATTCAATTTGAGCATCACACTTTGGTCCACATTCATTATTGCTATTGGTCCATAGCTCATATTCAACTCGATCATCTGGATGTGGGACTGTCTCCCTCCAGTCGAGCTTGATATGCACAATCTCACCTTCTGATATGGATCTCTTCAGCTTATCTCCCAAAGACATGGTAATAAGTGCCGAGGGAATGGTAATATTCTGGACATAGTCATCCTGAAGACCCGCTTCTTCAGGCGTATCCATGGTGATCAAGGGTTCTATTCTATTATCTGCAACAAGGACAGCAGCCACTCCGATTAAGATCGGACGCCATCCTTTCCATCATTATACGTATGAATCCAGCTTAAATTCACTAATTTCTCCAAAAATTTCACTCGGAAATCAAGATTATCAACTAAAACTATCATTATCATCCGTTTTCGAAACAATCAAACGATTCCATACTCCTCCATACACATCGAATTTTTTAATTGTTGTGTAGAATTGGGGGAGAAAATTGTTTTTGTTTTTTTAATTGTTTCAATGGTTGCAGCTTTGAAGAAATAAAGCTGAGAGAAGAGGTAGAAAAGTCAATAAGAGGGAGAGTGTGTGTCTGATGAAATGGAGAACGCGGAAAGGAGAATGTACGAATTTTAAATTGTTTAGTTTTTTTTTTATTAAATCTCAGCCATCTATTTGCCTTTGATCTAATGGTCGAGATTTTCCAAACTCACAACTCATAAGTAAGAACCAAACTCACGAGATCCCGCCTCTATATATATATATATATATATATATATATATATATATATATATATATATATATATATATATATATATATATATATATATATAGATTGGATTTGGTGATTTTGGTTCTTATGGTGAGTTGTGAGTTGAGGGAATCTCAACCATTAGATTAAATTAGAGATGAGTGGCCAAGATTAATCTTAGTTGTCATATAAAAGCATTGTTATTTAGTTTATTTTCTTTTTTTTCTAGTGCTACTTTTTTTTTTTTACTTTAATTTTTTTATCTTTTTTTTTACCTCGTGTTATTATGCTTTTTTTTACAACTTTGATTTTTTTTCCTCTTATATTTTTCTCTAATTTTCTCATTATGTTACCTTTTTTTCTTTTTCTTTTTGTAGCAAATTTTTTTTTGCTTGAATTTTTTTTCACTCTTATTTTTTTTTTACCTCGTGTTATTATGCTGTTATTGTGCTTTTTTTTAACTTGATTTTTTAACGACTTTGATTTTTTTTCTCTTTTTTTTTACCACATGTTATTGTGTTGTTATTGTTATTCCGCTGTTATTGTGATGCTATTCTGCTGTTACTTTGATTTTTTTTACGACTTTGATTTTTTTTTCTTTTTTTTACCACGTGTTATTGGGCTGTTATTGTTACTCCGCTGTTATTGTGATGTTATTCTGCTGACACTTTAATTTTTTTTACGAATTTGATTTTTTTTTACCACGTGTTATTGTGCTGTTATTCTACTATTATTCTGGTGTTATTGTGATGTTATTCCGGTGCCACTTTGATTTTTTTTTACGACTTTGATTTTTTTTTTTACCACGTGTTATTGTGCTGTTATTCTACTGTTATTCTGCTGTTATTTTGGTGTCACTTTGATTTTTTTTTTACGACTTTTGACTTTTTTTTTTACCACGTGTTATTGTGCTGTTATTCTACTGTTATTCTGGTGTTATTGTGATGTTATTCCGGTGTCACTTTGATTTTTTTACTCTTTTTTTTACCGCATGTTATTGTGCCGTTATTCTACTGTTATTCTGCTGTTATTCCGATGTCCCTTTGATTTTTTTTCTACTACTTTAATTTTTTTTTTCCTTTTTTCCCCCGTGTTATTGTGTTGTCATTGTAGTGTTATTGTTGTGTTATTGTAGTGTTATTCGTGTATTATTGTAGTATTATTCTGGTGCTATTGTTGTGTTATTGTACTGAAACATAAAAAACAAAGAGAAACCTAACAATTAATCAATAGAGAAATATAAAAAGTAACAAAAGAGACCCAATTCATGGGCAATCCATGTGATAAACATCTCTCATTATTTTCTAAAAAAAACAAGCTGTATCAAATAATGGGCAAAAGAAAATGAAATGGGAAAGAAAAAATCAGAGTGAAGATCAGTGACACTCGCGCTCTCCCTAAACCCGACATCAGCAACAACTCGGCGCCCATCATCATTTCGCACTCCCTAAACGTGTTAATGTTGGCCCATCTACACGACTTCATACAAAAAGTTGAGTTCCAAGGCACAAGATCCGGGTTCTGAATTTCGTTAAACACACGAAATGCGATCGGGAGTCACCACTGACTAGAGTACATGTCAACCATAGCATTCTGTAACGACAAATCTAAAGGCACACCAGTCACAATAACATGATCATGAGTAAGTCTACCGAAAGCATAATCACTCAACCTTGAACAAGCACTAAGTACCATCGAATAGCTAAATTCCATAGGCAACACACCACTCCTTACCATGTTCTTTGAAAAGACATAAACCTTTCGTTAACTTATTATTCTTGACATGCCCCGAAATGATACAATTCCAGAATACGCGTCTTTAGCAAGAACATTTCCAAATACTTCATTAGCCAATTTCAACTCCCCCATACTCTCATCTCACTCCTCTGCCAACCCACCATTAACACACCCCATCAATCACCATCAGCAGCTCGAACCCGACTCCGCCGCACAATCACCGTCTTCCTTCGGTCGAATCGAAACCCAATTGAAGCTTCACCAATGGAGGCACAAATAACTCGAACCGAGCAACCCACTCAACCACCACCGAGGAGCCCACCATTAGTCTGGGCTCATCTCGGACTCCGCCAATCACTCCTCAATTTTAGGCGCCACAACATTTCAGTCCGCACCCCCTTACCAGGATAAATTCGAGCACAATCAATGACTTCCTTTTATTTTGCTAAAACAATATCCGAAAACCCTCCGTGTGAAAAATATGACTGCACTCACTATAAGGCCATTAGCCACCGCGAAAACCATGTTTGCACATGCAATGACGAGCTCGTTGTGGGTTCCCCGCCCCAAGCTCATTCGAGACCCCGGTATCTTGTTTATACACCACGAACAAAAATCAGCCCGATTTTTCGCTATTTGTTTAAGATCCCGGATACTGCGTCTAAGAAGTCACAAATGTATGGATATCTCCTTGATCAAGAAAAGTAAGTTTACTGCTTTATGTTCCTTGCATTTATTTTTGATCATGAATAATTTGGGATAATGGGATGTTTCAGGGGTCTTCAACCACCACCGGAATCGCCGAGTTCCATTTATCACCGAGACCAGATGATTACGAGTTGCCAGCAATTGAAAGCGCGTGGAGTAAGGAGAAGTGGGAGATTCAGAGATAATTGCTTAAGGAACGCGTAGAAGATCCAAAACACAAGGTTATAGGGATTCAAAGACATTCAGACACACAACCAAGTCTGGTAATTGGAGCCAAGATAGAATGACATAGGATTCTGCAACATCGTCATCTAACTTAATTACAGGTTCATCATGGTCAAAGTTTCCTCGAGTTTGTATATCTCCTTAAATGAACACAAAAACCAAGTATCCCAACATTTTCATTAAACTCGATTAAAGGTTCATTTTGCAGAACCTATTTTATATCTACTCCAGTGAATACAAACACCATGTCTCGCATCATAAAATGGGGCGAGTCCCCCATTATCAAAGATGTCAAATCAAACCTACTATAAACTAAAGAGAAAGCTGCAATACGACTCACCAATATCAACAAAATAGGGGGTAGCCAACTAGTCAATGACTTGATGATAATTGATATCATTTTACAACTTCATCTCCAAATTCGTCATCGAGACCTTTTCTCCGTTCTTGAGGAAATATGGCCCTCTCGCCTCAAAAACAGTCCATACTACCATGGCGACTTATCATTCCAATCATCGCACAGAACCGAGCACCACCTAGTTCACATCAATTCGTTCTTCTCTCTTCTCCAAATTAATGATATTTACAAAATTGAATTCGACTTGTTGAATTTGATGGTATAATTCGCAAAAATCTAAAAGATAAATCAATGCTAAAGTAATCGTTATGGGTGAAATTCTAGGTTTTTTATTGTTATTAATCATTTCTTCAACCAAATTGGGATTTTTTTTTGGCTTCAAAGAGAGAGAGACAGAGGGGTGTCGGTGGGTTTTTGTGTGGCTGGGAGGTGGGCAGTGTTAAGAAGTTCAACTAATGGGATCTAATCGCTGCCCTTGGTTTCCTTTGATCTAGTGGCTAAGATTTTTCAAACTCACAACTCACCGTAAGAATCAAACTCACGAGATCCCGCCTCTCTCTCTCTCTCTCTCTCTCTCTATATATATATATATATATATATATATATATATATATATATATAGGCCGGATCCGGTGAGGCACCTCATTATGGCGAGGCGGCCGGTCTCACCAAATTACTACCTTGGACTGATTTGCATTATACATGGATGGCCTGATTTTGTAATGTTGGACTGAAAAAACAAGGATGAAAATTAGGGGTCAACAAGAAACTTTTCATTTGGTCCAAAACACTTTCTCTCTCTAATCTAAAAAAAAGCCCAAATACCTTATTCTCTCTAATCTAAACAAAAGGCCCAAATTCTTTCCTTCCAAAACTACTGAGTTTGAGGCGATATCTTCAAATTTGTGAGACGATTTCATCAAAATAATCAAATTCTGACAATCAAAGAGGCGAATTCATCAAATTAATCGATTTCTTAGAAGATTTCGAGGTAATTTCCAGGTAATTTCATATTATTTGATGAAAAATTGATTTTCTTAACTTCGTTCATTAATTGATGATATAATGATCAAATTTGAACAAAATCGAACTGTTTTGTAAATTTATAAGGATCAAAAATCAAGTATTTCGTTAGTTTAGGGTTTGAATTCGATCAAAAGCGAGCAATTGAGCAATTTCGTCATTCGCGGTGTAAAATTTGTTGATTTTGTTAATTCATTCATTAATTGATTATAATTCATTCATTAATAAGGCTCAAATTGACGTTCTGACTTTAATTTCAATGGAGATTACGGACATTACGAGAATCGGTGATAATCTCTTTGTTGAAAAGGTAATCTCCGTTTTTTTCGCTATTATATGAAGTTGTTTTGCTATTCTCCGATTTTGTGAATATGTGAGGTTATATTGTGAATCTAAGAAGTTATTTCGTAAATCTGAGAAGTTATTTCGTGAATGTAGGCTATAATATCCTGAATTTGATCAAAAATAATCAATTTCGCCCTACTTATTATGGTATTATCTGCGATGTTGCAGGTCTAACTCCCGACGATCGCAGCGACTCGATAATAGTGCTATTACAACAGGTATTCTGTTTTGTCCCTATTTTATGAATTTGAGACGTTATTTTGTTCTGGTTTTGTGAATCTGAGAGGTTAGTTTGCGAATCTATGAGCTAATTTTGTGCATCTGAGAGGTTATTTTGAAAATATAAACTGTTCTGGTTTTGTGAATCTGAGAGGTTATTTTGAAAATATAAACTGTTCTGGTTTTGTGAATCTGAGAGGTTATTTTGCGAATCTAGGAGCTAATTTTGTGCATCTGAGAGGTTATTTTGAAAATATAAACTGTCTATAATATCCTGAAACTTGGATCGTGGCAGAAATTGTTTGACATTGTCTATTTTGTGACTTAGAGTGCTTATTTTGTGAATATAAGAGCTAAATATAATATTCAGAAAACTTAAAAATCTTGTAATTTTTCATCACATAAAATTTCGCAGGTTCATGGCTTTCGAATTAACTAAACAACAACATTCAAAAATAAAATAAACTGAAAAGCTGAAAAATTAAACAAGATATGATATTTGTTTAGTTTATCAATCACCCCTATTTGTTCGAGGCAATGCACATAGAGCAATATTGATATAGCTATAGGTGCAGCGTTCATCGCATCGGCCGAGTGATCTTCCTGCATGTTTAGATGAATATGGGACTCTTCTACATACTGGAGTGTAGCTAAAATATTTTGAATCAAGCCTTGATGCTACCCATAGAAAGGGCCCCTGAACTCGGGAATAGGTAGCCAGCCATTCAGATCTAGTACGCCCAAATTGCTCGAACTTCTCCTGCAACTTAAAAGCCTGTTTGCAGCCATTGTCATTTGTGTCAAATTGAATTAGTACTAATCCCATAAAATGACAAGTCTGCCTGCAGATAACAGGCACCAAAGACTCTATCTCATAACCTTGGCTCATTAAACAATCTGCCAATTTAGAGAGGTCAGGACAAACATACTTCCCTTTTTTATTCATATAACCTGGAACATTCGCCAAAACACAAGTATAGGGACATACAAATAAATGAGACATTGTGTGCAATAGGGATTTTTGAAATGTTTTACAGAAGAGAGAAGAGAGGTTATTGGTATATACTATTATGTTTCAGAAATTAGATATTTATAGGCCTTGTATTTGGCACAACTGTCAACAGTGCCTGTTCACATTACCCATATATTAAATTTTTTGATTGAATGCTTGATTGTTCAATGTCCTTTTCTTGGGAATGGAACTGTTATTAACAAATCAACAAAATATCTAGATACATACAACCTGACCTTTTCTTAAAAGTGAATTCATAATCTTCACCAATTTTTTTTTTTTTAATTATTTGAACTAATAATCTGATACTTTATTTAGTGAATCTCGGACTTTATTTGGTGAATCTCAGCCTATAGTTAGTGAATCTTGGGCCTTATTTTGTGAATCTCTGTTGTTAAACGTTACTGATGCAATTTATTTATTTCTTATTGTGTGAATCAGAGACCCTAGTTTGTGAAACTAGAAGGTTATTTTGTGAAACTTAAATAACTAATATATACAACCTGGGTAAGATTAAAACTAAATAAGATGACAAATTCTGAAAAGTTTGCACAAGTCCGCACCATTGAATGCTTTAATTGTCTTGTATCAGTAATATTGCATGCTTTCTTATCTATGGTTGTCGATGTCATACTTATTATGGTGTTCCTACTATTTTGTTAATTTGAAACATTATTATTGTGAAACTTTATTTGTTAATATAAGAGCTAATAAGGCTCAAATTGACGTTAAACTTCAATTTCAATGGACATTACGGACATTACGATGAATCGGTGATAATATATTGTTGAAACAGGTAATCTCCTTTTTTTCGCTATTATCCTGATTTTGTGAATATGTGAGGTTATTTTGTGAATCTAAGAGTGAATTTTGTAAATCTGAGAAGTTATTTCGTGAATGTATGCTATAATATCCTGAATTTGATCAAAATTTATCAATTTCGTCCTACTTATTATAGTGTTCCTGCTGATGTTGCAGGTCTAACTCCTGATACTACAGCGACTCCTGATAAGAGTGCTAGTGCAACAGGTATTCTGTTTTGTCCCTATTTTATTAATTTGAGACGTTATTTTGGTCTGGTTTTGTGAATCTGAGAAGTTTATTTGCGAATCTAGGAGCTAATTTTGTGCATCTGAGAGGTTATTTTGAAAAATATAGACTAATATCCCGAAACTTGGTTTGTGACAGAGGAACTTATATGCTAATATTGTGAAACTTGATTTGTGAATCTCCTATGTTGCTCTTTTTGGCAAAACTTACTAATTGAACCGAAGAAACATCAATCTTTTATGAATTTGAGATGTTATTTTTTTGAGATTGTTTTGCTATTCTCCTTATTTTGTGAATCAGATAGCTTATTTTGTGAATATAAGAGCTAATTATGTGAATTTGATAGGTTATTTAGTGAATATAGACTATAAGATTATGAAGTTTGGTTTGTGGCAGAGATTGTTTAACATTGTCTATTTTGTGAATCAGAGTGCTTATTTTGTAAATATAAGAGCTAATTATTTGAATCTAGTAGGTTATTTATTGAAATATAGACTATAAGATCCTGAAACTTGGTTTGTGGCAGAGATTATGAACCTTATATGCTAATATTGTGGAACTTTATTTGTTAATCTCCTATCTTGCACTTTTGGCTTATTTTGTGAATCTACAATTTTCAGTTGTTGATTCCAATGTTAATTGCGGTCAAGCTTCTACCTCTCTTTGTTTTAACAAGCCCTACAAGTACCAACTATTTCCACACCTACTACTCTTATAACTTACACACCGAGTGGCAGCCAACGATGGATAAATAGGATTGATGAAAAGTTTACACCAGTGATTGGGAAAACATTTATTGACTTAGACTCAGCGATGCTGTTTTATGAAACGTACGTTGTTGCTTGTGGGTTTAAATCAAGGAAATCTTCAAGCAAAAGGTTTCGTGATGATATTATCAGAACAAAGTGCATGGTTTGCAATCGGGAAGGCTGTAATAAGAAGAAAAGACGACCTGCCCTAACTGGTGTTGCAGAAAAGGCGGATGAATCCGTTGCATCAGAAATAACGGAAATAGGTGGTACAAAGAGCAAACCGAAAAAACCAGCTGCTAAACGTAGGGTGAAAAAAGGTGGAGGAGAGGCAGAGAGTTCCAACAAAGGGTCAACCACAAGAATAACAAAGATTAGAAGGTGGGGCTGTCCAACAATGATAAAGTTCAAGTTCCATGAGAACAAGTACATGGTTGACGTGTTTATTGAGGGTCACAATCACCCGCTTGATGTTGTGAAAAATAAGGAATTTGAGAAACTTGCTGAAAATATCAATGAATTTCATATGCAAATGATTGTCAGCAATTCAAAAGCAAATGTTGGTCCTAGCTTAACACACCAACTATGCACTCAACAATTGGGTGGTTTTCAAAATGTCGGGCAACTTGATCAAGCAATTCAAAAATTTTCATAGGGAAATGAAGTGTCTAATGAACAGTCATGATGGGGAAATGTTCAAATCACGCTTAGACACCCTAGCTGAAACAAAAGGGCTCCACTTTGTTTATGAAAAAGATTCCAAGAACGCATTGACAAGGATTTTTTGGACGGATTGTGACATGCAAAGAGCGTATGCTCTGTTTGGGGATGGAGTTTCATACGACCCAACTTATGGTACAAACAAGTACAACATGACGTTCACGCCTTTCACGGGCATTGACCATCATAAAAGGTCAATCACATTTGCATGTGCGCTTATAGAACATGAAAACGAGGAGTCATTCATGTGGGTATTTGACCAGTTTCTGGCAGCTATGGGTGGGAAGGAGCCTAACTACATCATCACTGACGAAGACCCAGGAATAATTAAAGCAGTTCCAGGTATGTTTCTGAAACTAACTACAAAATTTATATAGTCTGAATCCGAGGATAAGACATGAGATTCACAAAATAACCCCTCAGATTTACAAAATAAGCTATATGATTTATAGTCCGAATCTGAGGATAAGACTTGAGATTTACATAATAGTGCATCATATGACTTTGTTATGTGAAACTGCGTGAATTTAGTTATTATAAAATGATGGTGACGGTCGATAATTTGATTTTGTTCATTTGCGGCTAAGTTCGAAACAAATGAAACATCGGTTTTGCATGTGGCACATCATGAAGAAAATAACCGACAAGGTTGGGAGTAAAATTTGTAGAGATACCGACTTTTTAACCCGTCTGAACGGTGTTGTATGGGACGATGACCTGGAGCCCGGGGAATTTGAAGAGAAGTGGCTTAAAGTCATGAACGATTTCTCCTTGGAAGACAATACGTGGTTGAATGGGAAGTTCGCTGATAGACACACATGGATACCCGCTTATTTCAGAAATGTGCCAATGGGCGGTTTACTACGAACTACACAAAGGTCAGAGAGTGCTAATAGTTTCTTTAAGCGGTTTGAAAACAAATACGGGACATTAACTGAGTTCTTGGTGCGCTATGAAAGCGCCACTGACCACCAAAAGCACCTGCTGAAGCTCCGTGAAGAGGAGAATGCGAATTCAATCCCTGAAACACTGTATGGGTCAAAATGGGAGACACAAGCAGTGAGAAGCTATACCCATGCAATGTTCTATGAGTTCCAAAACCAGGTGAAGCTTTCAATAAATACCTGCAGTTTGGTTGGATACACTCCGCCAAATCCTGTGACGAACTTTGAAGTGTCGTTAGTTGAGGATGCAAAGAAAGGACTAAAATTTGCAGTTGAGTGCAGTAGAAGCATGAATGATGTAAGGTGCACATGTAAAATGTTTGAAAGGAGAGGTATTTTATGCAGTCACATCATTTGGGTTTGTTCGGGAAAGTTTAAGGACATACCTGATAAATATATTTTGCAAAGGTGGAGAAAGAATGCACTCAAAAGTGACGTTTATGATTGGAATGGGAATCTGTTAGAGAAATACAACAATACCAGTACAAAACAGATTGGAATGTCTGTGGTGTGGTCTGAGATTCAGTTAACTGTTGGTATGCTCAAAAGGAAAGAAGAGTCGGATGTGAGAGAGTTTGCCAAGTTAATCAAGGAATTCAGGACAAAACTAGAGGGAAACACTCAACCGTTGACGAAACAACAACAGATTGAGCTTCTCTTGAGCGCAAGGTTCGGAAGAAACCAACATCTTACCGCCTAATGTGTCTAGGAACAAAGGCTGTGGTAAACGGTTGGTGAGCAAGAAAAATAAGGCAATAAAGAAGGCGGAAAAAGCAAAAAGGTTGTGTGCTAACTGTAAGCGCAAGGGTAACCACGACAAAAGGAATTGTCCATATGATTTTGCAGACCTTCCTCCAGTGAATCAGGTTTGTATTCATCTACGCAACTACATCTGATATTAATTTGTGAATCCCAGGTCTTAATTATCTGTTTATCTTATTTTGAGAATCCCAGAGGTTGCTTTGTGAATCCCAGGTCTTAATTTGTGAATCCTGGGTCTTATTATGTGAATCACATATCTTTATTTGTGAATCACAGAAATGAGACTGATTGTATGTAGTAACCTGATATAATTCCTCACTTTGTAACATAAATGACAACAGTTGGCTTATATAAGATGAATGTGATTCACGCCGTGTCACCCAATTTTGCATGATCCTCACTTTTATTATTGTACATCTAATGTTTGTAAACATCTTTCTAATTCCAGCTTTGTCTTTTACGTAGGGAGAGCTAGCGGACGAAGAAGTAGAAGAGGAAGGGGATGAGGATGAAGAATGAAGGAAAGAGTCTTCTTAAGCCTTGAGAAATAGATATGATGATTGAAGAAGACACTGACAATTTTGAAAGGAGCAGTCTTTTAGTTTGGCAACATATTATTGGTTTCCAAAAATATGGACATC
The DNA here is from genome assembly GCF_048544455.1 of Silene latifolia. NCBI lineage: Eukaryota > Viridiplantae > Streptophyta > Magnoliopsida > Caryophyllales > Caryophyllaceae > Silene > Silene latifolia. The sequence continues at coordinate 78,680,315 of NC_133526.1, read as the reverse complement.
TTATTTGTTTATCTTATTTTTGTGAATCTGAGAGGTTCTTTTGTGAATGTAATAGGCTGTTTTAGGAATCTTAAATCTTAATATGTACAAAAGACCTGGAAATCTTATTTGTTGGTATTAATTTGTGAATCTTGGGTCTAATTTTCGCGATTATTAGGAAGATTCGTAATCTTATTAGAAAGGAACGGTCGACTGGCTAAACGGTCTTATTTTGTGAATGACACAATTTAAATATTATATAAAATGGATTAGTGTGAATTATAGACGTTATTTCATGAATCTTACCATGTGAATGACAATATATAAATCCGAGGTTTAATATTGTGAATCGACTTGTTTTGTGAATCCATCTTTTGTGAATATCGTCTTTTTTTGAATCTCAGACATTCTTTTGTAAATCTCAGGTCTCATTTTGTCGACTTGTTTTGTGAATCCATCTTTTTTGTGAATATCGTCTTTTTTTTAAATCTCAGACATTCTTTTCTGAATCTCAGTCTCATTTTGCGAATCGACGCTTTATAAATCATCCACGTCAAATTTCACAAATTCAAGCGACTAATCAATTCCATTGATTAAAATCAACTATTACAAAAGGAGATCTACTAAATAAGCAGATTAGCACCCAACTAAATGACTAATAACATATTCACTAGAATACTTGATAGATCCTGCATATACCATCTAATACTATACTAACATAATACTTGATTGTATCCACCACAAGTTAAATTCCACGCATAAGGGACAAATGCCTCCGACTTAACCAACCGAGAGATAAGTAAGTATACACTGCATAACACCCAAAACTCACAGCAAAAGAATAAATGCTGCCCCGTTTCTACTACACGCTCACAAAGACAATCATGAAGAATAAATTCCCAACCAGAGAAGCATACACTGAAGAACGATCTCCCTGCTTCACATCATATCACCACCATAGACAAGCACATCTTGCTACTTATACTCCTATATCAGAAAACACGTAAAATATTTCAAAATATATACACGGACAAGTATGGCTCGCTACTATTCAAAATATCGCGGATACTATGAATGAATGGGGATTTGATATGCAAAAGTTATTAAAGGACCGGGCCTGTACCGTTCTAGTATTTGCATCCCATGAAAGTAGTTGCATCATTACAGACTTTCGAAATTCTGGCATTCTCTGCAATTGTAAGAAATTATAGTTGAAATTAATGAACAACACAGTTTCAAATACAGATTTCATGTACGTATACTGTTCAACTTGTTTCTTACGATAATTGTGCGGATTCTCGCAATCACCGAGCTCACAGTCCAACATACTCAAATACCTCAACACGTGAGCTCCACAATCAAAACTGAATGTAGTATAGTGTTCAACTGTTTAGTAAACAATATTTAATTTCCGTAAAGCGGACACATTAGGGAATAACTTACTTATTTGATTGTTGAGGAACTTTGAGAGTTATAACCCTGTGAGAGTGCAGAAACCGCATGGGATAATATGACGGGGAACTACTTGCCAAAATAGGAGATAATTTGGCCACCTGAAAATGTTTCGAGTTAATACTGATTGTACACTAAAAATATTTTATATACTCTGATTCACAAACTGTCAAGGGTTAGATTAGGCAAATAATTAATACCGTGTCTATGGTTGTATTATGTACATCATAAGACTGTACTTTCGCGCTTGAGTTGAGGATGTAATTCGTTTTACTCTCCATATCGCATATACAAGCCCACCAATGTTTGTCTTTGATCAGCGGTATAAAACCCGATATAATAAAGATTAGTCTCCAATTTGACCCTACATGTCCGCACAAAAAAAAAAAAAAAAAAAAAAAAAAATAACAAAAAATATTGTTGAGGGACCAGACCTTTCGGATTGTGGCACCATTCACCGGTTTGTATGTCCCACTGATGTATTGATTCCAAATACAAGGGTTTTTCTTCTTTTTACAGTTCTACATACCACAAAAGGTGATTTTACAAACCATATCAATTTGGGATAATCAAGATACTTGAATATTAAAATAAGTTCAAAGCTAACCACGATGATAGTCGATGGCAAGTACAGAAGATCTGGTCGATGAAGTGTCGTCTTAATCCCAAACATATCAATCACCTAAAAAATAATATTAGGAATGAAACAAAAGATTACAGATAATACAATGAAATGAACGCTGATAGTAGTCTACTTACTTGATCCATAACCCACTGACGCGGTCTAAGCGTAGATAAACCCGCTCGTGTGACTTCCATCCACTCGGTACACACCATAGCCTCATTTGTAGTAAGGCACATTAAGAAACATTACTAGAATTATCCAAATAAAAATAAAAATTAAAGTAAAGGGGCAAGGGAAAAGCACAAAAAAATAAAAGTAAAGGGGAAAAATACTTACTTTGTGTGTGATCGCATCTCTTCCTTTGCGGTGCCAAATAAACTTCACAAGGTCGTCTTCAGAATAAGGTAGACGCCGGTAGCCCCTGACAAATATTAATAAGACGACTTAAGATCGTGATTCACAAATCAAGATCTTTGATTCACATAATAAGACCCACGATTCAGAAATTAAGAACAACAGATAAAACCAATAATAACATCTAAGATTCACAAAACATGATTAATAAGGGAATGGGTCATACATAGGCACACAATTCCACTCTTCTGCACTTCGTTCGACAGTAGCTTTCAACATGTTGTCACCGGAGGTCATAATTCGAAGGCATAACTTCAATGCATAGCGTTTCAGTTGACTTACCTATAAATGCAAAACAAAAAGTCCTTATAATTATTCCAAAGTTCACGAAGCGGCCCCAGTGTTTAAGGAAATTAACTCCAGTGTCCGACAAATCTAACTATCAGGTTCACAAGGTTAAGTAAAGGTATCTTACAGAAGTTATAATTAAAGGACGATCGGTTTTGTTCCCTTTGTAATGCTCCAACAGGTGAAACAAATAGACGCCGGTATCCATTTCACCGGACTTCAAAATTGAAGGAGGGATAAACAACTCAGGCATCATGTCGCCCATCTGCTGCGAATCTTGGTGAAACCCAATTAATGAGCTGTCTTTTACGCACAGACACAACCTAAATTAGCACTTAATTATGTGGATGTGTTACATGCTTGTCAAACACTTTGATCGTGAATTCACGAAAAAAAAAGTAAATTCACAGCTTTGCATAACCAGAAATGGAGGAAAAGACGCACCGTAGGTTGCACATAATCAGAATAGTTAACATCTACTCCATTCATAGGGTGTATGACTGTCAATTTATTCCATCGAAGGTCGAAACAAAAGAAGAACGGTGGGCATGATGTAGACATGATTGGAGTGCAAATCTGAAAACAAGACAAGATGAAATGAAAAGAAGAACATAAAGATGAAAATAGGTTTCACAAAATATAATAACACCAAACCAAAACTTACTAATTGAACTGAAGAAACATCAATATTTTCCAGACAACCCAGGGGGGAACTAACACCGTCATTGGAGTATGGAACAAATAAACGAACAGGAGAATCCGGTGATTTCAACTTCTCATTACTGTTTAGGATCTCACACCAAATATTTACTGACTTGAGAACATACTCGATCACCTTCAGGTATAGTCCTCAACATGCTCCTTGTCAATCTCTGAGTGTTACTTTGAAAAAGAATATCACTGCACTCAACAATCAAAACAATCGGATTCGCAAAACAAGCCGTCAGATTCGCAAAACAGTCTATTGGATTCACAATATAAGCCCTACGATTTATAAATTGTCTGATTCACAAAATGAGACCTGAGATTTACAAAACAAGTTCATAGTCAAATACCTTTGTTCTACTGTTGAGCAAAGCCCGAAATCCAACAGTATTTTCTCCTCCCTATTAAAAGGAGTAATAACACCGATGTTTCTTTGGAGATACGGAGATCGATAGGCAAAGACTGGAATTATCTCTCTTCTAGGACGCACAATAGCAGGAATATTGACATCAACATTATTGACATCAACATGATCAGAAACTGATGGTACCGATAATGTAGGAAATCTGGTTCCCTCATCCTCTTCCCTCTGACACTGATCTATTCTTTCCTCACCTTGTATGCTTTCCTCACCTGGTCCCTCTTCTTCGCTTTCTCGCACGGACGGTGGTTTCATCACCGACAAACGGTTTCCATGACGACGACGAATATACAGGTGAGTGACCAATGGTTTTTCAGGCAATTGCTCAGATTCTTCCACACACAGTTTCGGAGATGGTGGAAGGACGACTGGAATCATTGGAGTATCAGGTAAATCAATAACAATTGGGGTTTCGGCTAGTTCGACAACTGGTGTTGGTGTTGGCTGGGACTGAGGATCAATAGATCTGTCTTCTTGAAGAAGACAAATGATGATCGTCGTCGCTAGCGACCTCCACCGTGGGCAATCGATGGGGTTGGCAATCTTGGTTTACGACGTTTCCGAATGGGTTTGCTTGTCACTTTGGGATCTGGTGGACGAATCGGTACAAAAGTGTCGTCCATAATTTCCAATGCCGCACGTAAATCAGCGTCGGACCATCCACCCATCCTGTCCACATCGTCATTAACAACGTGATCATTCTCCACAACATTCGCTGCAATGGATAACGTGTTTCCAACGATATTATTGACCACGTTGTCCAAATTCAGTTCACCGTCCTCATCCTTCTTAGCATCCTCATTATTACCCATCTCTATATTTTCCTCCTTATTCCCATCATCGGCATTTTCTTCATCCCCAAAATTCTCATCAAACTCATCCTGTTGGGATGAAATATACCCGTCCGCAATACCATTAACGGCTGCCACCATAGTAGAAAACCGAGGAAGGTAGCTTGATCGTAGCTTGAATAGCAAGAGATCTGTAGCTAGCGAAAGCTGCAGCCGCTACCTTTGCGGCTTCAGCAAGTTTGTGAACAATCTCACACTTCTTGTCACTAAGGCCATCGGTTTCCTTGTCACCACAATGTGGAATATCGGACCCTATATCCGGTTTGCCTTCTTCGTGGTATTGGATGGTTGATTTGGGTGAACATGCTCAATCTTTGTGACCGGTGGGCGAGGTGCGGGTGCGAGTGTGTGGTAGCTCATGACAAGGGGAGGCTCCACAGAACCTTGACCGAAACCTTTATTTGCCTTCAACTCCTGTTTAATTATTTTTGCAATTTTTTCTTTCGTCCAATTACAACAAGTTGAAAACTTTCTTACGACCAATCTTGATTTGTAGACGAAACGGTCCAAGTAAATGTACACGAGCACCATAATGGGTCCACCAAAAAAATTATCTCCTTTCAAGCGTTTGACATCTCTCCACTCCTCCTTTTGCCAAGACTCAACTTGGTCAGCCAACTTCTGTTTGATGAAATTGCACCAATTGAATTCCGGAATCAGTGAAGTATCACCTAAACTTTTTAAAATCCTCAAACTTGCGCGATTCCCTTGCACACCACCCAACAGAGACGAGAATATGTAAACGATGAAATTTCGTTTAAAGTCATCTCCACCATCTTTCTGCATGGATAATTTGTTCAAGACGTGGTGATCATCGATATATTTGTGTGGATATTGCTTTCGGAAGTTTTCCAACGTAGCTAAATAAGCAGGACACTTATCCACATGTGACGCTTCCTCAACAGGTCTTGAACCCATTGGAATGCTCATGCAAAGATGGATGTCATCCTCTAATACAGGGAGTTTTTTATCAAATAACCATCCCTTTGCTGGGTTGTAATTTGACACTAGCCAATAAGCAAGGTCCCCGGGAACCTTGTCTGTTTCAATCATTAACAGACCGCCAAAGCCCATGTCTTTTATAGCTTGAATCTGCTGATCGCTCGGTGGATTTTTCGTATCTTTCAGAAAGTTGTACAACCCTTTTGGCGACATTCGAGTCCTCACTGTAGGCAGTCCCTCTGTACGCACCCTCTGTTTTTTTGCTGGCGCAGAAGCGCTTGCTTGCACAACCGCCTGTGATGGTCGCTTCATCTTGTAGCCTGTTTCACAATAATCATCTTTAGCGTCCCAAAATAAGCTGAAAGGATACACAAAAAATAAGAACTAAGATTTATATAGTCTATTTTGGGGGGATATGACCTGAGATTCACAAAATAACTCTCCAGTTTCACGAAATAACCTCAAGGATTGTTTTCAATAACGCATAAGATTTATATAGTCTGAATGTGAGGAGAAGACCTGAGATTCACAAAATAACACCCCAGTTTCACAAATTAACCTCTATGATTCACAAAATAAGGCATAAAATTTATATAGTCCGAATCCGGGATAAGACCCGAGATGCACAAAATAAACCCCAGTTTCACAAAATAAGCTATAGGATTCAAAAATAAGCTAACAAAGAGGGGCCGGGTGTCCTATTAACGGGACGGGAAAGGGTTTAGGGTTGGATTAGGCGGATCCGCTACCGCAGATCCGCCTAATCCAACCCTAAACCCTTTCCCTTGTACATAGTCATTCGACCAACGACAAGACCAAAAGACACCCTAGGAGGGGACGGGTGAACCCTTTTTGGGGGACGGGGTTAACGAGAGGGGGCCGGGTGTCCTAAAACGGGGACGGGAAAGGGTTTAGGGTTGGGTTGGCGGATCGCTACCGCGGATCCGCCTAATCCAACCCTAAACCCTTTCCCTTGTACATAGTCATTCGACCAACGACAAGACCAAAAGACACCCTAGGAGGGGACGGGTGAACCCTTTTTGGGGGACGGGGTTAACGTAGGGGCGGGTGTCCTAAAACGGGACGGGGAAAGGGTTTAGGGTTGGGTTAGGCGGATCCGCACCGCGGATCCACCTAATCCAACCCTAAACCCTTTCCCTTGTACATAGTCATTCGACCAACGACAAGACCAAAAGACACCCTAGGAGGGGACGGGTGAACCCTTTTTGGGGGACGGGGTTAACGGTGAGGGGGCGGGTGTCCTAAAGCGGGATGGGAAAGGGTTTAGGGTTGGGTTAGGCGGATCCGCTACCGCGGATCCACCTAATCAAACCCTAAACCCTTTCCCTTGTACATAGTCATTCGACCAACGCCAAGACCAAAAGACACCCTAGGAGGGGACGGGTGAACCCTTTTTGGGGACGGGGTTAACGAAGAGGGGCCGGGTGTCCTAAAGCGGGACGGGAAAGGGTTTAGGGTTGGATTAGGCGGATCCGCTACCGCGGATCCGCCTAATCCAACCCTAAACACTTTCCCTTGTACATAGTCATTCGACCAACGCCAAGACCAAAAGACACCCTAAGAGGGGACGGGTGAACCCTTTTTGGAGGACGGGGTTAACAGTAGGGGGCCGGAAATGTCAACGGGGCATGAAGTTATTATTGAAGTTATTATTGAAATTGTCATTCGAAGTTATTATGAAACAATAGGGAACACAAGGATTCACAAAAAACAAAGAACACAAAGCAAGCTTCATTAATAAAACATAGTAGTCATACATTATATTTATAAACTATCGACAATAGAACACGGCAAACAAGATAGCAACGTTCAATGCCGAAAATTACAAAGATAGTATTTTAGGAAAAGGGATACAAATGTAGGCTATAGGTCCATAATAGAAGGTAAATCAATAGAACATGCATCTATACAATTGCGTAATAAGTTGTGCAATAGCAATTGCAAAGTGGCTCGTTCGGTAGACATCACTGGAGGTAAAGAACGTAAGTTCTCATAAATTGTAGCGCGATCAATAGCATTCAGAAGGTTCATGGCACTTGGATGGTTATATTGGTGAAAATGAAGGATGAATTTAGCTGACATATTATCAGTCAGCAAACATTTGCACGTTTGGAATATTAGGTTAGCACCCCTATGAATAATTAGAATACCCTCCATATGGTTGATTTCAAGAGAAAGCCAATATGCAGCGGTTACACCGGGAGCATTGGGATGAATAAGAAATAACTGAGACCAATTCCGACACACAATAGCCATATTTGCCTTGTCTTCAAAGGCATCAAGTTTAGAAAATATATTATGCATAACTCCTTGAATATTGAAAACAGAATGTTGTGAGTGATAGCGAGGGGAAGATAATTTAACTTCGCCAAAACGACTTCCTTAAAAGACAACCGATTGCGTTTTGTTTTTGACAGACATAAGCTGCACGAAATGACGATTCGTCTTCTTCAAAAGCATTCACGACACACCCTTTTCACCAAGACTCAATAATTCACTAAAAATAATAATAGGAACGCATAGTAGGTGAGTAACTAAATGAATACGTTTCACAATGGCAGATCTAGGTTTCACAACAACTACTCCAAGATTCACAAAATCAAGTATAGGATTCACGTAATTATGAATCAACATTACAAAGATCGAGAGACAGTAACAGAATCTCATCAAGTGCATGCCAGCTAAATTATTATGAAAGTTGTATTCGAAGTTATTATGAAAGATAGATGCTCGAGGATTGACACAATAAAAGGAAAATAAACTTGATTAATAGAACATAGTATCCATACATTATATTGATACAACATCCGAAATAGAAAACTACTGATTACATATTTATACAAGGGTGCCTTAGCAAGTATACAAAAGTAAGATTAAATACTAACGGTGATAGACCTAAGTACACCGACCGACAACTAAACATAATAGGTTCATTTGAAATATAATTTAGTAGCTACGTCCCTATCAAGCAAGGGTACAACTTTAAGTCCTACAACTGTGTTCATAAGGTATATTCTTGTCCTCATATTCACTGCTTACATACAATTCCTTGTGTTATATTATAAGGGCATTGTAGGCAAGCTTTCTTTAGATGTACAAGAAAGCAAATATATCAAAGATGAAGATGAGGACGATGAAGATAATCGATCCCTCCAAAACAAGTCTTTCTCATGGCATATATGTTCTGTCATATCCCACCATTTGGTGTTGCTCATTTAGCCAGGAAACCGTCACAACTAGAAGGCCGGGCTAAATGAGCAACACAAATGTTGGGATATGGCAGAAAATATAGGCCGTGAGAAAGGCTTGTTTGTAGGGATCGATCTTCATCGTTATCATCTTCATCTATGATACATATTCTTTCTACTAGTACATGGAAAGAAAGGTAACCTAAAATTCCGTTTTAATACAACCCAAGGAATTGTACAGATGAGACAGAGTTTGAGCATAGTAATACCTTAAGAACACATTTGTAAGACTTAAAAGTGTACCCTTGCGTGATAGGGAATGTAGCTACTAAATTATATTTCAAATGAACAGTACTAGTCTATCCCTACAGTCAGCAAGCTGTCCGGCAAGATAGCATATCCATTTAATGAGCTCAAACTCTGCCTCTTCAAAGTTATCGACTACCCGACCCGTACACCAAGTGTCCATAGTTGGCAATGTATACGCAGACAGGAGCAATTCACCTAGGCATATAAAAAACTAAAACAGTTCAGACAAAAATAAATGAAAATAACTAAAACATAATAAGTAATACATTTCATACACATACACAAAATGTCATGTTTCGTATAAGTACATTCCAGATAAGTAGGATTAAAAGCCATATCAAAACAAGGTAAAGCATTCAGATGAAGTTTTACAAATGACCAACTATGGACAAAGTGGTCTATAGGTTTCGCAAGATAAGGTCTATGCTTGGACAAGCATTCACATAAACTCATCATAAAAAGATTACAATCATGAGGCAGGTTTAACTTCCAGCATTATAATGAGAATGATTCGCAAAATATTCCACAGATTCACAAAATATTCCACCGATTCACAAAAACGACTACAAAATTCACAAAATTAACTCAGGTTTAACAACAACACATCAGTCCAATATTCACAATATCACCTCCAAGTTTCATGATACAAAAACACATAACTATATCGACATTGCAGAATCAACAGAGCACCACAACAGCAACAACAAAAAAAGCACAATATTAACAAAAACGAAACATATTAAGCAATGAACAATGAGAAAAACCTAATAAACAAAAATTGACAAAGTAAGTATTGAAGAGAGCGAACAGGACATACAAATAGTAGATCGAAAATGCTCCGAAATTGATTTTGTTGCGTTAAATCTTGATCGGATAATTCTTCGAGGATGATTAAAACTCGCATTATAATGAAAATGATTTAGTAATACATTATCGAAAAAAATAGTAGATTGAAAAGCGTCTGAAAATAGTAGATCTACAATAATTGATCGAAAATGAAGAAAAATAGTGATACGAATGAGAAGATCACATACATAGATCCGAAAAAGGACGACCGAACAGAGATGATGATGATGATGACGATCGCGATCAAAATATCAGATGATGAACTGCGTGTGATTCAGACGATGATGAACGAAGTTAATCGAAAAACGGTAGTTGAGTGTTGAGAGTGAAGCGAGTAAATGAGTGAAAGACAGAGAGAGGGAGAGAGAGAGTAGAGAGAGAGAGTAAAATGTCGTAAATGAAGTTGTTGGCTGGCATTTGCTTTGAGTGTATGATTAAATAGGGACACGTGGCAGATTCGGGTGCGTCTATAGTTATTAGATCGACGGTTTAGAAGGTGTCCAACCGCCTCACCCTAAGAAGGGTGCCTCACATGATTCAATCTATATATATATATATATATATATATATATATATATATATATATATATATATATATATATATATATATATATATATATAAAGATCTAAAATCAATAAATTTTTCATCAATTATCTCATACATATTGTTAGGTATTAAGTGGTAAATAAAAACAAAGTATGGAAAAACACACAAGATTTTAGTGGGAGAACTCTATCACACCCTTATTGTATTAATCAACAAGGCCACTTACAAAAAACTCTTTGTAACACTACAACTTTGAGAATTCTCAAATTATACTAGCTAGGCTCTCTCTCACAATTATTGGGTACAATTATGAGCAACCTAGTCAACCCTATTTATAGGGTAGTACAAATATTCTCCTTACCAAAAAATAATCTACCTTCCTAATTCTATTAGAAAATAAGCAGTTTTTCTATAAACTATTAATATATATCTATCTATATCTATCTATATATCTATCTATCTATATATCTATCTATATCTATCTATAACTATAAAACAAGAACCAGCTGACATCATCTTGACATCATATTTTCCCGCTCAAGTAAACCCTAAATTGCATAAGTTGCTCTTCATTCCTTCAACCCGTCTTCATTTGCAGCCTTTCATTTGGTTTACTCACCGAGTCATCGCTCCTAATATTCAGATCCAGTTTCTAATCTTTGAGGTAAAACTTCCCTGTCACAACTCTCCCAATCTTCAAAACTTTAATTTTGTCTGCTACAAATTTCTCAAAAAAGACAATAAATCTACCTACCTACTTAATTGAATGAAAAATTGAAAATTGAATTTACTTGTGAAGAGTTTGGTTAGAATATTCAACTAATTTAGTATTTTACTTTCATTTGAGCCTAAATTGGTGCAATTGATTATTATCTTTAATAAGAGTATATGATTACATTTGAATATGCATTTTCTATACATTTAGGCATTTGTAATCACTTTTGTTTTAATTATCTCCTCATCGCCTTGCATGTGTGATTGATTTTTTAGTCTTTTCAATTTTCAGGCTGAGATTTCATACTTTTACCACTGCAGTTGATCTTATTGTACAGAACATCATCTATTAACCCTCTGAACATCCTCATGTAAGACGTTCTTCATTCTCCCGTCTTTTTTTTTATATTTTATGGTGTCCCTTTGTTATACCATTTCGCGCGCAATTACTCATTGCCCAATACTATATTTGTAATATTGATTGTTAATTGAATGAAGCTATCATTTTCATCATGACCTAACTGTTATTTTATGATTTTCCCAAAGTTTGAAATGCAACTGCATGTTTCAGAACTTACATTTTCTCCGCTTAATAGTTGTATCACCAATAATCCAATTCAAAAACTTTATGGATTGGGAGCTGCTGCACTATCTTAATTATGTACTTATATGAATTTAAATTTGCATATGGCTCATTAGTATTTAATGTTTTATTCGGATGTTTGTTACTTTATTTATGTGCAGTATTCGATTGAATTATGTCGGGTATGCTTTGTTTGATTTGTGCTTGATCAATTCCACGTAAAGGTTGTGTTTTAATTCAATTTTATCATGTTAAATCATTCATCTTGGCATGGGTTTAGCTTGATTTAATGGGCAAGTAGTGTTTTAATTCACCTTTACTTTCAATGTTGTTGATGAGTATGAGTACATTTGTATGGACTTTGATACTAAAACTCAATCTACTGATATTGCCCCAATCTTAATGGGCAAGTAGTGTTTTAATTCGATCTGGAAAGGTTTCTACTATTATATTTTTTTAGTTGCTAATGCAAGCTAATGTTCATTAAATTATCAAGAAGGCTGCAAGATTAAAACTATTCGAAGTTTTTAACTTTCAACTAATATACCTTAATAAACTTATACATGAGTTTCAAGCCTTGAATTAATTTGATTTCAAGTTACTCTAGACGGCAAATTTTCGAGCACGATATCGTAAAAATTTGGATAACCAACAAGAATGAATATTAATAGAGATTCCATTATTTCAGGGTTTGAGCAATTTACTCCCTCCGTCTCAGTCATTTGTTTACTTTCTTTAGTCTTTATGCGGGGTATTTTAATCAAAGGCAAACAAATGATTAATACGGAGGGAGTAATAAACCTTTGTCGTGAATCAATCTTATCAAGTTCATTTTTTGGAGTCAGAGCAGTTATTTGATAGATATGGTGCTCCTTTCCCTCCTGATCAGTGAATAATTTCTATTAAATTCTTGCCTTTTGCTGTTAATGCAGGTTCAAAATCTATGCCTTCAGTAGGTATCAAATTATCAATCAGTGGAAATCATCAGTGGCTAACTCACAGAGAGGCATGTGATGATTGTCTTTGATGTACTGGAAACATGCCAAGGAAATGATGACTGCAAGTCTTTCATTTATATTAAAGTTTGAAACGGCCATACATTTTAATTGTGATTACGAGGTTAGTGGAGGGAGCATTTGTGATAAGATTTAGACCTCATTCTGAAGAAGGAACCGTTTAGAGGGTGCATGAGTACCATGGAAGCCGTTGCACGCGCTTTGAGAATCCTTGAGCCTGATGGAACTTAGATTGAATCACGACTGAGGTCGTCGGCCGATTCCCAGTTCCATCATTTGAAACCAATTCCCTTAAACAAAATCTCTATTTATTTAATCATTAACCTTTTTTATTAATTATCATCTACATGAGCTAATTACTGGGGAAAAAAAGGGACAAATACATTAGGAAAGTGGCAAGTGATAATTCTGAGTAGAGTGTTGTTTTGGTTAATTCATAATTCATGCCTTTTATTTTACCTTATTTCCATTTTTAAACTTTATAAAAGCATGTCAAAGTTTATCCTTTAGAAATTAGAATTGCACCTGTTTGACAAGTGTAGATGTGGAGATACGGTAGCCTATGGATGCTCTGATTATATATAGTAGGTTTTCATTCAGATGATCATATCTATCTTTAAGTGTAAAAGGGTCATATACTATTTCATATTGGGAGATGAGACAAGTCTTGCATTTCTTAAACATTCTGTTTTTATTCTCATCCATACGTCTAAAACCCATTTTATTGTTTTAGATGAATATCTCAGTCTTAAACAAGAATTTGTGGATTAAATATATGAAACATGGTAATAAGTTTGAAGTTTCTTGACAAGAGCGGAAAGTGGTAAACATAATAAAAAATTTAACGCATCACACTTGAAATAATAAAAATGGTAATATTATGTCTCAAAGTGCTAATGTGTCATTAGGAGAAGTAATGGGACACAAGATGAGACACAAAATGGGACAGAGGATCTGCTCTGGTCTTTGCATGCTAATAATGTTTAACAACGTGAAAAAGTAGTACAAAAAATTATATTTTTTTTGTGTTGATTGATGAGACAAAAGAGGGGGTGGAGAGAAAGTTGGAATTGTGGAGGCAGACTCTAGAGACTCGTGGGTTCAGGCTGAGCAGGAGTAAGACTGAGTATTTGAGGTGTCAGTTCACTAAGGTGGCGGGGTTGAGATCGACAGAGGCGGGGAGTATTATTTTCGATGGGAATGTTGTTGAGGGTTCGGATTTCTTCAGATATCCAGGATCTATTATTCAAAAAGAAGGGGAGTTAGACGGAGATGTGGCTCACAGAATTAAAGCGGGATGGTTGAAATGGAAGAGTGTTTCAGGGTTTCTATGCGATAAAGATATGCCCCAAAGATTAAAGGGAAAATTTTATCGCACGGCAATTAGGTTTGCCCTACTTTACGGCTCCGAGTGTTGGGCCGTGAAGCATTGTCACATTCAAAAGATGAGTGTGGCGGAGATGCGCATGTTGAGGTGGATGTGCGGACATACAAGGCAAGATCGGTTAAGGAATGAGGTGATTAGGGAAAAGGTAAAAGTGGCGCCAATAGAGGACAAGATGATGGAAAACAGACTAAGATGGTTTGACCATGTGAGAAGGAGACCTATGGACGCACCAGTTAGGAGGCTGGAGACTTGGAGAACAGAAAAGGTCCCTAGAGGCAGAGGAAGACCGAGACAGACATGGTTGAGAGTGATAGAGCACGATATGAGAGTTCTGGGGCTTGAGGAGAGTATGGTGACGGAGAGGGCACAATGGAGGGAAAGGATACATGTGGATTTTTAGTATTTGATGTTTTTTTGACAGATTTAATGTTTTTTATTTAATTTAAAAATTAAATTATTTATTTTTCTCTCCTTTAGTACACTTTTTCACCAACCACTTTCTTATAGATTTTACCTGGTTCATTCCGGAGCCTTAACTCTATTTTCGGTTTTTAAAAATCGTTTTAATCTTTTCTCTCGATTTAAATTTTAAGTTTTTATAAAAGAAAGACGGAATTCGATTTTAAAACCCCTAAGTTTACCTTGACTTTCCATTACATTTTCGTTCTTCCTTTTGTTTTTCATCTTCCCTTTTTTTATTTGCATTTTGAGGTGTGTGTTCACCCTTGGACGGTTCGAAAGGATGATTCATGTCAGCCGACCCCAAATCTTTTTGGGATTAAGGCTCTGATGATGTTGTTGTTGTTGTAAAAATAAAAATAAAAATTCTGAATTGGTTAAATATACCTATTTTTGTGTTTGTCCATTACATTTCATTGAATTAATTGAAGTTGGCTTTTTATTACATATTTTCCAGGTAATGTAAATCATTTATACGAGTTAGACTAAAATAAGATTGTATTTTAAAAATTTAAAACTTGCCTATATATATTGTCTATACATACCCGCAGGGGCGTACCCACGTTGTCTAATGGTGTAGCAAGTGCTACACCAAACCCCAAAAATATTAACAGAAAACTATGCTATGCTACACCAAAGATACTTTAACCGCCAGTCATTAATGAGACTTGCTTTTTAATGGTTCCAACTTCCAATTTAGTATCTCCCGAATCAGAGTAAAATATTCATAACCTTTTTTCTAGTCCCAATGAAATTAGTAAAAAAATCCAAATTAGATTAAATCTTGGATGACATGGAATACGAAGTAAATTTTTGCTTTCCTTAAGTACTACCGCACTATCCTTCTTCATGCTCTTAATTCATTTATGACAAATCAAATGTAGCCATTTTACGACAAAATATTATCATTTTCTGATAAAATGTTACCATCATTTTTAGGTAAAAAGTGACAACTTTAGTTATAACATTTTATCTTTAAGTGATTACATTCTATTAAAAAAATGGTAACATTTAGTCCGTCTTATTTTAAACCGTCTTAAGTAAGATTTATTAATGAAATTATGATCTCTTCATTATTTTTATGTAATTGATGTTGTTCCTAGTTTAATTTTAATTTTAATTTTCGGAATGAAATGAAGTTTATTTGATTTGTGATATTTGAGAGAGTTGATTTTGTTTCTAATTTAAATCTCATAAAAACATATTTTCCTAATGAAATTAATTTTATTTGATTTTTGATATTTAGGATCAAATTTATTTTAGTTTTTGTTTATTAATACACCAGTAATCGTAAAATTTAATTAATTTGTCCATGTCACAAAATGATCGGAATTTTTTTTTCGTTGGGCTAAGAGGCCAACATGATTGAAGAATTTTTTGAAGAAGGAAAGAAATGCTTAAAATAATAGACTTTAATCTTCGTCTACAACGTATATTTTAGCATACTATCGAATGACTATGTGTTTACGTTTTGCTACACCATAAAAAAATTCTTGGGTCCGCCCCTGCATGCCCGTGCTTCTTTGCACGGGTGTTAAACTAGTTAATATAAGAAAAACTCTTCCTTCTTTGGCAAGAAACGAACATTCTACCATGTTTAGAACTCTAGACTTATTTTCCATATCAAGCCTATTTCCTAACACATATCAAGCTCATTTATTCAAACTTGATCGTTTTTTCAACTTTTACGAGATTTTACAAGATGTTATGAAATATTATGGTATAATATTATGAATGTATATATGGACCATATCTTAGAATAACTCTATAATATATTATTTTATGGCAACTTCATGCCTATTGTATTGTATATATAAACCCTTCATAATTGATTAAGAATACACTTCTGTCTCTCTCTCTATATATATTTTCTCTAACCTCTCTCTACAATTCTCTTGTCTTTATTTCACAACACGTTATCAGCACGAGCCTCTGGCCATCCTTATCATTATTTTATTTCAGTCGGTTCAGATATGATAATTGGTATGTTCGCATCAGATCTTATTTTATTTTATTTTTTAGTCTTTTCAGGTACGTGTAACACCCCGGACCAAACCTAGGGTCGGGTGCGGTCACTCACGGTAACTTGTCAGGCTGTGTACATGGCCCACAGATCAACACGAGTCCTTTATAGCGCATTTTGTCCTCACTCATGCGCATCCCGGGAACCTTTCCAGGAGGTCACCCATCCTAAGACTACTCCCAACCAAGCACGCTGAACTTTGGAGTTCTTTTGCATGGATGACCATAAAAGAAAGTGCACTTTGTTGATATGAGTAGTACTTTCAATCCCTTTAAGTACTAGTCAGATTTTAAGCCTATCAATGGATCTCTTTAAGGAGGTACCCCACCCGAATAACGTCTTCGGTTCAGTGGAGTATTACAGTACGTCTCAATACGATAAAACCATATTACTATGATTTACGGAGTATTATATTCGAAATATATTCGTATGATGATCTGATAAGGCGTTATCGTAAGGTAGTCAATTAACTTAACTAAACTAGATTTTATTTTGCACTCATCGACATCATCAGTCGTTATACGGAGGAATAATTGCACAGTGTGCATGTCCGACATTGATTTTAGTTGTTTTGGTATTAATTGACTAGTGTGCACATATCCAATATTAGATAAATTGTGAGTTTTTTAAATTGGGTTTTCATTAGCGTTTTCTTTACCTCTAGAAATTTGCCAGACCCTATATTTACTTAGGGTGCGTTTGGTTAGAGAAAGGGAAAGAGAAAGGAAATTAGAAAGGGTAAAAGGGGAAAGGTATGAGATTACCTAAAACTTAACTACTTGTTTGGTTATATCAAGAAAATGAAGTGGGGTGGGTTGTGGTTTGTTTTGGTGTGCGGGCGGTGGTGGCGGTGGCGTCATCATGGTGGTGGTGGCAGTGGGGTGGCTGTGGTGGCGGTGGTAGTGGCGTCATAGTGGTTGTGGAGGTGGTTTATGTAGGGTGGTTGTGGTGATGATTTTGGTGGTGGTGGCGGTGGTGTCGTGGTGGTGGCGGTGGTGGTCATGGTGGTTATGTGGGGTGGTTTTGGTGGTGGTTTTGGTGATGGTGGTGGCGATGTCGTCATGATGGTGACTGGTGTGGTGGGAGTCGTAAGTGTGGTGGTAGTTAAATAAGGTGGTTGAAGAGTAACAAGGGTAATGAAATCTCATACCTTGGGGGGTAAGGAATTAGATGGATTGAAGGGTAAGGAAAGGAATTTAATTCTCTTTGTTTGTGTCAAACAAACACCAACAAAGTAAATCAATAACTTTGTTTCCCTTTCCCTTTCTTATAGACCTCCAACCAAACGCCCCCTTAGTGAGAGCAAAGTTTATTGATTTCAGCGCCTAATATGATCAATTGTGAATGTGCATGATGTAAATATAATAATCGTTAAATATTATGGTTAATGTTTAATAATGATGGGCATGTGTTAGTTATTGATCAAACTATCCATACTTTATAATGTGATTATGGCCGATCTACACATAGAACACCAACTCATGATTATTTATACAGTGTTTCAATTTAGAAGAACAAAAGTGTAAGTTATATGATATTTTGGATTTTTACTTAAATATTGATATGTGGATACACCAATTTATCAATCATGTATAACATATTTTTGAACGTGAATTTCCACAAAAGTGGTTAACAAGTTTGCAAAAGGGACATATCATATAATTTTATTTGGACCTGAAGTTCCAAAAGATCTATTTTGCAAAGATGAGAAGATATGTCCATATAATAACTTTGACCTGATGAAGTTCAAAGTTTTAAGGGTGTGTAAATATTTAACACTGTCTCATCGGTACAATATATTCATATTGTATAAGTGTAAGTGGCCAAAAGTCCACGTCTATGAGTATATGAACCGCTGTTCAATTTAAAGCGGTCTTTATGAAAGGCAAATTTATTTGCGAATTGATTCTTGTTCACCTGAAGTTGAACAGTATAATGAGATATGAATTTGATCCATTCTTTGAAGTGAATGTGACATCTCATAAAGACTATGTCTGTAGCAGAGATTGAGAATATGGCGTTATGATAAGCCTAATATTACGGTCTTAATTGAGCCTAATGATGTGGCCTTATTGAGCCAAGTAAAGAAGTCTTAATTGAACTTAATCATGTGGCCTTATTGAGCCAAATTTGTTCATTGAAAGAAATGAAAATATCTCATAAAAGTGAATATCTCATGAAAAGTCATGTGAGAATAATATGAGAATCACATATGCAAGAGTTTGATATGAGAAAAGAAAAAGTGGATATACGAGCATAAATTTTGATATTCATACTATGACCAAAGTTCATAGTGTTTACATATACTGAATTATGACCTGGTGTTCATAATGTTTGCAGATATTGAAACTGTGACTTGAAGTTTACAGTGTTAAAAATTCTCGCATTTCATATAGTGAGTATTATTTTGAGTATCAATATTAAGAATGAACTCGATGTTTATACATGGATGTCTGCAAATTATGCGACACTTTTGAAAAATTTAGAATCATATCAAACCGATTCAAATCATTCCCTGAAGCGAATGAAATATCATGTTTTTAAGGATGAAATTATTTTATCTTTCATATAAGTAATGTAGCCCTATTGACACATTACATAATAAATTTGATTAGAGGCCATTATTCCCCGAGAATAATATGGCATTGTTTTACTCATCTAATAAAATTATGAAAGTATACCACAAGCAGTGGTTAAGTATGAGGATATGAATATTTTCATGATTTATGTGTTTATTTTAAAACACTGGTATTCCCACTAGAAGTGGACATTGTTTCAAATTTGAAACAAGAGTGATAATGTGACCAACATATAATATATTGTGAAGTAAATGGTCGAAAAATACAACTAATTTGAAAGTTGTTGAATCATCTTTGATGTTTGAAGGGAATAATTGATTCGTAAGTTGAATTATCAAATTACATGTATTATCATGCTATACAGTAATACAACACATTAAAAGGATGTGATAAGTATGAGTATATTATCATTGTATATGTTGACGATTATAATTGTTAGTCATTTGAAAATACTCAAAGAGTAATATATTCCCTATTGGAATATTGACGAGTCTTGCTTATATATATGAGACACTTATTGTGTCATATGTCAGATGTCACATCATTTATCTGGCTGGATATAAACTTTTAATGAGATTTACCAATACAAGTATTGCTAGAAGATTAGCATGATGAATATAGTTAACTAAACTACACTAGTAGAAAAAACTCCTATTGTGACGCCTTTATCATGGCGGTTCTAATAGAAACGACGCGAAAGGCCCAAAAATTTGGCGGGAGAGAAATTTTCATGTTGTACAAGGTCTATTGTGGCGGTTTAAATTAAGAACCGACGCAATAAAAGGATTTATTTGTGGCGGTTTTGTTTAAAAACCGTCGTTATAGGGCTTTTGTGACGGTTTAATTTACAACCGACGTGAAAATTGATGTGGCGTTTTTATTTAAAAACCACCATTATAAGGCTTTAGTGACGGTTTTATTTAAAACCAACGTGAAAAGTAGTAAAACAATTTTATTTAAAAACTGCCGCTCTATAAACTTTTGGGAAAAATACATGTCTGTCATTCAGTCGTCGTCTGCTCAGTATGTATTTCCCCAAATGTTTAGGTCGACCAAAATCAAAACCTAAATCTGCCTCCTCCGGCGACACACACGAGAGAAATCAAATCGTCAAAATGTCTTTCAGTCGTCGTCCCTCTGTCGTCGTCTCTTTCCTCCACTTTCCACCTCTCTCTTTCATTCATCCGCGTCTCTTTCCCTCCGTCGTCCCTCAGTCACTTTGGACGCTTCCTCCCTCCGTCTACCGCTTCCTTCGTCGTTAATCACTTCGTATGTATTTTTTTTAATTATTTTATTTATTACTTATTGCTATTGATATGTGAACTTTTTAGAGGATGAAAATGGGGTTAGTGGTGACGAATTAGGTTTGCAATTCTGATCTTCATTGCTTTATTCTTAATCGATCCGTCACTATTTCCGGTTTGTCTATAGCTTAGCTTCAACCCGACTCTTAATTCGTTGATTCCAGATTTGGTATAAATATGCATTCAAAATGGCACCAATCGCTCTTCTTTGTAGCTTAGATCTTCTATTAGTCAAGGGGCCAGTTGAGGAAATTGTTTTCATTCACTTTTATGCTCAGCCAGCTATCAATGGAGAAGATGATCTTCCTGCTGTAAACGCGCTTAGGAAACAGATGCATTATTGTTTCTTCTTCTGTTTCACATATGCATCATTTCTGATTATTAGAGATGCCCAATTTCTTCAACTTGCTTCTGGTATTGTCATATGGTTATTTATAATAGTTAAGGATTGCTGCAAAGAAATAAATTCGATGTATTTAAATTTCTGCAAATAAGAATAAAGCTGTTCAATTTCAGAGAATTGATAGGTTTAGGCGTTTAGCTAGAATACGAAATGGAGCAACTGTAAATACAGAAAAGTTGCTTGACTTCTTACCAGAAAAGTGACAGAGGATTAAGCAAGGGAAAGGGTCTAAATTTCATTCATGATCTTGCTTCATTACACTTAACTATTTACAGGAAGGAAATACTTGGGGAATAAGTAAATTAACCAACTAAATAAGGCCTTCTAATTATTCTGAGTTGCCAGCTCCACAAAATGCCAAATTCATGTACTACTAATTTCATGTGCAATTCCAACGGATTCATTCCCTCCCATAAATGTCACTAGAGCTTCCTTGGTGACTAATGTTTCATGACTCACCACTCCTATGTAATTATCCATATGCTCATCCTCCTGGGCCCCTCCTTTTAGCTTCTTACAGTTATTTCCCTCCATATTTGAATGTGATAGTTTGGCGCCAACCTTTCCAGTACTAATGCTTATTGCTGCAGGTTCTTGGCTTGCATCATATTGAGTCTTGGTCGTAATCATATCTTTGGTTTGTGCAGGCCGTTGTGCTTGATCACGGTCTTGAAGGGGATTTGGTCAATGATATTAAAAAGTATTTAGAAGATCTTATAAAACCTGGTCTCGGGAACGTCTGACTAAGTTAATTAAGGTGAGGCTTCTGGTATTCATAATTCTGAAAATTGATTTGTGGTATAGAAAAATGGAAGAACACAGTTGCAATTAGAAAATTTTTTTCTCATATTGAGAATTTGATAACTGGTTTATGTTCATGTTTTATGCTCATTTTCTATTAATACTTGTATTACTATTTCAAATCATGGTATTATTGATATCCGTAAATTTCTTGGTGAAAAAAGCTGATTTGTTTCACTATTTTTTTCAAGTTTTTTTTGCTGTTTTTTGGTTGGTTATGTTAAATTGAAAATGCCTGTTTGTTTGTTTATCACATATTATAGAATAAGACCGTCTTATAGTTTAGTATGGCCCCCGTTGATTGTTGAATTAACTCTCATATATTACTGTCAATAGATGAACCCTTCAAATGTAGTCCATAGAATAAAATCCTGTGCTAAATCGCAATGCTTTTGTTTCATTTGACCCTAGATCAAACTTTTAATAAGATTTCTGAGGCTGAGGTTATTAGCCATTGGAGGTGAGATATGGAGTATTAGTTTTAAGGTACTGAAGGTATGTTTTAGTGACGATCTGCTTATGTTTTTCATCTGTCATTTACGTTTAAGTAGGAAGGCATTAAGTTGGAATGCAGATGGAGATGGAGATGGAGATGGAGATGTAAGCCTTCTCCCAATAACAAGAAAACAACATGTTTTGAACTTTATGATGGGAGTTAAATATAAATTTGAGTGTAAGCCTCTAGTAGTGCACTTCTATGGTTTCTGTCAAATAATTTGAGTTTTAGCTAGAGGAATTAATTACAGTAGGCTGTATTATAGCAGTCATTTGCTGTGTTGCACCTGCATTCTCATTTTGATCAATATCTTTATTATTGTTTGTGTTTTTTTTTTCCCATTCTTATGCAGGTTTTGGTGTTTGATGATGTTGGACAGCTCAGGCAAAACATTGACGAGTTGGATGTCAAGAGCACTTATTTGTCTGATGTAAAGAAAAGAATCGACATCGTACTAGATGGTAAGAATTTTAATTTTATTCAATAATACACTTATACATCAACCCATGTTTATCTAATTTTATTCAATAATACACCGAAATATATTTTATTTTCCTCTCCAGAAGTTGTACCACTCCTGCTCGACAACGCTGATCGTTGGATTTCTAGCCGATTAACTGATTTTTTATGCCTTACCTCATGTTTGTTGTTTATTTAGAGGAATTTGTTTGATGAGATTTGCGGATCATTAAAATGCCCTCTAGCAAAGTTAGTAGCTATACTTTTTTCTTAACTAGACCTGTTTCAATGAAGGTGTCTTCTGATGCGAGAATTTCCTTTGACAAGCTTCGTTTTGAAGAAATGATGGTTGCACCTAGCATTGAAGCCAACAGGTCCAACTCTATTTTTTGCACCTATGCTACTGTTCTTATATTTTCCCTCTGATTGAGCTTCTTCCTTTACTTTAAAAAAGTGTTGCCATTATGTCTGTAACATGTTATTCTTCTGTTGTACTTGTATTATGCATTGTCCTAATAATGCGCGTGTGCTGACCTATTTTCTGAATTGGTTGCCACACTTTCTTAACTGGAATTTTTACTATGTCCTTCCTCCCAATTCTATAGTTTTCCCCTGTGTGTCTAATTCCCTTACACATGTTACATAGAATACACTTATACTGCAACCCATGTGTCTAAACCAAATCTTATTGTTTGAAACAAAAGTAGCATGCGGCAAATTAGAGGAGAACAAACCCTATGTCCAGATGTGCACAAATTAGGCCATCGTTTTGAGTTTTTCCGCATGCTTTTGCTACACTTGCAATCGCTATTTTATGAAACTGTTGTGTGACATTTTTATTTGAAGTATATTATCTCGGTGAAAACGCCAAGAACTTGTAATATAGTACTCCGTATCAGGGTATTATTATGTACAATATAGTATTATTATGCCTTATACAAGTAACTCGAATTCAATGAAAAGTTGTAGATGGTCACAAATTATTGCTTATTCTTAAAATATATTTATTGTGTATAGCCAGCGTGCGTTTGACTTAATGCTAATCATAAGGTGGATTGATATTTCAATGTTTATAGTCTCTTAGGTTAATTTTTAGTAAAGTTAGACGTTTGTTTAATAATGTTTGGTTTGATTTTCTTATTATTGGTTTTGTTAAATGTATCATTTTAGATTTAAGAATGTCAATTGACAAGATGAAGGATGTTAAAGAGGTGTAGGTTAACAACTATTTAGGGAATATGTAATGTTGATTAGTCTATTAACTAAGATGTGTATGTGATTATTTATACACTTAGGATGTATAATTTTGAAATTTGACATTATTGTTCGGTCGGATGATATGCAAGTTCGTTGGCTCGCATTCTTTTGTATGTATTTCGCTATTTGGCTTCTCAAATCTATTAGACATAGCTATCGAAATTTTGGTAGCAATTTTTTTTTTTTAAAAAAATCTATCTATGATGGCGGTTCTTAATATGAAACGCCGCTATTAGGTTCTTTAACCAACAACCGACGTTATAAGGAACCTGTAGTGGCGGGTTGTGGTAAAAAGTTATTATTGAAATACATATGGTGGCGGTTTTTAGAAAATAACTGCCATTGTAGATGAATTACAGTGGCGGTTCTTGTCTAACAACCGTCGTTTTATATAAGTCTATAATGGCGGTTTTTATAACAACCGCCATTATAGGAGAGCTATAGCGGCGGTTCAACAACCGGCTACAACCGCCGTAAAGTTTATACGACGCCGCGATAAACGACGGACCCTAAATCTCTAAAAACCGCCACAAAAGGTCATTTATAACCGCCACCGTAGGGGGTTTTTCTACTAGTGCTATGGTATGTGATAAGTGGAATTATTGAGATACATCCAGTTCTTATTAAAGATTGTCGTGTAATTTTGGCAAACTAAGAAAGTTGACATGAAATGATTCAGATGTGACAAATTAAAGCCATCCGGGTTCTTACTATACCCGTTTTGATAAACGTTGAGTTTATCTTCAAGAAAAGATAAGTGCTGAAATTATCTCGTGTAGAAATTTTATTAAAGGCAAGACACTATACTGAGATTGAGTATGTATGATGTTGGAGATCTAAACACTACTCGATATTGAATAAAGAACGTAAATGTTCGTGTATGGATTGACACTATATTGTGTGGCTTGTAGTCACATAATGATTTTTATGAGTAGTTCCCGTGATTAAAAATCACGTTCTGATTTTTATATGAAATTGTTGATCTCTTAAATCGGGCATTTGTGATTCAGCACATTTTAACGTCCAACTGCATTATATGTTACTCCCTGAAATGTTTTGTTATCAAAAATGCCCATATAAATTGTCATCAATGATATGAGAAATTGATGTCTAAGGTGGTTATGATAAATTTTGGACTATAAATTGGTTATAGTTTTTACCACCTTAGGGGGAGAAATGTGATTTAAAAGCCGGTAAAAGCATATATGATCCCTTACTGAACCAAAAGTTCAGAGCATGTTATACATACATTAAATTCATTGAGTAGAGGTTTTTGAATTTGATATAACAATATGTTTAACCAGAATAATACAAGTACACATGAAGTGTAGTCAGTGGCGTATCCAGGATTTGTTTATAGGGGGTGCGGTTTCAGATCTATATAGCAGTAACGAAATTTACACTAAAATGCTACTACTAAGAATAGACTATTAAAGGACTATATTCAATTCCTATAATCACAATATTAAAATTAATATATTTGTATAAGACGGTTTTATACAAAATATTGTAAAAAGAGTTTTGTGATAACTAATTACAAATTATAGTACTACAGTATCGAGAAAGGAATTAAATAAAAAAAGGCAAGTAAAACTGCTGCATAAGGAGGTCGAACACACCCAACGTTCAACATCACTCCCTTTCTACTTACCGCCGGACCATTACCAACATAATGCTATTTTTACTGCTTGTTTATCTATTATCATTTTTTCTTAGATAAGGGGGGGATGCAGGTGCAGCCACCGTACCCCTCGTAGATATGCCAATGAGTGTAGCATAAGGAAAGTCAAGATGAATTGACGGTTCCAATGAATGTGAAATATCAAGTTCAAGCAGTTGGTATGACATATAATTGCTATATTTGAAGTGTCTCTGAAGTGACAAGATAGCTGAAGGATAACAGATGACTTAAATGAATATAATGGTACCACATACATATTCAGATCCAGTTATCCTTAAACAGTACTGATATCATCAAGAGATGATGAAATTATATCGATATATTTATGGAACCTACATACATTTGCGCGCGATATTTTATGGACTCGATAATGGAGGGATCTTATATAAGTCCATTTTGATTGTCGACATATAATCAATGATTATAAATGAGCTCATGGATTAGAAGTCCAGTTATTGACCTGAAGTTAATCCAAATTATGAATATTGGAAAAGAAAACTGTACAATTTGCATTTTGAGTCATCATCATGTGAATATAGAGAGTAAGTTCATCGTTGCATATTAGTTTTAATATTTACATTATTATTATTGCATATTTGTTAGGATATATTATTTATAACTTGGTTTAATATCATATGCATGCACATGTTTCATAATATAATTTTGAGTGGATAATGTTAGAAAGGAGAAATATATTATGATCTACTCCTTTGAGGATAACTCCCTGTAGGAGCCTCTTATAATTGATCATCAATTATTAATGGTTGTGAGTTATTGAAAACTCTTGATGAAATATATAAACCTCTACAATACGATTGAAAGATATCGTGATTAGTTCCAAAATGGAACATCAAAATCCTATAAAGTTTATTTAAAAAGTTATTGTCTCAACTTGAAGTTTGAGCATATTGGAATTTAGATTTGAATGAGCTTTTTGTTAAACATGTGAAATTAGTTTATGGTCCAGAATAACCATAACGATTAGAATAATGTAGTGAAAATCTACGATGAAAAATGTCAATCCATACATAAATGGTTTAGCAAAGAAAATCGCTCAAAGGTATTGGATGATTTATTCATTAATGATCGGATTGATTCTCCTGAACACAACGAATTCAGGAATGAAAGCTACACCCTTTTCCCCTTCGACTAGGTTTTTTGCCTCAATGGGTTTTTCCTAGCAAGGTTTTTAATGAGGTAGC
This sequence comes from Silene latifolia, assembly GCF_048544455.1. Taxonomy (NCBI): domain Eukaryota; kingdom Viridiplantae; phylum Streptophyta; class Magnoliopsida; order Caryophyllales; family Caryophyllaceae; genus Silene; species Silene latifolia. Next base: position 78,653,363 of record NC_133526.1, on the reverse strand, counting down.
ACTATAAGCTCATTATTACGTTATAGTCATATCATAGTGATTGTTGAGATGACAATTGTTTTAGACATATAATGTTATGTTTTTTATTGAGGACAAACTATATCACTATTGTCGAAGTATTAATTGAAATGAAGATCCAAGAGTTATTATGAAATGATTATATCCAGACTATGAGTTCTCAAAGAAATATGATATCGAAGCTGTCATGGATTTCTATTGATCGAAGATTCAAGTTTATTAACCACAATGGGTACTACTTCAACGATCGAGGAGTTATGTCAAATCATGGATCATTTCAAGATTTATCAAGTTATATAATCATATGCATGCACATGTTTCATAATATAATTTTGAATGGATAATGTTAGAAAAGAGAAATATATTATGATATACTCCTTTGAGGATAACTCCCTGTAGGAGCCTCTTATAATTGATCATCAATTGTTAATGGTTGTGAGTTATTGAAAACTCTTGATGAAATATATAAACCTCTACAATACGATTGAAAGATATCGGGATTAGTTCCAAAATGGAACATTAAAATCCTATAAAGTTTATTTAAAGAGTTATTATCTCAACTTGAAGTTTGGGCATATTGGAATTTAGATTTGAATGAGCTTTTTGTTAAACATGTGAAATTAATTTATGGTCCAGAATAACCATAACGATTAGAATAATGTAGTGAAAATCTACGATGAAAAATGTAAATCCATAAATGGTTTAGCAAAGAAAATCACTCAAAGGTATTGGATGATTTATTCAATAATGATCGGATTGATTCTCCTGAACACAACGAATTCAGGAATGAATTCTACACCCTTTTCCCCTTCGACTAGGTTTTTTGCCTCAATGGGGTTTTCCTAACAAGTTTTTTAATGAGGTAGCACTATAAGCGCATTATTACATTATAGTCATGTCATAGTGATTGTTGAGATGACAATTGTTTTAGACATATAATGTTATGTTGTTTATTGAGGACAAACTATATCACTATTGTCGAAGTATTAATTGAAATGAAGATCCAAGAGTTATTATGAAATGATTATATCCAGACTATGAGTTCTCAAAGAAATATGATATCGAAGCTGTCATGGATTTCTATTGATCGAAGATTCAAGTTTATTAACCACAATGGGTACTACTTCAACGATCGAGGAGTTATGTCAAATCATGGATCATTTCAAGATTTATCAAGTTATGTAATCATCAGGGGGAGTAGCACGTGATGTACTCTTTTCCCTTAGCCATGGTTTTGTCCCACTGGGTTTTGCATGGAAAGGTTTTAACGAGTCAGCTTGTTATGCGTGTTTAAAGATTAATTAATGTTTTCTATGTGAACATGATTTTTATTTGGGCTTCCTTTATCAAACTCAACAAATAAAAATTGTAGTGTGTTACATTGTACAGTAACTCTTATATAAAAGAGTCTAATAAAAAAAGATAGCCTATTAAAACGTGGTTATATAAGGGAGTGTTTGGTAAATGGAATATTGGCCGATTTTTAGCATATTCAAGAATTTTAGGATGTTTGACCAATTAATATGCTAATTTTAGTGTTTGGTAAACAGCATACTGAAATAGCATATTTGGGGTCAATATGCTGTTTTACAATGGCTCTGTTTGGTAAATGGCATATTGGCCAAATTTCAGCATATTGGATAGGTTTAACATGTTTGATTTACGAATATGCTATTTAGAGCGTTTGGTTAATGGCATATTGAAATAGCATATTGGAGTCCAATATGCTATTTTACAATATGCTGCTCCTACCAGCATATTGGGTTAGCGGATTGGAAAGAAAAAAAATTATCTTATTTACCCCCCTTAAAATATACTAACCTTCCTTTTATATATGTAATAAATAATTTGTTCATATCCTTATTTGTCATTTTACAAAGGACTTAAACAATCTCTTAATCTAAAACCGTGAATTACCAAACATCTCTAAAACAATTCTGCTAAATAAATCTGCTAGTCAAACCTGTTAAATCATTCTGCTATAGTCAAATATGCTTTCTAAATTTGCTTCTGCTAATATTAATCCGATGTTTACCAAAAAGATCCAATATGTTGCTTACCCCAGCATATTAGTTAGCATATTGTAAAATAGGAAATTTTGCTCCATTTTACAAAGAAAATTAACAATCTACTAATCGTAATTTGCCAATTAACAAACATTCAAATTAATTCTACTTATTATGATATGCTAGTCAAACTTTCTGATAAAATCTACTCCCTCCATACCATACCAATGGTAACATTGAGAATCTTGGCACTATTCATGGCCGTATGGAATCTTTGATATTATTCTTAATCTATAAGACAAAATATAGTCATGTGAGATCTTGTTTGATTTATCGTCATGAATACTATAAGAATATCAAATTTTTATAATTTTTAATAATATGTTACTAAAAATATTCACGTTGCAAAACGTGTCTCGACAAGTGTGAAAAAGTCAATGTTACCATTGGTGTGGTATAGAGGGAGTATCATTTATAATCTGCTTATGCTGAAATTAATCCGCTGTTTACCAAACAGGGCCAAAAACAAAATTAAAAAGATCGAAAAAAACGAGGAATTAAGTGAAATAGTTTAGATCCTTAGATCTGATTAAAATGAATAATTTTTTCATCAATATCTCATACATATCAAGCTCATTTATTTACTAAGCAGATTAGGCTTATACATACATCTCTCTGTACACTTGATCACATTTGCAACTTTGACAAGATTTTAAAAGAGATGTTTAATTAAGGCAGGCCTACTCCTCCATATATGACGAAGTAGATGGAGACCCATATGTGTAAGCTACATAAGCTCCAATAGCAACCATGGCCACCATAGCAACTCCTAACCCAATATACACATTGTTACTCTTCCTTCCTCGCAACCTGGCTAAATCGGTCCCAAGCCCAACAATCGGCTCCTGTTTCTTATTATCATGAACCGTGTTTGCCTCCATTTTACCATTTACAATCCCTTGGTCTCCCTTTTGTTTAAGACCCATTTCGCCATTTTCACTACCATGATTATTGGGTAATTGATGAGTATGCTCTGATTTTGTTGGTTGCTCAACGACACGAGGAGGAGTTACAGCTTTCTTAGGCATTATAACATGAAGCGCGCCAGTGGTGAACTTAGCGCGAATTTCATTCATATCGCAATTCTCTGGTACCTTTGTTTCCTTAAGAAACCGATGTTTGATTGTTCCTTCAGGGTTCTCTGCCTTCTCTCCACTTATTTTCAGGATGCCCGTGCTGCTTACTTGAACCCTCAGTTGTTCTTTCTTAAAACCTACTCATATATTTACACAAAATATAACAAGTGAATGAATATATATGAATTTTAGCATCTAGCTATATTGTTAGAGCTAACTATGATATTTGAACAACGGTTTTTCTAACGTGCCTTTTTAAATATCCAAGTGTATTATATTACTTGGGAAATTCATTTCTTTTAGCATAGAAATGAAAAGCTGCATATGAATTTAGTTTTTCGATATCCAAGTACCCGTGCTTCAAGTAACAGTATAATGTCGTTTTAGCTAATGGAAAATAGTGATGAGTACAAGGTAGAGAGTAAAATACCAGGGAGAGAGATGATCAATGTGTCAACAGCTCCTTCTTCCTTAAGCTCGGTCTTGGGCTCGAAATCGACGTACGAAGGTGATGCAGGGGCCTTAGTAGCCAAGTTATTATTAGCCTTGTTCTTGTATGCCATTTCTTTTGGTTTGGTCTGTAAATTGTAATTAAGGCTGGCTTGAATGAAAGATTATTGTATGGTTGGTTATATTCATTCAACAAAACCTGAATACTTGGTTGGTTATATAGGTGCAAAAATTGAAAGAAAAGTGTCAATTGAGATCTTCTCTTGAAACAATTATTCTTATTTGTTTGCTTTGGGTTTAAGTTGCTTCTTGTTTCATGTATTTAGCTATTATTACTATCCTGCATCTTAAGGAATATATTGTTCCTTGTAAACCTAATTTGCCTGCATTTCGTTTTTTGGGTTTTTTTAAACTTTATAAATAAATTTTGATTTTCTAGGCAATCAATCAATTAAAAGATTCCTTAATTTGTTCATAGCATTGTGCTGGTAGAATATAATCACATTTTCAGCCCAAAAGTCATCCCAACTACTTTCCTAGCTAGTAGTTGTGTTTATTCAAATTGGAATCGTGAAAAGAAACATCAAAATTCAGAAATCAGAACCCTCTAACTAACAGACCATCTTTTCCGAACACAACTTATTACGTACATCCTAACTTTTTGAACAATAACCAGTTGAGCACTTTCATAGGTCAAACTGAATTAAAACGTAGTAGTAGTAGTACTACTACTACTAATACTAATAATAATAATAATAATAATAATAATAATAATAGTAATAGTAATAATAGTAATGGTAGTAATAATAATAATAATAATAATAATAATAAGAGGAGAGATCAACCTCAATCATGACCGGTCATTCCCTTGACCTCTGCTCAGAGCTTCATTAATGGTAGTTCTGATGCCTTGGATACTCAGGCTCTTGTTACTCCCTCTGGCTCTCTTATTCCTTGTCTGCTAGGTGATAATTCAGAAGTAGAGATCCTGAACTCTGGATCCACTGGTCTTGTGCAGAGCTCAGAATGCTCTATGCTAGGCTCTTCTCACTTGCCCATTGGTTCAGACTCTTTTTCTCTGCTTTCTGATCAACACTCATTATGCAACAAGATGGACCAGTTGAACACTACTCAAATAGCCTTGAAGAGAGAGTGTTCTCCTGAGTCAATTTTGGTTACTCCTGAGGATCAATCTACTAAGGGTGATCTTCTTGTTCTGGTTAATAAGGATATCTTAGTGCCAGACAGTGATACTCACATTGTTGGTGCTTTGGATCCAGTAGTTGAAAGGAATTTAGGGGTTGGCTTTGCTCATGATAGGGGTGGATAATGAAAGTTGCCTCTTGGAATGTGAGAGGGAGTAATGATCCCCTCAAGCTTCAGGAAATTCATGATTTCCTGAGGGTTAACAATTTGGATATGTTGGGTGTTCTGGAAACTAAAACTAAGAAGAGAGTATCTGGGACTGTTTTGAGGTCCTACTTTGGGTCTTACAATTTCCTCTGCAACTATGATCATCTGAATCAGGGTAGAATCTGGTTGCTTTGGAAATCTTCTACTGTAGTGGTTAGTGGTTACTCCTTTGATTGTTCATTCTCAATTCATTCACTGTAAGGTCTTTCACAATGCTTCTAATCAGGTTTTCTATATTTCCATGATTTATGCTAGTAATGATGCTAGAGTAAGGATTTGCTTTGGGATCAAATGCTCAGCATCAAGCCCACTGTTGATAGCTGACTTGTTATGGGTGATTTTAATGTGGTTAGGGATGTCAGTGAGAGGATTAGTAAGTCCTCCCCTAATCTCTCTGACATTCTTGATTTTAACTCCTGCTTCCTGAAATGTGAACTTGCTGATTTAAATAGTATTGGCTGTGAGTATACCTGGACAAATAAGCATGATGATGACACTATTTATGCGGTCTAAACTTGTGAGCTATGGCTAATGTTAAGTGGTTTACTCGGTTCCTGCGCATACGCTAATTTCCTACCCTCCGGGATTTCTGATCACTCCTCAGTGGTGGTTACTATTTTTGCTGATGTCAAGAAAAGAACTAGGTTTAGTTTTCTGAACTGCTGGTTGGAGCATCCCAATTATCAATCTTTAGTTCAGGAAGCCTGGGCTATTCCTGTTTCTGGCTCTTCCACTTTTAAACTTTTTGCCAGTCTTAAAAATGTTAAGACTGCCCTTAAATCTCTTCATGGTGATCACTTCTCTGGCATCTCTGCTAAAGTTAAGGGTTTAAAGCAGGAGCTGCAGGATTGCCAGCTGCTGTCTCAGGCTAATCCTCTTTCCAAGGATCTCATTTCTAAGGAAAAAGATCTGATGCTCCTATATTGCAAATATAAAAGAATTGAGACCAGTATATTTCAGCAAAAGGCCAAAGTAAATAACATTGCTCATGGTGATTGCTCCTCTAAGTTCTTCTTTGCAAAAATTCAGGAAAGGGCACAACAACAAATTATTGGCCAAATTACTGACAGGAATGGTCAACTTCAGCTGGGGTTACCCAATGTTGCTACCAGTTTTGTTGATTATTATGAGCATCTCCTGGGTGCTAGTACTGATATTATGCCTTTGGATGCTTGTTATATTCAGCAGGGTCCTTGTATTAATTCTGATGATGCTGCTGATTTGACCCTCCCAATCTCTACTGAAGAAATCAGGTCTGCCTTGTTTGACATTGGCTCTGACAAGAGTCCTGGCCCTGATGGGTTCTCTTCTGCATTTTTCAAAAGCAGTTGGGACTTGGTCAAGGACTCTTTTTGTAAAGCTGTTCAATCCTTTTTCACCACTGGTAGAATGAGCAAACAGGCTAATTCTACTCTTATTGCTCTAATTCCTAAAAAGAAGGTCTGTGCTTCTGTTATGGACTTCAGGCCCATCTCTTGTTGCACTACTTTTTACAAGACAGTTAGCAAAATTCTATCTAAAAGGATCAGTAGACTTCTCCCTCAGCTTATTGGTCCTGAGCAAGCTGCTTTTGTCCAAGGCAGGAACATTCATGAGAATATTATGCTTTCACAAGCTTTGGTTAAGGGTTATGGTAGGAAATATCTCACTCCTAGATGCTTAATCAAAGTTGACATTAGGAAAGCTTTTGATACTTTGCAATGGCAATTCATTAAAAACATGCTTCAGGCACTGAAATTTCCTCCTCAGTTCATTACCCGGATCATGGGGTGTATAACTGGTTCCTGGTTTTCTATCAAGCTCAATGGTTCTGTCCATGGTTTTTTCCCTGGTAAAAGTGGTATTAGGCAAGGGGACCCCTTGTCCCCTTACCTCTTTGTTTTAAGTATGGAGATTCTTTCCAGATATTTGAGGACTATTTGCTCTCAACCTCAGGTCTCTCTGCATCCTAAATGTTCTAAAATAGGCCTGACTCATCTTGTGTTTGCTGATGATCTCATGATTTTCATTCGAGGGGATGTACCTTCTGTTGCAGCTGTGGCTCACACTCTCTCAACTTTTGCTACTTGGTCTGGGCTCCATGCTAATACTGATAAGATTGATGTCTATTTTGGGGAGGTTTAGCAAAGTGTTAAAGATGAGATTTTAAAGGCTACTGGTTTCTCTGAAGGCACCTTTCCATTTAGATATCTTGGCTTGCCTCTGCACACTGCTAGGAACTCTGTGGATATGTATGGTGTGCTCATTAATAAAATTCAGGCTTCTATTCAGCATTGGTCCTCTTCTTCCCTCTCTTATGCTGGGAAACTTCAGTTGCTGAACTCTGTCATTTTTGGGCTTGAAAACTTCTGGTGTGCTAATGCCTTATTGCCTCAGAGTATACTCAAATTGATTAACAAGCTGTGTAAGAATTTTTTCTGGACTAAAGATAATGTTCAGAGGAAAATGGTTATGAATAGTTGGGCTAGCATATGTTCACCAAAAGCTGAGGGGGGTTTTAATGTCAAGGAGCTCCTTTCTTGGAATAAAGCACTGATTTGCAAATGGCTTTGGTTACTTACTCATAATCCTTCCAGCCTTTGGTGCTCTTGGAATAGGGCTTACCATCTTTCTCATTGCTCCATTTGGGAGTTAGACTGTAGAGACAGGTATTGTGAGAGCTTTAGAAGCATAATTTCTCTCAAAAATGATCTTCTCAGCAAAACTGGTAACCCTGCAGCTGCTTCTAACCTGCTTAACAGTTGGTATAATGGGGGTAAGTTCAGGGTACAGCATGCTTATGAATGGTTTCGAACGAAATACCCTCTTCTTCCTTGGATTAAAGCTTTGACTCATCATGTAGTGGTTCCTTGTCATGGTCTGATTGCTTCTTTGGCTAGTCAGGAGAGGCTAGCCACTGTGGATCAGCTTATTTGCAGGGGTGTGTCTATTCCCAATAGGTGTGTGTTATGCAAACAGGCTGCAGAAAGCCATGATCATCTTTTCTTCCAATGTCATTTTTCTGCTGTTGTTTGGTCTCAGGTTTTAAGTTGGATGAATATGCCTGGGAGGAGCTGTGTTTTTAGGACTGAGCTGTTTTGGTGTACTCACAGAGGTAGTCGGAGGCATTGGAAACATTCATGGTACCTCAGTTGCCTCACCACAACAGTGTACTGTATATGGAAGGAACGTAATAAGAGGATATTCACTGGCCAGGAATGCTCTGCAGAACCACTCGTCTCAATCATTAAGCGTCTCTCTACTATTGCTCTTCTTTCTCGTCCCTGCCTGGATGCTAGAAGTATGGTTGTAGCTGCTCTTCACCCTCTTCAGCCTACTATGTAGGCATTAGTGGATATTCTTTTGTATTGAATTTATCCTTTTTGTTTTTTCCCCTTATAGATGAATAAGAAGGATTATAATTTCTTGCAAAAAAAAAAAAAATAATAATAATAATAATAATATCAATATCAATATCAATCAATCAATCAATCAATCAATCAATCAATCAATAAATCAATCAATCATAAATACATATATATAAAGCAGGAACTTTTCGAGCGATATTAGAGAGTCCAACTTTTTTAGAAATCCTAGCAAGAGTAGATTTCGAAAAAAAAAATTGATAAATAAAATAAAACATTCAATAAATTGAAATCCTAACAATAGTAGATTTCGAAAAAAAATTAATAAATAATTTAATAAATAAAATTATCCTAAGAAAAATAGATTTCTTAATATTGAAAACAAATTTTATTATAACTATCCTAACATAAGTAGATCAAATATATCTTAATAAAATTATCCTACTATAAGTAGATTAAAATGATCAAATAAATAATGGACATTCGTAATAGTTCAAGTTATCATTTTTATTTTTGCCCCACTTATGGTATCATACATTTGTAGTTGGTATTCTAGCATTAAAATAAATTTAAGGAACTGGTGGATAAATAATGAATTTATTTGATTAAAGTGTTATGTTAATATGATGTAATGTAATCTTACATAGTTACACGGAGTATAAACTACGATTCCATTAAAATATAGTCACTAAATAATTATTGAAGTGTGTATATACATCGTAAATGTCTCCATATACATTCAAGTGATCAATGCATATAAAACAATACACCGATCTATATATGTTACTATTTTTGTTTCACCAATTTACTTTCTATAAGAATGTAGAGATAATTAGGTGGAGAAACGAAAGAATTAAATTAGAATTTGGCAGCTTGGACAACTCAAGGCTTTTTGTAACAATGGAGCAACTCATAGTATTATTCATATGATGAATTACTGGACATTTCTAAACTCACGCATTAGCCTAGATTTCGAATAAGATTAAGTTTGAAAGAGTTTTAATAATTTTTACTACAAATTATTAAAGGCTTCCAGAGTAAGGGTGGGCATAATCCGGTCCGGGCCGGAATCGAGTGGACCGGAACCAGAGTTAAAAATTCTGGTCCGGTCCGGTCTAGGACCGGTATTTTTCGGTCCGGACCGGTTTGGACCGGAATGCCCGGAATTATTGTTATTTTCATTTTTTTTCTTAAAATTGTATTTTTATTCCGGTTCAATCCGGTCCAACCGATCCAATCCGGTCCAATGGACCGGAATTTGAAAAAGTGAATAATTTCAGTCCAACCGGCCCGGTCTTGGACCAGAATTTTTCCGGTCCGGTCCCAGACCGGAATTTTTGTAATCCAGTCCGGTCCCGTACCATGAATTTTTCCGATTCCGGTTCCGGTCCGGTTTTGAACCGGTGCCCAGCCCTACTCAAGACTGTACATATGTTATGGTCATTAATTAATTAAATTAAAAGAACGCACATTATGTTTTAATTTAACCATATCTTGCTTGTGCACTACGTAGTATTTACTCAACCATGCATCTTTGTGTTTTAGTATTGGTTTTACATACTAGGTAGAATTCTATTTACTCATATTTTTAATTAAATTTATATTTACTTAGATTTCTATGTATATAGGGGTAAAATTTGAGATAGATGATCAAAGATTATGCAGCCTTCGAAAGATTTTAAAGTATATTGATTTTTTTAAACTTTTGATGTATTCGAAAGCTTTTAAAGTATATTGATTTTTTGAATTTTGATGTATGTATATATTTTACTAATTAACCGAAAGGTATTTGCTTTTTTGGTAAAATGACATAATAAGTACTTCATATTTTTTTGGTACAAATGAGGGGAGAAGCCCCGAAAACTAACTACTAACTATAACACGAGGAAAAGCGACACCAAAAACATCCTCCAGAAGGATCGAACATAGCTCCGGAAGAGGAGCGTCTAAATGCGTAATGAAGGAACCCGAATTGACCCAAAGTTTGCTAAGAAATCAACGGCTCTATTAGCTTCCCTATAAGTGTGTTCCAGCTTGACTGTCTACCTCGTCTCTATAAGTACTTCATATTTAATATTATAAATAGAAGGATTAAAAAATTGGTAGCTTTCTCATATGTTACTCTTATTTTGGTAAATAAATTATCTACCAAATACTTACAAAAAATTAAGATAAATGAAATTTTGGTCAAATAAGCTTAAGCTTATTTCTTGGGAACAAGGCCATATGAGATTTTTCATGATCTACGAACCATTCTCATATCAAATTGATTTATTTTTGATGTTTTATTCTAGGCATGTTTACTTGCTTTGAGCCTATTGTTAGGAATTGATGTAACGTTTTTTTTTAAAAAAAAAAATTTATAAGTTAATTAATAGAATAAATAGTTATTGGTTCAGAATAAATGTTAGCAATTAGACATTGTAAATTTGTAACGCAAAGTATGTATATAGTCCATCATCACGAGGAACAGAATAATAAGTAATTGGTTCAAAATAAATGTTAGATAAGAATAAAAATGGTTAGCTCTACAATAAGAAAAAGAAAATTTGATCAAAAAGGAAATCTATAACAAGTGTCCAATTATATCGCATTTATCTTGGATGAAGCGGATATAAATAAAGTTTTAGGTTCAAACTGAATTTTAAATCATGTCAACCATGGGATTTAGACATGGGTACAAATAATATCAAAATTATTTAAGAAAACTATAGAATAAACGAGTATATAACATTTAAATGGAACGAAACTATTTTAAGATTACAACACGTTGAAGCGGGTATGGTTTTGAAAACTTTATCCGCGACAACTAGGGGCATGTAATTTTTCTATTAAATACGGGTATGAGAAGGTCTGCATCCGTCATGTCCCCTCCCCCGTATGACATCCTTGCTTTTAGGAGTCGTTTTTTTGGTTCTGCGAGACTTGACAGAGTATTTTAGTCGTGTTATATTTTGGGAGCAAAATTCATTACTTTTAGGAATTGACTAAATGTACTTCATCCTCTTCGCAATGATTGTTTGTATTGCTTTTACACAGTCATCAATGGGGTATTTTGACCATGATTTTAGACATATTAATGGTCAAAGTTATTAAAGTTTGACCCCTAAAATACAAATTGGAAGATGTTTAAGAAGGGAAGGGATTATCCATGATGATTTTTTTTTTTTAATATAACTCATAATGATTTGTTTAAGAAGCAAGGTGAGTCTTAGACCAAGTACGGTATGCCGATTATGTTGTTGAGAATTTAGGAACATTAACTCTGTAAGAGGATTATGTAAGGGGATCTGTCTTATTATAAATCGCCTTGGAAAATTCGTAGTAGAAGGGAAGATAATTACAGGTTTCAAAGTCGATAAAATGTACTTAACCCGAGGATAGTAATGACTTCCTCGGATGCAAAGATTCCTTTCGTTCTTAAGCGGAGACAATATACATTGAACCTGTTCTACACCATAACAATAAACAAGAGTCATGGACTCTTGTTTATGTGTCGAAACCAGTATTTAGTAATGGCCAGCTTTACGTAAAAGCATCAAAAACATTATCATCCGAGGGATTTAGGTTCTCATTGATGATAGAGACCAAAGGTATTAAGGCCATACGAAGAACATTGTTTACAAAGAAATTTTCACAAATTTACAAAATTAGGTGTCGTATTAGATATTTTGCATGAAACTCCAAAGGATAAGTAATGTTAAGTATACATAGTCAAAGACTATTTTGGTAAAAAAATTGATGGTGCGTGAAACAATAAGAACGATAACTCTAAAATCCAACTATATCTATGAATGTTATACAAGTGATATAGTTAATACCAAATGCTACAACGTATTCGTTGCGTTTTTGTTATTGGAACTGATGATTAATCGATCCTCATCTAAATCAACCCCCGAAATTTTGTTTGCTCCCATTTTCAGCACGATTTGACTTTTTGTTAAATTTAAAAATTTTCTGTTACTAGACCATGGTAACTTAGACCAACGCTTTCAGTGATTCATTTTGGATTTAAAAAATTTGCCATAAAATACTAACTTGGTAACTCAATGATTTTAGTGATGTCATAACCTACTAAATGATGTTGCCAAAGCTAATACTACTAAGCACCCCCTGGCCCCTGCATTTTATTTAATAGAATCACAAATATTTTTGATTGTTGTTTAGAGACTACTAATTCTGTTGAAATTCATTTTGGATTTGATTTTGCGAAAGGTATATAGGGAGCAAATACTCTTAATTGTAAAAATAGTCAAGGTAAAATTAAAAATTATGTTGTAAGAGGTTTAACATTTTCTCTGAACATATTAAGTATATATAATCTTGACACCTGTTATTTTACATAACATTCATATCATTTTTTTTAATTAAAAACAAGTTCTGCCGGTAACAATGAAAAAACTAACAACATACTATAACTATGTCACTTGATATTATACTATTGAATGACAAAGCTTTAATGTTAAAAACACTAATAATTCATCAGTGATCAACTAAACCAACCACGAATTTTTTTTTTCATCAATGATTCATCATAGTTGAACTTTTTTTATCAACTTTAGTATATATTTTAACATATAATACTATTAGGAGCCTCGTGCATCACACGGGCTTTCCAACTAGTATCAATAATAATAATAATAATAATAATAATAATAATAATAATAATAATAATAATAATAATAATAATAATAATAATAATAATAATAATCATAATAATAATAATAATGATATCAATAATAATAATATCAATATCAATAATAATAATAGTAATAGTAATAGTAATAGTAATAATAATATGAGTAAAATATATAGTAATCATACAAAGTTTACAAACTGACATATTGTAACACCCGCGAATTTCCCATTTTGACATTTAAATTTATTAAAACCGTTTGATTACATTATTTTATATTTTTGAATTATTCAATTTAATTAATTTTATCTCAAACGCGCTTTTTATAAAAGTAATATATAAAAGCTCATTTATATAAAAGTACGTATTATTAAATTATATTTTTGAGGCGTAAATTATATAAGAATATATATATACATATTTTTGGTCGAATAATAATAGTGACAATAATAATGACCGTAATAATAATAATATTAGTTTCTGTCTTAAGTTAATATAAACTCGAGACATTTTTCGGTCTAGCTATAGACCGTCACATTTCACTTTGTACCTGCTTTAATCCGGACCAACCAGAAATCGACAACATGGTCACCTACCCTCTTACACCCTACCTTTAAATATATCTTTTAAATATATATATATATATATATATATATATATATATATATATATATATTATTATACATTATTTTATATATATTATCATTATTAATATAAACGTATTATGAATAGTTGTTGTTGTCCACTCACTACCCCACATACCTGCATACTCCCCTCCTCCCTCTTTTCTCTTTGAAAGAACAACAACAACAGCAAAAGAAAACAGAGGCCGTAACACTCCATTCCCGTCAACCTCCCAACCCCGATCCCGCCTCCGTTTCTCAACCAAATTCCATTATTTTTGTACCATTAGCTTCTCCTCCTCATTCTCCTTCTTTCTATATAAAAAAGAGCCAAGCTTTCGTCTGTGTCTTTTCGGTCGTCTTTCAAAGGATGCGGTTTCTAAACTAATCTCTTCCATTTTGAGTTTAGAATCACCCTTGGACGGTTCCTTGGACGTTTAAGAGATCAAAGACAGGTAACGGTGATAGGTTACTCGACAAAATGTCGAAATCCTGCTTTATGTGTCCTTTTATGTGTCTTTGGGTGATAAAGTGCAGTTCTTTATATCCGTCCTCATTCGTATGCTCGATTTCATCGTTCCATTACCATCTTTATGCTTGGACCACTGATTGTTATGTGCGAACGGGTTGTGTCATATTCCCGTCTCAAAATGAACCTTTAAATGGACCGTTTTACTTGGATGGTCGAGCTTGGTTAAGATGATTTTGTATGAGGGTGTTTTTCTTGTAGAATTGCATTTTATTTCCGTCTCAAATTGTTGTTAGTGGTAGCTGTTTTGGGGTGGATAATTCGGGTTTTGTTTGAGCGAAATTTTGGTAACCTTGCTCATGAATGGTTGTTCTAGTTTCGTCTGTCCATGTCTTAAATGGCTCGCTTTTGAAGCTGTTGGGGCTTCGATTTCAGCTTGAAACCGTGACAAGGGGAGGGAGTCCGTGAGCCTGTTTCAGGACGGGTGTGTGGGTGACCATTTGCAGATAATTTCTGGGCTGAGTTGGGTCGTAATGGTGGCTTGTTTCGGGTCCGTTTTGGGTCTGATTTGGGACGGGATATACAGTAGTAAAGGTTGAATAGTTAGTATGGGAAATGAGCATGTGAATGCGTGTGTGTATGTACCCGTCTTAAGCTTGTCTCGTTTGATTGTTGTTACACGATTTTGTTGATGGCTATTTGTATAGGTTTTGATGGTTGGTTGTGAGTTGAATGGTGGTTGTTTGGGGCCGACCGAGGTGGTTGGCCGTGAGTGGCAGCAGGGTCACGGCCTGGCCGTGTTAGGGTGGTCACGGGTTGAGTAGTGAGTAGCCATCTTGTTTCCCCTTCTTTCACCACTTAGTGATTTATATATGGTTTTGGTAATTGGGCTTGTCATGCTCAATCTTTTGGACTTGTCATGTTTCATCAATGGGGCTTGTTAGGTTTTATTAGTTGGGTTTGAAATGCTTATTTGATTGGGTTGTTTACATTTTATGTTTTTAGGCCACACTTGTTATGGGTGTTTTGGTGCCAATTCCGAGTCATTTGAAATGTTTAAATGTCGTCTCGTGTTTTATATAACTTAATTCATTAAATATCGTTCATTCATTTATTTTTCTCACATTAACCATAAATGTGGAATTTATTATTTATTCAAGTCAAAATTTGATGAAATGTCTCATTTACCTACAATATGAATTTTTGATCCGTTCATTCTCATTTATTTATCGTATCTCAAATATGAGTGAATTATTCTACTTGTTTAATTAAATTGAGTCATTTATAATTTAATGCTTGTTTTGCTTATTATAAATGGTTCATTTCCGTTTGTTTATATTTTTATTCAAGTGACAAATATTGAAGAATTGGGTTACTCATTCATGTTCATGAATATAATTTGGCATGAAATGTCCCACTTGGATTATCATCTGTTCATTATATGTAGTAGTCTCTGTCCAAGTTGATTCGTATCGCTTGGTTGAGTCGTACCCGTTTTATAATGCCTTTATGCTATACCGTATTGCTTGACTTATCTTTATGCCTCTTTCGGACTGTCCTGTCGATTGTGGGTTTAGCTCATATCTTCCGCCTCTTTCGGACTGTCCTGCCGATTGTGGGTTCTCGATTTCCGATCTGTCTTCGAGTCTTGGATGCGGACTGTTCTATCGCATGTCGAATCGGGGACCGTTCTGCCCCGAGAGTCTGCCCAGATTTAGACTAGTACTGAGTCTTGGGAGTACCATTGTCGTCCTACCAGGGGAATTATATTTTGATATATGAGTAGTAAATGTCTTGCTTTGTTATAGATATTGGTATTTGTCTTTCAAGGTAAGAGTTATGCCTTGTGCTGTTTGTCTTGGTCATATCGGATACTAGGGGTGAGCTATAATCCCTCTAGTTGCGATATGATCGTCGGGATTGATGCTCCCATACGTTCTTATGGTGAGATGCAAGCCATAAGTATGAATGTGACATTAGTAGCCACGTCCCGTGCAATGTTTGCTAGTGGTTTTCCAAGTAATGGCTACAGTTTCTATCCTTGTAATTTTACATTGATTGATCCCTTACTTAACTGCTTCACATTATTCGGATTCTGATCTCATATCTATGTTGTATTTCCTTGAAATGCGTGCTTTTTTTTTATAAATGACCGTATTCTTATCTTTCATACTATTTAATTGTCTCACATGATTAGTTGAATCTTTATTATGCTAATGTTGATCTATCTCGTTCTATCTCATTTAATTGCCATGTTTAAATATAAACTTGATATTAATACCTTTTGTAAGTACTTTACATGACTTACCTGTTTTAGTTCTTTGTTAAGTCCGTTTCGGCATTTTGTGGCTGGGAGAACCTTGAGTTACTCCCCACTGACTGTGGCGTTCATGTTTACATGAATGACAGGTGGTGAAGATGTTTACGTGGAGAAGACGTGTGGGCTAGCGAGAACTAAACCCTTGGACCTTAGTTGCTAGTTTAGAAACCCCTCATATGTTTATTCGTGGGATATCTTTTCCCCGTTTTCTAGACTTGGGCTGTAATAACCTAAATTTGTCTGTTGTTGTATTTTTTTCATTTCTTTAGTGGCACCCGCGTGCTATTCTTTAACCTATAATAAAAAGTTTTTAAAAATATCATAAATTTCCGCTTTAATTTAGTAGTTATATTTTTCGCTTTATCGCGGGGTGTCACAGTTGGTATCATAGCATATGTTACTCCCGATGCCCACACGTGTACCCCAAATTAAACCTGAACTTGACCTTGAATAATGAATGAGATATGGGTAGACTTAAGGACCTAAGGTGGTAG
The DNA here is from genome assembly GCF_048544455.1 of Silene latifolia. Classification (NCBI taxonomy): domain Eukaryota; kingdom Viridiplantae; phylum Streptophyta; class Magnoliopsida; order Caryophyllales; family Caryophyllaceae; genus Silene; species Silene latifolia. The sequence goes on along the minus strand of NC_133526.1, from coordinate 78,636,454 downwards.
TCTGTAGTGTGTTTGCTCCTTGTTAGGTTCTAACATGTTTGTTGACTGTCATTTAATAATTGTTGTGCCCATGGATCAACAACCGTAAACTTACCAATGTGGTGATCAAGATTTGGTGCCTATTGCTGAGGATTGAAGATTTGTTCAACCTTTTAATAATGCTTCTACTTCCTCGAAGATATTTCTCATTCTTTGTGTACCTTGCCTTATTCTTTATCTCTTGGTGCTTATCCTCCCTTAACGCCTTTTTGTTAGTACTCTTTCTTTTAGGGAATGTTGACCTTGATTGAAAAATTTGACTTTTGTGGAGTTTGTCTGTGGTTAACCCATAACCCTGGTTTTGAGAGGTTGTGATGTTGAAAAGTCTTAGGTAGTGTGATAAGACATACTTGATGGTTCTTATACCTAGTCCCTTGATAAGTGAGTATGGTTGTTTAGTGGAATTAATTGTGTTGTCGAGTGTGAGTTGCATTTGTTACTAAGGTTATAGAGCTTGGCCTTGTTGTTTATGTTTGGGATTTGAAAGCCTTGGGAAGTGTAGTGAGATGTGTCTTGGGATGCTAGTGCTTAGTTCTTGACTTAAAATGGATGAATTTGAATGGTGGATTTGAGGTATGGTATGAGTGTGAGACTAAGCTACATTATTGGAAGTCTTAGCGCTTGTTTTAGTAACTAGAAAGGATAATGGTATGGTTGACGCAAAATGTTAAGTTAAAGGACATAGTTTCAATTTATGGTGTTAGGATGAGAATATATGAGGTGGTAAAGTGTTGTTACAACTGAGATCTCGTTTCTTGGGGAACTCGATAGTGAGTAAAGCTCTAGGACATTGGATTGGAAAGAGTATACCTTGGGATGTTAATGACCGTAAGGGATTGGTGATGCGATTGGTATTAGTTGGCTCGTGAGAGTTCTTCAGTTGAGAGAGAATTAGTATTGAGAAGAATTTGTTAACCCTATAGTTTTATAAACCTTGAAATTGTATTGGGTACATGAGATGATGGGATGATGTTGTAGATGGGTGTAGTTCTACTTTTGGGAATCCGTAATAAGTAAAAGGATAGATGGACTCGAGATCCTATTGATTTTTCAGACTTTGGGTTGGCATGTTACTACCTTATTTTAAAATGAGAACTTTGTGGAATAATTGAGGAACTCTTTCTAGGAATTTAGAGATTGGAATTAGGACCCTTGATTGAGGATTTTACCATTTTGATAAGCCCATAGTTGACACTAGTTGGATATGAGTACAACCTTAATTGGAAACCTTGACCTTGATCTTATGGAAATTGTTTGTGGATGTTTGAGGATTTAGAATGATGAGATTACACTTATAGTGGAGTACCATGTTTCATGGAATAGATTAGGATGAAGTAACATGAGTGTTTTGTGGAAATCTTTGGGAGTGTTGCTATTATAAGTTTTGTTGTTAGGAAGTTTTCGGAACCGCTTAGGATGATGTTGTTGTTTGAGGTTTGAGTACCTGGCGTTTCCTTGTTGTCTAACTCCCCTTCTTCTTTGACCATAAGCGTTATCGTTCATACCTCTCTTCCTCGCTTCATCTTGCTCCTCCCTTAAGTTTGATACTCGTAATCTATTAAGCTCTATCTCTGACATCCTTGTTGTTTTGACTTCAATCCTTACCCCTATGAAATTCATCATAGATCTTTTGATTAGTTAAGTATGAATCCTCTTAGCATACTTGCTTCTGTGATGCCTAAGCTACTTTTCTTTTGTTCAATTTCTAAACTTTCAAACTACCAGCTTTGAATCGTTGTTAAAAGTTGTAGTTACTTTTGCAAACTTTACCTATTTTAGAAAATTTGGAAATGAAAGTTTGATTTAATTCCCTACTTGTTCTTTGAATATAAACTTATTTATCATGATTTTAATTGCTAACCCAAGATTTCTTTAAATTTTATCCAGTTTCTATTAACTTTGATCTATTTACGATTTCTTTGTCAAAGTTTAATGATATATTTTCAGGAATTTGACTCCCTTTTGAGTATAAAAGTGAAACCTTTATTTCTATTTTGGTTTTTAAAAGAAAATTTGAGTAAATTACCTTTTTCTTTTGATTTTAACGTTGATCAGATGTTAGAACTCTTTATTAGAGACGTTTACTAACTTGTTCTATGCTTGTCGGCGGATGATTTTTGTTTTAAATCTGCCTTTGACTTGGAAAGTTAGCGTTCTTGTGTGCACGACAAGAGCAATTTCGTTCCATGAATGAGACTTACACTTCTGAAGACTCTCCGTTAAGGTTTTTGAGAGCATTTTGATTTTTGATTTATACCAATGATTTACCTTTCAATCTGGTTCTGTCGGAAAATTTTATTTGAAGCTTTTGAAAGAATTTTAATTCTTACGATAAGTAACCTTTTAAATATTTTGGCTAGCGATTCCAATTCCAGTTTTAGTTTATTTAGCCTTTCATTTCTACTTTCAAGTTTCGAGGTCGAAACTTTTTAAAAGGTGTGGTGATTGTAACACCCGCGAATTTCCCATTTTGACATTTAAATTTATTAAAACCGTTTGATTACATTATTTTATATTTTTGAATTATTCAATTTAATTAATTTTATCTCAAACGCCATTTTTATAAAAGTAATATATAAAAGCTCATTTATATAAAAATACGTATTATTAAATTATATTTTTGAGGCGTAAATTATATAAGAATATATGTATACATATTTTGGACGAATAATAATAGTGACAATAATAATGACCGTAATAATAATAATAATATTAGTTTCCGTCTTAAGTTAATATAAACTCGAGACATTTTTCCGTCTAGCTATAGACCGTCACATTTCACTTTGTACCTGCTTTAATCCGGACCAACTAGAAATCGACAACATGGTCGCCTACCCTCTTACACCCTACCTTTAAATATATCTTATATATATATATTTATATATTATTATTATTATTATTATTATTATTTTTTTTTTTTTTTTTTTTTTTTTTTTTTTTTTTTTTTTGCAGAAAAGTTTTAGATCTTATTATTTCATCAAGATAAAACATTACATACAAGATCTTTGCCACCCTTTCCTACAAAGGAGACCAAGGAGGCCCCCTAAAAAAGAAAATAACCAACAAAAAGCCTAAGCAAAAGTGCCATAAAGACGCAAAGAGATAGCACGTTTAATAACAATACAAAGAGAATCAGACGAGGACTTAGTCCCCTTAAAAATCCTAGAGTTCCTTTCCTTCCAGATGAAATGAAAAGAAGCCATCAAACTCGCCTTTTGCTTGCCAGTCCTGAATTCAGAGAGGAATGCCTGAACAATAGCATCCAAGGAGAAGTGCAGTGGAAGATGAACCCATGTAGCAATGGCAGCCCAAACTTGTCGAGAGTAAGAGCAATCAAAAAAGATATGGTGAAGATCCTCCATAGAACATTCACAAAGCACACAACGATTAACCAAACAGAATCCACGGTTAATGAGCTTAGCCACAGTAGGAAGGCTATCAGTCAAAATCATAACACCAGTAAAAGAGTATTTAGGGTGACAACCTTTACCATGAACAATTGAATGCCAAGGCACAGGCTCACGTCTAGTTCTCACCAAATCATAGGTTGCATTTGTGTCAAACCGAGCATGATGGGTAAAAGTCTCAAGCAACTGCATTGCAAGAGAAGAAGAGCCAGCAGCATTAAGAAGAAGGTCCTTCATCTTAACCACATTGTTCCAATACCAAGAATTAGAAATTGTCTCCCTGGCTAACCAAATACTCTGCCCCTTAAGAATATAAGTGTGAACCCACCTAGTCCAGATAGACTGAGGCTTATTAAACAGCTTCCAAACCCATTTTACCATTTGCGCACAATTCCAACTGAGAACTTCTTTTATGCCTATCCCCCCCTCTAATTTTGGGGAGCATAGTAATTGCCACTTAAGAAAAGTATGCCTACGAGCTCCATCAGAGATACCCCAAACAAAATCCTTGCAAATCTTGTTGATTTTCTTAATGACCACCTTGGGAAATAAGATACTAGCCCCCCAAAAGTTGTTTAAGCCAAAAATAATAGAGTTCACCAGCAAAGTCTTACCAACATAACTCAAATGCTTGTTAGCCTAATGCTGAATGCTTGCTTTGAGTTTATCTAGCAAAGGCTGATACATATCCTGAGTAATTCGTGCATTGAACAAGGGCAAACCCAAATACCTGAAAGGGAATTTGCCCTCACTAAATCCAGTGGCAGCCAAAATGAGACCCTTGACATCAGCTGCTACCCCTCCAAAATAAAGGTCGGTTTTAGTGGGATTAGCGGCCAGGCACGAAAACAAACTAAACTGATCCAGGCATAAATCGAAATGACTTTAATGAAGGGGGAGGTCCCCCTAGTGAAGACAAGAAGATCATCAGCAAATATAAGGTGAGTAAGGTTCAACTGAACACACTTTGGGTGATAAGAAAAGTTCTTCACCTTAGGAAGAGTCCTGAGAAGCCTTGACAACACCTCCATACAAAGCACAAAGAGGTATGGGGACAAGGGATCACCCTGTCTGAGCCCACATTTACCAGGGAAGAAGCCTTGCACTTCACCATTTATCAGCAAAGAATAATATGGAGACGTGACACAAGCCATAACCCACTCCACAAAAGTTGAAGGAAAATGGAGATAGAGCAAACAGTCCTTAAGGAAAGTCCAATTAACAGAATCAAAAGCTTTCCTGATGTCTACCTTGAGTAGACATCAAGGAGTGAGATAGGCACGGCCATATTTAGAAACTAGCTCATGAGCTAACATAGTATTATCAAAGATATCTCTATCAGCCACAAAAGCAGCTTGCTCTGGACCAACAATGGAGTCCAGGACCTGTTTAAGTCTATTAGCAAGAATTTTACTAATGACCTTATAAAACGTAGTACAACAGGCAATAGGTCTGAAGTCTTTGACAGTAAGAGGGGTATCCATCTTAGGGACAAGGACTAGCAAAGTGGAGTTAGCTACCTTAGGCATAGAACAAGTTTGAAAAAATTCTAGGACAGCATTCTTAAAATCCTGACCAACAACAGTCCAGGCATCCAAAAAAAATCCAGAAGAGTATCCATCCATACCTGGGCTCTTATTTCTGTCTATAGATTTCAATGCATCCAAGATCTCAGGCACTCTCACAGGTTGTGTAAGGGAGCCACATTGCTCTGGAGACACTGTATCTTGCAGAAAAAGATGGGGAGGCAAAGGCAATACAGGAGTAGAAGAGCCCAGGAGAGAAGAGTAGTAGTCTAGGAACCCCTGAGCCACCTCATGAGAGCCAGTACAAATCTTACCAGCTGCATCAAGAATGCTCCCAATGTTGTTCCTAACTTTCCTGGCAGAAATCTTGGAACAAAAATACTGAGTACTGAGATCACCAGACTGAATGTGTTGAACTTTGGCCCTCTGAAACAGGATTTGCATCTCAGCCCGTTTAATCTGAAGATACTCCTAAACCAGAGTTCGCTCCTCCCTAAGAAGAGCAGTATCCATGGGAGAAATACTAAGATTATCCTGGCAGTGCTTAAGAGCCAACTTGCAACTAGCCACCCTGTTAGAGAGGTTAGTGAAAGAGGAAGTATGAAGCTTTCTAAGACCACTCTTAAGCTGCTTAAGCTTCTGAAAAAGAGATAAAATGTGCCCACCATAATAATGAGAACTCCAACTCCTACAAACAGTGCTCTGGAATTGAGGGGAAAGAGCCCAACAGTTCAGATACTTGAATTTTGGTCTGCAAGGAGAAGCCATACCATCAATTTGGACCAGACAAGGGGAGTGGTCAGAGACACCAACATTCAGAAAAGTGGCAGTAGAACGAAAGCTAGCAAACCACTGAGGAGACACCAGAATCCTGTCCAACTTAGCCCATCTGAGACCATCACCCTGCTTGTTGTTCCATGTAAAATGGCAACCCGATGAGCAGGTGGTGGTCCACTGAGACTACAATTGTCAATACACTGACTAAATTCATCAATGTCAGCAACCTGGACATGAGAAGAGCCCAGCCTTTCATCAATATTCAAAACAACATTGAAATCTCCAAAACATAACCAAGGCACTGAAACCTGAGAGGAAATGGATTGAAGATGAGACCAGAGCCCCCTTCTGTCAAGCCTAGCATTGAAAGCATATACAAAAGTAACCTCTAGTTGCTGTTGGGAAGCAATATGAAGAAGAGAACAATGTATGTGCTGAGCTGACTTGTGAAGAACAGTAAGAGCAATAACCACAGGGTTCCAAAAAATCCAAATACGACCATTATAATGCTGATCATTATTATGAAACGGTGATAAGGAAGAAATCTACTACTAATATCCATGAGAGTCGTGTGTGCTTGACATGAGTCTCAATTAGAGCACCACAGTCCACCTTTTTATCCAAAGAAGAGATGGTGAGCCTCTTGCTGCTTTAAGGGGTCATTGAGACCCCTAATGTTCCATATGGTGAGGATCATGGGAGGCAGGAATGTCTCCAGGATCCAACTCAAAAACCACAGCATCCTCAGTCCCACTGACAGAGTGCTCATCCTCAGTATCCAATTATTATTATTATTATTATTATTATTATTATTATTATTATTATTATTATTATTATTATTATTATTATTATTATTATTATTATTATTATTATTATTATTATTATTATTATTATTATTATTATTATTATTATTATTATTATTATTATTATTATTATTATTATTATTATTATTATTATTATTATTATTATTATTATTATTATTATTATTATTATTATTATTATTATTATTATTATTATTATTATTATTATTATTATTATTATTATTATTATTATTATTATTATTATTATTATTATTATTATTATTATTATTATTATTATTATTATTATTATTATTATTATTATTATTATTATTATTTGAAAGAGATCAGTGATGCGTGTCTTTTATATGATGTTTTACATCCTGTTTTACACGCATTTCAGAGCTCATTTTAGTAGTTTATGCTACTATTCTCCCTATTTCCATCTACTTTCGTGTTTTGGTACATTATTTGCAGAAATGTGAAGAATCCAGCGGAAATCGAGCTAAATCCGCCCCCGAGTATCTTGCATAGCATTTGACGTGAAGTACTTACTCAAGGAACGAGCTTGGTGCGCATTCCAAGGCCCAAAAGACAAATCCACGAGAAGTTAAAAGCGGATTACCAGCTAAAGCAGTCGATCGACTGGTCCCCTTAGTCGATCGACCAACCCATGACTACAGAAGCTACTGTACACTGAAGAGCAGTCTATCGACCGTTTACCTCAGTCGATCGACCAAGCCGCTACTCAGACGTGAAGATATAGAATGAGTTTTCCAAAGCCCAAAGCGATATTAGGTTTAGGAATTATGTTACGTATACTTATCTATATAACGTAACCTAGTTCAGAGATACATTCATTCAAAATAATCAAGTTTTACATTCAGTTTCATCAGTTTTAAGAATATTAATTAGGGTTCAAGGATTATTTCGGTATTAAATACTATTCACTTTGGCATTCGACTTTGTTCTGTTACTTCGCAATTCACACGGTATTCTCTGGTTTTATTCAGTTATTTTGCATTCATTCGTAGTTGTAGAATTGCTAGATCAGTTTCCCCAAAGCCGAATTGCCGTCTTATGTTAATTGTTTATTTTACCGTATTAATCATGAATTCTGTAGTTTATTTAGCCAATTTCATTGTTGCCTTTAATTTCAGTATGAGTAGCTAAATTGCTTGTGCTAGGATGTAGGGGAACTGTAGGATTAGGCGGCGTAGAATTAACATGGACTGAAATCGCGTGTCAGTCGATCGACCGCCATACCTGGTCGATCGACTGGCCACGTGAGGTTTTACCTTCGTTTTAATTCTTTATTCGACGAATCGAGTGCACACGACTAGTTGAATGTTTAGGATGTGACTGACCCATTAGATCGAGAGATAGGGGCAGTTGTTAGATCACCAATTAAAATGACTAAACTATGCTGAGATCGAAAGATAGGTAAAGTTTAGATTATTAGTCATTTTTCAGGACGAGAGTCAGTATTAGTGAAAATAGGGACTTATAGCGAGATCGAAAGATGCTATCTGTAAAGAGTGGACCGAGAGGACCTCTTGTTTTCCCTCCTCATGTGTTTGATTTAGACCGACTTAGTTTGCTGCCGCCGAAACTATAGTGAACCGACCATCCTAGTACCCTTCTTTATATTTGATTTAATATATTTCTTTAGTTTAATTTTTATTGTTATTAGCTATAGACCAAATCAAATCAACCCCCACACTCGTTACCTTAGATTAAATTTAGACAACTTTTAATTACATTCGCCTCCTTGTGGTTCGACCTTGTTACCACTAGCCTAGGTTAGTTTTAATAGGAATTATAAATATTATTTTTGGTACTCACAACGACGGGTATCAAATTTTGGCGCCGTTGCCGGGAGGCAATTGTTCTAATTTTTAGTTGTTTTATTTTAGTCTGTTTCTTAGTTTAAGGGACATTCGTTCCTTAAACTATTCTCATATTCTTTTTGTAGTTTCTTCTTATGTGCAGGTCACAGGGTGGTGAATTAGTACCTTTCAATCCTGAGATTGAGAAGACCTTGCGTGAGTTAAGACGATCATCAAGGGTATTGCCGACAGAGGAAGAGCTGAGTACTCTGTCTAGTTACTACGAGAACGAACTGTTCGAAGAAGATCCACCTACATCTCCTGCTTCTACTTCTTCAGCTGAGACAGTCACTTCTCCAGACATTCCAATCATGGCTGAAGAAGCAACTATAGCAAGTCATTCTGAGCCGACAGATGCAAATCTATACAAGGGGTTCGAATTACCTGGAGCTGATAGGAAATTCGAACCGAAGCCTTCCTATATCAACTTAGTTGAGAGGAACCAGTTCGGGGGAGCTGCAAATGAAGATGCAGCCAAGCATGTGGAGATATTTATCGATTATTGTTGCTCTATACCCCCGCCGACCGGTGTAACCCAGGACCAGATAAAGGAGACCATGTTTATATTCTCACTCCGCGATGCTGCAAGGGAGTGGTACAGAGATCTGAATCGAGCCGCTCATGGGATTACCGACTGGAATTATTTGGCCTTGGCATTCTACAAGAAATACTTCTCTGCCTCGAAGACGAATGCCATTAGAGCTCAGATCACGAGCTTTAAACAGGGACCTGATGAGAACTTCCATGAAGCATGGGTCCATTTCAAGAAGCTGGTACGAACCATTCCGCACCATGGGTTCGAAAAATGGAGTCTTTGCAATCAGTTTTATAACGGGTCGTATGACGACGATCGAGGGCTATTTTGATGATCAGACCAATGGCCGATTTCTTTGAGAATATGGGAGAGACTAAGGGGTGGAATATCATTGATGACTTAGCCACCCATAAAGCTGAATATGGGAATTCGAGAGGCAATCAGAGGAGGAGTGCTGAATCCCCTTCTGTAGCTGCATTAGAGGCTCTCACGACGAGGTTTGACAAATACGAGTTGGGAGGAGCTTCAAAAGGAGGGATGTATCATGTGAATGTTGTTTCCGACGGTCCTTTCGTCTGTAGAAGATGTGGAGCTGAGGGACATGTCTCAGAAAATTGTCCTAGTCCCTTTGAGTCGTGTGCTGCCTTTCAACATTACAGGCAGACAAACACGTACTATGAGCCGAATGTCCATCCCAACTTGAGGTGGAGTAACCACAATGTCCTGAATCCGACTCAACCTCCACAAAGAAGAAAGATCGCAGACTTATGTGCCTCCTCATAAGCAACAACATTTCAAAAACCTCCCTATGTGCCGCAAAGCAACAACAATCCTAAAATTCCGAGTTTCTTGAGTTGAAGAATATCTTTGCAAAAGGAGTCCCAAGCTAGAGAGTAGGAATAAAAGCGCTAGACACTGACCAAATTGCTCAATTGGCTAGCAAGAATACCACTCGAGCTCCGGGGCACTTACCGACTCAGACGGACCAAAAAGAGACCCTTAATGCCATCACTTTGAGGAGCGGGTCCACCCTGGAGGGGCCTGCTATGATTGAGGATGCCCCTGAAAAAGATAAGCCGGAACCGAGTCAAAACAAAGCTGGAACGATCAATGGAAAGAAAATGGCGTCTGCCAGGTATGTCAATCGATCGACTGACATACCCAGTCGATCGACTGAGGTGCAACAAACAAGAGCTTCGGTATCGTTGAAGCGATCGATCGATCGACCTAACCGATCGATCGACCGAGATTCCGCGATAGTGAACCTTTTCGTCCTCCAATGCCCGATAACTTGATGGATCATTTGTTTGGCACGATCGCCCGAAAATATTGAGGCGGACCGACCGCTGATGGGTCATTCGGTTCAAGTACGACCCAATGTCGATCAATGGTTCATATTTGAGACGGTCTGAAGAGGGGTCAAGCTTCAATAAGGAGAAGGTAGTGGACTTCCAGCCTAAGTCCACGGATACCGGCATGCGAGATTTAGAGGAGAGGGCTAAGTTACTTCTTACAGCCCCATATCCAGAGCGACTAGTGCCAACGAAGGAACAAGTATCTTTAAATAAATTTGAAAAAGTTATTCGTAGCTTGAATGTACACGTTCCTTTTCTCGAATTAGTAAACCAAGTACCCGCTTATACTAAATTCATGAAACAACTTTTATCTAAAAAGCGGTCACTTGAAACTGTGCATACTGTCGCACTTACTAAAGAGTCGTGTTCTTATCTAACCCACACTTCACCCCACAAACTAGAAGACCCAGGTAGCTTCTCCGTTCCTTGTAGCATTGGTACCTTTTCGATTGAGAAGGCATTATATGACTTAGGAGCCAGTATAAGTGTAATGCCCTTGAGTCTTGCTAGAAAGCTCAAATTAACTAGGTTCGCAGTGACCGACATGACAGTATAGATGGCTGACCGATCTGTGGTCCAGCCTATAAGAGTCTTAGAAGACATTCCCGTGCAAATAGGAAAGTTCTTCTTCCCTGTAGACTTCGTTGTACTTGATATGCCTGGGGATGCCCATATTCCTATCATACTAGGTAGGCCATTTCTGCACACTGCTGGTGCAGTCATAGATGTAGGCTCGGTAACCTTGACCTTCAAAGTAGGGAAGCATTCCATTGTTTTTGCCCAACCTGCTAAGAAGAAAGATCCCATGTGGTCTGTGACTTGCAATACGGTTTCTGAAAAGAAATCCTACTTTGTGCTTCCTGATATGCCTGTCTCTATTCCTATTCCTGTCGTAACCCCTCCGCCCCAGATTGGGAGCAAATTGGAGGAAGATTTGTCTATTTCTGATATTGCAGGAGTTGGTTTGAGGAAGGAAGAGCCGTATGTTGCTCCAGCTGTGAAGGAGCCGATCATTTCACGAGGCGGTCTTGGTTGCCTTAGCTATGGCACTGATGAGGAGGTTGAAGATGAGCCGGTCAAAGCAACGGAGTCTGATCTGGATTCCGACGAGTCTGAAGAGGTGATTGCTTGGGATGATGTCCGACGTGTTGACCCGTTGAGTCTTGCAGACGATGAAAGTGAGAGTGCAGCTGAGAAGATGAGCACTATTGAAGCTACTTCTTGTAGCCAGAAGCCAGTCAAGTGGGCCATTCCATGGCCGTTCTTGATCAACTATTAGTTGATTGAGACTTCTTTAAAATATTTACATTTTATTTGCTTTCGTTGAACCTTTTTATTTATTGTTTTGTGTGCGCGAAACTTCGCCGTTTACGTTTGCTTAGGATTTTTAAGCACTTTAGACTTTACTTTGGGTTTTGCGCAATTTTGGGCGCGTATTATTGTGCACTTGCAGGTTTTTAGACCTCATTAGATCAAGTTATTGAGCAAATACGAAGAAATCAGAAGTTACAGCAGTATTTCCAGTCGATCGACTGGTCTGCAGTTTCCAGGAGCTACTGTTCCTTTCACCTTGGTCGATCGACTGAGTGTTGTGGTCGATCGACCGCCCTGCACTCATGTACCTGTTCACGACCTCTCCCCTGCTGTGTTTGGTCGATTTACGGAATTGAGGGAATTTTCTACTCCACCATTATCTTCCGTCATTATTTATTTCTTCTATTTTTCTCAATTATGCACAAAATATCGCTTCTTTATTGCTTTCTCGGTTTTATGCGTGGTATTCGTTTGTCTTTCAGGTACTTATTAGTAGCACTGTTGGCTACTGAAACCTCCTAGCTCACGCTGGTTTGGGGAGGTTTCCTTTGTTGCGCTTAAAGTCTTGTGAGTTTCTAAGTCTTTACTTCATGTCGTATTCATTTGTTTTCTCGCAAATTCCCGTTTCTCTTTTGTTTCATTACATGATTTTGCACAATGAGGACATTGTGTGATTTTGTTTGGGGAAGGGTTTTGCGTCGCATTTGCATAAGTTTTATTGCATTTCTGTTTCACGTTTATATTTTTGTTTTGCATTGTTATTTCATTTCATCCGTATATACAAAAAATCCAAAAATTTGCAAAAAATTCAAAAAAATTCAAAACAATTGCATGTTTATTTTAGCATATAGGTCGAGTCGGAACGGTAGTATTTCAATGATGACATTGCATTTGCAGCTGTTTTATGCCTGAACCTTGCTTAATTGACATGTTATTAGTAGAATCATTTGCATAGTCTACGAGTTTTTCGTTAATCTATTTTGCTGAACTTGAGACTTGACTTAGAATATTGGCAAACTACATCATATTTCTGAGATTTAGAGCTTATAACTGGTGTCATCTATGACCAGTTTATTTAGGAATGAGAGTAGTTATTCCTTATGAGACATGTTACATAAATGTGCATAAATATGAACTTAATCTGCTTAATACCTGTATGCATTCGGTTTGTGGTTTGTTGACACATGTGGTAGAGGCTTCCCTTTATTCTTCTTGCCCATAAGCTTCACACTGCCAAAACAGCCTTTTTGTCCCATTACTACATCCTACATTTAGCATGTCCTTTGTCAAGCTAGTAGTCTATGTTGTTGGGATTGTTACTTAGTTTTTGGTGGCATTTGCTCTTTTGAGATATTGATGGGAAGATGAAAAAGGAAGGAAAGAAAGAAAAGAGAAAAAAAAAAGAAAAAAAAAGAACAAGAAAAAATGATTCGAAAAAGAAAAAAATAAGAGAGCGTTGTACTGTTCAAGCGGTCGATCGACTGCCAATCCTGGTCGATCGACTGGGATCCGAGAAAAAGAAGAAAGGAATCAATTCGCATATTCAAATCCTTATCTTATGGCGATTTTTGCTCCCATGTTGCATTAGTATCTTATGGGGAGTTGGTTGATTACTGTTATGATGGAGATTGTGAGTTTTGTGCTTGCTATAGCACCGTATTGAATGAATTTTGAGCAAGAAGAAGGATGTTGTCATATGGTTCCGTTTTGGTACTAGCTTGATCACCTGTACCTCCACTTTCCCGTAAATGTTTTGCCTCTTCTTACCCATGCCTCACATATCCATATATACCTCGGCATGTGTCATGGTCATTTGCTGGTTGGAATGCATATGTACGGTCATAGAGATTTCTTTCATATTATATTGCAGGCATGTTCTTATAGGTCGCAGTTAGGTAAGAGTCTCTACAAAATGAATTCTTTCTATCCTCTTATATTTTCACCTGTGCTTATGAGTGATTTGAGCGACCCGTGAGTGTCCAATTTGATAAGTCTCTACAGTTGACGGTTCAGCAGTTCTTAACGACTTTATAATTCGTTTGCATGATTCGCATGGCTAATTGATTGTTAGTTATTGCATTAAATTGGTTTAGGCTTGACAGTTTGCATTTCGCTCTGAGATTGAACTCGTTCCATTAGGTAATTAGATCGAGTCTAGTTCTTGCTTGGGGACAAGCAAGGGTTTGGTTTGGGGAAGTTTTATGCGTGTCTTTTATATGATGTTTTACATCCTGTTTTACACGCATTTCAGAGCTCATTTTAGTAGTTTATGCTACTATTCTCCCTATTTCCGTCTACTTTCGTGTTTTTGTAGATTATTTGCAGAAATGTGAAGAATCCAGCGGAAATCAAGCTAAATCCGCCCCCGAGTATCTTGCATAGCATTTGACGTGAAGTACTTACTCAAGGAACGAGCTTGGTGCGCATTCCAAGGCCCAAAAGACAAATCCACGAGAAGTTAAAAGCGGATTACCAGCTACAGCAGTCGATCGACTGGTCCCCTTAGTCGATCGACCAACCCATGACTACAGAAGCTACTGTACACTGAAGAGCAGTCGATCGACCAAGCCGCTACTCAGACGTGAAGATATAGAATGAGTTTTCCAAAGCCCAAAGCGATATTAGGTTTAGGAATTATGTTACGTATACTTTTCTATAAAAAGTAACCTAGTTCAGAGATACATTCATTCAAAATAATCAAGTTTTACATTCAGTTTCATCAGTTTTTAGAATATTAATTAGGGTTCAAGGATTATTTCGGTATTAAATACAATTCACTTTGGCATTCGACTTTGTTCTGTTCCTTCGCAATTCACACGGTATTCTCTGGTTTTATTCAGTTATTTTGCATTCATTCGTAGTTGTAGAATTGCTAGATCAGTTTCCCCAAAGCCGAATTGCCGTCTTATGTTAATTGTTTATTTTACCGTATTAATCATGAATTCTGTAGTTTATTTAGCCAATTTCATTGTTGCCTTTAATTTCAGTATGAGTAGCTAAATTGCTTGTGCTAGGATGTAGGGGAACTGTAGGATTAGGCGGCGTAGAATTAACATGGACTGAAATCGCGTGTCAGTCGATCGACCGCCATACCTGGTCGATCGACTGGCCACGTGAGGTTTTACCTTCGTTTTAATTGTTTTAATTCTTTATTCGACGAATCGAGTGCACACGACTAGTTGAATGTTTAGGATGTGACTGACCCATTAGATCGGAGATAGGGGCAGTTGTTAGATCACCAATTAAAATGACTAAACTATGCTGAGATCGAAAGATAGGTAAAGTTTAGATTATTAGTCACTTTTCAGGACGAGAGTCAGTATTAGTGATATTAGGGACTTATAGCGAGATCGAAAGATGCTATCTGTAAATAGTGGACCGAGAGGACCTCTTGTTTTCCCGCCTTATGTGTTTGATTTAGACCGACTTAGTTTGCTGCCGCCGAAACTATAGTGAACCGACCATCCTAGTACCCTTATTTATATTTGATTTAATATATTTCTTTAGTTTAATTTTTATTGTTATTAGCTATAGACCAAATCAAATCAACCCCCACACTCGTTACCTTAGATTAAATTTAGACAACTTTTAATTACATTCGCCTCCTTGTGGTTCGACCCTGTTACCACTAGCCTAGGTTAGTTTTAATAGGAATTATAAATATTATTTTTGGTACTCACAACGACGGGTATCAATCAGCATTCTCATTCATAAGAGAAGAAACAAAGTGTACATGGTTGACCACTAAAGAAAAACAAGATGACCCATCCCTAAGCTACTAATACATTGAGCATGTCATACCTTAGTATGCCCTTCTGCCAGGCATACATACGCACACAAACACAATACTTAATCCAACGTAATAGCTGCTCCACAGAACGTGATTGACCCACAAAAATACGCTTGTTTCTTTCATGCCAGAGCCCATAAATTCCGGCAGCAAGAGCACAACAAGCTAACTTCTTCCTCCATGTTTTGCATTTATACCTAGCCAGCTTATAGAGCTCATGTTTGGGGCTCAGAATATTATTATTATTATTATTATTATTATTATTATTATTATTATTATTATTATTATTATTATTATTATTATTATTATTATTATTATTATTATTATTATTATTATTATTATTATTATTATTATTATTATTATTATTATTATTATTATTATTATTATTATTATTATTATACATTATTGTATATATATTATCATTATTAATATAAACGTATTATGTATGGTTGTTGTTGTCCACTCACTACCCCACATACCTGCATACTCCCCTCCTCTCTCTTTTCTTTTTGAAAGAACAACAACAGTAGCAAAAGAAAACAGAGGCCGTACAACTCCATTCCCGTCAACCTCCCAACCCCGATCCCGCCTCCGTTTCTCAACCAAATTCCATTATTTTTGTACCATTAGCTTCCCCTTCTACATTCTCCTTCTTTCTATATAAAAAAGAGCCAAGCTTTCGTCTGTGTCTTTTCGGTCGTCTTTCAAAGGATGCGGTTTCTAAACTAATCTCTTCCATTTTGAGTTTAGAATCACCCTTGGACGGTTCCTTGGACGTTTAAGAGATCAAAGACAGGTAACGGTGATAGGTTACTCGACAAAACGTCGAAATCCTGCTTTATGTGTCGTTTTATGTGTCTTTGGGTGATAAAGTGCAGTTCTTTATATCCGTCCTCATTCGTATGCTTGATTTCATCGTTCCATTACCGTCTTTATGCTTGGACCACTGATTGTTATGTGCTAACGGGTTGTGTCATATGCCCGTCTCAAAATGAACCTTTAAATGGACTGTTTTACTTGGATGGTCGAGCTTGGTTAAGATGATTTTGTATGAGGTTGTTTTTCCTGTAGAATTGCATTTTATTTTCGTCTCAAATTGTTGTTAGTGATAGCTATTTTGGGGTGGATAATTCGGGTTTTGTTTGAGCGAAATTTTGGTAACCTTGCTCATGAATGGTTGTTCTAGTTTCGTCTGTCCATGTCTTAAATCTTAGTTAAATGGCTCGCTTTTGAAGCTGTTGGGGCTTCGATTTCAGCTTGAAACCGTGACAAGGGGAGGGAGTCCGTGAGCCTGTTTCAGGACGGGTGTGTGGGTGACCATTTGCAGATAATTTCTGGGCTGAGTTGGGTCGTAATTGTGACACCCCGCGATAACGCGGAAAATATAACTTATAAATTCAAGCGGAAATTAGGGAATTTTTGAAACTTTTAAATTTTAAAGAACGGGTTCATTAAAATACAAAACACAAATAAAGAATGCGGAAATAAAATTTAAGTTATACAAACGTGATAGCCAAGGTGAGGGAAAATATATCCCTCGAATGACAATACAGTAAAAGGTGAGTCTACACAATCCTAATAAACCAACTACTAGGCCAAAGTGCTCGCTAGCTCACACATGTCTTCACCCCATGAATGCACCACTAATACCTGTCATTCATCTAAACATGAACGCCACAGTTAGTGGGGAGTAACTCAAGGTTCTCCCAGCCACAAAATGTCGAAACGGACATAATAAAGAACTAAAACAGGTAAGTCATGTAAAGTACTTACAAAAGGTATGAATATCAAGTTTATATTTAAACATGGCAATTAAATGAGATGGAACGATTAGCATAATAAAGATTCAACTAATCATGTGAGACAATTAAATAGTATGAAACACAAGAATACGGTCATTTATACAAAAGCACGCATTTCAAGGAAATACAACATAGATATGAGATCAGAATCCGAATCATGTGAAGTAGTTAAGTAAGGGATCAATCAATGTAAAATTACAAGGATAGAAACTGTAGCCATTACTTGGAAAACCACTAGCAAACATTGCACGGGACGTGGCTACTAATGTCACATTCATACTTATGGCTTGCATCTCACCATAAGAACAGATGGGAGCATCAATCCCGACGATCATATCGCAACTAGAGGGCTTATAACTCACCTCTAGTATCCGATATGACCAAGACAAAAAGCACAAGGCATAACTCTTACCTTGAAAGACAAATACCAATATCTATAACCAAGCAAGACCTTTACTACTCATATATCAAAATATAATTCCCCTGGTAGGACGACAATGGTACTCCCAAGACTCAGTCCTAGTCTAAATCTGGCCAGACTCTCTGGGCAGAACGGTGTGGACAGCGGGCCGCCCACGGGGGCGCTTGGTGAAGGGGCTCGAAAACAAGCGTTTGCATTTTGTATGGAGTCGCCACCAATTTTTATGGGAAATTGGAACCGTTCGAATACCTCGTGCCATGTCAAGACACAAAGTAGTGACATGAACACTAAGCAATCGTTACCCTTAGCATTCTATGTCTAGAATGACTCTCGTGGATGCCAATGAACACGGGTGCTCACGGAGATCTGGAGTAAGGGGTGAGGGTACGTATTAGGAAGCTCTTTTGATCGAACACCTAATCCCGCCCGCCTCGATAGCGGCCTCTACTAATGATTAGGGAAGTTTTTCGTACTTGATATATCGTCGGCTATATGCATGCAATGCAACATCCATAGATTAATCCTAGCATGTGAGAATTAATACTAAGTCGGTTGACATGTAATTAGCAAACAATTGGGTCGAAGTTGAGATTTAATGCTCATTTACATGTGAAGACATACAAATGATACAAAATACAATAATAATAAATATAAATTACAATAATTACATTGGAATAGGCGATTTATGTCGGAAATACCTTTAAAACGGATAATTTGGGAAAAGAAATAAGAGAATAAAACAAATAAATTACGACAGAAATTAGCGTGATAATACAGATATTAGTTGATTAATACGTAGCTAATTAAACTAGGTCAAGGCAGAACAGGGGTTGGGACAGAATCACCCTGGAACAGCAGCGAGCATCTGCGCCCTTTGGAAGAGCGCGGCGATTCTTTGCGTCTGTTCAAGGGTGAGTTCGCCGTGAAGTTTTGGCGGAGCGCAAACCGTTAATGTTATTTGTTAATTTTAAGGATTGATTTCGATATTAGACTCGGATGAAAGTGATTAATGAATTATTTACATATGATTGAGGTCATAAAACAGTAAAACATGGATGAGACGGAAACAAGACAGATTAATTACGTGAAGGGTCGATGTTAATGAATGATTAATTAAACTAACTAACTAAACGAATTAGACTAAACATGATGAACGACGACGGATTAATGAACAAACAGGTGAAAACATACCAACGATGAATCCCAGAAACCCAACATGAACGAATTGAATCCCTAAAACTCGAATTGAATTTAATGACGAAAACCAGCAAATATTGATTATTTGGGATTTGAGTCGGATTTATGACGATTTAAACATGTTAATGATGATGGTTAATATACATATGAATTATTAAACTATCATGTGAACGAATTAACAGACGAACAAAACAAAAGAAATAAATTTGATACGAATTACAGAGGACGGAGGAAGAAGAAAAGAAGCAGGAACTGCGGTAGCCTCACGAAGAGGCGCAGCAGGTGCTGCGCTCCTTCGAAGAGGCGCAGCGGTTGCTGCGTCTTTTCTCGACGTCTGTCTACTGGAAATCCGCAAAAAAGGTTTTAAAGACGGTTTTAGAAATCGGTTTTAATGAGGTACTTTCGACATAAACCTTACAATTGTTATACAATAATTAAAATACAATAAATAAAAGAGATTATACACCCTCAGACTTACATGTTGACGGAACGAGATGAACTAAGAAGATCGATTAGTGAATGCTCGACGCGAATGCAAGGAAAGAGTGCCCTCGTAAGAGGAAAACGATTTAACAAGTTGATTAATTAGATTGATTAAGTGTAGTGGTCAAATTGGTCGGTCATGCAAACGGGGAGGCTGGTACCCGGAAAGATCCGAGCTTACGTGGTCGGAAGTCCAAGCACGTAGGCGCCAGTTAGTAAGAACGAAGTCTAGAATGCAAAGGGAGAAGAGAAGGGCGGACACTCGCGTGAGAAATATGAGGAACGAAAGCTCCTATTTATACTAATCACGTGAAGAAATAGGGTTTCGGAGACTCTTTGGAAGTGAATCTCGGAAAGATATAAAAAAGATACGTAAATCATGCAAAGAAGGGCCTGGGAAGAGGCGCAGCAGCCCATGCGTCTCTTGGAAGAGGCGCGACACTCTTTGCGTCTATTCCCAGGAGGTTTCCTCCTGCTTAAGAAAGATTTCCGTGTTTAAGTTATGGTAGGACGGAATTAATTCGATTATCTTTAATATCTTATGTAAATATTACGGGATATTATTTGCCAAAAGATAAAATTTGAGAAATATGGAATAGAAATATCCGGAACATTCCAGAACATTCTGACTCGGGATTTAACATTTATCAGAAAATGGAGACGGTTTTTGACCCGGACTCCGAATGTACTCTAATTACTGCCAAAACGACCGTATCGGGACGTAGATGACTTTTAAGAGGTTGACATTAATATTTGAGCAATCACTTGACGATAATCTTACGAACTATCACAAATCGTTCCGCGTATCAAACATGCGGCCCAATCATCACCGGGTGGTTTGCGAGGGGTGCAGAAACGAGGTGTCTCTGAGAGCCCCACTTTGACCGAGGCTTGGACAAGGCAAAAGTCAAAGTATAGCCATCAGGTCAATCGAAGATTACAACCTGACGACTATGGCGACGCGAGGCAGCTCAAGGGGTCTGAGCCAAGGACCTGTCGTCGGGAACATTTTAGAGTCTGTCGACTATCGGGGAGGGTCGTTTAAAGTCCATTAGACTACGTAAGGAAGCTCGCCAGCCATAAGAAGAGACCATACCTGAGATTTAATCGGACTTTGCGGGGAATGAGAGATATTGAAAACAGCAGGACGTCGGTAGAAACTGCTGGGGATCCGCTTGCGTCGGTCTCAAGCGAACTCTGGCGAAATTTGGAGGTTGAATCTGCTTGCGTTGGTCTCAAGCGAACTCTGGGTTGGAGAATATGTCGACGACTAGGAACATCTTGATCGTCGTAGGGGAAACCTTGAGTGAGCAGTACTGCAAAATACTACTGCGCTGGGGACAGACGACCAGGAACATCTTGATCGTCGTAGAAAGAAAGTCTTGAATGAGCAGTACTGCAAAATACTACTGCGCTGGACATAAAAATTCGAACCATACTGCGAAATACTGCTGCGCGGGATAAAATGAATTTGGACAATACTGCAAAATATTGTCGCGCTGGATAAAACGCGGGCCGGAACGAAAGGAAATCGTCGAAACGGACCAAAATGATAAAATGTCATCGAGGAAGAGGCGCACCAAAGATGGGCCCACGAATAACGAACCCATAACGGATTTTTGAAAATCCATATGGAGGGAAACAAAGGAAGAGGCGCAGCAAGAGCTGCGTCTCTTGGAAGAGGCGGCGCTTTCTTTGCGTCTTTTCCCAATTCAAAGCAATTCTGCGTAAAAACGCGAAATCAGAAGGTTTTATTTCATTATTTCGAAACACAATTTTTGCAATTTCTCTCTCAAATCTTCACCATTTCCGCCAAGGTTTGATTCAAAAGCTTGCTTTGAACATGACTAATCGAGGTATGTGTTTTAATCTTGCATTAATCTTCCACATTTGTCGAATTTTGAGCCGCGAACATTAGGGTTTTTGACCCTTTTGATCGAAAATTTGGGGCTTTTCCCCCAAATGGATTTGTCTTGCCAAATTGATGCTAGGAATGGATAATAGGTAATGTTAGGAACATAACCATGTATTTACTTTGAATTTTCATCGAGTTTTGAGCCCTTGAGCGAATTTTGAGACGGTTTCACAGCTAGATCGTAAATTGCTTCGAAAATGGCCTTAGGATTGCCCATTTGCGATGAAACTCGATATTTGGGATCCTTGGATGATGGGTAAACTTTCTACCATCTTGGAATTTTGGTTTGTGACAACTTTTTCAGGACACTTTTTAGGGCATAACCGCCATTATAGCGAAATGCTGCCGAATTTTCGACTCGAACCCGAGACTAGGCCTTGACTTTGTCTCGACTTGACTCAATTCATCACATGAGTGATTGAATTGGTGGGAATATGGCCAAGGATGGCCAGAAATGGGGAATTCCGGGGCCTTGAAGGCTCGAAAACTTCTTAACAAAGGCTTGTCGTCATGGGACGCGGCCTGAATTTGCTTTAATGTTTGCAGGTGACGATGCTTCTACTTCTGGGAGAGATCCCATGGACATAGACGCCGCTGTTGTTGAGGAGGCGCTAGAGCAGGCCTTCACCGCGGTGATGGGCTGCGGACGAGGTTCCCGAGGAGGAGGGCCGAGGAGGAGGAGATTCCGAGACGGGCCCACCTCGGACGAGGAGGTCGTCACCGAGAGGTGCTCTGCATGGGCCGAGACCACGGGAGAGTAGGCACCTCGTGTGGGCTGCAGAGGGTCACTTGTCCTACGGGACGGTGAAGAGCTTGGTAAATAGGAATTCCCTAACTCATTACCTATCCTTTTCTATTTTTGTTCAAATTTCTTTTAAATTCATTCAAAACTAAAGATAGCTTTGTTTCAAATCATAATAGGAGGCTGGGAACATCCGGTCGTTCTCGGGGTACACGACGGCGATGGAGCACTACGAGCTACGTCGGCGGAGGAGAGAGCCATGATCGAGCGTGGAGCGTTCGGTCCCTTGGTTGTGTCCGGAGGGATATCGTGAAGAGGAAGTTGCGGGCCAACCTTAGCCTGGTCCGCGCTTTCTTGGATCGATTTTGGGATACGACTTCCACGTTTCACCCGCCTTTTGGTGAGGTGGGAGTCACCTTGGAGGACTACGGCATGATTTCAGTGCCGTGTGGGGATCGAGGAGATGGTGTGGCGAGAGGCGGCATGAGGGCGGATTCGGCCGAGGCGAGGAGGTTGATCGGTGGAACTGTCGCCGAAGGCTGTTGCGGTCGGGTTTGGTACCCAGTACCTACGTTCGAGATTACTTTGCGGGGAAGACCCCGGATCGGTGGTGATCGACGGGAGGGAGACGGCTCCTCCTCCTTGTACTGGTGAGCGAGAGGGCTCGTCGTGGCTTTGGTGGTTCTTGTCTTCGATCTACCTCGGAGACAAGGGTGAGAGGCTGTCGACGAAGCTTCTCCCCTTTCTTTCTGACCTGAGTTCCCTAGGGCGTTGGGACTAGGTCACTGCTGGTTTTGCGGTTCTCATCCGCTTTATAAGGGCCATGGTTCGTCCGGAGTTGATGGAGAAGGGGACTTCTCCTGGCGCCGTCGGACACAGGCTCTTGTTGGAGGTATGAACCTTCCTTTAGACCAAAGTAAATTCCTTTCTTTTATCAAAGATCGAAAGATCGTCATTGACTATTCATTTTACGGGCGTGGGTGTACTCTTACTTTCCGGGCCTCGCGCCCAAGAGGACGGAGCCGTTGGAGAGGGCCTACCCCGTGGTGAGGGATTGGGTCATGTGCCGGACGAAGAGCAAGCGTTCTTCTCACAATGTCTACCGGCGGGATGTGAACGCTCTTCAGCTGAGCAGCGTGAGTATCCCATTTGTATTCATTCACACCTTCTCATACTTTGTTTTAAATTGATCATAGGAATGACCTTTGCCTTTATATTGTCGCAGTGGGTGCCCAGACCTTGGGCGGAGTACGCTGGAGCGCCTCCTTTTGTCGCTGAGGTCCTTCGACCTAGGAGCTCGAGTCGGCTGCTGTTGTGGACGTCGATGGGTCCTGTGTGGTATCTGGGCGAGCGGTTAGCTCGTCAGTGCTTTCGGGGCGCGTTGACGGTTCCCGTCGATCCTCCTAGGACGATGTTTAGGGAGCCTTCTTAGGCTGAGAGGGAGGCGGACTTGGCTGGTGCTAGTGGCGACGACCTTCTTCTCCCTGACGAGGATTACTCGGCGTTCCTTTACGGGAGGTTGGCGTATTGGCCGGTAGTGGTGAGTATCTTTGCAGGAGGTTGAGGCGGCGGGCATCGAGCCCCCAGAGTACCCCGAGACCCTTGAGTACACTGACGCTACTGGGAGGACGACGATCTCCGAGCTGCGTGACTTTGACGTGGCTGTGACGGATGCTGGCCTAGATGACTGGCAGCATCTGATTCGGAGGGTGAGTTCCCATTTTGCATAGTTTTCGTGTAAGAACACATTTGATTGAATTTTTTCAATTTTGCTGAGAATTACTTTTTGAAAATGCAGGTTGCGCCGTCCCGGTTCGTGGCATTATGGAGGGTGGCCAACCGGCTGCGAGCTACCGCCATTGAGGCACTCATCGGTGGTCGGGGTCGTCAGGTATGAACCTCACTTGACTTCTTTTGATTTTTGATTATCTCCCCTTTTGATTGAGTTGATTGACATGAGTCAATTTATTGCCATTTGCAGGGTGACCGCGAGCTGGAGCGAGAGTTGGCCCAGTCTCGGGAGGAGACGGCTCGCTTGTCGAGGGAGCTCGAGTTTCGGGACGCCGAGATTGCCGCTCTTATGGCGAGGTTTGCCGAGCTGGAGGGTGCCCAGCAGTAGTCTGCGTGGTTTTGTAGACTTGATTTTGAACATTTTTGGACTTGTTTGGGGCGCAAGCCCCGATTTTCGGACTTTTGGAATTGTTTGGGCGAAGCCCCGATTACTGTACATTTGGACTGTTTGGGGCGAAGCCGATTTGCTTGTACATTTGCTTTTTTGTTGTATATACGACGGCCGAGTGCCTTTTTTTCTTTGGGTTGCGTTGTTTGTACTTGCAGGTTAGCTTTTGAACAGGTTTGGTAGACAACGGTTTATGCCGTCATGCTGCCGGAATTTACATAGAAAATCACGTAACACATACATTTATATTCACATAGGGCCTTTAATTAGTGCAAAATGAGACTCGAAAGGACGTGAAAATGCAAAAATTTTGTCGGAAATGACCGGACGGTAGGGAGGGTTACCCCCGGAAAAAAAAAAAGAAAAAGAGAAATCTATAAGTTAGAAAATGGAAAAAATAGAAATTAAGAAGATGAAATGACTAAGTAAATGTTGAAATAAAAAAGAATTAAAATGAAAACTAAATATAAAAGTGTGAGAAAAAATGGCGGAAAATGTCGATGTCGCCTCGAAATGCGCGTCCGCGGATTAAGGAAACCTGAAGCATGGTAAATTTCTCGGATTTACCAAAATAAAATCCCGTAGGAATAGGAAATTATTCGTTTATAGAATTAGGAAAGATCCAAACGCGGAAATCACAGAAGTGAGGCTGGGGAAGAGGCGCAGCATGAGCTGCGTCCCTTTGAAGAGGCGCAGCAGGTGCCGCGCCTGTTCCCAGGCTTGTCCGTTCTGACGGATTTTTGGAAACAGCAATTAGTATAAATAGAAGCGTCGACGAAGCTTTAAATCATATAATTCTTCCGTCTCTTCTTCGTCGATTCACACATAAAAACTCCCAATAAATTTTCAAGAGAAAATTATCATCATGAATACTTTGGAGATTCGCTTGAAGGAATGGACTAATGAGTTTTCGAACATTGAGAAACATGATATGGGTGCTTATAACCTTGGGTCTTTATTGAGTTTGAAACTCATTAAGGTTGTAAAACCGTTCTTGGATGCTTGCCTTGATTATTGGGACCCAAATTATCATGTTTTTGCGTTCCCAGGAGGTGATATTTGTCCTTTTTTAGGAGGAAATTTCGCTATTGGCGGGTGGGACCCCGAACATCTACCGCCATCCCTTCTCTCGCTCAAGGGTATAAGAGCAAGTTTAGAGATTTGCTTGGACTTACTAGACTTGAGGTGGATCGCTTAGTTACCCCGAAAGGCGTGAGAATGTTGGACTTTGTAGACCGATTCATCAACAGGGCCGACCCTACTGTCTCGTATGTTGCTAGGAGGAGAGCATTTGGCTTCTGTTTGCTTCATGTATATGTCTTTCAGGGACATGTTGATGAAGATTTGAGAGGCGATCCTCGTCTATTGGGTCTTATTGAGCAAATGGAGCTGCGCAGGAGCCCAGCTTGTCTATGCCTAGGGGAGATCATTTTGGGTTTGGATAATAGGAAATCCAATCGTGATCTTCCATTTTTGGGGAGTCCCGTTATCCTACAGGTAAAAGACACCTTTCTTTTTTTTTTTTTTTTTTTTTTTTTTTTTTTTTTTTTTTTTTTTTGTCTTTTTTTTTTTGTTTTTTTTTCGTTTTTTTTTTTCCGTCTTTTTTTCGTTCGTTTTTTTTTTTGCGGGTGTCTAATACCTGTTTTTTGGTAGGTTTGGCTTATGGAATGGCTCCGATTGCTCGAGCCCCCAGTTCATGCACTTTCCTATCATGCCCGTATGATTTCGATGAGGACACGGCTGTACATGGTGGACTTCACCCGGGTCTGCGACTATTGGAAGGACAAGCTGAAGAATGATGATGGCCCGCTGATCAGGTGGGTCGTTCCGTGGTGGCACCTCAAGTCTGTCACTGGAGTGTCTTCTTTGGATCCTACTAGGTCCGTGCGCATTCCTGGATTGGAGTTTATGATATGCATCTTCCCTGAGAGATTGATGAGGCAAGTTGGGTTGAAGCAGATGATTCCTAGGCTTGACACCGTTCCCAGATCGCTATGGCGCTTACTACAGAGAGCCGAAGAGAGTGGGCTATGAAGTGGGCCCAAAGAAACATGTGGTTCTTGAACTTCTCCTCCAATGCCTTGTGGGTGTCGGACTCTTATCTGAGGTGGAGGAAGGCTGCAACTTCGGAAGAGCGCGAAGGACTGAGGAGGCGCGAGCCCGTTGACTACAAGGTGCGCGAGGGAGAGAAAGAGAAGGAGAAGCATCTGACTGAAGGAGAAGAAGAAGCCGGGTTCCAAGTCATTCATCCTTCGAAGAAATCGAAGACTACTCTGTCGCGAGAGATGGTGGTTGGCAAGAATGGAAGAGTTAGGCCTCGAGAAAGACCGTTGGTGATTAGGTCTGAAGTGGTGCAAGAGCGCCCGGCTCGAGGTCGTGATAAGAAATATGACAAGAACGACAAGGGCAAGGGAAAGATGGAGGAATAGCCCAAGTTTTATTTATTATTTGATTATTATTATTATTGTTGTAATAAGAAAGGAGGGATTTTTAGAATCCTAACCTAATCTATTTTTATTATTTGTCGTATTATTATTATTAGAAATTGAATGAAATAAAAATGTTAAGTGGTTATGAAACCGTTGTGATTTTCTTTAATTATTCTTGTCGAATTTCAAATGCAATGCAAATGTCCTTCTATTTACATTTTAAATATAATGGTGGGTTGAATCCCGTGAAGGATTGCCTACGTATTCACTTAAAAAAAAGCGAAATCAAACCCTTGCGCGTAGTTCGAGTAAATGTAAAAGAATAATTGTTCGAAGCAAGAGCTTGTAATGAACATAGAAAATAAGCATGAGCTTTTGCTTACTCGGGAGGTGCGAATTTAGTTTGTTTGATGATATGAGGATGACAAGTTTGCCAAGATGCAAGAGCATAGTGACATTCAAATGGGCCAGGGGCCGTTTATTTAGTGCCACAAGAGCGACACGTAGGTTTACGCGAGGCGCGTTTTTGTTCCTATTCTAGGCATAGTATCGTTTCAGTTGGTCGAGATTTGTGGGGTTTGAAAACTCATTCCCATCTAGGTCTGTGATTCTAACCGCACCCCCTGGGAGTATTGATTTGACTAGATATGGTCCGGCCCAGTTAGGTTTGAATTTTCCCCTTGGGTCGACAGGTAAAAGAGCTCTGACCGATTTGAGAACTAAATCTCCTTCTTTGATGTTTCTTGGCCTAACCCTTTTGTTGAAAACTCGTTTGATACGTGCTTGATATGTTTGGACATTATGTAAGGCACGAAGCCTACGTTCATCCAGGAGGATGAGTTCTTCATATCTATCCCTTTTCCAATCGGCTTAGGGATTTGACTTTCTAGCGAGAATCGGCAAGATAGTATTTCTAGCTCGACTGGTTGTACGGCTTCCATGTCGTAAGTCAAATAGAAAGGAGTAGCCCCAGTGGGCGTCCTAACTGATGTACGATACCCCCACAAAGCGAAGGGTATTTTGCTTGGCCAATCTTTATAATTGTCAGTCATTTTCTTGAGGATTGTGACGACATTTTTGTTAGCCGCTTCTACCGCGCCGTTAGTCTGTGGTCTATAGGGCGATGAGTGGTGATGCTTAATCTTGTACTTGGCTAGCAATTGTTCGGTTTCGGCTTGGAAGTGGGACCCATTATCACTAATGATCTCATGTGGGCAACCGTATCGACAGATGATGTTGTTTTGTATGAATTTTGCCACATTTTTAGCCGTGAGAGCGGTGTAGGAAGCCGCTTCCACCCATTTGGTGAAGTAGTCAATTGCCACTAGGATGAAACAGTGACCTCCTGTTCCGGCTGGGGTTATTTTCCCGATTATGTCAATTCCCCATGCGGAGAATGGCCAAGGAGATGTCATTGTGTATAGTAACGAAGGAGGGACATGTTGCACATTCCTGAAGATTTGGCAATTGTGGCAATGTCTCACATATTTGATGCAATCAGATTCCATTGTGGTCCAATAGTACCCTAGACGTGTGATTTTCTTTGCCATCATAGGTCCACTCATGTGAGGACCGCATTCTCCGTCGTGGACTTCTTCCATCACCTTTCGTGCCTGTGAATGATCAAGGCAACGTAGGACTACACCAAGAGGTGTTCTTTTGTATAATTCTCCTTGCATGAGAACGTATTGTGAAGACAATAGGCGTATAGCTCGTTGTCCCCTCTTGTCCATATCTGGTGGATAGGTACCATTAAGCTTGAAGTTCAGGATTGCTTGGAACCAGGGTTCCTGTGCGATTTCTTCTTCATCGGTAATTTGATGGACATAAGCCGGCTCCGACCGTCGTTCGATACACAAAGGCATTTCCATCATGTAATCTGGCATGTTTATCAAAGATGCAAGTTTCGCAAGAGCGTCTGCAAATTGATTTTCTTCTCGAGGTAGGTGTAAGTAGGTTACGTGATCAAAGAATTGAGCGACTTGGTTTATCCTAGCCTGATAGGGTGCTAGGCTTTCACTTCGGATTTTCCAGGATCCTGTAACTTGGTTGATGATCAGTGATGAATCTCCGTGCACTCGGAGGTTTTTGATGCCTAAGCTTACTGCCGCTTGTAGTCCAATGAGACAAGCCTCATACTCTGCGGCGTTGTTTGTCACCTCGAAGTCGAGTTTGACAGCGATCGGTGTATGCTCACCTTCAGGAGAAATGAGCAACACTCCTATCCCAAATCCTCTCAGGTTTGATGCTCCATCGAAGTATAGATCCCAGAAGTCTACATCTGTTTGAAGTATATCCTCGTCGGGAAATGACCAAGTATCTATAGTTTGTGCGTCGTTGATGGGATTTTCTGCGAAGAATTCGGCGACGGCGCGACCCTTTATAACTTTCAGTGGCACATATTTGAGGTCAAATTCTGAGAGCATCATGGTCCATCTTGCCAGACGTCCGTTGAGAACGGGTTTCTCGAAGAGGTATTTGACTGGATCCATTTTGGAGAATATCTTGACAGAGTAGCTAAGCATGTAGTGACGTAGCTTCTTCGTTGCCCACACAAGAGCGAGGCATGTCTTTTCGAGTTGTGAGTATTTGCACTCGTATTCCAAGAACTTCTTACTTAGATAGTAAATAGCTCTTTCTTCACTTCCTACGGTTTGAGCTAGCATGGCACCCATGGCGGTTTCGGTTACCGTGAGATACAAACCAAGAGGTTGATCTTGTTGTGGTGGCATGAGCACTGGTGGTTTAGCCAATATCTCCTTGATTCGGTCGAACGCCTTTTGACAATCATCATCCCACATGGTGTGGTCTGTTTTCTTGAGTTTCTTGAAGATAGGCTCGCAAATCATCGTAAGTTTCGATATGAATCGACTTATGTATTGCACTTTTCCCGGGAATCCCTCGACTTCCTTTTGTTTGAGGTTGTGGCATTTCAATCGAGCTTTGATTTTGGAAGGATCTATTTCTATACCTCGTTGGCTAACGACGTATCCTAGGAGTTTGCCAGATGTTACCCCAAATGTGCATTTCTGAGGATTGAGTCTCATGTTGTACTTCCGTAGCCTTGCGAAGAACTTGCGAAGGTTCGCAATATGTCCCTCTCTCTCCTTGGATTTGACGATCATGTCATCTACATATACCTCAACTTCTTTGTGCATCATGTCATGTAGGAGTGTAGTTGCGGTGCGTTGGTATGTAGCTCCGGCGTTGATCAATCCGAACGGCATTCTTTGTATAGCAATAGGTTCCCCATTGGGTGACGAACGCGGTCTTATGCATGTCTTCCATGGCCATTTTGATTTGGTTATAACCCGCATATCCATCCATGAAGGATAGTAATGCGTGGTCTGCGGCAAAGATTGTCCACTAATATGTCGATGTGAGGTAGAGGAAGTCATCTTTTGGACTCGCTTTGTTTAAATCCCTAAAGTCAACACAAACTCGGATTCTCCCATCCTTTTTGGGTACGGGTACTATGTTAGCTACCCAGTCAGAATACTCGGAAACTTTGATGAACCCGGCTTTGAATTGTTTGTCAACTTCTTCCTTAATCTTTAGAGCCCACTCTGTTCTCATTCGTCGGAGCTTCGTTTCACGGGTTTGAAAACTGGCTTAATCGGAATTCTATGTTCGGCAATATCCCTGTCGATCCCTGGCATGTCTTTGTAGGACCAAGCGAAGACGTCTTTGAATTCATTTAGGAGGTCTATGAGGTCGGCCCGTTCGGTAGAGCTCAAGGTAGTCCCTATCCTAAGTTCTTTGGGTTCTAGTTCGGTTCCTACATTGATGGGTTCGGTGTCCTCAATTACTGGTCCCCCTTCCCCTTCCCCGTAGTATTTCTGCGGCTACGTAGGGAGGTATTTCGGTCAAGTCCGGGTCTCGGTCATCCTCGTATCATCATAAACAGAATTGCACTCAAGATAACGCGAAGAGTAAGCAGAACCTGATTTATTCATATTAAGATTCGAGTAAAGTTGAAACAAAGAAGCCAACTGATCCATGGTCGGTGGCGGTAAAGGGACGATGGTGGGGCATTTCCCGAACTACGTGGCTACTTGAAAATAAGCTAGGAGAAACGAAGGGAGTGGGGATGACGACGGGAGTAGACTCTCTAATGACTTCTCTAGACTCCGACTCTGACTCCGACTCGATTCGATTCGAACTCGTCGTCTTCGGTTCTTCTTTGAACATCTCTCCTTCTCCAGTGGTGAGCTTGAAGAGTCTTCCTTGATTGTTGGTCCATTTGATTGATTTTCTCCATCCTTTCGCTTGCTTTGTGTCGATTTCGTGATCAATGCGGTGGGGTTGAAGCGATCGTCTTGAAGTATCGTAGTAATGATCTCATCTTGCGCGGCCTTAACAAATCGGTCCTCTCCAAACAAAAGGCTAATGACTTGCTCGTCTAAGCAAGGTGCTTGACGGGTTTTGACGGTAGGAACGTTTCGGAGGGATGAAGTAGCAATCGTGAAAGATCTCGATTCCGGCTAACTTCCTCTCGAGGTAATGCCAAGGTTCGGGAAATCCATGAAAGAGTTCTGAACTTCCTTCTTGAACGAAGTATCCATTCAAGGTAGGGAGATATGGCCTCATTTGGACTCCTACATACTTGCGATTTTGGACTTGGGCAAGCATTTCGAGAACTTCTTCTGTTGTGGGTTTGTACCCTAGTCCAAGTGGTATTCTTGATGAGTTGCCTTTCTTGTATGGCGCGAAGGTGTTCTTCCGAATCGGGTTCAAAGGCATTCCAGGGAAGTATCCCTGATTTTTGAGTATGTGGTTGACCACCAAGTTAGAGTAGGGATTATAGTATAAGGGTGCCAACTCACTTTCTATGACATTTACACTTTGGAAGCCCCCAAGTTCGTATATGGGATCCGCAAGGGCTTGATTATTTGATTGCTTCTCGATTATGGCCTTGATGGGTGACGAAGTGATCGTCACAACTTTGCCATTTAGTGGGATCTTGATCTTTTGATGAAGGGTGGATGTTCTTGCTTTGGAAGCATGAATCCAAGGCCTTCCCGAAGTATGTTGAATGAAGCTTCGATGTCCACTATTTGGAAGTTAACCTTTCGTTCGATTGGTCCTGTTGCTATGGTTAGGTTAGCAAGTCCTACCACTTTTCGTCGTGTACCGTCATATGCACGTACACCTTGATTTGTAGGGGTCCTGTCCGACTCTTTCATGCCTAGTTTGTATGCCGTTTTGAGGGGTATGACGTTGACCGCGGAGCCATCATCTACCAAGGTCATTGGCACATTTTTCTTTAGACGGATAGTGAGTGATGTATAGAGCAAGGTTGTGGTGGCGCCGAAAGGTGGCAAGTCTTCGTCGAGAAAGTAATAGGATTACTTAGCTTGGGTGATTCTTGGAAGACCAAGTTGACTACATCTTCAGGAGTAGAGTTATGTGCTACATTTAATTTGGCCAAAGCTTGCAGTAAAGCTTGGCGGTGTGGAAAGGAGCTTGCCACTAGTTGCCAGACTGAAAGATCAGCCTTGGTTCTTTGTAATTGCTTGAGCAAATGATCAGTGGGGTCATCTTCGTTGTCATTTGGTGTGATGACGTTGGTTGGACCGTTTTGAGTAGTGCTTTGGTATGGACGACCCGAGCGAGTTAGGTGATCCACATCTTGGTCTTCACCATTTTGGACTATTTCTTTGACTAAGGAGTTTTCAATGAGATACTCGTCTTCATCGTCATCGGCCCAAACCCCATTAACTGCAGCTAGTTCCCTCATTCTCATGATATCGCTTTCTAGTCGTATGATTTGATCGACTAATTTATCGACCACGGTGACTACTTCTTGCATAGTGGTATTTGGAGAGAAGATCAATGGTATGCGTTCTTTAGGTGTTGCATTGGGATTGCGCAAGATCATTACCATGTTTTCTAGTTCCCACACTTGCCTATCTACACTCCTTGCCCATGCGATGAAGTCGGAGATTGCAGGGGAGATAGTGGAATAAAGCTTTTCTTTCTCAATTGCATGGATTTCGTTTTCGGTGGGAGAGATGAGGTGTGAGCAATCTAAGGTAGATTCGTCACTTGTAATCACTAGAACTCCAAGAGGATTCTCAGTGTTGTTGGGCTTGCCACCCGGTGGGATTGGAAGTCGACCATCTTCAATCATATCTTGAAGCACGTGTTTCAGCTTGTAGCATTTTTCTGTGTCGTGCCCTTTGCCCCTATGGTATTCACAGTAGGAATTTTCATCCCAAAACTTGGACTTCCTTTCGGGTTCGGGAGTAGGTCCAATGGGTTGGAGTTTGCCTTGCTTCATTAGCCTTTTTAGAGCATTGGAGTATGTATCCCCAAGGTTTGTGAACTTCCTTGGTGGGCTAGTTTTCTTGGAAGGCTCGAGAAGGTTAACTTCGTCGGTCTTGCTAGTAGAGCCGTATGAACGACTTGTGGACCCTTGATATCCTCGACCTACCGTTTTGGACAAGAGTCCTTTGCGGATGTCATCTTCAATTCGTGTCCCTAACACGGTTAAGTCTTTGAAAGTCTTGATATTTTGATATCTCAAATGGTTGGCATATATGGGCTTGAGATTGTCCACGAACTTCTCCACAAGAGTGGCCTCATCCGGGCGTTCAACTAGTTGAGTACTAGTCTTCCTCCACCTACTTAGGAAGTCGGTGAATCCTTCCTTGTCATTTTGGGTAAGAACCTCTAGAGTACGCATATTGACTTGGATTTCAGCATTATCCGCATATTGTTTAGAGAACTCGATTGCGGCATCTTCCCAAGTAGCGACCTTCTTGTTATCTAAAGTGTAGAACCATTGCTTCGGGATGGTGTCAAGAGATGAAGGAAAGATCCTTAAGAACATCTCAGGTTTGATGCCTTTGATAGACATGTAGTCCTTGAAAGCTCGGATGTGGTTCAAAGGGTTCTCGTGCCCCTTGAACTTAGGGATATCCGTCATGCTAAAGTTAGTTGGCAACTTGGAATTGGCGGCTTCATACTTGCGATTGTTTTCCCTATAAATGTCATCCCCCTTAAGGTACATTAATTGTTCCTCTAGGTATTGGAGTCTTTTTTCAGCTGCAGTCGTCCCTATGATAGGATTCTCGTCTTTAGACTCGTCATCGGAAAAGCGTAGTACTTCACTTTTGAGGGGACGCAACCTTCCCTCTACATCAAAGATACGGCCTTCGATGAGCTCAAGGCGGTCATAGGTTTGGTTCTGG
This sequence comes from Silene latifolia, assembly GCF_048544455.1. Lineage (NCBI taxonomy): Eukaryota > Viridiplantae > Streptophyta > Magnoliopsida > Caryophyllales > Caryophyllaceae > Silene > Silene latifolia. The sequence continues at coordinate 78,602,661 of NC_133526.1, read as the reverse complement.
GTAATTTGCATTTGGGCTATCGCAGCTAGGATTCGATCATTACTTTCTTGAATTTGCTGGAGGTTCGTATCATCACTTGATCCGGGCATCTTGGAAACTGGATAAGAGATCGGCGACGAATCAAAACACGATCGACCATTCCATCACACTTGCTAAAAGAGGAAAAGTTTTGACTCGTGAAGTGGGTGTGTGCCACTTGTGTTGAGTGAGTTTTGAAGAAAGACAAGGTCTTTGAAAATGTGTGTCCTAGCCAACTGTAGTGTAGTTGTAGGAGTGGACTCGAGGTGAGGTTTAAAATGGGCTTGTGGCCCGAATTTTGACACGACAGACGGACAGAGTTTTGACCGGATTTTGTGCTAATTAAAGGCCCTATTTCGAAATTCTTGATTGAAATTGGGTTTTGATTTTTGAAAATTCGTCATGATTTGTTTTGAAATGGTGATCACGTAAGGTTTACATATTTATACAAGCATTATAACGGGATGCTGAGTGCATTTAGAAGGGTTTTGGTTTAAAGGGTGGGTTGCCATACCGAACCATCAAACCCGAAGTCTGTGGAGAGGCTCGTGCCAAACAAGAGTAAGGCCGATTCCTAGTCCATTTCCTCAAGTAGTGAAGGCCCTTGATACAAACAAGAGTAAGCATCATGGTATGGATGACGTCAATCGCTATCCATCTTTAGGCCCAAATAAGAATTAGGACCGTTTAGACGGGACGATTGGTCGAATGGGTTGGGTTGGGCCTAGGAAGGCCGAATTAAACGGTCTAGGAAGACCGAGTTATGAAAACCGACAATTGTCTTGTACAAAACTTATTCCCTAACCTTGTTCAAGTTTCACCCTTAGCTACACGTAAGTGTATATCCCCAGCGGAGTCGCCAAACTGTGGACAGCGGGCCGCCCACGGGGGCGCTTGGTGAAGGGGCTCGAAAACAAGCGTTTGCATTTTGTATGGAGTCGCCACCAATTTTTATGGGAAATTGGAACCGTTCGAATACCTCGTGCCATGTCAAGACACAAAGTAGTGACATGAACACTAAGCAATCGTTACCCTTAGCATTCTATGTCTAGAATGACTCTCGTTGATGCCAATGAACACGGGTGCTCACGGAGATCTGGAGTAAGGGGTGAGGGTACGTATTAGGAAGCTCTTTTGATCGAACACCTAATCCCGCCCTCCTCGATAGCGGCCTCTACTAATGATTAGGGAAGTTATTCGTACTTGATATATCGTCGGCTATATGCATGCAATGCAACATCCATAGATTAATCCTAGCATGTGAGAATTAATACTAAGTCGGTTGACATGTAATTAGCAAACAATTGGGTCGAAGTTGAGATTTAATGCTCATTTACATGTGAAGACATACAAATGATACAAAATACAATAATAATAAATATAAATTACAATAATTACATTGGAATAGGCGATTTATGTCGGAAATACCTTTAAAACGGATAATTTGGGAAAAGAAATAAGAGAATAAAACAAATAAATTACGACAGAAATTAGCGTGATAATACAGATATTAGTTGATTAATACGTAGCTAATTAAACTAGGTCAAGGCAGAACAGGGGTTCAGGGACAGAATTCACCCTGGAACAGGCGCAGCAGGCACTGCGCCCTTTGGAAGAGGCGCAGCAGTTGCTGCGTCTGTTCCAAGGGTGAGTTCTGGCTGTGAAGCCGGAACTGCAAACCGTTAATGTTATTTGTTAATTTTAAGGATTGATTTCGATATTAGACTCGAATGAAAGTGATTAATGAATTATTTACATATGATTGAGGTCATAAAACAGTAAAACATGGATGAGACGGAAACAAGACAGATTAATTACGTGAAGGGTCGATGTTAATGAATGATTAATTAAACTAACTAACTAAACGAATTAGACTAAACATGATGAACGACGACGGATTAATGAACAAACAGGTGAAAACATACCAACGATGAATCCCAGAAACCCAACATGAACGAATTGAATCCCTAAAACTCGAATTGAATTTAATGACGAAAACCCGCAAATATTGATTATTTGGGATTTGAGTCGGATTTATGACGATTTAAACATGTTAATGATGATGGTTAATATACATATGAATTATTAAACTATCATGTGAACGAATTAACAGACGAACAAAACAAAAGAAATAAATTTGATACGAATTACAGAGGACGGAGGAAGAAGAAAAGAAGCAGGAACTGCGGCAGCCTCACGAAGAGGCGCAGCAGGTGCTGCACTCCTTCGAAGAGGCGCAGCGGTTGCTGCGTCTTTTCTCGACGTCTGTCTACTGGAAATCCGCAAAAAAGGTTTTAAAGACGGTTTTAGAAATCGGTTTTAATGAGGTACTTTCGACATAAACCTTACAATTGTTATACAATAATTAAAATACAATAAATAAAAGAGATTATACACCCTCAGACTTACATGTTGACGGAACGAGATGAACTAAGAAGATCGATTAGTGAATGCTCGACGCGAATGCAAGGAAAGAGTGCCCTCGTAAGAGGAAAACGATTTAACAAGTTGATTAATTAGATTGATTGAGTGTAGTGGTCAAATTGGTCGGTCATGCAAACGGGGAGGCTGGTACCCGGAAAGATCCGAGCTTACGTGGTCGGAAGTCCAAGCACGTAGGCGCCAGTTAGTAAGAACGAAGTCTAGAATGCAAAGGGAGAAGAGAAGGGCGGACACTCGCGTGAGAAATATGAGGAACGAAAGCTCCTATTTATACTAATCACGTGAAGAAATAGGGTTTCGGAGACTCTTTGGAAGTGAATCTCGGAAAGATATAAAAAAGATACGTAAATCATGTAAAGAAGGGCCTGGGAAGAGGTGCAGCAGCCACTGCGTCTCTTGGAAGAGCGCGCAAAGACTGCGTTGCGTCTATTCCCAGGAGGTTTCCTCCTGCTTAAGAAAGATTTCCGTGTTTAAGTTATGGTAGGACGGAATTAATTCGATTATCTTTAATATCTTATGAAAATATTACGGGATATTATTTGCCAAAAGATAAAATTTGAGAAATATGGAATAGAAATATCCGGAACATTCCAGAACATTCTGACTCGGGATTTAACAATTATCAGAAAATGGAGACGGTTTTTGACCCGGACTCCGAATGTACTCTAATTACTGCCAAAACGACCGTATCGGGACGTAGATGACTTTTAAGAGGTTGACATTAATATTTGAGCAATCACATGACGATAATCTTACGAACTGTCACAAATCGTTCCGCGTATCAAACATGCGGCCCAATCATCACCGGGTGGTTTGCGAGGGGTGCAGAAACGAGGTGTCTACAAACGGTCCCCGATTCGACATGCGGCAGAACAGTCCGCATCCAAGACTCGAAGACAGATCGGAAATCGAGAACCCACAATCGGCAGGACAGTCCGAAAGAGGTGGAAGATATGAGCTAAACCCACAATCGGCAGGACAGTCCGAAAGAGGCGTAAAGATTAGTCAAGCAATACGGTATAGCATAAAGGCATTATAAAAACGGGTACGACTCAACCAAGCGATACGAATCAACTTGGACAGATACTACTACATATAATGAACCGATGATAATCCAAGTGGGACATTTCATACCAAATCTTAATCACGAATATGAATAAGTAACTCATTTCTTCAATATTTGTCACTTGAATAAAAATGTAAATAAACGGAGATGAACCATTTATAATAAGCAAAACAAGCATTCAATTATAAATGACTCAAATGTAAGATAAACCATTTACTACTCACAAGGCATGAATAATTAATTTAGTCTCATATTAAACTGAAAACACGTCATTTTATATATAATTGAGATAATTAAATAATGCATTCCACAATTATAAATCATGTGAGGAAAATATACAAATAAACGATATTTAACGAATTAAGTTATGTGAAATACGAGACGGTTATTTAATCATATTTTAATTAAACCAAACTAGCGCCAAACCAATTTATAAACATGACTAGCCCAAATTACCAAATATAGCTAGCCCATTTACTAAAATCAAATGAGCCCAACAAACTAAATATGTGAAAGCACGATATTAACGAACTATCGTTATATAAAATACGAGACGGAAATTAAATAATTTCCAAAGACCGAATTTGTGCCAAGGGCAAACTAATACCACGACACAAGAGGAACCTCTTTTGGGCAACCCTTACATGCCTCAACAACTACCCAAACAGACTACCGTGAGCCGCCCAAGGACAGGTCGTGGACAGCCCGTTGCAGTCCCCAAAACCGTGTCAATCCACCACCATTCCCTGTTCAAAACAAAGCCAAAGGGCTACACAAGACCGTACTACTGGGCATTAAAACAAAGCTCAAGTAATCCTAAACTGAGTCAAAACAGTCCCGTTTCCACACAGCTCTCAGACGGAGTTTAGGACAGGAATGAAACAAGGCGAAACGCAACTAAATCCCGAATAATAACCTTCTTATATACCCTAGCCATACTCAGGACTGTCATGAAAAACGGGTTGTTGAAGCCGCATAAAATCGGGTCTTAGAAGTTTGTTTCAGACGGTCAGACCCAACTCAAGTGTTCCCTCGCAGGTAGTATTGGGACGAAATTTGCACGACTCAAAGGAAATGGCACTAACGGTTTCAGCCATAGACAGACCAGGAACAAACAGCAGGGAAAAGCATGTACACACGACAAGGAAATTCGCGGACCAGCTACGCAACACATTTTAATCGACTACACATGAACCCAAACCGTTAAAGCCGGCAAACGACCATGTAGACTAACCTCAAGCATTACGAAATCGACTCGATGTATGAGGAACACATTAAAGAAACAAACTTTACGATAAATAAGGAATAGCCGAGTAAGAAAGGGCGAAAATATTAACTTATTGTCGAGTAACCTATCACCATTACCTTATAACTTCCTCAACGAGCACGATTTCCGACTCAAACTGCTCCGGGTCTTCAAATCCTTCATCAGAGAGCAATAAAAACAGATAAAGAAGCTAAAAGACGATACTTTTATAAGACGGCGAAAGACGAAACCACCACAAGAACGAGACTTTCTTACCTAGAAAGAAGGAGGAAGGGACGAGGAAGCTAATGGTACAAAAATAATGGAGTTTGGTTGAGAAATAAGGGAGGAAATGGGGGATGAGAATGACGGAATGGAGTAGTTGTTTTGGTTGCTGCTGCTGTTTCGTTGTTGTTGCTTTTTGTTTGTGGTTGCAGGAAGAAGAAGAGAAATAAAAGAGGGGCTGTGGGGACGCGTCAAACACACAACAACAATATTACCATATGATAAATAATAATATTAGTAATATATATATATATATAATATATAATAATAATATATAAGATATTTAAAAGTAGAGTGTAAGAGGTAGGTGAGCATGTTGTCGATTTCTGGTTGGTCCGGGTTAAAGCAGGTACAAAGTGAAATGTGACGGTCTATAGCTAGACGGAATAATGTCTCGAGTCTATATTGACTTAAGACGGAAATATCATCATTATTCTCACTATTATTACTATCCGACTGAAATACTTATTTTATATAAACAAGCTCATAGAAATATAGTTTTTTTATAAAAATCATGTTTAAAAATAAAAATTAATTAAATTAAATAATTTAAAATATAAATAAAACAATAGAATGGTCAATTTAATTATAAATGTTAAAAAGGGAAAATTCGCAGGTGTTACAATCACCCCACCTTTTAAAAAGTTTCGTCCTCGAAACTTGAAAATAGAAAATGAAAGGTTATAAAGATAAAACTGGACTTTTTGAAATCGACAACTAACATTGAAAGACTACTTATAGTAAGAACTAAAATTCTTTTAAAACTTTCAAGTAGAATTTTCTGACAGAACCAGATTCTCATCAAAGGAACGGAAGTGCTCTCGTTGCGCATTCAAGAACATCACATTCCAAATCAAAGATAAGGTCAAAAAGCAAATCATTTGTATAAATCAAAAATCAAAATACTTTCAAAAACATTAATGAAGAGTTTTCAGAAGTATTGATAGGCTTTCGCACACCTATGCAAAGATAAAATTCCCTAAACACAAATTAATGTAGCAATAGGGGTCGAACACAAGGAAACGGGAATTACTTCGTGAATTGTTATGGGTTGATTTTTATCAAGGTCGATTACGATTTGGGTTGGTTTTATTATTTGGTGATTAATAACAATAATGATATAAATTATATAATAAAATAGAGTCTAAGGGGTTCGGGTCACACATGCAAAGGTAAACATATGATTATGATAAATTCGGTACTAATAACATTGTCAATGGCTTAGGCTTAAAGATACCCACCTTGCGGCATTAGCATCAACCATAGACCGGGTCCTAGAGAAACTCTCGTCCATGACTAGGTCGTCCTACTATACATGTTTAGTCTAATTCAATTCCGTGCCTCTCGACTTATAGAACGAATAAACAAACTTAATCAAATGAATAGGGCCCTAAACAAAGATTAAACATTGTGGCACAAGCATGTGATAGAAGCAATATGAACAATATTATTATTAACTTATTTTATCATGTTTATATATTAAATTTATGCATGGCTTCCCTAGCCCTTAGACTAGGAAATTTAGCTACTCATACTAAAATGTAAATTGCAAACTAAATTAAGAGAAATGGTGAACATAATTGTATGATTTATATAAACTAATTGATTTAACATGTGGAAGAATTAAACTAAAGTAATCTAAAAAAATTATTTAATTATAAACTATGTATAAACTGAAATAGAAATGTAGAGATATAAACTATAAGTAGAAATACCTTAAAAGTAGAGAACTTGTATGGAAGAACAATGTATAACCAAAAGCTTGAAATAACTTAGAACCAAATGTTTAAAGAACTACAAGATTAACTAATTTGTAAACTAATATGAAAACTATTGAGAGAAATATAATGCTTAAGGCTATTGTAAACTAAACTTGGACGTAAAAATTGGATGCCAAAAGCTTTGGAACATCTCTCCTATTTATAGGAGAGGAGAGCATAACGTAAACCATCAAGATGACTGTGGCCCTGATCGGGGTTGCATGGCCCCGATCGGGGTCGTGTGTCTCCGGGTATTTTCTCTTAATTCCTCTCTTAATTGCGTGAGGAATCCAAAGTTTATACTTTAATGCTCCTTAATCACCCGAGTAAATGCCTCATCTATGATCTTTAGAGCTCCCAAAAAGCATCCTAAGCATGTTGGAATCTTATGCTTTCCACCTTGACTTGGATTTGATCATTGGGCCTTGACTTTGGTTGTTGTCAACATTTGCACTATACATAATAATCCATCAATTTCTCCATGCAAAACCCAATCCAATGCTCCATGCTTAGTCCAACACTTGGTCTTGTTTAGCTTAATGAACTTAGTGTATTAAATGATAGGAAAAAGCCTCTAAATGCTTAGATTCCTACAAAAACATGTTGAGACAAGCAAATACACTAGAACAACAAATATTAGCTTATGACACTATGATAAGTACTAAATAACAAATAAAATGGAGCTAATATAGGGGATGAAAGTATATAAAATATGCACTTATCAAACTCCCCCAAGCTAAACCCTTGCTTGTCCTCAAGCAAGAAACCAAATCCCATCAATTGCAATATCCAAACAAGCTAAGCATAATGATTTTGAAACCCGAAACAACATGGGCAAGGAATAAAGCAAAGCATGGTTGAGATTTACATGACGGCGTAGCATAGAAAACTTTGAATGAACCTTTAAGCTCTTGCGTGATTTTTTGACTTATGGACTCTCACGGGGCACTCAACTCTTTTTATGTGAAAGGACAATTTTTGTGAATAAACACTCAACTATCCTCAACTTATAACAATGTGCCCGCAATCTAATATGGTAAACATGTCAAAACTAGCAAGCAAAGGTAATCACATGTAAGCATGACAAAGAAGCCAAATGGGTAGGAAGAAGGCAAATAAACATGGGTAAGAAGGGGGAACAAATGAATTATGGATTGTGGAGCTAATGTCAAGCTAGCAACAACCAAATGTAAGGATGCTCAATCCCAATTCCAACCCAATTTTGCAATTCAAACCATGAGAAAATCCTCCAAAATATATGAATAATGCTTGAGAATTTTTCACATCTTTTCTTCTTCTCTTTTTCTTTTCTTTCTTTTCTTTTTTTCTCATGCTTTTTCTCATTCATTCATTTTTTTTCATATTCATTTTTTTCATTTTCTTTCATTTTCCAATTTCATCACTTCAACTTTTTCATTTTTTTCCTCTTCTTTTTCTTTCTTGAGCATTAAGACCAAGCTCACATGACTACAAACAACCAAATATATCCCAATGAGCACCCAAACACTATCCAACTAAGCTACTAGCTGAACAAGGGTAGGCAATTTCAATGATGTAGCTAAGGATAAATTTTCATATTCATTTTTTTCATTTTCTTTCATTTTCCAATTTCATCACTTCAACTTTTTCATTTTTTTCCTCTTCTTTTTCTTTCTTGAGCATTAAGACCAAGCTCACATGACTACAAACAACCAAATATATCCCAATGAGCACCCAAACACTATCCAACTAAGCTACTAGCTCAACAAGGGTAGGCAATTTCAATGATGTAGCTAAGGATAAATTTTGTGAATGGGTCAAAAAGGCTAAAATATCATGTGAATGGCTCCAAAATGCTAAAACAAATGAATGCATGCTTACCAAGAAATGACATGAAGACCATACTTGTGTGTTTTGATGTAACACACATTATAAGGAGACACCTACACTCACCTAAGTGAGACCAAATAAAGATGAAATGGCCTTAAAGGAGGTTCTACCTTATCAATTTTGTAGCTTGCCACAAGTCAAGATCAAGCCTATTCGGTTCATTCTCCATCTCCCACCTACTATGTCAAGACATCCCCATGTAGCTAATATCCTAACATGAAAGAATAAATCATTAGCAATAAGCCAATATTAGGATAAGCAAAGAGGAAAGTAGGTTACAAGCAAGCACAAAGCAAAAATTTCTCTCAAAAATTTTCAAAATTTCTACACTACATGCAAACTATGCTATATGCAAATGCAATATCTTCCCCCCAAGCTAAACATCACATTGTCCTCAATGTGCCAACTATCCAAATCACCCAATCAAACCATAAAAACGGCTCAAAGCACAAAGCAAGGACTAGAGGTTATGTCTAATGGGTTGCAAGATCTAAACTAATATGCAAAGCAATTAAAAACTTACTCGACTTGCTAAACTCTCCCAAGCTAGCATGAATTCGGGGGGAGATGTAGATGTTTCTTTGTGACCAAAGTGAAAAATAGTGAAGAAAAATGGTAGAGAAAGAGAATGGAGGTACCATCGGGTTTATATAAGAATGATAAAACGATTTACTCATCACCCGCATAAGAAAGAAAGGCCAAAATTTCACAGAACCACGACCCCGATCGGGGCCACCAACCCCGATCGGGGTTGACCTCCTCTTCAGGTTTTGCCTCTTTTCCGCGTTGATGTAATTTCCTTCTCTTTTTTGAAAACCACGTCCCCGAACGGGGTTGTTGCATGGGGAAGCGTGCCATGTTCACTTCTAAACCTCATTTCTTCATTTTCACCTAAAAAATCACAAAAAGAAACATCATCAAGTCGAACAATTTATTACTAATCTACGAAAAACAATAAATTGCAGAAAATTAAAAACGAAAATAAATAAAAGCAATAAAAGGCTTGGGTTGCCTCCCAAGAAGTGCTGGTTTAACGTCCCGCACGACGTAAGAAGCTAATTGATTCAAGTTTTGTTCTTGAGCTTGCCACCAACCAAACTCCATGTCATAGCTCCTTTAGCATTTCGCAACCATTTGAAATTTTTCAAATAAAATTTCCCTTTCTTCTTTTTGACACTCTTAGCATTAGCGTCCTTAGCATCATCACCTACAAAGCAAACAACACCCATATCGTCCTCCAACGGATCCGTTAGTGAGGATCCAAGCGTAGTAGAGGCATAAGAAGAGTCCACAGTGCTAAGTAAATAACAAGACTCTTGTAACATTGGGCTTCTAATGGTATTGTTTTTGCTAAAGGAAACCCGGTCATCACCCACTTCCAATGTCAACCTCCCATTTTTCACATCAATTAACGCACCCGTGGTGTGTAAAAATGGCCTACCCAATATAATTGGGGTTTGTGAGTCCTCGGCCATATCGAGTATGAGGAAGTCAACGGGTATGAAAAACTTGCCAACTTTGACGGGTACGTCTTCTAAGACACCTAAAGGTCGCTTTAAAGAATGGTCCGCCATTTGCAATGTTGTACTTGTGCATTTTAAAGCACCCATGTTAAGTTTTTCATAAAGAGAATAGGGCATGACACTCACACTAGCACCTAGGTCGCAAAGGGCCTTATCAACGGTATATGTGCCTATAGTGCAAGGAATAGAATAGCTACCGGGGTCCTTAAGTTTCGGGGGAGACTTGTTTTGTAAGAGTGCACTACACTCTTCGGTGAAAGTAATGGTCTCAACCTCATTGAAGGATCGCTTATTTGAGAGGATTTCCTTCATAAACTTTGCGTAGGAGGGGACTTGGGTAATCAATTCCATAAACGGGATGGTGACTTGCAAATTCTTACAAACTTCCAAAAATTTAGCAAACTTACCTTCCTCCTTGTGCTTTGCTAGAAGATGGGGAAATGGTATTTGAACAACTTCTTTGGGAGGAGCATCCTCCACATCTTTCACTATCTCTTTGGGAATACTCACCTTGTTTGAAACGGCATCACTCTCCTTAACATTGGGAGAGATTTCTTCAATAACCACCTCATCACTTTCTTTTGGCATTGGAGACCCAACATCTTTGGCATCAAGCTTGCTCTTCCTCTTTAGCATCAACAATCGATGAGGAAACGGCACACGATCTTTAACAATAGGCTCTTCACTAGCCTTCTTTTTGTCATCTCCCCCAAGCTTAGCCTTTTTAACAACCACCTCTTCATCCAAAGTCATGGATGGCCCATCATAGCTTGAACCACTTCTCAAGGAAATAGAATTAGCGGTTTCATGTGGTTGCTCACCTTGGGGAGGTAGTTGACCATTCTTCCTTTGAGAATTAGAAGCGGCTAATTGAGCCACTTGTTGTTCCAACATTTTGACCGCGGCACTATGAGCTTGATCATTCTTTTGAATTTGAGCCAACAATTCCCTTTGCATTTGGATTATCATGCCCTCGAGCTTACCAACTCCTTGATTGTTTTGTTGGCCATTTTGTGGTGGATTTTGTTGGTAATTGTTTTGTGGGGGCCTTTGTTGATTTTGATAACCCGGTGGAGGGATATACTTTTGTTGTTGAGGGACATAGGCATTTTGTTGTGGTGGGGGTTGAGGGTTAAGCACATTATTGCTAGTGTAAGACAAGTTTGGATGAAATTTTGAATTCGGGTTATATGTGTTGGAAAATGTACCCGGTGGATATGAACTTTGTCTTAGAGCTTGAAAAGCATTTACCTCCTCCATAGGAGCTCGGCAATGAGCGGCATAGTGGCCTGCACCTCCACAACCGTCACAAACAATTATTTGGCTCGTTGAAGACACAACATTGAGTTGTTGAATGGAATCCTTAGCATCTCTCTCCGCCAATTGTTGTTGGAGTAAGGCAATTTGAGCTAGCAAGACGGAGTTGTTAGAGGATTCTTCTTTACTTTTGGATGGCACAACTCGGGAATTGACATATTGGGCATCGTGGATCGCCATAGATTCGATCGTGGAATGAGCAAGATCGGTGTCAATTTGATCAAACCGCCCATTGTTGGCGGAATCAAGAATCCTTCGGGACTCGGCACAACATCCATTGTAGAATGTTATTGCTAGAAACCAATCATCTATCCCATGATGTGGGCATTGCCTTTGCAACTCCTTGTACCTCTCCCAAGCTTCATATAAGCTCTCAAGAGCTTGTTGACGGAATCCGGTAATTTGGCTCCTCAAAGTTTGAGTTTTCTCCGGTGGAAAAAACTTTTGATAAAACCAAGAGCCAATGTCTCCCAATTGGTGATTCCCAAGGTGGTGCGGTCAAGGCTATTGATCCAAAGCTTGGCCTTGTCCTTCAAAGAGAAAGGGAAAAGTATTTCCCTTATTTGGGCTTGGGTGACGCCCGTTTGACGGATCATGGAGCAATAGTCACAAACGTTTTGCACATGCAAATTGGGATGCTCCAAAGGACTTCCTCCAAATTGCTTCCTCTCCACAAGGCTAATAAAAGCCGGTTTGATCTCGAAGTCCGGCGCGGTGATTTGAGTAGTGGTGATACCGGCCGGTAGCATGGCCGCGGTGGGCTTTGAGTGATTGGAAAGTCTCACCATCTTTTTGGTAGTAGATGATGGTGGAGATGATGAACAAGAAACCTCCTCCTCTTCAAGGGCTTCTAGATCGTCTAAGTAAGACTTTCTAGCACTTTCAACTTGTACGGGAGAAGTGGCTTCTTTCACTTCCTTCCAAAAACGTCGTCTTCTCCTAAAGGTTTTCTCGGGCTTGGAATCCGGTGAAAGCAATTCTCCACTACGAGAGGACCTGGGCATAAGACAACAATTTCTAGGAAAATGATAAGTAACGGTCTCAAGGAACAAGTGTTCCTCAAGACAAAACAAAAACAAGATAAAAATCGACAATTCAAAATGCAATAAAACCGTTTCCCCGGCAACGGCGCCAAAATTTGATAGGCTTTCGCACACCTATGCAAAGATAAAATTCCCTAAACACAAATTAATGTAGCAATAGGGGTCGAACACAAGGAAACGGGAATTACTTCGTGAATTGTTATGGGTAGATTTTTATCAAGGTCGATTACGATTTGGGTTGGTTTGATTGTTTGGTGATTAATAACAATAATGATATAAATTATATAATAAAATAGAGTCTAAGGGGTTCGGGTCACGCATGCAAAGGTAAATATATGATTATGATAAATTCGGTACTAATAACATTGTCAATTGCTTAGGCTTAAAGATACCCACCTTGCGGCATTAGCATCAACCATAGACCGGGTCCTAGAGAAACTCTCGTCCATGACTAGGTCGTCCTACTATACATGCTTAGTCTAATTCAATTCCGTGCCTCTCGACTTATAGAACGAATAAACAAACTTAATCAAATGAATAGGGCCCTAAACAAAGATTAAACATTGTGGCACAAGCATGTGATAGAAGCAATATGAACAATATTATTATTAACTTATTTTATCATGTTTATATATTAAATTTATGCATGGCTTCCCTAGCCCTTAGACTAGGAAATTTAGCTACTCATACTAAAATGTAAATTGCAAACTAAATTAAGAGAAATGGTGAACATAATTGTATGATTTATATAAACTAATTGATTTAACATGTGGAAGAATTAAACTAAAGTAATCTAAACAAATTATTTAATTATAAACTATGTATAAACTGAAATAGAAATGTAGAGATATAAACTATAAGTAGAAATACCTTAAAAGTAGAGAACTTGTATGGAAGAACAATGTATAACCAAAAGCTTGAAATAACTTAGAACCAAATGTTTGAAGAACTACAAGATTAACTAATTTGTAAACTAATATGAAAACTATTGAGAGAAATATAATGCTTAAGGCTATTGTAAACTAAACTTGGACGTAAAAATTGGATGCCAAAAGCTTTGGAACACCTCTCCTATTTATAGGAGAGGAGAGCATAACGTAAACCATCAAGATGACTGTGGCCCCGATCGGGGTTGCATGGCCCCGATCGGGGTCGTGTGTCTCCGGGTATTTTCTCTTAATTCCTCTCTTAATTGCGTGAGGAATCCAAAGTTTATACTTTAATGCTCCTTAATCACCCGGGTAAATGCCTCATCTATGATCTTTAGAACTCCCAAAAAGCATCCTAAGCATGTTGGAATCTTATGCTTTCCACCTTGACTTAGATTTGATCATTGGGCCTTGACTTTGGTTGTTGTCAACATTTGCACTATACATAATAATCCATCAATTTCTCCATGCAAAACCCAATTCAATGCTCCATGCTTAGTCCAACACTTGGTCTTGTTTAGCTTAATGAACTTAGTGTATAAAATGATAGGAAAAAGCCTCTAAATGCTTAGATTCCTACAAAAACATGTTAAGACAAGCAAATACACTAGAACAACAAATATTAGCTTATGACACTATGATAAGTGCTAAATAACAAATAAAATGGAGCTAATATAGGGGATGAAAGTATATAAAATATGCACTTATCAAGTATAAGTCTCATTTATGGAACGAAATTGCTCTTGTTGTGCACACAAGAACGCTAGCTTTCCAAGTCAAAGACAAATTTAAAACAAAAATCACTCGCCGACAAGCGTAGAACAAGTTATTAAACATCTCTAATAACGAGTTCTAACATCCGATCAACGTTAGAATCAAAAGAAAAGGTAATCCACTCAAATTCGCTTTTGCAAAAGCCAAAATAGAAATAAAGATTTCAGTTTTAAACTCAAAAGGGAGTCAAATTCCTGAAAACATAATATTAAACTTTGACAAAGAAATCATAAATAGATCAAAGTTAACAAAAATTGGATAAAATTTAAAGAAATCTCGGGTTTAGCAATTAAAATCATGATAAATAATTTTACACTCAAAGAACAGATAGAGAACTAAATCAAATTTTCATTTTCGAACCTTTTAAAATAGGTAAGGTTTTGTAAAAATAATACAAATTTTTAACAATGAACCAAAAATCATAAATTTAAACGTTTAGAAATTGTACGAAAAGGAAAGAACTTAGATATCATAAATGCAAAGTACGCTAAGAGATTTCAAACTTAATTAATCAAAAGAACTATGATGAACTTCCTAGGGATAAGAATCGAAGTCAGGTCAACAAGGATGTCAAAGATAGAGTTTCACAGGTTACGAGTACCAAACTTAAAGGAGGAGCATGATGAAGCGAGGAAGAGAGGTATGAACGGTAATGCTTATGGTCAAAGAAGAAAGGAAATTAGACAAGAAGGAAATGCCAGGTACTCAAATCTCAAACAACAACATTATCCTGAACGGTTCCGAAAACTTCCTAACAACAAGACTTATAACTACATCACTCCCAAGGATTTCCTCAAAACACTTATGTCACTTCATCCTAAGTCATTCCATGAAACAAGGTACTTCACAATAAGTGTGATTTCACCACTCCAAATCCTCAAACATCTACAAACAACCTCCACGAGATCAAGGTCAAAGCTTCTAACAAAGCTATACTCATATCCAACTAGTGTCGACCATGAGTTTCTCAATATGGTAAAACTCTCAATAAAAAAATCCAAATTCAAAAGTTCTTTTGCATATTCTATCATCCCAAAAATATCTTGTTATACTCTCGAAACCTAAAGCATAGATGGTGACATTCTCAGATTACGAGACAACCACCCAAAACCTCTAACTCATCTGAGCTGAACATCTATCGATCCTAACTTATAATTACATCCCAAAGAACTTTGGCTACTAATCCTCATAACCGCAAAGTGAATGCCCAAATGTGATTCCAAAACTAACGACAACTCTTGCCTAACATGGTTCTTATGTAATTATCACAACACTCACAAAAATATACCGACTATGCTAACCTCAAGCTCAACTCAAACTTCCAAGTAACACTTTCATCACCAACGGCCAACACGTCCTAGAGGTGTTTCCTTCCAAGCTCTCATCATAGACTCTACTCCATGTCAAAGCCCCAAGCAACAATACTCGGGTTACCAAATTCTCAAATTCCAAGTATAAACAACAAGGCCAAGTTCTATAACTTTAGTAACATATGCAACTCACACTTTACAACACTAATAATTCCATTAATTCAAGCACACTCACTTCATGTCAACCAACTAAGAAACATCCAGGTATGTCCTACTACACTAGCTAAGTCTTTCTAACATCACAACCCCTCAAAGCTAGGGTTATTGGACAACCACAAACAAACTCCATAAAGCCAAATTATCCAACCAATGTTAACATCCCACAAAAGAAAGAGAACTATAAAAAGGCGTTGAGGGAGGATAAGCAAGGAACAAAGGACAAGTTTGGGGGTATAAGAGTAGCTTCCAAGGAAAAGAAAAGAGGAGAGTTTAGAAGAAGGATAAGCACCAAGAGATAAATAATGAGGCGAGGTACACAAAGAATGAGAAACAACTTCGAGGAAGTAGAATCATTCTTCAAGGTTGAACAAATCTTCAATCCTCGGTAATAGGCACCAAATCTTGATCTTCATATAGGTAAGCTCACGGTCATTGATCCAAGGGTACAAAAATAATTGACAATCAACAAACCATGTTAGAACCTAACAAAGATCAAACACAATACAGACTACCACCTTAGGTCCTTAAGCCTACCCATCTCTCATTTGTTATTCAAGGTCAAGTTCAAATTTAAATTTGGGGTACACGTGTGTGCGTCGGGAGCAACATAGGCTCTGATACCAACTGTGACACCCCGCGATAACGCGGAAAATATAACTTATAAATTCAAACGGAAATTAGGGAATTTTTGAAACTTTTAAAGTTTAAAGAACGGGTTCATTAAAATACAAAACACAAATAAAAAATGCGGAAATAAAATTTAACTTATACAAACGTGATAGCCAAGGTGAGGGAAAATATATCCCTCGAATGACAATACAGTAAAAGGTGAGTCTACACAATCCTAATAAACCAACTACTAGGTCAAAGTGCTCGCTAACTCACACATGTCTTCACCCCATTAATGCACCACTAATACCTGTCATTCATGTAAACATGAACGCCACAGTCAGTGGGGAGTAACTCAAGGTTCTCCCAGCCACAAAATGCCGAAACGGACTTAACAAAGAACTAAAAAAGGTAAGTCATGTAAAGTACTTACAAAAGGTATGAATATCAAGTTTATATTTAAACATGGCAATTAAATAAGATAGAATGAGATAGATCAACATTAGCATAATAAAGATTCAACTAATCATGTGAGACAATTAAATAGTATGAAAGACAAGAATACGGTCATTTATAAAAAAAAAAAAAAAAAAGCACGCATTTCAAGGAAATACAACATAGATATGAGATCAGAATCCGAATAATGTGAAGCAGTTAAGTAAGGGATCAATCAATGTAAAATTACAAGGATAGAAACTGTAGCCATTACTTGGAAAACCACTAGCAAACATTGCACGGGACGTGGCTACTAATGTCACATTCATACTTATGGCTTGCATCTCACCATAAGAACGGATGGGAGCATCAATCCCGACGATCATATCGCAACTAGAGGGATTATAGCTCACCCCTAGTATCCGATATGACCAAGACAAACAGCACAAGGCATAACTCTTACCTTGAAAGACAAATACCAATATCTATAACAAAGCAAGACATTTACTACTCATATATCAAAATATAATTCCCCTGGTGGAAGATATGAGCTAAACCCACAATCGGCAGGACAGTCCGAAAGAGGCGTAAAGATAAGTCAAGCAATACGGTATAGCATAAAGGCATTATAAAACGGGTACGACTCAACCAAGCGATACGAATCAACTTGGACAGAGACTACTACATATAATGAACCGATGATAATCCAAGTGGGACATTTCATACCAAATCTTAATCACGAATATGAATAAGTAACCCATTTCTTCAATATTTGTCACTTGAATAAAAATGTAAACAAACGGAGATGAATCATTTATAATAAGCAAAACAAGCATTCAATTATAAATGACTCAAATGTAAGATAAACCATTTACTACTCACAAGTCATGAATAATTAATTTAGTCTCATATTAAACTGAAAACACGTCATTTCATATATAATTGAGATAATTAAATAATGCATTCCACAATTATAAATCATGTGAGGAAAATATACAATTAAACGATATTTAACGAATTAAGTTATGTGAAATACGAGACGGTTATTTAATCATATTTTAATTAAACCAAACTAGCGCCAAACCAATTTATAAACATGACTTGCCCAAATTACCAAATATAGCTAGCACATTTACTAAAATCAAATGAGCCCAACAAACTAAATATGTGAAAGCACGATGTTAACGAACTATCGTTATATAAAATACGAGACGGAAATTAAATAATATCCAAAGACCGAATTTGCGCCAAGGGCAAACTAATACCAGGACACAAGAGGAACCGCTTTTGGGCAACCCTTCCATGCCTCAAAAACTACCCAAACAGACTACTGTGAGCCGCCCAAGGACAGGCCATGGACAGCCCGTTGCAGTCCCCAAAACCGTGTCAATCCACCACCATTCCCTGTTCAAAACAGAGCCAAAGGGCTACACAAGACCGTACTACTGGGCATTAAAACAGAGGTCAAGTAATCCTAAACTGAGTCAAAACAGTCCTGTTTCCACACAGCTCTCAGACGGAGTTTAGGACAGGAATGAAACAACGCGAAACGCAACTAAATCCCGAATAATAACCTTCTTATATACCCTAACCATACTCAGGACTGTCATGAAAAACGGGTTGTTGAAGCCGCATAAAACCGGGTCTTAGAAGTTTGTTTCAGACGGTCAGACCCAACTCAAGTATTCCCTCGCAGGTAGTATTGGGACGAAATTTGCACGACTCAAAGGAAATGGCACTAACGGTTTCAGCCATAGACAGACCAGGAACAAACAGCAGGGAAAAGCATGTACACACGACAAGGAAATTCGCAGACCAGCTACGCAACACATTTTAATCGACTACACATGAACCCAAACCGTTAAAGCCGGCAAACGACCATGTAGACTAACCTCAAGCATTACGAAATCGACTCGATGGATGAGGAACACATTAAAGAAACAAACTTTACGATAAATAAGGAATAGACGAGTAAGAAAGGGCAAAAATATCGACTCATTGTCGAGTAACCTATCACCGTTACCTTATAATTTCCTCAACGAGCACGATTTCCGACTCAAACTGCTCCGGGTCTTCAAATCCTTCATCAGAGAGCAAGAAAAACGGATAAAGAAGCTAAAAGACGATACTTTAATAAGACGGCAAAAGACGAAACCATCACAAGAATGAGACTTTCTTACCTAGAAAGAAGGAGGAAGGGACGAGGAAGCTAATGGTACAAAAATAATGGAGTTTGGTTGAGAAATAAGGGAGGAAATGGGGGATGAGAATGACGGAATGGAGTAGTTGTTTTGGTTGTTGCTGCTGTTTCGTTGTTGTTGCTTTTTGTTTGTGGTTGCAGGAAGAAGAAGAGAAATAAAAGAGGGGGTGTGGGGACGCGTCAAACACACAACAACAATATTACCATATGATAAATAATAATATTAGTAATATATATATATATATATATATATATAATAATAATAATATATAAGATATTTAAAAGTAGAGTGTAAGAGGTAGGTGAGCATGTTGTCGATTTCTGGTTGGTACGGGTTAAAGCAGGTACAAAGTGAAATGTGACGGTCTATAGCTAGACAGAATAATGTCTCGAGTCTATATTGACTTAAGACGGAAATATCATCATTATTCTCACTATTATTACTATCCGACTGAAATACTTATTTTATATAAACAAGCTCATAGAAATATAATTTTTTTATCAAAATCATGTTTAAAAATAAAAATTATTTAAACTAAATAATTTAAAATATAAACAAAACAATAGAATGGTCAATTTAATTATAAATGTTAAAAAGGGAAAATTCGCGGGTGTTACAGTAATGGTGGCCTGTTTCGGGTCCGTTTTGGGTTTGATTTGGGACGGGATATAGAGTAGTAAAGGTTGAATAGTTAGTATGGGAAATGAGCATGTGAATGCTATAGGAAATAATCTGTATACTTCCCTTAAACTAGAAGGATTATAACGAATTTAACAATGATGATCAATGGTCATAAACAAAATACATAAACAAAGTATAAAGGATTCAGAATTAACCTTCGGTCCTAGCAAAATTGGCCTAAGAACAATATCAAAATTGATATTCGCCTATTAGTTGCACCCAAGACGATATGAGATATTCCCCTTGATTATGCTAGAAATCGATCTAAAATTTTCTGTAAAATTTAGTTGTTTTTGTGTTTTTCTGATGAGAGAGAGAGGCTAGGTCAAGAAAAAGAATTAGGGTAGAATAAACATCTCCCTTTCTTTCTTATACTGACCGAATTATGGAGTCAATTAGGAAAGAATAATCCTTTCCTAATTTCGGCCAGACTGACCGAATTAAGGAGTAAATTCTCCTTATTTTTGGTCTTTCCAAAAATATATAAAATGTGTTGAATTGTCATCTAGTGAGGATCGAACCCCTGACCTCTTGGTTTGTGTACCCTCACTATTACCACTATGACACATTCATCTTGTTGATATTAAACATAACTGATTATATTTAATTACGAATTAACAGATTAATTCGTCCAAGCTAACATTATATATATTTAATTAAATATAACTTATTATATTTAATTTACGAATTGACAGTTAATTCGTCTCAACTTAATATTATTTAATTTTATTAAATAATTATCTCATCAACACATTGACTAACTTTTTAGTCATTTTGGGCATCGATGTGATTATATTTCTATAACCACATTTCTCAAACACATCCTATAGGTGTGACCTTTAGGGACCAGTTGATCACCGCCATCTGTATGATAATAACGTCAAACTTTCTAGCAAGCCAACCGTTATTAGGTAAACGTTAATCAACTGATTAAATATACAAAGTATACCCTTGTGAACCTGTAAGAGATTTACAAATGTTATCACACTAATTTGTGGAGGACACAAGCTCCAACAAACTCCCACTTGTCCTCACAAGTGTATGTGCGATAACCGATTCTCATATCCTATAAAATTTCTCCCACTCAATGTAAAACAATTTGCAAATCCGAATTCACAAAGGTCGTATTTTACAAGCGATCAATATCAAGAGTGGTTTCTCCGACTAGAGAGTAACTTAACTGATAAACGAATCAACATTCGAGCATGGCCATGCATTTCAGTTACAACTCCTCGAGTGGCCCTGAGAAATAACTATACCTGATAAGGGTTGGATATTTTCCTCAACTCGAATCCTGCAGATGTAAGCACAGTATGAAATGACCCAGAAAAAATCTACTTAGCCCCAGTTACGGTAGACCGTGAGAAAGAAACCAAAGTCACCCAAAAGCTGCCTTAATCTCAAGAGCAATCGATAGTCAAAAGAATCGACTCTAGGAACACAATGGATGTCCTATCCACGACCTGGCACCGAATGTTTTTAAACATTTAGGACTCCATTACATTGTCACAAAAATTTGTCCTACGAGGTATCGTTATAATCTCGCATCTGTGATCGATCAGTCAACCGTTTGACTTATGGCTCGTTGAACCCACCATCAATCGACTGCACAATATAATAACCGGAGTTATCAGCTCACATTGGCGATTACAGACCAAAACAAATATAATGTAATTCAGTTCACTTTGTGGCGTTCAATGTTGTCAGTACAATCCACATGAAAAACAAAATATTATAATAAAACGATGAAGTTGTAAATAGTATATGAAAAAGATAATGTATCAAATCCATAATCAAGTACTACAACTCAGGAACACGTTTAATTCCCATGGAAATGACGTGCCCTACATGCTTATCATAATTCAACGATTCAGTAGTAGAATCTGCTACAACACACTAAGAGTGAAGACGAACCGGACTGAGATCCGTTTGGAAGCTAGCATCTGCGTAACCGGTTGCGCATAGCTTAGTATCTCCTCCATAAGTCAATACCCAATCCTTAGTCCTCCGTAGGTACATGGATTCTTTTGGTACCGACTCGTCATACTCAATGCATGTGCCACGTCTGGACGTGTGCATATCATGGCATACATGATTGATCCTATAGCTGATGCATAAGGAACACGATTCATGCGTTCAACACCTTCAGGCGTCGTGGGTGACTGAGACTTGCTCAACTGCATCCCACACGTCATTGGAAGGTTCCCCTTCTTGGAGTTGGTCATGCTGAACCTCTCAAGAACCTTATCCAAATAAGACTCCTGACTAAGTGATAACGTCCGTCGTGATCTATCTCGGTAGATACGGATTCCCAAAATGCGCTGTGCCTCACCCAGATCTTTAATCTGGAAATGGTTCTTCAACCATTCTTTAACCGAAGATAGGAGAGGAATGTCATTCCCAATCAAGAGTATGTCATCGACATACAATATCAAGAATACAATCTTGCTCCCACTCGACTTGATATATAAGCATGGTTCCTCAACCGATCGAGTGAAACCATACTCTTTTATCACTTGGTCGAAACGATGATTCCAACTCCGAGAAGCTTGCTTAAGTCCATAAATGGAACACTTAAGCTTGCATACTTTCTTAGGATGTTTAGGATCTATGAAACCTTCGGGTTGCACCATGTACAACTCTTCCTCCAAATAACCGTTTAAGAAGGCGGTTTTTACATCCATTTGCCAAATATCATAATAATGAAATGCGGCAATCGCTAAGATTATCCGAATGGAACGTAGCATGACTACAGGTGCAAAAATCTCATCATAATGCAATCCTTGCACTTGAGTGAAACCTTTTGCCATAAGTCGTGCCTTATAGATATCTGGTTGCGCGTCTACAGAACGCTTTATTTTGTAAAGCCATTTGCACTGTAGAGGTTTTACCTTATTAGGTAAATCAACTAGATCCCATACGTTATTCTCATACATGGAGTCCATCTCGGATTGCATGGCTTCGAGCCATAGCTTTGAGTCGGAACAGGCCATAGCACCTTTATAGGTTGCGGGTTCATTACTTTCTAGAAGTAAAACATCATTCTCCTCGACCATACCAATGTATCTGTCCGGAGGATGAGAGTCTCTACCCGACCTCCTAGGTTCCTCAGGAATATTAACCGTATCATCGTTGTAGGTACAGCTGACTTCCTCCATCTGTTCCTCGGTTGTTGGTTCCGGGAATCTCCGACAGACTCGAAGGTTCTATTACTCGACTTGTTCTCGAGAAATTCTTTCTCTAAGAACGTCGCACTAGCCGCAACAAAAACTCGATGTTGGCGAATAAAAGTAATGACCAAATGTTCCTTTTGGATAACCTATAAAGTATGTCTTGACCGATCGCGGGCCGAGCTTATCCTCGTGTCTCCACTTGACATAAGCCTCGCAGCCCCAAACCCGAATAAAGGACAAGTTAGGTACCGTTCCCTTCCACATTTCATATGGAGTCTTGTCGACAGCTTTAGACGGACTTCGGTTAAGTATAAGAGCAGCCGACAAAAGAGCATAACCCCATAATGATTCGGGCACTCTTTGTGTGACTCATCATGGATCGAACCATATCAAGTAAGGTTCGATTTCTCCGTTCGGACACACCATTTAATTGAGGTGTTCCAGGTGGAGTTAAGTGTAGAGCGATTCCACGATCTTTCGGTGTTGATCAAACTCATTTGAAAGATATTCGCCACCCCGATCTGAACGGAGTGCTTTAATCTTTCTACCCAGTTGGTTCTGTACCCTATTCTGGTATTCCTTGAATTTCTCAAAGGACTCACTTTTATGCTTCATTAAGTAGACATATCCGTATCTACTCAAATCGTCCGTGAAAGTGATAAAATATCTATAGCCATCTCTAGCGGTAATTGACATAGGTCCACATACGTCCGTACGTCCGTATGTATGAGTCCTAATAGGTCACTAGCGCGCATTCCAACACCTTTGAAGGAAATTCGAGTCATCTTGCCAATGAGACATGATTCACACGTGCCATATGCAGAAAATGCAAATGAGGGAATAGTCCCATTATCGACGAGTTTTTTTACGCGTTTCTCATTTATGTGTCCCATTCGACAATGCCATAGATAGGTTTGATCTTTGTCACCAACCTTTAATTTCTTATTATTCATGTGTAATACTTCCGTGGTTTGATCTAAGATATAAATTCCATTCATGGAAACTGCTTCGCCATAAATCATTTCATTAAAAGAGAAAATACAACTATTATCCTTTATTGAAAATGTAAAACCGTCTTTAGCAAGTACGGAAACAGAAATAATGTTCTTAGATAAACTGGGTACATAGTAACAGTTATTTAAAGATAACTCAAAACCACTAGGGAGTTGGATTACATATGTCCCCTTCGAGGCAAAGCGAGCAACTCGTGCTCCATTCCCGACTCGACTCGCAGTCCACATCACCTTTTTCGAGAGGTATGATGTTCTTTAGGCCCCGCAAATGATTACTGAGATGAGAACCACAACCAAGTATCAAGTACCCAAGTTTCGAAACTTGCATGGTTAATCTCAATCATATGAATATAAGATGACATACCAACAGGAACGACGCGGCCTGCCTTGATGTCCTCACGGTAGACGGGACAGTTCCTCCTCCAATGTCCAGTCTTGTGACAATGGTGGCACTCTATGTCACCGCCCTTGCTCTTTGTCTTGCCCTGTGAGCCACTAGTCTCACCAGGCGCACTCTTACCGTTTCCTGGCTTCTTGAACTTTGGCTTACCTACAGCTAGGTCGCCATGAGTCTTGCCCTTACCTTTACTCTTGTTGTGAATCGTGAGAACATCCTGCTTCATGCTCCCACTCAATTTCATATCCTTCTCGGTCTGTACGAGAAGGGAGTGTAGCTCATGAGGACTCTTTTTCAAGTCATTCATGTAGTAGTTCGCCCTGAAAAGGGCAAAACCATCGTGAAGAGAATGAAGCATTCGGTCAATGACAATGCTCTCACCGATTCTACAATTCAGTGTCTCCGACTTCTCGACATTCTCAATCATGTGAAGAATGTGTGGGCTAACTGGTTGGCCCTTCTGGAGTTTCGCATCAAAGAAGCGACAGGTATGCTCATATGTAACGATTCTCGGTGCTTTTGAGAACTCGTTAGTGAGCGTAGTGAAAATCTTGTTTACACTTTGGGCAATGAAGCGTCTCTGCAAATTGGTTTCCATTGCAAAGATGAGTACGTTCTTTATCGCACCCGCTTCCATAACGAAGTCACTATAAGCGAGTGACTCGTTGACTCCTGCATTTGGGCCTGGGTTGACCAAGATTATTGGCTCGATTAAATACCGAGCTTACCGTCAGCAATGGCAGCATTCCGTAGTGCCGCCTCCCAGTCCGCAAAGTTGGACCCATCATTCTTCAGTCGCGTGGACTGATTCATTTGGTCCATGAACACTTTTAGCCAGGATGAACGATCTAGTGTGGTACTAGGCATTGGGATTGCGTTATTTTCAGCCATTTGTTGTAACAGTATTATTGATAATAAACGTGTTCTACACTGCGAAAGAAGAATAAAATAATAAGCATGTGCATCGTTTTAATTTAAAGTCTAATGAACTAATGTCATAACGCGAAGACTCAAAAAAACATTTATACAATTGACCTCCCTCAAGAATTATATAAATGACTCCAAGACTCAATTCTCTGTAAATTGATAAGCTAACCTTTTAGCTAATTCTACCGTTAAAATTCTTGGTCGATAAATTTCTGTAAATTCTATCTTTAGTCCATCACAATCACGAGAAACTCTTCGGACTATGATGTTGAGGTAAACTAAGTCAACACAACTACTTACCCAACGTAGAAGGGGTCATATTAGGCCTACCGACGAAGAAGAGATTCATAGATGTTTGCCCTTATAAAGACTAATCTCAATTTCCGTTTTAGAGGAAGATCCCATCAACTTTATTTTAATTCATTTTAAGTGAACTAAAAACTAGCATGCGAGAATGAATAAACTAAGGTGATGGCTTATAGACTGTGACATCTGCATGTCCATGAAAACTAACATACAACCTATATGAGTCAATTTTCATGCATTTTAGTAGTAGGTGGTTTGGTTTTAGGCGGAATATGATGCAATTACTAACATGTGAATGAAACGCAATAAGAATGAAAACGTAAAAACAAACAGTAAAAGTCCTAGTGTGGCCTATCCTATCAAAATGAACAATAAATACAAGTTTGGAATCCATCCTTGGACCCGAGAAGCTTGTCTTGATGTTCCATCTTGATCCATGTAGTGGGAGTGAGCTCCAATCTTCATCTTTAGTCTTCTTTGAAATTACAATAAATAAATTTACATAATTGACCTATTTATTACATTCTAATTTCAAAACCCAAAACTAAAATAAAGGAGATTCGAGATCTCATAATTACATAAAAAATCATGTTTCCTTCATTACGAAAACATGATTTGACTAAGGCCACACTAAGTATTACAAATTACAACCGATTGCAAAAATAAATACGTAAATAAAAATCATTCATTCGATTCATTCAACAAAATTAAAAGCATCAACTAAAATAAATTAAACATACATAACACAATTCCTTAATTATGTTGATTAATTTATCCAAACCACCTATTTAAATTAAATTAAGTGACAATTCCGCAATTAATCACATTAATTTCATCCTTAATCCATATTAAACTTGTAATATGAATTCTATCCGTCAAAATTTTAAACTGCTTTAAAATAACTCGGTATCTTTAAATCGTGAACCGATTCACAATAACTAATTGGCCAAAATTTAAAAAAAATAAACAAAATCCAATTTTTTAAATTGTACTCGGCTGGAAAAATAAACAAAAAATTTTGTTTTTTTATTAAAATCCAGCTGCACACGGCTGAAAAAACAGCCCCCCCTTTTTTTTTATTCGGCAATTAGGAAAAACAAAAAGAAAAAAAACTTTCCATCTTTTTTTTCTTTCGGCAATAAGGCAAAAAAAAACAAGAAAAAAACTTTCCTTTTTTTTCTCGGCTTACGAAAAAAACAAAAACAATTTTTTTTTTTTTGTTTTTTTTTTTTTTTACGGCAAACCCTAAAAAAAACGTCCTCCCTCCCTTTTTTTTCTTTCTTTTGCGCAATATGCCCTAAACAAGATTTGATGACAAAATTGTTTACATTTGCTATTAAAACATGATTAGCATATGAAATAATAAACATGATTAATTTATATGCCAAAAACTATATAGCAAAAACATTCTTTTTATCATAAACATGACGATTCCATTTAATTTTAACTTAATCTGCATTAAATCAAAAACTACCAATTCTTCATATGATAATTTTAACTGATTATAAACTATAATATGAAAAATAAAATGGAAAAATATCATCAAACTAAAAGAAAAAAAAACGGCAGAAAAAAAACAAATTCGGCAAAAAAAAAATTTTTTGCCGAACCAAAAAAAATTTCGAAACCATAAAATTTTTCGAAAATCCTCATTGTTCACATACAAATTTATGAAAATCATCAAGATTAAAAACCGTAGCCTAGTGCTCTGATACCACTTGTGGGAAATAATCTGTATACTTCCTTAAACTAGAAGGATTATAACGAATTTAACAATGATGATCAATGGTCATAAACAAAATACATAAACAAAGTATAAAGGATTCAGAATTAACCTTCGGTCCTAGCAAAATTTGCCTAAGAACAATATCAAAATTGATATTCGCCTATTAGTTGCACCCAAGACGATATGAGATATGCCCCTTGATTATGCTAGAAATCGATCTAAAATTTTCTGTAAAATTTAGTTGTTTTGTGTTTTTCTGATGAGAGAGAGAGGCTAGGTCAAGAAAAAGAATTAGGGTAGAATAAACATCTCCCTTTCTTTCTTATACTGACCGAATTATGGAGTCAATTAGGAAAGAATAATCCTTTCCTAATTTCGGCCAAACTGACCGAATTAAGGAGTAAATTCTCCTTATTTTTGGTCTTTCCAAAAATATATAAAATGTGTTGAATTGTCATCTAGTGAGGATCGAACCCCTGACCTCTTGGTGTGTGTACCCTCACTATTACCACTATGACACATTCATCTTGTTGATATTAAACATAACTGATTATATTTAATTACGAATTAACAGATTAATTCGTCCAAGCTAACATTATATATATTTAATTAAATATAACTTATTATATTTAATTTACGAATTGACAGTTAATTCGTCTCAACTTAATATTATTTAATTTTATTAAATAATTATCTCATCAACACATTGACTAACTTTTTAGTCATTTTGGGCATCAATGTGATTATATTTCTATAACCACATTTCTCAAACATATCCTATAGGTGTGACCTTTAGGGACCAGTTGATCACCGCCATCTGTATGATAATAACGTCAAACTTTCTAGCAAGTCAACCGTTATTAGGTAAACGTTAATCAACTGATTAAATATACGAAGTATACCCTTGTGAACCTGTAAGAGATTTACAAATGTTATCACACTAATTTGTGGAGGACACAAGCTCCAACAAATGCGTGTGTGTATGTACCCGTCTTAAGCTTGTCTCGTTTGATTGTTGTTACACGATTTTGTTGATGGCTATTTGAATAGGTTTTGGTGGTTGGTTGTGGGTTGAATGGTGGTTGTTTGGGGCTGACCGAGGTGGCTGGCCGTGAGTGGCAGCAGGGTCACGGCCTGGCCGTGCTAGGGTGGTCACGGGTTGAGTAGTGAGTAGCCATCTTGTTTCCCCTTCTTTCACCACTTAGTGATTTATATGGTTTTGGTAATTGGGCTTGTCATGCTCAATCTTTTGGACTTGTCATGTTTCATCAATGGGGCTTGTTAGGTTTTATTAGTTGGGTTTGAAATGCTTATTTGATTGGGTTGTTTACATTTTATGTTTTTGGGCCACACTTGTTATGGGTGTTTTGGTGCCAATTCCGAGTCATTTGAAATGTATAAATGTCGTCTCGTGTTTTATATAACTTAATTCATTAAATATCGTTCATTCATTTATTTTTCTCACATTAATCATAAATGTGGAATTTATTATTTATTCAAGTCAAAATTTGATGAAATGTCTCATTTACCTACAATATGAATTTTTGATCCGTTCATTCTCATTTATTTATCGTATCTCAAATATGAGTGAATTATTCTACTTGTTTAATTAAATTTAGTCATTTATAATTTAATGCATGTTTTGCTTATTATAAATGTGTAGATACCTCATTTCTGCACCTCCCGCAAACCACCCGGTGATGATTGAGCCGCATGTTTGATACGCGGAACGATTTGTGACAGTTCGTAAGATTATCGTCAAGTGATTGCTCAAATATTAATGTCTACCTCTTAGTTGTCATCTACGTCCCGATACGGTCGTTTTGGCAGTAATTAGAGTACATTCGGAGTCCGGGCCTAAAACCGTCTCCATTTTCTGATAACCGTTGAATCCCGAGTCAGAATGTTCTGGAATGTCCCGGATATTTCTATTCCATATTTCATAAATTTTATCTTTTAGTAAGCAATTTCCCGTAATATTCACATAAGATATTAAGGAAAATCGAATTATTTCCGTCCTACCATAACTCAAACACAGAGATCTTTCTTCTGCAGGAGGAAACCCCTTGGGAACAGACGCAGCAGGTGCTGCGCCTCTTCCAAGAGACGCAGTGGCTGCTGCGCCTCTTCCCAGGCCCTTTTCTGCGTATTTCTCGTATCTTTTTCATATCTTTCCGAGATTCACTTCCAAAGAGTCTCCGAAACCCTAGTCCCTTCACGTGATTAGTATAAATAGGAGCCTTCGCTCCTCATATTTCTCACGCGAGTGTCCGCCCTTCTCTTCTCCCTTTGCATTCTAGACTTTGTTCTTACTTTTTGGTGTCTACGTGCTTGAACTTTCGACCACGTAAGCTCGGATCTTTCTGAGCACCATCCTCCCCGTTTGCATGACCGACCAATTTGACCAACTCCACATCAATCAACTTAATTAATCTAATCGTTTTCCTCTTACGAGGGCACTTTCTTTGCATTCGCGTCGAGCATCACTAATCGATATCTTAGTCCTTCTCGTTTCGTCAACATGTAAGTCTGAGGGTGTAAATCTCTCTTTATTTTATTGTATTTATTTATTGTATCACAATTGTAAGGTTTACGTCGAAAATACCATTAAAACCAATTTCTAAACCATGCGTTAAAACCTTTTTTTTACGGATTTCCAGTAGATAACCGTCGAGAAAGGACGCAGCAACTGCTGCGCCTCTTCGAAGGAGCGCAGTTCCTGCTGCGCCTCTTCGTGAAGCTGCCGCAGTTCCTGCTTCCTTTCTTCTTCGTTCGTCCTCTGTTATTCGTTTCAAAATCCTTTTGATTGCTTCGTTTTGTTTGTTAATTCTTCATCATAATAGTATATAATTCACATGTATATTGTAATCATCATCATTAATATGTTTTAATTATCACGAATCCGACTTAAATCCCTAATAATCCAATATTTGCGGGTTTTTGTCATTAAATTCAATTCCGAGTTATGGAGATTCAATTTGTTCATACTGAGTTTCTGGAATTCGTCTTTGATATAGCTTTCATCTGTTATTTGTCATGTTCGTCGCATATCCGTCATTAATCCATCATATCTAACCTAATTAATTGAATTAATTTGCTTGACTCATTAATATTTTTCACTTCTGTCATTATTCCATCTCATGTTAATTCGTTCAATTCCGTCTCATTCATGTTTTACTGCTTTCATGACTCATTCGCATGTTAAACAATCTATTAATAACTTTCATCCGAGTAAATAATCTAATCAATCATTAAATTTACCAATTGACATTAACGGCTTGCAATTACGGCTTCACAGCCAGAACTGAGCCAAGGAACAGACGCAGCGTCTGCTGCGCCTATTCCAAAGGACGCAGCTCTGCTGCTCCTGTTCCTGGCTGAGTTCTATCCCTGAACTCCGTTTCTGCCTTGACTTAGTATAATTAGTCTACGTATAATCTACTATTAACCGTAGTATCACGCTAATTCCTGTTCGTTAATTTATTTTATTCTTTCTTTCTTTCTTTTTATTCTTTTTCTTAAATTATCCGTTTTAAAGGTATTTTCGACATAAATCACCTATTCCTTTGTAATTATTGTAATTTTCATTATTGTAGTTCATAATTATTGTATTTCTTTTATTGCTTGTATGTTTTCACATGTAAATGAGCATTAAATCCTACCTCGACATTAATTGTTTGCTAATTAATTGTTCACCGACTTAGTTAATTTCTCACATGCTAGGATTAATCTATGGATGTTGCATTTCATGCATATAGCCGACGATATATCAAGTACGAATAACTTCCCTAATCATTAGTAGAGGCCGCTATCGAGGCGGGCGGGATTAGGTGTTCGATCAAAAGAGCTTCCTAATACGTACCCTCACCTCTTACTCCAGATATCTGTGAACACCCGTGTTCATTGGCATCCACGAGAGTCATTCTAGACATAGAATGCTAAGGGTAACGATTGCTTAGTGTTCATGTCTCTACTTTGTGTCTTGACATGACACGAGGTATTCGAACGGTTCCAATTTCCCATAAAAATTGGTGGCGACTCCATACAAAATGCAAACGCTTGTTTCTCTTTTCCAACCCAAGCGCCCCCGTGGGCGGCCCGCTGTCTACAGTTTGGCGACTCCACTGGGGATAATACACTTACGTGTAGCAAGGGTGAAACTTGAACAAGGTTAGGGAATAATTAGTACAAGACAATTGTCGGTTTTCATAACTCGGTCTTCCTAGACCGTTTTATTCGGCCTTCCTAGGCCCAACCCAACCCATTCGACCAATCGTCCCGTCTAAACGGTCCTAATTCTTATTTGGGCCTAAGGATGGATAGCGATTGACGTCATCCATACCATGATGCTTACTCTTGTTTGTATCAAGGGCTTTCACTACTTGAGGAAATGGACTAGGAATCGGCCTTACTCATGTTTGGTACGAGCCTCTCCACAGACTTCGGGTTTGATGGTTCGGTATGGCAACCCACCCTTTAAACCAAAACCCTTTTAAATGCACTCAGCATCCCGTTATAATGCTTGTATAAATATGTGTACCTTACGTGATCACCATTTCTAAACGAAACCATGACGATTTTTCGAAAAATCAAAACCCTCTTTTCAAACAAGAATTTCGAAATAGGCTCTTAATTAGCGCAAAATCCGGTCAAAACTCTGTCTGTTTGTCGTGTCAAAATTCGGGCCACAAGCCCATTTCAAAACCTCACCTCGAGTCCACTCCTACAACTACACTACAGTTGACTAGGACACACATTTTCAAAAAAAAAAAACCTTGTCTTTCTTCAAAGCTCACTCAACACAAGTGGCACACACCCGCTTCATGAGTCAAAACATTTCTTCTTTTAGCAAGTGTGTTAGAGTGGTCGATCGTGTTTTGATTCGTCGCCGATCTCTTATCCAGTTTTCAAGATGCCCGGATCAAGTGATGAAACAAACCTCAACCAACTTCAAGATGGTAATGATCGAATCCTAGCCGCGCTAGCCCAAATGCAAGCTACTCAAGAACAAACCTATGACCGTCTTGAGCTCATCGAAGGCCGTATCTATGCCGTAGAGGGAAGATTGCCTCCTCTTGAAAATGAAGTACTACGTAACTCCGATGATGAATCTAGGGATGAGAATCCTCTCATGGGGATGACTGTAGCTGAGAAAAGACTCCAATACCTAGAGGAGCAATTGATGTACCTTAAGGGGGATGACATTTATAGGGAGAACAATCGCAAGTATGAGGCCGTCAATTCCAAATTGCCAACTAACTTTAGTATGACGGATATCCCTAAGTTCAAGGGGCATGAGAACCCTTTGAATCACATCCGTGCCTTCAAGGATTACATGTCTATCAAAGGCATCAAACCCGAGATGTTCTTAAGGATCTTTCTTTCATCTCTTGATACCATCCCAAGGCAATGGTTCTACTCTTTAGATCACAAGAAGGTCGCTACCTGGGAAGATGCCACAATCGAGTTCTCTAAACAATATGCGGATAATGCCGAAATCCAAGTTAACATGCGTACTCTAGAGGTTCTTACCCAAAATGACAAAGAAGGATTCACCGACTTCCTAAGTAGGTGGAGGAAGACTAGCACTCAACTAGTTGAACGCCCGGATGAGGCTACTCTCGTGGAAAAGTTTGTGGATAATCTCAAACCCATCTATGCCAATCATTTGAGATACCAAAACATCAAAACCTTCAAGGACTTAACCGTACTAGGGACAAGAATTGAAGACGACATCCGTAAAGGACTCTTGTCCAAAACGGTAGGTCGAGGATATCAAGGGTCCACAAGTCGTTCATACGGCTCCACTAGCAAGACCGATGAAGTTAACCTTCTCGAGCCATCCAAGAAAAGTACCCCACCAAGGAAATTCACAAACCTTGGGGACACTTACTCCAATGCTCTAAAGAGGCTAATGAAGCAAGGTAAACTCCAACCCATTGGGCCTACTCCCGAACCCGAAAGGAAGTCCAAGTTCTGGGACGAGAATTCGTACTGTGAATACCATAGGGGCAAGGGGCATGACACAGAAAAATGCTACAAGTTGAAAAACGTGCTTCAAGACCTGATTGAAGATGGTCGATTGCCAATACCACCGGGAGTTAAACCCAACAACACTCAGAATCCTCTTGGAGTTCTAGTGATCACAAGTGATGAATCTACCTTAGATTGCTCACACCTCATTTCTCCAATCGAAAATGAAATTCATACAATCGAGAATAAAGGGTTCTACTCTACTATCTCCCCTACCATTTCCGACTTCATCGCATGGGCAAGGAGTGTAAATAGGCAAGTTTGGGAACTATAAAATGTGGTGACAACTCTACGTGATCCCAATGCAACACCCGAAGAACATGTGCCACTAATATTTTCTCAAAATGCTACTATGCAAGAAATAATCACCGTGGTTGATAAACTAGTCGATCAAATCGTACGACTAGAAGATGATATCATGAGAATGAGAGAACTAGCTGCAATCAATGGAGTTTGGGCCGACGATGATGAGGACGAATATCTCATTGAAAACTCCCTAGTCAAAGAAATAATCCAAAATGGCGAAGACCAAGATGTGGACCACCTAACTCGTTCGGGTCGTCCATATCAAAGCACTACTCAAAATGGTCCAACCAACGTCATCACACCAAATGACAACGAAGATGACTCCACTGATCATTTGTTCAAGCAATTACAGAAAACAAAGGCTGATCTTTCAGTCTGGCAATTAGTAGCAAGCTCATTCCCACATCGCCAAGCTTTACTGCAAGCCTTGGCCAAGCTAAATGTAGCACACAACTCCACTCCTGAAGATGTAGTCAACTTGGTCTTCCAAGAATCACCAAAGCTAAGTATTCCTATTACTTTCTCAGACGAAGATTTGCCACCTTTTGGCACTAGTCACAACCTTGCTCTATACATCATTGTCATTTGTCTAAAGAAGAATGTGCCAATGACCTTGGTGGATGATGGCTCCGCGGTCAACGTCATACCCCTCAAAACGGCATACAAGCTAGGCATGAAAGAGTCGGATTGGACCCCTACCAATCAAGGTGTGCGTGCATACGACGGTACACGACGAAAGGTAGTAGGACTTGCTAACCTAACCATAGCCACAGGGCCAATCGAGCGAAAGGTTAACTTCCAAATAGTGGTCATTGAAGCTTCATTCAACATTCTTCTGGGAAGGCCTTGGATTCACGCTTCTAAACTGGTAACATCCACCCTTCATCAAAAGATCAAAATTCCACTAAATGGCAAAGTAGTGACGATCACTTCGTCACCCATCAAGGCAATAATCGAAAAACAATTGAACAATCAAGTCCTTGCGGATCCTGTATACGAACTTGGGGGCTTCCAAAGCGTAAGTGTCATAGAAAATGAGTTGGCACCCTTAAACTATAATCCCTACTCCAACTTGGTGGTCAACCACATACTCAAATCCCAGGGATACTTCCCTGGAATGCCTTTGAACCCTGATGCGTGTCATTTATATGATGTTTTACATGTCTTTTTACACGCATTTCAGAGCTCATTCGTGTACTATTTGCTGCTTTTCTCCCTATTTCCATCTACTTCCGTATTTTGTACTTTATTGCAGAAATGTGAAGAATTCGATGGGAAATCAAGCCAAATCTGTCCCCGAGTAAGCTGCATTGCAAATGACGTAAAGGAGTTGCTTAAGGAACGAGCTTGGTGCGCAATCCAAGGCCCGAAAGACAAGTCCACGAGTTAAAAGAAGTCAAGTAGCAGCTTAGCCAGTCGACCGACCAACCTAGTCAGTCGATCGACCAAGGCTCGGTTTCCAGAAGCTATTGTTGCTGAGGAGCAGTCGATCGACCAGTCTGAGCAGTCGATCGACCAGACTTCGATTCCAGACGAGATTTAGAAAGCCCGTGAAGTTTAGGTTTTAGAGAGGATTGTTGCGTTGGTTGCTATATAACGTAACAGCAGCACATCGAATAGATGATCGAGTTTTTATCAGAGAACACATTAAGTTTCACATCACAATACATTAAGTTTTAGTTTTAGTTTGTTCGGATAATTAGGGTTTGCTATATCGATTCTTGCTTTGGAATTCTGCCTTGTTCCTAATCTTTCCTCTGAATTTTCGGTATTCATTCTGTCCTAATCCCGTTTATTGCTTTCTTTGTTAGTATAGAATTGATAGTTAGTGTTCCCAAGCCAATTATCGTTCCTTCATCATTGCTATTTATTTTAAGTATGAATTCCGTAATTGTCATGAGTTTTATTGTTGTTTTTACCTTCGCCATGAGTAGCTAAATAGCTTGTGCTAGGATGTAGGCGATTTATGGCTAGGCGGCATTAGATTGAACACGGACTGAACCCGCGTGTCAGTCGATCGACTGACACTGTTGGTCGATCGACTGACCTTGTAAGGTTACCTTTCATTTTAATTGTTTTTAAACTTGTATTTAACGAATCGAATGCATGCGACCAGTTAGATACCTATTTTTGTGACCGACCCATTAGACCGAAAGGTAGGGTAGGTTATGTGACCGTCAATTAACTCGACTAAACTGTGCTAAGATCGAAAGATAGGTATAGTTTGGACCATTAGTCATTTTTCAGGATGAAAGTTAGTATTAGTGACATTAGGGACCTATAGCGAGATCGAGAGATGCTATTTGTTAGGAGTGGACCGAGAGGACCTCTTATTTCCCGCCTTACCTGTGTTTAATTCAGACCGACTTAGTTTTTTGTCCGAAGTCGTAATGACCCGACCATCCTAGTACCTTTCTTTTATCTGTTTAATCCATATCTTTAGTTTATTTTCTTCTTATTGTTATTAGTTATAGACCAATTCAACCAACCCCCATAATAGTTACCTTTGACTGATCATAGAACAACTAGAATTTACAACTGCCTCCTTGTGGTTCGACCCTGTTACCACTAGCCTAGGTTAGTCTTAATAGGAGATTATAAATTTTATCTTTGGTACTCACAACGACGGGTATCAAATTTTGGCGCCGTTGCCGGGGAGGCAATAGTCCTAATTTTAGTTGCTTTTATTTTCAGTCTTTCTCAGTTTAAGGGACTTTTGTTCCTTAAACTTTTCTTATATTCTTGTTGTAGTTTCATCTTATGCGTAGGTCACAGGGTGGAGAATTATTACCATTTGACTCTGAGATAGAGAAATCTTTGCGCGGGTTGAGACGAGCACGAAGGATATTGTCGACAGAGGAAGAGCTGAGTACTCTGTCAAGCTATCTCGAGCACGATCTGTTTGAGGAAGACCAACAGTCTTCACCCACCTCTTCAGCCGAACCAGTTATTTTCCCAGAAATTTCAGTCATGGCCGAGGAAGCGAGTATAGCTAGTTTTTCTGAGCCGACAGCCGCCGACTTGTACAAAGGGTTCGAATTACCGGGAGAAGCCAGGAAATTCGAACCAAAGCCTGCTTACATTACTATGGTTGAGAGAAACCAGTTTGGGGGAGCTGCAAATGAAGATGCAGCTAAGCACATGGAGACCTTCATTGACTACTGCAGCGCCATTCCCCCACCAGCTGGCGTGAACCAGGATCAAATCAAGGAGACCATGTTCATCTTTTCCCTCCGTGATGCCGCAAGGGAATGGTATAGGGATTTGGACAAGACCGTTCTGGAGATCACTGATTGGAATACATTGGCATTGGCGTTCTACAAGAAGTACTTCTCTGCTTCAAGGACGATCGCTATTAGAGCTCAAATCACGGGCTTTAAACAAGGGCCAGATGAGAATTTCCACGAGGCATGGGTCCGATTCAAGAAGTTGGTGCGGACCATACCGCACTATGGGATTGCAAAGTGGAGTTTGTGCAATCATTTCTACAATGGGTTGTACGACGATCAGAGGGCCATTTTGGATCTCCGCCAATGGGAGATTCATTTGAAAATTTGGGGGCAACCAAAGGGTGGAAAATAATTGATGATCTCGCTACCCACAAGGCCGAGTATGGGAATTCGAGAGGGAACCAGAGGAGAGCTGCTGAATCTTCCTCTGTTGCTGCACTTGAGGCTCTTACTGCAAGATTTGACAAGTATGAGCTAGGAGGAGTCTCTAAGGGTGGGATATACCAAGTCAATCTTTGTGTGTCGACGGTCCCTTCGTCTCGTGAAAGGTGTGGAGTTGAGGGCCATGTCTCAAAAAATTGCCCTAGTCCATTTGAATCTTGCGCTGCCTTCCAACACTATAGGCAGACAAACACCTACTTTGAGCCAAGCCACCCGAATTTGAGTTGGAGAAGCCAAAATGTCCAAAATCCAACCCAACATCCGCCACAAAGAAGCGGCCGTATGTTCCGCCTCATCAAAAGCAACAAAAGCAGATGCGAGAAGCCTCCTTATGTGCCGCAAAGAAAGTAACAATCACAAAATTCTGAGTTTTCTGAGCTTAAGAATCTGTTGCTAAAGGAGTCCCAAGCAAGAGAGGCCGGGATGAAGTTACTTGAGAGCCAAATTGCTCAATTGGCTAGCAAAAACAACACCCGAGCTCCCGGACACTTGCCCACTCAACCCGAACAAAAGGAGACCCTAAATGCCATCACCTTGAGGAGCGGGTCCACCCTGGATGGTCCTGCCATGGTTGAGGATGCTGTCGAGAAGAATGAGCCAGAAATAAGCCAAGACAAAGCTTCAACGAACAAATCAAAGAAAAAGGCGTCTGTCAGGTATTTCAGTCGATCGACTGACATACCCAGTCGATCGACTGAGTTACGGGTTACAGGAGCTTCTGGAACTGTGCATTCCAGTCGATCGACTGAGGAGGGTGGTCGATCGACCAATATCACTGCTGATGTTGAAGAATTCCGTCCTTTAATGCCAACTAATCTACGAGACCACTTGTTTCGGGGTACCACCGTCCCGAAAGTTCTAGGGGGCACCGAGTCTTTGATGGGTCGATCCGGCTCAAGTTCGATCCAATGACGGTCAATGGGTCTCATTTGAGACGGTCTGAGGAGGGATCTAGCTTCAACAAAGAAAAGGTAACGGACTTCCAGCCAAAGTCCAAGGACGCCGGCGCGCGCGAATTAGAGGAGAGGGCTAAGGTGCTCCTTACAGCCCCATATCCGGAGAGACTCGTGCCAACCAAGGAACAGGTATCTTTCAGTAAGTTTGAGAAAGTTATCCGTAGTCTGAATGTGCAAGTCCCCTTCCTTGAGCTAGTTAACCAAGTACCCGCTTACACCAAATTTATGAAACAACTGTTGTCTAAAAAGCGGTCACTTGAAACAGTGCACACTGTCGCACTTACCAAGGAGTCTTGTTCTTACCTGTCTCACACTGCGCCCCTTAAGTTAGAGGACCCGGGCAGTTTTTCCGTCCCTTGTAGTATAGGTACCTTTTCTATCGAAAAGGCTTTATGTGATTTGGGAGCTAGCATAAGTGTCATGCCCTTGAGTCTAGCTAGGAAGCTTAAACTGACCAGGTTTGCTATTACCGAGATGACGATCCGGATGGTGACCGATCTGCGGTCGAGCCCATAGGAGTCCTAGAGGACATACCCGTCCAGATAGGGAAGTTTTTCTTCCCGTCGACTTTGTTGTCCTTGACATGCCCGAGGATGACCATATTCCCATCATTTTGGGAAGGCCATTTTTGCACACACTTTTGGTGCGAGTCATCGACGTCGGTCTAGGTACTTTGACCTTCAAAGTGGGAAAGCACTCTATTGTTTTTGCCCAGCCGGCTAAGAAAAAGGATCCCATGTGGCCCGTCACTTGTAATACGGTCTCGGAAAAGAGATCGTACTTTGTACTTTCTCGACATGCCTATTACTCTCTTTGTATTAACCCCTCCGCCCCGGATTGGGAGCAAGATGGAGGAAGAATCTGTTGCTTTAAATAATGCAGGAGCTGGTTTGGGGAAGGGAGTACTACAAGTTGCGCCGCTTGGTATAAAGCGACCGATCATTCAAAGAGGAGGCCTAGGATGCTTAAGCTATGGGGGTGATGAAGTAGTAGAGGATGAGCCAGACCAAGGTGAGATGGGTGATTTGGACTCCGATGATTTCGAGGGAGTCCTTGATTGGGAAGATGACGACGCCGATCATTTGAATTCTCCGTCTGTCAAGCTGGGAAGGGTGCAAACCGATAAGATGAGCACCATTGAGGCTACCTCTAGTAGCCAGGAGCCGACGAAGTGGGCCATACCGTGGTCCTTTTTGATCAACTATTAGTTGATCGAGTTCGTTATAAACTTCATTTTATTGCTTTCGAACTATTTTCTATTGCTTTTGTGTGCGCGAAAACTTCGCTTTTATTTTGTTTGCTTAGGATTTTTAAGTACTTTAGACTTCGTTCTGGGTTTTGCGCAATTTCGGGCGCGTGCTATTGTGCATTTGCAGGTATTTAGAGCTTATTAGCTCAAATCATTGAGCAATTACGAAGAAATAAGACAGAAGATGTTTTGATCGATCGATCGTATCATTGGTCGATCGACCGAGTTGCGGGTTACAGAGCTCGTTCACGACCATCCGGTCGATCGATCGCCTCTTTAGGTCGATCGACCATCTTCTTTTGATTCGTTCACGACCTCTCCCCTGCTGTGTTTGGTCGATATGCGGACCTAAGGGAGTCTTCTACTCCTCTTTATTTTTCCGTCGAACTATCTATTTCTTCTTTTGTCTCATTTGTGCACAATTTTTACGTTTCAAAATTGCGTTCTTCAGTCTTATGCGTGGTTTTTGTTTGTCTTTTCAGGTCTTTATTGGTAGCACTGCTGGCTACTGAAACCTCCTAGCTCACGCTTGTTTGGGGAGGTTTCCCTCGCTGCGCTTAAAAGTCTTGTGAGTTCCTTGCATTTACTTTTAGTCATATGTCTATTTTATTTCTCGCAAATTCCCATTCCTCTTTTCTTCATTACATGATTTTGCACAATGGGGACATTGTGCGATTTGGTTTGGGGAAGGGTTTTGCGTCGCATATCATTTGCTTGCATTCACGTTTACATTTTGTATGCATTGTCTAATTCATTTCTCTTATACACATCAAAATTCCAAAAAAAATTGAAAAATTTCAAAAATTCCCATAAAACGCACGTTTATTTTAGCATATAGGTCGAGTCGGAACGGTAGTATTTCAAGGATGATTTAGCATTTGCACCTGTTTTGCCTAAAGCCTTGCTAACTAACATGTTATTAGTAGAATCGTAAATGCATATCTACGAGTTTTCGTTGAACTATTTGCTGAACTTTGGACTTGACTTTAATAATTGGCAACCTACATCATATTTTCTGAGCTTTAGAGCCCATAACTGGTGACATTCATGACCAGTTCATCTAGGAATGTGAGTAGTACTCCTTATGAGACATGTTTCCTTAATTTGCATGAATATGAACTTGATCTACTTAATACCTGTATGCATTCGGTTTGTGGTTTGTTGACACATGTGGTAGAGGTTCCCCTTTCTTATTATGCCCATAAGCTCCACACTGCCAAAAATATCCTTTTTTGTCCCATTTACTACATCCTACATATAGCCTACCTCTGTCAAGCTAGTAGTCTGGTTTCTGGGATTGTTACTCATTTTTGGTGGCATTTGCTCTTTTGAGATGAAGTTGGGAAGATGAAAACAAAAGAAAAGAAAAAAAAAAAGAAATGAAAAAGAGAAAAACGTCCTGTACTGTTCAGAGCAGTCGATCGACTGCTCATTTAGGTCGATCGACTGAAGTCCGTGAAAGAAAAAGAAAAAAAAGTCAATTCGCATGATTTAATCCTTATCCTTTGGCGATTTTTGCTCCCATGTTTCATTTATATCCTATGGGGAGTTTTATTGATTTGATAGTTGGAGATTGTGAGTTTTGTGCTCGTTATAGCACCGTTTCGTTTGTTATTGAGCAAGAAGTTGGATGTTGTCACTTGGTTCCGTTTTGGTACTAGCTTGATCACCTGTACCTCCACTCTACCATAAAATGTTTTGCCTCTTCTTACCCATACCTCACATATCCCATAATTATACCTCGGCATGTGTCATTGGTCATCTGTTCGGTTGGAATGCATATGTACGGTCGTAGAGATCATTTTCATATTCTATTGCTGGCATGTTTTCATAGGTCGTAGTTAGGTGAGGGTCATTACAAATTAATTCTTCCTATCTTACGAATATATCACCTGTGCTCACTTGAGTGATTTGAGCGACCCGCGAGAGTCCAATTTGCTAAGTCTCTATAGTCAACGGTTCAGCAGTATTTTTAACGACTTTATAATTCGTTTGCATGATTCACATTACTAATTGATTGTTGGTTGTGCATTAAATTGGCTTAGGTTTTACTTATTGCATTTCGCTCTGAGATTGAACTCGTTCCATTAGGTCATTAGATCGAGTCTAGTTCTTGCTTGGGGACAAGCAAGGTTTGGTTTGGGGAGATTTGATGCGTGTCATTTATATGATGTTTTACATCTCTTTTTACACGCATTTCGAGCTCATTCGTGTACTATTTTTGCTTTTCTCCCTATTTCCATCTACTCGTATATTTTGTACTTTATTGCGAAATGTGAAGAATTCGATGGGAAATCAAGCCAAATCTGTCCCGAGTAAGTGCATTGCAAATGACGTAAAGGAGTTGCTTAAGGAACGAGCTTGGTGCGCAATCCAAGGCCCGAAAGACAAGTCCACGAGTTAAAAGAAGTCAAGTAGCGGCTTAGCGATCGACCGACCAACCTAGTCGGTCGATCGACCAAGGCTCGGTTTCGAAGCTCTTTGTTCTTTGAGGAGCGATCGATCGACCGATCGAGCGATCGATCGACCGGATTTCGATTCGATTCAGACGAGATTTAGAAAGCCCGTGAAGTTTAGGTTTTAGAGAGGATTGTTGCGTTGGTTGCTATATAACGTAATGTGAAAGACATCGAATAGATGATCGAGTTTTTATCAGAGAACACATTAAGTTTCACATCACAATACATTAAGTTTTAGTTTTAGTTTGTTCGGATAATTAGGGTTTGCTATATCGATTCTTGCTTTGGAATTCTGCCTTGTTCCTAATCTTTCCTCTGAATTTTCGGTATTCATTCTGTCCTAATCCCGTTTATTGCTTTCTTTGTTAGTATAGAATTGATAGTTAGTGTTCCCAAGCCAATTATCGTTCCTTCATCATTGCTATTTATTTTAAGTATGAATTCCGTAATTGTCATGAGTTTTATTGTTGTTTTTACCTTCGCCATGAGTAGCTAAATAGCTTGTGCTAGGATGTAGGCGATTTATGGCTA
Source organism: Silene latifolia (assembly GCF_048544455.1). NCBI lineage: Eukaryota > Viridiplantae > Streptophyta > Magnoliopsida > Caryophyllales > Caryophyllaceae > Silene > Silene latifolia. The sequence goes on along the minus strand of NC_133526.1, from coordinate 78,560,187 downwards.
GGCGGCATTAGATTGAACACGGATGAACCAGCGTGTCGTCGATCGATCGACGACTTTTCGTTGGTCGATCGATCGATCGACCTTGTAAGGTTACCTTTCGTTTTAATTGTTTTTAAACTTGTATTTAACGAATCGAATGCATGCGACCAGTTAGATACCTATTTTGTGACCGACCCATTAGACCGAAAGGTAGGGTAGGTTATGTGACCGTCAATTAACTCGACTAAACTGTGCTAAGATCGAAAGATAGGTATAGTTTGGACCATTAGTCATTTTTCAGGACGAAAGTTAGTATTAGTGACATTAGGGACCTATAGCGAGATCGAGAGATGCTATTTGTTAGGAGTGGACCGAGAGGACCTCTTATTTCCCGCCTTACCGTGTTTAATTGCAGGACCGACTTAGTTTCTTTGCCGCCTTGGAAGTCGTAATGACCCGACCATCCTAGTACCTTTCTTTTATCTGTTTAATCCATATCTTTAGTTTATTTTCTTCTTATTGTTATTAGTTATAGACCAATTCAACCAACCCCCATAATAGTTACCTTTGACTGATCATAGAACAACTAGAATTTACAACTGCCTCCTTGTGGTTCGACCCTGTTACCACTAGCCTAGGTTAGTCTTAATAGGAGATTATAAATTTTATCTTTGGTACTCACAACGACGGGTATCAAACCCTATTCGGAAAAATACCTTCGCACCATACAAGGAAGGAAACTCAACAAGGATACCACTTGGACTAGGGTACAAACCCACGAAAGAGGAGGTTCTCGAAATGCTCGCCCAAGTCCAAAACCGCAAGCACGTAGGAGTCCAATTGAGACCCTATCTCCCTACTTTAAATGGGTACTTTGTTCAACAAGGAAGTCTAGAGCTCTTTCACGGATTTCCCGAACCATGGCCATTATCTCGAGAGGAAACTAGCCGGAATCGAGATCTTTCACGATTGCTATTTTATCCCTCCAGAAACGGTTCCTACCGTCAAGACCCGTCAAGCACCTTGCTTAGACGAACAAGCTGTTAGCCTATTGTTTGGAGAAGATCGATTCGTTAGGGCCGCGCAGGATGAGATCATCACCATGATACTTCAAGACATTCGCTTCAACCCCACCGCGTTAATCACAGAAACAGACACAAAACAGCAGAAAGGATGGAGAAAATCTATCAAATGGACCAACAACCAAGGAAGACTCTTCAAGCTCACCACTGGAGAAGGAGAGATGTTCGAAGGAGAACCAGAAGACGATGAGTTCGATTCGGAGTCGGAATCAGAGTCGGAGTCTAGAGAAGTCATTAGAGAGTCTACTCCTGTCGTCATCCCCACTCCCTTCGTTTCTCCTAGCTTAGTCTCGAGTAGTCACGGTAGTTCGGGAAATGCCCCAACCACTGTCCCTTTGCCGCCATCGACCATGGATCGGTTGGCTTCTTTGTTCCAACTTTACTCGATTTTAATATGAATAAATCGGGTTCGCTTACTCTTTGTGTTATCTTGAGTGCAGTACATTTACGATGATCGAGGATGACTAAGACCCAGACTCGATCGAAATACCTCCCTACGTAGCCAAAGAAATACTACAGGAAGGGGAAGGGGGGCCAGTAATAGAAGACACCGAACCCATCAATGTAGGAACCGAATTAGAACCCAAAGAACTTAGGATAGGGACTACCTTGAGCTCTACCGAAAGGGCCGATTTCATAGACCTCCTAAATGAATTCAAAGACGTTTTCGCTTGGTCCTACAAAGATATGCCAGGGATCGACAGGGATATCGCTGAACATAGGATTCCGATTAAACCAGGTTTCAAGCTTGTGAAACAGAAGCTTCGACGAATGAGAACGGAATGGGCTCTAAAGATTAAGGAAGAAGTTGACAAGCAATTCAAAGCCGGGTTCATCAAAGTTTCCGAGTATTCTGACTGGGTAGCTAACATAGTACCCGTACCCAAAAAGGATGGGAGAATCCGTGTTTGTGTTGACTTTAGGGACTTAAACAAAGCAAGTCCAAAAGACGACTTCCCTCTACCTCACATCGACATATTGGTGGACAATACTGCAGACCACGCATTACTATCCTTCATGGATGGGTATGCAGCTTATAACCAGATCAAGATGGCCATGGAGGATATGCATAAGACCGCATTTGTCACCCAATGGGGAACCTATTGTTATACGGTCATGCCGTTTGGATTAATCAACGTCGGAGCTACATATCAACGCACCGCAACTACACTCCTACATGACATGATGCACAAAGAAGTTGAGGTATACGTAGATGACATGATTGTCAAGTCCAAGGAAAGAGAGGGACATATTGCGAACCTTCGCAAGTTCTTCGCAAGACTACGAAAGTACAACATGAGACTCAATCCTCAGAAATGCACATTCGGGGTAACATCTGGCAAACTCCTGGGATACGTTGTTAGCCAACGGGGTATAGAAATAGATCCTTCCAAGATCAAAGCTCTGATCGAAATGCCACAACCTCAAACAGAAAAAGAAGTCAGAGGATTCCTGGGAAAAGTGCAGTACATAAGTCGATTCATATCGAAACTTACGATGATTTGTGAGCCTATCTTCAAGAAACTCAAGAAAACGGACCACACCATGTGGGATGATGATTGTCAAAAGGCGTTCGACCGGATCAAGGAAATATTGGCTAAACCACTAGTGCTCATGCCACCGCAACGAGATCAACCTCTTGGTTTATATCTCACAGTAACCGAAACGGCCATGGGTGCCATGCTAGCTCAAACCGTAGGAAGTGAAGAAAGAGCTATCTACTACCTTAGTAAGAAGTTCTTGGAGTACGAGTGCAAATACTCACAACTCGAAAAGACATGCCTCGCTCTTGTGTGGGCAACGAAGAAGCTACGCCATTACATGCTTAGCTACTCCGTCAAAATATACTCCAAAATGGATCCAGTCAAATACCTCTTCGAGAAACCCGTCCTCAATGGACGTCTAGCAAGATGGACCCTGATGCTCTCAGAATTCGACCTCAAATACGTGCCACTGAAACTTATAAAAGGTCACGCCGTCGCCGAATTCTTCGCAGAAAATCCTATCAATGACGCACAAACAATAGATACTTGGTCATTTCCAGACGAGGATATACTCCAAACTGATGTAGACTCCTAGGACCTGTACTTTGATGGAGCATCGAATTTAAGAGGATTTGGAATAGGAGTGTTGCTAATTTCTCCTGAAGGTGAGCATACACCAATTGCTGTCAAACTCGACTTCGAGGTGACAAACAATGCCGCAGAATACGAAGCTTGTCTCATTGGACTACAAGCGGCAGTGAGCTTAGGCATCAAAAACCTCCGAGTACATGGGGATTCGTCACTGATCATCAACCAAGTTACAGGATCTTGGAAAATCCGAAGCGAAAGCCTCGCACCTTATCAGGCTACAATAGACCAAGTCGCTCAATTCTTTGATCACGTAACCTACCTACACCTACCTCGGGAAGAAAATCAATTTGCAAACGCTCTTGCGAAACTTGTATCTTTGATAAATATGCCAGATCACATGATAGAAATGCCTTTGTGCATCGAACGACGGTCAGAGCCGGCCTACGTCCACCAAATCACCGATGAAGAGGAAATCGCACAGGAACCCTGGTTCCAAGCAATCTTGAATTTTAAGCTTAATGGTACCTATCCACCGGATATGGACAAGAGGGGACAACGTGCTATACGCCTATTAGCTTCCCAATACGTTCTCATGCAAGGAGAATTATACAAAAGAACACCTCTTGGTATAGTCCTACGTTGCCTCGATCATTCACAAGCACGAAAGGTGATGGAAGAAGTCCACGACGGAGAATGCGGTCCTCACATGAGTGGGCCCATGATGGCAAAGAAAATCACACGTTTGGGATATTATTGGACCACAATGGAATCCCATTGCCTCAAATACGTAAGGCATTGCCACAATTGCCAAATCTTCGGGAATGTACAACTTGTCCCTCCTTCATTGCTCTATACGATGACATCTCCTTGGCCATTTTCTGCATGGGGAATCGACATAATTGGGAAGATAACCCCAGCCGGAACAGGAGGACGCTGTTTCATTCTAGTAGCGATTGACTATTTCACCAAATGGGTAGAAGCGGCTTCCTACACTGGTCTTACAGCTAAAAATGTGGCAAAGTTCATACAAAACAACATCATCTGTCGATATGGTTGCCCACATGAGATCATTAGCGATAACGGATCACATTTCCAAGCTGAGACCGAGCAATTGCTAGCCAAATACAAGATTAAGCATCACCACTCTTCGCCCTATAGACCACAGACTAACGGCGCGGTAGAGGCGGCAAACAAGAATGTTGTCACGATCCTCAAGAAAATGATCGACAACTATAGAGATTGGCCAAGCAAGATACCCTTTGCTTTATGGGGGAATCGTACATCTGTCAGGACGCCCACTGGGGCTACTCCATTCTATTTGACCTACGGCGTGGAAGATGTACAACCAGTCGAGCTAGAAATACCATCCTTGCGTATTTTACTCGAAAGTCAAATCCCGGAAGCCGATTGGAAAAGGGATAGATATGAAAAACTCATCCTCCTGGATGAACGTAGGCTGCGCGCCTTGCATAATGTCCAAACATATCAAGCACGTATCAAACGAGCTTTCAACAAAAGGGTTAGGCCAAGAAACATCAAAGAAGGAGACCTAGTGCTTAAATCGGTTAGAGCTCTTTTACCTGTTGACCCACGGGGAAAATTCGAACCTAATTGGGCCGGACCATTTCTAGTCAAATCCATACTCCCAGGGGGTGCGGTTAGAATAACAGACCTAGACGGGAATGAGTTTTCAAACCCCACAAACCTTGACCAACTGAAACGATACTATGCCTAGAATAAGAACAAAAACGCGCCTCGCGTAACCCCACGTGTCGCTCTTGTAGCACTAAATAAACGGCCCCTGGCCAAGCTGAAATAGGCTAATGTCACTGTGCTCTTGCATTTTGACAAATTCGTCATCCTCATATCATCAAATAAACTAAATTCGCACCTTCAGAGTAAGAAAAAGCTCATGCTTCTTTTCTAAGTTCATTACAAGCTCTTGCTTAGAACAATTATTCTTTTACATTTACTCGAACTACGCGCAAGGGTTTGATTTCGCTTTTTTTAAAGTGAATACGTAGGCAATCCTTCACGGGATTCAACCCATCATATCTAAAATGTAAATAGAAGGACATTTGCATTGCATTTGAAATTCGACAAGAATAATAAAGAGAAAATCACAACGGTTTCATAACCATTTAACCTTTTTTATTTAATTCATTTTCTAATAATAATAGTACGCTACATAATAAAAATAGAATAGGCTAGGATTCTAAAAACCCCACCTTTTTATTACAACAATAATAATAATAATAATAATAATCAAATAATAAATAAAGACTCGGGCTATTCCTCCATCTTCCCCTTGCCCTTGTCATTCTTGTCATATTTCTTGTCACGACCTCGAGCCGGACGCTCTTGCGCCACTTCAGACCTAATCACCAACGGTCTTTCTCGAGGCCTAACTTTTCCATTCTTGCCAATCACCATTTCCGCGACAGGAGTAGTCTTTGGTTTCTTCAAAGGATGAACAACTTGAAACCCGGCTTCTTCTTCTCCCTCTGTCAGATGCTTCTCTTTCTCTTTCTCTACCTCGCGCACCTTGTAGTCAACGGGCTCGCGTTTCCTCATTTTCTCGCGCTCTTCCGGAATAGTAGCCTTTCTCCATCTCAGATAAGAATCCGACACCCATAAAGCATTGGCGGAGAAATTCAAGAACCACATGTTTCTTTGAGCCCATTTAATGGCCCACTCTCTCCGGCTCTCTGTAGTAAGCGCCACAGCAGTCTGCGGGACGGTATCAAGCCGCGGGATCGTCTGTTTCAGCCCAACTTGTCTCATCAGCCTTTCCGGAAAGATGCACGCCATAAACTCCAATCCAGGAATGCGCACGGACCTAGTGGGGTCCAAAGAAGACACTCCAGTGACGGACTTAAGGTGCCACCACGGTACGACCCACCTGATCAACGGGCCATCATCACTCTTCAGCTTGTTCTTCTAATAATCACAGACCCGGGTGAAGTCCACCATGTACAACCGCGTCCTCATCGCAATCGAACGAGCATGATAGAAAAGCGCATGAACTGGGGGCTCGATCAATCGGAGCCGTTCCATAAGCCAAACCTACCAAAAGCGGGTATTAGACATCAAAAAAAAAAAAAAAAAAAAAAAAGATGTCTTTTACCTGCAGAATGACGGGACTCCCCAAGAATGGCAGATCACGGTTGGATTTCCTATTATCCAAGCCCAGAATAATCTCTCCTAAGCATAAGCAAGCTGGGCTCCTACGCAGTTCCATCTGCTCAACAAGGCCCAGAAAACGGGGATCACCTCTCAAGTCTTCATCAACATGCCCTTGGAAGACATACACATACAACAAGCAAAAGCCAAATGCCCTCCGCCTAGCAACATGAGAAACGGTGGGGTCGGCCCTGTTGATGAATCGATCTATGAAGTCCAACATTCTCACGCCTTTTGAGGTAACTAGACGGTCCACCTCAAGTCTAGTCAATCCGAGCAAATCTCTAAATTTGCTTTTGTACCCTTGAGAAGTAGAAGGAATAGCAGGCAAATATCCGGGGTCTCATCCACCAATAGCAGCAATTTCTTCAGGAAAGGGGCAAATATCACCCCCAGGGAACGCAAAAACATGGTAGTTCGGGTCCCAGTAGTCAAGGCAAGCATCCAAGAACGGTTTAACAACCTTGATGAGTTTCAAACTCAACAACGACCCAAAATTATAAGAGCCCATATCATGCTTCTCCATATTTGAAAATTCGTTGGTCCATTCCTTCAAGCGGATCTCTAAAGTATTCATAGTGAAAAATTTTTGTTTTGAGAATTTTGTGTAAATAGACGAAGAAGAGACGGAAGATTTGTGTGAATAAAAGCTCTATCGACGTTTCTATTTATACTATTTGCTGTTTCCAAAAATCCGTCAGAATAGAACACTTTGGGAACAGCGCAGACTGCTGCGCCTCTTCAAAGGGACGACTCATGCGCGCCTCTTCCTCAGCTTCACTCCTGTGATTTTCCGCGTTGGATCTTTCCTAATTCCATGACGAATAATTTCCTATTCCTACGGGTTATTATTTTGGTAAATACGGGAAGATTACCATGTTTCAAGTTTCCTAATTTCGCGGGCACGCATTTCGAGACAACATCGACATTTCGCCATTTTACCACATGTGCACATTTTCATTTTTAGGAAATAAATTTCATTTTCATTTTTTATAAATTTCATTTTCGTTTTTAGGAAATAATTTTCATTTTAATTCGTTTATTTTAACGAATTTCAACATGTATATATTAATTTAAATTTCTTAATTTCAATTCTACATTTCTAACTTATAAATTTCCTTTTTTCTCTTTTTTTAGGGGGTAACCCTCCCTACCGTCCGGTCATGTCCGACAAAATTTTTGCATTTTTTTGCATTCTCTCGAGTCTCTCATTTTGCGCTAATTAAGGCCATATGTATATACAAATGTATGCTTTGCATGTTTTCTATGTAATTTTCGGCAACATGACGGCGTAAACCGTCATCTACCAAACCTGTTCAAAACTAACCTGCAGGTACAAGCAACACAATCCAGCAGCAAAGGCACTCAGGCCATCGTATATATACCAAATGAAGGAAATGTACAACAAACTGGGGGCTCGAGCCCCAAACAAAGTCCAAAAAAAAAATGTTCAAAATCAATGTACAAATGTGCAAAATACGACAAAAGCTACACAAAACTACTGCTGGGCGCCCTCCAACTCTGCAACTCTCGCCACAAGAACGGCGATCTCGGCGTCCCGAACCTCGAGCTCCCTCAACAAGCGAGTTGTCTCCTCTCGAGACTGGGTCAACTCTCGCTCTAGCTCGCGGTCACCCTGTAAACAATAAATTGGCTCATGTCAATCGTTTCAAGCAAAATCAGAAAATCAAAAAAAATCAAAAATGAAATAGGCGTAAGGTTCATACCTGACGACCTCGACCGCCGACAAGTGCCTCAACGGCAGTAGCTCGCAGCCGGTTGGCCACCCTCCACAACGTCACAAACCGAGACGGTACAACCTGCATTTTCAAAAAGAAGTTCTCAACAATTGAACAAACTCAATCAAATGTGTTCTTACACAAAGGTTATACAAGTTAGAGGCTCACCCTCCGAATCAGATGCTGCCAGTCGTCCAGGCCAACATCCGTCACAGCTACGTCGAAGTCACGCAGCTCGGAGATCGTCGTCCTCCCGGTCGCGTCAGTGTACTCGAGGGTCTCGGGGTACTCTGGGGGCTCGATGCCCGCCGCCTCGACCTCCTGCAAAGACAAACAGTTCTCATTAATCGGTGATCTTTCATCATAAATCTCATGATCAAATCAAGAGGAAAAATAAATGATACTCACCACTACCGGCCAGTACGCCAACCTCCCGTAAAGGAACGCCGAGTAGTCCTCGCTAGGAAGAAGAAGGGCGTCACCACTGGCACCAGCCAAGTCCGCCTCCCTCTCAGCCTCAGAAGGCTCCCTAAACATCGTCCTGGGAGGATCGACGGGAACCGTCAACACGTCCCGCGAGCACTGACGAGCCAAGCGCTCGCCCAAGTACCACACAGGACCCATCGACGTCCTCAACAACAGTCGACTCGGGCTCCTAGGCCGAAGGACCTCAGGCACAAAAGGAGGCGCTCCAGCGTACTCCGCCCAAGGTCTGGGCACCCACTGTGACAAGATAAAGCAAGGATCATTCCTATGATCGACTAAAAGCAAGTAAAAGAAGCAAGTGAATATAAGTGAGATACTCACGCTGCTCAGCTGAAGAGCGTTCACGTCCCGCCGGTAGACGTTGTGAGAAGAACGCTTGCTCTTCATTCGGCACATCACCCAATCCCTCACCACGGGATAGGCCCTCTCCAGCGGCTCCGTCCTCTTGGGCGCGAGGCTCGGGAAGTAGGAGTACACCCACGCCTGTAAAGCAAAATAATCAATGACGATCTTTCGTGATTGGATAAAGAAGAAGAATTTACTTTGGTCTAAAGGAAGATTTATACCTCCAACAGTAGTCCAGGTCCGATAGCACCAGGAGAAGTCCCCTTCTCCATCAACTCCGGACGAACCATGGCCCTCATGAAGCGGATGAGGACCGCAAAACCAGCAGTGACCCAGTCCCAACGCCCTAGGTAACTCAGGTTAGAAAGGAAGGGAAGAAGCTTCGTCGACAGCCTCTCGCCCTTGTCTCCGAGGTAAATCGAAGACAGAAACCACCAGAGCCACAGACGGGCCCTCCGCTTTCACCGGTGACAGGAGGAGGAGCCGTCTCCCTCCCGTCAATCGTCACCGCGTCGCGTCGGGGTCTTCCCCGCAAAGTAGTCTCGAACGTAAGGCGGGTATCAAACCCAAGATCAGAACCTTCGGCGATAAGTTCCAGCCGATCAATCTCCTCGCCTCGGCCGAGTCCGCCCTCATGGCAGTTTCCGGCCACACCACCTCCTCGGTCCCGCACGGCAGACCAGAAATCATGCCGTAGTCCTCCAGAGTGACTCCCACCTCACCGAAAGGAATGTGAAACGTGGAAGTCGTATCCCAGAATCGGTCCAAGAAAGCACGGACCAGGCTAAGGTTAGCCCGCAACTTCCTCTTCGTGATATCCCTCCAAACCTGAACCAAAGGACCAAACGCTCCACGCTCGATCATGGCCCTCTCCTCCGCCGACAGCCGCTCGTAGTGATCCATCGCTGTCGTGTAACCCGAGAACGACCTGATGTTCCCGGCCTCCTATTGTGATTTAAAACAAAGCTATCTTTAGTTTTGAATGAAGTTTGAAAGAAATTTGAATAAAAGAATGAAAGAGAATGAGTAATGAGTAGTGAATTCCTATTTACCAAACTCTTCACCGTCCTGTAGGACAGGTGACCCTCTGCAGCCCACACCAGGTGCCTGCTCTCCCAAGTCTCAGCCCACGCGGGAGCCCCTCTCAGCTGACGACCTCCTCATCCGACGTTGGCCCGTCTCGGGGCCTCATCCTCCTCGACGGCCTTCTCCTCGTGAAACTCGTCTCCAGCAGCCATCACCGCAGCGGTAAAGGCCTGCTCTAAAGCCTCCTCGACAGTGGCAGCGTTGATCTCCATGGGAGCTCTCCTAGAAGTAGAAGCCTCATCACCTGCCATATTAAAGCAAATTTAGGCCGCGTCACGTGACGACAAGCCTTGGTTAAAGGATTTTCGAGCCTTCAAAGCCCTGAAACCACTCTTTTCTCGCCATCCTTGGCCATATTCCCACCTACCCGATCACTCATGTGGTAATTTGGGTCAAGTCAAGCCTAATTCGAAGCCTAGTTCCGAGTTCGAGTCGAAATTTCGGCAGCATTTCGTTATAATGGTGATTATGCCCCAGAAAAGTGTCCTGAAAAAGTTGTCACAAACCAAAATTCCGAGATGGTAGAAAGTTTACCCATCATTCAAGGGTCCCAAATATCAAGTTTCATCGCAAATGGGCAATCCTAAGGCTATTTTCAAAGCAATTTACGGTTTAGCTGTAAAACCGTCTCAAAATTCACTCAAAGGTTCAAAACTTGATGAAAATTCAAGAAAAATACATGGTTATGTTCCTAATATCACCTACTATCCATTTCTAATGTCAATTTGACAAGGCAAATGCGTTTGGGGGAAAAGCCCCAAATTTTCGATCAAATGGGTCATAAACCCTAGTTTTTTCGACTCAAAATTGGACGAATATAGACGATTAATGCAAGATTGAGACATATACCTCGATTAGTCATGTTTAATGCAAGCTTTTGGATCGAACCTTGGCGGAAATGGTGAAGATTTGAGAGAGAAATGAGTGATTTGTGTTTCGAATAAAAATGAACAAAGCCTCCTGATTTTCGCGCTTTTACGCAGGAAAACCAATTTGGGGAATAGACGCAGCAGGCGCTGCGCCTCTTCCAAGAGACGCAGCTCTTGCTGCGCCTCTTCCTTTTGTTCCCTCCATACGGATTTTCAAAAATTCATTATGAGTTCGTTATTTGTGGGGCCATCTTTGGTGCGCCTCTTCCCCGATGCTATTTTTGTTCTTTTGGTCCGTTTGGCGATTTTCTTTCGTTCCGGCCCGCATTTCCAAGCCAGCAGCAGACTGCCGCACATCATTTATTCCTTCCAAGACCCGTTTGCTTGTCATAACGAGCATTTGTTCCTTCACAGGATTCGACACACCTTCATTATGTCTCCAGCGAGAGTAAGCGGATATACTTTCCCTCTCATGACAAGAAGAATAACACCCTCATTACGTCTCTAGCGAGAGTAAGCGGACGTACTGTCCCTCTCAAGATACGAGGATTGACATCTACCTAAGCAGCTTTTCCTCAGCAGTTCCCGCCTGTGTCCTGCTACTCACAATATTTCGTGTTTCCCCGCGGAGTGCGACAAAGGTGTCGTTCTCCAGCAGTTCCCAAACCAATAGAGTTCCTATACCCAAGCTTTAGCTATCCTTTAAGTTGAACTTACTTTAGGCCTCCTTCCCGTCAATGTTTTCCTTTAGGGTCCCACACCCTAGTACCAATCCTTACTTATCTTTTAGGTCTTACCCTTAGCTCTTATGCTTAACCTTAGCTCCTATGCACCTCCGGAAGCATCTCGAGAAGAAGTTTCAGGTATGGTCTCTTCTTATGGCTGGCAAGCCTCCTTACGTAGTCTAATCGACTTTAAACGACCCTCCCCGATAGTCGACAGACTCTAAAATGTTCCCGACGACAGGTCCTTGGCTCAGACCCCGTGAGCCGCCTCGCGTCGCCATAGTCGTCAGGTTGTAATCTTTGATTGACCTGATGGCTATACTTTGACTTTCGCCTTGTCCAAGCCTCAGTCAAAGTGGGGGCTCTGTAGATACCTCATTTCTGCACCTCCCGCAAACCACCCGGTGATGATTGGGCCGCATGTTTGATATGCGGAACGATTTGTGACAGTTCGTAAGATTATCGTCAAGTGATTGCTCAAATATTAATGTCTACCTCTTAGTTGTCATCTACGTCCCGATACGGTCGTTTTGGCAGTAATTAGAGTACATTCGGAGTCCGGGCCTAAAACCGTCTCCATTTTCTGATAACCGTTGAATCCCGAGTCAGAATGTTCTGGAATGTCCCGGATATTTCTATTCCATATTTCATAAATTTTATCTTTTAGTAAGCAATTTCCCGTAATATTCACATAAGATATTAAGGAAAATCGAATTATTTCCGTCCTACCATAACTCAAACACAGAGATCTTTCTTCTGCAGGAGGAAACCCCTTGGGAACAGACGCAGCAGGTGCTGCGCCTCTTCCAAGAGACGCAGTGGCTGCTGCGCCTCTTCCCAGACCCTTTTCTGCGTATTTCTCGTATCTTTTTCATATCTTTCCGAGATTCACTTCCAAAGAGTCTCCGAAACCCTAGTCCCTTCACGTGATTAGTATAAATAGGAGCCTTCGCTCCTCATATTTCTCACGCGAGTGTCCGCCCTTCTCTTCTCCCTTTGCATTCTAGACTTTGTTCTTACTTTTTGGCGTCTACGTGCTTGAACTTTCGACCACGTAAGCTCGGATCCTTCTGAGCACCAGCCTCCCCGTTTGCATGACCGACCAATTTGACCAACTCCACATCAATCAACTTAATTAATCTAATCGTTTTCCTCTTACGAGGGCACTTTCTTTGCATTCGCGTCGAGCATCACTAATCGATATCTTAGTCCTTCTCGTTTCGTCAACATGTAAGTCTGAGAGTGTAAATCTCTCTTTATTTTATTGTATTTATTTATTGTATCACAATTGTAAGGTTTACGTCGAAAATACCATTAAAACCGATTTCTAAACCATGCTTTAAAACCTCTTTTTTACGGATTTCCAGTAGATAACCGTCGAGAAAGAAAGGACGCAAAGAATCTGCTGCGCCTCTTGAAGGAGAGCGCGATTCTGCTGCGCCTCTTCGTGAGGCCGCTGCAGATTCTGCTTCCTTTCTTCTTCGTTAAATCTCTGTTATTCGTTTCAAAATCCTTTTGATTGCTTCGTTTTGTTTGTTAATTCTTCATCATAATAGTATATAATTCACATGTATATTGTAATCATCATCATTAATATGTTTTAATTATCACGAATCCGACTTAAATCCCTAATAATCCAATATTTGCGGGTTTTTGTCATTAAATTCAATTCCGAGTTATGGAGATTCAATTTGTTCATACTGGGTTTCTGGAATTCGTCTTTGATATAGCTTTCATCTGTTATTTGTCATGTTCGTCGCATATCCGTCATTAATCCATCATATCTAACCTAATTAATTGAATTAATTTGCTTGACTCATTAATATTTTTCACTTCTGTCATTATTCCATCTCATGTTAATTCGTTCAATTCCATCTCATTCATGTTTTACTGCTTTCATGACTCATTCGCATGTTAAACAATCTATTAATAACTTTCATCCGAGTAAATAATCTAATCAATCATTAAATTTACCAATTGACATTAACGGCTTGCAATTACGGCTTCACAGCCAGAACTGAGCCAAGGAACAGACGCAGCGTCTGCTGCGCCTATTCCAAAGGACGCAGCTCTGCTGCTCCTGTTCCTGGCTGAGTTCTGTCCCTGAACTCCGTTTCTGCCTTGACTTAGTATAATTAGTCTACGTATAATCTACTATTAACCATAATATCACGCTAATTCATGTTCGTTAATTTATTTAATTCTTTCTTTCTTTCTTTTTATTCTTTTTCTTAAATTATCCGTTTTAAAGGTATTTTCGACATAAATCACCTATTCCTTTTTAATTATTGTAATTTTCATTATTGTAGTTCATAATTATTGTATTTCTTTTATTGCTTGTATGTTTTCACATGTAAATGAGCATTAAATCCTACCTCGACATTAATTGTTTGCTAATTAATTGTTCACCGACTTAGTTAATTTCTCACATGCTAGGATTAATCTATGGGTGTTGCATTCCATGCATATAGCCGACGATATATCAAGTACGAATAACTTCCCTAATCATTAGTAGAGGCCGCTATCGAGGCGGGCGGGATTAGGTGTTCGATCAAAAGAGCTTCTTAATACGTACCCTCACCCCTTACTCCAGATATCTGTGAACACCCATGTTCATTGGCATCCACGAGAGTCATTCTAGACATAGAATGTTAAGGGTAACGATTGCTTAGTGTTCATGTCTCTACTTTGTGTCTTGACATGACACGAGGTATTCGAACGGTTCCAATTTCCCATAAAAATTGGTGGCGACTCCATACAAAATGCAAACGCTTGTTTCTCTTTTCCAACCCAAGCGCCCCCGTGGGCGGCCCGCTGTCCACAAAATGGTTCATTTCCGTTTGTTTATATTTTTATTCAAGTGACAAATATTGAAGAAATTGGGTTACTCATTCATGTTCATGAATATAATTTGGCATGAAATATCTCACTTGGATTATCATCAGTTCAATACATGTAGTAGTCTCTTTTCAAGTTGACTCGTATCGCTTGGTTGAGTCGTATTCTCTTGATAATGCCTTTATGCTATACCGTATTGCTTGACTTATCTTTACGCCTCTTTCGGACTGTCCTGCCGATTGTGGGTTTAGCTCATATCTTCCGCCTCTTTGGATCTGTCCCCGATTGTGGGTTCTCGATTTCCGATTTAGGGTTGGGGTCTTGGATGCGGACTGTCCTGCCGCATGTCGAATCGGGAACTGTGCTGTCCCGAGAGTCTGGCCAGATTTAGACTAGGACCGAGTCTTGGGAGTACCATTGTCGTCCTACCAGGGGAATTATATTTTGATATATGAGTAGTAAAGGTCTTGCTTGGTTATAGATATTGGTATTTATCTTTCAAGGCAAGAGTTATGCCTTGTGTTGTTTGCCTTGGTCCTATCGGATACTAGAGGTGAGATGCAAGCCTTCTAGTTGCGATATGATCGCCAGGATTGATGCTCCCATCCGTTATTATGGTGAGATGCAAGCCATAAGTACGAATGTGACATTAGTAGCCATGTCCCGTGCACTGTTTGTTAAGAGGTTTTAAAAGTAATGGCTACAGTTTTTACTTGATCTCTTACTTAACTGCTTCACATGATTCGGATTCCAATCTCACATCTATGTTGTATTTCCTTGAAATGCGTGCTTTGGTGTAGATTACCGTATTCTCGTGTTTCATATTATTTATTTGTCTCACATGAATAGTTTAATCGTTATCAGGCTAAGGTTGATATATCTTGTTCCTTCTCATTTAATTGTCGTGTTCAAATATAAACTTGATATTCTTATCTTTTGTAAGTATCCTATATGACTTACCTGTTTTAGTTCTTTGTTATGTTCGTTTCGACATTTTGTGGCTGGGAGAACCTTGAGTTACTCCCCACTGACTGTGGCGTTCATGTTTACATGAATGGCAGGTGGTGAAGATGTTTACGGGGAGAAGACGTGTGGGCTAACGAGAACTAAACTCTTGGACCTTAGTTGCTAGTTTAGAAACCCCTCATATGTTTATTCGTGGGATATCTTTTCCCCGTTTTCTAGACTTGTGCTGTAATAACCTAAATTTGTCTATTGTTGTATTTGTTTCATTTCTTTAGTGGCACCCGCGTGCTATTTTTTTAACCTATAATAAAAAGTTTTTAAAAATATCACAAATTCCGCTTTAATTTAGTAGTTATATTTTGCGCTTTATCGCGGGATGTCACATATATTATGAAATATAGCATATGTAAAATATATGGTAGTCTAAAGTATTTAGTGTAATATATTTCTCTCCAAATAATGAGAAATAAGAATTATAAAGTAGGACAACATTTGTATACAATAGAATAAACAAAAGTTTAAGCCCAATATTTGAGAATAACCAAACTTATTTACTATTAAGGCCCAACTAGTTTTCAACCCGTGCAAAATTGCACGGGTATGTTTTTAAGATTATTGATATTATGATTAACATTTCAAAAATGTTAACCAAAATACATGAATATTTTATACTCTATTTCTTTTGTAATGATAATAGGTTAAAACACGTGAAAAACTTGCAAGGGTTTGAAACTTGCACATGTTTTAAATCCGTGATATCGGGATATTGTCAAAATTAAAGAGGGTTTACAATACAATTCAAGAAAGCTAAATGTAGAATTAACTAAAACAGTCTAATATCATTCCTGTAGTAAAAATTTGTTTTGTATTTGTATCAATTTTTTGTAATTTGTTGTTATTTATTGTAATATAATATAATAATATAAATTATTCATTATTCATAAATAGTTTATTTGTTAATAAATAGTTAATTCGTCAAATTATTCATAAATATTTCCTTAAAAATCATAAATATAATATAGTTAATAGTTAATTCGTAAAGTTATGAATAAATATTTCCGTAAAAATCATAAATATAATCATTTACGTACAAAAAAGTAACGTACAAAACATCAACAACAACGTTTTTTTAAACTAATTCCTCAATTTTCCTGTGGGTCCCGCATTTGACCTTTTTTAAATAAAAAAAACTTTATTTGCTGACGTGGACGCACAGAATTGCTCTAAATGATCTTGTATTTATGAAGATAAGATTTGTAGTTGAGGGTGATTTGAGCGGGAAAATTCTTAATCCCCTATTTACTAAATGAACAGGCGAAACTCCAAATTTTCCCTCCTAAACATATTTCCTAAAATAAAGTGTAGTTATTTTTAGCATATTCTATAACTATGGTGGGCTATAATACACATAATTTTTCATATTTATAATCCTATTTGTGATATTCGTGTCATTTAGTATTTTATATTCTAAACAAAATTATCTCCAATCTTTTTATAATATAAAAAGGAATTTTTTTTTGTTTAAAGAATCATACGAAAAAAAATGATTGCTTTCTATGATAAAAAGTTGCGGCTAAAAATATACTGTCAGTAAAATTTTATAAAATAACACCATTAATCTCTCGCTAATACGAAAAACTTTCATTGAAATACTTATTTCATGATTAATACGATTTTGACTTTGATTTCGAGAAACGTAAAAAAAAAAAAAAAAAAAAAAAAAAAAAAAAAAAAAAAAAAAAGATTAGAATTTAAGTTTCATAAATATAATTATACACTAAGGGTCTGTTTGGATAGGAGGATTTGGAGGAAAAGAGAGGGGAGGGAAAGGAAGGGATGTTAAATTCTTTGTTTGGTTAGCAAAATGGAGGTGGAGGGATTTTGAGGGGAGGGAAAATGAATCCCTCCACTTCCCTTCCATTCCATCCCTTTCTCTTCCCTCCTTCTCCCTCCCCTCCCTTTCCCTCCACTTCCCTTCCATTCCATCCCTTTCTCTTCCCTCCTTCTCCCTCCCCTCCCTTTCCCTCCACTTTTGCTATCCAAACACACCCTAAGAAAAAGTAAAACTCTTTATATATCGTGCATACATTGCACGCGAACTAAACTAGTATCACTTATTCATTTAGTAAATAGATGATGTGTAAATTATAAACAAATTCATTTTTTACATTCATGTTTTACAATCTACTAAAGTGAATATGCTGGGGAGCAGCATATTGTAAAACAGTAAAATTGGACCTCAATCTACTATTTCAATATGTCATTTACCAAATACGTAATTTAGTAGATTGTTGAGTCAAACATGCTAAAAGTCTCAAATATGCTGAAATTTCACCAATTTACTGCTTACCATATACCCCTACGTGAAAAACATCAAAGTTCAAAAATAGTAAAATATCATGTAAATTTTCCGATTAGTTTAGCACGAAATTGGCGGCCAAACACACCCCCGTTGAAGACATGATTTCGAAATCAAATACATTAATCAACCAGCTAGTCCTGCTTAAGATGATATTATCCGTCATAAAGTTTAAGACATGTCAGTGGCTATTTAGGACAAACCTTTTAACTTTTCAATGCAATTTGCTTTTATCCTATTCATTCAACATAGGTATACTTGGCTAGTTTTAAGTTTAAAACTGATAGTAACCGTCTTAAATAAGAATTTGTGTAACAACAAGTCTCTCTTGTGACGGACATATCCGTCACAAGCTTGCGACGGGTCATGTAATACCCATGTGCTTAAATAAGACAAAGTAGATTGTTACTTCCTAGGCATTCTTTTTTTGTCTTATCCATCCCACATAGGTAATACTTGATCCGTCGCAAGCTTGCGACGGATATGCCCGTCACAAATGAGAGTGAACGGTGTTACTTTTTCACATACGACTTTTACTCTTTCACATACATTTTTCCCATATTATTTCCAAACTCTACCCTCCCCCCAAACAAAAAAAAACTTGATTTTATCTTTTTTTTTTCGTCTAAAACCTAATTCAATTTCACTTCAAGTTAGTCAATTCAAACAATTAAATACTTCGATTTATCAAAAAAATTCATTAATTTGCTTTTGTATTGCGAAAAATTGGAGTGTGTAACTTAGATTGCATTATGCGTTTGATTTAGGGTGCTATAAGTTCGTATGTCCATAACGCAGTACACAATAGTCAACTTTCAATCAAATTATCATTCAATAGTTAATTGCTTGACGAATTGATTTAGAGTACCATTTATTTCGGAAAATTTATTTCATCACCAATTTAATATGAACAAAGTGGTGAGGATGAGTTGATTACTGGAGTACTTCGTATGTCCATATTGCTTGTTAATTTTTTTTTTCAATTAATGAACTCTAACATACATGAGAGAACATGGAAGATGGGCGTTGTGCGATGGGAGTGGACGGGGACATGGTGGTGTGCGGGCATTGCAGCAGTATTGATCGTGGCTGCGTGAAAGGTGGTTCGTTGGCGTAGTCGTGGCTGTGGTCATTGGTGAGGAAAGAGGCCGGTGTCTCAGGTCGGTCTCTGATCCGCCGGTCGCCGGCGAGATTGCTGGTGGTATGGGTGGTTGGTGCAGGTCGGGAAATGGAGGTGGTGGTTGTTAGGGCGGACGGGTGTTTGGTTTCTTTAATTACTGGAGTATAAAGGTAGCATGAGGGACAAGGGAGGAGAGAAATTGTAAAAATGAAAGGGATAAGAAGGTAATTTGCGTATATAAAAGAGTAAAATGCGTATGTGAAAGAGTAATACCCATTTGTGAATTTAGAAATAGATAAACATTGACGGGGACGGAGGGATACGATTAATTTTTTTACAGAGTACAATACCGTATTTGGTTAGTTTATGAGTAGAATAATAGAGTCAAACAGAGAGTAGTACTCCCTAATGATTAATCATCATATGATATGATTCATATCTGAGTTGTCTCTTGTCTTCCCTTTAAAAGGAGCAACCTCCACTCTGTAGTCTCTACTCCATTCCCTGTCACAAAATCAAACAATCAGACATTGTGTGTTACATATTACCAAATCAAAATCAAGCCAACACATAATATACCTATAAAACCCACAAAACATTCTCTCTAAAATCCATTCTTTTACAGACAATTTTCCCTTTTATTTGCCCATAATGCAGGTTTATGTCACTGCAAATATTACCCTTTTCTTTCTTTCTTTGTTTTCTAATCTTTGTTCTTACTACACCAACTTCTAATTTGAGTTATGTTGAACACAAATACTTCAAGTTTATTGCAAAACTAGTTGCTTGTTTTAGTAACTAGTTTTACCCACTAATATGGTTATGTTTGGATCTGTTTTATGTTATCTTTGTATAAAACCGCCTTATACTAGACTAATTGATTGTTGAACGTGTCTTGTTTGTTTAGCAGAGTAAAACAGTAAAGGTAGACAACTTATCAGATCTAGCAACTCAAAGGGAAATTTATGATTTTTTCTCATTTTCTGGTGATATTGAACACATTGAGATCTGCAGGTTAGTTTTAATTTTATTGCTTGTTTTAATTACCCTGAGCTTTGCTTGTAGTTTAATGTTTGTTTGGTTACTTTACTTGTTTTATGGTTAAAGTTATGAGATTTTGATTAATGGGTATTTGCCTTTTGTGTTCATTCTTTTCTGGGTACAGTGAATCAGGTCAATCTAAGACAGCTTTTGTTACCTTTACTGAAGAAAAAGCCCTAGAAATTGCCTTGTTACTCTCTGTAAGTTTCCTGACATACTATTATACTAATAATGCCGTGTTTCTCTTGAATATCATAATAATGACGAGGTTTGAGAATTAAGGAATTTTATTGGCTACCTGGCATGGTTTACATTGTCATTATTTTAATGTTTTTTTAGGAATTATGTAGACTTTGAGGGATTAGATGTATGCAGCCTCACTCATTGTGTTTTGAGCGAATTATTGCGGTTAATTTTGGTCCCATATTATATGAGTTTCCCCGTACAATAACGGAAGAACAACCGCATCAGCTGGTGCCTGAGGGCCGCAAATGGCGGAGTAAGAGGGGTTGGATGTACACAATCTTACTCCTAATGTGGAGAGTGGGTTTCCTGATGACCCTATATGAGAATTGATTTGAAACGTCATCAGTTTAGTAGCGGGTCTTTCCCTCTATAGAAAGATATTTACCAATGGGATGAATATTTAATGCAAAGTACGGAGTATCTTTCTTCAGAAAATTTTGAATTCATCAAGTGCTTTATAGAAAGGGAGAGTTCTAAGGTAACTCTGATGTTTCTTTTACCCCTGCACTGAAGCCAGAATTACTTCTGAATTGACTTGACCTTGTCTGTCAATGTCTTATCAGAAGTTTGGTGTCAGAAGAGGTGAGGCACATGCGCAAGTTACCATACACCCGTCCGTGATCCTTAAGGCCTCCCGGCATATGGCCATCTTGTGAAATATACTCTGGGAATTTTCCTAACCGCAGTGCTTCTTCATTCATACATCTTCTAATTTTACCCTTTGTTTGGATGCATGAGGAAGAGAAGGAAGAAGGGGGGATTTCCTGTCAAATCATTCTCATGGTTTGAAGGATATTAATTTGCCCTTCCCTCCCATCCATTTCCCTCCGACCTGACGAAACTTGCTATCTAAAAAAAGGAGTACACCTTCCTTTCCTTCCAAATCTCTCCATCCAAAAAAATAAATATAAAAAACCTTTTGTTGATAGTGAATTGGATTCATGTTGGTATAGTTTCTAGTTTCTTCCATTTTGCACATGCAAGTACGCTTACTTTGTATAGGCATGTTCTTGCATCTGACTTCCTGTTTGGTTAAGGTCTACAAGCCTTTTGGGATGCATAACTTAAGCTTGTTTTAAACTTTTAATTTGTGGTCTGTGCAGGGAGCAACTCTTGTGGATCGCATTGTGACGATATCTCTTGCAGAAAACTATGTTGTGAAGCCTGAGATGGTAATTTCACTTGACCGATTTGGGATGGGTTCAACTTTTGTACTTCCCATAAATGTTATGATTTTTATGCAGGAAGTAAAAATTGTTGAGAATGCTTCAAGAACAGCTGATGCAGAAGATACGTCATTAAATGCCGAGGTAAGATGGAGGAGAGGGTTAATTGACCATTTAATTGTTGAAGTTCTGTGACGACTTTGCCCTTCTTCATTTAGAATATTTGTTGCTGAACAAGTTTCGTCTTTCTAAGACTTTTGGATGTTGCGAGTATAATAAAAATTAGTCATGTAATTGCCTTTGCTGGCTATTATGTAAAGATAGCATCCTTTAATGACCTGCACGCCAATAGATCACATCATATAATGAACCAGTTCTCCTGATTCTCGATTTTTACTTTCTTCGCCTAGAATACTTGTTATATAAAATGATTGTGAAATCACAAGTAATCACTTTTTTTTCTCTCCCGTTAAGACAAGCTCAATATAACGTTTTTTTTTTGTTTTTTGTTTTTTTCAAGCAGTTTAAATCTGGCTCACCCAATGGAAGGATATATGTTAGTAAAGCTCAAGAGGTTGTTTCCAATATGATAGCTAAAGGTTCGGCCATCAGGCAAGATGCTGTAAACAAGGCAAAAGCATTCGATGAGAAGCATCAGCTGAGGGCTACTGCATCTGCCAGGGTTACTTCTTTTGATAAAAGAGTTGGACTAACTGATAAAATCACTGTCGGAATTTCGGCTGTCAATGAGAAAGTGAAGTCTGTAGATCAAAGGCTTCAGGTCTCTGACAAAACAATGGCAGCCATACTTGCAGCTGAGAGGAAGTTAAACGACACAGGATCAGCTGTAAAGTCAAGCAGGTATTCTCTCTGATTCCCCTTCATAGAATGTATTATGGCATTGTCATGTCAATGAATGTTGACATCATGGTATTAAATCAACTGGGCCTGCCTTGTGAATATGGTTAGGATCGTGATCTAGGGTTGGACATCCCACATCTGGATCTATGCAAAGGATCTCCGAATGCGACCCTTTGTATCTCTAGTGTTGTGATCTGGGTGACTAGATTTGCTCAACCCTACTGAATACCTACCATATTGCAAATCAATTCAAGCTTATCTATCATGGAGATTGCTTAAAATATGTATGCCAGACAATATTAAGAGTGTACTACGATCAGGGGTTACGTACCAGTAACAGTTTAGGCAACCATAGTCCTGATATAAGGTTTAGTTGGTTATCATGACCATATTTGGAGGTGGTTTTGGCCACTGTTATGGGGAAACAACCTAGATCAAGCAACGATTAAGATGGAATCCCTTTCGGCACTATGTAATACCACTGTTGACAGAGAAAATTGCATCGTGTATAATACAAAACATTATTTTTCTTATTCAGAAATTGTTTGTTTTATAGCTTTGTCATAGGCTGTGATTTACTGGACTGAATTAGCCTTTTTCAGTATAATAGTGAAATATGACACCCATGAATGATATAACGAAGCATGTACCATTATTATCCTTTGTCCTAACTCCTAAGGTGGCTAAGGACGCCTCCTAACATATATACAATACAGTTGCATACTAAGTTACTAACACTCGTTTGTTTTCTCAAGGTATGTTACTGCAGGAGCAGCGTGGTTCAATGGTGCTTTCAGTAAGGTCACTAAGGTTGGACATGTCGCTGGTATGAAAACTCGAGAGAAATTCAGCACAGCTATGTCAAATCTTACTGCAAAGGTCTTTGTTCTTTCATCTCGCAGTTTTGATTCTCTTTTTTCGAAAAAAAAAATCAATCCCCTCTTATATTGAGCTTGGTAACGATTGCAGGATCCAATAGCTGCATAAATGCATAATCACAAGCATTGGACTAGCTTTAAGGCAAGGTATCGGTCATCTCCCAATCAATCTGTAAATGGTACATTTTACAAGACGATTATTTTCATTTTA
Organism: Silene latifolia; assembly: GCF_048544455.1. NCBI lineage: Eukaryota > Viridiplantae > Streptophyta > Magnoliopsida > Caryophyllales > Caryophyllaceae > Silene > Silene latifolia. The sequence goes on along the minus strand of NC_133526.1, from coordinate 78,536,932 downwards.
CTTTCCAGGTAAAAAGAGGAGGAATGAGCGTGAGATTTGTTTGTAGAATCTAAGTGGTGTTGAAAAATTATAACACTACTACGAAATTGATTATAATTCATTATTTGAGATTTATTCATAATTCATTATTTGAGATTTATTCATGTGTTATTTGTGTTTAGATGTATAAATTTATGAGCACAAACGTTATACCATCCATAATATTGCAACGAGTACTTGATACAAATAATACGAGGCATACTTTATGCGACTAAACATTTAATGAATCATTACCCAACTGGAGAAATAAGATTAAATGATGAGTTGAACAATTTTGACACTCACAATAACAAATCCGATTGTTTTGGTCATAGTATGAATATTACCTGAAATATTTTAAGGTCATTTAAGGAGATCAGTTATTCCATGAGTTTTAATTCCACTAGGCACATCAGGGAGTATATTTGTCAAGACGTAACATGTTCAAACATTCTACTCATTTGGCTCAACTTATCGATGTCATACTTGATCAAAGTGAGTTTTTTTCAGAACTTTATTATGAGAAATTTCATGGAATTTCAGGAACAAGATATGGAGTTATTTCCAAGGAGCTAACCCAGACAACACAAATTCTCATTCTCATTTGTGACGGGCAATATTCGTCACAAGCTTGTGACGGGTCAAATAAAACTCAAGACAAACCATTTGTGATTCCCTAGGCACTCTTTCTTTTATCTTATCTACTCATGTGGGTGATACTTGGCCCGTCACAAGAGAGACTTATTGACCAGACAAAACCTATCTCAAACTCGAAATGATCCAATCCGATAATGAGGGCATTTAGCAATAGAGGTTTGTCAAAAGGTTTGTAAGATGATGTGTCAATTATTTTAGAGATTTGTCTACAAACTCTCTATTGTTGGGCATGAGTGTTGAGGTTCATGGATGAGAAGAGTTACAATATAGTATACACGTTTGTGGAGAGAGTGTGAGAGAAGAAATAGTATAGTGGGCCATGTTATGAACCTTGAAGAGGTTTATCTATTGTTGGTATGATGTTTGTAAATAAATGAGTTTGTATATTATCTTACTAGTTTGAAAGCCCGTACTTCGTACGGGTTAATGACCTTGATTATTTTAAAACTAAGTTATATAACATTATCGAATAGGTGTTTCGAAGTTCAAATCCGGGTGTGACATAATTCTTAAAAAAAATGAAATATCCTAATCCCTTATGGTCTCTTGATACGTACTTGATTCTAAGCATTAAGTAGCCTCTTAAGTTTTGTTATCTCGAATTCTAGCAAAATTTATTAAGTACTAATCATCATAAGTGTAAGCTAATGAGGGCGCTTTGATAACCCTTATGATTAATACAAAGATATGTGTGAAATTAATGAATAGTTTACATTTGCTATATTTTGGTAGGGAGAATAAAGCAATTGTAAACTATTGACTGAGACGGAGGGAGTATATATTTTTTTTGAACCATAACTACGTACCCTTCAAATATGGACAATTTACTTACACGTGTCATTCTTATAAGTTAGTCATTTCAAATTTTTTTGTTCAATTAATAAGACCGTCTTACATAATAATAATAATAATTAATCTTCTAATTACTGATACATAGAGTTCATTTTTATGTTCTTTCTTTCACAAAGCACATGTAATGTATAATCCTATGATCATCTTATTGCTATCATTCCACCGTAAAGGCGTAAAAGATAAATCCGTCTATGTTTTTGGCCACTATAAGCAAACATATAATTTAGTGACAACAAAATTATAGTTTGTTAAATTTTAATTTTAACCATTAATAACAGAAACTCTTAAGAGCTCTCTTTCACAATTGTTAAGTGACTCAAAAGATTTTGGGTTGATTCCCAAGTTTCAAGGATGACTGCTATTTATAATCATAAGATCACCCTACCTTATGCATGCTAATCTTTCAATGTAGAACAAATCTACTATTTATATGTAGTATATTCACAACACCTCAATTATTTTTCAATGTGGGACAAATAACATACTAATAAGTACACCATCTTTTTCACATCAAGCTCGACATCCAACCCGAATCCCGAAATACGGACAATTGCTACTCATTATATCTATTAGTAGTTATATTTAATATTTAATAATATAAGCAAATACTATATGTTAATATTCGTACATTCAACATCCAATCCGATTAATAATGAGTAAATACTAACAAACTAATCTTATCTAGAGTCTAAAGTTTTTCGCACGTATATAGGTAACATTTGTGCAATTTTATCTTATTGCTAACAAACTAATCTTATTTAAAGTCCAAAGTTTTTCTTACGTATAAAATTAACATTTTTTTTCTTATAAATATTAAGTAGTTTTTAAGGGTTGCACTCTCTAGATGAAAAAAATGTTAAAACTTGAAAAATTAACATTATGTAACATAACATTTAAAGTCTCTTATATAATAAGAATAGTATTGATGTATGTTCGTTATTTAAAAATTCAGCTTAAAAGTTAGAAAAATTAATAACTTATTGCTAAACTACTAAATTTGAGTAGAAAAGGAGATGATATAGCAATATATAATTATATAATTGTGAAACCACCAAAATTAAAAGTATAATACAAATAAATTTCACTATCGTGGAGGTAATAATACAAACTCTTATAAGAGCTATAAAGACAATATTTAAGAGAATCAAAAGATTTTTTGTTGATATTTAAGTTCCAAGGATGACTCATATTTATAATCATAGGATCACCCCACATTATGTTAATCTTTCGATGTGAGACAATTCAACTATTTATAATAATAGGATCAACACACCTTATGTTAATCTTTCGATGCGAGACAATTCTACTATTTATAATAGGATGACCACACCTTATGGTAATTTTCCGATGTGGGACAATTCTACTATTTATACGTAGTATGTTCACCACATCTTATTATTTTACAATGTGTGACATATAATATACTAAGAATTACATCATCTTTTTCGCACATAGTTCGACATCCAACTCGATTTAATAACGTTTTGTTCTTTGAATTTTTTTCCCTTAACTGATGTATAAACTCTTTTTGTAAGTCTTTTATTTTAAGTACATATTTAAACAAAAAAAGGTTGAAGACGGATAATTCCGTCTTAAATAAAAATTCGTGGATAATAAAATACAAATAAATTTGGTATTAAGACTACATAAGCTGTTATGGCCTATGGATGTTTTAGGAAAATGTTTTTGTAGCATTTTATTATGAGTGTGTTGGCAGTTCTTGGAGCTAATATGGTAGTTGAACCCTGAGCTCTTTACTATACTTGAATTTCTTCAACTGTTGTCCGCTTAATTGTTTGACTAATATTCAGTGAGTTGGTCCCATTGTAATGAAATCATAATTAACTCATTTTTATATTCTCATTCTCATTAAATTGAATTAATCAATATTAATCGCTTTTAAGACTTATTAATTATGGAGATCATGCATACTTATTGTTACATTTGTCAGTTAGTCTTATCGGTGTTCGATTGTTAGATTAAAGTATAATATAATTAGATAATTGAATCAAGAAAATCAAGGTCACTTGTATCAATTTAACTGTTAAAGCACAACAAATGTAACTGTTCCGGGCGTAATTCCAGAGCAAGTATAGTTACCACCCTTGGCTTGTTGAATGATGTCTTGAGTTGGATTCTCCTTTGGTCTTAATCGTTCCTCACGGCCTCTCCTGCAACAATGAACGAAGGCGAGGGCTGGCTTTGTGCCAAGCGTACTCACTCCGACGCTCAAGTTAGTAAACTTAAGAGATAAGTTGTTACTTGGCTGAATGTGTATTGTAGAGAGATAAGGAAGATATTACCAGATGAATAGTGTATTTAGGTTTAGTTGTGGATTAGTTGGGATCCTTTCCTCAATGAAGGTTGAGGAGTATTTATAGGCTTTCACCTTTTGTCACGTAGTGGCCAAGTGGCTAGCGGTGGAAAGAGGCGATCTACCCCTCGGCCGAGGGGCCTATGGCTGGCCGGCGGATCTTGTTGACTCGCCGCCGAGGGGTCTTGGATATGAGTACGTGGATATGTGTCCCATTTGGCGAGGTTACCATGCCGAGACCAGGCCGACGGGCCGATGGGTCTGATCGGCTAGATTGTCCAAGTCGTTGACTTGCTGTGGATATCTTTGACCTTGCTCAATCATGTTGACTTGGTCAGCGGTGCAGAATATGCCCCATCAATTTGCCCCCAGCGTAGTCTATGCCGTGGTATGGGCTCCGATGTATGTTTGAGCGTATATTCTGCGCAAGTAATTTGTAAAAAATTTCTGCATCGGCTTCTTCTGCGGCGGCTTCTTTTACCTCGGCCTGGTCTTTCTTAGGCCGTACCATATCCCCCCTCCACATGGATGTGTAAAGGGCATCCGATGTGGAAAAGAAAGTGAATTTTGGCCGAGACCAGGGTTGAGAGTGCCGGTTGTTTTTGATTGCCCCCGGCCGGCGCTTTTTAGCTTGGTTGATTATGTGGCCGGCGGAGAGCAGATGCTTGGGAATTTGTTGAGGAAGGTGAATAGGCAAGGAGATATGAATAGGCGTGTTGAAGACGCTTGGTCACTGTTGCATTGATTGACGTCTAACTGTTGCAACGATTGACATCCCGTGGTTGCATGTCCGACACGTGTCTGCACGCTGATTGGTTGACGCTTCATGGGCTGTTCTCTGATTGGTCCTTCTTCATGGGCTTTTCCCTATAAATAGGGCAGTTGCTCCGTGAAATTGGTCACCAATTTCATTCTCCAAAATTTTCCTCTCTAAACTTTCAAAGGTTTTCTTTGTCTTCTAATCTTCAGAGTTGTTACTCCGGCGAGCGTTTTCTTCAAGGTAAACAAACAAACTTCTTCTCTTTATTTTGTTGAACAATTATTGCTATTATGTCTTCTGCTGACGCCGGGACTAGCACTTCTGTGCCGGAGGGTTCCCCGTTGCGTCTTGATGGGGAGGAGATACTAGACGCCATTCCGATAAGGTTTGGGGGCCCTAGGTCTCCTTCTCCCGTAGTCGATCCACCATTCCGGAGGGACGGGAGGATGAGGGTGACGATGCTTGATGAGGATGAGGGGACCCCTTCGATGGTGGGAGGTCGTCTGTCCCGGATCATGGCGAGCCCTGCACGATTGGTCTTGAACGTGGTTGGTCCCATAAGTTCGCCAGTTGTTCCGGCGAGACATTTTTCGGAGGCCATTTCTCATTCGGTGAGGGGTATAAGATTGTTATTCCTAAGAAGGGTCAGGCGGTCTGTTGCCCTCCACCGGGTTACACCGGCGTGTACATCGGCATCCGGAGTATGGGCTGCGGTTTCTCTCGAATAAATACGTCGTGGCCATTATCGAGCTATGAACGTCGCGGTGGCCCAACTACATCCGCTGGCCATGAGGACGATAGTTGGCTTTGTGTGGCTTTGTCTCTTTAGGGGGGACATCCCGACAGTCAACTTATTCCGCCGACTTCACAGTCTTCGGCCGTCAATTGCCAGTAAAGTGGGGTGGTACAGCGTAAAGACGGAGCCAGGCTATGTCTCCGTGAACAAGCTTACTTCTTGCAAAGACTGGCAACGGCGGTGGGTGTATGTCCAAGTGCCGGAGGATTACCCTTTGCCTCGGTCTTTCCGAGCCCCTGTTCACTTTCGGTGTGAGAGCGGGAAGAGTACGATAAATGTATCTCCGGGGTAAGGCTAAGATGGATGCTTCGATGGTCCTTCTTGCGAGGATGAGAAACGGGCGATGCTGTTGTTTGACGCCGAGAAGGGATGGCTGCCCCGACTCAGATTATTCTTCAGGATGAGTGCTTGCAGCCACGTCGGCCTCATACCGGCCCTCGGCCCGGGTGAGTGGGGTCGGTGTGAGGCCCATCTTAGCTCGTTATGTTCTGTTTTTTTAGAGCTATGTTTCATTTCTTTCATGTAATTCTTTGTTTGATTTCTTGCGGACCGGTTTGGCAGAATCGTCCGAGAGTACCTTGAAGAGGATAGGCCTTGATAAGGACGAGAAGGTCGTTGAGCAAACATCCTACGGCTGAAAAAAGTGATCGTAGACCGGCTCCTAACGACCTTATGGAGAAGCGGTGAAGTCGTTGGATGCGTCGGCGGCCCAAGTACGGGTTCTCGGAGGCGTGCGAAGAGAACAAAGAAAGGAGCGTCCGGTGGCGGCGGCATCGGTGTCCACTCTCTCCTCGACCCCGGTGGTGCAGAAGGATCATGTGGAGATTATCGACATCACTGACAAGGTGGTGACCGTTGCTAAGGGTCCTTCTTCCCCAAAGAAGAGAAAGGAGCCACCACCGCTTCCACCGTTCGGGGAGAAGCCTACCGGCCCTCCAACTAAGAGGGTCCAAACTGGTACGGATCTAACTTGCGGTTCGGATTTAGCCGGTTCGTTGGACATCCCTGATGACCGGCTTTCTGATGTGTCAATGCAAGGTGACATGGATGCTCTGTGTAAATTTTTTGTAGATCCTCCCTCGGCGACCGCCGTTCTTGCTGAACGGCAATCAGGGAAGCAGCCTGAGAAGGCTATTGAGAGGGCGGGTGACAGAAATGTCATCGTTGACTCCTCGGCTCAGAAGATTTCTGCCTCCGAGCTTGTGGCAGAGGGTGCGAAACTGTATAAGAGGCTGGGGAGGTGGATCCAACAGGCCGGCTCCTACATCACGGAGCAGGAGAAAACTATGGCCCAAGCTGCGCCACGCTCGCAAAGCTTAAATCGGATCTCTCTGCCGCAAAGGGGGAAGCCGCGAAGGCTAAATCGGATCTCTCTTTCGCCACGAAGCGCGTGGAGGAAGTTGAGAAGCTGCTAGGGGCCGAGAGGGCCAAAGTTGAGAAGCCGACGCCGCCACCGCCAAGATGATGGAAGAGCGGAACAGGTATAAGGATGCTTATGACGCCGTGGTTGCCAAGAGGGATCGGTGGAAGGATCGGTTCGACAACCAAAGCGGAGGCGCTCGAGGGACGCGCGCAGTGCCGTTGCCCAAAAGGAGAAGGATATTGAAATGCTTCAAGATGATCTCCTCCCTAAAATGTGTGCCGATTTCGGGGCCCGGGCCGAGGAGGCGACCAGGGAGGCAATTAAGAAACTTCTCCCCGACGGCACCTTCCCGTGGGATAAATTTGACTTGACTTCCGGATGAGATGGCGATCTTTGCGGAAGCGTGCGGATGCGGAGGCGGCGAAGGCGGCTCAGATAGCTGAGGCCAAGGCGGCCTGCGATGCAGAGGTGAAGGAGGGTGACGGGCTAAAGGTACTTGAAAATGTCGAGCCCTCTTCTGAGCCGGCCACCGAAGATGCTGCTGTTGCTGATGGAGGGAAGCAACAGGCATAGGGAGACGGGCGGTCGTCACCAGACTCACCCGGCGTCTCGGATAGCTTTAGCTGTTCGGGGGCCAATTATTGATCCTCCTCTCCCTGCCATCTTTTGGCGCTTCAAATCCCAAGTCTGTAACCTTTTGTTTTTTTGTTTCGTAGCTTTTGTAAAGCTTTGGTAGGTAGAGTTTAGGCTATCCCTAAGGGGACGGCCGTCGTAAATCGTACTCTCTTTGCAGTCATTTCCAATAAAGTTTTATCTCTTTGGTCCTTGGCTTGGCTGGGACTTTGATCACGAACCTTTGCTTACCTTTTTGCGTTATTAATTGAGCGCCTCCGTTTTTACCGTCGGCATGACCGGGGTAATTTGGATGCGTATCTCAACTGTGTCTAACGTCTTTAGTGTATTGCTTGATTTGCGTCTCGGCTGCACCGAGTCTATGTTCCTGCTAGCATATCGGTCGTTGTGTCCCCGTCGCTCTCGGCTTTGGCCGAGGTAATCGGGGTTACGGCTCGATAGCGCGTATCGGTCATTGTGTCCCCGTCGCTCTCGGCTAGGGCCGAGGTAATCGGGGTTATGGCTCGATAGCATTCGAATCGTAGGCATATTGACCGCCGGACTTGCGTCTCAACCGCACCGAGTATACGTTTCTTCTAGCGTCGGTCGTTGTGTCCCCGTCGCTCTCGGCTTTGGCCGAGGTAATCGGGGTTACGGCTCGATAAGCGCGTATCGGTCATTGTGTCCCGTCGCTCTCGGCTAGGGCCGAGGTAATCGGGGTTATGGCTCGATAGCATTCGTGAATCGTAGGCATATTGACCGCGGACTTGCGTCTCAACCGCACTGAGTGTACGTTTCTTCTTTGGGTGTCTGACCGGTGGCAACTTTATGGAGGGGACAAGCACTTTGATGGAAAATTTGGGTGATTCTTCATTTGTTATGATTACGCGTTGGGGTGTCCACAATGGGCTTGGACACCTCCGCCGCTATACGAAGTACTTTCTTAAGTTGTCGGTGTTCCAATGGCTCATCAAAGGCACACCCTCCATGTCCGTCAGCCGGTATGTACCCGGCCTCATCTCTTCAACCACTTTGTAGGGACCCTCCCAGTTGGCCGTCAGCTTACCGTGAATGTTTCCTTTGTTGGTGGCAGCCGACTTCCTTAGGACTAGGTCTCCTATTTTTAAGTCCCTTTTGTGGACCCTTCGGTTGTAGGCTCTTCTCATCCGGTTTTGATATACTGCCAAGTTAAGACGTGCTGTATCTCGGCTTTCTTCGACCAGGTCTAGGGAGGCTTTCAGGCCTTCCTCGTTTTCACCTGGGTTAAAGGTAGCCGTTCTGAATGTCGGCACCGTTGCTTCAATTGGTAGGACTGCTTCGGAACCGTAGACCAGGTGGAAGGGGGTGTACCCCGTTGCTTCTTTCTCCGTGGTCCGAAGGGACCACAGGACGCCGGGTAGTTCATCGGCCCACCTTCCCTTAAGGTCTTCAACTGTTTTCTTCAAACCGTTGAGGATTGTTTTGTTGGCTGCCTCCGCCTGCCCGTTGCTCTGTGGGTGGCAGACGGAGGAGTACGCAAACTTGATGCCAAGCTCTTCTAACCAGTTCATTATCAGGTCGCTCCAAAACTCTCGGCCGTGGTCGAATACCATAACTTGGGGCAACCCGAAGCGAGTTATCACATTTTCCCAAATTACCTTTACGACGATCATTTGTGGTCTTCGCCGGCATCTTGCTACAGCTTCTACCCATTTGGTGAAGTAATCAACGGCGACGATTAAGAAATTCCTTCCTCCGGAGGCTGTGGGGAATGGTCCTAGCATGTCCATCCCCCACTGTGCGAAAGGAAGGGGACTAAGCACCGGTTGTAGGTCCCTGGAGGGAGCGTGTATTACCGGGGCATGCATCTGACAGTTTGTGCATTTCTTGGTCTTTGTTCTGGAATCTTGAAGCATGGTGGGCCAGAAGTAGCCAGCTCGGAGAGCTTTGTGGGCTAGTGTTCTTGCCCCCATGTGGTGTCCACAGATGCCTTCGTGAATCTCTGTCAGTATCAGTTCTGCGTCGGCTGGACCGACACACTTCAAGAGTGGTCTTATTACGGATCTTCTGTACAGTTCCCCTTCGAACACCAAGTACCTGGTGGCGATCCTTTTTATTTTGGCCGAGGGATTGCGGCCCTCTGGCAATTCACCTGTGAGTTTGTATTTCATGATCGGGGTCATCCACGTTGTCTCGGTCTCTATGTTGCCCACCATGCCGACAGTCTCCGTGATGCTCTTCGCATTCTCGATATCTACAAAGCACGGTTGGTGACATTCTTGATGGTTGAGTGGCAAGTTTGGAGAGAGCGTCGGCCGGTTGTTCTCGGATCCGGGAACGCATTGGATTTGGAAAGATTTCAATTTCGCTATGTCGGATTTTACCCTCTCTAGGTACCTTACCATTCCGTCGTCCCGAGCCTCAAACTCCCCTCTGATTTGGTTAGTAACCAACAGTGAGTCTGTCTTCAACACAATGTGTTCTGCTCCGGCGGCCCTAGCTAGCTCGACTCCGGTTATCACCGCCTCGTATTCGGATTCGTTGTTCGAGGCCGGGAAGGTGAATTTCAAGGCGTACTCAAACTCGTCTCCGTTTGGGCTGATGATAAGGATGCCGGCTCCTGAGCTGTTCGTCGTGGAGGAGTCGTCGGTGTAAACCTCCCATATGCCTGGGTTTGGCTCTTCTTGATATGTGCATTCGGCCAGGAAACGCAAGTGCTTGCCCCTTTATCGAAGGCCTTGGTTTGTACTGAATGCCGAAACCAGAGAGTTCCACCGCCCATTTGATGAGCCGCGATTGTTCGAATCTTTCCAAAGCTTTCTCAAGTGGTGATCGGTTAGTTAGACCAATCACGGGGTGTGCGTCGAAGTAGGGTTTTAACTTCCTTGTGGCAACGACGACGGCGAAGGCTCGCTTTCTCAATTAGTGGGTAATTTTCTCGGCGGGCAACAGCGTATGGTCGACAAAGTAGATTGGGTGTTCTTTGTTTGTCCTCTTCCCCGATGATCACGGCGGCGACCGTGGCCGAGGTAATCGCTATGTATAGGTATAGCGTCTCCCCAAAGATCGGCACGGACGAGTTGGGAGAGTCGAAGATGAGCTTTCGGTTGCTTGAAAGCCGTGCTCTGTTCCTCCCCCCAGCTGAAGTCTTTATTCCCTTTCAATACTTTGAAGAATGGGGTGCTCTTGTCGGCTGACCGAGAGATGAAACGGGCGAGAGCCGCCATTCTCTCGGTCAGCATCATAACCTCGTTTCGATTCCTTGGTTCCGGCAGGTCTAGGATTGCTTGGATTTTGTCTGGATTTGCATCGATGCCTCTGGCACTGACAAGTACACCGAGGAATTTACCTGCCCGGACACCGAAGTTGCATTTCATTGGGTTGAGCTTCATCTTGTATTTCCTTAGTGAATAAAATGTTTCGTGTAAATCGGCCGGTGCTCGCATTTGTCGGACTTGCTTTTCACAATAGCATCGTCGACGTAAGCCTCAATGTTTCGTCCTTTCTGATTTTGGAATACCTTGTCCACCAGTCTTGTATACGTGGCGCCGGCGTTTTTCAAACCAAACGGCATCATTTTGTACATGTATGTGCCGTTAGCGGTGATGAATGCGCATTTAGGCATGTCTTCCTCAGCCATGAATACCTGGTGATACCCCGAGAAGGCGTCTAGCAGGCTCAAAGCATGGTGTATCTGCCGTGGCGTCGATCAAGCTATCTATTCGAGGCAAAGGGTAACAATCTTTGGGGCATGCTTTATTAAGTTGGGTAAAGTCTACACACATTCTCCATGCCCCCGATGATTTCTTTACCATCACAACATTGGCTAACCACTCGGGGTAAGTGCGGGGGCATAATAAAGCCCGCCGTAAGTAGTTTATCTACCTCGGCCTTGATGGCCTCATCTTTCTCGACTGAGGAGTTCCTCATCCTTTGCTTGACAGGGCGAGCGGTGGGGAGTACGTTCAGCTTGTGAATAATTACTTCCCGGCTCACGCCTGGCATCTCGGCCGCTGAGTAGGCGAAGACGTCCTTATTTTTCCTTAGCAGGTCCAGGAGTTCGGCTCTGAATTTTGGTTCCAGGTTGACACCGACGGTCACGGTGCGGCTCGAGTCAATCTCCACCTCCTCTGTCTCTCGCTCCTTCAACCATGCGATGGTTCGGTCGATCTCGGACACGGGGAGTGTCTTTGTATCGGAAGGATTTTAATCTTGAAGCGACGACTCTCACTCTCTCTAGATACCTTGTCGTCCTATGGTCCCGAGCCTTGTGCTTTCCTTTGATCTGGTTGGTCAATAAGAGCGAATCTGTTTTCACCACGACATGCTCCGCCCCGGCGGTTCTCAGCTAGCCCGACTCCGGTTATCACTGCCTCGTATTTGGATTCGTTGTTTGAGGTCAAGGAGGCAAGCTCCAAGGCGTGCTCGAACACGTCTCCGTTTGGGCTAAGAATAACGATGCTAGCCTTCGAGCTATCCGTCGTGGAAGGGCCGTGGGTGTGTATCTCCCATACGCCGGGTTCCTTCTCGTTCTTCGAGGCGAGCTTATGTGCTTCCCCCCGGTCCGAGACGTATATCAATGTCAAGGCCCGGATGGAAATTACGGCGTCGGTTTCACTCAAAGTGACCCGACCTATGAGCACGTTGTGGGCAGATGTGCCGTCGATAACTATAAACTCAGACATAACATTCCTGGTCATAGTTCCCTCGCCGAACCTCACCGGATCCCGACCGACCCCTGGGGTACCAGGCCGACCCCAGAAAAGCTATACAGCGGGTTGGTGCAGGGGCTCAAATCTTCGACTCTCAGACCGAGGCTGAGAAAGCATTCTCTGTACATAATGTTTGTGTAGGCGCCTGTGTCAATCAGGCACCTCTTCACCAGGTGGTTGGCTATGTCTAGGTGGACAGTAAGTGGGTCGCTGTGAAGAGCGACGACTCCCTCGTAGTCCTTCTTCCCAATGGTCATATCGGGGATATGGGAAGCGGGGGTGGCTGTGTTGGGCACAAAGTTGATGGTCTGACACGGTTTATTTAGGTGCCGTTTGTGCCCATGAGCGGACCCACCATTCTCGTTGCCTTCGATGATAGCATGGATTACTCCTATCCGTTCAGAGACGGATTTGCTATGCGATCCGCCGGCACCTGGTTTTTGGCCACCGGCAACATATTTGCTGAGGCTCCCCTTTCGGATCAGTTCTTCAATGGCATTCTTCAGATGTCGGCAGTCGTTGGTTAAGTGACCGGTGTGGCCGTGGTACTCACGATCGCTCGTGTCACCGTCACTCCTCGGCCTAGGGGTCTTTCCCACTTCTCGGCCCTCGTTCTTGCTCAACGCGCGAAGACCTCGGCGGCCGACACGACTAGGGGGTGTGATCATCGTACCGTTTTTTGTAATACGTTCCCGAGCTCCCCCCGGCATCCGCCGGGTTCTGTTTCCTGGCAGATTTGTCCGACCGTGACCTATTATTGTCGCGGCGTCTTTCATCGGACCGTGACCCGTTGTTATCACGGCGTCTTTCATCCGGGTTGTCCTCCCGGCGGCTCTTCTTCTCTGAGTGCTCGGCCTCGCTGGGGCCTACCCAGGTCTTGTGATAGTCTTCTACCTTGATGGCCTGGTCGGCCATCTTTCTAGCGGCGTCCAAGTTCAGTCCTCCGCACTTGATGAGCTCATTTTTCAAGTCTCCCCTTGGGAGGCCCTTCATCAGCGCGAAGGTTGCCAATTCGGGATTAATTTCTCGAATCTGCTGGACCTTTCCGTCGAACCTCTTCACATAGCTTCGTAGAGACTCGCCCCCCTCCTGTTTGATAGTTAGGAGGTCCGATGTCTCCACGGCCCTTCTCTTGTTGCAAGAGTACTGGGCTAGAAAGGCGTCTCTTAGGTCGGCGTAATAGTATACCGAGCCGTCGGGAAGCCCCTTGTACCAACTTTGAGCCATCCCATGCAAAGTTGTTGGGAAGACTCGGCACCAGACCTCATCGGGCTGCTCCCATACCGACATGTAAGACTCGAAAGCCTCAGCGTGGTCGGCTGGATCACTATCTCCTTTGTACGATAGGGGTGGCAACTTGAGCTTAGTTGGCACCTGGACTTCTAGGACGTAGGCGTTGAGGGGCTGTCTGACCATGTGTCGAACGATACGCGGCGATCGGCTCCTCGCATTCCTACTCCGGCTCCTCTCCTCGTAGCGGGGAGGACTCCTTCTTCGACTCGGACTTCTTCTCCAACTCTGCTGAGTCGGACTCCTCTGGTTCCTCCGAGGTAAGCCTCGTTCGTGTTGCGGGGACGCTGTCCTCCCATGAGTGCGGGAAGGACTTAGGTCTACCACGCCCACTTTGGGCTCCCCCGGCGACTTGGCTGGGTCAGCTTCTCCCAGTGCTCCGTTCAAATTTCTCGAAGTCACGTTTCGGGCCCTGGTCTCCTGGATGGTTTCCGCCGCTCTTGTCGGCGTGACAGTGTGAGCAGGCGTATTACTAATTAGGTCCAGGACCATTTTCAGTTTTGCTATGTCAACCACATGTCCCATGATGGTGACCTGGTTGGCTGGCAGCGGCGTGTCCGGCATTATTGGCATGCCGAACTCCGGTTGGATTACCCCCCGGTGGAGGGTGCACGACTCGAATTGTTGAAGGTGTCATCCTGGTAGAATGCGGTTTCGTCGGTCACGACTGCGTCTTGTTGTTTTGACATCTTAGCTTTTTGGGGTGGGTTTTTTTTTTTTTTTTTTTTTTGTTTGGGAATGAATGTGACTAGCTTCTAGTATCTTTCCCCACAGACGGCGCCAATTGTTCCGGGCGTAATTCCAGAGCAAGTATAGTTACCACCCTTGGCTTGTTGAATGATGTCTTGAGTTGGATTCTCCTTTGGTCTTAATCGTTCCTCACGGCCTCTCCTGCAACAATGAACGAACTGAGGGCTTGGCTTTGTGCCAAGCGTACTCACTCCGACGCTCAAGTTAGTAAACTTAAGAGATAAGTTGTTACTTGGCTGAATGTGTATTGTAGAGAGATAAGGAAGATATTACCAGATGAATAGTGTATTTAGGTTTAGTTGTGGATTAGTTGGGATCCTTTCCTCAATGAAGGTTGAGGAGTATTTATAGGCTTTCACCTTTTGTCACGTAGTGGCCAAGTGGCTAGCAGGTGGAAAGACTGATCTACCCCTCGGCCGAGGGGCCTATGGCTGGCCGGCGGATCCTGTTGACTCGCCGCCGAGGGGTCTTGGATATGAGTACGCGGATATGTGTCCCTACATTGGCAGGTTACCATGCCGAGACCCAGGCTGACGAGCCGATGGGCTGCATCGGCTAGATTGTCCAAGTCGTTGACTTGCTGTGGATATCTTTGACCTTGCTCAATCATGTTGACTTGGTCAGCGGTGCAGAATATGCCCCATCAGTAACATTTAAGACAACTGTAACATATAAGATCTCTTTAAGACAATACTTAAGAGACTCAAAAGATTTTGAGTTGATATTTAAGTTCAAAGGATGACTCATATATATAATCACAGGATCATCACACCTTATGTTAATCTTTCAATGTGGGATAATTCTATTATTTATAATTGGATGACCCCACCTTATGGTAATTTTCCGATGTGTGACGATTTTACTATTTATACGTAGTATGTTCATCACATTTACATTATTTTTCAATGCGTGACATATAACATACTAAGAAGCACGTCTTCTTTTTCTCACCTAGTTCGACATCCTATACTGTCTATTAATAATCGTACTTTTTTTTTCTATTTTTTGCGCAAATGATATGAAATTTATACTCTAATAATTTCATTTTTTTATCCCAAATCTAATTATATAGTTTTTTTACGGTAGTTTTTTATCAAATGAAATGTAAAATGTTTTTATATAAAAATTATAAACATGACTTGGATATATAATATAGGAAATATATATTATAATAATTAAAAAATATCCACTTTATTTTTTATATCTTATTGTGGAGATATGATACAAATTTTTAAGAGCTCTTTAAGATAATACTTAAGAAACTCAAAAGATTTGGGTTAATACCTAAGATTCAAGGATATCTCCTATTTATAATCATAGGATTAACCCACTTTGCTAATCTTTCGATCTGAGATAATTCTATTATTTATACGTAGTATATTCTCCAGACCTACATTATTTTTCAAGATGGGACATATAATGTATTAAGAACTAAGAGGTACACTATCTTTAGTATGTGCAAATAATATAAAATTTATACTCTAATGATAGCATTTTTTTATCATGAATCTAATTATATTATTTTCATAATTTTTTTAACAATACTTTGTTGTCAAATGAAATGGAAAAGTTTTTATATAAAAATTGGAAATATCACTTGAATATAATTTAGGAAATCTATATATTATAATAATTAAAAGATTCTCCACTTTATTTTTTACATCAAAAATTATTATTTATGATACTTTCCTAAATTGATTTTTGATGATGTGGACGCTCTAGAATCGCTCGAAAAAAGTCTCTTTTATAAATATACTAGATTTAATGCCTGTGCGATGCACAGACCTAAAAATAATATATCGTCTTAATCTCGCGATTATGTAAGTTCACCGAAGGCAACATTGAGAGCTGAAGTCCTCTTGCACACATGTAACATTCTTGCTCCCACAATTACACAATTATGCTCGTGGTTGTAAAAAAAATGGCATTCCTACCCTCCAAAAAAGATATATTGATAATTTACCTTACTATAATATGATTCATTCTATTGTTCCACTTTTTTTTTTTTTTTTGAAATTGTCATCTCATTAATAATCAACTAAGCGTAGGTTACAATGAAGATAACAAATAGACAAAGGAAAATCAAGATTGCTAACGTAAAAAATACATTCAAAATAACTATCTAAATACTGGTAATGGCGCTGCCGCTCCAAAATCATAAATTTCTTGAATCTATGAATAATCGATGTCTTTGCATCCTTCTTGATGGAGGGAAACAGTGTAGCCGTCTTGATGTATTCATCCACGAAACAAATCTGATAATCTTCCCGTCGATTAAAACTTATTATATTGATAACAATCCCACGAAAAAATGGAAAAACCCCGAAAGAAGGGACGGAACAACAGATCTCACCAAAAGCGAGACTATTATTGAAAATAAGATAGATCTGCATAATATTAGTTGTTTAAGAAAGCTTTTGTGGGGCTTACCATCGATGGATGATCGATGGAAGCCCCCGAATAATAATGGAGGCTAGGTTTTTAGAGAGGGTTTATTTTAGAGAGAGAGGGGGAGAAAAAAACTGTTTATTGAATAGACATATGACATTGAAGTTATGAGTTTATAACACCTCTTAGAGTTCAATTTCATGTAAATATTGAATAAACATAGTACTCAATAACTCAAAGTATTATCTCATGCAAACAAATCTCTTTCAAACGTATTGAAATTTTGATACAGATAAATTTTATACTCAAGATGACAATAAATGAAGTAAAGGACAAATATCTAAGATCTAATATTCCTTTCAAAAAAAGGCAAAGGCATTACTTTTCGTTTCGAAGTACACTAAACTTGAAGATTATTTAATTGTAGCTGTTTTGATATAAACGGCTCAAATATACTTGTGTGAGGCGGTTTTACCTAAATTTATCGTAAAATCGTATTTTTTTATAATCATTTTTTATCCACTAATAGAGTCGCATCTAGACCCGTTTTAAAATTACATTGGTATAAAATCGCTCTAACACCCCATTATTTTTCTAGCTATTTACAAAGGATTACTTTCTCGTATTTATATCATTTTGGGACTCGAAGTCGAAAGTCTTAAAATTTATTTACTTATTTATTATTATTAGGGAAAAGAAAACTATTTTGGACTCTCGTAAAGTAAATGGATTTTGGATTATTTCAAAAGTGGAACGTTTTTTTATAAGTCCGACTTGATTTTCGATTTGGACATTGATCCAGCTTATTACTTAAGAAAGAAAGAAAAAAAATTGTTAATTTCTCTAATTAACCCTAAACCGACGCTATTCACTCTATGATACAAGTTTTATTTTGTCCTCTAAAAATTTGACGGCACTCACCTAGGTCCATCTTTCCCCTTTACTTCTTTTACCTAGTGTTGTGCCTATCCAATGTATAATTTGAAGTCCATCGGCAACGGAGCTCCGACCACGAATTTCCATCATTTTTCTCTTCCCTTTTTCGTGTTATATAAATTGTAAGTATCAAGTTTATTCAATGATTGTTTTCCTCAATTTTATAAATCAAATCTCGTTTTATAAGTAACACGATTTTATCGCTCTTATGATTTTTAATACATTGTTCGAGATTGTGTGACGAGGAGGTTGTCGTTGTGAAACTATATGGTTTATGTATTGGAAATTGTTATTGGGAATTTATTATTTGTTAGTATTATACGGAGTACATTATAAAGCATATAATTTTATCGGTGCGGGTATGCGATGGGCTGTGAAGGATTAGGAATTTGGGATTTCGTATGTTGAGGTTGATAAATGACTTTGATTTGGGAGGTTGTTTATGTCTGTCTATGATCACCTTGTTTGGCGTTGGGTTTCTAGTACGTAGTACATACTGTTGGAATAATGGCTCAAAAAGTCTTTTGCCTTACTTTGAAAAAACTAGCTAAGATTTTTTCTCTTGTCCCACATTGGAAAAATGAAACAAGTTTGTTGGGTTTATAATGTTCTTCTCTACCTTCTTGTTTGAACTTGTGATTAGACCTTTTGTGGAGGTTGACAAGTTCGGGCTGGGCCACACACGCGCGCGCGCGCGCCTCGCCTCGCCGGGCCGGGCCGGGCTCGGGCACGGGGTAGAGCACCTGCGGAACATTATTTTTTCTGTTTTTAAAGGCTCAATTCCCAAGACTGATTGGAACAGTCTACGGAATTGACTGCTACGGTCTACCAAACTGATTGTCGTTAATTCTTAAGTTTTATAGTTTCTGAACAAATTTCGAAAAATCTTATGCACTTTTCTTCCCTATATAAACAGCCTTTCATTCTCAGTTTGGGCATCAGAAAATTTCTCTCTTCTCTCTTTCTTATACTGTTCAATCTTTATCTTAAAATATTTCCCTGAGGTTATTATTGGCAACGTTCTTGGCTGCTCTCATCTGCCTCTTTGCCTACACCAAAGTTGCAGCGGTTGTGTTAATCCTGGGGGTCAAGTGCTACTGAGGCCGTGTGTAGTACGGGGCATTTTTGACTTTAGGACTGTGGCTTCTCGTCACGTCACAACCATCCGTTTCTCCAGATAAGATTTTTCTTATTCTCTTTACAGTACGTGTATAACAATCTAAAGTCAAAAATTAAAAAAAAAAAATTTTTTTTACTCGCACTACAATATGACGGGAGGAATTCCAATCTCTGTTGCGTCCTTTTCTGCACCTTCACCTATCATTCCTGACATGTCTAAATTCGAGCTTTTCAACGGGAAAAACTATAGAATGTGGTCTGATAGAATCGAATTCTTCCTTGGTCAAATTAAAGTAGACTATACACTTATCGGTAATGTCCCTTTGAAAATTCCGGGAGGGATTATGTAGAAGACAACAAAACTCGTAGAGGAATGTCGCATTACATGAGTCGTGCTTTATATACGATTTATGGTAAGTATAAAACAACAAAAGAAATCTGGGAAGCTTTACAAACTAAGTATGGATCGGATGATTTTGGAACTAAAAAATATGTTTGTAGCCGTTGGTTGAGTTTCAAAATGGCTGACAATTCACCTGTTCTGGATCAAGTTCATGAGTACGAAAACTTGTGCGTGGAAATCACTGCTGAAGGTATGAATATCTGTGAGATTTTTCAAGCAAACTGTTTACTTGACAAGTTACCTCCTTCTTGGCAAAACTATGTCTCTAGCATGAAACATAAGCAAAAAGATTTTACTCTTTTGAAACTTATTTCTCATATCAAAGTTGAGGAGCAAAACCGTATTCAAACAAACGGAAAATATGTTTTCGAACCCTTCTCTTCAAACGCAAACTTGGTTGAAACCAAAAAGAATTTTTCTAAAAATTCAAAGCATTTCTCAAAGAGTTCTAATCAAGTTCACGGAACAAGAAATAATGCAAATTTTAAAAGAGAATCCAAAAGGGAATTCAAAGGCGATTGTTATACTTGTGGGAAGCCAGGTCACTCATCAAAATATTGTCCACAAGGTTTTTCACCAAATGGTAAGCATAAATTTGTTAAATCTCAAGCACATCTGGTTGAATCTGACGATATCATTGCCGCTGTCGTATTTGAGATTAATCTGGTAAGCAATATATCTGAATGGGTTGTTGATACTGGAGCAACCCGACACATATGCTCCAGTAAAAAGATGTTCAAAGACTACCTTGCCGTATCCACAGGTGAATGTGTTTTTATGGGAAATTCAAGCACCGTGAAAGTCCTAGGAAAGGGTAAGATCTTTCTTAAATTAACTTCAGGCAAAACCATTGAATTAAACAATGTTTTACATGTTCCTGATATTCGGAGGAATCTGATCTCGGGTGCCTTACTCAACAAAGCTGGGATCAAGCTGACTTTCGAATTTGATAAACTTGTGCTTACAAAAAATGGAAATTTTATTGGAAAAGGCTTTTGTAATAGCGGTTTGTTTGTATTAGATCTTGAAACTATTAATAATAATTCTGCTTCTGTTTATATTGCTGAGTCTGTTTCTTTGTGGCATGCTAGACTTGGACATTTGAATGTCGCATCAATTAAAAGACTGAAACAGCAAAATATAATTCCTCAGTTCAGTAGCACCAGTTTTGACAAGTGTGAGGTATGTGTTGAGGCAAAACATGCAAAAACAACCTTCAACAAATGTGTTGACCGCTCTAGCTCTCTTCTTGAGCTAATTCACTCTGACTTGGGTGATTTCAAGTCCATCATGAGTAGAGGAGGTAAGCATTACTATATTACCTTTGTCGATGATTTTTCTAGATATACTAGAGTTTATTTGCTAAGCTCCAAAGATGAAGCCGAGGATAAATTTGTGATATTTAAAACTGAAGTTGAAAATCAGTTAGACCGGAAAATTAAAAGAGTCAGATCTGATAGAGGCGGAGAATATGAAGGTAATCCTCTGAAAAAATATTGTGAGCTTAACGGCATTATCCATGAGTATACCGCTCCTTTTTCACCCCAACAAAATGGCGTCGCCGAAAGGAAAAACCGATCACTTAAAAATATGATGAACGCCATGCTGATCAGTTCAGGTATGCCTAATAATTTTTGGGGTGAAGCTATTTTATATGCGTGTCATGTCCTAAATCGCGTGCCTCACAAGAAAACTGGTAAGACCCCTTATGAATTATGGAAAGGCTATGTACCTAATCTGAATTATCTCAAAGTGTGGGGGTGTTTAGGGAAAATTGGGATCCCAAATATTCAAAGGACTAAAATCGGACCTAAGACCACGGATGGAATTTTTATTGGTCGTGCTGCAAACAGCGCTGCTTATCGTTTTGTCTTAAAAGACTCATCTGGTTTTGGTCCAATTAAAGAGTCTAGGGATGTTGAATTTTTTGAGCATATTTTTCCTATGAAAGTGAATTTATCACATGTGTCTATCGCATCTCCCTCTCTTGTATCTTTGGGTAATTCGATATTGCGGATAAAAATCTTTGAGCCTAGAAGAGGTAAACGCGTGAGAACTCCGACGAATTTTGGACCAAATTTCGCTACTACATGGCTCGTACAACATGGACCTTTGAGTGAACACGAGGTATGTGCTTATGTACTCGAAGAAGACCCCAGAAATTACAAGGAAGCCATGAAATCTATCGATTCTACCTCCTGGTTAGAGGCCATTAATAGCGAGATTGATTCCATCATGAGTAACAATACGGATTCCGATTCGATTTGCCGAGAGGTTGCAAACCTTTGAGCAACAAATGGGTGTTCAAAAAGAAAATGAAATCTGACGGTTCGATCGATAAATATAAAGCCAGGTTGGTAGTTTGTGGAAACCGTCAAACAAAAGGTATTGATTTTTTGATACTTACTCTGTTACAAAAGTGGCTACCATTAGGGCTTTGATTGCACTTGCATCTATCCATAATCTTTTTGTCCATCAAATGGATGTTAAAGCGCCTTTTTAAATGGTGACTTACATGAAGAAATTTACATGAGTCAACTTTGAGGGATGTGTGGTTCCGGACGGGAAGACAAAGTGTGTAAACTAATTCGATCTTTGTATGGTTTAAAACAAGCACCAAAACAATGGTATGACAAATTTCATAAAACAATAACATCTGATGGATTTATGGTTAACGATTCTGATGCTTGTGTATATTCTAAGCATAACGGGAATGATTGCGTAATTATATGTTTGTATGTGGACGACATGCTTATTTTTGGTACAAATATGGATGTTGTCAACATTACCAAAAATTTCTTACATTCTCGGTTTGACATGAAAGATTTGGGAGAGGCTGATATAATTCTTGGGATCAAGGTCACAAGGACTCCTACAAGTATGTGTTTGAGTCAGTCTCATTACGTTGAGAAGATTCTAAGAAGGTTCAATCAATTTGATAGCACGCCTCTTCATACTCCTTACGATTCAGGTGTCCATTTGTGCAAAAATCCAGGTAATAATAGTGTACCTCAAGAGGACTATGCTAAAATCATTGGTAGTGTTATGTTTTTGATGAATTGCACTAGACCTGACATCGCATATACCGTTAGTAGATTGAGTCGATATACTCATAATCCTGGTAAGGACCACTGGAATGCCTTGATTCGTTTATTGAGATATTTGAAAGGTACCATGGATTGGGGTCTACACTATTCTAGGACACCTAGTGTCCTAGAAGGGTATTGTGATGCTAATTGGGTGTCGGGAAATGATGAGATTCACTCTACTAGCGGTTATATTTTTACTCTAGCCTCTGGAGCCATATCATGGAAGTCATGTAAACAAACATGTCTTGTTAAATCTACCATGGAATCTGAATTTATTGCTTTAGCTTTGGCAGGAGAGGAAGCTGAATGGCTGAGAAGTCTTTTGGCGGATATTCCGTTGTGGGGGAAACCGACTCCGTCAGTATCCATGCACTGCGATTCACAAGCTGCTATAGGAGTAGCCAACAATCAAGCCTACAATGGAAAGAAAAGGCATATTCGTCTAAGACATGGAATTGTGAGAAACCTGATCAGAGACAATGTGATTTCATTGGAATACGTACGTTCAGAGAGGAATATTGCGGATCCTCTCACCAAGGGCCTTTGTAAAAAATTAGTGCTGGAGTCGGCACTAGGAATGGGTTTAAAACCTGTAAAGGGGTGAATTGTGATGGATACCCGTCATAGTTCATCTAAGTTCAACGGGTCAAACTAAGTCACAAGGAACTCGAGATGTAATACTACTACCATTCCTATTTAATAAAGTGATGTGGTATTATTTTATGTGTACATTTATTGTACTCACGGATATATTATCATTGTGGAAGGTTGAGCATTAGCTCTTAATGAGTTCATAGTCCTTATGGATGGTTTGCGACAAACCTGATGAACTCACCTATGTGAATGTGGGGGTTCTCGCCTAACCCTAAAAAGGTTCTTCGAGGTTTTGAACTTTTTGAGGCATTCATCAAAATAACCGGGGAACTATGTGAGGGGCACTTGACAAGCTCAAGTAACATTTGTTCTTAAATCTTAAAGTTCATGATGAGTTCATGGATTATGCGAGTTCTAGCCCTGATTTGGGATTAGCAAGTGCGCAAAAATTCTCTTACCAACTCCATGTACTGGTTAAAGGCTTAGTCCACCAAAGTGGCGGTTTGAGAAAACTTGTATGACACTGGATGTTGGTTAAAGTCCACAAGACACCAACATCTAAACGTTAAATCCCCGTTGCCTGTATTACCTCAATCTTATTTTTCTTCTTCTTTCTTTTTATCGCCATTGTGGGGGATTGTTGGAATAATGGCTCAAAAAGTCCTTTGCCTTACTTTGAAAAAACTAGCTAAGATTTTTTCTCTTGTCCCACATTGGAAAAATGAAACAAGTTTGTTGGGTTTATAATGTTCTTCTCTACCTTCTTGTTTGAACTTGTGATTAGACCTTTTGTGGAGGTTGACAAGTTCGGGCTGGGCCACACACGCGCGCGCCTTGCCTCGCCACGCCACGCCGGACCGGGCCGGGCTCGGGCTCGGGCTCGGAGCTCTGGGCTCTGGGTAGAGCACCTGCGGTGCGAGCTATCAGCTCCTTTTAATTTTTTGGAACATTATTTTTTCTGTTTTCAAAGACTCAATTCCCAAGACTGATTGGAACAGTCTACGGAATTGACTGCTACGGTCTACCAAACTGATTGTCGTTAATTCTTAAGTTTTATAGTTTCTGAACAAATTTCGGAAAATCTTATGCACTTTTCTCCCCTATATAAACAGCCTTTCATTCTCAGTTTGGGCACCAGAAAATTTCTCTCTTCTCTCTTTCTTATACTGTTCAATCTTTATCTTAAAATATTTCCCTGAGGTTATTATTGGCAACGTTCTTGGCTGCTCTCATCTGCCTCTTTGCCTACACCAAAGTTGCAGCGGTTGTGTTAATCCTGGGGGTCAAGTGCTACTGAGGCCGTGTGTAGTACGGGGCATTTTTGACTTTAGGACAGTGGCTTCTCGTCACGTCACAACCATCCGTTTCTCCAGATAAGATTTTTCTTATTCTCTTTACAGTACGTGTATAACACATACTTGGTAGTAGTCATAATTGTGTCTTGAGTACGCATTTGTTTATGAGAATGTTAAGAAATTGTAGTCTCGAGGTGAGTTAATTACGTTTCGAGTATTCGGAGTAAGTTGTATTATAGTGAGTCTATTTAGTAAGGTGGAGTTCATTTTAATATTGGATAGTGCAATAATCAGATAACTTTTACACTTGTAGTTTGTGGTTTCAAAGTAAAGCACTTCTTGGACTAAGCTTAGGTTGGGTTGGTCGGCTCGAGAGGTAAGGACTTTTACCCTTTTAAAATTAAGAGCATGTTCGGTTTAACATTTAAAGAGTTTTTTTTACATACTTTTGGTAACGATGAATTTATGTTAGCTTTTAGAAGTTTTAAATATTGTTCTGTGTGACCGTTGGAATTTATTTGGCGCAAGCCGTCTTGGTGATTATGTAGCAGACTCTGGGAGTTCTGTTGGTCTAGCAGGTTTTAAGGTGCGTCTGAGACGTCCCTGGGATTACGTCCCGAAAACTGAACTCTTGGCCCGAGTTCCATTTGGGTGGGGTTTGACCGGCCCCCACTCGCTAGGGGGTTAGACTTTCTCCTTTGGCAGCCTCATCCTACTGACTGCCCAAATGTGAGAGATGCGCATTCTTATAAGTCTGACCAAGCACAGGTGATCCCTCTAAACCGTGTCAAGGGTAGGACCTTGGCACACAGGTGGTGAAAGTTATGGATTTTGAACGATTTAATAATTGTTATTGGATTTACGATAATGTTGGTTTTGGATTATAATTCTTTCATACTGATTTTTGAAGCTTGTAAAGTTTATAATATTGTTCTATTATGAATTTATCATATCTTCTTATTTTCTCAAAACTCAGCTTTTGCTGACGTCCTTATGTTTTGGGTCGTTCCCCCACTGGAACCTGTACCTATTTATGTTTTGGGTACCGTTGCAGGTTCAGATAGAGTTCAGATAGAGTTGGAAGTACAGCTGGAGTCTTTAGAAGTCCTGTTGTGTTAATCGCTTCCGCTGTAGAATTGTAATTTGTAGTTTTGTTACAGCTGTACTTTGAAGCTTTGTATATTAATTATAACATCTCTGTATTTTCGGCGAGTTTTGTATATAAATATTAGATGTTTGTTTAGCCAAAATCAGGGGTGTTACAATTGGTATCAGAGCGGTTAAGTCTTGGTTAGACATTAGAATCTTCATATTCTAATGTCGATTTATGTGGAGTCTTATGTGAGTTGATAATAGGCTTGTGTGTTTGTATTGTCCTGTGTGGTCTGAAGGTGATTTAGCTTTTCGACTTCGATTTAGATCAATTTTATAAAATTTTCTTATATCTGGTTGAACCACTGAGTTTAGAGACCAAGAAAGGTTGAAGCATTTGTTACTTTAAGTTAGTGTTGGTTAATTGAAATTTTCAACTATCACAGAGTAGTGTCGTGATTTTCGGATCTATGCTGAACCTAAATAATGGAATTGTCATTTGACCTTCATATATTACTGTGTTAGACTTCACAGCAAACTTGTTATAGAGTTTTTGTTGGTGATTGGTTGTGAATTAATCTTGAGTATATTGGACTTAAGAGTACCTAGTAAAATGATAGGTGTTGGTTTAATTTGATTTAATGTTATTTGAGGAAGATAGTGTATTTTGGGGAGAGCATATTTTTTTTTTTTTTTTTGGATTGAATGATGGTTTAATAACTTACGGTTGAAAGATAATAGCTTATGATGAAGGGGACTGCAGAGTTGAGATATTGTTGTTTATACTTATTTTGGGTATAGTATCTACCAGTGACCTATTCCTATAAGTCTGAATGTAGTTATTGACTTATCATTTAATAGGGTAGACCAAGTTGTTATAAAATTAGGTTTATTTTGAGTAAAAAAAAATGGCTAAAGAAGCCTTATGGTGGATAATATTGAAGTTGTTTTACGGTAGAGTGTGATGGATGAAGAATTTAAGAGTGCATTGTGTACATTTTTCTCCCTTAAACTTTGTGGATTTTTGTTGAGCCGGGGTTAAACTATTGGTGTAGGACGTCCTGTGACGTTAACCTGTTGACCAAAGGATATTGTTATGCCTCAATTTTTTTTTAGAGGAGTTGTAAGTCGATTTGTGGTATCATTATTATTATTATACTATAGTTCAGTCTCAAGTCAGGTACTACTCTAAGCTAGTTAGCATTTAAGTTACTCAAGTATGAGACATTGACTTTGGATTAGTGGTGATATATTGAGTTGGGTTGTCAATGAGGATACTAGCGAGCCCTTGCTGCCAGACTTGTGTTTCGGGAGTGATATTGTTTAGTTGTTTAGAGTTTAGTCTACTCATGTAAGAGTATTTCATTAATAAAAAAAAAAACGAATGTCCTTTGCCAGGTGAAAACAAACTTTGGACATCAGTTTGCTTGAGGTAGTAGGTACTTAAGTGTACAAAGTATTCAACTAATCATTAAGATTAGTATAAAGTAGAACATTAGAGAAATTATATTTTGATTGCGGGCGCTTATCACATATATTGAGTAATGGAAACACAATGTGGTGAAAATTTTGATGTTGCCTTCTGACTAACGAGTGGTCCTCTTATCACAACAAATTTTGGACATAACTATAATTTGCAATCTGATTGTTACTTCGGATTTGACATATTTTATAGGTTGATACTAGATAATAGGGGAATAAATTTGAAATTTTCGAAAAATGATTTGATTCGAAAGTTAAGGACAAATTAATGTCGAGAGTTTGGTTATGAACTACGAGCATATAGATTTGAGGTTTACGATGACAATAAATTATAATATACTATGTAAGGATAGATTTATTATTGGTGAAATGATAAATGTTGGAGACAAGTGTACCAAATGAAAGCATTGATGTACAAATTGGGAATTGTTATCCAACCATCCTTGTCAGTATAAAGAGAGAATTGTATATTGGGGTTTTGAGCTCATTTTGAAATTTTATTAAGTTGACACTTCGGAGAATGGAGTAGATTTTGGCTTAATGATGCAAGTAAGTATTGAGATTACGATTATGATAAATTTCCAAATGGCGCTGATTTTCTTATCATGTTCGAGTTGGTCGTTCTTTTATTCTCTTATTCGTGGGCGAGAGGTCTAACTGTTGTCCTTCATGCGAGAAGCATGCTACTTATCAAACCAGTGTATATTTTAAGAAGTTGATTTTGGATTAGTATGGTTATATAGTGAGAATGTCAAAAAAAAAGTGATGATATGGGGTATTGGGGTACATTGTCGTCCATTTTGTAGTTTGAACATTTTGTGTGGTTAAACGGTCAGTGTGTCGTGCAGTATTTTAAGTTTTCGAGTTGAAAGTTTATTTCAATGAAGGTTACAAATAAGAGGGCATTATTCATATCTGTAATTATGTAAGGCTCTTAAGAATAGTTATCTGGTTGTTATGATCACGTTTGATGATATTGGGTGAGAAGTGTATCATGCTTTGCTATTGAAATTTTTTTTTTTTTTTTTTGAATTGCGAATTGTGGTGGCCTTGTACCTGTTTGTTACAAATTGGTTGATTTTGGATTTGAGCTTTGTTAGTGCATAACACACAATGGAAATTTGTCTTGGTCTTGCGGTTATGTGTGTTGGATGCAAATTGGAGGTGGTTGTTATAGCTTGAAGCATTGAAATACGAATGTGGCATCGATTTAGTGTATATGTGAACAATAGTTTACTATTATGTTTCATATTGGAATTTTTGACACTACGACATGCTGAAAATTTGCAAGTTTTGACAAACATAGAAATGTTTGACAAATTTGGTTATTTGAGAATGATTTATAAAAATAAGGGAATTGGAAATTATATTTAGTATAAGTCAAGAAATTTGTTATTTCTACATATGTGAGTAAATAGACAGTTTGTATAAGGGATATTATCTGGTTAAAATTGTCAGGCAGGTAAGAGTATGCAGTTTAAGACTTGGGATTTAGGAGAGCTTCAAAAGTTTGAAATTGTTGTGTGTTGGTGGTACATATTAGACTTTGATGATGCGTTATGTTACTATGATGATTATAGGGCAACACGAGCATTTTTGGTAATTATGTACATAGTGATCACTAATTTGTGGAATAAAAATTTAGGCTCGAATTATTATGGATAGCGACTTATTTTAGAAATAACATACCGTCACCAAAAGGAAGTAAAGTTGAATTTGGTAGTAACAATTGTTTCATTTCGGGGTAGTAAGTAATAAATCTTAATAATTCCTTGCGAGTGATAAGGCTGATGATCCTTGGAAGCTGAAATCTCGTGTGCAATTTTGATGACTAACTATAGTTTCATGACAATTAAGGTTGAGAGAGTCGTTTGCAGAAGAGCCCAAATATCCGACATTTGTAAGAAGTAAGTTATTTTGAATTTTTCTTGATAATTTAAGAATTTTATTGGATAACTAGTTTGGACTTTTGAGATTAAAGTGTACGATAACTTGGAGGACAACAACAACAAGACTTTGGGAGACAATTTTGACATGATAAAGTTAGACTTTCATGCGATGTATGAGAAGCTTCCTACAATGATAAATTTAGATGGTGCAAAGTTGGGCATGAGATAGTTATGTTGGTACAACGATAAGAAAACTTAGAAACATCACAAATTGTTAATCTTGTAACCTGTTATGCCGGCATAAAAGAGCTAGAAGTGTCCTAGCGGGATATTTCGAGTTGATGTTGTTATAAGGTGAGAATTTTAGTAAAAAAAAAAAAGGGAAGAAGATTGGAGTTTAATTAACCTTTGGCCCATGTTAACTGTTAAGTGAAGCTTGTGACGATAAAAGTTATGTGATATTTGTAAGCTTTTGGATTTTTAGATTGGTGGTGAAAATTTTGAACTCTCAAATATTAGCAAATATATTGCAAGATTGGTCTCACCTTGTGGATATCAAGAATGATTTGTCTATATTTAATTAGACATTTTATTGGATTATGGTAGCTGTCGTCTTGTTTGTTATAGATTGACTATTTGGGAAAAGAAGTTGGATTAAAGTATTAAGTGCAAGATTTGACATTATATTGGCTTATAAGGAGCGTCACATGTTTGGTACTACAAAATGTGGAAAAATCGTAGTGGGGTGAATCTAATATGGTTAAAGTTGTGTGCAATAAAGACCGTATATAAACCCGTGGAAAAGTTGGGTTTACCTTGAGTAACATCTGACCCTATTTTGTTTTTGTCTAAGGAGGTTGTACGCTTCGAGGAAGAAGTTTTCTTTTAAGAGAGTAGAGAAGTACAAACTTACTCTATTTTTGTGTTAACGCTTTTATCACACTCTTGTAGAGTACAATTTTTGCTACATGTTGTTTCATGTTTTCAATCTGGTATCTTGAATTTCGTATCCATTTGTGCGTGATGCACCACCTTCAATTTGGTTCTTGATATTGTTGGTATTGGCTATTTATTATCATTGGAAGTGATTATACTTATACTCCATTATACATTGGCTGGTTGTCTGTGCGCAATGCACAATTGGTGGCTTCCTTGTGCTTAATGGACAATTATGGAAAGTATTTTTGCCCTTGTGAAATTTGAAATTTCGAGACATATCTTTGTGTTCCCGAAAAAAAAAATTAAAAAAAAAATATTTTTTTTTTAACCTCCGACATGGTCTTAGCTTTCTTAGTAGTTCTTTTCCCTTGGAGTTGAGAACATTACGAGAAGTCTGTGGTGTGGTGTGGTGTGGTGTGGTGTAGTGCATTGTATTCGTAGTATCATGTGGAGTTAGAAGTTGGTAGAAAGGTGACATTTTGTCTAGGCTGCGTAGCTGAGTGACATTTTGGATGATTGGAGTAAGCGAAATATCGACCTTTGTTTTAGTGAAGAGTTTAAGCTTCGAGGACGAAGCGTTGTTTTAAGGAGGGAAGTCTGTAACACCCCATTATTTTTCTAGCTATTTACAAAGGATTACTTTCTCGTATTTATATCATTTTGGGACTCGAAGTCGAAAGTCTTAAAATTTATTTACTTATTTATTATTATTAGGGAAAAGAAAACTATTTTGGACTCTCGTAAAGTAAATGGATTTTGGATTATTTCAAAAGTGGAACGTTTTTTTATAAGTCCGACTTGATTTTCGATTTGGACATTGATCCAGCTTATTACTTAAGAAAGAAAGAAAAAAAATTGTTAATTTCTCTAATTAACCCTAAACTGACGCTATTCACTCTATGATACAAGTTTTATTTTGTCCTCTAAAAATTTGACGGCACTCACCTAGGTCCATCTTTCCCCTTTACTTCTTTTACCTAGTGTTGTGCCTATCCAATGTATAATTTGAAGTCCATCGGCAACGGAGCTCCGACCACGAATTTCCATCATTTTTCTCTTCCCTTTTTCGTGTTATATAAATTGTAAGTATCAAGTTTATTCAATGATTGTTTTCCTCAATTTTATAAATCAAATCTCGTTTTATAAGTAACACGATTTTATCGCTCTTATGATTTTTAATACATTGTTCGAGATTGTGTGACGAGGAGGTTGTCGTTGTGAAACTATATGGTTTATGTATTGGAAATTGTTATTGGGAATTCATTATTTGTTAGTATTATACGGAGTACATTATAAAGCATATAATTTTATCGGTGCGGGTATGCGATGGGCTGTGAAGGATTAGGAATTTGGGATTTCGTATGTTGAGGTTGATAAATGACTTTGATTTGGGAGGTTGTTTATGTCTGTCTATGATCACCTTGTTTGGAGTTGGGTTTCTAGTACGTAGTACATACTTGGTAGTAGTCATAATTGTGTCTTGAGTACGCATTTGTTTATGAGAATGTTAAGAAATTGTAGTCTCGAGGTGAGTTAATTACGTTTCGAGTATTCGGAGTAAGTTGTATTATAGTGAGTCTATTTAGTAAGGTGGAGTTCATTTTAATATTGGATAGTGCAGTAATCAGATAACTTTTACACTTGTAGTTTGTGGTTTCAAAGTAAAGCACTTCTTGGACTAAGCTTAGGTTGGGTTGGTCGGCTCGAGAGGTAAGGACTTTTACCCTTTTAAAATTAAGAGCATGTTCGGTTTAACATTTAAAGAGTTTTTTTTACATACTTTTGGTAACGATGAATTTATGTTAGCTTTTTGAAGTTTTAAATATTGTTCTGTGTGACCGTTGGAATTTATTTGGCGCAAGCCGTCTTGGTGATTATGTAGCAGACTCTGGGAGTTCTGTTGGTCTAGCAGGTTTTAAGGTGCGTCGAGACGTCCCGAGATTACGTCCGAAAACTCTTGGCCCGAGTTCCATTTGGGTGGGGTTTGACCGGCCCCCACTCGCTAGGGGTTTAGACTTTCTCCTTTGGCGACCTCATCCCTACCGATCGCCCAAATGTGAGAGATGCGCATTCTTATAAGTCTGACCAAGCACAGGTGATACCTCTAGACCGTGTCAAGGGTAGGACCTTGGCACACAGGTGGTGAAAGTTATGGATTTTGAACGATTTAATAATTGTTATTGGATTTACGATAATGTTGGTTTTGGATTATAATTCTTTCATACTGATTTTTGAAGCTTGTAAAGCTTATAATATTGTTCTATTATGAATTTATCATATCTTCTTATTTTCTCAAAACTCAGCTTTTGCTGACGTCTTTATGTTTTGGGTCGTTCCCCCCTTTGGAACTGTACCTATTTATGTTTTGGGTACGATTGCGGGTTGAGATAGAGTTCGAGATAGAGTTGGAAGTACAATTTGGAGTCTTTAGAAGTCTGTTGTGTTAATCGCTTCCGCTGTAGAATTGTAATTTGTAGTTTTGTTACAGCTGTACTTTGAAGCTTTGTATATTAATTATAACATCTCTGTATTTTCGGCGAGTTTTGTATATAAATATTAGATTTTTGTTTAGCCAAAATCAGGGGTGTTGCAATCGCCCTATACAAAACTTGCTCAAAAAAAGTTGGAGTATATCCGATGCTTCATATCTCACTTTTAATTTAACATGGGACCTTGAAAATTTATGAGAAAGCAAATTCATTAGGAATTCAAGTACTGTTATACTTATAGGCTATAGTTAAATCATTGTAATTAATTTATTAACATTAAACAAACTTACCATCATATTTTTCTACACGACATTTTTTTGTTTTACGTATTTCACAACAATTGGAATTTCTGATGTTGCTTAAAACTTGTACAGGTAAAACTTGAAACGTTTACTGTTTATATGGAAACACTAATCAAACAGATAATACTTCAGTTTTACTACTTTGTCTAATTTCTCGTGCATTTACATTCAATTACTTTACAAGTAATAGCATAAAATTTAACAGGAAAATTAGAACATGACTATAAAGAAATTAACAAAAATGTTTAAAGCTTATTATACAAAGACATAAATATTAACCAAGAAATTTTCCACTCTCTGATTGTCAACTTCACCACCACGCGAGTGTAATCTTCAAATTCCTATTTAAATAAAACATACAAATGAAATCTTCAAATGTTATCTTCAACAATAGGTCTTGGTATAGACGGGTGGGGCAAACAGACGGGTAAAGACCTCTAATAAAATGGATAGGGGGGACAAGGTGGGGCACCCCCATGTGCTTCCCACTTTATGACAAATGGGTATTTTGTGAGGGAAAATGGTATCCGTCTATACGTATAGACGGATAGTGCCCGTCTATAATGAGAATTTGTGTATCTTCAAATACCCGGGACCTTTCGGACAAAAACCAAAGCATAGGACCTACAAATAAGCAAAAATTAGAAAACAAAAAATGAAACTGATGAATGGTGAATACGTAAAAAGAAAGCAAGGTGCAAATAGGGTATAACAATAATATCGACAGAGCAATTAAAATAACATAAAATATGTAGTATAGACTTCATAACCCAAAATCAAAAAAAGTAAAAGAAAATCGACGTAACTTGTATAGCAGTTCGTATAAACCACCTTTTATAGATACTAGGTAGTATCCCGCGCTTCGCGCGGCCTGTTTTAAAATTTTATTATTATAATTGAAGAAAAATAACAAAATTTGTATATGACCTTTAATATTTTTAACTATAAATAAAAATAAATCAATTTTTCTCAAATTAATTTTTTAGGTTTAACTTCAATGTTTTAAAATAAAATACATACCGTTTTAATTAAAACTAATAAGTGATAATTAATTATGTATGATCAATGTTTATAAATTATTTTATGACTGATCAAATATCATATTAATTAAAATAAAATTTATTCGAATAATGCAACAATCAACATTAAGTTCTCAAATTATATCATTTCACTATACTTTATGTTCCAAATCAATTAATATTTGTTCAAAATAATGTGAATATAATTTTATATAATTTTTTATTTTTTATTTATAACGTGTGATATTAATGTATCAAACATATATAGTTCAAACTCAACTTATTCAAATGTTTTCGTTGTGTCTTACACGTGTTATGTGTCAAACATATCTATAAGAATTGCACCTTTTGTATTTTTAAACAACTATATATAAATGATGTTTAAGAGTTTACCTGTAAATAAAATAGGTTAAACTTTCTTAAATAATATATTTTGAGGTTTAACTTCAAAGTATTTAGAAGATGCCATATAAAATATTTAACTAAAAGTAATATTTAGATAGTCATGATCAATATTTATACTCGACGTATACATATTTTAATTGAAGATATTAAAGAAAAATATAACACTTTTTCTACTTTTTCATGTCGTTTATAATTCTATATTATTTTATAATCATTACTTTTGTTTTGATTATTTAAATGCACTCGCGATCCTTTGTGTACATACATACTCGTTATCACACTATTTAAAGCTATCAAAATCTCACATTTAACTTATTACGGGATTCTACCTAGGTTTGTGACCCGTGAAATTCACGGGTTTATGAGAATTTTTATGAGGCTTGGTGTCGATTCAACAGCTTTATGTTTACGTAAAAAGACATGTCGACACCAAGCCTCATAAAAATTCTCACAAACACCTCTATTAAATCATCGGGTTCTCACCACTATTTAACTTATTACGCATAAACACCTCTATTTAACTTATTTTGACTCCTGTACTTTCTCTTTTCAAATGAATTTTATAATTTTGTTAAAATATACTTCACATATAAATATAAAATATATGAAATTCATTTGAATGAAGGGAGTATTTTATTTTCTCCATAGTTTCTATGAAGACAATTTATCGCCAGTTGTGACATAAATTTTTTACCAATTTAACATTACATATTGAGTAAACTTCTTAATATTTGGAAATTCAACTATTTGAAAGCGAGAAATAACGTTTTGAAAAAAACCATTGAAACTTCAACATATTTGTATAACACACTACTTTTGTACTCCACTTGTAAAATTGCGATGAGCATTTAAACATCTTGAAAATGTATACACAATTACTAATTGTAAAGCTATGAGGGAAGAGGATTCTCTCCGTTTTTTTTGTTGTCCATTTTCTCTCACAAAGATGTTTATTATTATTATTATTATTATTATTATTATTATATACTATATTCCAATTTTACTCATTAACCCTTTTCATTTTTAAGTAAATTCACAACCATTCGATTAGGCCTAGAGAATCTGAACAGTTGAGAAGTAATGAACATCCATTTCGTTTTTTTCTAAGAAATAGGGAAAATCGTTACTCATAGAAACATTAGTACTCCATACTATATACAGTAGTCCCTAATAGTGGCAACATTCGTAAAATTGTTCGGAGTATCAATATCAACTATTTTATACATTAGATTTTGTTTTCTCAGTTTGGGTAAGCATAATGAAACAAAAGAAGCCTATATATATATATATATATATATATATATATATATAATATATATATATATATATATATAATTAATAAGCATAATTAAATAAAAGAAGCATGGATGTATAAAATAAAAGTTGTACCATATTTTTATTTTTGGCATAATGCATCACCAACTCGATTGTTTTTACACTATTTTCTCAAACTGTTTTGAACTTATTCAACAACTATACCGCTTGTTATGCAAAATTGTTAGCCGTTTAGAACTCTTTATTCATTGAACCCATTGAAATTTTTACATTTAGAAAGAATGCATAACTAAACGGATGCAACATTTCGAATAAATAAGACAAAGTGAAAATTTGGTAGTTTGACCTTCATTCTACTATAAGGAAATATAAACCTCTAATCTCATTAACTTCCCTTTTTGGTTGTAATTCTTAGAGAACATCATCATACACATATATACATATTCAATTATCCACAACTAATATAGAATCATATTAGTAAGGAAATTGTCCTCACTTGAACTCATAGTTGATCTTGCACTTGAACCTAATAATATCACCATATATGTGTGAATGTGTGATTCCACTTTGCTATTCATTGAACAACTGAAGTTGTATAGTATTTGTTTTTCATGGGAAGTATGACCAATTTCGATTTTGCTTGAAATAAAGGGTTATCATTTCCGATGCATTTGGCAGCCATTTTGCCAGGAGCGAGGCCGGGTTCGGTGAAGTTCTTTAATGGATCATCTTGATCTTAGACGATGATACTCAAATCAATGATAAAAAACATTTAACATTTAGGAAATGATCAATGTGACTACTGTAAATGCTAAGTTTTTTATTTGAAGCTTTTTGCAAATCTTCTTAAAATAAAGAGAAAAAGAAGGATGTGACTCAAATCTGATGAGAGAAATAAATTTATAGGGTAAATAAGTGGATGAAGAGAAGGTAGTCAATAAAAAGATATGAGTTACATTCAATGATGAGTCTACCACTCTTTTGAATGAAAAATTGGGAAAATGTGCGTTGAACATTGTTTGTTGACATTACATTGAAATAAAATATTGCACATAATACTGTAGTATACTCGTAGTCTCATACGGAGTATCGGAAGATAAATCATACATTGGGAATGTGCGTAGTAATTTAGTAATTTAGTACACCTCATTTCATTTCTAGTCAATTTATCATTTTCCTTTACATACTACAGTAAGTTACTAATTTGTGTACCTACTATATTTCAAAGTACTATATTATTTCCAATTTCCAATTATTTATTTTCTTTTGCATGCTACATGACTAATCAACATTGTTGCAACCCAACTTTATATATAGATATAAAGTTTTATAACTTTCTCAAAAATGTCTTTTTGAAAATTCACGGGATCACACTAAGTTTTATAACTTAGTGTTTGTGAAAATTCACGGGATCACACTAAGTTTTATAACTTTCTCAAAATGTCTTTTTACGTAAACATAAAACATTATGAGACACACTTTAATC
This sequence comes from Silene latifolia, assembly GCF_048544455.1. Taxonomy (NCBI): domain Eukaryota; kingdom Viridiplantae; phylum Streptophyta; class Magnoliopsida; order Caryophyllales; family Caryophyllaceae; genus Silene; species Silene latifolia. Next base: position 78,500,627 of record NC_133526.1, on the reverse strand, counting down.
ATTTCTACAAATAAAAAATATTTCAATAAATATAATGAAAATTATACTCAATTTGAAGCATTTTTCGCAATGAACGTAATTATTTACGTTTTAGAATTTATATCAAAATAATTTTTTAATACTTGTATTTAATGCTGGGTTGACACGTGGCGCATCCACAGCGTTTCAACCCAGTTATATATATATACTAGATTTAATGCCCGTGCGATGCACGGGCCTACTACATTCTATGGTGTGCATATGTAGTAAGAAAAAAAAAGGTAAAAGGAGTGCAATCTTAAATTTTTGTAAAAAATTGTTAATTTTAGAATTTTTTTTAGTTAAATAAGGCCCTTTTCTTTTGGGTTGAATGAAGCTGAACTGAGATGAATTGAGCTAACTAAATTAGAATTTGATGAGATGAATAGAGCTGAAATCTCAGTTGAACTAAAATGAGCTAAATTGAGCTGAGCTGAATTGAAGTGAGGTGAATTGAGCTAAATAAGAGTTGAAATTAAGCTGAAAAGAACATGGCTTAAAGATAAGTCCAATATCAAACATACTACCTAAAAATTTCGAATTTATGCATATCATACTGTTCGAGTTATTTTTCTTTGGCCACTGAAATAAAGTCATAACATTAATACAATTTTGATCATGTCGGAAGCTTTGCTAGAATACTTTCAGAAGCTTCCATGATATCAAGTTGGTTTTGGCTTTCCATTGAAATAAACTAACAGTTTATCTATTGGATGTTCTCTTCTTTATCTTCTATAGTTCATTTGTATTGAAAAAAAAAACATTCTTATTAAATCAATAAATCAAACTCTAACACACATGTATGTTTCTTCAAGGATGGGATATTACTATATCTAATAGGCTTAGCTAAACTTCATCAGTTCAAGTTAGCGGTATATACAACTATATCTAAAGGCTTAGCCACACTCTAACACACATGTAATCATGTATGTCTAAGAAACCTAGTCAAAGGTAAACTCTCAAATTTCTATTTCTATTTCTATTTCTATAGCTTTACGAATTACAATGACTCATTCTCAAATATTTAAGTTTCTATGAAGTAAATACTCCCTCCATCCCGGATATTTGTTAACGTATATTATTTTGGGCTTATCTCAGTCAATTATTTACCTTACTATTTTAAAAATGCCTTTAATAATGTCAAAGAAGTACAATCGTCAAACACTCAACAACATCCAAAAGCTTAATTAACCGAGTCAGGTATTGACTCCTATATGGCTATATTCCCTCCTTTAGTTTCTCACATATTAACTAAGTTGTTTAAGGTATTTAGTTACGTGTAATCCTACTTTGTAGATTGTTGTTAGCTAGTAATTAGGCCTAGTTAACTTATTTTTAGGTGGTTATTTTTGTATAAATACTTAGCCTTTGTAATCATCTTATACATTGAATTTGTATAATTCAAAATTGGAGAAAGCATTATGGTTGCGATAAGAAAACGTATCAAAAAATATACTCCGTATGTCTTTACGATATGAAAGGGTGCTATAAAGATTTTTTTGTACATATCACGATATCAATATCGTCAATATAAACCGTACCTGTTGTAAGAATAAATTATTTAAAGATCTTTCATCCATGAATTTGACCATCTCATATGCTCAACTTACGTTGTATCTGAAATTTTAACCCAAATTATTAGTACGAAAGATGAAAACTTTATATAAATGGTTAAGAAATACTTGTTGGAGCATAGAAAGTAGGTATACAATATATTTTATCAATGAAAAAACATGCTACATGATGCTATACAATATTAATATATACATATACACAATCTGTAAAGAAAAAAAAAGTAGTCGAAGCTAGCAATTAAGAGGAAATCATAAAATCTGAATCATGCGTGTATGTCATATGTGTATATATAGTCTTACAATGCTCAACTACAAAGTTTGAATCTAGTTGAACTTCTTGTTTATTTTTTTTATTTTTTTGGCACATTCGTCTTGTTTTTTTATTGATATTAAGTTTCGTAGTTTACCTAGGACATTGTTCTTATCTTATTTCAATTATCTATTATTACTAAATATAAAATAATTAAGATAGTTCGTAAAAGTTGGACTCTCTGTAATCGCTCGAAAAAAGCTTCCTTTATTAATATAGATAGATATATATAAGATTGTATTGTTTGCAGTGTAACAAAACTCTTACTTTTTTTTTAATTTTTAATTTAAGAGAAGAGTTGGGAAGATAAGATATAGTAGTTGGATGCCTATCATTATAGAGTGATACAATTTGATGGGTTTTAGGACTTTGTGTTTATGTACGTTTGGTTTTCTTTTAATTGTTTTTTTTCCTTCATTTAGATTTAATTAGCATTATTTATTAATTTTAGGTGTTTCGGTAAGGTTGGAGACTCTATAAACGCTCGAAAAAAGCTTACTTTATTAATATAGATAGATAGATAGATAGATATAGATGTGGCATGAGAACAAACTTATTGAAGGTTCATCTATTGCTAATGCTGTAACACCCCCTCATACCAAGGTGCCTTACCAGGACCACCCTACCATGAAAGTGTGTTACCATCTCGGTTGCCCGAGGTTAGTACATATCAAAAGCGTCTGAACTGAGCACATTTATTAAAGTACTGTAAAGTATAAAGTTTACATCAACCAAATCCAAAAACTGATTCAACTAAATACAACTCCAATGTCTGACAATAAAAGAAATCAAACTAAGACTCAGACGGTGATACTATGATTGGTGATGACAATACTCCCATGACTGTCCTCAAGCTCCTCACTAGCAATACCTGTCAAGCCTGCTCACCATCTCCGAATGGATCACCGCATATTCCACAAACAACAACGGGGTCAGTATTACTCAATCAATATAAGACAAACAAACGAAGAAATCAACTGATCATCGTCCAATCCCAATCTTTCGTTCTCACACTGTAACCGACTACACACCGAAGTGTGTAGCCCTGCCAGATTACCCATCGTAACAGGTAATCCTCGCCGCCAGTGGGTAACCGCAGCCGATACCACCTAGTCCAGCTCCTCAACGAGCGACAAACAATCCCTGTCCCTTAATGTGCACATCCCCTCCCGTGGCGGGTTCCACGGAGGGCGAACTAGGGTGTGAAGCCACTCTCGCAAGTGACTCCACCACAATCACACGACATCACAGTCGTCACAACACCCTCACACCAACATCGTCACAACAATCTCCATACTCCGATGATCAACAGATAACAATAGTCACACAACAAACATGTCTTAACAATGAACAATAAACTGAGTAGGGAAACCCTACCTTAGCAATCAACAGTAGAATGAACTCGAACAATCAGAAAGGCTCCTCTACGATGTCTTCTCCTATACAACAATCACATAACACAATTACACATTGCACAACCCCCATATTCCCAATTCCGTAAATGTACACAGTAACCCCAACGAATACGAATAACATAGAAATAGAACTTACCAACAGTAGAATGATGAATTATACGCAAGAACTCTGAAGATTACACACACAACAATGCTATGGAATGATTAAGAATTGATTAGGGAGAGATTAGGGTTAACGTAGAAATGATGAAGTTTGAAATGATGTTTAGAAACTGACGCGGGATATAAAAATAATCTTAAACACTCCCTAATCAAACCGTCAAAATAACACTCGCGGACAGGATACTCGGTCGAGTAAAGTTATACTCGGCCGAGTATCCTCTACTCGGTCGAGTATTCACTATACTCGGCCGAGTATTCCTCGGCAGAACCAAAACAACCCACGACAACAGCACTACTCGGCCGAGTAGGCTCTACTCGGTCGAGTAGTCACCAAAGAAAGTCCGTAGTATTACAGTCTTCCCCCCTTAAAAAGAACTTCGTCCCGAAGTTCACACTCCACTCTAAAACAAGGCACAACACAATGCAACAAGACTATACTAACCACATGTAACAACGCCAAAGAACTACACAAGTCACCACAAAATTCACTACCCCGACTCAAAACAAAACACGACCGCGGCCATCTCCTACCCTCCTAAAAAGACAACGGTTACGTCCTCGTAACCAAACATACCTGATCAAAAAGGGTAGGAAAACGTTCTCGCATAGCTTCCTCGGGTTCCCATGTGGCTTCCTCCATATTATGATTAGACCAAAGGACCTTGAGTAAGACCGTCTCACCATTCCGGGTCTTACGAACCTTGCGATCAAGAATCTCCTTAGGAATCTCGGCGTAGGACAAGGATTCATCAAGCTCGATGTTCTCCATTTCAAGGATATGCGACGGATCGCTCACATACTTCCGAAGTTGAGATACATGAAAAACATTGTGTACCCTATCCAAAGCTGGTGGTAACGCTAACCTGTAAGCTACCTCGCCTACACGGTCCAAAATCTCATAAGGACCTATAAACTTTTGGCTTAGCTTACCCTTCTTCCCAAACCTCATAACACCTCGCATAGGTGACACTTTCAAAAGGACCTTGTCACCTACCGCAAACTCAATGTCCCTGCGGTGTAAATCGGCATAGCTCTTCTGATGATCTTGAGTGCTCTTATCTTTTTGCCGAATTAATGGACTTGCTCAACCATATCTTGTACCATTTGTGGCCCTAAAACCCCTTTGTCTCGGAACTATCATCCCAACAAACCGGACTTGGCACTTCCGGCCATACAAAGCTTCAAAAGGTGCCATCCCGATGCTCGTATGATAACCGTTGTTGTATGAAAACTCGATCAGATCAAGCCTGTCTTCCAATCGCCCCCAAACTCCATAACACATGCCCTCAACATGTCCTCTAAGGTCTTGATGGTCCGTTAAACCGACCATCGGTTGCCGGATGAAAGGCTGTACTCATCTTCAAAGTTTTACCCATCAACTCTTCCAGTTCTTGCCAAAACTTGGATATGAATCTCGCATCACGATCAGAAACGATATCTTTAGGTATACCATGTAACCGAACCACATGCCTCCTGTAACCCAATGTTAGCTGCATCTTAGACCAAGTATCTTTCATGGGAACGAAATGGGCTGACTTGGTTAACCGATCAACAATCACCCAAATCATGTTGTTACCTTGCGGTGACCTAGGTAACCCCACAATGAAGTCCATGGAGATCGACTCCCACTTCCACTCGGGTACTTCCAAAGACTGTATCTTACCTTGTGGTCTCCTTTGTTCACCCTTGACCCTTTGATAGGTCAAACATCTGGCTACAAACTCAGCTACATCTTTCTTCATGTTTGGCCACCAAAAAGTCTTCTTAAGGTCTTTGTAAAGCTTGTCACCACCCGGGTGAACTGAATAAGGAGTGCAATGAGCCTCCGTCAAGATCACTCTCCGCAACTCTGCATCCTCAGGAACACACCATCTCCCATCAAAACGAACACTCCCATCTGTATGGATAGAAAACCTGGAAACCGTTCCACTCTCTACCATTGACTTCCACTCCTGAATCTTAGGATGAAGCTCTTGCTTACTCTTGATGTTCTCATACAACTCTGGCTCGATCGTCAAATCCCCGATGGCATCTCCCTTTCGTATCATAAAGATCTCCATCCTAGACATCTCATCCCTCAACTTCAGCAAAGACACGGCTGTACATAGCGAATGAACGCTCTTCCTACTCAGTGCATCTGCAACAACATTAGCCTTACCCTCGTGATATATGATCTCCATATCGTAATCTCCGATCAGCTCCATCCATCGTCTCTGTCGCATGTTAAGATCCTTCTGAGTGTAGATATATTTTAGACTCTTATGATCAGAGAACACCTTAAAAGTTGCTCCATAAAGGTAGTGCCTCCAAATCTTAAGAGCGAAAACAACTGCACCCAGCTCCAGGTCATGAGTAGGGTAGTTCTCCTCATATTGCTTCAGCTGCCTCGAAGCATAAGCTATGACTTTCTCTTCCTGCATCAAAACACAACCAAGACCATTCTTTGAAGCATCGGTATATACCTCAAAGTTCTCACATCCCTCGGGCAAGGCTAGGATAAGGGCTATGGTCAAGCGTTCCTTTAAGGTCTGAAATGCCGTCTCACAACTCTCATCCCAAACAAATCTGACTTCCTTCCTCATCAAAGATGTCATAGGCCGCGCTATGGTAGAGAAATCTTTCACGAATCTCCTGTAGTAGCCAGCAAGGCCTAAGAAACTCTGAATCTCAGCAACATTCTTCGACGATTCCCACTTGGTTATGGCCTCAATCTTACTAGGATCCACAGCTACCCCCTTCTTAGATATCACATGGCCTAGAAAAGCCACCTCCTCTAACCAGAACTCGCACTTAGATAGCTTGGCATATAGTTGATTCTCTCTCAAAGTCTGCAAGACTATCCTCAAGTGCTCCTCATGCTCTTCCTTAGTCTTAGAATAGACTAAGATATCGTCGATGAAAACAACCACAAACCTATCCAAGAACGATGTAAAGATCTGATTCATCAAATCCATAAAAGCTGCTGGTGCATTGGTCAACCCAAAAGGCATCACCACGTACTCGTAATGACCATATCGAGATCGGAACGCTGTCTTAGGAATATCCTCATCTGCTATCCTAAATTTGGTGATATCGACCTCGGATCAATCTTGGAAAACACACCTGCTCCACTTAGCTGATCAAACAGGTCATCAATCCTAGGCAACGGATACTTATTCTTCACTGTGACACGATTGAGCTCTCTGTAATCAATGCACAGTCTCATACTCCCATATTTCTTCTTTACAAAAAGAACTGGAGCTCCCCACGGTGGCCCACTAGGCCTGATGTAACCCTTGCCTAGCAACTCATGTATCTGCTTTTTCAACTTTGTCAACTCTTTAGGTGCCATACGGTAAGGTGCTTTAGATATAGGACCTGTTCCTGGTTTAAGCTCCACGCTGAAATCAACATCCCTCTTGGGAGGCAAACTCGGTATCTCCTCAGGAAAAACGTCTTGAACTCTCGCACACGGATATCTCGGAAGGAAGCTGTCGGCGGCTCTACTCGGTGGTCTCTCACATAACAGAGAATTAAGGGACACTTCTTCCTCAAACATGACTTTAAAGTCATCACAGCTATGAACCTACACTTAGGCTTTACCACAAACCCTCTATAGGACACCCTAACACCCTTGGGACCCTTTAAGGACACTCTCTTTTGCCGACAATCTATCCTGGCATCATACTTACCCAGCCAATCCATCCCGACAATCACCTCGAACCCATCCATAGGAAACTCTAACAGGTCTACTGGTAAATCTACCCCTCCAACTACCATAGATACTCCCTTATACAACTTGAGACACGACACAGACTCTCCCGAAGGTATGAACACGTCATCTTTAACAACCTCAAACTTTCCCAAACCCATAGACACAGCATGACTCTTAGACACAAAAGAGTGTGTAGCCCCTGAATCAAACAAAACAAAGGACGGTACGTTATGAACAAGAAAGGTACCGGTAACTACATGAGCATCATCCTGTGCTTCCTGCTTGTCCATCATGAAAAGCTTCCAACTGTTTTTCTATCCTTCACCCTGAACTGAAGCATTGGAGGTATTTGGCTTGGCTGCCGAATCCTGGGTGGTGCTGTTGTTCTGGCGCTGATATGATCCCCTACCACCGCGGTTGTAACCGCCCTGGTTGCCCTGTCCACCACTGTTGCCCCATGAACCTCCCGGTCGGTTACTAGCAAAACTCTGAGTTGGCCCCTGAGAAAAATTCCCTGGCCGAGCTCCTGAACCAGTGTCAGGCTTGTAGCTCGTGCATTCCCGTCTTTTGTGGCCTATCCCACCACAGTTGAAGCATGTAAGGTTGGAGTTGTCACTCACACTCCGCCCTCCATTCTTTCCCCAGCCACGAGATCCTCCCGAGAAACCAGCTCCACCAGAAAAAGCCTTAGCATGGTTGAAGTTCCCTTTCTTGTTGGTTGACTGACTGTTGCTTCCACTGTCAGACTTCCTCTTTTCCGCAGCAGTCCTCTCATCGATCTCTCTTGAGAGATCTACCATTCTCTCAGCTTGACCAGCTCTCCCTTGAGGTCAGTAGCAACCCCGGCTGGCATACGACTCACGATCTTAGCAGATAAACCTCTCTCAAAACGGAGAGCCAAACCTCTCTGTCCCAGCTGCATGTCCTCAACATAACGAGATAACTCCAGGAACCGATGATAGTAGTTAGTGACTGTCATCTCTTCAGTCATGGTAAAGAAATCAAACTAAGACTCAGACGGTGATACTATGACTGGTGATGACAATACTCTCATGACTGTCCCCAAGCTCATCACTAGCAATACCTGTCAAGCCTGCTCACCATCCCCGAATGGATCACCGCAGATTCCACAAACAACAACGGGGTCAGTATTACTCAATCAATATAAGACAAACAAACGAAGAAATCAACTGATCATCGTCCAATCCCAATCTTTCGTTCTCACACAGTAACCGACTACACACCGAAGTGTGTAGCCCTGCCAGATTACCCATCGCAACAGGTAATCCTTGTCGCCAGTGGGTGACCGCAGCCGATCTCACCTAGTCCAGCTCTTCAACGAGCGACAAACAATCCTTGTCCCTTAATGTGCACATCCCCTCCCGTGGCGGGTTCCACGGAGGGCGAACTAGGGTGTGAAGTCACTCCCGCAAGTGACTCCACCACAATCACAATCACAATCACACGACATCACAACAGTCACAACACCCTCACACCAACATCGTCACAACAATCTCCATACTCCGATGATCAACAGATAACAATAGTCACACAACAAACATGTCTTAACAATGAACAGTAAACTGAGTAGGGAAACCCTACCTTAGCAATCAACGATAGAATGAACTCGAACAATCGAAAGGCTCCTCTACGAAGTCTTCTCCTATACAACAATCACATAACACAATTACACATTGCACAACCCCCATATTCCCAATTCCGTAAATGTACACAGTAACCCCAACGAATACGAATAACATAGAAATAGAACTTACCAACAGTAGAATGATGAATTATACGCAAGAACTCCGAAGATTACACACACAACAATGCTATGGAATGATTAGGAAGTGATTAGGGAGAGATTAGGGTTAACGTAGAAATGATGAAGTTTGAAATGATGTTTAGAAACTGACGCGGGATATAAAAATAATCTTAAACACTCCCTAATCAAACCGTCAAAATAACACTTGCCAGACCGGATACTCGGTCGAGTAAAGTTATACTCGGCCGAGTATCCTCTACTCGGTCGAGTATTCACTATACTCGGCCGAGTATTCCTCGGCAGAACCAAAACAACCCACGACAACAGCACTACTCGGCCGAGTAGGCTCTACTCGGTCGAGTAGTGACCAAAGAAAATCCGTAGTATTACAAATGCCCTGAGCCAACTCAATAAGAAACCCGCTAAACCTGACCCAACCAAAACCCAACTTGACAACAACCCGAAATCGACCCGACTAACCGACTCATAAATGACTCGAACACGACCCGAGGGTAGTCATGAGCTAGGTAGCACGGACACTTCTCTTAATCAGCCGTCCCGTGTCGGACACCGACACTCGTCGGATACACCCCTAAACGTGTCAGACACCTATAGAGCCGTGTCTAACTTGCTACTTTTATTTGGACACGTGTCTGACGCGTGTCCATGGTATTTGGGCACGTGTCCGACGCGTGTCCATGGTATTTGGACATCATTTGGGGTGAATGATGTTCTTTAGACGAAAAATGAGCTGTTAAAAGAGATTGATTATAATATGAGTTTGGCTGGAAAATGAAAATGAGTAATAATCAAGGCCGAATTTTACATTTACTTATTTAAATTTAATATCAAATACTTTTATAAAATCAAAATCGAACGTTTATATCTAAAAGAAATATATATTTTATTAAATTTAAATAACGTGTCCCGTGTCCTAAATTTCATTAAATGTCGTGTCACGCGTGTCCGTATCCGTTTTGGTGCTACCTAGGTCATGAGCCGACCCAACTATTATATTTATTCCTATTATGCCCCCCTCACTCGAATGCCCATTGGGCTTGAAGAGTGGTTAGTGACTTAGTCCACAAGCTCCCCCATACCATGTGCTGAAAGTTTCTTCGTGAGTTATTGGAGGCTGACATGATTTGAACTCGTCACCTTCGGTTACAATGGCTCTGATACCAGACATGTTAGATGAACCTACCCAACCAAAACCTTAAGGTGATGGTTGAGCCTCAACTATTATATTTATTTCTAGTTGAGGCCCAACAATTATATTTATTCCTATTATTGTCACCTTTATCACAACGCCAACTCGCCCCACCACACTATTGACCCGACACGATAATGATTTGGCTCAGACTCAACTAGACTCGAAAGAGTAACCTGACCGGACCCACCTCTAATAATTTTATGCATCGTTTATGACTTGTGTTTATATTTAAAACTGTTTAAATCAAAATCGGTGGATTCTAATTTCTAAATACCACAAACACGAACTACGGAGGGTTACCATATATTCACGGGGAAAAATTCTTGTATTCTCCTAGAGGACGGTATTCCTTATACCTAAACTATTATCCGTTTTAAATTTAAGACGACTTAAATATATAGGGTGAATTAGATGAAAGAACAATGTTGAAAAAGTAAAAAATTTATCTCATATATCATGTTATTTTTAACCCGTCCTCAAGTCGGTAGTACCGTCTCAAGCGAGACAAGCGGAAAGGAAGGCGACGTCCTAGTTTGAGGTTCCCACCAAAAGGGAAGGAGTAGACGTGGGCTTACAGAGTTAAAAGAGAGGCCATGAATGAATGACATGTCACATTCTTACTCGCATGCACGCCACGACATCACTTTTTCCAATATCCTAATTTCTACATAGTACTCCCTCCATTCAACTTCACTTTGTATGTTTATCTTTTGCACATTATTCATAAGTGGACATTCAACTTCAATTTTCTCTCGATACATAATTTAAAATATATTTATGTGGGATCTTATTTGATTCGTCTTTAAGAGTATATTAAAAATATCTAACTTTTATAATTTATGTAAATACGTAGCTAAAAATATTTACGACGTAAAAGTCGCGTTGACAAACGTGATAAAGCAAACATGTAAAGTGGAGTTGAATGGAGGGAGTATTACGGAGTACTTGTTTTCCAAGTCCATTTCAGCCCGCAGATCTTTAACCAAATTTACCTACTCCATCTCGGATCTCGGATCTCGGATCTCGGATCTCGGATCTCGGAAGGGTGTTTTTTTCTCTTAAATTATGAATTATGAATTATGATAATGTTGGATCTAAATTGTTTGTACTCCGCTGTAATTTGTTTTAATATCCTAAATTTTCCGTAGTAGTTACTCCAACTCCATCGTCCGCATTTTTCTTCCCCTTCAGAGTAACGTTTAACGTAAATAAATGACTGGATAACAGGGATATTTTCTCGTGTACCCCTAAACTTTTTCGTTTTCTATTGTGTACCCCTCGTTTTTCATAAAATAAATTTGACCGACAATAATTCTCTGTTACGAGTTCGGGAAATGGTAATTTTTTTTCAAACCAATTATCTCGTTAAGGCCTTCAATTTGAAAAAAAACATCACCGCTTTTTGAACTCGTAGCCGGTAATTATGGTTAGTCAAACATTTTTTAACGAATAAACTTTGACCGATCATAATTCCCGACTATGAGTTGAAACGTCGGTGAATTTTTTTTCACACGGAAGACCTCTTAAAGACGGTCAATTTGAAAAAAAAGTTTATCGTATTCTGAACTTGTAGCCAAGAGTTATTGACGGTCAAAGTTTTTTTTGCATGAAAAGAGGGGTATATCATAGAAAATGAAAAAGTTGAGGGGTACACGAGAAAATATCCCGAATAATATCTAAATGAAAAGAATGGGGAAAAAATGAGAATAAAGTTGTGATAAGTTATGAGTTGTGACCACGCTTTTTAAGACTAGGACACTTAAATATAGTCACCCCTTTCCTCTCTTCCATTAATACTCCCAACTCTTGAAACCATATTCCACACTCTCCATTCCTCTAAAAAATTACAAACTTACAATCTACTCTTCTTTATTTTTACACCATTCACAAATTTTATCAACTTTGTATTAAATTTTGTCTTTTCATCTTCATCTCTAATTCCCTTTTTTGCTCAGGTAATTTTGTTATATGATTTCGCTGTATATTCAAAGCTAATTAAATTAATTACTCATCTTTTCATCTTTTCTAGTACGTAGTATTTTTTAACTGATTTGAATGAGGTTAAATGGTAAATTGTGAATTTTGTTGGTTTTTTTTTAATTTGAAATGGGTAAGTCTAATTTGATGGATGGGTAAATCATGATCTGGGTTATGTAGCTGAATATCCAATTTGATCCAAAGTTTTAATCTTTTCAGCAACTTTTTTGGTTACTTTTGCTGTAAGTTTCAGTTGTTATGTTGTCTGGATATGAAATTGAGGTTCTCTGTAATGCTTGGAACTGTGAAACTGACAGTATTAGTTAAGCTAATTACAGCGGGAAACAAAATGATGGAAGTTTATTGTTATAGACTACATTTTCAGTTAGTTACTTCCTCCGACCCGTCAATAGTTTACGCTTACCTTATTTTTCAAAGAGGGAGTAGAAAACTTTGATTAATAATCCCTTTTTTCTATTTAGACATTAATGTTGTGTACAAACTTTTGCACCATTTTTTCTACATTGTGAAACAAATAACCATACCATTATTTATGTTGTTGTATGCAATTGTATTTAATTAGCCCTTGGGATTAAGGCTTTATTGTTGTTGTTGCTAATTGATGAATCTGAAATACAGAAGCTAGAACAATTTGACGACGCTGAAGTTTGCTTATAGTGTCAGAGATCATGGCAATGCTAGCTCTAATTGCCATGTTAAGGATGGCGTGCCCGTGTATAAGTTAATCTTTTCTGTGATTGATCTTCTGACATACAATGGCTGACGTTCCGTGATGGCTTTTGCACAACTTGGTTGAATCGTAATGATGGACTAGCAGAGTAATAGGAGTATTTATTAAGCACTCCCTCCTTTTATCTTATCTGGTGAATACTATTGTGGCCGAGATACTTTTGAGGTTAAATTTTGTAATTGCAAAGCACAATACACCATTCCTTTTTTGTCCCTCTCGGTTGATCGTAATGGAAGGACTGATTTCTCCTCAAGGGCACAAGCATAGTCCGCATAGTCTTGGCCGCAAGTCTTTAAGGGGCAGAACTCGGAAGGATCTTTGGTTTGTTGTGCGAGAAGGCTCGTTGGCTGAGTTGGAATTAGCTTTGGTTCATCTAAAGAAGAATGGAAGTGATATCAATTTGAGGAATGCTTTTGGCCTCACTCCGCTTCATATTGCTACTTGGAGAAATCACATTCCCTTTGTGAAAAGGCTTCTCGCAGCTGGTGCAGATCCTGATGCCAGAGTGCGTTAGCATTCTTCTCTCCATTTTTGTTGTTTGCTCTTTGTAACTCTGTTAAGCTGGAAGTAACTATGCATGCCTTATCGCCTTACCCTTTTGTTAGCAACATATAGAGTTTTTTTTTTTTTTATCAAATGGCTTAACATGAAAATGGTAGGCGAGAATTGTACTGAATGACCATCACTTCACAATAAAAGAAGTCTAACCAGTTTAGTGACCATTTCCTTTATTACATTATAAATTTATAATCCATATCCAAACAGCGTTGAGTCTTTGGCTCCATTGCAAATGGATATTGATCGTAATAATTTTTGTGAAATTGAAATATATTTCTAGCGTAGTTTGCTTCATAGAACAATTCATTTCAACTCTTCGTATTAACATATCTCTAATTTTATGACAGTTTATTTATGCCTAAGAACATGAATTTTTTTTTTCCTAAATTACACCTGTGTCGGTTACTTTTAAAGTTTTAACAGGGTTCGAGTAACATAGATCATAGATGCTCTATCTTCTTGGCATATATGCTCCCATGCTTAATTTTGGTTTTGTCCTTGGTTTGAAGCAATAAATAATCTTGATGCTTATAATGGTCCTGTTGCTCATTATGCCCAATTTTTCAGGATGGAGAATCAGGTTGGAGTAGCCTACACAGGGCTCTTCATTTTGGTCATTTTGCTGTTGCAAGTGTTCTCCTCCAGTCTGGTGCTTCGATTACTGTAGAGGATTCAAAATTACGAACACCAGTTGATCTCCTCTCTGGACCGGTTCTACAGATGTTGGGTGATCAAGAGAATTCAGGTTAGATACTCACTGTGCTGTGGTAATTGTAGTAAGAGTTTCCCATTTCCCTGTCGGGAGGGGAGAATTGTCTTTTACGGTTGACTGAAATATTTGACTTTGCTTGTACAGTGACCACTGAGATTTATAGCTGGGGAAGTGGTACCAATTATCAACTTGGAACTGGAAATGCTCATATTCAAAAGTTGCCTTGTAAACTTGATGCACTTCAGGGTTCATATATCAAGTTAATTGCTGCTTCTAAGTTTCACAGTGTGGCAGTTACCGCTCGTGGTGAGTTATACACGTGGGGATTTGGAAGGGGTGGCCGCCTTGGACATCCTGAGTTTGACATTCATAGGTGGATGCATTTCTCAGTCTGTTTCCTTTACACTTGTACCATTTTTTTTCCTGTTATAAGCTTTTTTATTTTCAGTTCTCTCTTGTCGTGATTTTATGTGTCATTGACAATTTTTTGGGATTAAGGCTCTCGTGTTGTCATTGTTGAATATTCTGTCAATGCACACTTAGTGCATCCAGTCTTTCTGTTGTTTAGTTTTGTACTTTTGTAGGCACAAATATCAAAATCTGAAAAAAAACTTGCATACCTAATATCTGTGAGTTATGTCAGCTATTACAAAACGAGTATTCGTTAGTTAATGATACTCTAGCTTGTTCTGCAAATTTTAGTTTTAGAGATTTATAATTGAAGTTTGTAGGGAGTCTCTTCCCATTTCGTTACTTGGCTTCACACAGCTTATGTCAAGAATCTGGGACAAATAGAGAAATGTCGATGGGCTATATAACCAATGATGTGGATCCCAACATATATGAATCATCTTAGAATTGTTTTTGAGTTGACAATTGAGCTGCAGAAAATATTTCTGTTGTTCGGCTGTACTGAGAAAATCAGGAAAAACGATGGAGGGAGCGGAGCATGACAATGACCTCCCCCTCCAATTTTCCGTATTTTCTCAGTGGAACCAAACAACACAAAACAATTGGTTATGCTTTTAATTACTGTGTTGAAGCGAATCAGTATCACTTCCTTGAGGCAATTGACAATTCGATCTAATTGTGGTGATGTGGTTTGTAGCTCTGCATGATATATGTTTTGTGCACTAATATTCTGCTTTTGTGGCTTCTTCTAGTGGTCAGGCTGCTGTAATTACACCAAGACAAGTGGTCCTAGGGCTAGGTTCTCGCAGGGTGAAGGCAGTTGCTGCTGCTAAACATCACACTGTTGTTGCTACTGAAAATGGGGAAGTATTCACTTGGGGTTCTAATCGAGGTACCTTTCCTGTTTCAAAGTTGTATAAGTGTTAAGTGAGAGTTAAAAGCTTGTATACATCAAAATGGTAACATCATATCTCTCCACGCTTGGAAACGAACGAAATAGATATGTTCAAACTCCAAAAAGTTTGTCTTTTTGTCACTGATTTTCCTTTTTATTTATATTGACCTAACTCTAGAGGGCCAACTTGGTTACGCGTCCGTGGATACCCAACCTACCCCTCGAAGGGTTAGCTCCCTAAAGGCGAAGATAGTGGCAGTTGCTGCGGCAAATAAACACACTGCTGCTGTTTCTGACGCTGGTGAAGTTTTCACATGGGGCTGCAACAAGGAAGGGCAACTTGGTTATGGTACATCAAACTCAAGTTCCAATAATACCCCTAGATTGATAGAATGTTTGAAAGGAAAGTTTTTTACTGGAGTGGCTACTGCAAAGAATCACACAGTTGTTTTGGGAGCAGATGGAGAGGTATGTTTATTTTAGATACCAGGGTGTTTTTTCTATTTTATAGATTGTTACTGATGCTCTGACTATTTTAGGTATTCACTTGGGGTCATCGACTGGTGACACCAAGACGTGTGCTTGTTTCCAGAAACTTAAAAAAAAATGGGAATGCTTTAATGAAGTTCCACAGGATGGAAAAACTTCATATAGTTGAAGTTGCAGCAGGCATGGTGCACAGCGTGGCTTTAACTGATGATGGGGCATTATTTTACTGGACTTCTTCTGATCCTGATCTGAAATGCCAGCAGGTTTATATTGCAGATAAACAACATTTTTTCTTCCGCTAGATTGTCTTACATTAAAACAATGTGAGACCACAATATAACTTGTAACTCTGCCCATGTAGACATTAATCCACTAAGAATAACTACTCCATTTGCCTCTTTGTAATCTTATTATTTGACCATCTCATAGGAGAGTTTGTGCTTTTTCTTGCTTCGATTATTGTGTAGAGGAGTTAACTATACTGATCATTCTCCTCTTCTCTCTCTCTCTCTCTTTGCAGTTAAATTTTTTGAATGGAAGGAAAATAGTCAGTATCTCTGCTGGCAAGTATTGGAATGCTGCAGTTACATGCACTGGTGAGGTGTATATGTGGGACGGGAAGAAAAGTAAGGATAAGCCACCTGCTGTAACTAGGCTGCATGGTACCAAGAAGGCTACAAGAGTTTCAGTTGGTGAAACACATCTACTGATTGTTGGTTCAATTTACCATCCTGTGTATCCTGGCAACAGCATTAAGAACACTCAGATGCCAAACCTTAAGTTCGATAATGAATTGGAAGAGATAGATGAGGGATTTATGTTCACCGACACCGTGTCTGCCTGCACACCATTCAGTTTGGAAAACGGGGATGCTGACAAAAAGCCAGTTCCGAGTTTAAAGAGCCTTTGTGAGAATGTGGCAGCCGAATTTCTTGTAGAACCACGAAGTGCTTTGCAAATGCTGGAAATTGCAGAGACGTTGGGAGCAGATGATCTTCGGAAGCATTGTGAGGTATACAGTTCGGGACTTTTGCTTACGAATAGAGTTGAATTGTATTTTTATCCATTGTTGTGTATTGTCTGGGATAGGGTTTAGAGGCACACTGGGAGGGTTGTCTCTTGTACGGAAGGTGTCGTGATGATATTTTTTGTCGTAGATTTGTAACGTTTGTGTGAGGCATCGAGTATTGCATTTAGTTTCCCAACAGTGTTTGCGCTTCGCCATGAGATGTGACGGTATCATTGAATTATATGTGCTTTTCATAACTAGTATCTCCTATGATTGCACAGAATTTTATGTCCATCAAATATCAATTGGAAAATATTTGAACACCTGATATATCCATTTGGGGCATGTTTCAACTATTTACGGGACTTTCTGATAGTCAGTGGCAAATGGCAGTTCAGAAAATAAAAAAATTATTTTGCCCCCCCCATCTCTCGAAACTGGGTCTGCCACTGTTGGAAGTTGGGGATCAAACCTTTATTAACTGACTGATTCACTAATAAAGGTCGTTAGGCTGTTAGTCACTAATAGAGGGTTGATGTGACACATTTAAAATTTTACTTTTGAGTGCACTCCTGATTATTTGTCATTATGCTCTCTGCCGCACAGGAGATTATCATTCGCAACCTTGACTACATCTTCACCGTCTCTTCACATGCTGTTACTACTGCTTCGCCAGATATTTTAGTTCACATTGAGAAGCTGCTAGATATAAGATCATCCGAGCCCTGGAGTTATCGCCGACTTCCTACTCCAACGGCTACTTACCCTGCAATTATCAACAGTGAGGAGGAGTATAGTGACCATGAATCTCCAAGGTCTCGAGATAACGGTTCCCTAAAACAAGTTGATAATTTAAGATTGGAGAGTTTTCTGCTACCCATAGATGATGTTAATCAAGAGATGAATAAGCAAATTAGAATATTGCGAAAGAAGTTGCAACAAATTGCAGCTCTTGAGGAGAAACAATTGAAGGGGAATGTTCTTGATGAGCAGCAGATTGCCAAGTTGAACACAAAGCCTGTACTAGAGAGCTCCCTTGCTGAGCTCGGTGTTCCTACTGAGACAACAGCTTCTGTTGCATTAGATGGTAAGGGAACAAAGAAGGCGGGGATGTCTAAGAAGCAGAAGAGGAAGTGTAAGCATACAATCCGTCAGATAGAGTCGGATGCTGTATCAAGTTGCGAGCTGGAAGCACTGCCTGTGAAAACGGTGCAGGAAGCTGAAGTGGTAAAATCTACAGAGAAGGTCTGTTATTTCTTTCTTGAAAGATGCTTTAGGCAGTTTCAGTTTCTAGGTACTGGGTGGTGCTCTACAGTCCCTTTGTCACTAGATAAATTTGGAATCTTTTTTTTTTTTTTTTTTTTGGTATGATGTTTGTGTCGATATTGGTTGTGAACTAAATCGTTCATCAACTTGCACTTTCATCCTCATCTTTCTTATTTTTTGCGTAAAACAAACCAAGAAGTTTTTTCATGGAGGGAGTAGCATTCATATTTTTCATCCAAGAGCTACTTCAGTTTTGACATTTCTCACATAAAGTCAGTAACACATCTGTTTAGTTACCTACTTACTGACATCTTGTTTAACTCTGCAATGGATAGATTGCTTCTGAACCCAAGGATGTAGTCACCAGAGATTTCCATATTGCCTCTGAAAAGAAAGATGGTGATACGAAGAGTAAAGGTTTGTCAACATTGCCAACCAAAAAGAAAGGTAGGAAGGGGGGTCTGTCTATGTTTTTGAGCGGTGGTCTTGATGAGCCAACCAAAGTAGTTGTTACGCCACCACCACCACCACCACCCAAAGTCGAGGGCCCTGCGTGGGGTGGAGCTAAGGTTTCAAAAATGTCTGCCTCTCTCCGCGAGATCCAACACCAGCAAAAAAAACTGACAGAAAATCTTCCGGTTAAAAGTAAAGACAAGATAGAAGAGGTGCACGATGGTAGGAGCAATGGGAACTTTTTGTTAAGTGCTCTGCTGCCTTCTACTCCTATTCCTGTGGTAGCCCAGACTTTTGAGGAAGACAAGAGTGCACCTTCTTGGGCTGCTTCTAGGACTCCGCCTCATGTTTCTCGACCTAGTCTGAGAGATATACAAATGCAACAGGTATGTATGATAAACTGCTATCCTTTTTCTGCTTTATTTGGAACTTTACCTTGCAAACACAAGAAAATTGTTATAATTGGGCCTTTACCTCTCACATGTTTCTCTTCTTGCTCTTACTGACACTGTTGAAACTCAATCTCACAATATCAGACAGGTGCCTCTGATTTTGACGTGTCATGCACGTGTCTTGTGTTGGTCGACGCACGAGTCTATCAGACACACGACACATTGGCTTGTGATGCGTAAAAGTAATAACATAAAATAAAACTAAATCATATGTAGAAGCTGGTGCCTTGGAGGATATCTTGTTCAAAATGTTTGATTGATTGAATGCATATTTGGTTTAATATTTTGATTTACTGATCAAAAAAATGGATTCCTCCATCTCTCAGGGGATGTGTTTATGGTTGGAGTTAAAATTGTGCACATGAAAAGTCACATATAGCCCCGCTTATATAGGGTTAGTGCAAAAATGGAGATGATGATGTAAAATTTGTATGTGTTTTGTTGGAAATTCGCAATACTTGGTCACTCTCAGCTCAGCTAATGTGACATTCTTCTGTGCCATGATGATGAAAACTATTCCTTTTTTCTTAATTGAAACTGTGTAGATCTTGATAAATCATAAATGTTGGTGATGGTTTGGAGTTGAAACATGTGGGAAGTGGATTCTTTTCCTGTCACTAGTAAAAACTAGAAAGAAAGCTTTACAATGTTTAATTTCTTCAGCTTAAAATGTATTTTCAAAAGTAATTGCACTGAAATACTGATCCAAAAGTATTTTCGGAGAGGAAGGTGTTATCCTTTGGATGCTTCTTTTCTGGCAGTGGTTTGTGTTTCCACTTTCCAGTACGTCTTTGATGTGATGCAACATTACTTAAGATGTACCTGTCTGAATTACAACTGATTCTCTAGCGCAATGGTATTAACAGGGGAAACAGCACAACGCTACACAGAGTCCAAAAACAAGGACAACCGGGTTCGCAGTTAGTACAGGTCAGGGGTCGCCTTCTGACTCTAGCACACCAAGCCGGTGGTTCAAACCCGAGCTTGATTCTCCCTCATCCATTCGGTCCATCCAGATAGAAGAAAAGGCAATGAAGCATCTCAGGCGCTATTATAGCAGTGTCAAGGTCGTTCAAAACCATAGTTAGCGATTTGTCTTTTTGCGAACCTCCTTTTAGTTTGGTTCTTTCTCAAATTGTACAGATGCTCTGTATATTCAACTAGATAGATGTCTCACTTGAGAGACTATAAAATAAATGAAAAGAATAAGGTAGTTGCTCAGAGGTAGATTATTAGATGATGAGTGTACAAATAGTCTTCTTTGTATCTTTTAATTTCCATGTGGTTGATGACAAGGTAGAGAGACTTGTTAAATACAGTTTATCAAATTTAGGTCAAATTGTCGAGTAGCAGGAGTAGATAAACTAATGTACTGTCAGCTTTATTGCGTATGTCACTCGAGTGCTTCTCCAAGTGTTGGGGTCAAATTTCTTGTGAATCCTATGGTGTTTATAGCATAAAACCAAGTATTCAGGTGTGGTGCTTATACTATGTCCTTCATATCGAGTATTTGACACTTGTTCATTGGATAGAGAATTAGAAGCATCAAACATCCCATGTCTTTGATCAAGCACGTCATGTTTTTTTAGCTAAGCCATATTTACTTGAGACAATGGATAATAATAAATCACAGATTCTGATGGTTTTCCCTAAAAATTTATCGCCTTTTTTGGAGTGATATTTGGCCATCTTTAGCTCAATTACCAGATTTCTTGAATCCTGGATACATCTTAAAACAATGGAATCGCACTAATATTGTTTTCATCTACCGAATAGCCATGAGCCATGAAATGCATTGCTAATCATCCTAGAAAAGTTCAATGGCTGCTTGCTTGCCCACGAGATCATCAACTTTTATTAATCACTAGTTGGTTGCACCGCGCGCAAAAGCGCGCGGTCCCCCAAGATATTTTGATCGTTGATGTTTCATGTGCATGTTAGCGTATCTTTATTTGTTTCGGTTGTCTGTACATCTTGGGTATTTTTTTTTTTTTTTTTTTTTTTTTGACAGCCGTAAAGAAAATGTTCCTACACAGTACCTAGTCGACTCTCGGAGTCGGATTTTATTACTACATTATAAGGAAAAGCAATTAAATTACAGATGGGGTTGAAAACCAATATAGGCTTCTTAGCGGGACGATCAGAACTGGCCAAATGAGCGAACATTGATCACAATGAAACCCTTTGTTATATTGTTTTGGCAAATAAAATTACAATCATTCGTAAATAATTCGTATTTAACTTTACTGAGAGCATTAATGTCCGAATATAACTACGCCTTCTACTTAAATGGTTAATTGTTAAAGAATACAATTACATGGAATACATAAGACATTAGTATTATGTTGTAGCTTGGGAAGTAACGTAAATACATATATCAAACTCTGTCCAATTACATATAAATATTCTTAAATACGGTTTTTCTAGAAAGCTCTAAACATTTTCACTCAAAACGTAGGTTTATAAACACGCACCGCATGTTTTAGATAAACTATAAGACATTCTGTCTAACTAAACATAGATATTCTTAAACACGATTTTTTCAGAAAGTTCAAAACATTTTGATTCAAAACGTAGGTTTATAAACCTTGTTTTAGATAAACATAAGACATTAGTATGTCTTAACTCGAGAAGTACCATAAATATACATAATTGAGCTAGTTTAATTATACATAATTATAGAACTCAGTCTCCATATAATACATAGCCTCTTTTACTACAAAACGAAACTATGAGTGATGCAAAAAAAATAGAGTATATTTCATAAAATTTGGAAAAACATGAAGTATAATACCAGAACTCGTTCTTTAGATAAGTAGAGTAATTATCATTTCTTTTTTAGATTTTTTATAATATTTTTATTTTTCATTATAATCACTTCAATTCCTTTCTTATTCTTCCTCCTCCCATCCTCCCCCTTCTTCCGTTTCTCCTCATACTACTCATCTTTCTTCCGTTAACCCTTCATACTACTCCTTCCTTTCCCCCACCTTCTTCTCCCTTTCCTTTGTCCTCATCTTTCACTCTCATTTTTCTCTCCAACGTCACCGCATCCTAAACCACCTCCTCATTTTCATCCTCGTAGTCTTCCTCATTCCTTTTCTCCTTCCTCTTATAGCTTTCATTTCCCCATCCTCCTTTTATATACCCTTCATTTTTCTCATCCTCCAGTTTCTCTCATATTACTCAGCCTCCCATTTTTCGTCGATGAACTCCTCGATATCTTTCCCTCCCGCCTTCATTCCTTCCTCTTCCCCTTAGCTTTCCGCTTATCGTTCTCATCTTTTAATTTCTCTCTCCTTACCTTCTCTTCCCCTCCCGCCTCCTTCCCTTTTCCCTTCCCCTCATTCGCATTCTCCTCTTACTACTTGTCTATCTCCTCTTACCCCTTCCTGCTTCTCTTCCCCTCATTTCTCTCCCTCCCCCCTCGTCTTCCTTCTTCCATCTTTCTTCTCTATTTAACATTGTAGCCTCGCTCCCGCTTCTCATTCTCCTTGCCCCGTTTCTTATCCCCCCCCCCTCCCCCCCTCTTCTATTTCCTCGTCTCCTCCGCCTTCTCTTGGGTCTCCTCCAATAGTTCCTCATGCTTCTTTCAAGAAATTGACATCATGATTAAGATTGTCTCTATTAACTGATACATTAATGAAGATGAGGTTCAAAAAGTAATTAATCCTATTTTTTTAGTCGAGTTTTCTTATAATTTTTAAAAATTTTCTTTATAATCACCTTTTTTCATATTACTACTCTTCCCCTCCTCCCCTTTATTCTCATACTACTCCCCCTTCTCCCTTTACCCCTTTCTCCTCCTCCTCTTTCTTCTATTCCTATATTCCTCATCTTTCTCTCTCATTTTCTCTCCAACGTCTCGAGTAGTCAACCACCTCCTCTCCTCCTTCCCTTTTCCCTCATACTGTTCACCCTTCTCTCCTTACCCTCTTCTTCCTTCTCCTCTTTCCTCCATTCATATCCCTCTCCCTCTTCTTCTTTTTCTCTCTTTCTTTTCTCTCCAATGTCGTCGCATCCTATACCGCCTACCTATTTCATCTTCATATTCCTCCTCCTTCCCTTTTCCCTTCCTCCTCCCCTATACCTTCCATGTCCTCCATCCTCCTCTTATTTATCCTCCATTTTCCCTTTTCCTCCACTTGTTAAGAAGTGTTGTTAACGCAGAATTTTTATTCGATGAGTTCAGGCCTTGTGATTTGTGAACCGTCCGACGATTGTACAAAGTTTGTCATTTGGTAGGAAAGCTGCCATGATAGTTATTATAGTTTGCGTGCGGTACTCCAAGATTTTTATATCAACATAATTTTATTTCTTAGCAGGAAATATTTCTTAAGCGTAGCAGGAACACAAAAGTCGCTATAAGAAACAACGCGTAATTGGGAATGATTTTCGTAGACCATTTCTCTGGGTCACATTTAGCCCAAATTTTTCGTTTGGATTATAGAGTATTGAAGTGAAAGGTTAGATTCACATTTATCAAGGGTGGGGTCAATCCGTTACAATCTGTTTGGACTATAGAGTATTGATGTATATTTGGTATTCAAAATAGTTCATTACTCCCACATATTTAAGAGCACAAAACAATAATTGAGCTGAAGTCTTGTTCATAGATCGTAATGATCATGAGATTCAATCAACACACGTAAACACGATTAAATCATCAAAAGTACTTGGTCCATTGACTATTCCCATTTCCACAAAATTTAACAAGATTCACCACGATGGACTTATCAAACTCACGGGGGAAAGAATGTAAACAAATCGCGAGACAAGAATAATGACATGGGATGAGGCCAAGCTCAATGTAACATGGAACTACTAAGCTACTCGAGAAAGCATCGATCAACAACTTGAGACAGCTATTCTTGCCAGTCCTGGAACAAAATAGTAAGTATTCTTAGCAAGATATTGGAAACAAATGTATGAAAGACCAAATCTTAAGATCTAATTCCTTCGTGGTTCTGAGTTCTGACTTCCGTCCGCATAAAACTCAGAATTTCAAAGGTGTGGGTCATCAAAATGATTAAGGGATACTAAATAATGTCAAAGGTTTAACCAGTGTGCCCAATGTTCTTCTATATGAATATGTTAGTCACGAACATGTGATACGCAATTAATTCTAACATTAATTTCCATAGAATCCACGAGATCTTCCACCAACGAGAATATCGATCGGACGATGAATTCAGCGGGAATTTGACAAAGAGTGTCAGTCGCAAAAAAGCAGAATTTATTTTAGGGGAAAGCTTCAAAAGAAAAAGGGAATTGACTAACATAATACCTACTCCATAAAAACGATATAGATCAAGATCAAGATCTCGTTACTGGTGATATTATAGTGCAAAGATTAAGATCAGGTCGTTAAACCGATTACGAGATCATGTCAAAATAAGTTTACTACCATAGACGTAAATTATATTGCTTCTCTTAAGAACTGACTCAAATAAGAACGAAAAAGAGCAGAGAAAATAGCCCATTAGAACGACTCCCATTAGACACGACTTCTGATTTCTGTGAGAGGACCAAATGAAGAATCACAACAAAAAGTGAAAAATAAATAGACTAATAAAAACTGAAGAGGGAAATACCCAAGTGGTGGTCAACCTAAAGCATATTTGTTTATGGCTGCTTCCGACATTAAAGGCCCAGTTTCAAAATTGCTAGCATTCATTTATGATCTTTCACAAAATCTACTGTTTCCTACTTTGCTTATCTGGTTTGAGAAACTTGGTAGAGATCTACACAATACAACTTCTTTCTTTTGGAGACAACAACAAATCTTAGTCCACTTGCAGAGTAATTCGGGTTAGATGCCTTGAATTGAAGTAGGCTAACGACCTCAGTTTCACACAAAAACATCACATAATATGTAAATCCTAATAAAATCTACTGAAGACTCTTTACAGATGAGCATACAATCAAGAGAGAAGTTTCAAGAGAAAATACTTGTTAACCCAAGCCGGCAATGTTGCACGAAAAACCAGCGTCTGAACTCTTGTAACATCAACCACCTTTCCTGCGCATACATAAACATAAGTTAATTTCTTCTCTTCTGTCTGTCGTATTTTTTCTATTTGACAATACGTTATTGTGTGCTGTGTAAGAAAATTGGTTGGTCTAACAATCTGTTATTACCATGTCTAATTGTCAGCTTGTGTGTTTCCTCGCTACGGTAATCGAAGGTATTAGTAAATTATTTTTTATCCGCTGCCACCTTGTCCCCCCAAAGCTTGGTTTTAAAAATTTATATTGTGAATCTCTTCTATACTAAAAAATGTTAAAATCTCCAATGAAGCTAATTCACAATCATATGCAAGGTGGTAGCGGATAAATTAAGTAGTTGTATTAAGATAGGACTATCTTGTTAAATTAAGTAGCTGTATTAAGATACAGTGAATGAATAATTAAGATATGCACACTTGTAAAAAAAAAAAAAAAAAAAAAAAAAAAAAAATATATATATATATATATATATATATATATATATATATATATATATATATATATATATATATATATATATATATATAGGAGCGACACGGGCTATATGAGCACCTCTTGGTTCAAATGGAATCGTATCTAACCTCACTTCGTTTACCAGCTCCCTGAGAAACATGTTGACTACTCCCATAAGCAGAAGCTTGGCTTACTGTGGGGTTGTTGAGAGGGTCAATAATTTGGAATGGAGGTAATGTATAAAATAAGTTTACATAAAAGTGAGAGAATCAGATAAGGACAATATGTGTACCTTAGCAGATCAGGGTTTGTCCATCTAGAAAGACAGCGAATAGCTTGCACCACAAAGAGATGGAAAAGCGACTAAACAGCTATTTGGGTTACCAGCCAATCCAAAAGCTAACACTTTGGAATTCCATATTCTGGGACGGTTTGACAATCATCTCATCAAACGTCAAAGGCTTCCCAAGTTTCATTGGAAGTTGAAACCTACAACATTCACAACTATTCCATAAATTTGTATTATGAAGAAAAAAGAAAATAAACAAATCAAAGCTCGGAACTGTATGATTTGATTCCAAACTCAACTAAGCATTCCCCAACGGACCAACAAATCAATTTCATGAAGAAACCACAAACTCAAACAAGATTCAAACTTTATCAAAAAAAATTAGTCTAAGATCCTTACTCAACACCAATCAAATTACATACTTATCTAAATCAAATACAGAAAACCCTAACTTTACTACAATACATCAGCTAAAATCCATAAGTATGAATCAACAAATCAACAAGACACCAAACCTTACTATAAAGATATAATGAACATACGTTATTTGCATAAGAAGACGCTTGACATGTATCTAACCTGAATTTTAATTGCAGCACAACATATTGCAATAAAAACATCAATAATCCTTCATCCCAAAAATAAAAATGAAATGGCATCTGCTAACGCGATTCACGAATAACCCCCAAAATATATCACAAATTAGACCATCGAGCTCCCGAAAGACTCGACGTAGACGTCACCTAATCCCTAAGGAACGATCCGAGGCTATAAAATTGCAATCAAATCGGAGATTAAAGATGTACATATCAACAGCCCCAATTATATTTGAGACTGCAAACCTGATGAAGATTGGTGAACCTGATCTTTATCCTACAAAATTCATACATATACAGTTTTTATTGACTTGACTCTTTAAAGAATGATTTTTTAAAATAATGCTTAAAAATAAAATATTTGTCGTTTTGGGTCGGTTTTGAAAATATTTGTCAAAATGATGTCCACGTAGGCTCGGGATATCTGGACCTGAAACACGCCACTACCAATGGCGTGTTTTGTGAAGGAAACGCGCCATTAGCAGTGGCGTGTCTTTACAACAATTTTTTTCTTCAACTGACAAAACTTAAAAAAAAAAATTTATACATAGACACGCCATTGGTAGTGGCGGGTTTCAGGTCCAGAAATTCCGAGCCTACGTGGACACCATTTTGACAAATATTTTCAAAACCGACCCAAAACAACAAATATTTTATTTTTTAGCATTATTTTAAAAAATCGTTCCTCTTTAAACCACCATAGTGGAAACATCATATCAAAATTAGTTAAATCCGTGGATAAGTGAAAAAGAGAAAAACCTTTGAGAAAGAAAATTATCAAAAAATCACAAGAGATTGAGAAGAATACCATTTTCCAGGCCGGTATCTAAAAGAGCCTCTATTTCCATTGCCCAACAGCCAAGATCGAGCGCACTCTCCTTTGTGTAGCCCCCTCCACAGTAACCTAATAATAAATCCTTACAGTCAAAAAATAAGATACAAAGTTAATGCTCGATCAAGTTAAACATTCATTCATCTAAATTAGTCACAAAAGAACTGGTTTTGTCAAAACACCGGAGACAAATGAAACTGGCCATCACGAAAACATAAGCAGCTCCAATACAACAAATCTTGAAACGGAAAAGTTTTTCGCTTCAATTATTCATGCAGCTAGTCTTGCTATAGACGGATATATCCGTCTATAGCTAAAGACGGGTCAAATAGCTTGAAAGTGGTGACATTTTTTGCCCCCACCACCCCACTTGTTGCTTGTCCTATTAGGAATGTGATATTGTATTTGACCCGTCTTTAGTTATAGACGGATATGTGCCGTCTATAATGAGATTTTGTGTTATTCATGACCGAAACAATTAGATCTTTCACTTTTTTTGCTTCAATATCCAAATTCAAAAAACTACAGGTAAACAAATCATCAAAGAAATATATCCAATGATTTCATAGCCCCACTTTAACTTGTATCTTATATTCAACATTTTCCTTTCCAGATCACCGTACCAACATAGACCAACACAAACGATCAGCGCATAGCATCACCAAAATACGTGCAAAAGATTCTTGTGACCTATTGTCGGGTCACTTCGTATCGGGTCACTTTCGGGTATGGGTTATTTTGGGTCTCATAAGAGCGGTTTTAACATTTTCTAGCATAGAACAGCTGACTATTCACAATTTAAATTTTTAAAAAACAAGATTTGGGGAGACAAGGTGGCAGCGGATAAAAAATTAACAAGATAATCCAATGTAAAAAGAAGTACCTCAGAAGAGTAGAGGAGCCGAGGAGGTATCACGAGATTCAACATAGGCTCATAACAGCGATTTTATTCTGCTCCTTGATTGTGTTTGCAGCACCTCCATTGGCATCATTCCTCATCCTTCTTCTGATTGTTGTATATACTATTTGCTTATTCACTTTGCGCAGATAATTCTGTAGTATATCAAAGCTGCAATTTGAAAAAATTGATTATAAACAAGAATCATGAAAAATTAAGATTCATTAAATTGAAAAATTGTTGGACATAATTGACCTCACATCAGTAATCTAAGCTGCGCAAATGTCAATCATCACAAATGCAATCATCTATAGCCTGAAGTCCTGAACTCTACCTCGATTATCGCTGTCCACAGCAGAAGCTGCAATGACATCGAAAGAGCATATCTTTTGTGTTTCCTTTCATGAAGTTTAGTGCTTGTCTATTTATACCCCCACACGGAACATTCCCAATACCAATTTTTAAAACTATGAAAATTTTCAAAACAATTATGAAAATAATCACTTTGGGTCATGCTTTTGTGCATCCTCATTTCCTCTTCTCCCACCTTCCCTGCCCCTCCTCTTCCTCCTCCTCCCATCCCTCATGTCTCCCTACTTCTTTCTCCTCCCCCTACCACAGAGATGGCAAAGTGAAAAAAAGTGAACAGATGTAAATTGGTGAAGGAAAACTAAGGGTCCAAAACTAATTTGGCAGACAACCATCACCACCAAATATGGGTCCACACGATGGTCGACCGAGTGTGAAATGAGGTAAAAGAAAGACATATAAGAATAGCTAGTATTCACACAATAAGTCAATAATTTACCTTATCAAACATCATGTTGGCGATTCCCGTGGCACCTCGTGAAGAACCAGTCTGACATCGAGTTTGAACGACAACACCTAGACTTGAAAATGAATAGGAAAAACGGGGGAAACATATAAATGAAGAACCAAAAATGTGATTAAAAAAATGGAGCTTACCATCAGTAGATGAAGCAAAGAGAATGATACCGTCGTATCCTCTAATCTGAAAAGAGACCGGCAGCGAATATCAAAAACTAAAACAAGTATAATAAGGCTATAACAAATAACTACGATTAATCAGCGAATACCTGTAGTTCAACAAAACCTCAAATGGGTAATAATGGCTCCATCAGCCTCAAATGGTGAGGCATCAATGACGATGTGCGGAAAGAAAAAGGTGAAAGGTGTGAGAAATCTAACCCTTTCATCGAAAATCACTGCAGTTATCTTGATGGAGATGAGAGCTTGAGGGATGATCTTGATCGACTTATGCAGGAGTTTTAGAGAGCGTGAGGAGAGTGAGAGTTGGGAGCATGTGATATGTGGGTTAGAATTGAGACGCAGGAGAAAATGAGGAAAGAGTAACTCGGAGTAATGAGTGGATGAGAAATAAGAAGAGGACAAGAGAACTGTGGATGAGAAATGAGAGAGTCCTAACTCCTAAGGCTACCCCAAATAAAGCCCAAAGGCAATTCTTACCAAATCCGAATCTCAACCCAATTGCCCAACCCACACAAATAAGGTGGCACTATTCATTGTGGGAGTTACTATTCATTAGTGAATAGTAACATGGGGGATAAACATTTAGTATAAGGTGAAAGATACTACATTACTACTACAGAAGCAACATGTTATGAACAATACTTTTAATCGAGTTTCTTGGGATTTTTTTATTTTTACTCTAGAACTCTAAGGTGTGTTTGGATTCAGGGATTTGAGAAGAAAGGGAGAGGAGGGAATTGGAAGGATGAGAAATACATTGTTTGGTTAGCAAAATGAAGAGTTAACACTAAGATAAGGACTCGAACTATCCAAAAAAATACAGTTAAGAACCCGAACTATAAACGTTTACACTTAAGGATCTCACATCCATATTTTTAACTGCCGTCAGTATAATTTCCATTCTTGCAAATAAAAAATTAAGTGAGCCTCAATGTCATTAGCACTGTTTCCCTGCCTAAGGCCTTGTTCTTTTGGACTTAAAGTTACTTAATTTCAGTTCACTTCAGATCCTATAAGTTGATTCGATTCGATTCGAGATCCAATAAGTTCGATTCGATTCGAGATCCTATAAGTTGATTCGATTCGAGATCCAATAAGTTGATTCGAGATCCTATAAGTTTGATTCGATTCAGATCCTATAAGTTCAGTTCAGAAAAATTCAGATCCTATAAATTTAGTTCAGAAAAGCTATATACGAAGTATTATTTTTAAAGACCGATACAAAAACATTTGACATTAGTTATTCGATACCTACATTATTATTTAAAAAAAAAAAATCACTCCTCTCATTAATAATTTCAGCGTCACAATAGATTTGGGCATGTTTAATAAAAAGCGGAATAAGGCCATATATTAGGTACGAAACAACATAGTCAAAAACATTTGGCGAGGCAATGGATCCGTTGTTGAGAGTGATAGTGAAGATGAAAGTGATGAGAATTATGATGATATGGAAATAAATGGTTAGAAAAAAAGATATAATATGTGATTTATTTGTTATCGTAATGTAATCGTAGTATAATGTATGAACAAACCAATACATATAAAGCGGAAAAATGTTATTATTTTACCTTGTGTTTTAGATTATAATTTTTTTTTATCAATGTTCTCTCTTGGCAAGTAATAATAATAATAATAATAATAATAATAATAATAATAATAATAATAATAATAATAATAATAATAATAATAATAGTTAAGTTAAATAAAATAAAATAAAATAAAGTTAAGTTCGGCTCCTATAAGTTCGGTTCAGAAAAGTTCAGATCTTATAAGTTTAGTTCAGTTCAGATCCTATAAGTTCGAATCGATTCGATCCTATAAGTTCGATCGATTCGAGATCCTATAAGTTCGATCCTATAAGTTCGATTCGATTGATTCGAATCCTATAAGTTGATTCGATTCAGATCGATTCATTTCATCCAAAAAAATGCGCTTAACTTGCCTCTTTGTGATTTATGCATAACTTCTACAAATTCAATGTTCATCATCCTTTTCCTTTTTTACTTTCCTATGAGCCTCAATGTCCTTGCCTCTCAATCACCATCTTCCATTACCATTTACCTGAATTACCTCCATAGAAATCCACTCTGAATTCCTCCTTTGCAAATGCCAAAGCTTATGTATGGCATCTATAAGCGATCCTGACTCGTGACCACCGCCCAAAAGCAGATTTATGTGGTCGCGGACCTGCGGTGCCAAAATCGAATCACCGCCAATGTGCCGCCTCTCCTCGTCATTCAATTCGAGCAACCCAGTCAGAACTCTTCCCTTCTCCTTCGTGTGCCACTTTTGTGTAGTGGTTCCCGGCAAGAAACGCAGCCTGACCACGCCCCAATTTCAAGCAGGAAAGCTCAAGGAAGTCTTATCATGCTGATTGTTTTTATTTAATTAAACAATTTTTTTTTAAGTTAATGACTACGATAGAGTTGAAGGGACATACATATTGATTGCACTATGACATGTAAATTAGTTGCTGGTTTTATTGGCAAGCATAATTTTTTTTAAAAAAATTATAGCAATAAATTGAGGTACTAACCATACATAATCAATCTAACGGCAAAGTTATCGGTGGAGTACTCTCAAGTCTTTAACTGTACAAATTTATAGTTTAGGTCCTTAACGGAAAAAAAATCAATAATTCGGGTCCTTATTTTAGTGTTAACTCGCAAAATGAAGGTAGAGGGATTTGGAAGGGAGAGAAAATGAATCCCTCCATTTCCTTCCTATAAGGCAAATTATTTCCCCACCAACATAGGCAAGATTTGGAGGAAAAATCATCTCCACCATTCCCCCCCTCCTCTTCCTTTCTCTTCCCTCCTTCTCCCTCCCCTTCCTTCCCCCTCCTTTTTTTCTATCCAAACAATGCCTAAGAGCGTTAGCAGTGGACAAACTTATAATAAAGCTCTTCATTTCCATGTCATATTTTGACAAATTTCACAAACTTGAAACTTTGACCTACAATGGAAGAACTTTAAATAAAGTTCTTAAGGGTGTGTTTGGATAACGAAAGTCGAGAGAAAGGGAGGGGAGGGGGAAGGAGGGAAGAGAAAGGGAGGTAAGGGAAGGGGAGGGCAAATGGGGAGTGGGTGTTTGGATACAATTTCCTTCCAAATCTTGCCTATTGTGGAGAGATTTTGATTTGCCTTGGAGGAGGGAAAATGGATCCCTCCAAATCTCTCTCCCTCCATTTCCCTTCACCCTTATTTGCTATCCAAATAAGGGATTTTAAATCCCCTACTCCCCCTCATTTTCTTTTCTCTCCAAATCACTCAATCCAAACACACCCTAAGAGTATTGGCAATGGAGAACTCAAAATAAAGATATGTATTCATCGGTTAATTTTTTTAGTTTTTCTTGGAGAAACTTGGTTCTTATTTTCAAATCAAATTTATCAAATGAAGACCAAACTTTTTGCCACAATAGACAAACTCACCAAAATAAAGATCTTGTGACAAACTCACAAACCCCAATGACAAAAACTACCCATTGCTATAATCCTAATACCCCCGTTTCGTACCATATTGATAGGCTTATCGCGTACCTATGCAAAGATAAATTCCCTAAACACAATTAAATGTAGTAATAGGGGTCGAACCACAAGGAAACGGGAATTACGTTGTGAATTGCTATGGGTAGATTTTTATCAAGGTCGACTTCAATTTTGGTTTGGTTGGTTTGTTTGATAATTAATGAAAATTGTAATGTAAATTATATGATAAAAGAGAGTCTAAGGGGTTCGGGTCACACATGCAAAGGTAGATATATGATCATGATAAATGCGATACTAAAAACATTGTCAATTGCTTAGGCTTAAAGACACTCACCTTACGATATTAGTGTCAACCATAGACCGGGTCCTAGAGAAACTCTCGTCCATGACTAGGTCGTCCTACTATACATGCTTAGTCTAATTCAATTCCGTGCCTCTTGTTGGACCATATAGATATATGATTAAGTTTTGATAATGACAAGTGTATGTCTTATTTTATATACTCTTGCTCGTAATTGTTTGTTCAAGTCTTTGTTAGATTAACTTAGGATTACAAGTTTAGCAAGTAATGTTATAGCTCTCTTAGCTATAACATTGAAGATTTGTGAAGCGTCATTCAAGTCATGTTATAGCATCTTGAGCTATAACATTAGAAGTTCTTAAGGCATCATAAGCAACTGTAACAAGTTTCAAGTATGATGATCATTCAAGCAAAAGGCTAGATCAAGTCTTTAACAAAGCTCAAGATGAAGAGCTTTTGGTCAAGATAAAGAGAAGATCCTTTATCAAGATCTCCGGGAAGATTAGTTAGTATAGGTCTTCATCCCTAATGACGGTATCTTAAGATAAGAATATTGGGAAGTAAAGTTATAGCTATTTCACCTATAACTTTACTAACCAAACTTAAAGTTATAGCTGTTTCTACTATAACTTTAGGTAGCATTTTAAAGGCACGATTTTAATAGTTTTAAAATCATTTTTCAAAGAGTAAAATTCTCTTAAACATATTTCGAAATCTTTTGTATATAGTAGAGTTGAATTATGGGTTATTATAATTGGTGACTTGCATATTCCTATTGGTTAGTAAAACGACTTATGGGTCGTCATGCTACCTAGGGTTTGCTAGTCTATCTAATCTAACCCTAATCCAAGGAGATAGGTTTTATCCAAGATGGACACGGGCCTAGGGTTTCAGCCGTGAGCTGCAAACCATTGGGGCGTGTGAGGTTGTTGAGATTAAGTAAACTATCTAATCAAATCTAGCTTATATTTATATAAGATACTTTCCTATCTTTATAACATATGATTTGATTTGATTACTTATCTTAACATCTTAAAGATATAGTTTTACTTGTTAAATAAGATTTACTTTTATCTTATTTACTTAAAACTAAATTATCTTGGATTAAATTTAGGGAAGAGATAAAAATTTATCTCTTATACCCTTGCCGCCTATCCCACGGCATTCTAGGGTTTCGTGCAAACCCTAGTACCCACTTCTACTATAAATACAATTGATCATTCTTCATTTATCCAAGCTTTTCGAAATACAAGAAACTTTGCAAAACATATTTGAGTTTAATTCTTAATTGTCTTATTGTTTTGTTTTAGAAAATATTTACGAAAAGTCGTGCTCTTCAAATTGCTTATCTTTCCTTAAGATTACGTCATAAGATAATAGTACTTCATATTGTTTCTTACTCGTTCAATTGTGTGAACACTTAGAAGAACAATCAAGTGCTTTCTTAGTAAGGGTTATTTAACATGAATACTCCAATCTATTGGTAGTATTCTCGTAATACTCTGAACTCTAGTTTAACCCACAATAAAACATACTATTGACCCCCTATTCTAATAATGTAACGGGTGACCTGCTACCTGTTTAACAAGTTAAATGACCCTATTATTCCATTATTTCCTTATAATTCACAAATCCATCCACCTATCTTTCCTAATAATGTATCACCAGCACCCCTCACAAAAAAATAAAATAATGTATCACCAGCACCCCGATCACCGCAGACCGCCACACCCAAGTCTCGACCCACAAAGCCCAAAGCTCATCCACCACCAACAACACCTCAAGAACCATTAAAATCGTGTTGACCGGAGTGAAGTTGAAGAGCAAGAGAGTGGAAATCATTCGCGATTCCCGGGGATGTTGGTCACCTGGTCTTGTCGCCTGTGGTACGTCAGCATCCAGCTGTCGACGCGTAACGTACGAGGTTGGAGATGAGATGAAAAAAGGGAACATGGAGAATGGAGGTCGACAATTGAGAAGCACCAGCAAGAACCCACAACCCAGATTGACATTTACCCCAAATTGATTTGGGATTTGGGATTTCGGGTTTGGTGAAGCAGCAGGACAATCTATGGTGGCGACAGAAAGTAGTCAAAGTAAGTCTAGGAGGATGGTGTTTACCCAGATTGACATTTATCCCAAATTGATTTCGGGTTTTGTTTGATGATGTTGGTGCTAACGGTGCTGAACAGTGATGTCGCGGTGGTGAATGGTGGTGGAGAGCCGCTGGTGTAAAGGGGTAGTGGTGTAGGTGCTAGAGTGTTGGTGTTAATGGAGGATGAAGAATGGGGGAGGAGTGGTGAGGAGGAAGATGGAGTGGTACCGATTGTGTTACCTGTGTTAACAGGTCTAAAAGGACTCCATTATATTATTAGAATAGGGGGTCAATAGTGTGGTTTATTATGGGTTAAACTAAAGTTTAGAGTATTACGAGAATACCACTAATAGGTTGGAGTATTCATGTTAAATAACCCTCTTAGTAACTTAAGATAGTCAAATCGAATATCTAGTGATATTCAAATCGAGTTATAGTTAGAGTTAACTATACGAGTTGGGTTGATAATTTTGTAATCCGGAGTAAGGTACTAAAATTATTAATCGAGAATAGTGGATGTAGGCTTCGACGTGTGAAGCTGAACCACTTCAAATATCGTGTGTCTTTGCATCTTTCGTTTCAGTCATTTCATTCGTTCATAATCAATTAGTTAATTAGTTAAAGTTTAATCAATAAACTTTAAGTAATTAATTACCTTGATATAAAATAAAAAGTAGGCTTAATTTTTAAATACTCAATTCACCCCCCCTCTCGAGTATTTCGGGTGTGATAGACTCTTCAATTGGTATCAGAGCCTCGTGCTCTTGATTGCCTAACCGCAAAGAGGCTAGATCCGTCTATCTTTTTATCTTTTTATTTTATTTTTATTCCATTTGCCTTACACGTGTGAAATGGATTCCAAGTATCTAAAGTGTCCCGTCTTTGATGGGAAGAATTATGGACTTTGGAAAAACATGATGACACACTACATAAAAAACATGATTGGGAGTCTTTGGACGATTATAAGAAACGGACCACACAAAATTTTGGTCGCATCTTCGGAAGGCACTACCTATGAGAAAAAGGAAGAAGACTATGTTGAGGCTGATTACAAGAAGGCTGAGAAAAACTCGAAAGCGATAAGTGTAATAACCCGAAAATTTTATATATATTTTATTAAATAATTTAATGTATAATAAAATATGGTAAGCAAATATTGTACATTATACTCTGTATAACTCATTTCGTGTTATATAATTATATAAACTTACAGACTAAATAATACTATACATTTGGCTTAATAAGATACGTACCTATGCATATTAACTTAATTTCTTAGCATGCTATGTGATAAGGTCAAGTTGATCCAATCTTTAGAATAATTTATGGAGTTATCCTCGCATTACTTAACAATTAAGTAAACATACAAACATGTGGCATGCATATCCAATGACTCTGCAACTTAATTTGTAACCATCTTGATTTGTTTTCTAAACCGACATACATGCATTCATGCCTATAAATAGCCCCTTTTACCATTCATTTTTGAAAGCACGTAGAAAGCTAGGGATCATTATTATTTCTTATCTAAGTCCACTTAGATAAATAAGGTATGATTTCGGGACCCTTCGTCGTAGAAATAAGTATTAATATAATGATTATTATATACTATTATAAACCGTCTCATGTTATCTTATCATTATAGTACTCACATGATATATTAACTGTCTTTATCTGAACATATGGTTGTCATGTTATAATGTACATTTGGCCATTTGTAGCATTCGGGATACGATTACGGGAGGGGGACAACATTACAAATTTGACCTGTGTACATGGAAGGGGGCACTGCCTCATGTGAACTACGGTTCTGATTATTACTGGTAAAAATGCCAGGGGGTTTACACGGGTCTTAGACTCGGGATCCTGTGTACATGGAGGAGGGCTTAGCCCGGGGAGTTTTTACTCCGTAATGTGTCTCATTTCAGTAATAGTAGACCGGTAATCTATATTTTGCATATTATGATAAAATGACAGGTTATGCATGTTTATTTATTTATAATTATCCGACTGTGTTCATATGACCTATTTTATAGTAATTGTGCTACCAGGAAGAAGTGGAATATTAAAATGGAGGTAAATAGGGCCGGTGGAGGTGACCGGAGTCATACTCAGCCTGTGGTTGGCTGATTCCGTTACTTTCATTCTTTTTCAGGTACAAGTGTCGGGGAAGGTCAAGAGTGAGAATTTTCAGATGACCTAATAGGATGGTTATGTAATCGAGTTCTTAGTTTATAGCTTGTTAAGTGTATTTATCTTTATTCTTGTAATAGCCTTGTATTTTCCAGATGGGAAATACGGCGGTGACGCCCTATTTTTCCGCTGCTGTCTTTTATTAATAAAAGAGCTATTTTGAGCTGCCTGTCTGCTTTTCGGGGGCGTTACAATAAGCCTGTTACAAAACGGCATGACATCGACTGAATTCGATCGTTTTTCTTCTTGCACTTCGGCCAAGGAAATATGGGATGGTCTTGAGTTGGCCTATGAAGGAACATCGGCTGTAAGGAAATATCGCATTGATTTCTTTGATTCAAAAATATGAACTCTTTGAATGGAAAATAATGAATCACTTGATAGCATGTCGCCACGATTTTCTACTATAGTCAATGAGCTCAAAAATCTTGGTAAAACTTTCAACTCCGAGGATATTGCTAGAAAAGTACTTAGGAGTTTAACCAAGAAATGGCGTCCCAAGGTCACGGTTATGGAAGAAGTAAGAGATCTCACTTCTCTCCCTTATGCAGAACTCATTGGTGCTCTTATGGCTCATGAACTCGTCTTGGATGACGATGAGGCCGAGTCCAGTAATAAGAAGAGCATGGCTCTACAAGCTTCTGCCAAGGAAGAAGGAGATGTAGAAATAGAGGACGAAACGGTCTTGTTTGCTAAACGATTCAACAAACGCATTTTCAGAAATAAGCAAGCAAAATCGTTCAATAACAATAATAATAAGTTCACCAACAAGAAAGTTTCAGAGTCAAAGAATACGTTTGCCAATAGAGGATGCTTCAAGTGTGGAGAATCCGGTCATATGATTAAGGATTGTCCCACATGGGAGAAAATTAAGGATAAAGCAAAACGTGAGAAGACTAAAAGGGAATTCAAGCAAGTAATGATAGCGTCTTATTGGGGAGACCTAGACCCTGAGGACGACGAAGCATCAGAAGAAGAAGAAGAAGTTGCTAACCTATGCTTAAGCAACGTCAGTCTGTGGACAGCGGGCCGCCCACGGGGGCGCTTGGAGTGAAGGGGCTCGAAAACAAGCGTTTGCATTTTGTAAGGAGTCGCCACCAATTTTTATGGGAAATTGGAACCGTTCGAATACCTCGTGTCATGTCAAGACACAAAGTAGTGACATGAACACTAAGCAATCGTTACCCTTAGCATTCTATGTCTAGAATGACTCTCGTGGATGCCAATGAACACGGGTGCTCACGGAGATCTGGAGTAAGGGGTGAGGGTACGTATTAGGAAGCTCTTTTGATCGAACACCTAATCCCGCCCGCCTCGATAGCGGCCTCTACTAATGATTAGGGAAGTTATTCGTACTTGATATATCGTCGGCTATATGCATGCAATGCAACATCCACAGATTAATCCTAACATATGAAAATTTACTAGGTCGGTTGACAATTAATTAGCAAACAATTGGGTCGAAGTTGGATTTAATATTCAATTACATGTGAAAACATACAAGCAATGAAAGAAATACAATAACGATAAATTACTATAAAGGAAATTACAATAATTACATCGGAATGGGCGATTTATGTCGAAAATACCTCTAAAACGGATAATTTGATAAAAAGGAATAAAAGAATAAAAGACAGAATTAGAAGGTGATAATACGAATATTAGTTAATTAATACGTAGCTAACTAAACTATGTCAAAGCAGAAAAGGGGTTCAGGGACAGAGCTCAACCTGGAACAGGCGCAGCAGGCACTGCGCCCTTTGGAAGAGGCGCAGCGATTCTTTGCTGTCTTTCCAAGGGTGAGTTCGTCGTGAAGCCGAATCGCAAAACCGTTAATGTTATTTGTTAATTTTAAGGATTGATTACGATTTTAGACTCGGATGAAAGTGATTTAATGGATTATTTACATATGATTGAGGTCATAAAACAGTAGAACATGGATGAGACGGGAATAAACGGATTAATTATGTGAAGGGTCGATGTTAATGAATGACTAATTAACCGGATTAATTAGATTAAACTAAACATGATGATCATGATGAATTAGTGATGAACAATAAATAAACAGGTGCAAATATATCAACAACGAATTCCAGAGACTCAATATGAACGAATTGAAACTCTAAAACCCGAAACTTGAATTTAATGACGAAAACCCGCAAATATTGATTATCTAGGATTTAAGTCGGAACAATGATGAATTGAGCACGTTAATGATGAATGAATAATTTATTAATGATTATGCGAACAAATTAATGATTTACGATTGAAAGCAAATAAAAACGAAAGACGAATTACAGAGGACGAAGAAGAAGAAAAGAAGCAGGAACTGCGGCAACCTCACGAAGAGGCGCAGCAGGTGCTGCGCTCCTTCGAAGAGGCGCAGCAGTTGCTGCGTCTTTTCTCGACGTCTATCTACTGGAAATCCGCAAAAACAGGTTTTGAAGACGGTTTTAGAAATCAGTTTTAATGAGGTACTTTCGACATAAACCTTACAATCGTTATACAATAATAAAAATACAATAAATAAAGAGAATTATTACACCCTCAGACTTACATGTTGACGGAACGAGAAGAACTAAGAAGATCGATTAGTGATGCTCGACGCGAATGCAAGGAAAGAGTGCCCTCGTAAGAGGAAAACGATTTAACAAGTTGATTAATTAGATTGATTGAGTGTAGTGGTCAAATTGGTCGGTCATGCAACGGAAAGGCTGGTACCCGGAAAGATCCGAGCTTACGTGGTCGGAAGTCCAAGCACGTAGGCGCCAATTAGTAAGAACAAAGTCTAGAATGCAAAGGGAGAAGAGAAGGGCGGACACTCGCGTGAGAAATATGAGGAACGAGAGCTCCTATTTATACTAATCACGTGAAGGAATAGGGTTTCGGAGACTCTTTGGAAGTGAATCTCGGAAAGATATAAAAAGATACGTAAATCATGCAAAGAAGGGCCTGGGAAGAGGCGCAGCGCCCACTGCGTCTCTTGGAAGAGGCGCGACTTTCTTGCGTCTGTTCCCGGAGGTTTCCTCTGTTTAAGAAAGATTTCCGTGTTTAAGTTATGGTAGGACGGATTTAATTCGATTATCTTTTGAATATTACGGGATATTGTTTGCCAAAAGATAAAATTTGTGAAATATGGAATAGAAATATCCGGAACATTCCGAACATTCGACTCGGGATTTAACAAACTATCGAGAAAATGGAGACGGTTTTTGACCGGACTCGAATGTACTCTAATTATCGCCAAAACGACCGTATTGGCGCGTAGAGATGACAAACTAAGAGGTTGACATTTAATATTTGAGCAATCACTTGACGATAATCTTACGAATTGTCACAAATCGTTCGCGTATCAAACATGCGGCCCAATCATCACCGGGTGGTTTGCGGGAGGTGCGAAACGAGGTGTCTCTGAGCCCCCACTTTGACCGAGGCTTGGACAAGGCGAAAGTCAAAGTATAGCCATCAGGTCAATCGAAGATTACAACTGACGACTATGGCGGCGCGAGGCGCTCAAGGGGTCCGAGCCAAGGACCTGTCGTCGGGAACATTTTAGAGTCTGTCGACTATCGGGGAGGGTCGTTTAAAGTCCATTAGACTACGTAAGGAGGCTCGCCAGCCATAAGGAGAGACCGTACCTGAGACTTAATCGAACTTTGCGGGGAACAAGAGGTATTGAAAACAGCAGGACGTCGGTAGAAAACTGCTGGGGGAATCCGCTTGCGTCGGTCTCAAGCGAATTCTGGCGAAATTTGGAAGTTGAATCTGCTTGCGTCGGTCTCAAGCGGACTCTTGTTGGAGAATATGTCGATGACCAGGAACATCTTGATCGTCGAAAGAGAAAACCTTAAGTGAGCAGTACTGCAAAATACTACTGCGCCGGGTAGAATGGTTGAGCAATACTGCGAAATACTGCCGCGCGGGATAAAATGGATTTGGACAATACTGCAAAATATTGTCGCGCTGGATAAAATGCGGGCCGGTACGAAAGAAAATCGTCGAAACGGACCAAAATGATAAAATGTTATCGAGGAAGAGGCGCGCCAAAGATGGGCCCACGAATAACGAACTCATAACGGATTTTTGAAAATCCACCAGGAGGGAAACAAAAGAAGAGGCGCAGCAAGAGCTGCGTCTCTTGGAAGAGGCGCAGCACCTGCTGCGTCCGTTCCCCAATTTGGCAGTTCTGCGTAAAAACGCGAAAGTCAGAAGGTTTAATGTTCATTATCTCGAAACACAATTCACTCCATTCTCTCTCAAATCTTCACCATTTCCGTCAAGGTTGGATACAAAAGCTTGCTTAAAATATGACTAATCGAGGTATGTGCTTTAATTTTGCATTAATCTTCCACATTTGTCGAATTTTGAGCCGCGAACATTAGGGTTTTCGACCCTTTTGATCGAAAATTTGGGGCTTTTCCCCCAAACGGATTTGTCTTGCCAAATTGATACTAGAAATGAGTAGTAGGCAATGTTAGGAACATAACCATGTATTTACTTCGAATTTTCATCAAGTTTTGAGCCCTTGAGCGAATTTTGAGACAGTTTCACAGCTAGATCGTAAATTGCTTCGAAAACGGCCTTAGGATTGCCCATTTGTGATGAAATTTGATATTTGGGACCCTTGGATGATGGGTAAACTTCCTACCATCTCGGAAGTTTGGTTTGTGACAACTTTTGCAGGACACCTTTTAGGGCATAATCGCCGTTGTAGCGAAATGCTGCCGAATTTTTCGACTCGAACTCGAAACTAGGCCTTGACTTGGACTTGACTTGACCCTATTCATCACGTGAGTGATTGAATCGGTGGGAATATGGCCAAGGATGGCCAGAAAGGGGCGATTTCCGAGCCTTGAAAACTCGAAATACTACTTAACCAAGGCTTGTCATCATGTGATGCGGCCTGGATTTGCTTTAATCGTTGCAGGTGACGATGCTTCTACTTCTGGGAGAGATCCCATGGACATAGACGCCGCTGTTGTTGAGAAGGCTTTGGAGCAGGCCTTCACCGCTGCGGTGATGGCTGCTGCAGAGGAGGTTCCCGAGGAGGAGGCCGCGGACGAGGAGGAGATTCCGAGACGGGCCCATCTCGGACGAGGAGGTCGCCAGCTGAGAGGTGCTCCTGCGTGGGCTGAGACCTGGGAGAGTAGGCACCTTGTGTGGGCTGCAGAGGGTCACTTGTCCTACAGGACGGTGAAGAGCTTGGTAAACAGGAATTCCCTAACTCATTACCTATCCTTTTCTATTTTCGTTCAAATCTCTTTTAAACTTATTTCAAAACTAAAGATAGCTTTGTTTCAAATCATAATAGGAGGCCGGGAACATCCGGTCGTTCTCGGGTATACGACAAACGATGGAGCATTACGAGCGGCTGTCGGAGGAGGAGAGGGCCATGATCGAGCGTGGAGCGTTCGGTCCTCTGGTTCAGGTCTGGAGGGATATCGTGAAGAGGAAGTTGCGGGCCAACCTTAGCCTGGTTCGCGCTTTCTTGGATCGATTTTGGGATACGACTTCCACGTTTCACCTGCCTTTTGGTGAGGTGGGAGTCACCTTGGAGGATTACGGCATGATTTCCGGTCTGCCGTGTGGGGATCGAGGAGATGACGTGGCGGAGGCGGCATGAGGGCGGATTCGGCCGAGGCGAGGAGGTTGATCGGTGGAACCGTCGCCGAAGGCTGTTGCGGTCTCGGGTTTGGTACCCAGTACCTATGTTCGAGATTACTTTGCGGGGAAGACCCTGGCATCGGTGGTGATTGATGGGAGGGAGACGGCTCCTCCTCCTCCTGTCTGCCCGAGCAGAGGGCTCGTCTGTGGCTTTGGTGGTTCTTGTCTTCGATCTATCTCGGAGACAAGGGTGAGAGGCTGTCGACGAAGCTTCTTCCCTTTCTTTCTGACTTGAGTTCCCTAGGGCGCTGGGACTGGGTCACTGCTGGTTTTGCGGTCCTCATCCGCTTCATGAGGGCCATGGTTCGTCCGGAGTTGATGGAGAAGGGGACTTCTCCTGGCGCTGTCGAACCTGGGCTACTGTTGGAGGTATGAACCTTCTTTTAGATCAATGTAAATTCCTTTCTTTTATCAAAGATCGAAAGATCGTCATTGACTATTCTGTTTTATAGGCGTGGGTGTACTCCTACTTTCCGAGCCTCGCGCCTAAGAGGACGGAGCCGTTGGAGAGGGCCTATCCCGTGGTGAGGGATTGGGTCATGTGCCGGACGAAGAGCAAACGTTCTTCTCACAATGTCTACCGGCGGGATGTGAACGCCCTTCAGCCGAGCAGCGTGAGTATCCCGTTTGTATTCATTCATATTTTTGTCCTTTGCTTTAATTTGATCATAGGAATGACCTTTGCCTTCATATTGTCGCAGTGGGTGCCCAGACCTTGGGCGGAGTACGCTGGAGCGCCTCCTTTTGTTGCTGAGGTCCTCCGTCCTAGGAGCTCGAGTCGGCTGTTGTTGTGGACGTCGATGGGTCCTGTATGCTATCTGGGCGAGCGGTTAGCTCGTCAGTGCTTTCGGGGCGCGTTGACGGTTCCCGTCGATCCTCCTAGGACGATGTTCAGGGAGCCTTCCGAGGCTGAGAGGGAGGCGGACTTGGCCGGTGCCGGTGGTGACGACCTTCTTCTGCCTGATGAGGATTACTCGGCGTTTCTTTACGGGAGGTTGGCCTATTGGCCGGTAGTGGTGAGCATCCTTTATTTTTCTTTGTTTGACTTCGAGAGTTACGACGAAAGATCATCGATTAATGAGAGCCATTTTGTCTTTGCAGGAGGTTGAGGCGGCGGGCATCGAGCCCCCAGAGTACCCCGAGACCCTCGAGTACACTGACGCCACTGGGAGGACGACGATCTCCGAGCTGCGTGACTTTGATGTGTGGCTGTGACGGATCTTGGCCTAGACGATCGGCAAGCATCTGATTCGGAGGGTGAGTTCCCATTTTGCACAGTTTTCGTGTAAGAACACATTTGACTGAACCTTGTTTAATTTGACGAGAATTTCCTTTTGAAATGCAGGTCGCGCCATCTCGGTTCGTGGCACTATGGAGGGTGGCCAACCGGCTACGAGCTACGGCCATTGAGGCACTCGTCGGCGGTCGAGGTCGTCAGGTATGAACCTTATACCCATTTTTTAGTCTCTTTTTTTTTTATTTTCCAATTGAGCTGATTGACATGAGCCAATTTGTTGCTGTTTACAGGTCGACCGCGAGTCGGGACGGGAGTTGGCCCAGGCTCGGGAGGAGACGGCTCGTTTGTCGAGGGAGCTCGAGTTTCGGGATGCCGAGATCGCTGCTCTTATGGCGAGGGTCGCCGAGTTGGAGGGCGCTCAGCAGTAGCCTGTGTAGTTTTGTACATCTGATTTTGAAATATTTTGGACTTGTTTTGGGGCGCAAGCCCCCAG
Source organism: Silene latifolia (assembly GCF_048544455.1). NCBI lineage: Eukaryota > Viridiplantae > Streptophyta > Magnoliopsida > Caryophyllales > Caryophyllaceae > Silene > Silene latifolia. The sequence goes on along the minus strand of NC_133526.1, from coordinate 78,455,939 downwards.
TTTGCCTGGACTTTCGGACCTGTTTTGGGGCGAAGCCCCCAGTTTGCTTGTACATTTGCTTTTTTGTTGTATATACGATGGCCTGAGTGCCTTTTGCTGTTGGGTTGTGTTGTTTGTACCTGCAGGTTAGTTCTTGAACAGGTTTGGTAGACAACGGTTTACGCCGTTGCTGCCGGAATTTACATAGAAGAAATCACGCAACACATACATTTTGTATACACATAAGGCCTTTAATTAGTGCAAAATGAGACTCAAAAGGACCCCAAAAAATGCAAAAATTTTGCCGGAAATGACCGGCCGGTAGGGAGGGCTACCCCCTAAAAAAAAAAGAAAAAGAGAAATCTATAAGTTAGAAATATTGAAATTGTATTAAAATGAATTATGTCAAAAAGAAATGATTTAAAGTGTGCTGTAATGGCGAAAGTGTCGATGTCGCCTCGAAATGTGTGCCCGCGAATTTAGGAAACCTGAAGCATGGTAAATTTTTCGGATTTACCAAAATAAAATCCCGTAGGAATAGGAAATTATTCGATATAGGATTAGGAAAGATCCAAATACGGAAATCACAGAAATCTAGTCTGGGGAAGAGGCGCAGCATGAGCTGCGTCCCTTTGAAGAGGCGCAGCAGGTGCCGCGCCTGTTCCCAGGAAGGTCGGTTCTGACGGATTTTTGGAAACAGCAATTGGTATAAATAGAAGCGTCGACGAAGCTTTAAATTATATAATTCTTCCGTCTCTTCTTCGTCGCCTCACATAAAATTCTCAAAACAAATTTTCAAGAGAAAATCATGAATACTTTGGAGATCCGCCTGAAGGAATGGACCAATGAATTTTCGAACACGGAGAAGCATGATATGGGTGCTTATAACCTTGGGTCTTTGTTGAGTTTGAAACTCATTAAGGTTGTAAAACCGTTCTTGGATGCTTGCCTTGATTACTGGGATCCAAATTATCATGTTTTTGCGTTCCCAGGAGGTGATATTTGTCCTTTTCGGAGGAAATTCTTTGCTATTGGCGGGTGGGACCCCGAACATTTACCTGCTATCCCTTCTCTCGCTCAAGGGTATAAGAGTAAGTTTAGAGATTTGCTTGGACTTACTAGGCTCGAAGTGGATCGTCTTGTTACTTCGAAAGGCGTGCGGATGTTGGATTTTATAGATCGATTCATCAACAGGGCCGACCCTACTGTCTCTTATGTTGCTAGAAGGAGAGCATTTGGCTTCTGTCTGCTTCATGTTTATGTCTTTCAGGGACATGTTGACGAAGAACTGCGAGGTGATCCCCGTCTATTGGGTCTTATTGAGCAAATGGAGCTGCGCAGGAGCCCAGCTTGTCTATGTTTAGGGGAGATTGTCTTGGGTTTGGATAATAGGAAATCCAACCGCGATCTTCCGTTCTTGGGGAGTCCCGTCATCTTACAGGTAAAAGACACCTTCTTTTTTTTTCTTCTTTTTTTTTGTTTCTTTTTTTTTTCGTTTTTTTTTTTTTTTTTTTTCTTTTTTTCCGTTTTTTTTTCTTTTTTTTCGTTTTTTTTTTCTTTTTGTTTTTCTTTTTCGTTTTTTTTTTTTTTGTTTTTTCTTTTTTTTGTTGGTGTCTAATACCTGCTTTTGGTAGGTTTGGCTTATGGAACGGCTCCGACTGCTCGAGCCCCCAGTTCATCCACTTTCCTATCATGCCCGTATGATTTCGATGAGGACAAGGTTGTTCATGGTGGATTACACCCGAGTCTGCGACTCGGAAGAACAAGTCTGAAGACCGATGATGGCCCTTTGATCGGTGGGTTGTACCGTGGTGGCACCTCAAGTCATCCGGAGTGTCTTCTCCGGATCCCACTAGGTCCGTGCGCATTCCTGGATTGGAGTTTATGGTGTGCATCTTTCCGAGAGGTTGATGAGGCAAGTCGGGTCAAGCAAATGATCCCTGGCTTGACACGTCCCCATGATTGCTATGGCGTTGACTACCGGGAGCCGAAGAGAGTGGGCTATGAAGTGGGCCCAAAGAAACATGTGGTTCTTGAGCTTCTCCGCCAATGCTTTGTGGGTGTCGGATTCCTATCTGAGGTGGAGAAAGGCTGCAACTTCGGAGGAGCGCGAAAGCGAGGAAGTGTGAGCCCGTTGATCGCAAGGTGCGCGAGGGAGAGAAAGAGAAGGAGAAGCATCTAATCGAAGGAGAAGAAGAAGCCGGGTTTCAAGTCATTCATCCTTCAAAGAAATCGAAGACTACTCCTGTCGCAGAGATGGTGGTTGGCCAGAATGGAAGAGTCCGGCCTCGAGAAAGACCGTTGGTGATTAGGTCTGAAGTGGTGCAAGAGCGCCCGGCTCGAGGTCGTGACAAGAAATATGACAAGACTGACAAGGGCAAGGGGAAGATGGAGGAATAGCCCAAGTCTTATTATTATTATTTGATTATTATTATTATTGTTGTAATAAGAAAGGAGGGATTTTTAGAATCCTAGCCTATCTATTTTTATTATCTGTCGTATTATTATTATTAGAATTTGAATGAATGAAATAAAAAATGGTTATGAAACCGTTGGTATTTTCTATAATTATCCTTGTCGAATTTCAAGTGCAATGCAAATGTCCTTCTATTTACATTTTAAATATAACGGTGGGTTGAATCCCGTGAAGGATTGCCTACGTATTCACTTAGAAAAAGCGAAATCAAACCCTTGCGCGTAGTTCGAGTAAATGTAAAAGGATAATTGTTCGAAGCAAGAGCTTGTAATGAACGTAGAAAATAAGCATGAGCTTTGCTTACTCGGGAGGTGCGAATTTAGTTTGTGTGATGATATGAGGATGACAAGTTTGCCAAGATGCAAGAGCATATTGACATTCAAATAGGCCAGGGGCCGTTCATTTAGTGCCGCAAGAGCGACACTTAGGTTTACGCGAGGCGCGTTTTTGTTCTATCCTAGGCATAGTATCGTTTCAGTTGGTCGAGATTTGTGGGGTTTGAAAACTCATTCCCATCTAGGTCTGTGATTCTAACCGCACCCCCTGGGAGTATGGATTTGACTAGATATGGTCCGGCCCAATTAGGTTTGAATTTTCCCCTCGGGTCGACAGGTAAAAGAGCTCTAACTGATTTGAGTACTAAGTCTCCTTCTTTGATGTTTCTTGGCCTAACTCTCTTGTTGAAAGCTCGTTTGATACGTGCTTGATATGTTTGGACATTATGTAAGGCACGTAGCCTACGCTCATCCAGGAGGATGAGTTCTTCATATCTATCTTTCTTCCACTCGGCTTCCGGGATTTGACTCTCTAGGAGGATGCGTAGAGATGGTATTTCGAGCTCGACTGGTTGTACGGCTTCCATGCCGTAGGTCAAATAGAAAGGAGTAGCCCCAGTGGGTGTCCTGACTGATGTACGATACCCCCATAAAGCAAAGGGTATCTTGCTTGGCCAATCTCTGTAATTGTCAGTCATTTTCTTGAGAATGGTGACGACATTCTTGTTAGCCGCCTCTACCGCGCCATTAGTCTGTGGTCTATAGGGCGAGGAGTGATGATGCTTGATCTTGTATTTGGCTAGCAACTGTTCGGTTTCGGCTTGGAAGTGGGACCCATTATCGCTAATGATCTCATGTGGGCAACCATATCGACAGATGATGTTGTTCTGTATGAACTTTGCCACATTTTTAGCTGTAAGAGCGGTGTAGGAAGCCGCTTCTACCCACTTGGTGAAGTAGTCAATTGCTACTAGGATGAAACAGTGACCTCCTGTTCCGGCTGGGGTTATTTTCCCAATTATGTCGATTCCCCACGCGGAGAATGGCCAAGGAGATGTCATCGTATAGAGCAATGAAGGAGGGACATGTTGTACATTCCCGAAGATTTGGCAATTGTGGCAATGTCTCACATATTTGATGCAATCGGATTCCATTGTGGTCCAATAGTACCCTAGACGTGTGATTTTCTTTGCCATCATAGGTCCACTCATATGAGGACCGCATTCTCCATCATGGACTTCCTCCATCACCTTTCGTGCCTGTGAATGATCAAGGCAACGTAGAATTACACCAAGAGGTGTTCTTTTGTACAATTCTCCTTGCATTAGGATGTATTGGGAAGCTAGTAGGCGTATAGCTCGTTGTCCCCTTTTGTCCATATCTGGTGGATAGGTACCATTAAGCTTGAAGTTTAGGATTGCCTGGAACCAGGGTTCTTGTGCGATTTCTTCTTCATTGGTAATTTGCTGGACATATGCCGGCTCCGACCGTCGTTCAATACACAAAGGCATTTCCATCATGTAATCTGGCATGTTTATCAAAGATGCGAGTTTTGCAAGAGCGTCCGCAAATTGATTTTCTTCTCGAGGTAGGTGTAAGTAGGTTACATGATCAAAGAATTGAGCCACTTGGTCTATCCTAGCCTGATAGGGTGCTAGGCTTTCGCTTCGGATCTTCCAGGATCCCGTAACTTGGTTGATGATCAGTGACGAATCCCCGTGCACTCGTAGGTTTTTGATGCCTAAGCTTACTGCCGCTTGTAGTCCGATGAGACAAGCTTCATATTCTGCAGCGTTGTTTGTCACCTCGAAGTCGAGTTTGACAGCAATCGGTGTATGCTCACCTTCAGGAGAAATGAGCAACACTCCTATCCCAAATCCTCTTAGGTTTGATGCTCCATCAAAGTATAGATCCCAAGAGTCTACATCAGTTTGAAGTATATCCTCGTCGGGAAATGACCAAGTATCTATGGTTTGCGCGTCGTTGATGGGATTTTCTGCGAAGAATTCGGCGACGGCGCGACCCTTTATTACTTTCAGTGGCACATATTTGAGGTCAAATTCTGAGAGCATCATGGTCCATCTTGCCAGACGTCCGTTGAGAACGGGTTTCTCGAAGAGGTATTTGACTGGATCCATTTTGGAGAATATCTTGACAGAGTAGCTAAGCATGTAGTGACGTAGCTTCTTTGTTGCCCACACAAGAGCGAGGCATGTCTTTTCGAGTTGCGAGTATTTGCACTCATATTCCAAGAACTTTTTACTTAGATAGTAAATAGCTCTTTCTTCACTTCCTACGGTTTGAGCTAGCATAGCGCCCATGGCAGTTTCAGTTACTGTGAGATACAAACTAAGAGGTTGATCTTGTTGTGGCGGCATGAGCACTGGTGGTTTAGCTAATATCTCCTTGATTCGGTCGAACGCCTTTTGACAATCATCATCCCACATGGTGTGGTCTGTTTTCTTGAGTTTCTTGAAGATAGGCTCGCAAATCATCGTAAGTTTCGATATGAATCGACTTATGTATTGCACTTTTCCCAGGAATCCTCTGACTTCTTTTTCTGTTTGAGGTTGTGGCATTTCGATCAGAGCTTTGATTTTGGAAGGATCTATTTCTATACCTCGTTGGCTAACGACGTATCCTAGGAGTTTGCCAGATGTTACCCCAAATGTGCATTTCTGAGGATTGAGTCTCATGTTGTACTTCCGTAGCCTTGCGAAGAACTTGCGAAGGTTCGCTATATGTCCCTCTCTTTCCTTGGATTTGACGATCATGTCATCCACATATACCTCGACTTCTTTATGCATCATATCATGTAAGAGTGTAGTCGCGGTGCGTTGGTATGTAGCTCCGGCGTTGATCAATCCGAACGGCATTACTGTATAGCAATAGGTTCCCCATTGGGTGACGAACGCGGTTTTGTGCATATCTTCCATGGCCATTTTGATTTGGTTATAACCCGCATATCCATCCATGAAGGATAGTAATGCGTGGTCTGCAGTATTGTCCACTAATATGTCGATGTGAGGTAGAGGAAAGTCGTCTTTTGGGCTTGCTTTGTTCAAATCCCTAAAGTCAACACAAACTCGGATTCTCCCATCCTTTTTGGGTACGGGTACTATGTTAGCAACCCAGTCAGAATACTCGGAAACTTTGATGAACCCGGCTTTGAATTGCTTGTCAACTTCTTCCTTAATCTTTAGAGCCCACTCTGTTCTCATTCGTCGAAGCTTTTGTTTCACAGGTTTGAAACCTGGCTTAATCGGAATCCTATGTTCGGCGATATCCCTGTCGATCCCTGGCATGTCTTTGTAGGACCAAGCGAAAACGTCTTTGAATTCATTTAGGAGGTCTATGAAGTCGGCCCGTTCGGTAGAGCACAAGGTAGTCCCTATCCTAAGTTCTTTGGGTTCTAGTTCAGTTCCTACATTGATGGGTTCGGTGTCCTCAATTACTGGTCCCCCTTCCCCTTCCTGTAGTATTTCTTTGGCTACGTAGGGAGGTATTTCGGTCAAGTCTGGGTTTTGGTCATCCTCAGTATCATCATAAACAGAATTGCACTCAAGATAACGCAAAGAGTAAGCAGAACCTGATTTATTCATATTAAGATTTGAGTAAAGTTGAAACAAAGAAGCCAACTGATCCATGGTCAGTGGCGGCAAAGGGACAGTAATTGGGGCATTTCCCGAACTACTGTGACTACTCGATGCTAAGCTAGGAGAAATGAAGGGAGTGGGGATGACGACAGGAGTAGACTCTCTAATGACTCCTCTAGACTCTGACTCTGACTCCGACTCCGACTCTGATTCGAACTCGTCGTCTTCTGGTTCTTCTTTGAACATCTCTCCTTCTCCAGTGGTGAGCTTGAAGAGTCTTCCTTGATTGTTGGTCCATTTGATCGATTTTCTCCACCCTTTCTGCTGCTTTGTGTCGATTTCTGTGATCAAGGCGGTGGGGTTGAAGCGATCGTCTTGAAGTATCGTAGTAATGATCTCATCCTGCGCGGCCCTAACAAATCGGTCCTCTCCAAACAGGAGGCTAACAGCTTGTTCGTCTAAGCAAGGTGCTTGACGGGTTTTGACGGTAGGAACCGTTTCTGGAGGGATGAAGTAGCAATCGTGAAAGATCTCGATTCCGGCTAACTTCTTCTCGAGGTAATGCCAAGGTTCGGGAAATCCATGAAAGAGTTCTGAACTTCCTTCTTGAACGAAGTACCCATTCAAGGTAGGGAGATATGGCCTCATTTGGACTCCTACATACTTGCGATTTTGGACTTGGGCGAGCATTTCGAGAACTTCTTCTGTTGTGGGTTTGTACCCTAGTCCCAGTGGTATTCTTGATGAGTTGCCTTTTTTGTATGGCACGAAGGTGTTCTCCCGAACTGGGTTCAAAGGCATTCCAGGGAAGTATCCCTGGTTTTTGAGTATGTGGTTGACCACCAAGTTAGAGTAGGGATTGTAGTATAAGGGTGCCAACTCACTTTCTATGACATTTATACTTTGGAAGCCCCCAAGTTCGTATATGGGATCCGCAAGGACTTGATTATTTGATTGCTTCTCGATTATGGCTTTGATGGGTGACGAAGTGATCGTCACAACTTTGCCATTTAGTGGGATCTTGATCTTTTGATGAAGGGTGGATGTTACCGCTTTGGAAGCATGAATCCAGGGCCTTCCCAGAAGTATGTTGAATGAAGCTTCGATGTCCACTATTTGGAAGTTGACCTTTCGTTCGATTGGTCCCGTTGCTATGGTTAGGTTAGCAAGTCCTACCACTTTTCGCCGTGTACCGTCATATGCACGTACACCTTGATTTGTAGGGGTCCAGTCCGACTCCTTCATGCCTAGTTTGTATGCCGTTTTGAGGGGTATGACGTTGACCGCGGAGCCATCGTCTACCAAGGTCATCGGCACATTTTTCTTTAGACAGATGACAGTGATGTATAGAGCAAGGTTGTGACTGGCGCCAAAAGGTGGCAAATCTTCATCCGAGAAAGTAACAGGGTTACTTAGTTTCGGTGATTCTTGGAAGACCAAGTTGACTACATCTTCAGGAGTAGAATTATATGCCACATTCAATTTGGCCAAAGCTTGCAGCAAAGCTTGGCGGTGTGGAAATGAGCTTGCCACTAGTTGCCAGACTGAAAGATCAGCCTTGGTTTTCTGTAATTGCTTGAGCAAATGATCAGTGGGGTCATCTTCGTTGTCATTCGGTGTGATGACATTGGTGGGTCCGTTTGGAGTAGTGCTTTGGTATGGACGACCCGAGCGAGTTAGGTGATCTACATCTTGGTCTTCGCCATTTTGGACTATTTCCTTGGCTAAGGAGTTTTCAATGAGATATTCGTCTTCATCGTCATCGGCCCAAACCCCATTAATTGCAGCTAGTTCTTTCATCCTCATGATGTCACTTTCTAGTTGTATGATTTGATCAACTAGTTTATCGACCACGGCGACTACTTCTTGCATAGTGGCATTTTGAGAGAAGATCAATGGTACGCGTTCTTTAGGTGTTGCCTTGGGATCGCGTAAGATCGTTACCATGTTTTCTAGTTCCCACACTTGTCTATCTACACTCCTTACCCATGCGATGAAGTCGGACACGGTGGGGGAGATGGTAGAGTAGAGTCTTTCTTTTTCAATTGCGTGAATTTCATTTTCGACGGGAGAGATGAGATGTGAGCAATCTAAGGTAGATTCATCACTTGTAATCACTAGAACTCCAAGAGGATTCTGAGTGTTGTTGGGCTTACCTCCTGGTGGAATTGGAAGCCGACCATCTTCAATCATATCTTGTAGCACGTGTTTCAACTTGTAGCATTTTTCTGTGTCGTGCCCCTTGCCCCTATGGTATTCACAGTAGGAATTTTCATCCCAGAATTTGGACTTCCTTTCGGGTTCGGGAGTAGGTCCAATGGGTTGGAGTTTACCTTGCTTCACTAGTCTTTTTAGAGCATTGGAGTAAGTATCCCCAAGGTTTGTGAACTTCCTTGGTGGGCTAGTTTTCTTGGATGGCTCGAGAAGGTTAACTTCGTCTGTCTTGCTAGTAGAGCCGTATGAACGACTTGTGGACCCTTGATATCCTCGACCTACCGTTTTGGACAAGAGTCCTTTGCGTATGTCATCTTCAATTCGCGTCCCTAACACGGTTAAATCTTTGAAAGTCTTGATGTTTTGATATCTCAAATGGTTGGCATATATGGGCTTGAGATTGTCCACGAACTTCTCCACAAGAGTGGCCTCATCTGGGCGTTCTACTAGTTGAGTACTAGTCTTCCTCCACCTACTTAGGAAGTCGGTGAACCCTTCTTTGTCATTTTGGGTAAGAACCTCTAGAGTACGCATGTTGACTTGGATCTCGGCGTTATCCGCATATTGCTTTGAGAATTCGATCGCGGCGTCCTCCCAAGTAGCGACCTTCTTGTGATCTAAAGTGTAGAACCATTGCTTTGGGATGGTGTCGAGAGATGAAGGAAAGATCCTTAAGAACATCTCGGGTTTGATGCCTTTGATAGACATGTAGTCCTTGAAAGCGCGGATGTGGTTCAAAGGGTTCTCATGTCCTTTGAACTTAGGGATATCCGTCATGCTAAAGTTAGTGGGCAATTTGGAATTGACGGCTTCATACTTGCGATTGTTTTCCCTATAGATGTCATCCCCCTTAAGGTACATCAATTGCTCCTCTAGATATTGGAGTCTTTTCTCAGCTGCGGTGGTCCCCATGAGAGGATTCTCATCCTTAGACTCGTCATCGGAAAATTGCAGTGCTTCACTTTTAATGGGAGGTAGCTTTCCCTCTACATCAAAGATACGGCCTTCGATAAGCTCAAGGCGGTCATAGGTTTGTTCTTGAGTGATTTGCATTTGGGCTATCGCGGCTAGGATTCGATCATTACTTTCTTGAATTTGCTGGAGGTTCGTATCATCACTTGACCCAGGCATCTTGGAAACTGGATAAGAGATCGGCGACGAATCAAAACACGGTCGACCATTCCATCACACTTGCTAAAAGAGGAGAAGACTTGACTCGTGAAGTGGGTGTGTGCCACTTGTGTTAAGTGAGTTTTGAAGAAAGACAAGGTCTTTGGAAATGTGTGTCCTAGCCAACCGTAGTGCAGTTGTAGGAGTGGACTCGAGGTGAGGTTTGAAATGGGCTTGTGGCCCGAATTTTGACACGACAAATGGGCAGAGCTTCGACTGGATTTGTACTAATTAAAGGCCCTATTTCGAAATTCTTTGATTGAAAACGGGTTTTGATTTTTTGAAAATTCGTCATGGTTTTATTCAGAAATGGTGATCACATAAGGTTTACACATTTATACAAGCATTATAACGGGATGCTGAGTGCATTTAAAAGGGTTTTGGTTTAAAGGGTGGGTTGCCATACCGAACCATCAAACCCGAAGTCTGTGGAGAGGCTCGTGCCAAACAAGAGTAAGGCCGATTCCTAGTCCATTTCCTCAAGTAGTGAAGGCCCTTGATACAAACAAGAGTAAGCATCATGGTATGGATGACGTCAATCGCTATCCATCCTTAGGCCCAAATAAGAATTAGGACCGTTTAGACGGGACGATTGGTCGAATGGGTTGGGTTGGGCCTAGGAAGGCCGAATTAAATGGTCTAGGAAGACCGAGTTATGAAAACCGACAATTGTCTTGTACAAACTTATTCCCTAACCTTGTTCAAGTTTCACCCTAGCTACACGTAAGTGTATGTTCCCCAGCGGAGTCGCCAAACTGTGGACAGCGGGCCGCCCACGGGGGCGCTTGGAGTGAAGGGGCTCGAAAACAAGCGTTTGCATTTTGTAAGGAGTCGCCACCAATTTTTATGGGAAATTGGAACCGTTCGAATACCTCGTGTCATGTCAAGACACAAAGTAGTGACATGAACACTAAGCAATCGTTACCCTTAGCATTCTATGTCTAGAATGACTCTCGTGGATGCCAATGAACACGGGTGCTCACGGAGATCTGGAGTAAGGGGTGAGGGTACGTATTAGGAAGCTCTTTTGATCGAACACCTAATCCCGCCCGCCTCGATAGCGGCCTCTACTAATGATTAGGGAAGTTATTCGTATTTGATATATCGTCGGCTATATGCATGCAATGCAACATCCACAGATTAATCCTAACATATGAAAATTTACTAGGTCGGTTGACAATTAATTAGCAAACAATTGGGTCGAAGTTGGATTTAATATTCAATTACATGTGAAAACATACAAGCAATGAAAGAAATACAATAACGATAAATTACTATAAAGGAAATTACAATAATTACATCGGAATGGGCGATTTATGTCGAAAATACCTCTAAAACGGATAATTTGATAAAAAGGAATAAAAGAATAAAAGACAGAATTAGAAGGTGATAATACGAATATTAGTTAATTAATACGTAGCTAACTAAACTATGTCAAAGCAGAAAAGGGGTTCAGGGACAGAGCTCAACTGGAACAAAGCAGCGAGCATCTGCGCCCTTTGGAAGAGGCGCGGCGATTCTTTGCGTCTGTTCAAGGGTGAGTTCTCAGGTGTGAAGCGAATCGCAAACCGTTAATGTTATTTGTTAATTTTAAGGATTGATTACGATTTTAGACTCGGATGAAAGTGATTTAATGGATTATTTACATATGATTGAGGTCATAAAACAGTAGAACATGGATGAGACGGGAATAAACGGATTAATTATGTGAAGGGTCGATGTTAATGAATGACTAATTAACCGGATTAATTAGATTAAACTAAACATGATGATCATGATGAATTAGTGATGAACAATAAATAAACAGGTGCAAATATATCAACAACGAATTCCAGAGACTCAATATGAACGAATTGAAACTCTAAAACCCGAAACTTGAATTTAATGACGAAAACCCGCAAATATTGATTATCTAGGATTTAAGTCGGAACAATGATGAATTGAGCACGTTAATGATGAATGAATAATTTATTAATGATTATGCGAACAAATTAACAGACGACAGTTGAAAGCAAATAAAAACGAAAGACGAATTACAGAGGACGAAGAAGAAGAAAAGAAGCAGGAACTGCGGCAACCTCACGAAGAGGCGCAGCAGGTGCTGCGCTCCTTCGAAGAGGCGCGGCGATTCTTTGCGTCTTTTCTCGACGTCTATCTACTGGAAATCCGCAAAAACAGGTTTTGAAGACGGTTTTAGAAATCAGTTTTAATGAGGTACTTTCGACATAAACCTTACAATCGTTATACAATAATAAAAATACAATAAATAAAGAGAATTATTACACCCTCAGACTTACATGTTGACGGAACGAGAAGAACTAAGAAGATCGATTAGTGATGCTCGACGCGAATGCAAGGAAAGAGTGCCCTCGTAAGAGGAAAACGATTTAACAAGTTGATTAATTAGATTGATTGAGTGTAGTGGTCAAATTGGTCGGTCATGCAACGGAAAGGCTGGTACCCGGAAAGATCCGAGCTTACGTGGTCGGAAGTCCAAGCACGTAGGCGCCAATTAGTAAGAACAAAGTCTAGAATGCAAAGGGAGAAGAGAAGGGCGGACACTCGCGTGAGAAATATGAGGAACGAGAGCTCCTATTTATACTAATCACGTGAAGGAATAGGGTTTCGGAGACTCTTTGGAAGTGAATCTCGGAAAGATATAAAAAAGATACGTAAATCATGCAAAGAAGGGCCTGGGAAGAGGCGCAGCAGCCACTGCGTCTCTTGGAAGAGGCGCGCAGACTCTTGCGTCTGTTCCCAGGAGGTTTCCTCCTGTTTAAGAAAGATTTCCGTGTTTAAGTTATGGTAGGACGGATTTAATTCGATTATCTTTTGAATATTACGGGATATTGTTTGCCAAAAGATAAAATTTGTGAAATATGGAATAGAAATATCCGGAACATTCCAGAACATTCTGACTCGGGATTTAACAGCTATCAGAAAATGGAGACGGTTTTTGACCCGGACTCCGAATGTACTCTAATTACTGCCAAAACGACCGTATTGGCGCGTAGATGACAGCTAAGAGGTTGACATTTAATATTTGAGCAATCACTTGACGATAATCTTACGAACTGTCACAAATCGTTCCGCGAATCAAACATGCGGCCCAATCATCACCGGGTGGTTTGCGGGAGGTGCAGAAACGAGGTGTCTACACAGTCTTGACCTCTTCTCAGACAATGACAAAGATAGTGTGGACTCCTACTGCTGCTTCCTAGGAGACTCCGATTCAGAAGAAGAAGATGAGGTAAGCTATCTTGAACTTAAGAAGAGGGTTAAGAATTTGTCCAAGAATGCCTTAATAGAATATTTTGAGCAATCTCTTGATAAGTGTCACGAACAAGAGATGGAATTGAAAGACTTGAAAGAACAAATTCTTGATATCGCTGAAGAGAATCAACTCCTTAAAGCAAAAGCCAAAAAGCTCAAATCTAAAGTTACAGCTAATACGGCTACAACTTCAGATACGACAAATGCTGAGAAGAAGGCTCTTGAGTCTAAAGTTATAGCTAATGAAGCTATAACCTCAGACCTAAAACTCAACATTAAGCATCTTCAAGCCAAAGTTATAGCTAGTGAAGCTATAACATTGGAATTGAGGAAAGTCAAAGAGCTTCTTGAGTCCAAGGCTACGGCTACAGAAACCGTAATCTCAGATCAAAAGAAGGAGATTGAATCTCTTACTCAGCAATTAAAGGAATCTAAGACTGTTCTCTCAAATACTAAAAGAACGCATACCGAAATGGTTCGAGTTCTTAATGATAGATTCCAGAACTTTCGTAACAACTATGAAGAGACTCATCGTCCAAAAGTCATAGAGTCAGACCATTCCAAATGCAACAAAGAAATAGAATCCCTAAAAGAATTACTCTTGCATGCTAGAAAGGTTCATGAGAAATGGGAAGGTAGCACACGTGTTCTAAACTTCCTAACTGAGCAATCAGATAACAACATGAAAATGGGATTAGGACACGAGTGCTACGGTCGTAGAGATCACTCTAAATGCAAATCAACCCCTTCCGAACAAGACTTCGTAAAGAGAAAATATACAAATTTACCCGAATACTTGATTTGCAATTATCGTGGTCATCTTTGGACATATCCAAGAAAATTGTGTCAAATATGCTCAGGATTTAAGTAAAGGAATTGACTTTGTCAAAACATCTGACACTATCTTCGAGGAAAGCGTAAATACCCCATCTGAACCAAGTACCAGTGAAAAACGCAACAATGATCATCGTTGGTTCTACGATATGAGCTTCGATTTTAAAAAGGCTACCAAATCAAAACAAACACCTGAGCCCCTCGAAACCAGAGCTCCCCCCAAACAACCTGAAAGACCACGACATAAGGAACCCATAACTCAACCCAAGACGGTTCATAAACAAACCAATTCACCTCCAAAACGTAAAATCATAAAAAGAGTTTGGGTTAGAAAAGACCTAGTTTTTAGAGTGACTAACGTCCAAGGACCCAACTTAGCTTGGGTACCTAAAAACCGTATCTAATCATTTTGCAGGTTGTGGTGAAAGAAAATAATCTATGGTACCTTGACAGCGGATGCTCAAGGCACATGACCGGAGATATAAACTTATTTCTTTCACTTGAACCCTTTGATGGAGGTAAGGTCACATTTGGTGATAACAAGAAGGGTAAGATCATCGGTGTAGGTAAAGTTGGAATATCATCTTCTCATGCAATCAGTGATGTTTATCTTGTTAGTGGTCTCAAACACAACTTACTCAGTATCTCTCAATTATGCGACAAAGGCAATAAAGTTGTTTTCCATTCAGATTCCTGTCGAATAATAATTGAAGGAACGAGTAGTGTTGTGCTTGAAGGACACCGTAGAAGGAATGTCTATATGATTGACCTAAATAACATTCCTACTAATTCATTCACATGCATGAAAGTAACGACAGATGATCCGTGCCTTTGGCACAAAAGATTTGCTCACATAAACTCAACAACATTGAATAAGCTAAAGAAATGGGATCTGGTTGAAGGACTTCCATCAATCAAATTCGATCAAGAAACTCTATGTGATTCTTGTGCCCGTTTGCAAAGAGTTAGATCATCGTTCAAACCTAAGAGAATAGTAAGTACCAAGGAACCACTAGAACTCGTGCACATGGATCTTTGTGGCCCAATGAAGGTAAGAAGTAGAGGTGGATCCAGGTATGTCTTCGTTCTAGTTGATGATTATTCCAGATTTGTTTGGCCAATCTTTCTAAACTCAAAAGATGAGACTTTCGAGGAGTTTGCAGTTCTAATGAAACTTGCCCAAAATAAGTATAAATCTAAATTAATTTCCATTCGTACGGATCATGGCACCGAATTTGATAATCAAGCCTTCATACAATATTGTAGGGAAAATGGTGTTGGGCATAACTTCAAGACCACGAACCCCACAACAAAACGGTGTTGTGGAACGTATGAATAGAACATTGGAGGATATGGCACGCACGATGTTATTGTGTAGTGGCCTACCTCGAAATTTTTGGGCTGAAGCTATTAGTACTGCATGCTATGTTCATATCGAGCTTTGATTAGACCTATTCTCAATAAGACTCCTTATGAGCTTCTTAGGGGACGTAAACCTAACATATCACATCTACGTTGCTTCGGGAGTAAATGTTTTGTCCATAATAATGGTAAAAATAGATTAAGCAAATTTGATCCCAGAAGTGACGAAGCGGTATTTGTCGGTTATTCTAATCATAGTAAAGCATATAAGGTTTTTAATAAAAGAACCTTATGCACCGAAGAAAGTGTTCATGTTGTTTTTGATGAGAATAACATGTTTGACAAAGCTGAACAGGATGAGGAAGAAGATTTGAACGAACCTGATTTCCGGCTATCCAGGGATGAACTTCGTAATTGGATGAGGAAGATAAAGAAATTGAGGGCACAAATGATGAACAAGGAACCCCTTCGAATGATAAAGGAAAGAGTACTAAGAGTTTAGTTGATGATACTACAACCTCTTCTCAATCCAAGCAATTGGAGGATAAAGTTATAACTGATGAAGATATAACTTCAACTTCAAATCAACGAACTAAGTCCAAAGTTATAACTGATTTTGTTATAACCCCAGACTTGGACTCAGGGGGAACAAGGCTTGGACCCCAATCATTCGAAGAAGGCGAGACAAGTTCAGATGAAGATGTGCCTCATATTTATAAGAAATGGAAATATAAGGATTCCCATCCAATGGAAACCATCCTAGGAAGTTTGAATGAAGGCGTTCGAACTCGGAGAAGACTCAACAATTTCTGCTCTTTCTACTCATTTTTGTCAACCATTGAGCCAACAAATATCAAAGAAGCACTTGCCGAACCAGATTGGATCGTGGCAATGCAAGAAGAGCTTCAACAGTTCGAACGAAACAAAGTGTGGCATTTGGTTCCAAGACCTAAAGATCGAACGGTCATCGGTACGAGATGGGTGTTTAGAAACAAGTTGGACGATACAGGAGTGATTGTTCGAAACAAAGCTAGATTGGTTGTACAAGGGTATAATCAACAAGAAGGAATTGACTACGATGAGACCTTCGCTCCGTAGCGGACTTGAGGCTATTAGATTATTAATAGCATTTTCGCTCATAAAGGAATAAAACTTTTTCAAATGGACGTTAAAACAGCTTTTCTTAACGGTTATTTGAATGAGGAGGTTTTTGTTGAACAACCACCAGGATTTCTCGATAGCAAGTTTCAAAACCACGTTTTCAAATTGGATAAAGCTTTGTATGGTTTGAAACAAGCTCCGAGATCGTGGTACGACAGATTGTCAAAATATCTTCTAGAAAGTGGTTTTAAAAGAGGATCGTCGACAAAACCCTATTCCGAAGACCGAGGTTTCCGATTTATTAGTCGTTCAAATTTACGTTGATGATATTATTTTTGGTTCAACTAATAATCGTCTATGCAAGTATTTTTCAGATTTAATGACCTCAGAATTCGAGATGAGCATGATGGGAGAACTCAAGTTCTTCCTTGGACTCCAAATCCAACAAACTCCTGAAGGGATTATGATACACCAACAAAAATACATCAAGGAGCTAATCAAGAAATTCGGTATGGAAAATTCTAATTCTAAGCCAACTCCTATGGGTACCGAGAAGAAGTTGACCTTAGATGAGAATGGTAAGTCTGTCGATGAAATGACTTATCGAGGTATGATTGGCTCACTTCTTTATTTAAGCGCTAGTCGTCCGGATATTATGTTTTAGTGTATGCGTTTGTGCTCGATTTCAATCGTTCCTAAAGAATCGCACATGATGGCGATTAAGAGAATCTTGAAGTATTTGATCGGTACATCTAAATTATATCTATGGTATCCTCTTGAGTGTAATTTCGATCTCATAGGGTATTCAGATGCAGATTATGCGGGATGTTCACTTGATGAAAAAGTACTTTAAAAGCATAGCCACATTTGTTGGACCATGTATCATCACGTGGGGATCCAAGAAGCAAAATTCCGTTGCATTATCTCTCTTTGAAGCCGAATACATTTCTTTGGACTGGTATGTTCTCAACTTTTATGGCTTAAGCAACAACTATGTGATTATGGTGTTAATGTTGGGTGTATACCTATTCTGTGTGACAACACAAGTGCTATAATTATCTCTAAAAACCCTGCACAGAATTCACGTACTAAGCATATAGACATTAGACACCATTTTCTACGGGATCATGTAGATAAGGGCAACATAAGAATGGAATTTTGTAGTACAGAAAAACAATGGGCTGACATTTTTACCAAAGCATTGGCTAGAGAACGTTTTGAGATTTTACGATTGGAAATTGGTTTAATTGGTGGCAACTAAACTTGTCACAAAAATTTTATTCTCTATATGACTGACTAGATTTGACGAGATTGTATGACTGTGTCCGTATTTTTAGTTGCACTTTTATGTATGTCAACTTTATATTATATTCTGAGAATATTCCGTTTTCTAGTCATATATATTTTAAGTTTATTATGAGCCAAGAGTCGTAACCAACTACTCGTTTCTCTTGCCAAAACCGAATTTTCCATAAAATTATCTCTCACCATATCTTACTTTATCCTTGTATATCTTACCATATCTTTTACCCTAACCACTTGTCTATCTTTTGGTAAATCCTTTATTAACAAAAAAAAAAAGGGGGAAATTTACCTAACTCATCTCCACACGCCACCTCCACTATCCTACTTCCCCTAAATCTCTATTACCATAATGAGATTCCAACTCCCATAAATACTCCCTCCTACCGTCACCATCACCATCACAAACACAAAACCCAAAGATCACTTTTTAGACTTTTCTACACTCTTAACCTCCAAAAATCCTTTCACCATCATGACTCCTCCCTCAACCCGTTTTCACTCGCCCTCAACTCGGTCCACAACTCGGACCGGGTCATCCAAACCTTCATGCACTAAAACCTATGTCCCTATCAAAACTCCCTCACCTTCTTCAAACCAAAAACCAACTAACCCCGATCATAACCGGGTTGATCCTAACTTAGAAGGGAAAAGACGGAAGTTGAATAAAGGGAAAAAGAAGGACGTGGGGTTTGAAGACTTGGTGGAAGAAACTGAGGTTGTAGCTACTCAAGAAGGTCCTCAAAGGACAATGTTTCGGGAATATATGCTGAATGCAACATCAAAGGGGCTTGATACTCTTCGACTCACCGCGGATGAAAGAACCCGTGTCAACAATGTTATGAGATACGGTATTCATGGTGGTCGTCTCTATTCCGAAAAGTGGTATGGAAAAATCGAAGCCTTGCAATTCTTTAAGGATTTCTTGAATTTTCAAGAATGGAAGAAAGTTTGTTCCTTTGTTGGTCCGGTTTATCCTATAGAGGTAATCCAATTTTATTCTTCCGTCTCTGTCAAAAATAATGTGTTGCATGCGGTGGTAAATGATATAGAAGTCAAAATCTCCTTGCCGATTTTTGTACTGTTTTCGGTCCCCGATGATGGGATCGAAATAAACCGAAAGTGCGGAATGGGGAGATGTGACGGAGGAAGAGAAGCTTAAAATTAAGAAGTCGTTTGATGTTGATGCTACGGGGTCGAGTAACATGCTTGCGGGATCGTTTACCCCAAAATTGAAATTCTTTCTTAATTTCATTTGGAACACGGTTGTTCCGCGACGGGGTGGTCGTGATAAGTTGTCTAGCTATGAGATGTTGTTGTTGTCTAGGTGGCTCGAGGGAACCAAAGTTAGTCTTCCTCGTCTTGTGTTTCATAAAATCATTCAAACTAGTGTTTGTGTCACTGAAGAAAAATTTTATACAACTTTGGATTTGCCTTATGGCATGTGGGTCTCTCGACTTTTGGAACAAAAAGGGGTGATTGGGATTTCCAGTTATGGTGTAAGGGTGAAAGATGAGATGTGTGACACTCATCTTAAATTGATGAAAGTCGGTGCTATTGGACCCGACTTGGTGTTTTTGTCAAAAGGGAATGTGGTGGAGAAATCGTCTGATGTGGTCTCGGTTATTGAACAAAAATTGGAAGTGTTTATGGCTAGTATTTGTGAGAAATTGGATGCACAAAATAAGATGGTTGTGGAATTGGTCTCGGGTTTGGGAAAAGACAAGGGTGAGGCTTCGGGTTCGAAGGGTTCGGATCATGGTGAAGTCTTGTCTTATTTACATGGGCTTGAAACACGAGTGGATGCTATGGCTAAGGATGCGGCTAGGGCGACAAAAGAGTGTGTTCGTCATTCTAGCTCGTTAGCTAATTTGGCTAGTCAAGGTGGAGCCTTGTGGAAGGAAGGGAAGGCTATGCATGAGGATATGTGGGTTGTGTACGAGGCTACTCAAGCCTTGTCAATGAAGGTGCTTAATTTTGAGCGGTGTCTCACGGCTCAAGCTAATCACGTCCGTTCATGCTTCGATCGTCTCGACTCTCTTGAGTTTAGGACCCGTCCCGGTTATGTCAACCCAAATGTCGTGAAACGTGACATCCCTTAAACCCGTCCTCTTCTTTTCCTTGCCTTTTCTTTTGTTAGACTTTATATTTTGAATAATTGTCTAATTCGGCCCATTTTGGCTTACTTCTCATTCGGCCCATTTGGCTTAAAACTCTTGTTCTTATTCGCTTGATTGGCAATTAGACTATTTGGTTTGTAGTATGCTTACTTTCTATTTTGGCATGTTAATGTAGATTACTTTCTCGTTTTCTAATATCTCGTTGCATGCTTACATTGTGTCTCGAATAATATTATTCTAGTTGTTTTATGTCTTTTCTCGTCTTTTCGATGATGTCAAGAGGGGGAAGAAATCTTCGTGACTTAAGTATTTGCCTAAGCTTGCTCCTTGTCGGAATCTTTAATCTCTTAAGGTCCTTAGAAGCTATACTTTGTATATAAGTGATTGTTCTTGCGTTCAACTGTCTATGATTTTTTATAGTATTTTGTTGAGGGGGAACTTACACTTAGTCACAAATCTTAAGAGACTTGTCATCATCAAAAAGGGGGAATTTGTTGGACCATATAGATATATGATTAAGTTTTGATAATGACAAGTGTATGTCTTATTTTATATACTCTTGCTCGTAATTGTTTGTTCAAGTCTTTGTTAGATTAACTTAGGATTACAAGTTTAGCAAGTAATGTTATAGCTCTCTTAGCTATAACATTGAAGATTTGTGAAGCGTCATTCAAGTCATGTTATAGCAGCTTGAGCTATAACATTAGAAGTTCTTAAGGCATCATAAGCAACTGTAACAAGTTTCAAGTATGATGATCATTCAAGCAAAAGGCTAGATCAAGTCTTTAACAAAGCTCAAGATGAAGAGCTTTTGGTCAAGATAAAGAGAAGATCCTTTACTGAAGATCTCCAGGAAGATTAGTTAGTATAGGTCTTCATCTAATGACGGTATCTTAAGATAAGAATATTGGGAAGTAAAGTTATAGCTATTTCACCTATAACTTTACTAACCAAACTTAAAGTTATAGCTGTTTCTACTATAACTTTAGGTAGCATTTTAAAGGCACGATTTTAATAGTTTTAAAATCATTTTTCAAAGAGTAAAATTCTCTTAAACATATTTCGAAATCTTTTGTATATAGTAGAGTTGAATTATGGGTTATTATAATTGGTGACTTGCATATTCCTATTGGTTAGTAAAACGACTTATGGGTCGTCATGCTACCTAGGGTTTGCTAGTCTATCTAATCTAACCCTAATCCAAGGAGATAGGTTTTATCCAAGATGGACACGGGCCTAGGGTTTCAGCCGTGAGCTGTAAACCATTGGGGCGTGTGAGGTTGTTGAGATTAAGTAAACTATCTAATCAAATCTAGCTTATATTTATATAAGATACTTTCCTATCTTTATAACATATGATTTGATTTGATTACTTATCTTAACATCTTAAAGATATAGTTTTACTTGTTAAATAAGATTTACTTTTATCTTATTTACTTAAAACTAAATTATCTTGGATTAAATTTAGGGAAGAGATAAAAATTTATCTCTTATACCCTTGCCGCCTATCCCACGGCATTCTAGGGTTTCGTGCAAACCCTAGTACCCACTTCTACTATAAATACAATTGATCATTCTTCATTTATCCAAGCTTTTCGAAATACAAGAAACTTTGCAAAACATATTTGAGTTTAATTCTTAATTGTCTTATTGTTTTGTTTTAGAAAATATTTACGAAAAGTCGTGCTCTTCAAATTGCTTATCTTTCCTTAAGATTACGTCATAAGATAATAGTACTTCATATTGTTTCTTACTCGTTCAATTGTGTGAACACTTAGAAGAACAATCAAGTGCTTTCTTAGTAACTTAAGATAGTCAAATTGAATATCTAGTGATATTCAAATCGAGTTATAGTTAGAGTTAACTATACGAGTTGGGTTGATAATTTTGTAATCCGGAGTAAGGTACTAAAATTATTAATCGAGAATAGTGGACGTAGGCTTCGACGTGTGAAGCTGAACCACTTCAAATATCGTGTGTCTTTGCATCTTTCGTTTCAGTCATTTCATTCGTTCATAATCAATTAGTTAATTAGTTAAAGTTTAATCAATAAACTTTAAGTAATTAATTACCTTGATATAAAATAAAAAGTAGGCTTAATTTTTAAATACTCAATTCACCCCCCCCCCCTCTCTCGAGTATTTCGGGTGTGATAGACTCTTCACCTCTCGACTTATAGAACGAATGAACAAACTTAATCAACTGAATAAGGCCTTAAACAAAGATTAAACGTTATGGCACAAGCATGTGATAGAAGCAATTTATACAAAATTATTATTAACCTATTTTATCATGTTATATATTTGATTTATGCATGGCTTCCCTAGCCCTTAGACTAAGAGAATTAGCTACTAATGTTAAGGTGTAAATTGTAAGTTATATTAAGATAAATGACAAACATGGTTGAGTGATTTATATGAACTAAATGTTTTAACATGTGAAAGAAATTAAACTAAAGTAATCTAATTAGAGTGCTAAATTATAAACTAGTATAAACTAAATAGATATGGAAAAATGTAAACTAGAAATAGAAATACCTTAATAATAGAGAACTTTTATGGAAGAACAAATAAAACCAAATGCTTGAAATGACTTAGAACCAAATGTTTAAGAACTACAAGATTAACTAATTTGTAAACTAATATGAAAAATATTGAGAGAGATTATATTGCTTAAGGCTATGAAGAACAAAAGTGAGACGTAAAAATGAGATGCCTAAACCTTGGAACACCTTTCCTATTTATAGGAGAGGAGAAGAAACGTAAACCATCAAGATGCATGCGGCCCCGATCGGGGTCGTGTGTTTCCGGGTATTTTCTCTTAATTCCTCACATAATTGCTTGAGGAATCCAATGTTTGCGATAAATGATCCTTAATACACCCGGTTAATGTTTCATAAATCCTTCTATGAGCATCCAAATGAGCATCCTAAGCTTGTTGGAATCTTATGATTTCCACCTTGACTTGGACTTGAACATTTGGGCTTTGACTTTGATTGTTGGCAACATTTGCAATTCTCACTTCAATCCAACAAATCTTCATGCAAACACCCATTCAAACACTTCCATGCTAGTCCAATATTAGGTCTTGTTTAGCTTAGTGGACTTAGTGTACAAAATAATAGGAAAAAGCCTCTAAATGCTTAGATTCCTACCAAAACATGTTAAGACAAGCAAATACACTAGAACAACAAATATTAGCTTATGACACTATGATAAGTGCTAAATAACAAATAAAATGAAGCTAATATAGGGGATGAAAGTATATAAAATATGCACTTATCAAACTCCCCCAAGCTAAACCCTTGCTTGTCCTCAAGCAAGAAACCATATCCTATCAATTGCAATATCCCAAACAAGCTAAGCATAATGATTTAAAAACCCGAAACAACATGGGCAAGGAATAGAGAGAAACATGGATGAGATTTACATGACGGCGTAGCGTAGAAAACTTTGAATAAACCTTTAAGCTCTTGCATGATCTTTTGACTTATGGACTCTCACGGGGCACTCAAACTCTTTTTATGTGAAAAGACAATTTTGTGAATAAACACTCAACTATCCTCGACTTATAATAATGTGCCCGCAATCCAATATGGTAAACAATCAAAACTAGTAAGCCAAAACAATCAAATGCAAGCATGATAAAGAAGCCAAATTGGTAAGAAGAAGGCAATATGTAATGGGTAAGAAGGGGGAACAAATGAATTATGGATTGTGGAGCTAATGTCAAGCTAGCAACAACCAAAAGTAAAGGTGCTCAATCCCAATTCCAACCTAATTTTGCAATTCAAACAATGAGAAAATCCTCCAAAATGTATGAATAATGCTTGAGAATTTCTCACATCTTTTCTTCTTCTCTTTTTTTCTTTTCGATGCATACTTCTTCTTTCATTTTCATGCTCGTTTTTTCCATGCTTTTTTCATTTCCTTTTTTCAACTTTTTTTCTTCTTTTTTCCATTTTTCTCAATTCATCATTTTTTTTCTTTCATCTTTCTTTTTTATTTCTTGAGCATTTAGACCAAGCTCACATGATTTTCATAACTTTGAAATATATCCCAATTGAGCACCCAAACAAGACCAAACAAGCTACTAGCTCAACAAGGTATGCAAGTTATAATGTAGCTATGGAAAATTGTTTGTGAAGGGGTCAAGAAGGCAAATATATCATGTGAATGGCTCCAAAATGCTATAACAAATGAATGCATGTTTACCAAGAGATGAAATGAAAACCATATTTGTGCGTTTTGATGAAACACACATCATAAGGAGACCTACACTCACCTAAGAGAGACCGGATATGGATGCGTCGGTCTAAAGAGGTTCTACCTTACCATTTTGTAACTTGCCAAAAGTCAAGATCAAGCCATTTGGTTCATTCTTCATCTCCCACCTACTATGTCAAGACATCCCCATGTAGCTAATATCCCAACATGAAAGAATAAATCATTAGCAACAAGCCATTATTAGGATAAGCAAAGAGGAAAGTAGGCTACAAGCAAGCACAAAGCAAAAATTTCTCTCAAAAATTTTCAAAATTTCTACACTACATGCAACCTATGCTATATGCAAATGCAATATCTCCCCCCCAAGCTAAACATCACATTGTCCTCAATGTGCCAACTATCCAAATCACCCAATCAAACCATAAAAATGGCTCAAAGCACAAAACATGAAGGACTAGAGGTCATGTTTAATGGGTTGCGAGAAATTAAACTAAAATGCAAAGCAATTAAAACTTACTCGACTTGTTAGCCTCCCCCAAGCTAGCATGAATTCGGGGGATGAAGATGTTTCCTTGTGATCTTTAGTGAAGAAACGAGAGAGAAAGGAGGAAATGAGTACCGTCGGGTACGCTTGAATGATAGAAAGAAATCTATCTTTTTTTTTTACCCGTATAAAGCAAAGGCGAGGAAGTCACAGAACCACGACCCCGATCGGGGCCACCAACCCCGATCGGGGTTGACTACTCCTTCAGGTTTGACTCTTTTCCGTATTTGATTTTAATTCCTTCTCGTTTCTCCAAAACCACGTCCCCGAACGGGGATCTTGCATGGGGCTGCGTGCCAGATTCTCTTCCGATTCTTTTTCCTTCATTTTTCACCTAGAAATCACAAAAAGAAACATCGTCAAGTCGAGTATTTTATTTCTAAACTACGAAAAACAATAAATTGCAGAAAAATAAATAAAAACAAATAAAAAGCTTGGGTTGCCTCCCAAGAAGCGCTGGTTTAACGTCCCGCACGACGTAAGAAGCTTATTGATTCAAGTTTCATCATTGAGCTTGCTTCCAACCAAGCGCCATTTCATAGCTCCTCTTGCATCCCGCAACCATTTGAAATTCTTCAAATAAAATTTCCCTTTCTTCTTTTTGGCACTCTTAGCAACAGTGCCCTTAGCATCGTCACCTAAAAAGCAAATATACCATTGATAAGACCCTTTGCGACCTAGGTGCTAAGAGTCCTCTAACGGATCCGTTAGTGAGGATCCAAGCATAGTAGAGGCAAAAGAAGAGTCCACAGTGCTAAATAAATAACAAGACTCTTGAAACATTGGGCTTCTAACGGTGTTGTTTTTGCTAAAGGAGACCCGGTCATCGCCCACTTCCAACGTCAACTTCCCATTTTTCACATCAATTAACGCACCCGCGGTGCGTAAAAATGGCCTTCCCAATATAATTGGGGTTTGTGAGTCCTCGGCCATATCAAGTATG
The DNA here is from genome assembly GCF_048544455.1 of Silene latifolia. NCBI lineage: Eukaryota > Viridiplantae > Streptophyta > Magnoliopsida > Caryophyllales > Caryophyllaceae > Silene > Silene latifolia. Next base: position 78,430,524 of record NC_133526.1, on the reverse strand, counting down.
AGGAAATCAACGGGTATGAAAAACTTACCAACTTGGACGGGAACATCTTCTAAGACACCTAGAGGTCGCTTTAAAGAACGGTCCGCCATTTGCAATGTAATACTTGTGCACCCATGTTAAGTTTTTCACAAAGGGAATAGGGCACGACACTTACACTAGCACCTAGGTCGCAAAGGGCCTTATCAATGGTATATTTGCCTATAGTGCAAGGAATAGAATAGCTACCGAGGTCCTTAAGTTTCGGGGGAGACTTATTTTGTAAGAGTGCACTACACTCTTCGGTGAAAGCAATGGTCTCAACCTCATTGAAGGATCGCTTCTTTGAGAGGATTTCCTTCATAAACTTTGCGTAAGAAGGGACTTGGGTAATCAATTCCATAAACGGGATGGTGACTTGCAAATTCTTACAAACTTCCAAAAATTTAGCAAACTTACCTTCCTCCTTATGCTTTGCTAGACGATGGGGAAATGGTACTTGAACAACTTCTTTTGGAGGAGCATCCTCCACATCTTTCTCATTCTCATTGGGAATACTCACCTTCTTCGTAACGGCATCACTCTCCTTAGCATTAGGAGAGACTTTTTCAACAATCACCTTGTCATTATCTTCGGGTAATGGGGGCTCAACATTCTTGGCATCAAGCTTGCTCTTCCTCTTAAGCATCAACAATCGATGAGGAAATGGCACACGATCCTTAACAAGAGGCTCTTCACTAGCCTTCTTCTTGTCATCTCCCCTAAGCTTGGCCTTTTTAACAACCACCTCTTCATCCAAAGTCATGGATGGCCCATCATAGCTTGAACCACTTCTCAAGGAAATAGAATTAACGGTTTCATGTGATTTCTCACCTTGGGGAGGAAGTTGACCGTTCTTTCTTTGAGAGCTAGAAGCGGCTAATTGAGCCACTTGTTGTTCCAACATCTTGACTGCGGCACTATGAGCTTGATCATTCTTTTGAATTTGAGCCAATAGTTCCCTTTGCATTTGGACTATCATGCCCTCTAGCTTACCACCTCCTTGATTGTTTTGTTGGCCATTTTGTGGTGGATTTTGTTGGTAGTTGTTTTGTGGGGGCCTTTGTTGATTTTGATAACCCGGTGGAGGGATATACTTTTGTTGTTGAGGGAAATAGGCATTTTGTTGTGGTGGGGGTTGAGGGTTAAGTACATTATTGCTAGTGTAAGACAAGTTCGGATGAAATTTTGAATTCGGGTTATAAGTGTTGGAAAATGTCCCCGGTGGATATGAACTTTGTCTAAAAGCTTGAAAAGCATTTACCTCTTCAATGGGAGCTCGGCAATGAGCGGCATAATGACTCGCACCTCCACAACCGTCACACACAACGATTTGGCTTGTTAAAGACACAACATTGAGTTGTTGGATGGAATCTTTAGCATCTCTCTCCGCCAATTGTTGTTGGAGGAAGGCAATTTGAGCTAACAAAACGGAGTTGTTGGAGGATTCTTCTTTACCTTTAGATGGCACAACTCGGAAATTGACATATTGGGCATCATGGACCGCCATAGATTCGATCGTGGCATGAGCAATATCGGTGTCAATTTGATCAAACCGCCCATTGTTGGCGAAATCAAGAATCCTTCGGGACTCGGCACAACATCCATTGTAGAATGTTATTGCTAGAAACCAATCATCTAGCCCATGATGTGGGCATTGTATTTGAAGCTCTTTGTACCTCTCCCAAGCCTCATATAAGCTCTCAAGAGCTTGTTGACGGAATCCGGTGATTTGGCTCCTCAAAGTTTGAGTTTTCTCCGGTGGAAAAAACTTTTGATAGAAGGCTAGAGCCAAAGTCTCCCAATTGGTGATTCCCATGGCGGTGCGGTCAAGGCTATTGATCCAAAGCTTGGCCTTGTCCTTCAAAGAGAAAGGGAAAAGTATTTCCCTTATTTGGGCTTAGGTGACGCCCGTTTGACGGATCATGGAGCAATAGTCACAAAAGTTTTGCACATGAAAAATTGGGATCCTCCAAAGGACTTCCTCCAAATTGCTTTCTCTCCACAAGGCTAATGAAAGCCGGCTTGATCTCGAATTCTGGTGCGGTGATTTGAGTGGTTGTGATTCCGGCCGGAAGCATGGCCGCGGTGGGTTTTGAGTGATCGGAAAGTTTCACCATCTTTTTGGTAGTAGATGGTGATGGTGGTGGTGGTGATGAACTTGAAACCTCCTCCTCTTCAAGAATTTCTAGATCGTCTAAGTAAGACTTTCTAGCACTTTCAGCTTGTATGGGAGAAGTGACTTCTTTCACTTCCTTCCAAAACCGTCGTCTTCTCCTAAAGGTTTTCTCGGGATCGGAATCCGGTGAAAGCAATTCTCCACTTCGAGAGGACCTGGGCATAAGACAACAATTTCTAGGAAAATGATAAGTAACGGACTCAAGGAACAAGTGTTCCCCAAGACAAAGAAAAACAAGATAAAAATCGACAATTCAAAAAGCAATAAAACCGTTTCCCCGGCAACGGCGCCAAAATTTGATAGGCTTATCGCGTACCTATGTAAAGATAAATTCCCTAAACACAATTAAATGTAGTAATAGGGGTCGAACCACAAGGAAACGAGAATTACGTTGTGAATTGCTATGGGTAGATTTTTATCAAGGTCAACTTCAATTTTGGTTTGGTTTGTTTGTTTGATGATTAATGAAAATTGTAATGTAAATTATATGATAAAAGAGAGTCTAAGGGGTTCGAGTCACACATGCAAAGGTAGATATATGATCATGATAAATGCGATACTAAAAACATTGTCAATTGCTTAGGCTTAAAGACACCCACCTTACGATATTAGTGTCAACCATAGACCGGGTCCTAGAGAAACTCTCGTTCATGACTAGGTCGTCCTACTATACATGCTTAGTCTAATTCAATTCCGTGCCTCTCGACTTATAGAACGAATGAACAAACTTAATCAATTGAATAAGGCCTTAAACAAAGATTAAACGTTATGGCACAAGCATGTGATAGAAGCAATTTATACAAAATTATTATTAACCTATTTTATCATGTTATATATTTGATTTATGCATGGCTCCCCTAGCCCTTAGACTAAGAGAATTAGCTACTCATGTTAAGGTGTAAATTGTAAGTTATATTAAGAGAAATGACAAACATGGTTGAGTGATTTATATGAACTAAATGTTTTAACATGTGAAAGAAATTAAACTAAAGTAATCTAATTAGAGTGCTAAATTATAAACTAGTATAAACTATATAGATATGGAAAAATGTAAACTAGAAATAGAAATACCTTAATAATAGAGAACTTGTATGGAAGAACAAATAAAACCAAATGCTTGAAATGACTTAGAACCAAATGTTTAAGAACTACAAGATTAACTAATTTGTAAACTAATATGAAAACTATTGAGAGAGATTATATTGCTTAAGGCTATGAAGAACAAAAGTGAGACGTAAAAATGAGATGCCTAAAACCTTGGAACACCTCTCCTATTTATAGGAGAGGAGAAGAAACGTAAACCATCAAGATGCATGCGGCCCCGATCGGGGTTGGGTGGCCCCGATCGGGGTCGTGTGTTTCCGGGTATTTTATTTTAATTCCTCACTTAATTGCTTGAGGAATCCAATGTTTGCGATAAATGATCCTTAATGCATCCGGTTAATGGTTTATAAATCCTTCTATGAGCATCCAAATGAGCATCCTAAGCTTGTTGGAATCTTATGATTTCCACCTTGACTTGGACTTGAACATTTGGGCTTTGACTTTGATTGTTAGCAACATTTGCAATTCTCACTTCAATCCAACAAATCTTCATGCAAACACCCATTCAAACACTTCCATGCTAGTCCAATATTAGGTCTTGTTTAGCTTAGTGGACTTAGTGTACAAAATGATAGGAAAAAGCCTCTAAATGCTTAGATTCCTACAAAAACATGTTAAGACAAGCAAATACACTAGAACAACAAATATTAGCTTATGACACTATGATAAGTGCTAAATAACAAATAAAACGGAGCTAATATAGGGGATGAAAGTATATAAAATATGCACTTATCACATATCTTGATAAATGGAAAATCATCTGATATCATTTATTCATCTGGTGGTATCCGTCAATGTGATCTTATATCACCTTACCTCTTTATTATGTCTAGGATATAATTTTAATGTCGTTTTTTATCGACTTAAATGAAAATCATACTATTTTTTTTTTAAAAAAATGTCAATATTAGAAAACGGACATGAATGAATAGTTAACACGGAGGTTTATGAACTTTTTTGAACTGAACTTATAAGAGCTGAATTGAATTTAACTTATTAACTGAACTTATAAAAGCTGAACTGAATTAAACTAAACCTATAAGAGTTGAAATAAACTTAAATTGTGACTTTAAGGCCCTGTTCTTTTTGGCTTTTTAAAGCTGAACTGAACTGAGCTGAACTGAACTGAATTAAAGCTAATTGGAGCTGAACTGAACCAAAATAATAATAATAATAATAATTATTATATTTATTAATATTAATACTATTACATTAATATTATTACTATTATTATATTACAATTATTACTATTATTACTACTATTATTGTTATTATTATTATTATTATTATTATTAGAAGAAGAAGATTACTAATAATAATATATATACTACTCCTAATAATTATACTAATTTGAGCGTTTAGGTAGCCACCACAAACCACCGTCAATCCTAATTTAATTAATTAAATAAATAAAAGTTAACAAATCCTAAGGTGGTGCTCATTCATGGACGAGTTTTACCCATTTTATGGACGTAAATGATCATAATACCCCCTATTAATTTAATGATTTTAATTTTAATACCCTTCTTTCATTTTCTCTCCATCTTCTTCATTTCCTCTTTTCTCACTTTAAATGCAAAAAAAAGAAGTTAAAATTCGGAAAATAACCAAAAAAAAAGCTTAATAAGGAAAAAAAACACAGACAAACAGTTACATGTTTACGTCTGCCACCACCGTACAACTCCCCTGCTACAACCGCTACAACCACCTCACGCCACCATGGCGACAACAGCACCACCACAGCCACGGCCTGACGACACCAGCAAGTCAGTCACCTGATGACGCCACCACCATCAATATGCACGACCGCGATATTAGCGCTGACGACTTTCATCGTGGTGGTAGTGCGCCCCACAGGCAACCACTTTTCCTACCACCGCAGCACATACATAATTTTCAATTGACAATTAATTTTATAAACCCTAATTTCATTAGTAAAAACAAGTTCAATTTAATTGTAATATCGTTAATAAAGTAAATGAAAAGTAATTACAAATTATTACTTGATCCAGATGAGAACTAACATCCATAGTTGATTAATTTGACGGATTTGATTATCTTGTGAGGAAGAGAATTTGGGAGTGTTTAGAATTTTTTTTTTTTGGATGAAGGGTATAGTATGGAAAACAAATGACAAAAAGTCCGTGAATGAGTAAAGTGCGTCCATGAATGAGCAACTACGTTTTATCTTTAACAAACAAAAAAAATTTGAATGATTAATTAAAAATCAACAAATAATATTAATAATTGATAAAAAAGTAAAATACTTTATTAATTGTTAAATTGGAATCAATCTTTTGAGTCATTGGAATCAATCTTTTGAGTCATTTGAGCAATTAAAATAAGTTTTAGAAAAAATGATGATTTAAGAGTTCATTTGGTTGGGTTTTAGGTAAAAAAGGGTACTAAATGGAATGTTTAAGAAAAAATGTATGTGAAAAAATAAAGTTTGCATTTGAAAAAAAAACGTATTTATAATAAAAGTAATAATAGTAATATTTTTAATAATAATATTAGTTTATTAAAATTAATAGTAGCAATGTTATTAATAATATTATAATTAATTAAGTTTTATATTAATATTAATAAGAGTATTAGTAATTGTTTTATTTATATTAATATCGATATTATTGATTGTAGTAATCACAATATTCATTATAATAATAATAATAATTGTGATGATTAATTAATTAATAAAAATATTAATAATATTGATATAACAATTTTAATATAATAATAATAATAAATAAATAAATATTAAAATATTAATAAAATCTATAATTTAAGATAAGTAGAAATGAAATGTGCTGAACTTAGTGGGGCTGAACTGAACTGAATGAAGCTAAGCTGAACTGAGCTAAGCTGAACTGAACTGAACCGAATAGAGCTGAGCTGAACTGAAGTGAGCTGAAAATAAGTCAGAAAGAAACGGGCCTAAGTAGGAAAAAACTAGGCTTAATACAAAATTTGGTAAATTAGCAACAAGTCAAAATGGACTCCCTAGTCAAACTATGGGTAAATGTTCAACCTTTGGAACTTGATGCATAAACTTCCACTGTTCCACACCTTTCACCAATATTTGCAACTGCCCAGATATTCTGAAGACTCAATCTTCTTGGTTTTTATTACAACTCATGTATGTATTACTGCTCTCCATATTCTTGCATTTTGTTCGTTTTGATTGATTGGTTTTCGACTGACCCATTTGTGGATCCAAATCATTGATGCATCTAAATTTATAGATCCTCTTATTATTACTATTGGGTTCATTAATTAAGGGTTTTAATTGTTACTGTTTTAGGATTAATTATTATTTTTATATTTAACTAATTTGTTTGTTGTTTGCTTTGGATTTGTAGGCATACTTATAATTGAGATTTCAATGATGTTTGATTGTGGGTATGGTCAGAAGGACAAATTTGTAAGGTAACCGAATTACTAAGTTTATCTTGTATTGGCTAAGTAGTTAAACACAAATTCTCGTGTAAGGCCGCCTTACACAAGTAATAGTAAAACGGGTTTTTGGTAACCGCCTTTTAGTTTTTTTTCCATATTTTTTGTTTGTGTATCCGTTATACACTAAATTAGTATAAATCCACCTCACATAGATTTAAGTTGAGGGAAAATGCACATACAAGGGTTGGAGATTTGTACTAAGTTGAGTTTTTTTGGATCTCAATTGATTAAGGGAAGACAAGATTGATGAAGACGTACCTTAAAGATGACAATTTTTTTAGTTCAAAATCTGTATTTTTTTTTCGTGGGCAACAATTGAACTTGTTGGTCTTGATACTTACTTTAGAACCTTCAAAAGGTTGAATACTGTGATCTCGGTTGGTAGGAGTTAGAATGGTGCAACGGTACTTGAATAAGGAAATTTGCGTGTACATGTCTCGTTCACCTGTTTTAATTTACTACTAGGAGCTTAGATTGATTTATGGCTCAAAGTGAGGAATATCATTGCATGATCTAGACAGTGTAGTTTGTTATAATTACCTAGTGCCTTCATAGAGCCTCCGTGGAGTGTTAGACATAGTACACAGCCTTTCACCTGTGATGATGACTGAAAGTGGGAGGATCGTACACAGCTCATTGAAACTGGAAGTTCAAAGGGTTTAAGAGAATTGAGTTACTCCATCTCCCGAAGCCAATAGGTTACCAAATTATTGGTCCAACAGAAATGGATGTTATATACCACTTGGAATGCTTGTAGACAAAGGATGCACTGGCTTTTAAAGTAATGTTGTAAGAAGAAAATAAGAAAACTTGTCATTTATTGGAGCTTGCTGCTAAATATACTGGCAAGTTCCTTAGATCATTTCAAGTTTTCAACTGTTTGCCTTGTTACACTCATAGGCATACAGTGAGAACTTTGTAAATTGTGATTTTAAAAAACTTGAAATATATGTATATGGCAGCACAATGTGACCCAAATATGACTTGCAGGACATGTGTGAAACGGTAACCAATTCAATGAGACAATGATATGGTTTAACGTGGATCGTATCAGAGAAACAATGTAGAGTTGCAGACATGTTTTATTTATTTATTTTTAATTATTTTTTTCCGAGTGAAATATATTTTCATTTAAATCTCATATCGCTATTAAAGAAAGCCGTGCATTTTAATCTAGTCCCGACCCCTTTTTTATTGACTTGGGGTATTTATGAGGTACTTAGTTGACCCACTTAGTTTTGCTTTAAGAAGGGATCAAATACTCAAATCAATGAACATGCTACATTCTTGATAAGTGGTAAATTCTGCTTTAATCTTGACTGTAATTGATACATCCGTCATGAGAGCCTTCCTGGAATCTTAATGCGATGTTCACTTTTTGTGGCTAGTTAGCCTAGTTTCATTGGATATAGGTGAATTTGTCTACTTTTTGCCCCAAGTGGAGTAACACATGAGTAGCTAATTACTTATTATCAGTCAAGCCTCAAGCCTACTGATTTGGCTGCCTTAATGCACCAGAAGTATGATATATTCTTCTACTGCGTGGTGTAGGTTGGATGACTTGGATTCCCCAGTCTCGCTATCTTCTGATCCACATGGAGCAATGAAATACAGATTTGTTGACAAGATTAACTGTACTAGGCCTACAATTAATACTCCATCTAATTCGTTTAAAAAAGGGATGATGAAAAGTTCGGAAGGACTTCGATCCATCGGTAGATCACTTAGATTTGGGGTTTCTCGAGGAGTATTTCCTGAGGATTTAAAGGCATCTGAGAAAAAGATTTTCGATCCGCAAGACAAATTCCTTCAGCTTTGGAACAAACTTTTTGTTGTTGCGTGTATTTTGTCTGTTTTTGTGGATCCCTTTTTCTTCTATCTTCCGATTGTCAATCCAGATCCCTACTGTCTGGGTATTGACCGGAGTTTAGCTATTTCAGCCACTACAGTGCGGACAATCATTGATGCTTTTTATCTTATACGCATTGCTCTTCAATTCCGAACTGCATTTATTGCTCCATCGTCGAGAGTTTTCGGAAGAGGTGAACTTGTTATTGATCCTGCTCAGATTGCAAAACGTTACCTGCGGAGCTATTTTATAATTGATTTTCTGGCTGTGCTTCCCCTGCCACAGGTATGGAGATTGCCTTATTATTTTTTTATATGCAATTATGCACCACTATTTAGCACTTTGCATGCAATTTTTATGGGCCTTGGCCCTTGGGCTAATGATTATGTTCGTGATTTTTTTGGTGTTTTACAGTTGTCTTATTTTTTTGAGATGTGTGCAGTACTCTTATATTTTAGTTATTTATATGACTTTGACGTACATGTGGCTCTCTTGATCATCGACCATCCTTTTGTACAGTTTATGTTGAAAGGAAGCCTAATTTCTTCTCCTTACTGTTTATAACTGATGATGACAAAATATAAAGATCTTTAAGCTGGCTGGTGGAAAGGGAAAGAGAAAGAGAAGGAACTAAGAATAGGGAACTAAGGGAAGTTGATAAAACAAAGATAACACTAGCTTGCTTCAAATAAGAGTGGAGATCCTACTTGCTGTCCTGGGATTAAAGTTTCTTTCTGGAGGAAACATTCGGTGAAAGTTTACATGGTCCTCCTGTAGCCAGTATTTTCTAAGCCAATCTAGACTGAATCTTCCGTTGATCTGGACATAAACCCTTTTTTTGATGGAAGAATTTAGTGGGCAAGGGAAGGGTTTCCTTGTTTGTTTGGCAAGTTGGATTGAAGGGATCAATTTTCCTTTCTTGGAATGAAAATGACATAGGGATTGCTCCATCCCCTCGCTCCTTAGTGCATTCGAACAAAGAGTTAGAGATGTTTAGTTTAGGTAAACGAAACTCTTTTCCCATGAGCAAACCCTCTTTTTCATTCTTTCTGTCAATTAGTCACTGTAATCAGTAGAAACCCAGTAGAAGATAGAGTCCTGATACTCCCATTGGTAACCCATCAAGAGGTGGATTAACATTGGTCAAGCCACCTAATCTATTATAAAGTAGTCTAGAGTTTTGGATTTTTGGTAACTAAATTTAGCCATAGATGTAGATTTTGCAAAAAGTCACAATGCATATGTATGCTACAAATAGTTAATCATGTAGAGATAGAAAACAATGGGATATATATTAATGGAAATTAGATAAGATGAGATTGTTTCCCTCATTTTTCTGGATGAGGTGTCTTTGGCGCAGAATTAGGGGAAGAAATCTAGTTGGCAGATACTTTAGGGACGTAGCTGCCATACAGATTACAGACTACTGATGACTTTGCCTGCTTGTGTCACTTGGCTATGGGCCAGATATGGAAGACCAAAGCTTCTTTCAAAGTTCGGGCTTTCATTTGGACTTGTTACTGTGTTAGGGAGAAGTAACTCAGCATCCTTTCAGCGTGCTAGCTTAACAAACTACTTGGCCTGATGTTTAAGTGATGTGTTGTAGAAGTTCTGAAAATGGTCCTCTAATGAGCAAAAAGATAAATGAATGAGGAGAAAAAAAATAACCGCCTATTATGTGAAAGGTCTCACAATAAGATCATTATAAGACTGCCTCTTTAAGAATTAGTGTTCTTAGGGTGAATGGGTTTCTCGTAGAACTTTAGTGGACTTCCCTCGTATTAGATTTGTAGGTTTAGGCAACAACAAAGATTTGAAGGCTCTGTGGAGATGTGCTATTTAGATATCATGCTATTCATGCCGGTGTATCTAATTTGAGGATATTCTCATATTTTCTCGGGGTTGTTTCATCTTTAAGAGAATACACTAGGGGCTGGTAGTACTTCTATATTGACTATGTGTGAAATCGGCTGGTGTATTCATGGGCGTCAGTTTTGTTATTACAAACAAATTGAACTTTTGTGTGTAAAAGAGGACTTCTTGTACACTTTTGCTTTGATAGTTCAGTATATTGTCTTCTACTCTTTTTTAAAATAGTTGGAAGAAAAGAAGGCCTGAGAGGTAAGAGACTGGATGCTGGATGCTATAATCATTATATAGAGTGTTGGGCTTTGATGCTTATGGCTTTAAATCTCAGCTTGAGACTTGATCCCACTAGTTTGTTGTTTCTTAATCTCTGTTGTTGAGCCGTAAATGCAGCCAGTGTCTTGTTATTGATCTTTTGAAGCCTGGTTACTTCTCTATTGTAGTGTCTTTTAAGTTAGCTTGCGTTCTCAGTACTAACTAATAAATTTCCTGACAAGAGTTTCTCTCTTCCATTTCTATGCTCGTTTTATTTTCAGATTGTAATCTGGAGTTATCTGCACAGATTGAAAGGTTCCGATGTTTATGCGACCAAACAAGCTCTGCTTTATATAGTACTGTTTCAGTATATCCCAAGGTTTATTAGGATCATACCACTCTTCTCAGAACTAAAAAGAACATCAGGTGTTTTTGCTGAAACTGCTTGGGCTGGCGCCGCATACTATTTGCTACTTTACATGCTCTGTAGCCATGTAAGTACTGCTTCTCCCGGGAACCGTCTTCTGTAGTTAACTGCATTCTTTAACACCCATTGCCTGATGTCTCGTTTAGGGAAAAGTCGCTGCTTTGTTGACATATCACTGTCTTTTGTTGGCTAAAAAGATTAGGTTGTAGTGAGAAATACGTGTTTTTAATGTAGTAAAATTTCTTCACACATGGTTAAAGGCTGTCCGGTATAATAGAATTTGCAAAACATTACCCCAATACCTTTAAAAACTTCTGCGAGTGGCGGGATTTAAGCCACAAGTATGCACCCTTACCCTTAGTCTGTTTCCGGATGACCTATGATGAAAATTGAACCGTGAATTGCACCAAGTGATTGCTAATTCTCATTCAAAGGCTTTTCGGTTTCAATAAGCAACAAAATCCAAATTTTCGATCCGTGGTTTGGTTTGACGGTAAGAGGATTGTAGCAACAACTTTGATATATACTATGTTCTCTTGGCATACCTTTTTTTTTTCTCGTTGTCATGTTGCTTCCCTTCTTACAAATTATAGTGTGTAGATTCTATTGTCCATCTGCATGAAACTGTCTCAATGATGTGTCATTGGAATTTTTGCAGATAGTCGGGGCTTTCTGGTATCTAGTAGGCATGGAGCGTAATGATACTTGTTGGCAGGGAATTTGTAATGATAACAAGGGAAAATGCTTAAAAAACTTTTTGTATTGTGACAATCAGCAGACAGAAAAAGGCTATGGTAACTGGAGTAGTATTAGTAAATCAGTACTGGATGCAGGCTGCAATGGTACAGATACTAGTCCATTCGATTTTGGTATTTTCGGACAGGCTCTATCATCTGGTATTTTCTCTTCAAGCAGCTTCATATCCAAGTATTGTTACTGTTTATGGTGGGGGCTGCAAAACTTAAGGTAAATGTAGCTATGACTTAATCTCCATTATTCTCCTTGTGTTAATGTTACATCATTGCTCAACCTGAATTTTGACAAAGTTTACATCACGCGTTAATGGCATTTGATGGAAGATGTGCCCGTATTGTTATTTATTTGTTTTGAGTACATGGATAGTTGAATGTTTCTCCAAAATGTTTCATTTGTTTAATTTCACACAATTGTCTTATGCAATTCTTGTGCCATTCTTTTTCTTGATACTTTTTGATAATTTCATTTGGGTTGGGCGGGAATGTTAAAACACTTTGTGATACAGACACCAATTCCCACTCGTTGCAATTGCTTTACAGTAGTTTTTTTTTCAAGGAACTTTAAATAAAAAATATATATGGATAAGAAATAGATAATTTTTAGGGCTTGAAGGTTAGCAGGAAAGTCAGTTTTGTCTAGCCTTCTGTTTTCCATTGATGATGAATAACAACCACCACATGTCACCACTCAATTATTTGGTTATCCATCATTGGGCGAAGTTGCAAAACGAAAGTTTAACCTTTTATATTTGTTTGATTATTGACTTTAGTTACTTAAGAAAATGTTATGCAAAATGATTAAATTAATTTGGAAAGTAATTTTGATACAATTGTCTCTATGACTAAAGACCCTTACTCTCCCTGGTGTAAGTAGTTTTATTTTCAGAGTTAGTTCTGTGAATTCTTTTGTGAAAATAAGAGACATTGAACCATTATTTCCTGTTTCAGTACATTGGGCCAGGGGCTTCAGACCAGCACCTATCCAGGGGAGGTGATATTTTCCATCGCATTAGCCATATTTGGACTCATTCTATTTGCACTTTTGATTGGAAATATGCAGGTATGAATTCCATGCCAGTTTCCTAAGACCTCGTTGCAAATATTGTATTTTAATCATTCAAATCTTTTGACTCACAGACACTTGCTAAAAACGAATGAATATCAGTGAGACCAAGTAAACAACTGAGTACCCGATTATGTTTATGCTTGTAGAAGTATTTGCGCCTGAAATCCTGAATTAAGAGAGAGCTTTAGCGTGTCCAAGAAACATTTCGACCTTTGCCCGTTGTGCACTTCTGCATGTCTAGTGTTCGATGTTAATTTACGGTAACTGGGTTATGCAATTCTTTCTCTTAACAAGAAACCAGTAATTATGCATACATAATGTTTGCCTTACGTTTTCCAGCTTGGTTTGTTTTCTAGTAAGTACTTGATTCTAAAGGCGAGGTCTATAAAGGACTTTGTAATGCATTTTAGACCTTTCTTCTGGATTCCAACCATAAGCAATCTCATACCCTGAACAATTTTAATGAAGGAAAAAGGAATTCTCTGTTCTAGTCCATTGCAAGTTTGCAAACCCTACTGGTTGGCTTATATATATGTATATTTTTTTTTTTGGTTTTTGCTGTTTTGGATTGTCCATGTGTCTAATGTGCTACTTGATACCAAATCAAAATCCTTCGATATGTAACTTAAAGTTGAACAGTTTTGATTTCATCTTGCTCTACAACCCCTCCTTAAAACAGTGCGTCTACACCTCATACCTTGCGCCTTGCCGCCTCAGGGTGCCTCGCGTTAAAGTAAGAGAGTAAATATATACTCCGTATAATATATATGCTACTTTACCCCCATCCTCATTTACTCCCATGGTCCCCACACCCTCCCACTCGCAGTCATTCTCTCTCCTCTCTTCACCCGTCCCTTGCCCCACCCTGCCAGCCTCACTTTTCCTCGTCATCATGTCAACCACTGTCACTTCGATTGACTACCGGCTGTTCTGGATAACGGCTCCCGTTTTCTTGCCAAAGTGGAAGGAAACAATGATGAATTCAATGGAGTTCAATAAAGAAACACATGATGCCTAAACATCTGTTTTGTATCATCCTGCAGACGTATCTTCAATCTCTTACAATTCGACTTGAAGAAATGAGGGTCAAAAGGCGTGATTCAGAGCAATGGATGCATCATCGTTTGCTTCCCTCAGAACTTAGAGAACGTGTTAGACGTTATGATCAGTACAAATGGTTGGAAACACGTGGAGTTGACGAAGAGAGTTTGGTCAGTAGTCTTCCGAAGGATCTCAGGAGGGACATAAAGCGCCACCTTTGTCTAGCATTAGTCCGGAGGGTAAGGTGCCTGTTTAACAAAGTACTAATATATTGTCTATTACTCCCTCCATCCCATTTCTCAAAACGTTTTTGTGAAATATAATTTATCAAGACAACTATTTTCATATTCTCATTTTAAAAAGAAATTGTAGATGTATAATGTGAGAAAAAATTGTTAAAGTTATCATTGGTTCACCAAAGTCTATTCACTTTAAAATTTAGAAGTGTTCTTTATTCTTCCTTTAAACAGCTGCGCGTTTAATAAAACTCACCTTTCATTATCTCTTATTCGACAAATGTGCCTAATTTTCTGACTTTATACAGGTTCCTTTGTTTGATAATATGGATGAAAGGCTGCTCGATGCTATCTGCGAGCGATTGAAACCAAGTCTGTACACCGAAAACACTTACATACTACGAGAAGGTGACCCTGTTGATGAAATGCTTTTCATCATTCGTGGTCGTCTCGAGAGTGAAACCACTGACGGTGGAAGAAGCGGGTTCTTGAATCGCAGCTTCCTTAAAGAAGGCGACTTTTGTGGGGATGAACTTCTAACCTGGGCATTGGATCCCAAGTCAGGTTCTAATCTCCCATCGTCGACCCGAACCGTGAAGGCGTTAACCGAGGTTGAAGCTTTTGCTCTTGAAGCTGAAGAACTGAAATATGTAGCGAGTCAATTTAGGCGTCTCCATAGTCGACAGGTTCAACACACGTTCCGGTTCTACTCCCAGCAATGGAGAACATGGGCCGCCCGCTTTATTCAAGCTGCGTGGCGGCGTTATCTGAAACGCAAAATGGAAATCCGTCGGAAGGAGGAGGAAGAAGCCGAAGGATTGAACGAGTCTTTGAAGAATGTAAGTAGTGGGTCGTATAGCCTCGGGGCGACCCTTTTAGCATCAAGGTTTGCCGGAAAAGCTCTTCGGGGAGTCCATCGTAGCCGACTGTCCAAAGGGGTTTGTGCGAGGGATTTGGTAAAACTTCCTAAACCTCCAGAGCCCGACTTTTCAGCTGATGCTGACTAACTTGTTAAATACTCTATTTGTTTGTAAGAGTCCTGTACTGGTGGAGGTAATTTTTATTTAATTTTATTTTTGAATTTGTTTTGTATTGTAAGAGTATTAAGTAGTGTATCATATAATTGTATGTGTATGTAACCGTATATTTATAATTGGATGGATATATGACATACTCGGTACAAATGTAAGGGGGTTTCACGCAAGTGTTATCGTAGACCCGTGTTAGTTTGCACAGTAGCCTTATATAGAAAAATGTAAGAAATATATTAAGATCGGTAACCATTACATGTTTGCGGTGCTAATCAAACCTAGCTGCTAAAGATCGTCGACAAATTACTAAATATCGTCGATAATTTTAATGAACTTCCAAAATTGCCCCTCCCTCACACACCTCCTAATATTTTCCTTTTTATTCAAAAACTGTCTTTCACATTCCAAATTTTGAAAAAAAAAACCCGACTCAAATAACAACAAAAAAACGTATCGATCGCATCATTTCCTTCACGAATTCAAACATTCAACAAGGTATGTGATTGTTATTAAAAATTTTTTGTAGTATTTTCTTAGATTGTAAATTTGTGACGGAATTAGGATAGATGCCTTTATTGTAGACGGAATTAGGATAGATGCTTTGATTTGAATCGGATTAAGTCGTGTTATGCCAAAATCAATCGAAAAATTCGAAAAAAAAAAAACGAAAAAAAAAAAAAAAAAAAAAAACGAAATCTGGGCTGGGACGAAGAACATTTTCGTCCAGGTCCAGGTCCAGGCGAAAATGTTCTTCGTCCATTATGGGTCTCGGACGAAAAACATTTTCGTCTGGGCCTGGACCTGGACGAAAATGTTCTTCGTCCAAGCCCATTTTTTGTTTTTTTTTTTTTTTTTTTTTTTTTTTTCTTTGTTTTTGAATTTCTCGTTTTTTTTTTTTTAAAACTTATTTTTCCGTCTTGTTTTGTTATCGTTATAAACTAATAAATTATTAATAATAAACCTCGTCCGTGGCGAACTCGTTGTAAAATTATTTATTTTATAAACCTCGTCCGTGGCGAACTCGTTGTAAAATTATTTATTTTATTTTTTAAATTTTTAAAAACTTATTTTTCCGTCTTGTTTTGTTAGCGTTAAAAACTACTCCCTCCGGCTTGTTGTTTTCTTCCCATTTCATTATAATACTCCTCACATATATTAGAGAAACGGGAAGAAAAATAAAAGCCAGAGGGAGTAATAAATTATTAATAATAATTCTCGTGCTGTTTTATAAACTCGTTGTAAATTTATTTTTTTTCCGTCTCGTTTTGGTTTCGTAAAATATTAATTAATTATTACTAATAAACCCCGTTCGGGGATATTTTGTTTTATTTTTATTTTTTAATTTACTTAAACATATGTTTATAAATTATTTGTTTTATTAATCTAAGTAATCAATGCGTTTTTTTTGGAATAGATGGCCGATGAAGGAAAAGACCGTCACGTTCGAGCTCGAAAGGGGCTCCAGTTTGAGTCTGAGGTTGGAGATGGTAGTACCCAGTCGTGGACTGCGGAGCATTTGGAGGAGGTGGTTCGGTCCGGTGATGTGATAGGTGAGGAGGAGGCGGGTGATGAGCGAGTGCGTAGGGTGCCCCGTAGACGGAATGAGGAGGGGCGTTTTCAGCGGATGTCGGATGATAGTTCTAGTAGTGGTCCGATGTTTCCCCACGTGATTCCTAGCTTTGGGGGCCACATTGCCAACACCTTATGGCCGACTCCTAATGAGGTCGGTCGACCAGTTTTGACGGGTTACCACCGGTTTGGTAAGACGAGGTTGTTGAGTTGTTGGGAACTACCTTCGGCCATTCAGACTACTTATGACGGTAGTGGTCTTTCTCACCTATTAGATTCCATGGCCGAGCATTTTAACATGCCCCTTATTTCTGCTTTCGTTGAGAGATGGCAACCCGACACCAACAGTTTTCACATGCCTTTTGGGGAGATGTCCATACTCCTTCACGATGTTGCGCAGATCTTAGGTGTTCGGGTTGATGGTAACTGTTGTAAGGTGGAGACTAATGACGGGAAGTTGGCGATCCCCTTATGTTTGTTTGTGGCTTCTTTGGGATTTCATCAGATGAGTTGAGGTTGCCGTTAAACCCTAGTAAGAAGGCCCCTATTTACAAGAGTGGGGGTATATTGGTAGATGCAGTTTGTGAAATGGCGGCAGCTAGTTGTGATGTTGTTTTTGCTCAGGGGTTTTTGGCTGCGGTGTTGGGGTCGACACTATTTGTCGACAAATCAGGTGATAGGTTACGTCCTCAGTTGTTTCCTTTTGTGTATGATACTGATAGTGTACACGACTACGCTTGGGGAGCCGGTGTACTAGCCTTCATGTACCGACAGTTGAGTGTGGCTTCACGTGCTGGTGTGAAGACTATTGATGGTTGCTTGACTTTGTTGCAATCGTGGATCTATGAGTATTTTCCTATGTTCAGACCCGGTCCACCTTCGGCAATTGACCCTACTCAGCCTCGGTCGTGTTCTTGGAGATCCGTTGGTCCCTTCGCTCAAAATGCGGAGAAATTGTTGGAGTATCGGAGGTTGTTAGACGGGCTTACTTATGCTTCCATTAGGTGGGATCCGTACGGGCCGCGTCAGGAGGAGTATCATCCTCGTACTCTGTTTGCCGGTTGTGTTCGTTTCATGGACATAGCCGAGCCGTACCAGCCTGATCGGT
Source organism: Silene latifolia (assembly GCF_048544455.1). Classification (NCBI taxonomy): domain Eukaryota; kingdom Viridiplantae; phylum Streptophyta; class Magnoliopsida; order Caryophyllales; family Caryophyllaceae; genus Silene; species Silene latifolia. Next base: position 78,412,567 of record NC_133526.1, on the reverse strand, counting down.
GTTTACGACAGTTTGGGTATGTGCAGATAATACTCAATCCCATTATGAGATTGGTAGCGCATCGTCCTGCTTTGGGGATAGGGTACGAGATTAGTGTCGGGGCTGCGGTGGCTGATCATCTTTGGGATTGCTGGCAGGATCACGTGGTTCACCTTTCTCGTAGATCGAGACCAGTTAGTTTCCCGGGTGAGACGGCGCCAGATTATGAGGCTTGGTATAATGGGAATTCTCACCCGTTGATCATTGATCCCGACCACCATGATGCCCCCGCGCCACAGGATGATTTTGATATTCCCGCCGAGGTAATAATTTTACTTACGATTCTTTGTAATAATTGTTTAACTTTCTTACTGTTCGTCGATAATGTTTATAATGTTTTAGTTGTTTTTGTCAATTTGCAGACCGCACGTGCTGTAATGTTTCAGTTTGCCGAAGCCGGAAAGATTGTCGATAACAAGAAACAACTTGCCTATTTCCGCAATATGATGAAGAACTTCGATCCATTTTTTGAGAGGGCTAGGGAGATTATACGTAATAGAGGACCTCGTCAAACACCCGGTGATCGTGTTCAGCGTAGATCAGATGGTGTGTACACTGATAGCGAGGAAGAGGATGATCAGTAGTCGGGAGACTAGTTTTTTTTTATTTCATTTATGTTGTACGTTTTTTAAGACATTTTTTATGTTGGATGATTATGTTAGTTGACTATTTGAACCTTGTTTAATTCAAAAAACATGACGGTTTTAAATTCTGAAATTTCTTAAATTTCTTGAATACATAGCAACTGATGCAAATTCATACATTTCTGGAAATACTCACTACTTCATGACAATGGCCAACATAATGAAAACAAACAAATACAAGATACACTTGAAATAAAACTTCATCATCCTTGACATTTCCGAAATCTCCTTTTTTATACCTATCACTTGCTCTTTCATGACATTTCCACTTGATGCATCATCACCTTCATCTTCACTTGCTATCTTCAACTTTTTTGTTATTGTCAAATGATCTTCAGTCAACCACGACACAAAATGATCGCAAGGTACACACTTAAAATACGCTTTCTTCGTATTAGTAATTGACCCGGAAATCTTGATGATAGCGTTTCTTTGACAACGATTGCAAATTTGATTCTTAAAATCAAGGCCTTCAATTGGGTGGTTTCCCCACATTGAGGATGATGTTGACATAAATAGAGAGTTGAAGAAGAAAATGGAAGAAGATGAAGATGATTGAAAAATAGAAAAAGTTGAAGATGAGTGCAGAAATACAACAATATGTAGATGTTTATATAGGGAAAAATGTTACCGTTGTAATTCAAAATAACCGTTACAATTCAAATGTTACCGTTATAATTCAAAATAACAGTTATAATTCAAACTAACCGTTACAATTCAAAAATAGCCGTTATAATTCAAAATAACCGTTATAATTGAAAAATAGCCGTTACAATTCAAAAAAGACCGTTACAATTCAAAATAACCGTTATAATTCAAAATAACTGTTATAATTCGAAAATAGCCGTTATAATCCAAAAATAACCGTTGCAATTCAAAATAACCGTTATAATTCAAAATAACCGTTATAATCCAAATGTTACCGTTATAATTCAAAATATCCGTTACAATTCAAAAATAGCCGTTACAATTAAAAAATAGCCGTTATAGTTAATAGCTTATAAATAGGCCATTCTATGTCAATTTCAATCACAACATCCAATCCTATTCACTCACTACAATACTAAAATGGTTCTCATAAATACTCAAAAAATCAGAGGTTATCAAGGCAGAATCAATCTAATTGTTCAAAATTTACCAATTCTAATTGAGCGTCTTGAATCAGTGGTTCCCAGTGACACTGTATGGCACATGCTTGAAGAGCCTCCAATTGGTAGCCTTTGTATAATTTTAGCCGGAAACCCGGATCATGTTCTAGCTCCAGCAGTTAGAGATGAGGTTGTTTTTGATGAAGCACTAAACGAGAAGATGTGGGAGTTTCGCAGGTTAAGAAGTGATATCTTTACATATTTTGAGCGCATCCTCACCGTGATCGATTACCCAAGACTATCAGACTTATGTGCCGGTAGAGTGCCCAACCAAGGAAATCTTTATCTCTACATCAATGATTTGTTGACTCAATATATGTCTACCCAACCTGAAGAAATTGAGATTCAAGATCATGAAGAAAATAAGGAATCGTCATCTTCATCATCGGAAGATAATTAAGTTCGATAGTTATTTAATTATGTTATGTTTTAAGTAATAATCGTTTATGGTATGGGTTTGAGGTTTAGGGTTTAGGGTTTGGGGTTTGGGGTTTAGGGTTTAGGGTTTAGGGTTTGGGGTTTAGGGTTTGGGGTATGGTATGTTTTAATTATGTTTTAAGTGGTTTATGTTTTAATTATGTTTTAAGTGGTTTATGTAATGTCGTTGTATTTCAAATTAAGGAATGTTTTAATTAAAATATGTCAAATTGTGTTTTAAGGAATGTTTTAATTAAATTACGTTTTAAGTCATTTAATCGGATGCAGAGGATAATAAACTACAATAATCGGATAAATAAAATATAAGGTACAATATTTGGATATATAAAATAAAAGGTACAATAATCGGACAAATAAAAGCTAAGATCAATTCGCGAAACTGTGCCATAAAGATAGCTGATGTCGATACATGCCACTATAATGAGCTACGCTTTCATCATGTACCCAACAAGGCGCTATTGGAGGCATAGGTGACAAGGGGCGTACCCGGAGCCTCAAATAGTGGTTTCCCGCATGTAATACCCATAAGACACCATATGGGGTACGTACTCCGGTGGGGGCTCGTAAAGGCAAATAAGTATAACTACCATTCCAATGTCGGTGACCTTCTTGATCGTCAAATGAAGAAATACAACATATCACCCAATTGTACATAGTAGCATAACCATATAGATCGAAACTGTCCATCCAATGACCCGAGCCACACGATATCTGATCCATAAATGTAATTCTAGCTAACTCCACATCAAATTTCCCTGGGCCATAAATATGATCACAGTAAAGGGGACTACGGATTTCCCTAAGTACTAGCCATCGTGAAATGAGATGGGTCACCCCGAACAGCATGTGAGAGAACTCGAAAACCACAATGACCGTCTCCGGAAGGATTATACCACGCTTCTAGATGCTCGTGAAATCAGGAAGGCAAAAAGTCAAGATAAGGAAAGTACCTCGAATGACCAATAGTGTAGTCTACCTCAAGAGGTGCGCAAAACGATGTGCCGAAACTCCCCGTACTCGTGGTAGCAGTGGTAGACGGTGTAACGGGACCCGTTTGACTGGATCGGGGGGTACTAGACGGAGTAAAACGAACCGTCGAAGTGGAACGGGGAGTATTAGACGGAGTAACAGGAACCGTCGGAGTGGAACGGGGGGTACTAGACGGAGTTCGTTGGGAAGACGCGTTTCTTTGAGGCGTAGATCTGCCTACTCGAACCCGAACCCGTGCATGCTCAACGGCGGACGGCTCTCTACGAGTTCCCCTACTCGGACGTCCTCTAGGGTTTTCGTTCACCCGAGGCTCGTTTACATCCTCCTCTTCCGGATGTATCTGAGAGTAAAGGGCATCGAACACGGATGATCTCATACTCGGATCTGCATTCCGAATTTTATCGAATAACTCCTCCAATCGATCATCGTCACAAGTCGGCATTGCCTCGGAACCATCGTACTCCAACTTCCTCCAAAATGCATGTAACACATCAACAGGGACCCGAGATCCGTTTCTAGCAATGCGATGAAGTGAACAAGCACATAACAAACCAAGTGTAGTAGCCTTTACACAACCACAATCGATCATCAAGGCATCTTCCGTCATCTTGGCACCTCTTTCGAATTCTTCACGCAATTCAATGATGGCATTCTTTGATATTTTATAAGAAAGTCTGGAAAATAATCGCTGAATACCCGTAAACCGCCTCGATCTAGATAACTCCAACGAGTGTCGGATCTCAACATGTTGCGTTTCCATCAAAGAATGAAACCGAATCCAGATGCTATCAACGGCCAGTTTCGCGCTATTCAACCATCTCTTCAAATTCGCATGAGCCGACTCAACCCGGGATGTAGAAGTGTTCTCAAAATGAGTTATCTTGTTCGTTCTATACTTGGCCCATTTTTCCAAGTGCGGGAACCATTGCCTCTCAATATAAGCCGCCACTCCCGCCCATTGCCTTGCCAAATTGCCCCACGCCACATTAAACTTATCTTCGGTCTCCGCCTCGACAACCGCTTCAAACAAGTTACAAGTTATGTGCTTAGCCCAACTATCCTGACCCGTGATATCAAGTGCTTTCGTCTCCACGTTAGAATATATATGCCAAAGACATAGCAAGTGAGACGAATCCGGAAAAACAGTGGGAATCGCGTTCAACAAACCTGCCTCGCAATCAGTAACAATAGCATTAGGTTGAACGGCATCATTGAGAAGGGCCTTCAGTTTCCGTAGGACCCACAGATATCCATCCTCGGACTCATGCGTCACAAGAGCATACACGATGACAAAGCTCTTCCCGACGGGTGTGACTCCAACCATCTCAACAAGCGGAAGACGGTATTCATTTGTCTTGTACGTGGAATTGAACAGTACCACATAATAGTATGATCGAAACATCTTAACGACTTCTGAATGAGCCATGAACACGTGGTTTAGCTCATCGGTCTCCTGATCAGTGACCCAATAACGAACGTACTTATGCTGAACAGCAAGTGCTAACATCTGTTGTGCCGGGTTTCTCCCATCTCTTTCCTCGGTCCTTACTTTCCGAGAACGATTGTAGATTTGTCGCCGATTAGGTCTTGACTTTTCCGGATTCCGCTGATGCAAACCCGCACTAATAATTGCCGGTCTAACGTGAGCTCTAACTTGGGCATCGATATAAGCCAACTCCTCTTCATCAAACTTTGCAAAGTATCTGTCGCCGTCACAATACAACGTTAAAGCATGATTATGAAACCGGGATCTCATCACAAGCTTCCACTTATTCTCTTCTAATTCAATAACTTTCATTGAAAATTTGCATTTGCACCACGCGGTAGCCGTGTTACCCCTCATTAAAGAATCGGCATCCTTATTTACGGGACCTCTTCCGCCAATCCGACAAACAAAATAATCTTGTCTCAAATTCGTGTTACGACCAACTCTCTTGTTGCTTGCTCTTTTTATACCAAACCCGAGTCGAAGTCCGATCTCATATGCCCAATTAAACGCTTCCAGACTTGATGCAAAGAACAAGGTAGTCGTAAAATGATCTGAGTAATCAATACCGTCTCCATCGTTATTCACCTGCGCACGCATTTCGATAAATTAGTTAATAATTAATTATTTTCTACGAAACGAGTCGGAAAAAATAAAAAATAAATATATAGACGGTAATTAATTATTTGAATTGTTTTATAGAAAACGAGTCGGAAAAAATAAAAAATAAAAAAAATATAATACAAAGACGGGAATTAATTATTTTAATTGTTTTATACAAAACGAGTCGGAAAAAAAATATATATATAAGACGGAAGCAAAAAAAAAAAAGAAAAAAAAAATACGAATTGGGCCTTGGACGAAAGGATTTTTTGTCCAAAACCAGGCCTGGACGAAAATTTCTTTCGTCCAATATGGGCCTTGGACGAAAGAATTTTTCGTCCAGGCCTGGTGTTGGACGAAAAATTCTTTCGTCCAAGGCCCATATTGGAACACCAGGTCTGGACGAAAATTCTCTTCGTCCAGGCCCAATTCGTCTTATTTTTTTTTTTTTTTTTCGATTGCATTTTCAACAAAAATCCGTCACGAATTCTATCATAATTACGTCTACAATCAAGGCGTCTATCCTAATTCGGGATTCAATCGATAATAAAACATAAATTTTTAACAAAACTAAATCGTAAACTCACCTCGTTACTAGCTTCATTGTTGGAATCGTTGTTAAAATCGTTCCCGTTCATGTTGTTAATTACAAAACCCGTCTTTTTTTTTGTTTGAAATATTTTAGTGAGACGGTGACTTGTGTTTTAGTGAGACGGAAATTGCATTTGTGTTTTAGTGAGACGGAAATTGCATTTTGGTGAGACGGATATGGAGTTATGTTATGGAGGGCAAACTTGGAAATTTACATTAATTGTCGACGATAATTAGTAAAATGTCGACGACATATAGCAGGACCCAATCAAACACCCAAAGCGAGCCCAACAACAAAAAGGCCCAGTAATAGACTAGCCCATTACCGAAACAAATAAGGGGTTGGTATTATTACAACAAAAACGAGATGTGACTAAAATCCAACATCCCCAAATCCCGTTCCACTTCCATGGCGAAACCCTAGATTTCCAATTCGATTACTTTGCAACACCAAAAGACTACCAAAAATCCACTTTCGGCGAAAAAAAGTCAACTTTTCAGCGTGGGCTTACCATTTCAAGTTGAATCTAACTCTTTACTTCATAACCCTAATGATCGACGATAAAGATTGATTAAACCCAACATTAATCACCTCAATTTGTCTTTCTCTTACTCGAATCAAAGTCCTAATCACCGAAACAAAATTACCATTGATATTAATTTGAACATAGTAAATAATTTTTCAACAATAATTATCTATATGGCTTTATAGGCAGAATTAACTCATACTGTTAACTATTCGAAAATAATCATGGATTCACTCTTAGAGGATCACTTGTGTGCTACTATCTCATTAGTTTTCTTATACCCACTATCTTTGCCATGAAGAGAGAAAGAGAGTACTCTAATATGACTTAAATGGACAATAGGTTGATGAATCATGAGTAAGTCTATAAGCTTGTTGAAATGTAAGGGTGGAGGTGAAGATGAAGGTGGTAGTAAAGGTGACAACGAACATGGAGATTGAGATGGTTGATGCGTTGGTATTGCTTTGAAGAAATTTTTGTTAAGGTGTTGAGCATGGAGAGTAGCTTTTTCGGATTTTATTGAGTGAACAAAGGGAGAAATATGGGTTATATACTTATACGTGTGAAAAAGGGGGAAAAGACCAAGTCAACGTTGGAAAGTTGACTATTTTTCGCCGGAAGTTGATTTTTGGTAATCTTTTGCAAAATGAAGAAATGAAAGGTAATTGAAAGCCCAAAAAAATAAAAAGTAGTTATTTACAAATAACCCTAAATAAAAGGTAATTTTTGACAAAAAAAACTGTATTTCGTAATGAAAACACGTACTCGTATATACTCCGTATTTGTTACTTTCAGTGACATATTAAGGAGCTGAGGAGCACTAATAAGTGAAGAGTGATTTTGTGGGGTTTGTTTGTACTAGTATGAGTAGAGGAGGTGGATAGGTGAGGTAGTTTTCTCCCACTTGCTTTTTATAAGAGGCGACAAATTTGTAATAAAATAGTGTCGTGAGTCGTGACACATAAAAATTTGTACTGGTAATTTGTATAAAGACGTGAAAGTGTAGACGTGCAGGCCATAGCAACGTTATTTTTAATAATGTCACAAATAGGGGAAGTTAGCCAAGGTAGGTAGGTGGAGATAGTCTTGATTCTTCAAATAAAGCATAATCAACCTTGAGTTGGTCAATTAAGATGAGTTGCTATAACCTCCGGCTAGGTTGCACAGACACTCCTCCTTATCGGCATTCCCGTGTCGGACACCTGTGTCGGACACGCGTCAAAACGTGTCGGACACTTGTAAAGCCGTGTCTAACTTCCATCTTTTATTTGGGCACGTGTCCGACACGTGTCCATGGTATTTTGAGCCGTGTCCATGGTATTTGGACACACCTTCAAACGGAATCAAGTTGAATTTAAGGTAAATGACGTGAATTGTTATATGGTTGAATTTGGTGGGGAAATAAATTGAATTAGCGGTAAATGATGTTCTTTAGACTAGTAATGAAATGTCGAAATAGTTGATTATAAGTTAGTTTTTGGTTTTGGAAATGAGAATGAGTTATAATTAACGTCAAGTTTTATCTTCACTGTTCGGTCAGCGTATAAGTGCCTCGCGGGGGATGCCCAGGATATGGAAGTGGGGAGTATGTCGGAATGGGAGCGAGTCAAATGGCTTTGGAAGCGGCTATGGAACGTCCCGGTATGGCCCCGAGTGAAGCTCTTCTTTTGGCAGCTGTGCAACGAGGCCTTAGCAACAAGAGCAAATATCGCTACTCGAGTGCGAGGTGAGTCCTCTTTTTGTTCTCTTTGTAATTCCTTTTATGAGTCGAGCTTACATTTATTTCGTGATTGTGCTGTGGCTAAGCGAGTTTGGGAGGGGCTTGGGGTTGAGGCTACCGGTGGGAATGAGGGAGATATCCGGGACTGGGTGGAGGCGGCATGGAGGGAGTTCGGGGGTCGGGAACATGCTCTCTTTATGATTGGATGTTGGGCAATATGGGAGCACCGCAACAAGGTTATTTTTGATAACATTGAAGTGAACCCGTCAAATGTGATTCGAAGGGCGCGGGATGTGCTAGAGGAAACCGAAGGGAGTGGGGCTGTGGCAGCTATGCGTGAGAGAAGGCGGGAGTGGGGAGAGAAGGGGGTGTGCAAGGCTGGGATGTGCCGCCGGAGGGCTTTGTGAAGGTTAATGTTGATGCCGGGATTAAGGAGGGAGTTGGCTCGAGTTTTGGGGTGGTGTGTCGTAATGCAAGGGGTCAGGTGGAGTGGGGTTTGGCGGAGGCGCAGGATCAAGTTCTGGACCCTCATATGGCGGAGGCTTTGGCGGTCTTGAAAGGTCTCCAGGAGGCGTCACAAAGGGGCCATCGGCACGTGATTGTGGAGAGCGATTGTCTCATGGTCGTGGAAGCTTTGAAGAAGAAGGCGAGCGGACGAAGTGAATTTTCGCTAGTCGTGGATGATATTTTAGCGTTTTGTTCTTGTTTTAGTTCAGTTGTTTGGTCTTTTACGAGTCGTGTGAACAATAGTGTAGCGCATTCTTTAGCGCATTGTCAACCTAGAGTGCTTGGTAGAGTAGTTTGGTCGGATACTTTGCCTGAAAAGGCGATCGTTGCTGTTAATTTTGATTTGAATTTAATATAGCGAGACCTCGTGGTCTTACCTTCAAAAAAAAAAAAAAAAAAATCGCACATAAATAAATATAAAATATATAATTTATTAAATTTAAATGACGTGTCCCGTGTCCTAAATTTCATGAGATGCCGTATCGTGTGTCCGTGTCGTGTCAGTGTCAGTGTCCGTGTCCGTGTCCGTATCCGTGCTACCTAGACCTCCAGGCCGTAGAGGCACGTTTTATTTTATAATCATCATATATCAATCCACTAATTGCCTATTCTTAAGTTCATACGCAAATTCTTATTTAAGACGAGTACTATCCATTTTAAGTTTAAAACATGTCAAATACATATCAAATTATTAACCATCCCACTTATTAGTTGCGGAGTACAATTAGTCTTGCTAAGTTGCTATAGACGGGTATATTCGTCTATTGCTATAGACGGGTCAAATACAATGAAAGTGTGACATTTTTTACCCCCATTAGCTAGACCTGGCAAATCGGGTCAACGGGTCGGGCCAATTCGAGTTTCTAAAATATTCGGGTTAGTTCGGGTCGGGTCGGGTCATTTTGGGTTTATGGGTCTGTTTTGGGTTTATTGGTTGGGTTGTTTCGGGTCTAGCGGATCGGGTCATTTCGGGTCGAGTCATTTACGGGTCAATGATTAAGAAGGAAAAAGGCATTTCAAGTCTTTTGGTGCCAATTAAAGTTATGTTTTGTCAGATCATTTCGGGTTGGGTAGTTTCGGTCGGGTCATTTCGAGTAGGGTTAATACGGGTCTATGAAAGCTCGGGTCATTTTCGGGTCGGGTCGGGTTAATTCGGGTTTCGGGTCATTCGGGTGCGACAGTTCGGGTCAATTTCGGGTCTCGGGTCAGCCTTTTCGGGTCGGGTTGATTTTGCCAGGTCTACCCACCACCCCACTTGTTGTTTGTTCTATTAGGAAAATGGTATTGTATTTAACCCGTCTTTCATTATAGACGGATAGTGTACGTCTATAATAAGAATTTGTGTACGGAGTATCACCAAAGAAATACCAAAACCTTTGTCTTTATTACCATCATATAGTAATATTTAACTCATCTTAAATTTAAGATAAATAATACCGGTTTAAACAAGACCTATTGATAAATATGTGTACTCACGTAGACTGCTAGCTGGAGAATGTAGATTGTATTTCATTTTCATAATTAAGTCTTGGTTTTAGATTACGATCTCCACGTTTGTCTTCATTTTAGTAATACACAAATTCTCATTATAGACGGACACTATCCGTCTATATGTATAGACGGATACCATTTTCCCTCATAAAATATCCATTTACCATAAAGTGGGAAGCACATGAGGGGTGCCCCACCTTATCCCCCTACCTTTTTATTAGAAGTCTTTACCCGTCTGTTCGCCTCACCCATCTATACCAAAATCTATTGGTAGTAATACATTTTAGCTTAGACCATATAATTATTTCAGACGGAGTAATAATTAAGATGGATCATTATTCATTTGGCTGTGCACGGAATTTTTCGTCAAACATCTTATTGGTGAGCTTACCATATACAATCATACTGAAAGAAACACTTCATCTATAAATAGAAAATGTTAGAATTATACAAATATATGACGCCTCACAATCTCTCATCTCTCATACTTCCTCTATCTCGGTTATTTATTTATTTTTTTTGGCAAATGCGTCCGGTCATTTGTTGTCCTTTTTCATATTTGGGTGTCTCAATGAGTTATTGTCATTTCCATTTTAATAATGAAGTTGATGAGCAATTTGATCATTCACACTCAATTTGTTCCACATGTCAATTAGTAATTGACTCATTTCTCTTTCCTTGGTCTTTGTGCCAAAATCAAAGGACAACAAATGATCGAGACGGAGGGAGTACAATATAAATGAGGACGCCTCACATGTAAAGCTCAAAGAATTTTTGCTTGCGGGACTTGTAGAAATAGGGAAATGATAACGTCACAATAATACCAATTAAGTTTAATACCATGTTACTATTCACTATTTTACAAACATGAGTTACATTAATAATTTTGGAGTGATATTATGTGTTCACATAGTGTATGAGACTGACGCACAAGCAAGTGAGGTTCCATCATAAAACCAATTTGTGATAAGAGGAATAACCCACTTACTTATAAGCTAATCCTTCACTATTTTTCTACGACGTGGAATAATGCCCACACACATATGGGAAGAAAACCTCAACAGACTAAACTATTTCAATATACACTTTTAAGTATCAAATATTATTTCAACACTCATCAATCTTACCACTATTACGGAGAACTTATGTACTCCATCCGTACCACATCAAAGATAACACTTACTATAAATGGACGTACCACACTAAAGGTAATATTCCTTATTTGACCCACAACATTACCAAGTTATCCTTATAACCATTTGATATTCACACAAAATGCGATTACATACCCCACTTACCAATCCACAATTAAACCCGTAATTACATATCCCACCTATTTTTTCTTTCTTTACCCGGGTATCTTTGCCGTGATACCCTTACTTTTTCCACCTTTTCTTAAATACTTCATTTTTCCTACGGTATCTTTGCCGTGATACTGAGGGAGTAATGACTAATGAGGACACAAAATTCATGTATACTTTTCAATTCACCAAAAAGAAAATATATAAAGTACTACTTTTCAAAAGTTTAGTCTCTATTCGTATCCACATAATGTCATAACATATCAAAAATTCTGATGCAGAACCGGACCATAAAATTCGGATCCAAAACTGGTTGGACCGGAATTTGTTCCAAGACGCCAACTGACATTTACTTTAGTGAAAATTGTTATTAACCACCTAGTATTTACTGTATTTTACAAATTACCACCTTATATTTTGTTTATTACAACTTACCACCTACAATACACACTAAATATCCCATCTACCACCGTATTTCAATCCCGATCATGATTTTACATAAATCCCGACTCGTTAAGTTAATAAACTATAAAAAGACCAGAATACCCTTACTAAAGCTCCATCAAAAATTAAAAGATAAAAACAACACCATTCATCAGTCATGACCAACACCCCTATACATCATCATCATCATCATCAATTGCCAGTAAAAAAAAAATCATCAAATTCCAAAATCAACACTCCAACTATTCTTCATTGTCATCATCAATGACCGCCTCACTACCACCCTCCGTACTGTCAACCCAGATCCACTATTTCATCGCATCCCTGGATCTGCCACTGTCGCCACTAGTCGACCTCTAAGTTGTTATCACCATAACCCTCACCCACGAAATCTATAAATCGTCTCCATCACCCACGACATCCATCAATCCTCGCTATCTTCATTATTCACCACCCCACACCTCAAAAACCCAACCCCATCAATTTTCTCCATCACCCACGAAAATCTTAGATCTATGGTTTTCGTGGGTAGGGTAGGGTATTTTGTGGGTTCGGGTCTGGGGGTGACGGTAGCAACAAGTTAGTTGTGATGAATGTGACCGAACTGGAAGGAGAAAAGTGATAGTGGAGTTGTATAATGTGAAATGTTTATAGCAATTCAACTTAATATTCATAGAAATTGCTCTTTGAGATTGTTTAAGATGGATGGTTCTCTTAAAAAATGAGTTATGATTGTTGGATTTTGACTCTTCTAAGATGATTAGATTTTGATTGTATTTCTGGGTTTGAGTTTGATTTTGTTTATCTAATTGGTAGCTGAGTGTTTGGAATGAGTGAAAGTAAGGGCATTTTAGTCACGTTATAGTTTATTCACTTAATGAGTCGGGAAATTAAGTTAATCATAATCGGGAACGGTATACGGTGGGAGTCTGGATATATACAGTGCAAAGTAGGTGGTTATTTGTAATAAACGAAATACTAGGTGGTAGTTTGTAAAATACGGTAAATACTAGGTGGTAAGTAACAATTTTCACTTTACTTTATGAAGCACATTAATTGTTATACCTATAAAAATGGAAAAAATAATCCGTACATATTATTGAAGTTTAACAATGACAAATTAAGTATATTTAAGCAACATTAACAAAGAAGTTTATATAAAGTACTCTAAAAAAAATAAGAAGCGCAAATTTCAGTCTTTTCGGTCCGAATCGAAAAAATCCGAACTTGGATTGGAACGGACTGGAAATCGAAATCCTTAAAAAGCATGGACCGAAACTGGAGCCAGGGCTGGTCCTGTACATTTTGAGATCCTAGACAAAGGCTTTGTTTGGTAAAACAAACTGAAAAGATAGCTGAAAACTGAAAAGCTAACTGAAATCTGATAAGGTAACTGATAAGGTAGCTGAAAATTAGGAACTGATTAGGTAGCTGATTATATAAAAAACTGTTTGGCAAACTAACTGAAAAAGTAACTGATTTTGATAAAATGACGTAAAAGGATATGATAATTATTTAATAGTATAAATTTAAGGGGTAAAAGCGGAAAATCAAATCAAATCATGTACCCGAAATCTCAAATGCTACTCTAGGTAGCATTTCATTTCAGGTAGCTTATTTGGTTAAATAATTTACATGCCAAACACTTACAACAAAATAAGGTACCTGAAATTTTGGTCAAATAAGCTACTTTGACCAAATCAGGTACCTGAAATGTCTTGCCAAACGGGGCCAAAATTGTGAAATAGGGCCCCTTTAAAAATTTTGTTCAAGTAATTCACATGTCATTTTCCAATACAATTCAATCTTTAGCGACATTGATTAAAAAACGTTTGTGTCGCACCAATACTTTTTTTTATATTCAAGTGGCGACCCTTACAAGACGGTTAAAACTTAAAATCTACATATGTGTACCACAGGAAAATTTGACTATATTTTATTTCTCCATTTTAGTTATTCAGTAAAGTATCCTATAATTCAATTCTTTTATCGTCAAGAAATTGCAAAAGATCGAAATTATTTCAAATATAGATATTAGCTCTATTATATGAATCCATTGAATGTATCATTTGTATTTTTTTTTTAATTAAAAATAGCCATTAAGAATAGAACACAAGACCATCTACAATAGGGTAAGATGGTTAACTGAAGAGCCTATCACAGTCGAAATACTCGGGGGGGGGGGGTGAATTGAGTATTTAAAAACTTATGCCCACTTTTTATTTTATATCAAAACAATTAATTACTTAAAGTTTATTGATTAAACTTTAACTAATTAACTAAGTGATTATGAACGTAATGAAATGAACGAAAACTACAAGGACACACGATATTGGAAGTGGTTCAGCTTCACACGTCGAAGCCTACGTCCACTATTCTCGATTAATAATTTTAGTACCTTTTCCCGGATTACAAAATTATCAACCCAACTCGTATAGCTAACTCTAGCTATAACTCAATTTGAATCTCACTAGATATTCGATTTGACTATCTTAAGTTACTAAGAAAGCACTTGATTGTTCTTCTAAGTGTTCACACAATTAAACGAGTAAGAAACAATATGAAGTACTATTATCTTATAACGTAACCTTAAGAATAATAAGCAAATAAAAGAGCACGACTTTTCGTAAAAGATTTTCAAATGCAAAACAATAAAATAATTGATTAGAAATAAAATCAAAATTGTTTGCAAGGAATTTTGTATTTCGAGAAGCTTGTTTTCAATGAAAGGCTATCATGTGTTTTTATAGTAGAGAGGACGATTAGGGTTTAGGCAAAACCCTAATGGATGCCATGAGATGAAAGATTATTTCACAAGAAATAAATCTTATCTCTTACTTAATTTAATCCATGAGATAATTTAATTAAGCAAATAAGATAAAAATAAATCTTATCTTACCTAAAATTAATCTCTATGATTTTCTGTTAAGTAAACAAATCAAATCAAATATATATTTAAGATATAAAAATATCTTATCAAAATATTATTAGGTTTAATTTGATAGATTACTTGTACTAGAGGACTCACGAGCCAAAGCGGCTCAAGCCGTGCGGCCGAACCCTTGTATAAAACATTACTTGCTAAACTTGAACAATGCTTCACAAATCTTGAATGTTATAGCCAAGGACGCTATAACATTACTTGCTAAACTTGTATACCTAAGTCAATCTAACAAAGACTAAACAAACGATTACGAGAAAGAGTATATATAAAACGAAGCACACACTTGTCATTATCAAAACTTAATCATATATTTATATGATCCAACAAATTCCCCCTTTTTGATGAAGACAAGTCTCTTACGATTTGTGACTAAGTGTAAGTTCCCCCTCAACATAATACTATAAAGTCATAGACAGTTGAACGCAAGAACAAGCCACTTATATACAAAGTATAGCATCTCTAAGGACCTTAAGAGATTAAAGGTTCTGACAAGGAGCAAGCTTAGGCAAATACTTAAGTCACGATCATTTTCCTTCCCCCTCTTGACATCATCGAAAAAAACGAGAAAAGATATAAAACAACTAGAATAATATAGATCGAGACACGTATTAATCATGCAAAGAAAGATTATAAAACGAGAAAGTAATCTACGATAAGCATGCAAAATATAGCATATGTCTACTACAAACCAAGTAGTTTAATGCCAATAGGACGAATAGATTAACAAGTTATAAAGCCTAATGGGCCGAATAGAAGTGCAAGCCAAAATGGGCCAAAGTAGACAATTATCCAAAATATAAAGTCTAATAAAAAGAAAGCAAGGAAAGGATGGTGACGGGTTTAAGGATAGTGGCGTTTCACGACATTCGGGTTCACATAACCGGGACGAGTCCTAAACGCAAGAGAGTCAAGACGATCAAAGCACGAGCGGACATGGTTATCTTGTGCCGTGAGGCACGTCTCGAAATTAAGCACCTTCAAGGACAAGGCTTTAGTAGCCTCGTAAATAACCCGCATGTCCTCATGC
This sequence comes from Silene latifolia, assembly GCF_048544455.1. Lineage (NCBI taxonomy): Eukaryota > Viridiplantae > Streptophyta > Magnoliopsida > Caryophyllales > Caryophyllaceae > Silene > Silene latifolia. The sequence continues at coordinate 78,396,667 of NC_133526.1, read as the reverse complement.
ATAGCCTTCCCCTCACGCCAAATTGCTCCTCCTTGACTAGCTAGCCAAGTTAGCCAATGACCCGGAATGACGAACGCACTCCTTAGCCGCCCTAGCCGCATCACGAGCCATAGCATCAACAAGATCTTCCAACCCATGCAAGTAGGCTAAGACCTCGGTATGACCCAAACCATTCGAACCCGAAGCCCCATTCTTTTCTTTACCCAAACCCGAAACCAACTCCACAAACAACTTGTTTTGAGCATCCAATTTTTCACAAATACTCGCCATAAACGAGTCCAATTTTTGCTCCACAACCGACACCACATCCGAAGATTTTTCCACTACATTACCCTTTGCTAAAAACACCAAATCGGGTCCAATTGCTCCAATTTTCATAAACTTTAGATGAGTGTCACACATCTCATCTTTTACCATCACACCATAGCTAGAAGACCTAACCACCCCTTTTTGTTCCAAAAGCCGAGAAATCCACATCCCAAACGACAAGTCTAAGGTAGTATACAATTTCTCCTAGGTGACGGAAATGCTTGTTTGAATGATTCGATGAAAAACAAGATGAGGAAGGCAAACCTTAGTCCCTTCAAGCCACTTTGAGACCAACACCATTTCATAGCTTGACAACTTATCACGACCACCTCTCTTCGGGACAACCGTGTTCCAAAGAAAGTTTAAAAAGAATTTTAACTTAGGAGTAACGGTTCCGCTAGCATATTACTCGACCCCGTAGCATCCACATCAAAAGACCTTTTAATTTTGAATTTTGAACTTCTCTTCCTCCGTCACATCCCCCCATTCCGCACTCGGATTAATTTCGATCCCATCATCAGGAACCAAAAACAGAGTACAAAAATCGTCAAGGGAGATGGTGACTTCGGACTCATTGACCATTGCATGCAACAATTATTTCTCATGGAAACCGAAGAATAAAATTGGATTACCTCAATCGGATATACCGGACCAACGAAAGAGCTAACCTTTTTCCATTCTTGGAAGGTTAAAAAATTTTTGAAAAATTGTAAAGCTTCAATTTTTCCGTACCACTTCTCGGAATAGGACCGACCGCCATGAATACCATATCGCATAACATTGTTTACCCCGGGTCCTTTCATCCACGGTAAGTCTAACCTTATCAAGACCCGATGATGTTGCATTCGGCATGTATTCACGGAACATGGCTATTTGAGGACCTTCTTGATTGACTACTACCTCGGTTTCCTCCACCGAACCTTCAAAACCAACAACCTTCTTTTTACCCTTGTTAAGCTTTCGTCTTTTCCCTTCTAGATTAGGATCAACCCGGTTATGATCGAGACTGGTAGGCTTGTAGTTTGGTTGAGGTGAGGGAGTTTTGGTAGGAGTAAAAGATTTGTTGCATGGTTGTTTTGAGGACCCGGTCCGAGTTGTGGACCGAGTTGAGGGTGAGTGAAGGCGGGTTAAAGGAGATGTCATAATGGTGATTTGATTTTTGGAGGTTGAGTGTGGAAAGGTTTGAGAGAGGTAAATTTTTTTGAGAGTTGTAAGGTGATTGTGACGGATGGAGGTGGAGTTTTATGGGTGTAATTAAGATGAATTATGGCAAGTTGAATTTGTGTAGGATTAGGAAAGGAGTAGGGTGGCGTGTAGGATTAGGCAAGTGGATTTTGTGAGATTTTTTTATACTTACCATATAATACAAGGATAATATAAGTTGTTAGGGTAAATCTTTTTGTGAGATATGGTAGGATATAATTTGGCAAGAGATAGAATTATGGCAAAGAATTTCGGTAAAGAGGATATAAAAGAATAATTTGGTTACCGACTTTATGGTTCGTAATAAAACATAAGATATACATGACAAGCAGACGGAATATTCTCGTAATATAATATAACATTTAACACAAATAAACTTGCAACGAAAAATACAGACACAGTCATACAATCTCGTCAAATCTAGTCAGTCATACAAGGAATAAAATATTTGTGACAAGTTTAGTTGCCACCGATTAAACCAATTTCCAACCGTAAAATCTCAAAACATTCTCTAGCCAATGCTTTGGTAAAAATGTCAGCCCATTGTTTTCCTGTACTACAAAATTCCAGTCTTATGTTGCCCTTATCTACATGATCACGTAGAAAATGGTGTCTAATGTCTATATGCTTAGTACGCGAGTGCTGCGCGAGATTCTTAGATATAATTATGGCACTCGTATTATCACATAAAATATGTATACACCCAACATTAACACCGTAATCACATAACTGTTGCTTAAGCCATAAAAGTTGAGAACATACCAGCCCAACGGCAATGTATTCGGCTTCAGCTGTAGATAATGCAACGTAATTTTGCTTCTTTGACCCCCATGTAATAATACACGGTCCAACAAGCGTAGCTATGCCGAAAGTACTTTTTCTGTCAAGTGAACAACCTGCATAATCTGCATCTGAATACCCTCGATAAGTCGTCTCATCGACAGACTTACCGTCTTCATCCTTAGTCAACTTCCTATCTGTACCCATAGGAGTTGGCTTAGAATTAGAATTTTCCATACCGAATTTCTTGATTAGCTCATTGATGTATTTCTGTTGGTGTATCATAATTCTTTCAGTAGTTTGTTGAATTTGGAGTCCAAGGAAGAACTTGAGTTCTCCCATCATGCTCATCTCGAATTCTGAGGTCATTAATTCTGAAAAATACTTACATAAACGATCATTAGTTGAACCAAAAATAATATCGTCAACGTAAATTTGTACAACTAATAAATCGGAATCCTCAGTTTTCAGAAATAAGGTTTTGTCGACAGATCCTCTTTTAAAACCACTTTCAAGAAGATATTTTGACAATCTATCGTACCACGACCTTAGAGCTTATTTCAAACCATACAGGGATTTATCTAGTTTATAAACATGGTTTTGAAATTTGCTATCGAGAAATCCTAGAGGTTGTTCAACAAAACCTCCTCATTCAAATAACCGTTAAGAAATGTTGTCTTAACGTCCATTTGATAAAGTTTAATTCCTTTATAAGCAGCAAACGCTATTAATAATCTAATAGCCTCAAGTCTGGCTACAAGAGCGAAGGTCTCATTATAGTCAATTCCTTCTCTTTGATTGTATCCTTGTACAACCAATCTAGCTTTATTTCGTACAATAACTCCTGTATCGTCCAGCTTGTTTCTAAAAACCCATCTTGTACCAATAACCGTTCGATCTTTAGGTCTTGGAACCAAATGCCAAACTTTCTTCTGTTCGAACTGTTGAAGCTCTTCTTGCATAGCGACAATCCAATCTGGTTCTGCAAGTGCTTCTTTGATATTTGTTGGCTCAATGGTTGAGAGAAAAGAGTATAACGAGCAAAAGTTGTTAAGTCTTCTACGAGTTCGAACACCTTCATTTAGACTTCCTAGGATGGTTTCCATTGGATGAGAGTCCTTATATCTCCATTTCTTAGAAACAGGAGGCACATCTTCATCTGAACTAGTCTCACCTTCTTCGAATGATTGGGGTTCAAGCCTTGTTCCCCCTGAATCCAATCCTGAGGTTATAACAGAATCAGGTGTAACATTGGATCTAGTTTGCTGGCTCGGAGTTGATGTTATAGCATCATCAGTTATAACTTTATTCTCCAGTTGCTTGGATTGAGAAGAGGTTTTAGTATCATCAACTAAACTCTCAGTTCTCTTTCCTTTATCATTCGAAGGGCTTCCTTGTTCATATTTTGTGCCCTCAATTTCTTTATCTTCCTCATCCAATTCTGGAAGATCATCTCTGGATAGTCGGAAATCAGGTTCGTTCAAATCTTCTTCCTCATCCTGTTCAGCTTTATCAAACATATTATTCTCATAAAAAATAACATGAATACTTTTTTCGATGCATAAGGTTCTCTTATTAAAAACCTTATATGCTTTACTATGATTAGAATAACCGACAAACACGGCTTCGTCACTTCTGGAATCGAATTTGCTTAATCTATTTTTGCCATTATTATGGACAAAACATTTACTCCCGAAGTAACGTAGATGTGGTATGTTAGGTTTATGTCCCCTAAGAATCTCATAAGGAGTCTTCTTGAGAATAGGTCTAATCAAAGCTCGATTATGAACATAGCATGCAGGCTAACAACTTCAGCCCAAAAATTGCGAGGTAGTCCACTACACAATAACATAGTGCGTGCCATATCCTCGAACGTCCTATTCATACGTTCAACAACACCGTTTTGTTGTGGGGTTCGTGGTGCTGATAAGTTATGCCCAACACCATTCTCCCTACAATATTCTATAAAAGCATGGTTATCAAATTCGGTGCCATGATCCGTACGAATGGAAACTAATTTTGATTTGTATTTATTTTGGGCAAGCTTCATTAGAACGGCAAACTCTTTGAAAGTTTCATCTTTTGAATTGAGAAAGATTGGCCAAACATATCTAGAGTAATCATCAACTAGAACGAAGACATACCCGGATCCGCCTGTACTTCTTACCTTCATTGGGCCACATAGATCCATATGCACGAGTTCTAGTGCTTCCTTGGTACTTACCATTCTCTCGGGTTTGAACGATGATCTCACATGTTTGCATCGAGCACATGAGTCTGATAATGTTTCTTGATCGAATTTGATTGAGGGAAGTCCTTCAACCAAATCCCATTTCTTTAGCTTATTCAACGTTGTTGAATTTATGTGAGTAAATCTTTTGTGCCAAAGACACGGATCATCTGTCGTAACATTCATGCACGTGAATGAATTAGTAGGAATATTATTTAGATCAATCATATAAACATTCCTTCTACGATGTCCTTCAAGCACAACACTACTTGTTCCTTCAATTATTATTCGGCAGGAATCTGAATGAAAGACAACTTTATTTCCTTTGTCACATAATTGAGAGATACTCATTAAATTGTGCTTGAAACCACTAACCAGATAAACGTCACTAATAGCATGAGAAGAAGATATTCCAACTTTACCAACACTGATAATCTTACCCTTCTTGTTATCGCCAAATGTGACCTTACCTCCATCGAAGGGCTCAAGTGAAAGAAATAAATTTACATCTCCAGTCATGTGCCTTGAGCATCAACTATCAAGGTACCATAAGTTATTTTCTTTCACTACAACCTGCAAAATAATTAGAGGCAGTTTATAGGTACCCAAGCTAAGTTGGGTCCTTTGACGTTAGTCACTCTAAAAACTAAATCTCTTCTGACCCAAACCTTTTTAATAACTTTACGTTTTGGAGGCGAATGGGTTTTTCTGGGAACCGTCTTGGCTTGAGTTCTGGGTTCCTCATGTCGTGGTCTTTTAGGTTATTTTGGGGGAGCTTTGGTTTTGAAGGGCTCTTTAGGTTTAGGTGTTTGTTCTGATTTGGTAGCCTTTTTAAAATCAAAGCTCATATCATAGAACCAACGATGATCATTGTTGCGTTCTTCATTTGTACTTGGTTCAGATGAGGTACAATCATTATCCTCGAAAACAGTGTCAGAAGCTTTAACAAAGTTGATTCCTTTTCTTAAATCCTAAGCATGTATGACACAGTTTTCTTGGATATGACTAGTATGACCACAGTAATTACAAATCAAGTATTTTGGTAGATTCGTATATTTTCTCCTTCTAAAATCTCGTTCGGAAGGGGTTAATTTGCATTTAGAGTGATCTCTACGACCATAGCACTCGTGCCCTAATCCCATTTTCATGTTGTTATCTGATTGCTCAGTCAGGAAATTTAGAACAAGTGTGCTACCTTCCCAATTTTCGTGAACCTTTCTAGCATGCAAGAGTAATTCTTTTAAGGACTGTATCTCTTCGTTGCATTTGGAATGGTCTGACTCTATGACCTTGGGAGGATGAGTCTCTTCATAATTGTCACAAAAGTTTTGGAATCTATCATTAAGAACTCGTACCGTCTCGGCATGCATTCTTTTAGTATTTGATAGAACGGTTTTAGATCCCTTTAATTGCTGAGTTAGAGATTCAATCTCCTTCTTTTGATCTGAGATCACGGCTTCTCTAGCCGTAGCCTTTGACTCAAGAAGCTCTTTGACTTTCCTCAATTCCAAGGTTATAGCTTCACTAGCTATAACTTTGGCTTGAAGATGCTTAATGTTGAGTTTCAGGTCTGAGGTTATAGCTTCATTAACTATAACTTTAGACTCAAGAGCCTTTTTCTCAGCATTTGTCACATCTGAAGTTGTAGGTATATTAGCTGTAACTTTAGATTTGAGCTTTTTGGCCTTTGCTTTAAGGAGATGATTTTTTTCAGCAATATTGAGAATTTGTTCTTTCAAGTCTTTCAATTCCATCTCTTATTCGTGACACTTATCAAGAGATTACTCAAAGTATTCAATTAAAGCATTCGTAGGCAATTTCTTAACACTTTTCTTAAGTTCAAGATAACTTACCTCTTCTTCTTCTTCTGAATCAGAATCTCCTAGAAAGTAGCAGTAGGAGTCCACGCTATCTTTATCATTGTCTGAAAAGAGGTCAAGACTGACGTTGCTTAGACATAGGTTAGCAACTTCTTCTTCTTCTTCTTCTTCTTCTTCTTCTTCTTCTTCTTCTTCTTCTTCTTCTTCTTCTTCTTCTTCTTCTTCTTCTTCTTCTTCTTCTTCTTCTTCTTCTTCTTCTTCTTCTTCTTCGTCCTTAGTGTCGAGATCTCCCCAGCACGATGCTATCATTAATTGCTTAAACTCCTTCTTGGTCTTCTCACGTTTTGCTTTGTCTTTAATTTTCTACCATGTGGGACAATCCTTAATCATATGACTGGATTCTCCACACTTGAAGCATCCTCTATTAGCAAATGTATTCTTTGACTCAGAAGTTTTCTTATTAGAGCACTTGTTGTTATTATTGAACGACTTTACTTGTTTGTTTCTGAAAATTCGTTTATTAAATCGTTTTGCAAACAAAACCGTTTCATCCTCTATTTCAACATCGTCATCTTCCTTAGCAGAAGCTTGTAGAGCCATGCTCTTACTGTTACTGGCCTCGACCTCATCGTCAATCAGGACGAGTTCATGAGCCATGAGAGTATCAATAAGTTCTGTATAAGGTAGAGAGGTGAGATCCCTCACTTCTTCCATAACTGTGACCTTGGGATGCCATTTTTTGGTCAAACTCCTAAGTACTTTTCTAGCAATATCCTCGGAGTTAAACGTCTTACCAAGATTTTTGAGCTCATTGACTATAGTAGAAAATCGTGCTGACATGCTATCGAGTGATTCATTCTTTTCCATTTTAAAAAGTTCATATTTTTGAATCAGCAAGTCAATACGATATTTCCTAACAGCCGACGTCCCTTCATAGACCAACTCAAGACCATTCTATATTTCCTTGGCCGAAGTGCAAGTGTAACACCCCCATATTCAGAGAAGCCTTAACCAGGCCTTCCTTAGCATATAAGGGCGCTATCATCTCGGTTGCCCGAGGTAAGTAATCATCAAAAGTCGATAAAAGAACATTTATAGTTATATTACAAGCGTTACAACCAACTTAACCAAAAGAAAGCTATAACTCATTGGCTACACTCTAACACTATCAAATCTCGTGAAGACTCATCCCTGCCCGGACTCCAGCTATCAACAACATCAACACCTGCTAAGACAGACTGCTCACCATAAGGGATCACGGCAGACACATAAGACAACAAGACAACCACACAAGGTCAGTACTGAGATAAGACATGACAATATCAACAACATCTATCAGCACAACACAACACAATCAGGCACACACACAAGCACACCCACTCCAATCAATCTCCGTCACCGACTGTCCACTGGACCAACCCTGCCAGTGGGGGACCGCAGCCGTACCCACCAAATCCCCGCTCATCATACCGAGCGATAACCCTGTCCCATTAATGTGCACATCCCCTCCCGTGGCGGGTTCCACGGAGTGCGAAACTAGGGCGTGAAGCCACTCCCGCAAGTGACTCCACTCAGCCGAGAACGCATCTCGAGAACCAGAGACAAACAATCACAGACAGCTGCAATACAACACAACCAACAAACTGTATATACCGATCGACCACCCATATGCTGCCATACAAACACAACCACAATACAACCACAATACAACCACAACGACACAACAACCGACACACTAGACCATCTACAGAAACTGAGTAGGCGAACCTACCTTTAAGCAACAGCAACCACTCCATGCCAACATACGAAACATCCAGCAATCAAGCAACACCTATATACACAACACAATCATCTATCACTACCAACCAAACCCTAACTGCAAAGACAAGGATACAGATGATGATGACGACATACCTACAAGGAGAAACCTGGCAAAATACCACTACGCGACTCAAGCTATGCTCTTCTAAGGCACAAGAACCTTCAAAGGCTTCCATGGAGGTTTTATGGTGAAGGGAAGGGAAAGAGGCGACTTAAGGATTGAAGAAATGAGGTGGAAATGATTTACGGATATAACAAAACGCGATTATAAACCCTCGCTGAAAACCCGTTACTCGATCGAGTGTCCCAGATACTCGATCGAGTGTCCCTCTACTCGATCGAGTATCCGAGCTACTCGATCGAGTAGCCTCTACTCTATCGAGTACCACGCACAACTCACAACCCAAGGTAACTTGGCACGCACTTCTAAGGACTATTACTGTTCCCAAGGTCAGTCAACGCTGGTTAAAGGGGCTCTAAAAGGGCGGGTATTACAGTCTTCCCCTCTTAAAAGAACTTCGTCCCCGAAGTTCAACTCACCTATCTCAAAGCACAAGACACGGGAACACAACGACATCACTACTTTTTCGACACAGGTCACTACTCACCGGAAATACTATCCCCCATGTCATCATCATCAACTGACTAACACTCTATATAGGTCGACTCTTACAAGTTACTACTTGAAATACCACCCTCATTACACAAACCGACACAACTAACGATTACCCAACACACTACAAGGTTACACTCTCACTAACAACAACCAACACCACGAAACCTGTCACTTTAGCACCACTATGCTACTCAACAATATAATTCTATTCCAACACACGGTCTCATGACTATCTTTCTATGACCGCCTTTTAAGTATACTATTCAACTTTACTTCCATACACGAGATGTGACTAAAGTCGTAGGAAACGTTATAAACAAATAACAACATAATTTCAAAATCGGCCTATTTATTTTGCGACATTACTCTTCCCCTCTAAAAGGAACTTCGTCCCCGAAGTTCACCATCAAATTTCTACATATGTTACTCACTACTTACATCTTGGCAAATATCCAACCATGTTATTCATTATTGACATTACTCATTAGCCAGACGACCATTCAACCATAAAACATATGCAAGCACATACGAATAACTAGCCAACGTCAAGAGTGCATGTTAATATCATATGTACTAGTATATAACAAGACGCAATTCCGGTGAATAATTAGTAAATATGACGGATGTAAGATTAAAGAAATAAGAAAGAATTACTACTTCACTGTTCGTTACAAATACGCTTCAAAAATCCAAGCACGACTTCCAACATATTAAATGGACGGTTCGAACACGTTACTAGTCATCAATACCCACGTTAAGTACCATGCATGCAATTATATAACCATTAAACAATTTTAATTTTACTAAAGTTCCTGTAACAGTGCTACTCGATCGAGTATATAGTGGTACTCGATCGAGTTCTCGCTACTCGATCGAGTGTCTTGGCTACTCGATCGAGTAGCCCTGAGATCATAATACCTCATTTCTGGCACACCTGCAGCTACTCGACCGAGTACGGGGTACTCTGTCGAGTGCCCACAGATTAAAATCTTGGGTAAACCTATCATAACCCACACATGTATATATATAATCGGCACATAACTGAGTCGGGATGACTTTCCGACTCCCAAAATCATGCAATAAAGTCAAACTAGCAAATCCGGCCTTATGGCCATCCGTACAAATCCAAAATAAAAGTTCTAACTATCAACAACTACTAACATCCATCACCAACGACCATAAACAAGGATAAAGAAATAGGAGTATCACTCCTGCTGCTGCTGGTGCTGCTCCTCCTCCTCCTTCACCTCATCTCCACCACCATCGCCTCCCGATGTGCCCGCTCCCGATGACCCAATACCCGCATCAACCCCCACTCCAGCTCCAGGACTCACGTACCATGGGGTCAAGCCACCAAAAGCAAAGGACTGAGGTGTCCCCCAAGCTGACTGATCCACCCCGTAAGAGTGGAAAACCCCACTATAGTCCCCGACTCCACTCCACCACACTGGATGTGGTCCCTCGATCCCTATCCCCTGTGTGTACGCCATCTCATGCATATTCCGGAGTGTCAAAGTAGATGACACTCTCTCTGCCAAATAGCTTGAACGCGTCTCCGGGGTGTCGAGGTAGGGGTAGCACGGAAAAGGGTGCTGCTGCGGTGGTGCTACCGGCCGTGGTTTAGTCTCAGCGGTCCTCTCCCTCACTCGACGGGGTCCTCTCCCCAACCTGGGCCTCTCCTCCACTACGGCTGCATTCTCTCCCTTCTTCGGCTCGGGCATCACCTGGAGGATCGTGTCATCAATGAGGTACGTCCGCAACTGTCGAGGTCCATCATCACCCTCCTCCTCCTCATCGGAGTCCACAGCTACAACCACCGGGTCTAACGGCTCTGTCGGTGGGAGGTGCTCAGGAGCCGGAATCTTCATCCAGCTCATGTCCCACACCCTCCAAGCTAGGCTGCCATCAGCTAAAGTTTTCAACCATTTCAGGTCGAGGTAGTAGTCGCGGTCCATAGTAGGCACCGTTGTAGCTAGAGGAACATACTCGGAAGAAGCCTCAAAGGAGGTTAGCTTTTCAGCTAGCCGAGTGGCGATAGCGCCACAACTCAAGTACCGGGAAGTGGCAGTAGCCATCAAAGCAAGGCTAGCGCAGACCATGGCAGGAGCATTAAAGACCACCCTCTCGGTCCGCTCCGGGTTGAGGTAAGACATCAGAAGCAACACCTCATGATTGTTCAGTTTACTAATATCCGGTCTATCATAAAGGAGGTTCGAAAGAGAACGAAGAAAGATCCTCAAGGTAACATGCTGAACATCATTAATCAACATGTTGCTTGAGGTGGGAGCTGGCTTTCCGGTAAGACAAGGCATTAGGCGGCAGACACCGCACTTAGAAGGGATCTCACCGATGGAATCCTTGGGAGGCTTGGCCAACCCAAGGTGAGACGCGAAAAGGTCCATGGTCAACAGGAAACTTGTGTTCATCAAACGAAACTCAACAGTTTGTGCAGCTGGCTCGTATTTAAACGAGCTCATCAACTCCAAGGTAAGAAAAGGGTAAGTATGCTTCCTCAGCCGATACAACCCCGTAAACCCCAAAGTCTCAAATATGTGACGGACATCCGTCTCAATTCCCAAGTCAGTCAGAAGTGTGGTATCCACACAACGGGTAGGCCTCATTTTGCGTTTCTGCAACGCCACAAAACGTTCTCTCTGTTTAAAATCTACAAATACCACCGTAGGGTACTCCGGTACCGCGGGTACTACAGGTCCACTACCTTCCCCAGGCTCGGGCTGTGAAGCCCTCCCTCTCTTGCTCTGACGGGTCCCTAAGTTCAGTCTCGCCATCTGTTTCAGCATATGGTTTAAACAAATTTGCATAGGCATGCAAAGCACATAATTCATACAATTGAACTTTGAATACTCAGCTAGGTACACACTGTCACCAACAAATCCCCAATTGATATGTATAAATTCAGTTTATATTAACTCAGACGATCTCTATTATTGTGGAAAGTTTAGCATGACAAACACAATCTACTCAACCAATTCTAACATCCTAGCATGATTCAAATGCTATTCTATCATATACTTAATAACATGTGAGATATTCGTACATGCTCATAGAAAGGTAATTTAAAACATATCATCATCAACCTTCAATATTAGAAAAAAACAACTCAATTAGACTTGTCAGACGGTTTCTACAACTGTAACGATTTTGACATATTCACCATCAATTAACATTACCATTATCATATTGAAGTTTAACCCTTACTTAAACAATCATATCCAACACCAAATTTCAAATATAGAAAACGAATTTCAATTTGGGGCACTTTTAAGACGGAGTTTTAAGGCAAGTTTTAAGGTGAAAGTCACTAAAATCCAACTTTCAACATGGTATATACCACATTGTGGACAATGGGCCACGGGGGCGCTTGGGAAACAAGCGTTTGCATTTGTGGAGTCGCCACCAATTTATTGTGGAAAATTGGAAACCGTTCGAATACCTCGTGCCAAGTCAAGACACAAAGTAGTGACATGAACACCAAGAACTCGTTACCCTTAGCATTCTATGTCTAGAATGACTCTCGTGGATGCCAATGAACACGGATGTTCACAGAGATCTGGAGTAAGGGGTGAGGGTACGTATTAGGAAGCTCTTTTGATCGAACACCTAATCCCGCCCGCCTCGATAGCGGCCTCTACTAATGATTAGGGACATTATTTATACTTGATATATCGTCGATTATATGCATGCAATGCAGCATCCAAGTTTTAATCCTAGCATGTGAAGAATTAGGCTAAGTCGGTGAGACACGTATTTAACATACAAGTAATGTCGAAGTAGGATTTAATGTTCAATTACATGTGAAGGCATACAAATGATACAAGAAACATGATAAATACAATAAAGAAAATTGCAATAAAGAAAATTACAATAATTACAATGGATTAGGCGATTTATGTCGAAAATACCTTTAAAACGGATAATTTGAGAAAACGAAAAAAAGAATGAAATAACGAACAAAACAGAAGGGAATAATACGATAATAGTTAATTATACAAGAGCTAAATAACTAAGTCAAGGCAAAAACGGAGTTCAGGGACAGAATTCAACCCGGAACAGGCGCAGCAGAGCTGCGTCCCTTGGAATAGGCGCAGCAGTTGCTGCGTCTGTTCCTGACCTGAATTCTGGCTGTGAAGCCGGAATTGCGCGTCGTTAATGTTAATTGGTGAGTTTAAGGATATATTATGATATTCGACTCGGATGAAAGTGATTAACAAGTTAATTACATATGAATGAGGTCATAAAAACGATAAAACACTGATGAGACGGATGCAAACGAATTATTTACATGAATGAACAAGATTGATAATTAACAAATATAAATTAACTAAACAAATTAATTAGTTTAAACATGACGAATTAATGATGAATGTGAACAAATGATGAATAACAGATGCAAATATGTCAACGGCGAATTCCAGAGACTCAATATTGATTGAATCGAACCTCTAAAACCCGAATTGAGTTTAATGACGAAAACCCGCAAATATGGATTATAAGGGATTTAAGTCGGATTTCTGATGAATTAAACGTGTTAATGATGAATAATAATATATATATGAGATGATTATGCTATCGTATCAAAGAATTAACGAAAAATAAGCGAAACAAATAAAGAATTTGACGAATTACAGAGGACGAAGGAAGAAAAAAGGAAGCAGGAACTGCGGCAGCCTCACGAAGAGGCGCAGCAGGAACTGCGCTCCTTCGAAGAGGCGCAGCAGTTGCTGCGTCCTTTCTCGACGGTTTGTCTTCTGGAAATCCGTAAAAAGAGGTTTTAAAGCACGGTTTTAGAAATCGGTTTTAAGAGATGTTTTCGACATAAACCTTACAATTGATGATGATACAAAAAAAGGTAAATAACAATAGATAAAAGAGAGATTTACACCCTCAGACTTACATGTTTGATGAAACGAGAAGGACTAAGATATCGATTAGTGATGCTCGACGCGAATGTAAAGAAAGTGCCCTCGTAAGAGGAAAACGAATAGATTAATTAAGTTGATTGATGTGGAGTTGGTCAAATTGGTCGGTCATGCAAACGAGGCTGGTACTCAGAAGGATCCGAGCTTACGTGGTCGAATGTTCAAGCACGTAGACGCCAAAAAGTAAGAACAAAAGTCTAGAATGCAAAGGGAGAAGAGAAGGGCGGACACTCGCGTGAGAAATATGAGGAGCGAACGCTCCTATTTATACTAATCACACGACGGAATTATGGTAAGAGTAGGATACGGAAAGAAAGATCCGGAAATAACCGACTTAGGTTAAACACGGAAACTTGGACAAAAAGAAAGCCTTGAGGAAAAGGCGCAGCAGGTGCTGCGTCCCTTGGAAGAGGCGCAAAGACTTGCGCGTCCTTTCCTCTCGGGTTCCTCTCCGCGCAAGAAAGCGCGTTTGACAGCCTGTCGTATTTTAGGCATAACTTTCTCTACAAGACTCGAAATAAGGTGATTTCGGTGGCGTTGGAAAGCTAAGAGAAAGAGATCTAGAACTTTATGTGAAATAGGCCTGACACAAAAAAGTCGTTATCACCTCGTAAAATGGGCCTAAAGTTTGGGTTGTCATTTTAGCTAAATGAAATGCACATTTTGTAATGTAAACTTTTAAGTTTAGCCTAAAGAAGTGACATGTGACTCAAAATGAGATATAATCTCAACATTTTATGACATCCTAACCTTAGGTAGACAAGCACATTGCTTTGACTCGGGATTTGACAGTTTTTAGAAAATGAAGACGGTTTTAGGCCCGGACTCCAAATGTACTCTAATTATCTTGCCAAAAACGACCGTATCGGCACGTAGATGACAACTAAGAGGTAGACATTAGTATTTGAGCAATCACTTGACGATAAACTTACGAACTGTCACAAATCGTTCCGCGTAGCAAACATGCGGCCCAATCATCACCGGGTGGTTTGCGAGAGGTGCAGAAATGAGGTATCTACAGAGCCCCCACTTTGACTGAGGCTTGGACAAGGTGAAAGTCAAAGTATAGCCATCAGGTCAATCGAAGATTATAACCTGGCGACTATGGCGACGCGAGGCGGCTCAAGGGGTCTGAGCCAAGGACCTGTCGTCGGGAACATTTTAGAGTCTGTCGACTATCGGGGAGGGTCGTTTAAAGTCCATTAGACTACGTAAGGAAGCTCGCCAGCCATAAGAAGATATCATACCTGAGACTTCTTCCTCGAGATGCTTCTGGAGGTGCATAGGAGCTAAGGGTAAGCGTAGGAGCTAAGGTAAGCGTAGGAGCTAAGGGTAAGACCTAAAAGATATCTAAGGATTGTGCTAAGGTGTGGGACCCTAAAGGAAAACATCGTCGGGAAGGAGGTCGAATATAAGTTCAACTTAAGGTGTAACCAAGGTTTGAGTGTAGGGACTCTAAGGAAGTGATGATCCTAAAGGAATATGATCCTAAAAGGAAAAGGTGATCTTAAAGGAATATGATCCTAAAAGGAAAAGGTGATCCTAAAGGAATATGATCTTAAAAGGAAAAGGTGATCCTAAAGGAATATGATCCTAAAGGGTATAAGTATATGAACTTTAGGGAGTTTGGGAACTTAAAAGAAGCTAGGTGTGTGAACCTGGGTATATGAACCTAAAAGAACGGCTGGTATGAGAACTTAAAGGCTTATGAACCTAAGAGGAATTGGGATCCTAGGGTTAAGTTTAGGAACTTACTGGGTTACTAATTCTTGTTTTAAACGCGTGTGCTTAAGCTTTCTGAGGTATGATAACTCCAAAAGGATTTATGGGTTTATGAACCTAAGGATGTTGGTGTGGGAGCTTAAAGGTTTATGAACCTAAAGGAAGCCACTTTGGGATCTAAGAATCTAGGAGGTAAGAATCCTAACTTTGGGTTTACGAACCTAAGGAAGGAGGCTCTGGTTTGGGAACTTCTGGAGAACGACACCTTTGCCGAACTCCGTGAGGAAACAAAAATGTCAAGGGTAGCAGGACGTAAGTGGGAACTGCTGGGGAAGCTGCTTTGGTCGTCTTCAAACAAACTTCGATAAGTCTTGGGGTTGATGTTGATCTCCACGTATTGAGAGGGATGATTGTCTGTCCGTGTACTCTCGCTGGGGGAACATAATTGGGAACGGATCTCCATGTCTCGAGAGGGAATGTCTATCCGTGTACTCTCGCTGGGGGAACATAATCGGGAACTGATCTCCATGTTTCGAGAGGGAATGTCTGTCCGTCGTGAACTCTCGTTGGGGAACATAATCGAGAATTTATTTCCATGTCTTGAGAGAGATTTTCTATCCGCTTACTCTCGCTTGGGGAAATATATTGAAGGCGTGTCGAAACACCTGTCGGGAAATACTCGCTCGTTGTGACAAGCGAGGTCTTTGGTAAAGTACTGCTTCTAATACTTACCTGCATGGTTAGTAGCCACACAAGAATGCAATCTAATATATGCACGTATGCATTTATTACATGGACCTCGAATGAGGAAACACATAGGTTTTGCAAAAGTCGTTTCTTTTTAAAAGTCGTTTAAAACTTGTGTAAAGGAAATTTGTCGCTTGTAATGCGTTATGCATATTCAATGGGCTTTAGACATAGGACTTGACATGACACAGATCTACTAGGACGCGACGCGAAATGTAGACTTAGGTTTGACTGACGCGACACTAATTTAGATTTGACGCGACACAAGGATGACTTTGACAGACTTTGTTTAAGTATGCGCAACCCTAGCCAAGTGTGGGTGACAATGCATATCAGTTCCAAAGGTAGAAGAATTGCAAGAATGATGAAGGCATATAAAGGCAAGGCATGAGCCATGGATCATCTGTCTACTAGGACTTCTTTCACCACCGTTTGCTGTAAAAGAGACCCCTCTTGAGGCACGATAAATCGGAGAATCGATCTAAGACCCTTGTCATTGTCCGGACTGAGTACTAACTTGGCTTAAAATAAGAGAGGAATAAAGGAAGGGTGGCATCTCGGAAGAGTAGCCCCCAGGATGGGAATATGACTCTGGAATTTGGTAAAAAGAGGCTGGGCGGCAATAAGGAGCCCCCAGTATAGAGGTGTTGGTTGTAGAAGGGATGTTATTTGAGGTTGGAAGTTGGGATGGTTGTGTCCTTGAGGACTACCTACGTATTCACGTGAAGTGAAATCAAACCAGATCGTAGTTCTGAGGTTTGGTTAATTTTATTTGGGTGTTGTGGTTGTATCCTTCTTGTGTAAGAAAGGACTGCCTACGTATCCACCTGAAAAGGTGAAATCAAACCATGCTCGTAGTTCTGGTGTGTGCCTAAGCTATGTTGTTAGGGCCTTAAAGTGCGGGGTCACAAGGGTGTATTCCTTCGGTGACTGGAAGAACTGATTTGAGATAACTCCCTTTGATCATAGACCAAAGAGGTGTAACTAATTTTGTAAAAATTTCCTTGTCATGTGAGCACACTTAGTGAACCCTAAGGATGAATATGGGTATGTCCCGTTCTAGGTAGCAAAGTATTTGAAGACTCCGTGTATGGGTCAAGGTGAAACTGGATTGGATATTTGGGAATGTGGAGCTTGGAAATAAAAGGCTTTGATGAACAAATCTCTGGAGCTTGATTTTGTGGAGTTAAAGCTTCATGGGGTTATGGCTTGTAATGTAGCTTAGAAATGGGAGTCTCTTGGCTTGATGTAGCCTGAGCACATAAAGGTGGGTTAAATGACGTGGGATCAAGTTTCCATGTCTTGGCCCTAAAGGATGGGTATACTAGATGAGCTTTAGAGGATTCTCAAAATTCCTAACTATCTCCCCATAACGGTCTCGAGAAGGACTTAGGGTGTGATGTGTGAAAGGCTAAGTGAGGGTGCTAGCTGACCTTCTTCATTGATGTCTTGATTCTATATAGACTTCAGCAGTATTCTGTTTAGCATTTGATTTCAGGCTTGTTCTTGATTCAGATTTGGATTCTTGGTCTAGAGTATATCTTGGACTTCTGCTCAGATTTTTGATCAGGTTTTGAAGGATAACGTTGTCTTTGGATATTGACTTGACTTGCTTGATTGAGCCTTCTTCTTTTGTCTCTTTTGTCTTGGGCTATAGGCATAACTACGGCTTCAGATATTGATCTTGGGTATTTCTCTTGATTGAGCCTTTGTCTTTGATCGTGGCTCGTATCGTCTTGGATGGACTTGGGTCAGACTAGCACCTTTGGTGTGAAACGGGTTGGTCTTTGGTAACACGGGTTGTTTATTGTGGGGAATGGGCTTGCCTTCCGTCATGGATTGTCAACAAGGGAGATGGTCTGGATTCGTCCTAGAATCTCTTGAGATAGGCTCGTCCTAGACTAGGGTTATATTGTGGGGTTTCTATTGCCAGACATGGAATAGGTAAAAAAAATGAACACGGAGTTTCAGGTCCTCTACAACTTGGAATGGAACATCATTTAAGTGCACTCACATTGACTGTCATGGGTTGTTCGTTTTAAAATGTCTCAAACCAATTCTTGTTGTCACAGGAAAAAAGGTAAAGGAAGAGATATGATAGAATATGTGGATTGAAAAGTGTGCTTTTATTGAAATGGATAATAAATGTATTTAACATAGATATGAGAAGACACGTGACTCATGGGACAGTCCCCAGGTTGTCACTAGGAATGAAAATGGAGAAAGATACTAGGACAAATATGAGATAGAAAGCCTAAGACTCGGACTCGGACCCGGACTTTGATGCGATCTTAGACCTAGACTCGTAATCATCGGCCCATGCTTGAGCATTTTCCCTTCCAAAGAATCGGCCGGCATCGACTTTGAGCATTCACCCATTTGAGCACCTCATCTTCGTCATTGGTAACATTGAAAAGGTAATAGTCAAGAAAAGTTTCTTGATAAGTGGTATATCCATGAGGATTGCCTAACCTGCCATGTGAGTTAAGGGTCGAGAGAGACAATTCCCCGCTTTCGATCATATCCTGAATGTCGTTTTTTAATTTGTAACATTTCTATGTATCATGCCGTTTGCCTCTATGGTATTTGCAGTAGGCGTTCTCATCCCAAAACTTGGATTTCCTTTCTGGTTCGGGTGTAGGTGCTATAGGCTTCAACATTCGTTGTTCCATGAGTCTCTGAAAGGCATCCGTGTATGTAATACCAATGTTGGTAAATTTCCTAGGAGGTGTGCCCTTATTTTCGGAAGCCTTTTTAAATGACCCTGAAGGCTCCATGAGGTTGCCTTTGTTGATTTTGATTCTTGGATGAGAAGAACTAGGAATAGATTGTCCATTTGTTGCTTTCTCCTTAAAACTGTCAAATTGAGGGTTTGTCTGGACACTTTTCATCTTGAGAGGTTGGGCATCAAGCTTCTTACTCATTTCAGCAAACTGTTTCTCCATATTGGTAAGTCGGAAGTTTAGGCTATTAATAGCTTCCTCTATTTTGGAAAATTTGTTGTCGAAGGCCATGCAAAGCATGAGCATTCCATTTTGAATATCGTCATCCTCGAGGACATTGATTTCTTTGTCATCACGAGGATTGAGGAGATGAGAACAGTCTAGAGATGATTCTTCATCATGTTTAAAGATATTAGACCCAAGAGGGTCGATTTTCTTAGCAGTATTTGTTGCCCTTCCAGAGGTTCACCTGTTTCTCTAAAGGTGGATCCGGAGTTGGCCATATTGGATGTAGCTTGCCTTGGGCAGAGAGTCTCTTCAAAGCATCGGCATAAGACATGCCTAAATTGGTAAGCACCCTTTGATGCCTCCCAGGTTTCCTTTCAACTGTTTTCGGCTTTCTAGGACGATGGTTATTGCAAGAGGTAAGCTTTGGATGACCTAGACTAGAGGTTTCCCTAGTTGGCATGTTCTTTTCCACCATTCAATTTTCAAGGGTGAGGACGCGAATGCTCAAATTTTCCACTGTAGCTTGAACTCCTAGGACCATGGCATAAACGTCTTGGAGAGACACGGTGATTATGGCTTGAACTGCTTCATGACTTTGCTGTTTGACAGAACTTGCTGGATTCCTACTCGACATAAATGACGCGCATTACAACTCGATTCGACATGGGATCACGCATACTAAGGCAACAAACAAAGGACGGGACAAGATGACAAATCTAGACTTGACTTGTGAATTCGTGAAATGCCGTGAGCAACTTCTCGTGTTTGAATTCACGGTGCTTGACTTTAACTTTAGACTAGAGTGTTAACTTTGACGGAGTGACCCTTATGTGATCGACCTTATTGACGGACACGTGTTAATTCTAATTTGTGTTGTTTTAAGACGGACTTGACTCGAGGTTCGGGTATGTGTGTCCCAAATGTGTCATTAGGAGAATTCAAGAAATGGATATTGGAATGACTCGATGTGTTAGCCTCGAGTGTGTGAGACTAGGTGTGGAAATGTTTAGCTCCTAATTGAGTTGGGGTAGGGAGTCCAAAATGACGGCGTGACGCCTTAGGGCTTGACTTAAATTTTGAAAAGACCCAAAATGTAAAGGAAGACGGGTTTATGACTCGACGGAGTTCTGTCTAGGATATAGTCGTTTTGAACTTTGACTCTAACTTAGCCCAATTGAATTTACATATTTACATTGACATGGTTTGAAAATATTTTGGATAAAACGTTTTTTTTTTTTGGATTTTTTTTTTTGGACTCTTTCGTTTTTTTGTTTTTTTTTTGTTTGTTTTTTTTGTTTTTACACGGATTTTGAAATGGGTTTGAAGCCCGAAGTTTGACTCGATATTTGGACAGAGTTTCGGCTTTGTTTTGCGCTATTTTGAAAATGTTTATATTTTGAAAAGGATTTTTGATTTTACAAAATTTTTTCATGGTTTCGTTTACAAAATGGTGATCACGTAAGGTACAAACATTTATACAAGCATTATAACGGGATGCTGAGTGCATTTAAAAGGGTTTTGGTTTAAAGGGTGGGTTGCCATACCAAACCATCAAACCCGAAGTCTGTGGAGAGGCTCGTACCAAACAAGAGTAAGGCCGATTCCTAGTCCATTTCCTCAAGTAGTGAAGGCCCTTGATACAAACAAGAGTAAGTACCATGGTATGGATGACGTCAATCGCTATCCATCCTTAGGCCCAAATAAGAATTAGGACCGTTTAGACGGGACGATTGGTCGAATGGGTTGGGTTGGGCCTAGGAAGGCTGAATAAACGGTCTAGGAAGACCGAGTTATGAAAACCGACAATTGTCTTGTACAAACTATTCCCTAACCTTGTTCAAGTTTCACCCTTGGCTACACGTAAGTGTATTATCCCCAGCGGAGTCGCCAAACTGTGGACAATGGGCCATGGGGGCGCTTGGGAAACAAGCGTTTGCATTTGTGGAGTCGCCACCAATTTATTGTGAAAAATTGGAAACCGTTCGAATACCTCGTGCCAAGTCAAGACACAAAGTAGTGACATGAACACCAAGAACTCCTTACCCTTTGCATTCTATGTCTAGAATGACTCTCTTGGATGCCAATGAACACGGATGTTCACAGAGATCTGGAGTAAGGGGTGAGGGTACGTATTAGGAAGCTCTTTTGATCGAACACCTAATCCCGCCCGCCTCGATAGCGGCCTCTACTAATGATTAGGGACATTATTTATACTTGATATATCGTCGATTATATGCATGCAATGCAGCATCCAAGTTTTAATCCTAGCATGTGAAGAATTAGGCTAAGTCGGTGAGACACGTATTTAACATACAAGTAATGTCGAAGTAAGATTTAATGTTCAATTACATGTGAAGGCTTACAAATGATACAAGAAACATGATAAATACAATAAAGAAAATTGCAATAAAGAAAATTACAATAATTACAATGGATTAGGCGATTTATGTCGAAAATACCTTTAAAACGGATAATTTGAGAAAACGAATAAAAGAATGACGAACAAAACAGAAGGGAATAATACGATAATAGTTAATTATACGTGAGCTAAATAACTAAGTCAAGGCAAAAACGGAGTTCAGGGACAGAATTCAACCCGGAACAGGCGCAGCAGAGCTGCGTCCCTTGGAATAGGCGCAGCAGTTGCTGCGTCTGTTCCTGACCTGAATTCTGGCTGTGAAGCCGGAATTGCGCGTCGTTAATGTTAATTGGTGAGTTTAAGGATATATTATGATATTCGACTCGGATGAAAGTGATTAACAAGTTAATTACATATGAATGAGGTCATAAAAACGATAAAATACGGATGAGACGGATGCAAACGAATTATTTACATGAATGAACAAGATTGATAATTAACAAATATAAATTAACTAAACAAATTAATTAGTTTAAACATGACGAATTAATGATGAATGTGAACAAACGATGAATAACAGATGCAAATATGTCAACGGCGAATTCAAGAGACTTAATATTGATTGAATCGAACCTCTAAAACCCGAATTGAGTTTAATGACGAAAACCCGCAAATATGGATTATAAGGGATTTAAGTCGGATTTATGATGAATTAAACGTGTTAATGATGAATAATAATATATATATATGTGTGGACAAGGCCCTCGGGAACTGCGTCCGCGGGATCCACACTAGGCATAATCGACTCGAGGTTCTTTCGAATCGAATTAAGACATATTAGAGTCGCCACCAAGTTTTTTGGGAACTTGGAACCGTTCAAGTCAACTTTACACCTTTCATCGAAAAGCATAAAGCCAATCGACTACGAGTGATTAAAGATAAAGACTTGTACCCTATATCACTCGATTTGAATGACTCTCGTAATCCAATGGTATTTAGACGGATCCACAAACCATAGTTCTTGAGTAAGGGGTGAGGGTACGTGTTGGGAAGCCAATAAGGACACCCAACCCCGCCCGTCAATAACGGCCTCTACTAAGTCAAGTATGGATTTCAAACAAGGTCATAGCTACTACGATATATGATATGCAAACATCGTTTTAAACCCTAACATGTGACAACAATTTCTATGTCGTTTAATGCATGAATACTAACTTTGTCAAAGTTGTTTTAGCATGTTGGTTGATTTGAAATAAAAGATGCGCAAACACGGCTTAGGAGGAATGGGGGAGCCATTGGGATCTATCCTATTACAACCCAGGCATTTCATGCCGACACAACGAGAAATAAATTACAACTCAATCTAATTACAACAACTATCGTAATTACTTTGACTCAGATTACAATACAAACTAACAAAATACAACTTAAATTATTAAGTCTTAATAAACGAAACAAATGTAAACAAAAAAGCTAAAGCTAAGTTAGACTAATTAAAGATGTTAGCCGAATTATTAGTTAATAAACAAATTAGATTAGAATTAAACTAATTAAATTAAAATAAATAAGTACAAAGGCTTGAAATAAATTAGGTACAACTTATTTATTAAATTGAACCCAACTTATTAAAATTATTCACCAATCTATATTTATTAAAATAGGATTAGTAAACAATTAAAGAAACAAAAGAAGAAAAGAAACTAAAACTGGCAGACCCGTGCAGTGCACGGATCAGAAGTCAGACAGACCCGTGCAAGGCACGGTTTTTTTAGAAAAGCAAAGTTAATTATGTTTTAATTACGAAATCAGTAAAATAAATTACGTAAAAATTCATTAAATTAAATTTACAGATTTTGAACCATAAAAGATAATTAAAACGACTTTTAAAAAATTAGAAATAAATAAAACAAATTAAAGGTTAATTAATTACAAATTGAATTAAATAAATACGAACTAGGTTAGGTACAATTCTAAATCGTCAACAAGTGCAAATGGAAAGGTGTTAAGCACGCACTTCCATGCTAGCGAGAAAATTAGTGAAAGGGAAGATGAATTCAATTAAGTTACAGAATTGTTAATCGGTTTTTAAAGCTATGTCGATGTACCCTAATGTGTCTAATTAGGTTATCAAATCAATCTAATGTCATCTAAATGAGTTATATGTTAACAATAAGAGGTCATACTAACATGTAAATGGTCCTAGGGTGTGTCGAATTGGCCGAAACAAACAAAGGGTCAAAAACGAGGAGCGAAGTTAGAAGTTCGTTTTATTTATGTCCTACCTTGAACACGAGGATATGTAAATGAGACGGGGGTGTACGACCGACTGATGTAGCGGTTTCTTTCCCATCTCAAGTCAACGCGGGTGTTCATGGTGGTACTTTATCTCATACTCGGACTAAACTAGTTTCGTAGTTAATTAGAACAATCGATAAACAAAAAACGATAAACAAACAAAAACAAACTATAAAAAACAAACATAAAAAAACGAAATAAAAGGGAGAAAGAAGAGGATTTGATGCACCCTCAACCTACATGTATCGTTGACACCGTCTTGGGTCGTAATCGATGGTAGATTTTATCTCGAGAGGCCGTCGTCGACGAAGAAACAAAGCAAACAACACGTTTTTATCGAATCTGGACAGCAACTTTCAAACAACGATTTCTCTCTCGTTTCACGATGAAAATTCGATTTAAAAGATGTTTTGAAAACTAGAAAGAGAGGAGAACAGATATCTTAAAGCAACCCCTGCTCGTTTTGAGTTATTGGGCACGGAAAACGACCACAAACAGAACTGAACAGACAGGAACAAACCGCGAAAATAGAGTGTATAACACTCTGTTTTTCGAGGGATTTCGTGTACTCTCAAGGGCAATTTGGCTCGTAAATCTTTGTCTAATGTGTATATGGATGTTATATGGTTAATTAGGAACAAGAAACTCGAGTTTTGATGGAGGTTTGAAGGAGGAACGAATTGTTTTTCGAAGAGGACACACAAACTGTTTCAGTTTGGATGTCGGTTTTGTGGAAGGTTTTTGAGAGGCAATTAGGGTTTGTTTCTGAGGTTTAAAGCTTGTGAGTGAAGGTAGGATGTATCGAGAACTTAGAGGTCTGAATGTATGGTGAAGGGTGGGTATTTATAGGGAGTTAAAGTAGGTTAAAAGAGAGGAGAGGCAGACGGGCTCGGCTGAGCATAGCTGCTGTCCAGCAGCTTTTGGGGGGTTTTCTAGGGTTCGTATGGGGGGTTTTCTTGGTGATTAAGGTAAGGTAATATGGGTAGGATATTAGGGTATGGGTTAGGGTTAATGGGTACGGGTTTTGGTGGTGTTTGGAGCGGGTTTTGGGCTCGGGGTTTGAGCTGCAAAACAGGGGGCTGTTTTGTGTTTGCGCGGGCTGTTGGGGGGTGTTTAGGATGGGATTTGGGCCGTGGTTATGGGGGTTCGAATTGGGGTGGATGGGTAGAGGCTTAGGTTGATTAGTGTACTCGATATTCGTGCCAACTCGTAAAGAAAACGGGCTCAAAAACCGAGCTAAAATCGAGCTCAAAAACGTGTGGTTGAAACGAGTTCTTTTCGATTTTTAAATCGATTTTTCAAATCAATTAACACATTAAAATAAATGATTTTTCAAACCAAATATACTCATAAAATGATTTTTCAAATCAATTATTTATTTTATTTTCAATAAAATAAACTTGGGAAAATAAATTCAAAATAAAATAAATTAAATTGAAATCACTTTAAAAAGACTTTAATTTAAATATCATTTAAATTAATAAAATGAACTCACTTAAGAAACATTAATTTAAATATCATTTAAATTAATAAAATACTTCATCGACGACGCCCATTCTACATCGTAAAACGAGCTCCAAATAATGACAATGACAACTAAAGAATACATGTGTCCTATCATCATCGGGTGTTTGTCGGGTTCTCTATAAATTCCAATATCGACGGATACGGGTATCTACAGAGCCCCCACTTTGACTGAGGCTTGGACAAGGCGAAAGTCAAAGTATACCCCAGGTCCCTCTCGACCTGAGGATTCTGCGGGTCGTTTATAGTCCATTAGACTTGCGTATATAAGCTCTTGACCATAAGAAGAGATCATACCCGAAACTTCGTTAGGGATTGACTCTTGCTTCGTTGTGTCAAATTATCGTCATTGGTCGTCGACCCATAAATTGCATATATGGTGGATTGAGCCTTATCCTTAGGCGCCTACGTATCTGCTTTTCGACGGAATCAAACCGCGTCGTAGTTCGGCAATCGCCGACACATGCCCAAAGTTTATCATCTCTTTGGCGTATGTCCAAAATTCATCATCTCCGACATTTGCCCAAACTTTATCATTCTTTGGCGCTTGTCCGAATGGGACGGGACTTTCCAAGGAGGTTGCCGCCGCTTTCATCATTTGCTTTCAGCTACGGAATTCTTCCATTTCATACTCTTGTATTGAATTGAATTCGAGTGGACGCGTCATCCATTTCATCTTGATAATGGTCTCGAAGCCAACGCCAGAGCCCCGATTTTGTAATGGCTCTAAAGTCGAAGACTTTAGAGCCCCCAGTTGAAACATATCCTGCTATATTTGAAACACAAAAACGTACTAGCAATAATCATCACATAAGCACATTTGGATCCTCGATCCTAAAATTAGATCATTTGAAAGATTGGGTCATTGACCCGAAAATTGAATTTGAAAATTTTGGATAATTGGGCCATCGACCCGAAGTTTAAATTTGACATCACTTGGTATGTTGGGCCATCGGCCCTTCAAAAATTGAATCTTGAATTTTGAATTTCTAAGGATTGGATCATCGACCCACAAAGATTCCACTACTTGGATCATCTATCCACAATTCGCAAAAAGTTTTTTTTTTTTGGAATTTTGAAATTTTTTGAAATCGAACTTTAATGGGTGAGCATGAAATACGACTCAGACACTCTGTATGACTCGTAAACAACGTGGGCGTAGCCCGCTACCGTAAAACAAAAAAGGAAAATAAAACCCTAAGTGTGCACGGGTTTTAATTCAATTATGGACTTGTTGGGGGTAAAAATGTAAATTGGCCATTCTGGCATCAAAAGATGGCAAATGGGAATCACTAGGTCGCCGGACTTGGAGACAGAGATATCGTATGGCATGGGCGTCCTCCCGAGGGCACATGGGAATCAAGATCACTTGACATTGAAAAGGTGGATTAAACTCACGGAGCAACAACGTTGGCTTCGCCCAGACACTAAACACGGACTCATTTTATGAGAACACTTAGACATCACGCATCACTCTTGTTGGGAACATTCTGTCACTCTTCTCCTCGCCTCCTTTTTTTCAGCGATTTTTCATCATTTCTTGCCACCGCCTTCTTTCTTTTCAGCGGGCTTTTACTAATTTTCTTCCACGCCTTCTTTCTTTTCAGCGGGTTTTTCATATTTCCTGTTCCCAACACAAACCCACATCTATGTGACTCAGCATCTTTGCCTACACCGTTAGATAAAGCTCATTCCGAGACTTGACACTACTTATCTGAACCTATATCCTTATCCTAGCCTACATCGAGTACTAAGACCAACTCAAACAAAGGTGGCTTCATTTGGACTTGGTTAAGACCCGTAAGAAACCGACAAGATGACAACTTGGATGATGGGTGGATTGAATCCCTTATTCTGAAGGACTGCCTACGTATTCGCGTGGAGCGAAATCAAATCCGACGTAGTTCGATCATGGTGCATAAACATGGCATTTTGATTGTGTGTACACACTCGACGGTTTTGCCTAAGGTATCATGTCGTATCCCATTCTAGCCTGTAAAGTACCGCTAAATCCTGTGTTTGGGGTTAGGTGTAAAAGGCTTGGATCTTTTGGGATGTGGAGCTTGGTAAAAACAGGTTCGTAAGGTAAACCATCATTCTGAAGGTTCGTTTTGTGGTGCTGAGGCCAAGGGCTATGGCTTATAACGTGGTTGGAAATGGTGTCTCAGGTTTGATGAAACCCGAGTACAAGTGGGTAGGAAAACGATGTGGGTTCAAATTTCCACGTCTGGATCCTAAAGGCTGGGTGTAACAACACAAGCGGAATGATTCTCAAAATTCCCGACTATCCCCTTGTAACTGCATCAGGAAGGACTTAGAGGATAAAGAGGTTACTACTTACGCTTTTGGGCTTCGCCCATTGAACTTCAACTATGGGTACTTGACTTGACTTCTGGCTTCCGTAACTTCGACATTCAACCAAAAGCGTTCTGCAATGACTTCAACATCTTTTTTCTTTTTTCTTTTTCTTTCATCTTTTTTCATTTTTCTTTTTTTTTCATTTTTTTTTCATTTTTCCAATTTTTCTCTTTTTCTCATTTTTTTCATTCTTTTTCATCTTTTTTCTCTCTTGGAAAATGATCTTCTATTCATTCTCTTAGTCATAATTGGATACACCTTGAAAACTGGGCTTCGCCAACTAATTTAGGTAAGAACTAACAATTCCTTGTTAGAACGGGTTGATATCTTCTCTCTTCGAGATGGGATGATTTTGTTGGAAAAAGGCTTGCCTTCCGTCATCGATATGGAAAACAAGGAGCTAGTCCGGGTTCGTCCTAGAATCATCTAAAAGCCTGTCATAAGCCTGGTTTTGATGGAGGTTTTCTACCGCCAGACATGGAATAGGTAAAGGAATCAAACACGGGATCCTAGTGTACCTTACATTTTGAAACGGGACATATTTCTACCCCAGAGATGCCTTTGAGTGTGTTGTGCATTTTATCATGTTTCGGAATGATTGAGGATTGGAAACAAGACATATTTGGAAACGAAACTGCAACTTTTTATTGGAATGAGAAATGCTTAACAAACTCGAAGAAACGATTCCAAGGACACACCCTAGGTCATCGCGGAACAAACGACTCAAATTCAAAAAAAGAAAGTTCTAGACTCGACTCGACTAAGATAAGAAAACAGATCCCGACTCATAATTTTTAAATCTGGTCTTGAGCTTTCTCTTGTTCAGCTGTCAGCTTAGATGCCCGGCTCTGGTCCTTGATCCCTTTGATGGTCGGCCTCCATCCCGAGGTAGTCCTCTGAGGATCTACGCCAGTGATGAAAGTTGGTGAAACGAATTGTCTTTTATTAACTTCGTTAACGAGAGGAGTACATTATAGAGCAGGACTCCCGACTTGAATTTCATTCTTCGGGTTTAGCAAGGATTCAAAGTAATCCACAAATATGTTCCCGATAAACACCCCTTTCAAGTGACATGGGCGGATAAGATGGGAATAATCGATATTGTCTTCGACAGAAACAAAGTTGGCGTGATCGCCAAATGGATTGGTGATGTTATTGGGTTTTATGGCTGGGATTGGGAGCGTTCCGTTCTCAATCATGTCTTGAATTTCGTGCTTCAGTCGATAACACCTTTTAGTATCATGGCCTTTCCCTTGATGAAAGGCACAGTAGGCATTTGGTTTATACCATTTACCTTGTTGTTCAGCAGGTGGATCCGGAGTTGGACCAATAGGCTTCAGCTTTCCTTGGGCTATGAGCCTTTGGAGAGCGTATGTATAAGTGCATCCGATATCGGTGAATGCCCTAGGTGTTTGGCGCTGCGACTTCTTCGATTGCCCTTCTAAGAGATTGATGGCTTCATCAATATGGGTGGTTGCTGGGGCCTTGCCCTTAGACGATGAGGCCCCTTGGTACCCTTTCGGCGTTTCAGCCTCTGCCCTTATGACATCATCTTCTACCTTTATCCCGATTCTTATCAATTCTTTGAAAGAGCCAAAATTCTGGTATTTTAGAGCATTGCGGTAAATAGGTCGTAGATTCTTTACAAAATTATCTACCATTTCAACTTCGTCAGGCTTCTTGGCTAATTTCACGCTTTCAGCGCGCCATCTTGCAAGGAATTCAGTAAAGCCTTCTTTGTCTTTCTGTGTCATCACCTCCAATGTTCTTATGTTGGTTTGAATCTCGACATTATCAGCATAGTGCTTGCAGAACTCCACCGTAATATCTTCGAAAGTAGGGAAGTTCTTAAGGTCAAGATTATAGAACCACGCCTTCGGGTGTTCATCCAGAGATTGAGCGAAACTTTCAGAGAGCATGTCAGCAGGTACTCCCTTCAGTGCTAAGTACCCCTTATAGGCCTTAACATGGTGGACTGGATCTTCTGTGCCCTTAAACTTTGGGATGTCAGTGAGTACCATGTTCGTGGGCAACTTATCCTGAACTGGGGCATAGGCCCTAGCATTCTCATAGTGAATGTTCTTCCCCTGGGAGAGTTTCAAACGGTCTTCGATGAACTTGAACCGTTTCTCCAGATCGGTCAGAGGTGGGGTAAATGGAGGGGAATCTTCACCCAGCTTAGATTCAATTGCATCCATGCGGGTCATCATGAGGTTCACGGCCTCAGTAAGCTTGTTAACAGCATCTTCCATTGCTTGACGTCGGGTTTTTGGCGGCCTTTCTACAAGAAAACCCCGTACTGAGTCAATATTTAAAGTAAGAGCCCCTGCACACTTAAGGACACGACCCCTACTTGACTCAAACAAAGACTCGACTTGAGATTAACTAAACAAAGGTTCGACTCACGGTTGGATCTAGACCTCGGTTCATTTTAGACTCGACAAAACGACATGACTCAAACTGCCATGAATCGGTTATAAACCGGACTCGGTGTGACTAAACCCGTGATTGGACTAACATAGCCCATAGGTTCGGGTGAAACGCCCTAAATGGCCTAGCTTAGACGTTTCTGTGGACTATCCTAGACCAAAAGGTCGACCAACATGACTCAAGGCCCAAGAGGTGAGCTTGGGTGACCCAACAAGGTCGTGTTCTAGACTCTTAGAACGAAACACACCCGGCCTAACACGGCCACGACCCAGACACGACTTGACGCATTTCATGCTTGGTTGAGGTTCGAGAGGCATTTTGGATTGGTTTTGAAAAAACGAAAGATTGATTCGAAAATGAGATTTGAAATGGGCAGCATGCCGGCTATAAAAGCTCATTTTGGGCCGAAAATTCTAGTCCTATTTGGGCAGCATTCCGCGTTTTTAAAACCATGCTATTTTGAAAGTAAGTTGTTCAAAAGTTCGGTTTTGAAAAGGACATGGGAAATTTCGAAAAGACTCGGGAAAACAATTTGCACATTGTCATTCTCATGTTACAAGGATGTATGCTCCTAGACATCTCTAAGTCTCGGCAAGTCTTCTACAAGAAGGTCTATGCCCTCCATCCTTTTGCGGTCTTATAGAGCAAGGTGTCTTAAGGTAGAGTACCTAGAAGATCGTCCCCACCATCAAGAACCACGCGAGGTGAAGTGGAAGCGAGCAATGTGCAGCTTCCTAGCATAGTGGGACGTCGCCCCCCACGCATCACGAAGAAACGCTGGGACGGCCCGGGCAAGTCCTTAAGGGCTTATGCATGAATCGTAGCACTATGAGTAATGTTTTACTTTCCAACACTTTCTTTTCAAGTTTCACCTCGGAGGAAAAGACCCTAGAAACAAAGTGTAACTAGTCCTCTTTTCCCAATGAGTCGCCAAATCGTGGACAAGGCCCTCGGGAAGGCTGCGTCCGCGGGATCCACACTAGGCATAATCGACTCGAGGTTCTTTCGAATCGAATTAAGACATATTAGAGTCGCCACCAAGTTTTTTGGGAACTTGGAACCGTTCAAGTCAACTTTACACCTTTCATCGAAAAGCATAAAGCCAATCGACTACGAGTGATTAAAGATAAAGACTTGTACCCTATATCACTCGATTTGAATGACTCTCGTAATCCAATGGTATTTAGACGGATCCACAAACCATAGATCTTGAGTAAGAGGTGAGGGTACGTGTTGGGAAGCCCATAAGGACACCCAACCCCGCCCGTCAATAACGGCCTCTACTAAGTCAAGTATGGATTTCAAACAAGGTCATAGCTACTACGATATATGATATGCAAACAACGTTTTAAACCCTAACATGTGACAACAATTTCTATGTCGTTTAATGCATGAATACTAACTTTGTCAAAGTTGTTTTAGCATGTTGGTTGATTTGAAATAAAAGATGCGCAAACACGGCTTAGGAGGAATGGGGGAGCCATTGGGATCTATCCTATTACAACCCAGGCATTTCATGCCGACACAACGAGAAATAAATTACAACTCAATCTAAGTAAAACAACTATCGTAATTACTTTGACTCAGATTACAATACAAACTAACAAAATACAACTTAAATTATTAAGTCTTAATAAACGAAACAAATGTAAACAAAAAAGCTAAAGCTAAGTTAGACTAATTAAAGATGTTAGCCGAATTATTAGTTAATAAACAAATTAGATTAGAATTAAACTAATTAAATTAAAATAAATAAGTACAAAGGCTTGAAATAAATTAGGTACAACTTATTAATTAAATTGAACCCAACTTATTAAAATTATTCACCAATCCATATTTATTAAAATAGGATTAGTAAACAATTAAAGAAACAAAAGAAGAAAAGAAACTAAAACTGGCAGACCCGTGCAGTGCACGGATCAGAAGTCAGACAGACCCGTGCAAGGCACGGTTTTTGTAGAAAAGCAAAGTTAATTATGTTTTAATTACGAAATCAGTAAAATAAATTACGAAAAAATTCATTAAATTAAATTTACAGATTTTGAACCATAAAAGATAATTAAAACGACTTTTAAAAAATTAGAAATAAATAAAACAAATTAAAGGTTAATTAATTACAAATTGAATTAAATAAATACGAACTAGGTTAGGTACAATTCTAAATCGTCAACAAGTGCAAATGGAAAGGTGTTAAGCACGCACTTCCATGCTAGCGAGAAAATTAGTGAAAGGGAAGATGAATTCAATTAAGTTACAGAATTGTTAATCGGTTTTTAAAGCTATGTCGATGTACCCTAATGTGTCTAATTAGGTTATCAAATCGATCTAATGTCATCTAAATGAGTTATATGTTAACAATAAGAGGTCATACTAACATGTAAATGGTCCTAGGGTGTGTCGAATTGGCCGAAACAAACAAAGGGTCAAAAACGAGGAGCGAAGTTAGAAGTTCGTTTTATTTATGTCCTACCTTGAACACGAGGATATGTAAATGAGACGGGGGTGTACGACCGACTGATGTAGCGGTTTCTTTCCCATCTCAAGTCAACGCGGGTGTTCATGGTGGTACTTTAACTCATACTCGGACTAAACTAGTTTCGTAGTTAATTAGAACAATCGATAAACAAAAAACGATAAACAAACAAAAACAAACTATAAAAAACAAACATAAAAAAACGAAATAAAAGGGAGAAAGAAGAGGATTTGATGCACCCTCAACCTACATGTATCGTTGACACCGTCTTGGGTCATAATCGATAGTAGATTTTATCTCGAGAGGCCGTCGTCGACGAAGAAACAAAGCAAACAACACGTTTTTATCGAATCTGGACAGCAACTTTCAAACAGCGATTTCTCTCTCGTTTCACGATGAAAATTCGATTTAAAAGATGTTTTGAAAACTAGAAAGAGAGGAGAACAGATATCTTAAAGCAACCCCTGCTCGTTTTGAGTTATTGGGCACGGAAAACGAGCACAAACAGAACTGGACAGACAGGAACAAATCGCGAAAAACAGAGTGTATAACACTGTTTTTCGAGGGATTTCGTGTACTCTCAAGGGCAATTTGGCTCGTAAATCTTTGTCTAATGTGTAGATGGATGTTATATGGTTAATTAGGAACAAGAAACTCGAGTTTTGATGGAGGTTTGAAGGAGGAACGAATTGTTTTTCGAAGAGGACACACAAACTGTTTCAGTTTGGATGTCGGTTTTGTGGAAGGTTTTTGAGAGGCAATTAGGGTTTGTTTCTGAGGTTTAAAGCTTTTGAGTGAAGGTAGGATGTATCGAGAACTTAGAGGTCTGAATGTATGGTGAAGGGTGGGTATTTATAGGGAGTTAAAGTAGGTTAAAAGAGAGGAGAGGCAGACGGGCTCGGCTGAGCATAGCTGCTGTCCAGCAGCTTTTGGGGGGTTTTCTAGGGTTCGTATGGGGGGTTTTCTTGGTGATTAAGGTAAGGTAATATGGGTAGGATATTAGGGTATGGGTTAGGGTTAATGGGTACGGGTTTTGGTGGTGTTTGGAGCGGGTTTTGGGCTCGGGGTTTGAGCTGCAAAACAGGGGGCTGTTTTGTGTTTGCGCGGGCTGTTGGGGGGTGTTTAGGATGGGATTTGGGCCGTGGTTATGGGGGTTCGAACTGGGGTGGATGGGTAGAGGCTTAGGTTGATTAGTGTACTCGATATTCGTGCCAACTCGTAAAGAAAACGGGCTCAAAAACCGAGCTAAAATCGAGCTCAAAAACGTGTGGTTGAAACGAGTTCTTTTCGATTTTTAAATCGATTTTTCAAATCAATTAACACATTAAAATAAATGATTTTTCAAACCAAATATACTCATAAAATGATTTTTCAAATCAATTATTTATTTTATTTTCAATAAAATAAACTTGGGAAAATAAATTCAAAATAAAATAAATTAAATTGAAATCACTTTAAAAAGACTTTAATTTAAATATCATTTAAATTAATAAAATGAACTCACTTAAGAAACATTAATTTAAATATCATTTAAATTAATAAAATACTTCATCGACGACGCCCATTCTACATCGTAAAACGAGCTCCAAATAATGACAATGACAACTAAAGAATACATGTGTCCTATCATCATCGGGTGTTTGTCGGGTTCTCTATAAATTCCAATATCGACGGATACGGGTATCTACAATATGAGATGATTATGCTATCGTATCAAAGAATTAACGAGAAATAAGCGAAACAAATAAAGAATTTGACGAATTACAGAGGACGAATGAAGAAGAAAGGAATCAGGAACTGCGGCAGCCTCACGAAGAGGCGCAGCAGAAACTGCGCTCCTTCGAAGAGGCGCAGCAGTTGCTGCGTCCTTTCTCGACGGTTTGTCTTCTGGAAATCCGTAAAAAGAGGTTTTAAAGCACGGTTTTAGAAATCGGTTTTAAGAGATGTTTTCGACATAAACCTTACAATTGATGATGATACAAAAAAAGGTAAATAACAATAGATAAAAGAGAGATTTACACCCTCAGACTTACATGTTTGATGAAACGAGAAGGACTAAGATATCGATTAGTGATGCTCGACGCGAATGTAAAGAAAGTGCCCTCGTAAGAGGAAAACGAATAGATTAATTAAGTTGATTGATGTGGAGTTGGTCAAATTGGTCGGTCATGCAAACGAGGCTGGTACTCAGAAGGATCCGAGCTTACGTGGTCGAATGTTCAAGCACGTAGACGCCAAAAAGTAAGAACAAAAGTCTAGAATGCAAAAGGAGAAGAGAAGGACGGACACTCGCGTGAGAAATATGAGGAGCGAACGCTCCTATTTATACTAATCACACGACGGAATTATGGTAAGAGTAGGATACGGAAAGAAAGATCCGGAAATAACCGACTTAGGTTAAACACGGAAACTTGGACAAAAAGAAAGCCTTGAGGAAAAGGCACAGCAGGTGCTGCGTCCCTTGGAAGAGGCGCAACACTTGCTGCGTCCTTTCCTCAGCGGGTTCCTCCTGCGCAAGAAAGCGCGTTTGACAGCCTGTCGTATTTTAGGCATAACTTTCTCTACAAGACTCGAAATAAGGTGATTTCGGTGGCGTTGGAAAGCTAAGAGAAAGAGATCTAGAACTTTCTGTGAAATAGGCCTGACACAAAAAAGTCGTTATCACCTCGTAAAACGGGCCTAAAGTTTGGGTTGTCATTTTAGCTAAATGAAATGCACATTTTGTAATGTAAACTTTTAAGTTTAGCCTAAAGAAGTGACATGTGACTCAAAATGAGATATAATCTCAACATTTTATGACATCCTAACCTTAGGTAGACAAGCACATTGCTTTGACTCGGGATTTGACGGTTTTTAGAAAATGAAGACGGTTTTAGGCCCGGACTCCAAATGTACTCTAATTACTGCCAAAACGACCGTATCGGCACGTAGATGACAACTAAGAGGTAGACATTAGTATTTGAGCAATCACTTGACGATAAACTTACAAACTGTCACAAATCATTCCGCATAGCAAACATGCGGCCCAATCATCACCGGGTGGTTTGCGAGAGGTGCAGAAATGAGGTATCTACACACATGTAGTACTCAATTTCATCATCCAACCTATATAAAACAACCAAAATAAATTTTTGATTTTGTAACCCTAGAAAATTTCGGCTTCAATTTGGCAATTTCAATACTATTTTTGAAGCAACTAATCACCAATAATCATGGAAGGGAAGCATATGATTCACATTACAACAATTACAAGCAATTAAAAGCATTGATTCGTCCATATGAATCGAAAATTTCAGATTACACCATCGTTCCAACAAATTCAAAGTAATAGAAACATGTAAATAAGGAAGGAAATCATACCTTGATTAGATAGGGAAAGTAAAAGAACGAAATTAACAAGCAAATACCCAACTTAATCATCACCCACACTAGAAGAGAGGAGAGTTTTGTGAGAGATTTAGGTTTAGGGTTCGAAATAAGAGGATAGAATGAGGAGAGAAAGAAGAAATAAGGGTTTTAAGAAACCCGAAAGAAGCTCGGTACTGCAGCCTACTCGATCGAGTGCCTAGGGTACTCGATCGAGTGCCCTCTACTCGATCGAGTAGGTGCTATTTCGTCGAGTGTCTGCAGAAAATTCCCACACCCCGACGTCATAGCTTCCTAACTAGATCGAGTGAGGTCTACTCGGTCTAGTAAGCACTCGCACTCGGTCAAGTAAGGTTAAGTACTCGGTCAGAAGTACGAAATAATTTGAAGATTCCTGCAAAAACAACACTGCGCGTCGATTCCAAACCATGTTCGGAATTCGTCACTAGTCATCATACTCATTCATGTATTACCATTACTACTCAAGCATATCATACGTCTCATCAAATAAGATTCATGTCATATTACGCTACAACAATTTACCCAACTCGGTTTACCTGCTTCTAAGTCATTCACTTACATAATTACGTCACCATATCATACTTAGACTCAGCTTACCGCATGGCTAGCAAACTCGTGCTCACATCAATATAAAGCATCTAATTAACGACAAATATCTTTATGTCATCCAAGTATATTCCACACAAACAAATTAAAGCTTACCAAGTTCCAATTTCAACATAAACAAAATTATTCTACACCAATTAATCATTAAACAGCGGAAAGTTTCAATCACCAAGCATTGTATATACGCATCACTAATTACCAATTCTCGTACTATATCTCAACACTTCCTTAACTATCATCATTATAGCTACGACAGAAATTATAAACTCATATAGGTTCGCTATTATCAACAACTTAAAGTAAACACCAACACGTCCACCTTTCATATTACAGCATACACTTCCGCACTTTCACGCATTTCTATTAAATAAAACCTACATCACATAAGCTCACTGATTCTATCCAACTTTACCATATACGATTCAAGTGCGACTACCATGCTCATACCAACTTCAATAAAACTCATCCACAGGTAGTTCTAACGAAATTAACATACACATTAGTCATACACACAGACTCCACATTCCCATACCCAGTGACTGGCTTAAGTACAATGAGGCCAAGATTTTGAAATGAGGGCGCCTACTCACCCAAAATCTAGCATCAGATGGGGCTCCCATTATACATACACCAGGTTCATTTTATTAGACTCACTAAGTTCATTAGGTTCATTTGTTACAGGTTCCAAAATCGTCGCTCTGATACCACTTTGTAACACCCCCATATTCAGAGGAGCCTTAACCAGGCCTTCCTTAGCATATAAGGGCGCTACCATCTCGGTTGCCCGAGGTAAGTAATCATCAAAAGTCGATAAAAAAACATTTATAGTTATATTACAAGCGTTACAACCAACTTAACCAAAAGAAAGGTACAACTCATTGGCTACACTCTAACACTATCAAATCTCGTGAAGACTCATCCCTGCCCGGACTCCAGCTATCAACAACATCAACATCTGCTAAGACAGACTGCTCACCATAAGGGATCACGGCAGATACATAAGACAACAAGACAACCACACAAGGTCAGTACTGAGATAAGACATGACAATATCAACAACATCTATCAACACAACACAACACAATCAGGAACACACACAAGCACACCCACTCCAATAAATCTCCGTCACCGATTGTCCACTGGACCAGCCCTGCCAGTGGGGGACCGCAGCCGTACCCACCAAATCCCCGTTCATCATACCGAGCGATAACCCTGTCCCATTAATGTGCACATCCCCTCCCGTGGCGGGTTCCATGGAGGGCGAAACTAGGGCGTGAAGCCACTCCCGCAAGTGACTCCACTCAGCCGAGAACACATCTCGAGAACCAGAGACAAACAATCACAGACAGCTGCAATACAACACAACCAACAAACTGTATATACCGACCGACCACTGTATATATGCTGCCACACAAACACAACCACAATACAACCACAATACAACCACAACGACATAACAACCGACACACTAGACCATCTACAGAAACTGAGTAGGCGAACCTACCTTTAAGCAACTGCAACCACTCCATGCCAACATACGAAACATCCAGCAATCAAGCAACACCTATATACACAACACAATCATTTATCACTACCAAGCAAACCCTAACTGCAAAGACAAGGATACAGATGATGATGACGACATACCTCCAAGGAGAAACCTGGCAAAAGACCGCTACCCGACTCAAGCTATGCTCTTCTAAGGCACAAGAACCTTCAAAGGCTTCCATGGAGGTTTTATGGTGAAGGGAAAGGAAAGAGGCGACTTAAGGATTGAAGAAATGAGACGGAAATGATTTGCGGATATAACAAAACGCGATTATAAACCCTCGCTGAAAACCCGTTACTCGATCGAGTGTCCCACATACTCGATCGAGTGTCCCCCTACTCGATCGAGTATCCAAGCTACTCGATCGAGTAGCCTCTACTCTATCGAGTACCACGCACAACTCACAACCCAAGGTAACTTGGCACGCACTTCTAAGGACTATTATCATTCCCAAGGTCAGTCAACGCTGGTCAAAGGGGCTCTAAAAGGGCGGGTATTACAGCAAGAAGAAAAACGATCGAATTCGGTCGATGTCCTGCCGTTTTGTAACAGGCTTATCACTTTTAAGTTTTTCTCAGCCTTCTTGTAATCAGCCTCAATATAGTCTTCTTCCTTTTTCTCATAGGTAGTGCCTTCCGAAGATGCGACCACAATTTTGTGTGGTCCATTCTTAATAATCGTCCAGCACTCCCTTTCATGTCCTTTTACATAGTGTGTCATCATATTTTTCCAAAGTCCATAATTCTTCCCATCAAAGATAGGACACTTAAGATACTTGGAATCCATTTCACACGTGTAAGGCAGCGGAATAAAAATAAAAAGATAAAAAGATAGACGGATCTACCCTCTTTGCGGTTAGGCAATCAAGAGCACGAGGCTCTGATACTAATTGAAGAGTCTATCACAGTCGAAATACTCGAGGGGGAAGGGGGGGAGGGGGGGGGGGGTGAATTGTGTATTTAAAAACTTATGCCCACTTTTTATTTTATATCAAAACAATTAATTACTTAAAGTTTATTGATTAAACTTTAACTAATTAACTAAGTGATTATGAACGTAATGAAATGAACGAAAACGAAAACTGCAAGGACACACGATATTTGAAGTGGTTCAGCTTCACATGTCGAAGCTTACGTCCACTATTCTCGATTAATAATTTTAGTACCTTTCCCCGGATTACAAAATTATCAACCCAACTCGTATAGCTAACTCTAGCTATAACTCAATTTGAATTTCACTAGATATTCGATGTGACTATCTTAAGTTACTAAGAAAGCACTTGATTGTTCTTCTAAGTGTTCACACAATTGAACGAGTAAGAAACAATATGAAGTACTATTATTTTATAACGTAACCT
This sequence comes from Silene latifolia, assembly GCF_048544455.1. Taxonomy (NCBI): domain Eukaryota; kingdom Viridiplantae; phylum Streptophyta; class Magnoliopsida; order Caryophyllales; family Caryophyllaceae; genus Silene; species Silene latifolia. Next base: position 78,357,190 of record NC_133526.1, on the reverse strand, counting down.
TAAGAATAATAAGCAAATAAAAGAGCACGACTTTTCGTAAAAGATTTTCAAATGCAAAACAATAAAATAACTGATTAGAAATAAACTCAAAATTGTTTGCAAGGAATTTTATATTTCGAAAAGCTTGTTTTCAATGAAAGGCTATCATGTGTTTTTATAGTAGAGTGGACGATTAGGGTTTAGGCAAAACCCTAATGGATGCCGTGAGATGAAAGATTATTTCACAAGAAATAAATCTTATCTCTTACTTAATTTAATCCATGAGATAATTTAATTAAGCAAATAAGATAAAAATAAATCTTATCTTACCTAAAATTAATCTCTATGATTTTTTGTTAAGTAAACAAATCAAATCAAATATATATTTAAGATATAAGAATATCTTATCAAAATATTATTAGATTTAATTTGATAGATTACTTGTACTAGAGGACTCACGAACCAAAGCGGCTCAAGCTCTGCGGCCGAACCCTTGGTCGTGTCCAGCTAGGTCGAAAATCCATTCCTTGGATTAGGGTTAGGTCAAATAATCAAGCAAACTCTAGGTAGCATGACGACCCATAAGCCGTTTTACTAACCAATAGAGAAATGCGAATTATTCATTATAAAAATCCATATTTCATCTCTATTATATACACACATGATTTTGAAATGCATTTGAAGAATTTTATATTTTGAAACTGATTTTAAAATTATTAAAATCATGCCATAAAATTGCTACTCAAAGTTATAGTAGAAGCGGCTATAACTTTAAGTTTGGTAAGTAAAGTTATAGGTGAAATAGCTATAACTTTACTTTCCCAATATTTCTTCTTAAGATACCGTTATTAGATGAAGACCTAAACTAGCTAATCTTCCTGGAAATTTTCAGAATAGGATCTTCTCTTTATCTTGATCATAATCTCTTCATCTTGAGTTTGTTAAAGACTTGATCGAGCCTTTTGCTTGAGTGATCATCATCCTTGAAACTTATTACAGTTACTATGACGCTTTAAGAATCTTCAATGTTATAGCTCAAGCTGCTATAACATTACTCGAAGGATGCTTCGCAAATCTTCAATGTTATAGCCAAGGACGCTATAACATTATTTGCTAAACTTGTAAACCTAAGTCAATCTAACAAAGACTAAACAAACGATTACGAGCAAGAGTATATATAAAACGAAGCACACACTTGTCATTATCAAAACTTAATCATATATCTATATGGTCCAACATTAACCACTATACTACTTTCTTAATTGTTATATGTAATAATTCTAATTGATAAAAGGTCTCAGGTTATAGCCTACATAGTGGACTTCTAATTCCGCAATTTGGCCTCTATCAGACTTGGGCCCTTGTCAATTACCTACCAAACAAGCCTCAGGGCCGGCCCTGACTGGAGTGATCCAATTTTCCGGCCCGGACTAGAAAACGCCACCTCTACATGTAATACAATTAAAAGGAAGTCGATTATTACTTTCGGCCTTTTACACAGTAAGTGGATTATATATCCGATATACTACCACTAATTTTATAATTTATGCATTATAATAAAGTTTTTGAGTTTTGTTTTAAAAATTGTGAGTTTTACTGTAAAGCTTCTGAGTTCATTCAGTAAAACATTAAGTTCAAAAAATAACAATAAAACTCAAAAACATTACATACAAACTTAGTTAAATTTGAGTTTTGACGGGAAAAAAAAATCTAATTTATAAATTTTAATAAGCTCAGAAAAAATACTCCTATGCTCAAAACAAAATAAAGTTTGAAATAATAAGCTTCGTAAAAATACACATATGCTCAAAAATAAGTAAAATCTGAAGAAATTTCTCTTTATAAGCCTGTTATAATTATTTCATATATGAATAAAATGGTGTAACATTTACTATTTCATTTGCTAAATACTCTCTCCTATTTCGGATAACTGTCTCATTGTTGAAATGACACAAGAATTAAGAAAGTGAGTGAATAGACGGAAATGGACAATGAAAAGTACTAATAGGATGAGTTAAGGGTTGACTGAGTTGTAAATAATGAAAAATAATAAGGGTAGTATAATCATTATGTAAGAAAACCCATTACTAAAAATGGACAATGAGACAGTTAAGTGAATAGACAAAAATGAATAACGGGACCGTTATCCGGAATAGGTGGGAGTATGAGATTATCAACCAATGCTCACATTTCGGTCGTGGTGGAGCTCAAAATCATGATCATCTAATCTTTTTGGGAATTCTAAATGAAAAGAAAAATACAAAGACAAGAATGGAAAAGAAATAATCCTAGTCACATGATAAGAGCCATCACATTTTATATAAATAGGCCATGCCCTCCCTTCTAACACACAACTCATTGCTCACTACCATTTGGATCTTTTCTACTTGTATTCTTCCAACTTCTCTTTAAGTCATCTCTTTGTAAGTTCTTCATTACATACATTCCCATTTTATCATTGTTAATTAGCTACCACATTTAAGTATTAGTAATGCTAGTTATTGTGCATTTGTGCACGAAATTTGAATAGGACCATCTTACAATAAAAAGTCTGCCGAGGATGAGTTTTCAATATAAGTGAGTTTTCAACCATTTTGAAAACTCACTCGAAGACCTTACAAACGAACTCATTTAATCGCAGAGTCTTTTTACCGGCGTAGATCTACTAATACACAGACCTCAACTATGGTTATATGCATGCATGTGATGCCATTTAATTCTTTTCTTCATTACATTTTTTATTAAAGTTCTTTCATGTGGGTAGATAGATGTAAGTGTCTAACCTTTTGATAATATAAGTTCCCATTTCTTTGAAGTTGAATGTTCTTTAAGCATATGAGTATTATTCTTGATCCTTTACTTGATAATGTGGGTACATACATACCACTACTGAAAAGTCAACTTTGCAACCCGGCCTCCACAAATTTTTCTAAACTACTCATTTTGTTCTCATTTGATCATATTGTCTAATATACTCTCTTGGTTTCAATTATCTGTAAACAAACAAATGAGTCCTAGCATTATTAAAGCTTAACATTGTTGGTTTGTGAAGTGTTAATTTAGTTGTTTATATTTGTTAGATGAAGGGAACAAGAATAATGAAGCAAAAAATGGGTACAAATAATAATCCGATTTTATGGGTGACAATAATAATGTTGTCAACATGTTTATGTGCACCAATCACAAATGCAAAGTATATCAAGTACAAAGATCCTAGACAAGCATTGAATACTCGAATTAGTGATCTAATGGGTCGTATGACACTTGAAGAAAAGATCGGTCAAATGACTCAAATCGAAAGGAGTGTCGCTTCAACCAAAGTCATGAACAAGTACTTCATAGGTAATAATAATAATACATACTCACAAAATGACATTGTGTTCAATTTGTAATACAGTATTGTTTTGAGATAAAGCTAATGCTAATAATGTGGATGACTGAGTGGTGTGTGTGTGTATGTTTAATTAGGCAGTGTGTTAAGTGGAGGAGGCAGTGTTCCTGCAAAAAAGGCATCCCCTGAGACATGGATCAAGATGGTGAACCAGTTCCAAAGCGGGTCACTATCGACACGACTTGGGATTCCTATGATTTATGGGATTGATGCTGTTCATGGTCACAACAACGTCTACAAAGCCACTATTTTCCCTCACAATGTGGGATTAGGAGCCACTAGGTAATTCATTCATTCATTCTTTGAATGAAAACCTCACATTTTTAAGATTGAAATAACAATTTGTATGTTGGTGTAGAGACCCACAACTAGTGAAGAGAATTGGAGCAGCAACGGCGTTAGAAGTGAGAGCCACCGGAATTCCTTATGTATTTGCTCCTTGCATCGCGGTATGTCCCCAAATTCTTTTCTGAATTGACGACGTCATCATCAGGTCATGACACTCAGTCCTGTGTGTTTATAAAACAGGTTTGTCGGGATCCGAGATGGGGAAGGTGTTATGAAAGTTACAGTGAAGACCCCAAAATAGTGCAGGAAATGACTCAAATAATCCCAGGGTTACAGGGTGACCTCCCACATAACGCAAAGGGTGTTCCTTTTGTTGGTGGACAGTAAGTGCTCGGGTTATTCATGGACCATTACCATTTAGTAATAAAAGTAAAACTCGCTAATCCGCCTATTAGGATTTAGGAAGCTAGAAAATTCACAATAGATGTTGGAAATCTCTCGGTTACAACAAGTCAACAATAGACCTGATCCATATCTAAAGCAAACCAACGTTGAATAATAATAATAATAATAATCACAAAACATGGATTGATTGCACCGACACCCTCTCTATCTATAATCATGTTGGGAAATCTTGCCTGTAGTAGTGTAGTGTGGAGTGTGGATTACTTATTACTTATTAGATCTGGTCTCACAATTCGCTGCATCCATCCACAGGTACATGGACCACCACCACTATGCCACTACCCACTAACTTAGCATGCTCATTGCCAAATATTATCTTTCCACACCCTATTACTTATTAGATCTGGTCTCACAATTCCGCATGTTAAGCATTACCTTAAGATCTGAGCATTAAATCTTCTAATCTTATTATTATTATTATTATTATTATTATAAGTATACATATCTGTGTACAGTAATTTATTTAGCAATAAATATACTCACTCCTACTCCGTATTTTATATCTTCAAGTTGATAGATAATTAAGAAACAAATAATTAAACCGTGGATTTCAGCAGCTTAAGTGGGTTGGGTGGTTACTGTCAGTGTTGACTTTTGACTTTCCTGGTTTCAGGAGCAAGGTTGCAGCTTGTGCTAAACATTATGTGGGTGATGGTGGTACAACCAAAGGAATCAATGAAAACAACACAGTCATAGACTATCATGGCTTGCTCAGCATTCACATGCCTGGTTACTATAATGCCATTATCAACGGTGTCTCCACTATCATGGTCTCCTACTCCAGCTGGAACGGCCTTAAAATGCATGCTAATTACAATCTTATCACGGGTTTTCTCAAAAACAAATTGAAATTCAGGGTAACATTCTAATCATATTCACCACTAAATTTCTAGTCTTGGAGTTGAACGCATTTTAAAACAAATTGTGTAATTCTACTTTGGCAGGGATTTGTCATCTCAGACTGGCAAGGCATTGACAGGATTACTTCCCCTGCTCATGCTAACTATTCCTACTCCGTTCATGCCGGTATACATGCTGGTATCGACATGGTTAGTAATGTATCTTACATTTATGCCAATTTGCTTCCTTTTTCAATAACAGTTTCAAAGCCCAAGAATATAGTAAATATATGACTAATATTATGCTACATTGCAGATCATGGTTCCTTACAACTATACAGAATTCATTGATGAACTCACCTTGCAAGTGAAGAAAAATCTCATTCCAATGACCAGAATTGATGATGCAGTCAGAAGGATTTTACGCGTCAAATTTCAGATGGGTTTGTTTGAGCATCCATTAGCCGATACAAGTCTGATCCACCAACTCGGAAGTCAGGTAAGTCAATCAAGTTTAAACACAAGACACATCCTGTAATAAAAATTTCAGAGTTATAAACTAGTCAGTGTTTGCCATAAATGAAACAGGAGCACAGAGAACTAGCAAGGGAAGCAGTGAGGAAATCACTGGTGCTACTGAAAAATGGCAAGAGTCCATATAAGCCAATGCTGCCCCTTTCTAAGAAAGCACCCAAGATACTTGTGGCCGGAAGTCATGCCGACAATCTTGGCTACCAGTGTGGTGGGTGGACGATCGAGTGGCAAGGACTCAGTGGCAACGACCTCACTCAAGGTAATCATCATACGCTGGTACCACTTTTCGATGGACTGTAGTTCATTTGTGCCTTTGTGGTCCTCTAATCTTTTCTTCAAAATCGTTTTCAGAAAAATACTCCTAGATTATCAATCACTAGAGCTTGTTATTTAGGTTTGAATATTTCTAGTTCCACTTTACTATTGAACATGGTTGGGTCGAGCTATATAGTTGGTCGGTTTAAATTCTATATAGTTAGTTGCCAGGTCGAGTTGTTCTTCCATTTTGTATCTTACTAGCATGAGAAATCACTAACAAATTTGGTCATCTTCCAGGAACAACAATCCTCACAGCAATCAAGAAAACAGTTGACCCAAAAACAAATGTAGTCTACAAAGCGAATCCAAACCAAAAATACATCAAATCCAACAAGTTCTCCTACGCCATAGTTGTAGTAGGTGAACCCTCATACGCGGAAACACAAGGCGACAGCTTAAACTTAACAATTGCCAGCCCGGGATACAACACCATAAAAAACGTATGTGGGTCCGTCAAGTGTGTAGTGGTTGTGGTCTCAGGTCGGCCTGTGGTAATCGAGCCCTATGTGAGCAAGATGGATGCCCTTGTAGCGGCCTGGCTACCGGGAACAGAGGGACAGGGTGTGGCTGATGTTCTGTTTGGTGATTATGGGTTCACTGGGAAACTATCCAGGACTTGGTTCAAATCTGTTGATCAGTTGCCTATGAATGTGGGTGACCGGCATTACGACCCGTTGTTCCCATTCGGGTTTGGACTTACTACCAAGCCTACGAAGGGTTACTAGGATTTATATTAGATTGTTATACCTCGTTGTTGAAAGAATAAATTAATCCCCGAAATGGGTGTTTTTTCATTAAAGATATGAACTTTGCAGATGTTCATATAGAGGACTTCCATTCATGTTGACTGATAACTAAAGAGTGAATTTACATTGGCAAAATCTTACTATATGATATGAGCTTTTTTTCATTCGACTTATTGTGGATAACAAGAGGGTTGTGTTTGGATTCGTTTCGCAATTATACTAGTGTAAAATTGCCTTACCCAAGATTAACTTTTATCTCGAGACTTGTGCAAATCAAGAGTTTAAGTCTTTAAGACTGAAAATAAAAGCCAAACCTAGATCTTTTTATTTATGGTAAATCCAAAAGGGTATGAGTTTGGTATTTGGTCAAGGTTATGGTAGAGTAGGGCTGGAACTTTTGGTCCTGCAGTCCATACGTTGAATCGGGTTAGCTTCTGGCGTACACCCGGTCTCCCCACTAACTTAGTGCATGGTCTAACAATTCTCGAGACAGTCGATCTTACGAGTATTGTTGAATAGGTAGAGAATCATGCGAGGTTGTCAAGCAAACATTTCATCAAACATAACATGTGCACTAGACTATAACTTACAACAGTTTAATCAACCAAATAAACTCATGAAGTATGGATCTACCCTTTAATCATTCCCCTATTCCCCATTAACCCTTGCTAGAGGACTACTCACTCATCATCATAGTAATGATGCAAGTAATGTTGTCAAGCATCACAGCAATGAAAAACATGATGATCAAAGTAAAGTAATTAACAAAGATTAACAAGAAATTAAGTAAAGATTAATTAAGTATACCAAACTTAAGGAGATGAATAATAATGATGAAGAATAAAATAGATGAAACACTTTGATTAATGAAGAATTGTCACCCTTTTCAAATTCTACCCAAGAATTCTTTAATTGTAAGACTAGATCTAATAGTAATTGTGGAAATATGGAGAATAATTACGCTAATTAAATGTAATTAAAATGCTAATTAAAGTAGATGTTTCCTAATTATCCCTCTAATGGTGAGCATCAAACTATCAACCGTAATGAGAATGAGGGGTATTTATACTAATATATGATTAAGGGCTAATTGGGTCATTACACTTGGCCTAACCGAGGGCGGAAAATAGACTGCCCCAGTCGACTTCACTATGAGCTCGCCCGAGCTGGAAGTTGTAAGGGTGAGGTCTGCCTGGGAACCCGTGGGGGATTTCTCCAATTGTAATACTCGGATAATGTGGGACTCGTAAAAAAACCTCGAGATGCGTGAGAGGACCATCGGACTTGATGAGTGATGAGTCATATTTATATACATTTATATGCCTCCCCTAGTTACTTTTGATACGATTTTCGTGCTAATTTACATTGTTTATATGCCATTTATATTAGAATGTTGTTACTTCCGCTATTTGGTGTTTAATGCAGGAATGATGCATTTGTGGAGCAAAGGAATGAAATGAAGCACCGCGGAGATGGCGTGAATGAACACACGAAGCATGTCACGGAAATCTAGAAGAATAAAGGAAGACAATTGAAGAAGATTAGAAGAAGAAAAGAGCTGAAGCACGGAATACTCGATCGAGTAAGCATATACTCGATCAGTGGTGGTGTACTCGATAGAGTATGCATAGACTCGATCGAGTATACAATAGTTTGACGGCGTTTTGCGCAAGTTTCCTAAATCAGTTTATGTTTAGTATAAATACCAAATTCGAACGCTATTGTATTTTTACGTCTTATTTTACCTAGTTACGATACTTTTACACATAAACCTCTTAGAAATCTTTAGTTTAGGATAATTGCTATTACTTTCGGATCTAGACTTTGTTCATCCTTAATTTACTACGGTATTCATTCAATTCCCTTTTAATATTCGTTATTCATCTCTTATACCTTTAACTATGTCTTCTATTATTATTATTATTATTATTATTATTATTATTGTTATTATTATTGTTATTATTGTTATTATTATTGTTATTATTATTGTTATTATTATTGTTATTATTGTTGTTATTATTATTGTTATTATTATTGTTATTATTATTATTATTATTATTATTATTATTGTTGTAAATTTTCTTAGTATGCGTAGCTAAATTTCTTATCTAGGGTGAATGGGGATCTAGGTTATTAGACGGGGATTATATTCGTTATTCATCTCTTATACCTTTGTCTCGAAAGCTATCATACTTCTTAGCAATGGAGTATTTTTGACGTATAGACCACTACTGATAATACTGTTATCTACCAAAGCAGTCTTGACTTTGCATATTACGCCAACAACAACTTGAGGCGTGGGGGGTAGGGGTTAAGCATAATCTTGCCAGGGAGCTTGTCTTAGCCGTAGATGGTCAGCCTTTGAAGAAATCCACCACACTAATTTTCCCACTGCTGCCTGATTCCAAATGTAATCATTATTAAGACTCAAACCTCCTTCCTTATAAGGTCTACAAGCTTTAGCCCAAGAGACTGGTGGAGCTCTCATGTAATCCACCCCCCCATCCCATAAGAAGTTTCTGTAGATGCTCTCAATTCTTGCAATAACTTCAGTAGGCAAAATAAACATAGAAGCCCAAGAATTGTGAAAAGTCTTTAGAACTGACCTGATTAAGACAAGTCTACCAGCATATGATAATTTTCTAGTCCCAATCCCTCTCATCTTTGCTATCACTTTGTCAATTAAGGGTCTATAATCTTGGACATTCAATCTAGTAGTTTTTATAGGAACTCCCAAGTATCTAAAAAGCAGACTGCCTTCTAACATGCCAGATACTGTGACACCCCCATACACCAAGTGTCTTACCAGGACCACCTAATGTACGAAAATGCTACCATCTCGGTTACCCAAGGCAATGTATATCAAAAGGACCATAAAAGAACATACTTTATTAAGTAAGTTTAAAGCGATACATATCCATACTAAAACTGTCAAATGAAAATACAACTGTTCCAAAAAGATAAACCAACTAAGGTAAATAAATGTTTAAGACACAGCGGAAGACTTCTAGACATCTCGTGGTGACTCAACCCAGCTATCCCATGCGCGTCCATATCATACCTGCTCAATAACTGCTCACCATCCCCGAATGGATCACCACAGTTTTTAAAACAATTAAATGGAGTCAGTTACTGATTACACAAAAACAATACAACAAATACAACACACAAATCACCCAATCTCCATCATAACTCCACACACCTCCAGAATACTCATCACAACAAGTATTCCACACCGCTAGTGGGGGACCGCAACTGTTCGCACCTAAGCCCCGCTCATCTCGTCCGAGCGATAACCCATGTTCCTTAATGTGCACATCCCCTCTGTGGCTGGTTCCACAGAGGGCGAATCAAGGGCGTGACGCCACTCCCGCAAGTGACTCCACTCAGCCGAGGATGCACCTCGAGAACCACAGACAGTTATACAATCAATTATGCAACAAAAACTCCAACACCAAACCAACATGTTATAGATCACAACAACATTAAACAACCATCAACCACAACCATGTAACCAATAACTGAGCAGGAAATCCTACCTGGAATAACCAATCAAAAAACCGTCACAAGCATCTAATAAAAAATGCCCCTCTACGAAATCTCCTCCTATAATCACATATTCATACAATTACCATCTAATCAACATTATACTCCCAAATAGGGCTGTTCAAAAAGTGACCCGACCCGGTGAACCGGACCGAACCGGACCGACCGGTCTAGACCGGACCGGGCCTATTCTCTTCCGGGTCGGTCTTCGGTCCTTCAATATAGGCAATTCCGGTCCCCGGTCCAGGCCGGTCTAAAACCGGAAAAACCCGGAGTTAGACCGGAGACCGGTTATAGCTTAAATTGGTCGTTGATATTGGGACTGACACACACAAGAAAGTGTGAAAAGTCTGAATGACGCATGCTTGACAGTTGGCTTAGGTGAAATATGAAGAGACATCTCAGTACACAAACCATCATTTACACAATTAGACAAATAGACATTTACATTTCTTAAATTATTAAATATTCTTGTTCCTTTTTTACTACAGTACTCCATGTTATTCTCCTTTTTTCTATTCTAAAAATATTTTTACTCCTCATTCCTCCCTAAATTAATGCATTAGATGGACATTGAAACGGCATACGATCTTCACAGCAAGACAATAGGTATTACTTTCTATATTTTGATCAATATTAAATCTTTTATTTTTGGAAGTAAATTTCATTTTAAGCCACTGACATTATTGGTTTTAAGATATTTTATTTTCTTTCTTTTTTTAGATTTCGAGTTCACCCATATTAAAGGAAAATCTTTTCTTTTCGATATTTATTTTCAATTTTAAATAAGTTTTTATAGTTTAATCATATTATTTGCTTATTATTATTTTAGATTTATTTTGTTTGTAAATTTACTTTGATATGTATTCCCTGTTTATTTCTTTCTTTTACAGATATCAATATACAAGACCACTACTACAGATGAAGATCTTGTTATTTTTCTAAAGAATTGAAAATTGAAGAACGAGATAGAATTATTCAAATAAATTTGACGTTTATAACTTAACTTGTATCCGGTTTTGTATTCTGACTCCAAACGTCTACTGAGCTAGAAGTGAATCACTAAACAAACAAGAGCAGGTCAACAGGTCCGGGTCCGGCTTTGGACCGGATATACCGGGTCGGTCCAGGTCCGGTCCTTCTCCGATCGGGTCGGTCTCCGGGTCTCAACTAAACCAATGTCCGGTCTCCGGTTTAATCCGGTTCGGCCCGGTCCGGTCCGGTTTTGGACCGGTGAGCAGCCCTACTCCCAAAACCCTCAATCTACCCAATTAGGGTTTTAAACAAAATCAACGAAATAATATAAAAGCTATACAAGGATCTTACTCTCGACACGACGAACTCAACGACGTAAAGAACGTGACGATCCGACAACCTTAGCCTTTGGGATTTGACAATAACGCGAAAAACAAAGCTACGTAACTCTTTTCTCTCTTTGAAAGGTTTTTAGAAAAGTAAAAGTGATTAAGAAATGACGGAAACCCTTAAATACTAATCACACGTTATTAACAAATCCCGGCTAATAATAACCCGTAAGACCAACTTATTCGATTGAGTAAGTGACTTACTCGATCGAGTGTCACACGTACTCGATCGAGTACCCATCAGGCAGACTACTGTTTTGTATAAAAACATACTTACTCGATAGAGTAAGTCCCACTCGATAGAGTACCCACAGACATAGAAAATCATAGTATTACAGTCTTCCCTCCTTAAAAAGAACTTCTTCCCCGAAGTTCACCCCAAACACAAAAACAAAACATACTAACTCAACCCCGACACAACAACGCAACTAAAAACTCAAAACAAAACTCCCAACTAAATCTCAAACCGACTCAAAGCAACTAGTAACTTTACCAAAACCAACATAAACCATACGAAAACCTTATACGGTCATCTCCTACCCCCTAAAAGAAACATGGTTACGTTCCCGTAATCACACATACCTGATAAAAAAGATACGGATACCTTTCCCTCATGGCCTCTTCCGCCTCCTAAGTAGCTTCGTCAACCTCATGATTAGACCATAGAACCTTAAGCAACACTGTTTCCCCATTCCTAGTTTTCCGAACCTTGCGATCAAGAATCTGTTTTGGTACCTCAAGATAAGACAAGGACTCATCCAACTCTATGTTCTCCACCTCTAGCACATATGAAGGATCTCTCACCTACTTTCGTAACTGAGACACATGAAACACATTATGCACTCTATCCAAAGCCGTTGGTAACGCTAACCGGTAAGCAACCTCACCCACACGATCCAAAATCTCATACGGTCCTATGAACTTCTGGCTCAGCTTCCCTTTCTTACCAAACCTCATAACCTCACGCATAGGAAACACTTTCAACAGAACCTTGTCCCCAACCTGAAACTCTATCTCACGACTATGTAAGTCCGCATAACTCTTTTATCGATCCTGAGCTGCTTTCATCTTTTGCCTAATCTGCTAAACTTATTCTATCATATCCTGAACAATCTGTGGTCCTATAATCACTGCCCCAGCTCTATTATCCCAGCAAATCGGACTCCTACACCTCCTCCCATAAAAAGCCTCAAACGGTGTCATCCCAATACTCGTGTGATAGCTGTTGTTGTAAGAAAACCCAATCAGATCCAACCTATCCTCCCAACTACCACCAAACTCCATCACACAAGCTCGTAATATATCCTCCAAGGTCTTAATATTCCTCTCTGTCTGCCCATCTGTCGCAGGATGAAAAGCAGTACTCATCTTCAAGGTAGTCTCCATCAAATCTTGCAACTCTCGCTTAAACCGTGATATGAATCTCGCATCTCTATCTGACACTATATCCTTAGGCACCCCATGTAAATGAACCACATGTTTCCTATAAGCCAAAGCTAACTGTATCTTGGTCCAAGTATCTTTCATCGGAACAAAGTGAGCTGACTTAGTCAAACGGTCAACTATTACCCATATCAGGGTAAGATTATTGGTAGTCTTGAGACAAGACTTTGGTGAGTCTTAAGACAAGACTCACTCAAGACTACCAATAATCTATCATAGTCTTAATAAAGTCTTGACGAAGTCTTAAGTTGAGTCTTGGACATCCAAGACTCAATTTAAGACTTTACATGAGTCTTGACCCCACTATTAAAAGAAGACATCCAAAGAAAGAAAGGCAAGTGTTATATTATTTTTGTTCTTTTTTTCTTAAACCCCACATTTTCTCAAGTAAAGTGAAAAAGTAGAGTCTGAGGTGGGTCTGACTGATAATGTATAAAGTCTGAGGTAGGTATGAGGTGAGTCTGAACAATAAATAAATAATAAAAGTTGGTGGAAAACTGATGTGGCAGAGTCTTAAGACTTTGGGGAGTCTTACCAATAATCATACCCTCATGTTGTTTTCATGTTGATATCTCAGTAAACCCACTATAAAATCCATAGAGATAGATTCCCATTTTCACTCGGGTACCTCAAGAAACTGAATCTTACATTGTGGTCGTCGTTACTCTCCCTTAACCCTCTGACATATCAAACATCGAGCTATGAACTCAGCTGTTTCCTTCTCCATCGCAGGCCACCGGAAAGTCTTTTACAAATCTTTATACAACTTGTCACCACCTGGATGTACCGAATACGATGTGCAATGAGCCTCTGTCATGATTATGTTTTTCAGCTCCTCATCATTCGAAACACACCACCTCCCGTCAAACCTCACACTGCCATCTGTATGAATAGAGAAACGATACATTGTCCCTTTCTCCACCCCAGCTCTCCACTTCTCAATCTTAGGATCCAAAGCCTGTTTCCTGCGAATGTCATCATAAAGATCCGGCTCCACTGTCAAGTCCCCTCTAGCATCCCTTTCTGTATCACATGTATCCCCATATTCCCCACCTCATCTCTCAATCTCATTAAAGACATAGCTGTGCATAGCGAATGCACACTTTTCTTGCTCAGCGCATCAGCAAACACGTTTGCTTTCCCTTCATGGTATATAATATCAATGTCATAATCCCTTATCAGCTCCATCCACCTCCTCTGTCTAATGTTCAGCTCCTTTTGAGTGAAGATGTACTTGAGACTCTTGTGATCTGAAAACACCTTAAAGGTCGCCCCATAAAAATAGCGCCTCCAAATCTTGAGAGCAAACACAACTGCACCCAACTCCAGATCATGTGTTGGATAGTTCTCCTCATAAGGCTTCAATTGCCTAGAAGCATAGGCAATTACTTTCCCATTCTGCATCAACACACATCCCAATCCATTCTTTAAAGCATCTGTATATACCTCAACGTTCTCACACCCTTCAGGTAATGCTAAGACTGGTGCTGTGGTCAAGCGCTCCTTTAATGTCTGGAACACCGTCTCACAACTTTCATCCCAACGAAATCCGTTCTCTTTCCTCATCAACGCTGTCATAGGTCTGGCTATCTTAGAAAAGTCTTTCACAAACCAACGATAGTACCCTGCCAAACCCAAGAAACTCTTGATCTCAGCCATATTCTTTGATGCCTCCCACTTAGACACTGCCTCTATCTTTGTCGGATCCACATCTACACCATCCTTGGAAATCACATGCCCCAGAAAGGCAACTTCCTTGAGCCAGAACTCACACTTAGACAACTTTGCATACAACTGATTGTCTTACAAAGTTTGCAACACTAACCTCAAGTGCTCCTCATGCTCCTTCTTTGTCTTGGAATAGACTAAGATATCATCTATGAACACCGCCACAAACTGATCCAAAAACTGACTGAAGACCCGGTTCATCAAATCCATAAACACTGCTGGTGCATTAAACAACCCAAATGGCATCACCACATACTCATAATGACCATACCTCGATCGAAAAGCTGTCTTTGGTATGTCCTCATCCTGAATCCTCACCTGATGGTAACCTAATCTCAAATAAATCTTTGAAAAGGCTCTTGCCCCACTCAAGTGGTCAAACATATCACCTATCCTTGGTAAAGGGTATATGTTCTTTACTGTAACCCTATTCAACTCCCTGTGTCGATGCACAACCGTAAACTCTCATCTTTCTTCTTCACAACAGAACTGGTGCTCCCCATAGCGATACACTAGGTCTAATGTATCCCTTATCTATCAAATCATCCCGCTGTTTCTTCAGCTCCTCTAACTCCTTAGGACCAATACGATACGGGGCCTTAGAGATTGGTTATGTCCCTGGTTTCAGCTCCACACTGAAATCTATATCCCTCTTTGGTGGCACACCTGGTATCTCCTCTGGAAAAACATCTGGAAACTCTCCCACCACTATTATCTGATCAGCTGACAAACTCTCCTTACTATGGTCTCTCACATGGCATAGAATCAAAGGACACCTCTTCCTGAGATAAGACTTCAATGTCACCGTTGCAATCACTTTGACTTTGGGTTTGACAACAAACCCACGATAAGAAACACTAACTCCCTTAGGACTCCTCAAAGAGACTCTCTTTTGGCGACAGTCTATCCTAGCCTTGTACTTACCCAACCAATCCATGCCAACTATCATCTTAAAACCATCCATTGGAAACTCTAACAAATCCATTGGAAGGTCAACCCGCCCAACTATCATAGACACACCCTTATACAACCTCCCACAAGATACAAACTCACCCGACGGTATAAAAACTTCATCTTTTACAGACTCAAACTCTCTCAAACCTAAGAGCTTAACATGACTCGATGATACAAAAGAATGCGACGCCCCCGAATCAAACAAAACAAAGTTAAAAACACCATTAACAAGAAAAGTACCCGTGATCACGTGAGCATCATTCTCAGCAGCTTTCTTTTCCATCATGAATAACTTGCCACTGGACTTCTATCCACCTCCCTGGACAGTACTAGCAGAAGTAGATGGCTTAGCAGCCGACCCCTGGTTGTTGTTAGTTGCTGGTCTCTGATATGAATTACCGCCATTATGGTTAGGTCCACCGTGGTTATTACTCTGACCACCATGATTGCCCCATGACCCAGCTGACCTGTTGCTAGCATAACTCAGCGACGGACCCTAAGAGAAACTCCTCTGTGATGGCCTCTGAAAACCCCTTCCCACAACACTGTTGCACTCCTGTCTCTTGTGGCCTATACCACCACGGTTGAAGCAAGATAAACCCCAGCTGCTACTACTACCACCACGACCACGCCCATAGGAAGATCCAGCACTAAAACCCGATCCCGACGAATAAGCCATTGCCTGGTTATGGCCACCCCTCTTGTAACTGGACTGGCCACCTGTAATACTCTGTATTTTAATAATAATTTATAAGAATAATTTATGTAATTTAATAATTGATTTAAGACATTTCTAATAGTAATTATAACAAGACGTTAATTAAATAATAAATTAATGATTCAAGTCGGGAATTGGGTTTGGCTAATATTTGTGGTTTGGGCCGTGTGCTATTATTATATGGGCCGAAACTTATTAAATTGGTATGAGTATAATCGAGATTTGTATCGGGAAATTTATAATAATATAATAAGAAAATAATAATATATAAAGGTAATTATAATAATAATAATAATAATAATAATAAAGTTATGGCAATAATAAATTAGTAAGTATTATAAGAGGAAATTACAGTTATGATAAGATTAAAAATATATAATAATAATAATAATAATAATAATAATAATAATAATAATAATAATAATAATAATAATAATAATAATAATAATAATATAATTGTAATGACAATTCCTATACTAATTAGAATAAGGTAAGTTACATAGTTTCCTAATTGACCTCGTATTCTCTAAATCTTACACTATAAATACCACCTTAAATCTGAGAAATAAATCACAAATTAAAAGAAGGAGCTTTAGGAGACGGAAGAAGAAGGAATTAACATAAATCAATTAATCAACTCGAGGTAATTATCCATCATAAATCGGTTTATATTCTTTTCACGCAAGCATCTTTAGATCGATAGTATGACTTCTATAGACCGCCATAGGACTCAGGAATTGGACCTATAGCGACATTGGACTGCAAAGTTTCTAACCTCACCATTGTTGACCGTCATTGACCGTGATAGGGTGGTGTTTGGGGCGGCTAAAGGTGGCTGGTCAGGAGGGTTATGCGGTTGGTCGTGGGGGATTGGAATGGGTAATTGAACCCCTAAACGACCTCGTCTTGACCTGGGTATAGAGGGGTTGTGACGGGGGAAGGTGGTCGGTCATGTTGGTGGCGGCGGTATGGTGGCAGGCAGCGGTTTGTGTCGGTGGTGGCGAAAACAGGGGATAACCCGTGTTCTGGGCAGGAGGTTTTCGAGAGAGTTTTGGTGGTTGTAGGAGGTCTGGGTTGTGCTGGTTTTGGGTGGCTTTTGTCGAGGGTGGACTGGTGAGTTGGGTGGTGGTTGTAGGCGGCAGCATAGGTGGCGTTTGGTGGTGTTTTGGGATGGGTTTTGTGGGTGTGTCAGAGGGGTGTGGTTGGTGTCGAGTGGATTAGGGCGTGAGTTTATTGGTTGCTGGTGGTGGTTTGATGGGTGGTGAGTGGGTGTTTGGATGGGCCGTGGTGTAGGGAGGAGGTAGGCATGTCGGGTGGTGGCTGTGGTGGTGTGTGGTGTCGGTTTGGAGGGTGTTTATGGGGGGTGGTTGCACATGGTTTACACGGTGTATAGGGTGGTGTTTGTTGTTTGTTTTTGTGACGGATTTTAATTATTTAATTCGGGTGACTCGGGTTTATATTTGAATCGGGTTTTTAGTTATCGTAACCTTTAATAATTCTAATAAATAATTAATTTGAATAATTAAATAAAAGGAGTAAATAACTAAATAAATAATTGATGGAAGAATTATAATATTTTGATTAGGTGACGGTTGTGAAGAATTATAATCGGATCAGATTGCTTTATTTATTGGTTGCTTGAGCTGCGTAATTGGAATTACTTATCAGGTAGGGATTAACCTACTCAACTATTTAATTGTGCAATTGTAATTGTTGCTGAATATGTTGTTCTTGGAAAATTGTGGCTTCGATTATATGGAGTTGAGACTATGATGTTGGAGTTGTAATGAGTATGGTGAGAATTTGGATATTGAGGAGTGGGTGATGGTGATATTATCTTGAAGGGGCCGATATACCGCTAGTCCTTGTGAGTTATTTGTTGAAGGGACCGATATACCGCTAGTCCTTGGTTATTATTTTGAAGGGACCGGTCTGAGCAACCGCTAGTCCTTGTGGCATCAGTTGATCACTGGCCGCCCCTCGAGTCTCTTCTCTAGTAGGCTCACTACTAGGGAGATGTGCACATTCGGAGCTGAGGAAGCGTTAAGACGGAGTTTGGGGGAGTAGTGGTGATTGGAGTATAACATGGATGGTTGAAGGATATGGGTGTTACCATAACATGCGATTATCTTGACTGAGTTGGATTTATTATTATTGTGCGTTGTTTAGTTAGTCTCTACTCAACCTCGCGGTTGACTGTGTATTCGTGAACACCTGCGGTGAACCGTTTTGTGGGGAGCAGATTTGATAGGTACCAAAGATTAGCTGACTTGGGAGCATTGGGATGAGAGCCAAACTTGGAACCTTAGATGAAGTCTAGATCACATATATAGTTATATCACTTATTTAATTTCCGCTGCGATGTGTTTATTTTTATGTTAAGTTTTAGTTGATTAAAAATTGTAAAACATATGTAATCATTAAAGTTTTTAATTTAAAGTACTTTGGTGAGTTTGACTTTGTTATCTACTACCTCGGGAAACCGAGAAGGTAACAGTCCTATTTATTTGGGAATGTCTAGCTAAAGGCTCCCGAATAAATGAGGGTGTTACAAAGTGGTATCAGAGCAAAACGATCCTCAGGCCTAACTAATGAACAATAAATGAATATAGGTTGTGTCTAATAAATGAACCCGGGTAGAAACTGTTAGGAGCCCACTTAAGGCTTGGGATGAGTAGGGCCCCTCACACTAGCCTTCCGGCCCTTTCAGTTTTGAACCGGTAACCTTGAGGGAATACTTGAGAGTGTGGGGTAATCTAAAATGAATATAGTAGATTTCTCTTAGGAATTTTGTTTGTTTTGGTTGCGTATTGTTGTCATTAATGGTTGCGATTACGGGGGTATAACCTTATTTTACGGAGGAGGGGTGTGACATGATTTATTTAAGCATTGTTATAAGCATGATGATATGGGGAAAATATGTTGGCATGTATGTGGAAGAGGTTAATATGATTAAACATGTGAAGTATTAATTGTTGTGATTTTGGTTGGTTTCTCGAAATTTTATCGCTTGATTGTTTTGGCTGCCATTTACTGTCGGTTTAGAATTCTTGTCCGAGATTTTTATGTGCGATACCCTTGTGAGTTAGCTTTCATATTCTATTGGTCTCATGTTCAAATAATATAGGTTTAGGAGGAATAAATATTTTAGTGGACAGTGGTCGAAATATTCCTGTACAGTAATGTTTTCGCGCCATGTTTTTGTAAAAATTATCATTTAAAAAATACGTAATTATTTGTTATAATTCCAACTCTACTGTTTAATAGACTCATGTATGTTTCTAAATTGGTAAGCCACATTGTAGGGAAATAATTTGACAATTTATGGTGATTTTTACAAACTGACTTAAGTTTCTGACAAGTTGTTGTAAAATTCCTGTTTCGTCCAAGTAGTTTTTAAAATGCATTATAAATTGATCCTATGAGTTTTTGACTCGATTCTTTTTCTCATGGTTTACTAATTCTCTGTATTTTTCTAAAAAGTATATTTTTTTAATAAGTAGTTATGTTATTATGTATTAATGATTGTTAGAAGTTATAACATGTTTTCCTAGCCTTGAAGAGTGTAAGTTTTGCTTTTGATCTCTTGTACATTATATATGATGTTGTCAATTATGTGAAATAGAATGATATGTCTAGTGATATGCGGAATGTGTTGCCCTAAGCCATATATACGTTTACGATAATTGCATCCATGTTTAAGTTAGATATCATTATTAAGAAAAGATTAACTAATTAATTATGCGTATTTTGTTATAGATTATTATTTATCTTGGTAATGTATTCGCCAGTTGGTAAAATAAGAAGTTGAAATTAAAAAAAAAAAAGATTAGATCAAATATCCTATATGATGTGATTTTGGAAGTAAATCAAATATTTTGTATTCATTTAAGCATTAATTCGTGTTGGAAATAATAATTGTTTATATTACAATGTGTGTTAATATTTTGTGGCGTTACTAGTTTTTGGATATTCCGAACTTCGAGGACGAAGTTTAATTTTAGGGGGAAGGAATGTGATACTACGAATGTTTTAAGTTATTATTGTGATACTTTGTTATAAGATTGGCATGATTGATAATCGTAAAATGCATAATTGTGTTGGATGGTACTTAGTTATGAGAATGTCTATGTGTGTTGTGGTAGTAGTTGTGGGCGAACTTCGGGACGAAGTTCATTTTAGGGGGGGAAGACTGTAATACTCCATATTTTAATAATAATTTATAAGAATAATTTATGTAATTTAATAAATGATTTAAGACATTTCTAATAGTAATTATAACAAGACGTTAATTAAATAATAAATTAATGATTCAAGTCGGGAATTGGGTTTGGCTAATATTTGTGCTTTGGGCCGTGTGCTATTATTATATGGGCCGAAACTTATTAAATTGGTATGAGTATAATCGGGATTTTTATCGAGAAATTTATAATAATATAATAAGGAAATAATAATATATAAAGGTAATTATAATTATAATAATAATAATAAAGTTATAGCAATAATAAATTAGTAAGTATTATATGAGGAAATCACAGTTATGATAAGATTAATAATATATAATAATAATAATAATAATAATAATATAATTGTAATGACAATTCCTATACTAATTAGAATAAGGTAAGTTACATAGTTTCCTAATTGACCTCATATTCTCTAAATCTTACACTATAAATACCACCTTAAATCTGAGAAATAAATCACAAATTAAAAGAAGGAGCTTTAGGAGACGGAAGAAGAAGTAATTAACATAAATCAATTAATCAACTCGAGGTAATTATCCATCTTAAATCGGTTTATATTCTTTTCACGCAAGCATCTTTAGATCGATAGTATGACTTATATAGACCGCCATAGGACTCGGGAATTGGACCTATAGCGACATTGGACTGCAAAGTTTCTGACCTGACCATTGTTGACCGTCATTGACCGTGATAGGGTGGTGTTTGGGGTGGCTAAAGGTGGCTGGTCAGGAGGGTTATGCGGGTTGGTCGTGGGGGATTGGAATGGGTAATTGAACCCCTAAACGACCTCGTCTTGACCTGGGTATAGAGGGGTTGTGACGGGGGAAGGTGGTCGGTCATGTTGGTGGTGGCGGTATGGTGGCAGGTGGCGGTTTGTGTCGGTGGTGGCGAAAACAGGGGATAACCCGTGTTCTGGGCAGGAGGTTTTCGAGGGAGTTTTGGTGGTTGTAGGAGGTCTGGGTTGGGGTGGTTTTGGGTTGCTTTTGTCGAGGGTGGACTGGTGAGTTGGGTGGTGGTTGTAGGCGGCAACATAGGTGGCGTTTGGTGGTGTTTTGGGACGGGTTTTGTGGGTGTGTCAGAGGGGTGTGGTTGGTGTCGAGTGGATTAGGGCGTGGGTTTATAGGTTGCTGGTGGTGGTTTGATGGGTGGTGAGTGGGTGTTTGGATGGCCCGTGGTGTAGGGAGGAGGTAGGCATGTCGGGTGGTGGGTGTGGTGGTGTGTGGTGTCGGTTTGGAGGGTGTTTATGGGGGATGGTTGCACACGGCTTACACGGTGTATAGGGTGGTGTTTGTTATTTGTTTTTGTGACAGGTTTTAATTATTTAATTCGGGTGACTCGGGTTTATATTTGAATCGGGTTTTTAGTTATCGTAACCTTTAATAATTATAATAAATAATTAATTTGAATAATTAAATAAAAGGAGTAAATAACTAAATAAATAATTGATGGAAGAATTATAATATTTTGATTAGGTGACGGTTGTGAAGAATTATAATCGGATCAGATTGGTTTATTTATTGGTTGCTTGAGCTGCGTAATTGGAATTGCTTATCAGGTAGGGATTAACCTACTCAACTATTTAAAGTTGCAATTGTAATTGTTTGTGAATATGTTGTTCTTGGAAAATTGTGGTTTCGATTATATGGAGTTGAGACTATGATGTTGGAGTTGTAACGAGTATGGTGAGAATTTGGATATTGAGGAGTGGGTGATGGTGATATTATCTTGAAGGGACCGATATACCGCTAGTCCTTGTGAGTTATTTGTTGAAGGGACCGATATACCGCTAGTCCTTGGTTATTATTTTGAAGGGACCGGTCTAAGCAACCGCTAGTCCTTGTGGCGTAAGTTGATCACTGGCCGCCCCTCGAGTCTCTTCTCTAGTAGGCTCACTACTAGGGAGATGTGCACATTTGGAGCTGAGGAAGCGTTAAGACGGAGTTTGGGGGAGTAGTGGTGATTGGAGTATAACATGGTTGGTTGAAGGATATGGGTGTTACCATAACATGAGATTATCTTGACTGAGTTAGATTTATTATTATTGTGCGTTGTTTAGTTAGTCCCTACTCAACCTCGCGGTTGACTGTGTATTCGTGAACACCTGCGGTGAACCGTTTTATGGGGAGCAGATTTGACAGGTACCAAAGATTAGCTGACTTGGGAGCATTGGGATGAGAGCCAAACTTGGAACCTTAGATGAAGTCTAGATCACATATATAGTTATATCACTTATTTAATTTCCGCTGCGAGATGTATTTATTTTTATATTAAGTTTTAGTTGATTAAAAATTGTAAAACATATGTAATCATTAAAGTTTTTAATTTAAAGCACTTTGGTGAGTTGGACTTTGTTATCTACTACCTCGGGAAACCGAGAAGGTAACAGTCCTATTTATTTGGGAATGTCTAGCTAAAGGCTCCCGAATAAATGGGGGTGTTACACCACCACCCTCACTCTCAGCCTTCCTCTTCTCGAGACCTCTCTCCCTATTCTCCTTATCCATCTCCACCAATCTCTCAGGTCTTCCCGCTCTCTCATATACTTCCTTAACATCTGTAAGGACCCCAGCCGGTAACGTTTCCATAATCTTATATGTCAAACCCTTCTCAAACCTCAACACTAAGTTCTCCTGACTCAGCCCCATATCCTCTGCGTAACTAGACTTCTCATTAAACTTGTGATAGTACTCTGTCACAATCATCTTCGAAGTCATTTTGAAATCATCAAACTCTCTCTCAGCTTACTACGTCCATGCTCCGACACAAACTATCGACGCATAGCTCTCTTGAACTCAACCCATGGTATAGCTGCCTTCCCCTTACTCATATATAGGTCTTTAGGCACTCTCCCTTACCTTATCCCACCACTCTCCAGCTGCATCTCTCAAGTAGAACGCAACTAGTTTTACTTTAAAGTCCTCAAGGAAATGGACCACATTCAGAATATTCTCCATCTCCTATGCCAATTATCAAGTAGGATTGGCGCACCTATACCCATATACTCCTTTGGGTTAAAACGAGCGATGTTGATGCTCATTTTAGCAAAATCCACCTCAGCCTCCTTATCCTTCCTAAACTTCTTTAAGGCATCCGTAAGCGCGTCTTGATGCTCTAGCATCTTAGCAACCACATTAATACTCATCATCTCGGCCCTAACATACAACACAGCTCTCTTTGGCGGCATCTTTAAGCTATATAAGAGAAGAGATAAACATAAACACACATCCCACAACTTAAACGCGAACATGACCCTAGCAGCTCAAACTCGATCGAGCAGCACAACCCACTCAATCGAGTCGCCCACTTACTAAATCGAGTGCCTCGACTCCAGAACCTGACCAGAAAGCACCATAAAACATACTCGATCGAGCCTCCTCCACATTCGATCGAGTAACCCCTACTCGATCGAGTGCCCCGAAAAGTAGATACTGTCCAGACTCCATCATATATCCCACTCAATCGAGCTTAGCTCACTCTATCAAGTCCCCTACCTACTCGATCGAGTGCCCCCCACTCGATCGAGTCATGCTGACTCGTAAGATACCCGCAGATCAACTCAACTATTTTCTACAACAACTATAAAGATATGTATACGTACATACAACAACATAACATCCTATTCACATATTTCTAATAAGCCACATTAGAAATCAATTATCATGCAATCTACTCACCTTTCGCCACTACATCCTCCATTCTCCACATTCATATATCCACCAATCCACACAACACAATACTCAATATGTATATATATACGACAATAACTTAAATAAACACATAACGATCCCATGACACACCCCATAGTGACCGGTTCGAAATTGTAGGGCAAGATTGCGACTTTAGGACGTCTCCCATGCCTTTGCATTAGCTCCTAACAACTCCTACCCGGGTTCATTTTATTTTGACTCTCTAGATTAATTGGGTTCATTAGTTACAAGTTCCAAAATCGTCGCTCTGATATCACTTTGTGACACGCCCATACACCAAGTGCCTTACCAGGACCACCTAATATACGAAAATTCTACCATCTCGGTTACCCGAGGCAATGTATATCAAAAGGACCATAAACGAACATACTTTATTAAGTAAGTTTAAACCGATACATATACAAAGCAAAACTGTCAAATGAAAATACAACTGTTCTAAAAAGATAAACCAACTAAGGTAAATAAATGTTTAAGATACAGCGGAAGACTTCTATACATCTCGTGGTGACTAAACCCACCTATCCCATGCGCGTCCATCTCATACCTGCTCAATAACTACTCACCATCCCCGAATGGATCACCACAATTTTTAAAACAATTAAACGAGGTCAGTTACTGATTACATAAAAATAATATAACAGATACAACACACATATCACCCAATCTTCATCATAACTCCACACACCTGACTACACACTAAAGTGTGTAGTCCTGCCAGAATACCCATCGCAACAAGTATTCCACACCGCCAGTGGGGGACCGCAGCCGTTCCCACCTAAGTCCCGCTCATCTCATCCGAGCGATAACCCATGTTCCTTATTGTGCACATCCCCTCTGTGGCGGGTTCTATAGAGGGCGAATCAAGGGCGTGAAGCCACTCCCGCAAGTGACTCCACTCAGCCGAGGACGCACCTCGAGAACCACAGACAGTTATACAATCAATTATGCAACAACAACTCCAACACCAAACCAATATGTTATAGATTACAACAACATTAAACAACCATCAACCACAACCATGTAACCAATAACTGAGTAGGAAATCTTACCTGGAATAACCAATCACAAGACCGTCACAAGCAGCTAATCAAAAATTCTCCTATACGAAATCTCCTCCTATCATCACATATTCATACAATTACCATCTGATCAACATTATACTCCCAAAACCCCCAATCTACCCAATAAAGGTTTTAAACTAAATCAACAAAACAATATAAAAACTATACAAGGATATTACTCTCGACACGAAGAACTCAACGGCGTAAAGAATGTGACGATCCGACAACCTTAGCCTTTGGGATTTGACAATAACGCAAAAAACAAAGCTACGTAACTCTTTTCTCTCTTTGAAAGATTTTTAGAAAAGTAAAAGTGATTAAGAAATAACGGAAACCCTTAAATACTAATCACGCGTTATTAACAAATCCCGGCTAATAACCCGTAAGACTAACTTACTCGATCGAGTGTCCCTTACTCGATCGAGTGTCACACGTACTCGATCGAGTACCCATCAGGCAGACTAGTGTTTCGTATAAAAATATACTTACTCGAAAGAGTAAGCCCCACTCGATAGAGTACCCACGTACATAGAAAATCGTAGTATTACAGATACCTTGAGAATATCTCTCTTTAGCCCTTCATTTGCACCATTAAAATAAGCATTTGATTTACCCTTACTCATCTTGAGTCCAGAAGATTTGGAGAAGGTGGAAAAAGTTCTGAGCATGAACATAATGGACTCTGCATCTCCCTTGAAAAACATGAGTACGTCAACAGCAAACATAAGATTGTTAAGCTTGATAGGCTTACATAAAGGATGGAATTTGAAGTTACTGTTCTCTGTAGTATAGGCTAGTAATCTGAATAGGTAATCCATGCAGATAGTGAAAATAAAAGGAGATAGGGGGTCCCCTTGCCTTAAACCTCTCTGGCCCTTGAAAAAACTACACACAAAATTGATCCATAGCAACTATAATTAAAAGATTAAATTGAAGTAACATGAGTTCAATAACAAATGCGTGTAAATATATATAACAATTCGAAACACCCAGAAATGGTATCACATTTCCACCATATTCCTATCCGCACCAACTCACATACCATATCCGTCTCAAGGTCCAACCATGTTATTGGATCATCACCTCACCTTTATGCTAACACCACATCGCCCGTGCCTCAGGCCCACATAAATCACATTAAGAAGACACCCACAAAACTTAACGAGAATTATACAACCAAATAACGGAATCACGAATATAAGCTACAAATACCAATCCATAGAACTCAGTCGAGTAATAGAGGGCACTCGACCGAGTATCCAGTACTCGGTCGAGTAGTCAGTACTCGATCGAGTACTCTGAAGACAGAATGCCGTTTCCACCAATTGTCACTTATAAAACTTAAAATTCACTTGCAACATGAAGGTTAACTATCGAACAACATATAAAATCAAGTCCCAAGCACGTCATAGTCTATGATAAAGTAAAGTCTTGGCCTTATGGCCAGATTACACACACACAAAATAAATCCAATGTCTAAAAGCAATAAAATCCGCAGCATGTACCAAGACTAAAACAAACAACAATAAAAACAAGTCTTAAGGATCCATTCCCACATTAACATCCATGTCATCACCACCACCTGCACCTGATGTCCCAGCTCCATGATATGCTCCAGCAGTAGCGTCGCCACCAATCCATCTCCCATCCTCATCCAGTTGGATACCATAGTTAGCTCCCCACAGCCCTACAAGGCAACCATACTCGTAGCTAGACGGGTGCCACCATGTAGTTTAGTCCACCCCATAGATATCGAGCACCCCACTGTCATCTCCCACTCTTCTCCACCATACTGGATGATCAAGGTCAGTCCCCACGTTTTGAAGATGTGCCATCTCGTGCATGTTTTGCAATACTAAAGTGGTGGACAACCTCTCGGTGAGCTCACTAACTTGCATTTTAGGTCATGAATCGTAGGATAAGATGCGTACGGGTATGAGTAGTAACTCTTCGGAATGTAAGGTGCCTCGGTAGCCACCTCTTCAGTCACCCTCACTCTACGGGTCGCACGAGGTGCCAGAGCGTCCTTCTGCCGACTAGAAGCTATAATCGGCTCGGGAAAGTCCTCAAGGATCTAGGGAGATATAAGATAGAAATGCGGCTGAGGCTCCCCGCTCTCCGAGTCATACTCCCTCAAGTGATCAATCATGAGTAGGTTCTCCGCATCAGGCAACCTCATCCACCTATTTCCCCTCACCCTCCAAGCTAAGGC
This sequence comes from Silene latifolia, assembly GCF_048544455.1. NCBI lineage: Eukaryota > Viridiplantae > Streptophyta > Magnoliopsida > Caryophyllales > Caryophyllaceae > Silene > Silene latifolia. The sequence goes on along the minus strand of NC_133526.1, from coordinate 78,329,650 downwards.
TCCATCATCCAACCTCCTGAACCACTTGGTTCAAGTAATCGTCGTCTATAGTAAGGGCTTTATCAAACAAAGTAGAAGACCACTCAGTAGGGGCTACATAGTCGGTCAGTCTCTGGGCCAACCGGGTCATTATGGCCCCGCAGCTAAGGTAACGAGTCTTGGAATAAGCCATAAGTGCTAAACTAACACACACTACTCTAGGAGCACTATAGTAAAAATGCTCTCTCCGGAGGGGGTTAAGGTAGGACATTAGAAGCATAACTCATGGGTGTTCAGCTTGCTCACATCACTCTGACCGTAAAGCATACAGGTCATCATCCTCAAGAAGACGTGAAAAGACACATGTTGAACATCACTAATAAACATGGCACTCAAGGTAGGGACAGGTCGGCCTGCAATGTAAGGAAAGTAGCCAGGAGCCCCGCTCTTAGTTGCTACATCACTCAGGTACCACTCCTTCTCCGGCTCCAATTCCAAATGTTTAGCAAATTGGTCAAGGCAAAGTCGGTGTTCATAAGACGGAAATGTATAGTTTTCCAAGCAACATAATACTTAAACAAACTCATGAACTCTAAGGTAAGGACAAGGTAGGACTTCTCACAGAGGTGATACAACCCCTCAAAACCCAAAATTTTGAATATATGGCTTATATCTGACTCAATTACCAAATCTTTTAAGACACCCGGGTCCACATAATGGGATGGTCTTATGGTACGTCCCACTAAAGTGACAAAAGTAGCATGCTGGCCAAAATCGACAAAGATTACCGTAAGATATCGATCAACCATAGGAATAAGTGGCTCCTCACTCGTTTTGACTTGCTCGACTGCGGTAATGGCACGTGTACTATTCTTAGCGGGTGCTATGGCTTTTGGCATGCTCCAAGAATATAAGTTCAACAAGAATTCTCCAGATTCCACACGATATCAAGATGAAAATTTCAGATTTTGCTTTCTTTTAAGACGAAGATTAAGACGGATTTATCGATCAAAATACACAGGATAATCATTTGGTAGAGTAACATTAGTACAATTTAAACTTCTATAAGCATCCTACATGGAATTGAAGTGGTAAACATTTAAATTTTGGGGCAAACCATAGAAGATTTTCGGCACAAAATTGGTGATTTTGGCATATAAATCAGATTTTTCCATATACAAATCGGTTATTTGAAGCAATCAATACTAATTAACGACATCTAATACATGATTCTTTTAATTTATAGACAAAATTTTTCAGATTTGAACAACCTTACACCTTAAATTAATTAAAAACAAGAAGCATTGAAGATATATTACCTTGAATTGGAAGATTAATAGAATAAAGGGGGAATCAAGAGGATGAACCAAAGAGCAAAGATGGAAATATCATTAAGGTTCTTGTTGGGAGAAATAGTTTTGAGAGAGTTTGAGTGAAATAGAATGAGGATATGTCGAAAATTATGAGGGAAATAAGGTTATAAGCCTTCCGGAAAATTACTCGATGAACCCGTAAAATAGGGGTACTCGGTCAAGTACTAGACTTACTCGGTCGAGTACATTTGTCTAATCTGTCGAGTACACTTGTCTACTCGGTCGAGTAATCAGAATTTGCAGATTACAACAGCTACTGCCTTCTGAGCACTCGAACAAGTGTACTCATGCTCGGTCGAGTAAGGCGTACTCGGTCGAGTACCCTAAATTAGTAACAGAATTTGTTTAACATTGACGTCATCGTCCCTACAACACGAAAAACATTGTTTGTTGCTTAAAATGTATTTAGAACTCGTGTGGACATGGGCCACCCGCGGCGTGCGCGGAAGCGTTTTGAATAAGCGTGCATTTGTGGAGTCGCCGCCAATTTTTATGGAAATTGGAACCGTTCGAATACCTCGTGTCATGTTAAGACACAAAGTAGTGACATGAACACTAAGAACTCGTTACCCTTAGCATTATATGTCTAGAATGACTCTCGTGGATGCCAATGAACATGGATGTTCACAGAGATCTGGAGTAAGGGGTGAGGGTACGTATGAGGAAGTCTTTTTACTGAACACCTAATCCCGCCCGCCTCGATAACGGCCTATAATAATGATTAGGGAAGTTATTCATACTTGATATGTCGTTGATTATATGCATGCAATGCAACATCCACAGATTAAACCTAGCATATGAATTAAACTATATCGGTGAGCAAATAATTAGACAAACAATTATGTTGAATCAGATTTAGAATTGATTACATGTGAAAAACAAGTAAATAAACCATAAAAAATACGATAAATAAATAACAATAATTAAAATTACAATGAATTACAATGGTTAAATCGACTTACGTAGAAAATACATTCAAGACGGAAATTTGAAGAAAAGAAAAGAAAATAAAAAAGTTAGAAATTAAAACAATAAAATAAGACAGATTAAGAGCGATATTACGATTATTAGTTAATTAAAAACGGTATTAAAGACTAGGTCAAAGCGAGAACGGAAGTTCAGGGACATAATTCAGCTCAGAACAGGCGCAACACTGCTGCGTCCCTTAGAAGAGGCGCATCTATTCCTGCGTCTGTTCTTGAGTTGAGCTCTGGCCGTGAAGTCAGAATCGCGGATAGTTAATATTCGTTGGTATGCTTTATGATTGATTGTCGACATTAGACTCAAATGAAGGTGATTTAGCAGGTTTATTACATATGAAACCGTCATAAAAGCGATAAACACGAATTAAAACGATTTGAAACGGGTTAGAAACGAATTAGAAAGAAATAAAAACGAACTAGGTTTAATTATGAAGACGGAACGAACTTCGAAAGGAATTGGCAAACTGAAAATAAACAACGGAAAACATGTGCAAAAGACGAATTCCAGAGACTTGATATGAACAAATCGAGCCTCTAAAATCCGGGTTTGATTTAATGGCGAAAACCCGCAAATATTGATTATAAGAGATTTAAGTCAGAAACAACGTGATAATTGAAAGGAAAGATTAAAATATGGTTTAATGTACAAAAGGAAGGAAGAAAATAAGAAAATAAAACAAAGGAAACAAAATTGCAAAAAACCCGAGGAAGAAGAAGAAGAGCAGGAGTAGCGACAACTTCTAGAAGAGGCGCAACAGGAGCCGCGACCCTTCGAAGAGGCGCAGCTGCTGCTGCGTTTCTTCTCGACGTCTGGTAACTGTTGTTTCGTAAAAACAGTTTTGAATGAAGGTTTTTAAAGTCGGTTTTGAATATGTTTTTGACGTGAATCTTACAATAATTGATACAAAAATAAAATACAATGAATAAGATGGGATTTACACCCTCAGACTTACATGTTTGACGAAACGAGATTAACTAAGTTAACCTTTTAGTGATTTCTCGACTCGAATATATATAGAAAGTGCCCTCGTTGGAGGAATTAGATTAATTGATTGATTGATGTGTAGTGGTCAAATTGGTCGGTCATGCAACGTGACTGAAACTCAGAATGATCTGAGCTTACGTGGTCAATTAATCAAGTACGTAGGCGTCGAAAGCTTAGAGCACGGTCTAGAATGCAAAGAGAGAAGAGAAGGGCGGACACTCGCGTGAAAAATATAGAGACCGAAGGTCTCTATTTATACTAAAATATGTGAAGAGTTATGGAATGACCCAAACTTTGGAAACAAATCACGAAAAAATTATGAAAACAGCGAAAACAGGCCGGAGAAGAGGCGCAGCAGCTGCTGCGATCCTCCTAAGAGGCGCAGCACCTGCTGCGTCATTTAACTAGAGGTTTCCTCCCGCGGAAGAAAGATTTCTGCGTTTCTATTATGGAATTGCGGTAGATCTATACTTCCTTATTCCGCAAAATATGATTTATGGAGGATATATTGCCAAAAGATATAAAAATAAATTATGGAAGAAATATCCGGAATATTCTAGAACATTCCGACTCAGCATTTTAAACGGTTTCTTAGAAAATGAATCGGTTTTTGACCCGGACTCCAAATGAACTCTAATTACTGTCAAAACGACCGTATCGGTGCGTAGATGACGTCCAGGGGGTAGACACAAGTATTTGAGCTATTGCTTGATGATAAACTTACGAACTGTCATAAATCATTCCGTGTATCAAACATGCGGCCTAATCATCACTGGGTCGTTGGCGGAAGGTGTAGAAATGGGGTATCTACAACTTGTCACATTTAGGTCCTATTTCTATCATACACCATTCAACTTACCAACTACACACGCCTACTTCTAATTGATTGAACATGATATATCGTATCCCCATTAAAATCTATTCACGAAACTATCATATCACGCACGCACAATACTACTCAAACTTGGATGAATTACCTATAATATCACATGCGTACAAGTATTGACTCAATTATTCCCTGAAACAATACCATATATCATTCACGCATAATATAAACACACCATGCATCATCCACTGACATTTTCTACCGATACTTATACCATACCATCACGCATAGAACTCAAAGCTAACCACACAAGCTCGTTCACGTGCACATTCACATATCATTCGCTTGTATCATAATCGTTCCTACCTTATACTAAAATACAATATGAAAACCAAGATGGCCACACATCACACAACCATCACACAAACAATCCCACACTTTTACTCCACACGGAGTTGCTGGCTTAAGCATGCTAGGGCCGGGATTATGAGACGAGGACGCCTTCTCACCCAAAACCAACATAAGAGGACCCCTAACACACATACACAAAAAAAATAAAGATATTTAACCTAGAGATAGAAAGAGAAAGCCGTCATCTCTAGGGTTCACATTCACTGAGATTTCTTATTTAACAATAACTAATAAATCTAATCAAACCAATAAATCTAAAAATCATAGTTCAACAGACAGATTTGATGCTCTAAGCCCGTTGAGATCTGAGAAGCTAAAGGTCATAGGGAAGCCTGATGTAGAGGAGGGTCCTAAGCAGCGGAATGTTCATGAGATCACTAGCATCCCTGCTTTTGATCTGGAGGATGGTTTCATTGAAGATGTGGAGGAGGAGTCTGCATCTGAAAATGAAAATTTAGAGGAGGGAATATGGTACCAGAGGCATGGAAAAATGATTTTTCAAATGATTTGAGGAAAAAACCAGAAGACTTACTGCAATTATCAGATGAAGATGTCCAGGAAGAATTGAATTATTGGCAGCAGGCTGTCTACGGCTTCATTGTTGGGGCAAACCCACCATGGCAAGTGATAGAGGGATTTATGAAACGCATATGAAGTAAGTTCACTGTTAACAAGATTTATTTTCTTCCAAATGAGGTTTTTTTGCTAGGTTTATCACTTAGGAAATGCAAAAGGCTGTGTTGGCAAGTTGATACTTTTATTTGAAAACAAACCTTTAATTATCAAATCATGGCAACCAGATATAGAAATGACTAAAGAGGAGGTTAAGCAAGTACCTGTGTGGATCAGATTGCATAAATTACCTTTAAAGTTCTGGGGCAAAAGCTTACCAAAAATTGCAAATTTGGTGGGCATATTTGTTAAGAATTATTCTACAACTAAGAGAAAAGCTAGATTAGGTTTTGCTGGGGTTATGGTGGAGTTACAGTTGGGACAGAAGTTTCCAGATAAGGTACAATTTTTAGATGAAAAGTAGAACCTAATTGAAATAACAGTTGACTATGAATGGAAGCTAACAATGTGCACTTTTTGCAATCAAATTAGGCATGAAAAACAATTGTGCAGGAAGAATAAAATAAAGAAGATACAGGGAGTGGTACCTTAGATGTGAAGACTATTTCTAAAGGTACTTCCTAAGCCGTTGCTTGGGACAAAGAGTCAACCTGTAGCAAATAAAGAAACAACGTCAGTATCAAGGCTAGACAAATTAAAGGTTCGAGTGATAAGTCTAGTGGAGGTTCAGGATTCTGATCTGACTCCTCAGACTAGTCCAAAAGTAGGGCCCTCTAGTTCAATTTCCCATATCAAACATATCAGGGCAACTAAGCAGGGTATTGGGAATTGTGGACATGGCCCACCTGCAAGCCCAGCCGATCTGTGGACATACAACGGTCTTTTGAATGCCACGCTCGGCGGCGTAAAAATGCTTTCGACCGGATCGTTTTAGATCGGTCGGTTTCGTCTCGGTAAGGGTCTCGAAATGATTAGAGATGTTCGGAGTCGCCACCAAGCATTTGTGGGATGCTTGGAACCCGTTCGAATCCACTTTATACCTCGGTCAAACGAAGCACAAAGCAGGGTTTGACATAGGTACTAAAGATAAGGAATCGTCCCTCTTTAGCATCCTATCTCTAGAATGACTCTCGTACGCCCTGGATAAGGTCGTCCACTATCCAAAGTTTCTGAGTAAGAGGTGAAGGTACGTATTGGGAAGCCCTTTAATCAGACACCCAATCCCGCCCGCGGTAGCGGTCTCTACTGATCGATCTTGGTTGGTTGAATGCAAAAGTTGATAAAACGGTTTAAATGCATGAATGCACATCCAATAATTTAAACCTAACATGTGAGAGCTTTCTAAGTCAGTTGATTTAATCCAAGTATCAAGTATAAGATGTCGAGTTGGATTTATGGTGGATTTGCATGCCAAGACGGAAATTAAACATCCATTTACCAAATTAGGTTTACGGTGCATAACGTGATCCGCTTGTCTTAATAAAGCATTTTGCAAATGTGATTTTGAATAATCAAATAGTCATCTGATCCGTCCTATATCCGGGCTAACCGGAGTCGGGATCGTCCTAGACTAGTGCTGGAAAGGGAACATGCCCTGTACCAGATGGCTACATGAGGCGCGAGCCAGTTGGCGGTACAAGGAGCCTCCCCCTGGTTTTGAAAATGAGAGTTGGAAGGCCTGTTTTAGGCGCGGGTCAACCTACGGTTATATGCCGTATTCTGACCATTTTGGAAAACGTTATAAAACGTGTTGAAAAATGGGTATTTGGACCCGATTTGGTTTGAAAGGGTCGTTTAGAAAACATTTGTTGATTTGAAGAATTAGACTCGAATAATCAACATTATTTGATAATATTCGGCGTCGGGTTCGACTTGTCAAGCTTGACATGAATAGTTTTGAAAAAAATTATGAACTAATTATTTTAAGTTCACTTGAATATCATTAGTCGATACTCATCATCGTACCCGGGTTGAAATCCGGCATGGTATGTAGAACCAAGGATGACTTTGTGTCGGTGACTAATATGTTTATTTTGAAAATGTAAAGAAATAATGAAAGGCTATAAAATACCTCCCAAAATGTAAAGAAATGAAATAAAAGGTTTTAAAATACCTTTTAAATGTCATTAACCAAATATTATCACCGAAGCACGGATTTAACCGTCATGGTATGAGGAACCAAGGATGATGACAGGGCTGTCGTGTACCTATCAAAAATAAACTAACTAAACTAACTATATAGCTAGGGAAGTCAGGTCGATCTCCTCAGGGAGGCAAGATATCTGTAAAAGTCCGTCTATTTGGTCACAAATGGGGGGGGGGGGGTTGTTTAAATTGGTTTTCTAAACTAAAAGCTTAAATGAAAGAGAAATAGAGAAAGAGCAATAAAGGCAGGAAAATAGAATTAAACTATCAAATAGAGAAGGGTCATGTCAGAATTTCGGTTCACTACGGTAGTCCAGTGACTCAACTGTAAACAACTTAGACAAATTTATGCGAGACGGATATGGAAAGGTCCTTCCGGTCCACTTTCTATCCTAAAATACCACTAACTTAACTTCCGTCCTCGCCATGGTAGTCTACTGTTCATAGCAGGCCTATTTAGTCCAATCTTCCGATCCAGGAGTAAATTTAACCAGATTAAAAGGGTGACTCAGAAGCGTGCACTCAACTAAGTCGGTAAAATATAGTTAAATTGCTATGGTGACAAAATCTCACAATTAATTCATCTAACCTATTCACTACATCGTCACATTTCTACCGAAGATCCCCTAATCCAAACATGAATTAGATTTAGCTACTCATATTGCTATTAATATTATCAAAACTAACAACAAACGATGAACTAACAATAAACATAATGAAATAATAAATAAAGTGCATAAAAGAGAATTAAGGCAGAAAGTAAATGAAGCAAAACAAGTAATTAAAGCAAATGAAATAAAGATTATTATTGATAAAGGAGAAAGAGATTACAATCGTGAGAATCCGGCGTAAAGAACACGCAAATCCAAGCGAATTAACCCCGAAAATAAAGTTACAGTGAAGGATGAAAATGATAGATGAAAAACTGAAATAAAGTGTCGATGATAATAGAATAGATAGCTAATGACCTAGTAACGTAATGCTTAAATAGAAAATAAACTAAGTCCAAAAGCTAAAACAAGCTTACGGGCTAATTAAAGCCCACGCCAGCAGAAACCACTCGATCGAGTAGAATAAATCCACTCGATCGAGCAAAACACCAGAAAATCTACTCGATCGAGTAGATTAGTTACTTGATCGAGTAACCTCTCTTTTCAGCACCTCTTGATCGAGTAAATAACTACTCGATCGATCAACCCAGGCTATAAAAACCATTCGATCGAGTAATAAAACCACTCGATCGAGTCTTCTTCCTTCAATTCAGCCTAAACTCGTGCCCGACTGCCTCGTAAACCGTGCCTTCACGCATCTCAATGCAGGAACTCACTCCAGAAAATCCCGTCTCCTCAAAATGCATGCAAAAAGGACGAAAAATGGTACGATTCCACTACTTTCGCGTTTATTTCTAAAAAATGGACAAAACGAACCAAAGTAGCCAATTCGGGGCATAATACTATATAAACAGTACAAAAATGAATGGAAATACGTGCTAAAATAGGCTAAAAAGACTATACATTATGCACGTATCAAATCTCTCCAAACCGAACCTTTACTCGTCCTCGAGTAAACTAAAATGCAACTAATGGAACGGAAATGAAAACTCAGAGCTAGCTTAACTTGTCTACTTGAACCAATTTAATGCAACGAAAACCAACAGTTATAGCTAAGCAGTCAATACGCAAACGAGTTATAAGCTGTTTAGAAATATAACCAACCTATCGACCTTGCAAGACCAACAAAACCGGACTCTCACGTGGTCACTCTTCTCTCATGAAGCAAAGGGTCAATGTTATATGTAAAAGAGAGAAGGAAAGACAGTCACTCACCTAACTGCGACCTACATAGCATGCATGCAACAAAAATGATAGACAACTCAAGTACTAATGCATACACTCCAACGAATAATGTCCGTCACAACCGAGGGCTTACAAATAATATGGGAATAGTGAGGTTCAGGTGAGAAAAGGCAAAACAAGTTATGGTAATGTGGAGGTAAAAGCGTCAATCTAGTTCCTAACAGGACCATAATAAAACCATCCGAATCTCAACTGACTGAAAAATAAAGTACAAGTGCCCTTCATTTGGCACACAGCTCACTAATCTCATACACAATCTCCTCAAAAATATGGAAAAAGAATGGAGGAGTTAGACGGTCACAAACTTCCATTTTTTAACACCGTCTAAATGAATCAAATGAAATAAATCAAACTTTTTCAAACTTCTTTTTTCATTTTCACGTGAATCACAATTTTTTCATTTTTTTTCATTTTTTTTCTTTCTCTTTTCACGTTTTCTTTTTTTCTTTTTTTCAATTCTTTCTTTTTTTTCTTTTTTCTCCTTCCTCTATTTCCACCAACTCCATACAAAAAGATACGGGCCAAACTGCAGACGGAAAATCATACCACAAAAGGACATACTAAACTAGCTTGACTAGGTAGGCTCAGTTTGGGATGTAGCTAATGGGTCAAAAAGGCAAGTTTTGGCTTAAGTGGAGCTAAATGGGTGAAAAATATAAGGAAAAGGGGAAATTTGCAAGCACCTCCCTGCATGTGACACCAACCACAAACCCGAATGTGTGCATTTGACAAGAAATTGAATGTCATAAAAGTGCAAAAATGATGAACATGCTATGCAAGGAGTACTACTCTCAATTCCTAGTGAACTGGTCATGAATGTCACCAGTTATGGGCTCTAAACCTCAGAAATTATCGAGTAGTTTGCCAATTTATCAGGTCAAGTCTAAACAGTCGGCTATATTTGAACAAAAACTCGTAGACTATGCGTATGACAAAGCTAATAAATATCAACAGAAGTGCAAGGGTCAAATAAAATGATAAGTTATAGTGCAATTTCATCATGGAAATCAACCGTTCCGACTCAACCTATATGCAAAAGTAAACGTGAAAGTTTTTTGAATTTTCGAAATTTTCTAATTTTTTTTGGTTTTTTTGATTTTTATGAAATAAATAAACAATGCAAGCTGAAATAAATAAACGTGAATGCAAAACAAATGTAAATGCAGACTCAAAAGGATGCAATACCCTCCCCAAACCAAAACGGACAACGCCCTCGTTGTCCTCCATCATACACCATCAGATATATACAGGAGAACGGAAATATACAACTAATAAAGAATAAAAATAAAATAAATAGGAGACAAAAGTAAAAGAGTGAGATATACATACAAAACACGAACTTCCCCAAATCAGCCAGAAAACTGGGGAAGTGAGTAGACCAGTAGCTACTCGTCAACCTCTTCGTCGCTGTCGCGCACGTCCTCCACCCTCACGGAGTAGTCCGGGTCCACCTCCCGCTCTCTCCTCCTCCTCTGCTCAGCGCGAGCTCTCTCCGCTGCTGCCGCCACGTCCTCGTCCTCCTCCTCCTCCTCCTCAGCAGACTCCGGGTACCCCTCAGTTGGGTACCGGTAAAAGAAAGGGTGTGGCCAACCCTCTGGAATCGGACGGTGTCGACTCAAGTGATACTCGTATAGAGGGAACAAAGTCAAAGCTAAGTCCCGCTCCATACGAGCCTGTCTCTCTGCAATCTCAACTAACAAACCGTCACGGCGCCCTTGGTCCATGACCGAGGACGCCTCAAAGGGTGGTGGAGGTACAAAATTAGCCGGTAAGACCGGCTGTGCCTGTGTCTGGTCGGCGGGTGCGGGAGTAGGAGTGGGAGTAGGAGTCGGGATGGGAGTAGCCGTGGAAGGCTGGACACTCCCAGAAGGTGTGGACCCCTCTCCAGTCTCAAGTCTACGCCGCTTCTTAGCGGAGGGTAGAGTAGTAGGTGGTCGGACCTGGAGGTGGTAGTCAGGCAGTGGTGGAAGTCGGGCGCCCCTAGCGACAGTAGGCAAAGGGGCTAGATGGGGGAGAGTGTCACAAGGTAGGTCCACAGACAAGGAACCGTCTATCTTCCATGTCTGGTAGTCTGTGGTCAGCCAATACTGAGAATGCATGGCATCTAGACTCAAATACCTCTCTCCCTGGAGGTACGGTAAGTCACGAGGCCAGACGGGGAAAAGGGAACGGGCAAGAATGGTGGCCATGCCACCGCAGACAATAGATCCCGTGACCTTCATCCCCTGGGCCTGGAAGTACTTGGCGGTCAGATAAGCGATGTTGAGGGTAAAAGGACCCTCACAGTCAATGTTCAGGTAACCGCCTAAGATGAAGAGCTCGTTGTTGTTGATGTTGTTTGGCTCCTTTCGGCCAAAAATGGTGCTCCCCATCAATCTAAGAAAGTAACGGGCAGGAGGAAGGTGGACCTGTGCGAGCTTTCGCTCGGGAAAGGTGGTCTGGGCCAAGGTCCGCCAAAGCTGACGAATGACCCTCCTAGGGGCGGTAGCGTCGCCCGTAGAGGAAAGTCCAAGTCTGCTACCAAACTCCTCCAATGTCATCGAAAAAGTCCGGTTGAACAACCGGAAAGACACAGAAGAACTAGTGGGGGCAGCGACGTGTGCCCCGGAGGAGAAGGTGAAGGAGCTGAGGAACTCAAGACTCAGCTCCAGAAAGGTACGGCCACTCATAGTAATGAGTCCGACCATCCCCGTGCCCCGTAAAAGCTCACAAACTGACTCGTAGATGCCGAGTCTATCAAGTGCCGATTTATCTAAAAACCGGGTAGGTAAAAACTCACAGCCAAGGACGTTATAAAACCTCTTGCGATGTACACCGTTAACAAAAATTACCTGCGGGTAGTCGGGGTGAGAGTCGAGGGAGTTGTCCCCTCGGACAGTGACCGTGCTAGAAGGAGCAACAGAAGTAGAAGGAGCAGAAGTAGAAGTAGCAGGAGCTGGTGTAGCACGAGCACGTCCACGACCTCGGCCCCGTCCTCTAGAACCCAAAGTAGAAGCCCGCGCAGTGACGGTGTGAGGAACTAAAGATGCTCTAAAGGCGGCTGCAGCTGCAGGTGAGTCCGCCACAGGTGTGCTCACCGTGGCTGAAGTAGAGGCCGTGGCTGCTGTGACCACCACTGAAGAAGAAAGACTAGCAGCAGTGCTAGCAGTGGTGGTGGCTGTGACGGAAGTGGCAGCCGAAACAGGGCTAGCAGCAGTGCTAGCTGGCGTAAAAACAGTCCCGGCGGCTGAAACTAAGAACATAGAAGTGCTGGCCGGTGCGGAGACGGTAGTAACAGCAGGGACTACCGTCTCAGACAGAGATAAAGACGGACTAGCAGAAGAGCTCGACGAAGGCATCGAGGTAGAATCCATCCTGAATAAATAGGGCAGGGGAATTTGATAAGAATAACAGCTAAACGGCATGAAAATCAGCATGAAATCGGCATGAAAATTCCCCTAATCAATCGAAAATTTCGACTTACAGCACAAAATTCCCAACTTCCCTCAAAAATTTCGAATAGAAGCATGTAAACAACGATAGGGGAGGGGTAGCAGGCATCAATGGAATGAAATTAAGCAACAAATGAAGCAACTAAGCATGTGACAGCTGCAAAGACCAAGCTTACAGTCGAAAATTTCGACTGTAATGACCCCGTATCACATATTTCTCTTAAAATTCGAAATTAAACATGTAAAAGCAATGAGGCATTGGAAATGATCATCAAGCAAGACAAAAAGGGTAAGCAATGACAGCTATAGTCGAAAAACTCGACTAAATAAGCAATTTCGAAACCCTAATCCTAATTCACCTTATAATAAGCAAAATAAATGAAATTAAAATGCAAAATGGTTTAGGGATCACTTACTTGATAATTAGAAACCCACAAATAGCAATTAATCGGCAAGAAACAAGCAAAAACAGCGATTTTTTGATCGAAAAAACTGCAACCCTAATACCCTTAATAGACTGAGTAAAGCAACACGAATCAAGGGGAAAGTAGAGGGCTTTTGTCGATTAATTAACAATGAATACAATGTAGGTGACGGATTTGGCAAATGTGCAAGAAATATGAGGGATTTGGGGGTTTTTGATCGCAAAATAGGAAAGGGGTCGAAATATTAGGGAATAAATGAATTAGAAATGAAAAAGAGGGAAGTTAAAGAAACTCCCTTCGTGTGATTTCCACTTTTACTCGATCGAGTGGTTTAGAACTGCTCGATCGAGTCCTTCTTGTATTCATCTATTCGATCGAGTAGAAATTTACTCGATCGAGAACTCCCCATTTCTGCTTTACTCGATCGAGTGATATGGAATTACTCGATCGAATATAATCCACTCGATCGAGTACAAAAAGTACTCGATCGAACTCTTTTCCTCGTGTATGCTCTTGAATTCGCCATTATTCCTTTGAATTTGCGTAAAATTCCCCAAACCTGCATAAAAACACTTGCAAAAATATCCCAAAATACCAAATACGCAAAGTAACAGTCTATAGTCTCTAATCTACGCTAAAAATTGTCTAAATACTAATTGTCCAAATTAAAAGCAATAAAAGAAATTCAACGGAAATTCAAAAATTGTTTATACAAATTGGTACACGGGGCGTTTACCCGCTCACTTCCCAAGGCAATTCAGTAGCCCCTCGGAGGGCTTCTGACTGGAGGACGTCACCTCAGCAACATTGATCGTCCTCTTCAGCTTCCATGAGCTTGAACTTGATTCACTAGGAGGAGAATAGTTGACATCCACATATGCGCAAACTTTTCTCACCCTTGCTCCTTTCTCACTGGCTTTAACATCATTGCTCCCACTTTGACTGACATTAATTGCACAATGCCTTTTGACAGCTCCTGCATTATTTTCATCTGTACCTGCAGCAAGGCAAACAGACGAACTTTCCTCCTTTTTGCTCTCAACCTGAGGCGGAGGGGTCACAATAGCAGCACAATGCTCCAAATTTTCATTTGGAGTGTCAATAATAGGGTCAATAGAAGAGAGGGCATTGCAAGGCTGAGCTTGCATGGGAGCCCTCCGGAACTTAGACTGATGGAATATCAGCTCCTCGTTCCCAACCTGAAAAGTCAATGTCTTGCCCCCGACATCTATTACTGCTCGGGCAGTGAATAAAAATGGTCTCCATAAAATAATAGGGGTATGTGCATCTTCGGGGATGTCAAGTACAACAAAGTCAACGGGAATAAAGAACCTCCCGATCTTAACAGGTATGTCTTCTATGACACCTAGTGGCCGTGATATGCTACGGTCAGCCATCTGAACAGTCATATTTGTGCTATTAAATTTTGTCAAACCAAGTCTCTTAGCCAGAGACAGCGGTAAGACACTAACGCTAGCGCCGAGATCGCATAACGCGTTATCAATCAAATGGGTACCAATATGACACGGAATTAAAAAACTACCCGGGTCTGACTGTTTGGGAGGTAACTTATTCTGAACTAGGGCCGTCCCTACCTCGGTCAAAGCTACCGTCTCATGGTCGTTAATATGCCTCTTACGCGATAAAATTTCCTTCATGAATTTAAGGTAAGAGGGTACCTGTGTCAGCAGTTCGGCGAATGGCACAGTGACCTGCAAGCTCCTCAGGAGTTCGGAAAATTTGCCGAATTGTTGATTAGCTTTAATATTTTTCAACCGCCTCAAGAAGGGAACCGTGATGGGTATCTCGAGTCCCTTGTTCCTCTCTTCCAACGTGTCAGCCGGATCAAGTTCCATATTCTTCGGACGCTTCTTTCCTCGCGAACGAGGTCTTTCAGGCGATTTCTCACTCAATCGAGCACTAGAAGGCTCTCGATCAGGATGTTCCATATCCATACTACTCGATCGACCAAAAATCCCATTCGATCGAGTAGTTTCTTCAACAAATTCACTCGATCGAGCAGTAATTTCACTCGATCGAGCAGTTGCTTTTTTCTGTTCACTCGATCGAGTATAAATTCCACTCGATCGAGCACTTTCTTCAACACTTCTACTCGATCGACCCCCAGAAATCAGTCGATCGAGTACTTTCTTGGCCGTAAGCTCATTTCCTTTGGCAGAACACTGTTCATCAGCCATGTTTTCCTTCCTCGGGTCTGATTTCAACACTTTCGGTCCCTCATATGAACGACCGCTTCTCAAATTAATTAAATTTAACGTTTTATGTGGATTTTTCTTAGTTTGTGACGGTAAATGACCCGGTTTCCGTGTAGACTGGTTCGCAGCTAATTGGGCAACTTGAGTTTCAAGTGCCTTGATGGATGCATCTTTCTGTTGATCACTCAACTGCCACTGCTTTTTATAAGATTGCAACATCGTCTTTAGCTCACCTATCTCACTTACCCCTCCTGAAGATGATGCACCGTGATTGGGAGGAGGGAAGGAAGGAGGCTTGTGAAAGCCTTGTTGATTCTTATATGGAGGAACATATGGTTGCTGCTGGTGCGGAGGAGGGGTAGGATTGAGCAGATTTTGACTTGCCCACCTCAGATTGGGATGGACTGCCCCTTGGTTGTTGTAATAGGAACCCCCTCCTTGCCTATATTGTTGAAAGGCAAGGACCTGTTCCTTCTCTGTAAGACAACCAACAGCAGTGTGGCCATCACTGCTACCACACCTCTCACATGTGACGGTCTCCCCTCTAGAAAGCATATGGACCGTTTGAGGCTCCCCAGCAGAATGCAACTCCAACTTATCAAATCTAGCATTCATGGCTTCCAGCTGAGCCACTACTTGCTTATCGACTGCATGAACTGTTCTAATACCATCCCTCGGGTTTCCATACTCAGCACGGTGATTCGCCATCTCTTCAATAAGGGCTCATCCCTTATCATCGTCAGTGTTCTCTTGGAATCTCCCATTAGATGACGCATCAAGTATGGCTCTGTGATCATCATATAGCCCATTGTAGAACTGATTAGACAGAAACCACGGATCGAAACCATGGTGAGGAATAGACCTCACTAGCTTCTTGAAACGGGACCACGCTTCATAGAGAGTCTCATCAGGTGCCTGCTTGAAACTCGTGATCTTTGCCCTCAGCTGATTGGTGCGCTGAGGAGGGAAATATCTCTTATAAAAGTCAAGAGCAAGGGTCTCCCAGTTGGTAACCCCTGCGGCCGTGCGGTCCAAATCAGTCAGCCACTCCCTGGCTGAGTCAATCAAAGAAAAAGGAAACAGAACCTCCTTAATCTTGTCTTGAGTTACCCCCTTTGTGGCGGGGATAGTAGAACAGTAGTCCGTAAAGACCTCTATGTGCTTCCTCGGGTCTTCACCTACCACAACTATATAGAGATTCCTCTCCACCAGATTGATATAGGAAGGACGGATATCAAATGTATTCCCATCCTCAGTCTGGAGATTGAAACCTTTAGGAATAGATGCGGCTTTAGGCTCCGAGTGACTAGCAATGTTCGGCATCTTTACTGGTTGATCGGAAGAAATAGGAATGTCTTCTACTAAAGACTGGTCTTCTGCGAAAAGAAAATGGTGAAGCTCTGGTTCGAAAGTACTCAAGTCTTCCTTTCGTGATTCTCTTTGCAGACGAAGTCTATGCCTAAATAATCTCTCTGGCTCTGAATCAGCTGCAACTAACTCAAACCTGTCTGACCTGGGCATAAACAACACTGAAAGAAAATAAATAAGAGCTGCCTCAAGGAATAAAAATTCCCTGAGACGGATAAAATTAACGAAACAAAGACAGATAGGGCAATTGCCTCCCCGGCAACGGCGCCAAAATTTGACAAGGCTGTCGTGTACCTATCAAAGATAAACTAACTAAACTAACTATATAGCTAGGGAAGTAAGGTCGATCTCCACAGGGAGGCAAGATATCTGTAAAAGTCCGTCTATTTGGTCACAAATGGGGGGGGGGGGGGGGGGTTGTTTAAATTGGTTTTCTAAAATAAAAGCATAAATGAAAGAGAAATAGAGAAAGAGCAATAAAGGCAGGAAAATAGAATTAAACTATCAAATAGAGAAGGGTCATGTCAGAATTTCGGTTCACTACGGTAGTCCAATGACTCAACTGTAAACAACTTAGACAAATTAATGCGAGATGGATATGGAAAGGTCCTTCCGGTCCACTTTCTATCCTAAAATACCACTAACTTAACTTCTGTCCTCGCCAGGGTAGTCTACTGTTCATAGCAGGCCTATTTAGTCCAATGTTCCGATCCAGAAGTAAATTTAACCAGATTAAAAGGGTGACTCAGAAGCGTGCACTCAACTAAGTCGGTAAAAAACAGTTAAATTGCTATGGTGACAAAATCTCACAATTAATTCATCTAACTTATTCACTACATCGTCACATTTCTACCGTAGATCCCTTAATCCCAACATGAATTAGATTTAGCTACTCATATTGCTATTAATATTATCAAAACTAACAACAAACGATGAACTAACAATAAACATAATGAAATAATAAATAAAGTGCATAAAAGAGAATTAGGGCAGAAAGTAAATGAAGCAAAACAAGTAATTAAAGCAAATGAAATAAAGATTATTATTGATAAAGAAGAAAGAGATTACAATCGTGAGAATCCGGCGTAAAGAACACGCAAATCCAAGCGAATTAACCCCGAAAATAAAGTTACAGTGAAAGATGAAAATGATAGATGAAAAACTGAAATAAAGTGTCGATGATAATAGAATAGATAGCTAATGACCTAGTAACGTAATGCTTAAATAGAAAATAAACTAAGTCCAAAAGCTAAAACAAGCTTACGGGCTAATTAAAGCCCACGCCAGCAGAAACCACTCGATCGAGTAGAATAAATCCACTCGATCGAGCAAAACACCAGAAAATCTACTCGATCGAGTAGATTAGTTACTCGATCGAGTAACCTCTCTTTTCAGCACCTTTTGATCGAGTAAGTAACTACTCGATCGATCAACCCAGGCTATAAAAACCATTCGATCGAGTAATATAACCACTTGATCGAGTCTTCTTCCTTCAATTCAGCCTAAACTCGTGCCCGACTGCCTCGTCAACCGTGCCTTCACGCATCCCAATGCAGGAACTCACTCCAGAAAATCCCGTCTCCTCAAAATGCATGCAAAAAGGACGAAAAATGGTACGATTCCACTACTTCCGCGTTCATTTCTACCAAACGGACAAAACGAACCAAAGTAGCCAATTCGGGGCATAATACTATATAAACAGTACAAAAATGCATGGAAATACGTACTAAAATAGGCTAAAAAGACTATACATTATGCACGTATCAGGTGAAAAATGTTTTATGGTTAAAACAAATAAAATGAAATAAAAAGGGTTCGAAAAATATTTGAAATGGTAAAAAAACCGATTACAAATATGAGAATGAATTAAAGGGAAAAAAAAGAGAACAAACACGGTTGATATCTGACTTGGACACCCCATTTAAGCGCGGGTAAGCCTGCAACCTAAGGGGCTTCTGTCTCAGGCCAAAAATCAGTTTTGGCTCGTTTATCCCATGTTTTGGTTCATGTTATGCACGTTTTAGCATGTTATAGTCATGAAACAAATGAAAACATGATAAAAGAGGATTTTTACACCCTCATACTTACATGTTTGGTTATGGCGAGTGACCGACGTAAGTGTAACAACTCGTTTGGTCGGAAAAAACTTGGTTTAAAACTATTTTGGTAAATAAAAGAGTGTTTTAAGATTAGTGACGGTGTAGTGGTCAAAGTGGTCGGTCAAGTGATTTAATGCACGATGACGGTACCAAACAATGTGTAAGGCTTGTATTTACGATCGGTAGGTCGTAAATACGCGTCGGATTGTGACTTAAGAAGTCGAGTCGAGAATTTTAAGGGAGAAAAGAGGGGGCGGACACTCGCGTAACTCTCAAATGGTTGCATTTGAGGGGTATTTATAGGGAAATGAGTGGTTGTGTGAATTTTGAGCGACGTGGCCACCTGGGCTACTCAAAGAGGCGCGAGCCACGTCGCGGTTCTTCGAGGTGTCTTGTCGCTTTCACACAAGTGCAATCATGATTTGTTCTATCCTAGGTTTTGTAGTCATATGTTTGGTACTTGACCATTCATGAATCCGGGAAAACTTAAGGTAGAAGGTTTGAAATGTTTTGTTTTTGGTGGTTGACTCGGTTTGACTCGTTGTTGGAGTCGGGATTTGAATTTTTGAGTCGGTTTTTGGTCCGGTGTCGGTTTTGACTCTAGTTAGTGTCATTGCGACCCCGTCGTCGTGCATTAAACACTCCAGGTATTTTTGAAATGTTTTATTTTCGAAATCGTTTAAAGTTTTCCGACGTAAAGTTGTACACAAACTGTCGATCAAACGCCGCGATTCCAAAACATGTTATAGTCCGATAATCATCGGGTGTTTGTTGGAGTCTCAGCAGATACTGGGTATCTACAGAGCCCCCACTTTGACTGAGGCTTGGACAGGGTGAAAGTTAAAGTAGAGCCCCCAGGTTAATCGAAGATTACAACCTGGAGACCCGAGCGACGTCGAGGCGGCTCGAAAGGATTCGGGCCAAGGACCTGCCGTCGGGAAGGGTGAAGTCGAGGCGACTCGAGGGTACGAGTCAAGGACCTGTCGTCGGGAACAGTTTAGAGTCTGTCGACTATCCGTGCGGGTCGTTTAAAGTCCATTAGACTACGTACAAAGGCTCGTCAGCCATAGGAAGGAGTCATACCTGAGGCAGCTTCGGATATGTCCTTGCACGTTTGCGGACAAAGGCTCGCCAGCTGTGATAAGGAAATGTACCCGAGGCACCTTCGGGATGTGTCCTTGAGTGTTTGCGGACAAAGGCTCGCCAGCTGTGATAAGGACATGTACCCGAGGCATCTTCGGGATGTGTCCTTGAGTGTTTGCGGACAAAGGCTCGCCAGCTGTGATAAGGAATTGTACCCAAGGCATCTTCGGGATATGTCCTTGAGTGTTTGCGGACAAAGGCTCGCCAACCATGGTGCGTAGTAAGGCTCGCCAGCCATGGGGCGTAGTAAGGCTCGCCAGCCATGGTGCGTAGTAAGGCTCACCAGCCATAGGGCGGTCGGTTAATGGATCGTGAGAATAGCCGCGTCAAATGGGCTTGTTTTGAAAGTAGCGAACTCATGATGCCGCCGTGGAAATAGTGAATTCGAATTTTCACTATCACTGTTTTTGAAATAAGCGGGTTCCGCGAGGAAGCCCCCTGTTGGTATTTGAAGGAATAGTGAATTTGGAATCTTCACCATTCGTTGTTCTTTTTTGAATTTGAAGTGGCGGTTTTGATCGCCGTCTGTTTTGAATTTTGACGGGAATAGCAAATTTTAAATTTTGCTATCACGTTTGGAGTGACGGTTTATGTGCCGCCGTTGACATTTGGAGGAAATAGTGAATTTGGAATCTTCACTATTAATTGAAGTGACGCTTTATGTGCCGCCGTTGACATTTGAAGAAATAGCGGATTTTGAATCTCCACTATTAATTGAAGTGACGGTTTATGTGCCGTCGTTGACATTTGATGGACATAGTGAATTTGGAATCTTCACTAGTAATTGAAGTGACGGTTTATGTGCCGTCGTTGACATTTGATGGAATAGTGAAATTTAATTTTCAACTATTATTTTAAAAATGACGGTTTTAATCGCCGTCGCTTGAAATTTGAAGAAATAGTGAATTTTGAGTTTTCACTATTATTTTGTTTTGTTTTGTTTTTTAAGGGAAATGGCGGTTTTGATCGCTGTTTGTTTGAAATTTTGAAGGGAAAATAGTGAATTTTGATTTCACCATTTGTTTGTTGTATTTGAAAAATGACGGTCCTTAATGCCGTCAACGAAACTTGAAGTTTAATAGGGGAAATTGGGCCAAATCCCAAATTTCAGTGAAAAAGCAAGGTGTGGCCTGATTGAGGCGCGAGCCACCTTGCGAACCAAAGGGGCTTACCTTTTTTTCTGTAAAAGACACGAGGTTTGGTTGCATACCATCCTCATTCACTTCGTCTTCAACCTTCGAAAAACCCGCAAAATATCGCCATTGTTGGACTTTTGCTAGCTTCCATTCGTGCCATCAACCACAATGTCATCTCAAGGTATGCATTTCCTCTAGAATCCATTTGTTTTTGTCGGTCTTTAGCTTAATTGAATTAGGGCAAAATTTTACCCTAGAAAATCGATTTGGGCATTTTTGATTGGGCCCATTTCGAGTGAAATTGATGATTGCATTAGGTTAGAAACCTGTTTAGGAGTATAGGGGTGCTTTTAGTTTTCATTTTGGTCCCCGTTCCCGCTCCCTATGTTCGAAAAACGTGAGTGAGGTGAGAAACCGTCTCATCTCGCAATGCCAAGTTTATTTGCTTGGATAATGGGTCCTACTAGGTTGCATTATAGTCGGGGAAGAAACTGTATTTGCCATTGTGGACCTTTGTTGGGTATTGTGGGCGAAATTGGAATTTTGCCTTTTGTGACGGTCTTATGTCTGACAAAATAAGCGTTTGTTTGAGCTTGAATTGAGTCAGTTTGCCTTGAAATGGACATTATTGGTAGTTTAGGTCACCTTGAGGTGTGATAAACTCACGTTTGCCTTTTTGCGGTCGTTTTTTGAATTTTTTGACCGGCTTGAGCTCAAATTAGCGTAGAAATTGCCTTTTTAAGCCGTAGAAAAAAAAAATTCCTCGTTGTATTGGGAATGTATTTTTGGCTTGTTGGCGGACCTTGTATGGGTCTTGAAATGCCGTTGTTCTTTTTTGTGGTGGTTTTGACTCGTCTATTGCCCTTGTTTTGTTTTGCAGGTTGTTGTTGTTGTTTTTTTTTTTTTTTTTTTTGGATTTGTCCATTTTATTCCGTCATAATGCCAAAATTTCGGCTGACGTTTTTTGTTTGCAGGAGAGTGTTCGGGACAGGTTGGGTCCCTTGCTGCGACCTTTGAGGAGCTGTTCCGGGCGGGGCCGATTAGCACTCCGAATAGTGCACCCGTCGTGGTTGTGGAGGACGTTACTGAGAAGGAGGGACCTCCTGAGCAGACTGTTGGGGCCACAGGGGCCGTTGAGGAGCGTGAGGTGCCCGTTGTTGGGGCTACTGTTACTGGGAGAGCTCAGACTGGGTCTGAGGCTGGTACCTCCGGGAGGAGGATTTATACGAGGCAGCGTCGTCCCCGGGCGACCAGACGGACGTTACAGAACGTCACCAGGGTCGTTGCGATGGGCCCTATTCGTCACGTCGAGTCTCGCGGCCAGAAGAGATGGAGGGCAGAAATAGTCGAGGATGATGCCGACGTCGCGAGTTGGAGAGCCAGACGTGCTACAACCCCACGGGGGTTGCACTTGCGGACGGCGCCTGCTTGGGCCGAGGGTTTTGATGGCAGTCAGTTGTTGCTTCAACTGGACAGACACATCTCCTACCGTGCTCACGGGGGTTTGGTGAGTCGTGTCCCTCGATTGAACTTTTGTCACTTTTGAAGTGTCGGGCCTGAATAGGCATTCTGACGTTGTTTGTTTTAGATTTCAAGAGATCGACACCATGAGGACTTTCTCGGGCTTCACTACCTGTCTGAGCTTTTATGACGTTCTTCGAGCCGGGACGAGGGCGATCACAGAGAGGTCGGCTTTTGGGCCGATGGCGGCAACTTGGCGGGATATTCATAGGTCTTCGATTAGGGCGAACCTGTGTCTGATCCGCGCCATGTTGGATCGGTACTGGGATACGACGTCGTCATTTCACGTGGAGTTTGGGGAGGTCGGCGTGACTTTAGAGGACTTCGCCATGGTATCCGGCCTTCCCTGCGGCGAGTTGCCTATTGAGTTTACCGAGACGCCGGAGAGAGTGTCCTCTTCCGCAGTTACCGATCTAATCGGTACTGCTTTGCCGGAGCCTTCCGACGCCACTCCATACTTGATTGCGAGTTCGTACATGATTGACCACTTCACTGGGAGGGTGGCCGGTGTTACTCCGGCGCCGTTGGAGAGTCCGGAGGCAGAGGTTGAGGCTGACACGAAGGAGGCGCGGCTGTGGTTGTGGTACTTCTTGGGTGCCACGTACTTTGGTGACAAGGGTGAGCGCTTGTCGACCAAAGTGCTTCCTCTCCTTACTGACCTCGACACTTTGGGTCAGTTTGACTAGGTTACGCCGGCCCTGGCGAGCTTCACCCGGTACTTGCACGCGGCGGTGCGTCCGGAGTCAGTGAGGGACGGTAGTGCCCTTGCTTTGGTTGGTCCCGGCCTCATCTTTGAGGTACGAGTATTTTTTGTAGTAGTTTTTGAGTTTGATTTTGATTTTGGCAATTTTTGAGAAATTGGCTGATTTGTGTTTGTTGTGGTTGATTACAAGCTTGGTTGTATGCTTACTTCACCCCTCTGCGTCCGGCGACTACAGGCGGTGTTCCCTCGACTTACCCTGCTGTGAGGGGCTGGACGGTGGCTCGGAATAAGTCGATTAAGTCGACTTACGAGGACTGCAGGCGTGGCGTGAACAAGCATCAGATTGCTGATGTAAGTTCTTGTTCTCTTCTCTCTCTTCTTTATAGAAATAGATAGAGATAGGATGACTAGGTAGCTTAGGAAGCCCCCTGTTAGCTGAGTAGCTTTGTCTTGAATGTAGTTTGTTGGGCGGCCTTGGGAGCACTACACGGGCGTACCGACTGATGTCAGGGAGCGTTTGCGGCCTCGCAGCTCCCTGCGTTTGTACCTAGAGACGGCGATGAGCCGGTTTGATACCTGGGCGAGCGTTTGGCTCGTCAGTGCTTCACCGAGACTTTCGTCGTGCCGGTCGACCCGCCTAGGGTGTTGTTCCAGGAGTCGACCCCTGATGAGGTTGAGGAGCACATTCACGGTCAGGGAGGTGAGAAGCTGTTGTTACGGGACGTCGACTACGACACCTTCTGGTTGTCGAGGCTTGCCTGGTACCCGATCGAGGTATGTCTTCTTTTGTTCTTTTGTTTTCATTCCCCCTTTTTGATAAGAGGGTTTGTCATCTTTGATACGGATCCAAATGGTAGGGAGTCGACTTGCTGATGAGGACTCAGCCCCCAGCTTTCCCGACGGAGATCACCTTTCAGGGTCCGGGTGGCGAGGAGCTTCAGCTGCGCTTA
Source organism: Silene latifolia (assembly GCF_048544455.1). NCBI lineage: Eukaryota > Viridiplantae > Streptophyta > Magnoliopsida > Caryophyllales > Caryophyllaceae > Silene > Silene latifolia. Next base: position 78,305,527 of record NC_133526.1, on the reverse strand, counting down.
CCGGAGCCTGCTTTTGCCGAGGTGACCGAGGCTGGCATGGAGTGGAGGTTGATCGTTCTGAGGGCGAGTCCTTGACTTGAGCACCTTCCTCAGTTACACTTTGCCTTACATTGTATTGAAGGACATTTTTGATTTGTAGGTGACGACTGTTAGTCACCAGGACTTGTGGCGGATGGCTAACCGCTGGAGGGCGCTTGCTGGTGACCTGGTTGCGAGGGAGGCTTGGCTTTCTCAGGTACTTTTTGTGTGTTGTTTCTGTGTATCTTGTGTTGCATTTCACGTTTTTAGATTTTGATGATCTATGTTGTGTTTTGTAGGGTACTGCGGATCCGGCGGAGCTTGCTCGGGTCCGTGCTGAGTTGGGGGCAGCCAGATTGACGATCGAGGCCCAGGAGTTGGGGATCATCCGTCGAGACCAGGATTTGAGGCGTCGCGAGGACGAGTTTCAAAGCCGAGACGCGGAGATTGCCTCTCTCAGGGCTCAGTTGGCTGCGACGGAGGAGCTTCACGTCGAGATGGAGCAGGAGACGCTGGAGAGTTCTCCGGAGAGGGAGCCTGAGCAGATGGTGGTGTCCGCCTTGCCTGCCACTCCTCGTGAGACCGAGACTGGTTCGACGGGAGGCGGCGAGTAGTCGTAGTTGTTGGTCCGTGTCTTGGACTCTTATTTGTATATATTTATATTTCGCGTGAGGCGGTTTGTATATATGTGTTTTTGGATTGTGGTTTATTTCGTGATTTTTTTGGCTTTTTGTGTTGTGTTTCGGAGGAGCGTTGTCGGCTGTCAATTCTACTTTTACTTTGCGTCGATTCCTGCATCGTTAGTGTAGAAAAACAGGCAACAGGTAGCACGTATACCTAGCCGCATGATTTTCCGGGTAAGCATCATTGCATTCATGTGAGGGCCAAATTCTCCGTCGTGAACCTCTCCCATGACTTTTTTGGCTTTGTGATGGTCGATGCAAAGGAGGAGAATTCCTTGGGGTGTTCTTTTGTATAGTTGGTTTTGGTTTATCACGAATTGTGATGCAAGTAAACGGATGGCTTTTTGTCCTATTTGATCAGAGTTGGGAGGGAATTCATTTTTGGTTTTGTAGTTGAGGATGGCTTGGTACCAAGGTTCATCATGGCTTTCCTCATCGTCGTTGATGGCACAAATGTGAGCTGGCTCGCTCCTTCTCTCGACACATAGGGGCATCGATGTCATGTCGTCAGGTATGTTGACAAGTGCGGCAAGCTCTCCAGGGCATCAGCAAATTGATTTTCCTCTCGTGGCAAGTGGAAGTAGTCGATTTGATCGAAGAACTCGGCCTCTTGATTGATCTTTGCCCGGTAGGGAGCTAAGCTGTCAGATCGTATTTTCCATGATCCGGATACCTGATTGATGATGAGCGAGGAATCGCCGTGGACCCTCAGTCTCTTGATGCCAAGTGTGATGGCTGCTTGTAGGCCGATGAGGCACGCTTCATATTCAGCGGCATTGTTGGTGACGGCGAAGTCTAGTTTGACCGAGATCGGAACATGTTCTCCCTCCGGTGATATTAGGAGGATTCCTACCCCGAAGCCTCTCAGATTAGATGCACCATCAAAGTATAGGTCCCATGCGTCAAAATCGGCACAAAGAATGTCTTCGTCAGGAAGTGACCATGTGTCAGTTGTTGGATCCTTGTTGACGAGATTCTCTGCTAGGAAATCGGTAACTGCTCTTCCCTTGATAACCTTGAGGGGTATAAACTTGAGATCGAACTCGGACAGCATGTGTGTCCACCTTGACAGGCTTCCGTTTAGTACGGGTTTTTCGAAGATGTATTTGACCGGGTCCATCTTGGAGTAGATGTGGACCGTGTAGCTGAGCATGTAATGCCGCAACTTCTTTGTTGACCATACTAGGGCAAGGCATGTCTTCTCCAGTTGAGTATACCTCGTCTCGTACTCAATGAACTTTTTAATGATGTAGTAGATGGCACGTTCTTCGTTGTCAACTGTTTGTGCTAGCATAACTCCCATGGCTGTATCGGTAACAGTCAGGTATAGGGATAAACGAATCCCCGGTTGAGGTGGCATGAGGACAGGAGGTTTGGATATGATTTGCTTTATCCTGTCGAAGGCCTTTTAACAGTCGTCATCCCAATCGGTGTGATCTAAGGCGCGAAGTTTCTTGAATATGGGCTCACAAATCATGGTGAGCTTGTCAATGAAGTGGCTGATGTATTGGACCTGACCGAGAAATCCTCGAATCTCCTTCTCGTTCCTAGGTCGAGGCATTTGTTGAAGGGCTTTGATTTTGGTTGGATCAATCTCAATGCCTCTCTTGCTGATGACATGTCCCAAGAGTTTTCCGGAGGTAACCCCGAATGCACACTTCTGAGGATTTAGTCTCATGTTATATTTCCGCAGATAGGCGAAGAATTTCCGAAGGGCGTTGATGTGGCCATCCCGTTCTCTTGATTTGACAATCATGTCATCGACATATACTTCTACCTCCTTGTGCATCATATCATGTAGGAGAGTAGTAGCAGTTCTTTGATAGGTCGCTCCGGCGTTGATGAGGCCGAAGGGCATGACCGTGTAGCAGTATGTACCCCATTGTGTAGTGAATGCAGTCTTGTGCATGTCTTCCTCAGCCATTTTAATCTGGTTGTACCCAGCATACCCATCCATGAATGATAGGAGAGCATGTTCGGCAGTATTGTCCACCAGAATGTCAACATGTGGCAAGGAGAAGTCGTCCTTCGAACTCGCCCTGTTCAGATCCCTGAAATCGACGCAAACCCGAATTCTACCGTCTTTCTTTGGTACAGGAACTATGTTGGCCACCCAATCAGAGTATTCAGACACTTTGATGAACCCAGCCTTGAACTGTTTGTCCACTTCTTCCTTGATTTTCAGGGCCCATTCAGGACGCATCCGGCGTAGCTTCTGTTTCACGGGTTTAGCTCCGGGCTTAATGGGTATCCGGTGCTCTGCAATTTTCTGTCAATCCCAGGCATATCTTTGTAGGACCAGGCGAACACGTCCTTATATTCGTGGAGGAGGTCAATGAACTGTTGTCTTTCCGAGAGGTCCAGGGTTGTCCCTATCCTAAGTTCTTGAGGTGTGTTGTCGGTTCCTACGTTAATAGGTTCGGTCTCCTCAATGATGGGGGTTCTGGTTTCCCGTTTGTCAAGTTCTTTGGCTAAGTGAGGTGGGTAGTCACTCAAGTCCAATTCCTTATAGTCATTCTGAATTGCATTCCAGTTAAATTGAGACGAGTCATAAGCAAACTTAGCGTTCATTAAGTTGACACGAGCGAAAAGCTCGGAAAGGATAGACATTTCATGGTCAATCAGAGGCGACAAAGCAGAGGAGGTGGCCTCTGGAACAGGCTCCAGGTTGTCACCTTTCGTGGGAGCGGGGGTGACCCTAGTAGACTCAGCCTCTGAATCAGCCACGACTTTGTGATAAATAAGTGGGAAGGGGACATTGACTGGGACATCAGGAGTGTTAGGAGCTATGACAGACTCTGACTCCGATTCAGACTCGGATTCAGATCCTTCTTAACTTCTCTCCTTGAACATAGGGCCTTCTCCAGTTGTGATCTTGAGAATGCGGCCTTGGCGATCGGTCCATTTGACGGTCTTCCTCCAGCCATGTGTAGCTTTTTCCGGGTCAGTGTCGGAGATCAAGGCGGTTGGGTCAAACTATTTGTCCTTCAGGGTGATATTGATAATGTCCTCATAGTCGAGGTGCTTGATGTTATCTTCCCCAAAGAGGAGAGTGACAGCTTGTCCATCGAGGCATGACGACGGCTTAGATTCGGTTGAAGCAGCTTCGGTGTTGTCGGGGATGAAGTAGCAGTCCTGGAAGACTTCCACTCCCGGGTACCTAGCCTTCGCTACAGAGTCATAGATCAGTTCCGTAAAGCCATGGTAGAGCTTCGATTCTCCCTCGGGGATAAAGTATCCGTTGAGGGTCAGATGATAGGGACGGAGGATAACTCCGTGCTTCTTGCGCTTTCGAACTAGGAGGGTCATCTCCTGGATATCTTCATCGATAGGCTCATATCCCAGTCCGAAGGGAATGTTGGGGACCTTAGCCTGTTTCAAGGGAGGTAAGGTATCTTTTAATGGATTGAGGGGTAAGCCCGGGAAGTAACCCTGGCGCATCATGATACGGTTGACTGTGAGGTTAACAAACGAGTCACAATCAAAGGGTGTTGATTCATCAGTTATGGCATTCACGGCTTAGAATCCCCAAATTTCATTGTCATCCTCCTCAATGGCTTGGGAAGCTATTCCCTTTCTCATGATAGCTTTGATCGGGGAAATAGGAATCGTGATTATTTTCCCGTTGAAGGGGACCCTGATTTTTTGATGGAGAGTCGAAGTAACTACCTTGACGGTGTGAATCCAGGGACGTCCCAGGAGCATATTGAAGGAGGCGTCGATGTCGACCACCTAAAAACTGGCTTGCCTTTCCAGTGGTCCGGTTGCGACAGTCAGATTGATAAGCCCTGCGATCTTGCGACGAGTGCCGTCGTAGGCGCGTACTCCTTGGTTTGTTGGGACCAGATCAGCTTCCTTAATACCCAGCTTGTGAGCAGTCTTGAGGGGAATGACATTCACCGTGGATCCGTCATCTACAAGGACCATGGGAACATTTTTCTTGAGACATTGTACGGTGATGTACAGGGCAAGGTTATGGTTGGCTCCGAAGGGAGGGATATCTTCGTCAGAGAAGACGACCGGGTTATTCAAGTCAGGGGCATCCCTTGTCATATGTGCCACTATTTCTTTAGGGGAAGAGGTGGAGGGCACGGTTAACTTTCCCAAAGCCTGTAGCAAAGCCTGTCGATGCTCAAAGGACGTTGCGATCAGTTGCCAGATTGAGATTTCAGCTTTTGCCTTCTGAAGTTGCTTGAGGATTGAGTTCTCAGGAGCTCTTGGTTGAGTGTCTACTTCCGGGACAACTTGGTCATTCGTTATTGGAACGACCGTTGGATTGTTCGGGTTCTGATAGGGACGCCCGGACCGGGTAAGGTGATCGATATCTTTCGCCCGTTTCTCTTTTTCTGGGACGAGGTAGACATCTTCAACATCATCCCGCCAGATGCCATTGATTTCAGAGTCTCGAGGGTACCGTGGAGGGGTATTCCTTTATGGGCAGTTTTTGTGAGGGACATTTTTGCGGGGGTGGTTTTTGTGAGGGTGATTATTGTGAGGGTGATTATTGTGAGGTGCATGCCAGAATGGTCGCGGGAGCAATCCATCTGGGTGTGGGTAGTTTTGCACGCTCGGGGGATTCTCCCTTGGGTGTGGCGGTGGAGGATTGAAGATAAGTCGACGATAGGCATCGTCAAGTCGGGTGATCCTTTCGGAGAGGCTGGCTATGTAACACCCCCATATCCAGAGGAGCCTTAACTAGGCCTTCCTTAGCATATAAGGGCATTACCATCTCGGTTACCCGAGGACAGTAATAATCAAACGTCGATAAAAGAACTATTATGTTATATTACAAGTGATTTAAACCAACTGACAATATAAAAGATACAACTCAAAGGCTACTCGCTATGACTATCAAAACTCGTGAAGACTCATCCCTGCCCGGACTCCAGCTATCCACGATATCAACACCTGCTAAGACAGACTGCTCACCATAAGGGATCACGGCAGACACATAAACAACAAGACAACCACACAAGGTCAGTACTGAGATAAGATACAACCATGCTAACAACATCTAACAATAAAATCTAACACAATCAGTCACACACACAATCACACCCACTCCAATCAATCTCCATCACCGACTGTCCACTGGACCAGCCCTGCCAGTGGGGGACCGCAGCCGTACCCACCAAATCCTTGCTCATCATACCGATTGATAACCCTGTCCCATTAATGTGCACATCCCCTCCCGTGGCGGGTTCCACGAAGGGCGAAACTAGGGCGTGAAGCCACTCCCGCAAGTGACTCCACTCAGCCGAGAACGCATCTCCAGAACCAGAGACAAACAATCACAACCATCAACAACAATCAATCGACAACCGTCAGTACGAATACGACAACACACAACAACCACAACAACCGACACACTAGACCATCTACAGAAACTGAGTAGGCGAACCTACCTTTAAGCAACTGCAACCAATCCATGCCAACATACGACATATCCAGCAACCAAGCAAAGCCTACAACACGATCATCTATTACTATCAAGCAAACCCTAAATGTAAAGACAAAGATACGGATGATGATGACGACATACCTATAAGGAGAAACCCGGCAAAAGACCGCTACCCGACTCAAGCTACGCTCTCCTAAGGCACAAGGACCTTCAAAGGGCTTCCATGGAGGTTTTATGGTGAAGGGAAGGGAAAGAGGCGACCAAAGGATAGAAGGAATGAGGCGGAAATGATTTGCGGATTTAACAAAACGCGATTAAAAACCCTCGCTGAAAACCCGATACTCGATCGAGTATCCCACATACTCGATCGAGTGACACCCTACTCGATCGAGTGTCTAAGCTACTCGATCGAGTAGCCTCTACTCTATCGAGTACCACCCATAACTCGTAACCCAAGATAGCTTTGGCACGCATTTCTAAGAACTATTCCCGCTCCCAAGGTCAGTCAACGCTGGTCAAAGAGTCTCTAAAAGGGCGGGTATTACAGTCTTCCCCTCTTAAAAAGAACTTCGTCCCCGAAGTTCAACTCACCTATCTCAACGCACAAGACACGGGAAAAACACGACGTCACTATTCTTCCGACTCAAGTCACTACTCCCCCGAAATGCCATCCCCCAAGTTATCATCATCACTATCTAACGCTCTATATATATGTATATCGACTCTTACAGCTATCACATAAACACCAACTTCGCAATATGAACCAGCACAAACAACGATCACTCATCATATAAGAGATTACCCCACTCACCAGCAACAACCATCAACACGAAACCTATCGCATGTCAACTTCATGCCGCACGACTATACCCCCATGCTACTCAACAACGTGATTCTACTACGACACATGGCACCACGACTATCAACTTCCATTTCGACGCATGAATTACTCACCGAACTAAAGCAACCAATTTCAACTTCATACAATCAATGTGGCCAAAGTAATAGCAAATTTTGTAAATAAACAACAAAACATTTTAAACGAACAACAACATAATTTCAAAATCGGCCTTTTTATTTTGCGACATTACTCTTCCCCTCTAAAAAGGAACTTCGTCCCCGAAGTTCACCACCAAATTACCACACATATTACCCATTACTTGCAGCGTAACATAAATCAAAACCATGTTATTTATCGTTGACATTACTCATATTACTCGTACAACTAGTCAATTATAAAGATGTATACAACCCCATTCGAACAATTAGTCACCGCCAAGCATGTATAGGTATATCATTTGCATTTGTATGTATATCGAATTCGGTGAAATATAACTGGTAGACAAAACGGATGTAAAATGAATGCAATTAGAATAATTACAACTCCACTATTCGACGAAAATACGCCTTTAAAACTAGGCACGACTTCCAATCATATGAAATGAACGGTCCAAACATGTTACTACTCACTAATAACCACGTTAGACATCAAACTTGCAATTATATAACAATTAAACAATTTTAATTTTTCAAAAGTTCCTGTAACAGTGCTACTCGATCGAGTATGTAGTGGTACTCGATCGAGTGCCCTGCTACTCGATCGAGTGTCTTGGCTACTCGATCGAGTAGCCCTGAGATCAGAATGTCTCTTTTCTGCCACACCTATAGCTACTCGATCGAGTATGGGGTACTCTGTCGAGTACCTATAGGTCAAAATTTTGGGAAACCTGCCATAACCAACCCATATATATATACAAAATCGTCACATAACTTGAGTCGGAATGACTTCCCGACTCACCAAATCCTGCAACAAAATCCAACTAGCAAATCCGGCCTTATGGCCAACCATACAAATCCGAAAATAAAAGTTCTAACAACCGACGACTACCAACATCCAACATCACGATCATAACTAGGATAAAGAAATAGGAGTATCACTCCTGCTGCTGCTGCTGCTCCTCCTCCATCACCTCATCACCACCACCAACACCTCCCAAGGTGCCCGCTCCCGATGACCCGATGCCTGCATCAACTCCCGCTCCAGCTCCCGGGCCTACATGCCATGGGGTCAAACCACCGTAGGAAAAGGACTGAGGCGTCCCCCAAGCTGACTGATTCACCCCGTAAGAGTGGAAAACCCCACTATAGTCCCCGACTCCACTCCACCATACCGGATGCGGTCCCTCTGTCCTAATCCCCTGAGTGTACGCCATCTCGTGCATGTTCCGGAGTGTCAAGGTAGATGACACTCTCTCTGCTAAGTAGCTCGATCGCGTCTCCGGGGTGTCGAGGTAAGGGTAGCACGGAAAAGGGTGCTGCTGTGGTGGTGCTACCGGCCGTGGTCTAGTCTCAGCGGTCCTCTCTCTCACTCTACGGGGTCCTCTCCCCAACCTGGGCCTCTCCTCCCTTACCGCCGCGTTCTCCCTCTTTTTTGGCTCGGGCATCACCTCTAGAATCGCGTCATCAATGAGGTAGGTCTGCAACTGGCGGGGCACGTCATCATCCTCCTCCTCCTCGTCGGAGTCAACAGCTGTCACCACCGGCTCTAACGGCTCGGTCGGTTGAAGGTGCTCAGGAGCCGGGATCCCCATCCAACTCATTCCCCACACTCTCCAGGCTAGGCTACCATCGGCCAAAGTTCTCAACCATTTCAGGTCGAGATAGTAGTCACGGTCCATCGTAGGCATTGGTGTAGCCAGAGGCACGTACTCCGAAGAAGCCTCAAAGGAGGTTAGCTTTTCAGCTAACCGAGTAGCGATAGCGCCGCAGCTCAAGTACCGGGAAGAGGCAGTAGCCATCAAAGCAAGGCTAGCACAGACGATGGCAGGAGCATTAAAGACCACTTTCCTGGCCCGCTCCGGGTTGAGGTAGGACATCAGAAGCAACACCTCATGGTTGTTCAGTTTACTGATATCCGGTCTATCATAAAGGAGGTTCGAGAGAGAACGAAGAAAGATCCTCAATGTGACATGCTGAACATCATTAATCAGCATGTTGCTTGAGGTGGGAGCTGGTTTTCCGGTCAGACAAGGCATTAGGCGGCAGACACCGCACTCAGCAGGGATATCAGTGATAGAATCCTTGGGAGGCTTGGCCAATCCAAGGTGAGAAACAAAGAGGTCCATAGTAATCAAGAAACTGGTGTTCATCAGTCGAAACTCAACGGTCTGGGCAGCTGGGTCATAACAAAAGGAGCTCATAAACTCCAAAGTAAGAAAAGGGTAGGAGTGTTTCCTCAGCCGATACAAACCCGTAAAGCCTAAAGTCTCGAATATGTGACGGACATCCGTCTCTATTCCCAAATCAGTCAGAAGTGTGGTATCCACACACCTCGTTGGCCTCATTTTGCGTTTTTGCAAAGTTACAAAACGCTCTCTTTGTTTGAAATCTACAAACACAATCGAAGGGTATTCCGGTACCGCGGATACCACGGGTCCACTCCCCTCCCCAATCTCAGGCTGTGTCACTCTCCCCCGTTTACTCTGACGGGTCCCTACGTTCGGTCTCGGCATCTGTTTCAGCATATGATTTAAACAACTTGTATAAACATGTAAAGCATACAATTCACGCAATTGAACTTGGATGCAAAACTAAGTACACACTTTCACCAGTAATTTCCCAATTTGATTTGCACATTCAGTTTATAGCTACTCATGTTCACTAGTTGTGAAAAGTTTATCATGGTGAACACACATACCCAACCAATTCTAACATCCTAGCATGATTTAATGTTACTCCATACACACTCTTAATAACATGTGAGGTACTTGTTCATGCTCATAGAAAAGTAATTTAGAACACATCATCATCAACTTTCGTTATTAGACACAAAACAATTCAATTAGGCTTGTCAGACGGTCTTTACAGCTGTAACAATTTTGACATGTTCCCCATCAATTAACATCACTACTATCATATAGAAGCTTATCCCTTACCTAAACATTCATATTCAACACCAAATTTCAAATATAGAAGACGAATTTCAATTTAGGGCACTTTTAAGACGGAGTTTTAAAGCAACTTTTTAAGGTGAAAATCATCAAAATTCATTCTTCAACATGATATAAACAATGTATAGTACTCAATTTCATCATATAACATGTAAAAACAACCCTAAATCGATTTTGATTTTTTTTGTAAACCCTAGAAATTTCGGCCCCCAAATTTCGTGATTTCCAATTTATTTTACAGCAATTAATCACCAACAATCAAGAAAAGAAGGCATGTGAATCATATTACAACAATTAAAAGCAATAATCTATCCATATGAATCGAAAATTTCAGATTACACCTTCATTCCAACAAATTTAAAGCAATAAAAACATGTAAATAGAGGAAAGATCATACCTTGATTAAATAGGCAAGTAAAAGAACAAAACTAACAAGTAATTAACCCAAACTAGTCACCACCAACACAAGAGTATGAGAGAGTTTGAGGGATTATATGAGCTTATGGGTCGAAATAAGGAAGAAGAATGAGGAGAATAAGAAAGAATAAGGGTTTTAAGAAACCCGTAAGTGGCTCTGTACTGTAGCCTACTCGATCGAGTGTCTAGGGTACTCGATCGAGTGCCCTCTACTCGATCGAGTAGGCGCTATTTCGTCGAGTATCTGTGGAAAAATTTCCACATCCCGATGCCATAGCTTCCTATCGAGATCGAGTGAGGTCTACTCGGTCTAGTAAGCACTCGCACTCGGTCAAGTAAGGTTGTGTACTCGGTCAGAAATACGAGGTAAATCGAAGATTCCTGCAAAAACAATATCGTGTGTCGATTCCAAACTATGTTCGGAATTCGCCACTAGTTATCATACTCGTTCACGTATTACTATTGTTACTCAAGCACACCATATCGTCTCAACAATTAAGGCTTATGTCATACTATGCTACAACAATTACCCAACTCGATTTACCTGCTACCGAGTCATTCATAAGCATAATCACGTTATCATACCTTACTTAAACTTATCTTACCACATTACTACCAAACTCGTGTTCACATCAACATGAAACATCTAATTAACGATGATTCATTCTTTCACATATCATATAAATGCATACTCTTCATAACAAATTAATCTATCATATTCCAAATTCGATCATAAGCAAACCATCTCACATAAATTTGATTGTCACGCAGCGGAAAAATTTCAACCAATAAACAAGGCAATTACGCATTACTCTATGCTATGTCTCACATTATAACTCATATATGATTACCGTTATTAACAACTTGAAGCATACACTAACATGATTACCTTCATATCACAGCATACACTTTCACGTTTTCACCACTCTATCAAATATACCCTTGCCACGTTTCTCATAATCATCGCATAAACTCACTAATCATGCCAATACTTCCCTAAGCACCATCCAAACGCAACTACTATACCCGTCTCTACGTTAGCAAATACTCAACCTCAAATAATTCCGACATAACTAACATACACATCACATACATACACACGGACTCCACATTCCCATACCCTGTGACTGGCTTAAGTACCATGGGGCCAAGATTTTGAAATGAGGGCGCCTACTCACCCAATACCTAGCATCAGCGGGGCTCCCATTATACATACACCAGGTTCATTTTATTAGACTCACTACGTTCATTATTTTCATTGGTTACAGGTTCCAAAATCGTCGCTCTGATACCACTTTGTAACACCCCCATATCCAGAGAAGCCTTAACTAGGCCTTCCTTAGCTTATAAGGGCATTACCATCTCGGTTACCCGAGGACAATAATAATCAAACGTTGATAAAAGAACTATTATGTTATATTACAAGTGATTTAAAACCAACTGACAATATAAAAGATACAACTCAAAGGCTACTCGCTATGACTATCAAAACTCGTGAAGACTCATCTCTGCCCGGACTCCAGCTATCCACGATATCAACACCTGCTAAGACAGACTGCTCACAATAAGGGATCATGGCAGACACATAAAAAACAAGACAACCACACAAGGTCAGTACTGAGATAAGATACAACCATGCTAACAACATCTAACAATACAATCCAACACAATCAGTCACACACACAATCACACCCACTCCAATCAATCTCCATCACCGACTGTCCACTGGACCAGACCTGCCAGTGGGGGACCGCAGCCATACCCACCAAATCCCCGCTCATCATACCGAGCGATAACCCTGTCCCATTAATGTGCACATCCCGTCTCGTGGCGGGTTCCACGGAGGGCGAAACTAGGGCGTGAAGCCACTCCCGCAAGTGACTCCACTCAGCCGAGAACGCATCTCGAGAACCAGAGACAAACAATCACAACCATCAACAACAATCAATCGACAACCGTAAGTACGAATACAACAACACACAACAACCACAATACAACCACAACAACCGACACACTAGACCATCTACAGAAACTGAGTAGGCGAACCTACCTTTAAGCAACTGCAACCAATCCATGCCAACATACGACATATCCAGCTGACACGGCTGTCGCGTACCTGTCAAAAATAACCAACTGGCCAACTAACTAATATAGCTAGGGAAGTCGGGTCGAATCCACAGAGAGGTAGGAAATTGACTGCTAAAACTAGGCTCGTCTAAGTAACCAAAATTTGGGGGTTATAAAATTGTGATTTCTAAACTAACAGAGTAAGGAAAAGAGAAATAAAAGGAGGAGTTAACAGATAAAAGAGGATAGCTAAGACAAGCGGTTCACCATAATTATCTGGTCGAGTAATCTAGGTCCCAGGTCAATACAACACGGTCCAAGGGGTAGCGAACGTCACCTTTCGGTCCTTAATTCACCCTAAAACGTAAAATGACTTAACTCTCGCCCTCGCCGCAATATTCTATTGTTCGCTACTAGTCTCCCTCTTCCAACCTTTCGGTCCAGGTCAAGGTCCACCAAGGATAAAGGTCTAATTGCGTCGACTCAATTAGGCAATTACAATTATTTGTAGCATTTAAACAACAAAGACGGCCGGTATCAACCTAGTGGATCGATTACTCTCCCTTCAAATCATGGGTCCCCTATAGTCTTAGCATAGGAAATTAGCTACTCATAATTGTCAGATTAACAACAACAATACCCAAGCAATTAAAACTAAACATGATGAATAATCTAATTGATTGAACGATTATAAGGTAAAGAGAGAAAAGGAATTAGAAATAATAAATACGATAAAGAAATAATTAAATTGATAATACCGATTCCGAGTAGCAAGGTAGAGAGTAGAATTCCAAAAGAACAGTGACCAAAGTGACAGATGAAAAATGTACGTAGTAAAGGAGATAGGAGTAACGTAGTGTTCTCCTCAGTCTTATACTGTAAAAACATCTTAAACCTAATCTATGGACTGATTACAAAAGCCCATAGAAGATTAGGCGGAAATAAACCAAAAACACAAGCAATCCCCTCGATCGAGTAAGATGATTACTCGATCGACGTCCAAGTCACTCGATCGAGCTAGGACATCCCCTCGATCGAGCACTGCCTGCTGAACCTCCTCGATCGACTCCATGAACTGGTCGATCGACCAATAGTGAGTGTAATAAGCATTCGATCGAGCACTAAAGGACTCAATCGAGCTACATAAGCGCGTCAGGACTTGAGCTTCTCCCTTTGCTCAGCTCATGCGTACTCCAGGTGTGAAATTCCTAAGCTCCGGCTCCATATTTCCCATGAATGCATACAATTGGGACAATCAAGGCTCGATTTAGCTCCTCCTTGGTCAATTCCTGCAAATTACAATAAACGGGCCAAAGTAGAATATTCGGGGGTATTTGTAGCCAGATGCTACATAAAAAGCACAGAAATGCGTGTAAAAATGAGGTGAAAACCTTATATAAAAGACACGCATCAAATCTCCCCAAACCAAACCTTTGCTTGTCCCCAAGAAAATATGAATGCAACTAAGGGTGAACAATAGAACGGGACCAACGCATCAGCTACAATAATCCACCAGAACCAATTTAATGCAACAAAATGACAAAGTGGCAACTGAAAAGTGCAAACGAGTTAAATTAATGTTTCAAGCTTACTGAACCGTCGACCTTGCAAGATTCAAAGATGTCGGACTCTCACGGGTCGCTCGTCACTCAAAATCAGGTACAAGGTGAGGATGTATGTGAAAGATAGGAAAAAACAAGACACTCACCTAACTCGACCTATAAGAACATGCATGCAGTTAACATGAATAAAGTCTCTACAACCGTACATACGCATTCCAACCATACTAGTGACCAAGACACGTGCCGAGGACTTACATTTGGGTTAGTGAGGTAATGGGTAAGAAGGGGCCAAAATGAATTTGGATATGTGGGGTTAAAAGCTAGGCTAGTAACAACGGATCCAAATATAGACTGCATCCCACTTCGTACTCATAACAGCAAGATAAAACGGTGCAAAATTATGCACTAAACTCACAAAACCAAAAGTCGTCGACTCCCCATAGGATATAAATAAGGCATGGGAGTGTGAAACAATGTGTAATTCTCATTTTTTTCTTCTTTCATTCTCTTTTTCATTTGAATTTTTTCTGTCTCTTTTTTTCGCTTTCTTTCCTTTTTTTGTTTGTTTTTTTTTTCTTTTTTTCTTCAATTCAACACATTTTCTTTTCTTTCCCTTCAATTCTTCCACCATCTTCTGAAATCAGATGAAATAACCATATTGCAATAACACATTCCAAAAACTACTCGTTACTAGCTCAGCTAGGGTAGGAAATATTATAGAAAGTAGTTGCTAGGACAAAAAGGCAATTTGGCTATGTGAGGTTCATGGGTAGAATGAAACAAGGGGAACTGCCTCTCCTAACACGTGTCACCATCCACAGACCGAATGCATACAGGTATTAAGAAGACTAGACTCATGCTTATGCAAATTGATGTTACATGTCTTAAAGAGAGTACTACTCACATCCTAAATGAAACCGGTCATGAATGTCACCAGTTTAATAAGCTCTAACCTCAGAATGTAATGTAGCTTGCCGACATAAAGAATCAAGTCTATTTGTTCAGGTAAGAGAGAAACAAAAACTCGTAGATTATGCACATAGTCACGCCAACTGAATGTCAAGGATATGCAGGGCTCAAGTAAGGGTTCAAAGTAGCGTCAGTGTTCAAACGTTCTGACTCAATATAAACATGAAAATTTTGAAAATTTTTGAATTTTATGATTTTTATATGAAGTAATTAAAACGACAATGCATGCGGAATTAAATAAACGTGCAAGCGAAAATGCAAGAAACATGCAGACACAAATATGGATGCATACCTCCCCAAACCAAACCGTACAATGCCCTCATTGTACCAAAAATAGGGAAAGAAATGCAGACTGAAAGGAACAGGAGAAGTGGAGTTGGGAACTTACAAAACGTCATATAGCGTGACCTCCCCAAACCGACCATGAACATGGGGGGTCAAAGAAAGTCAACAGTGGCCTTGTAGACGTAACAACAGCGGCTGGAAGTCATAGCTACTCGATCGAGTACCGTTACTGGTCGATCGAGTGTTTTGCAGCAGGAATGGACTCGATCGAGTACATAATCACTCGATCGAGTAAGCACGGATAGGGATGTGGTCGATCGAGGACATCACCCCTCGATCGAGTAGCAACCGCATCAGAAAATGCTCGATCGAACACAAAAACCCTTCGATCGAGCACTTTAACCTGCAAAGGACGCAAAAACGCAAGGAAGGCACAAAAATTGTTCATAAAGCAGCGTCTAACGTTTAACGTAAGGCGAAAGAAAAAAAACAAATAGTTCAACAAAAAGTACAAAAAGATGGTCCGGCCATTTGCCTCCCGGAGAGCGCTGGTTTAAGAGGTCCCGCACGACCTTTCGGTATCAAGTAATCGGGCGCGTCGAGCTCGTCAAGCGCAAGACTTCAACACGGTTGTCCGCTTCACTTGCCTCATAGTAATGCTTCACATATTGGCCATTCACCTTGAATCTATGACCCTCGGAATCTTCAAGCTCCACGGATCCAAATTTGGTAACACCCGTCACCGTGTATGGACCAGTCCACCTGGACTTCAGCTTGCCAGGAAACAGTCTCAATCGGGCATTAAACAAAGAACACCTTCGCCCCACATGAAACTCCCGAGGTAGGATTCTCTTGTCATGCCATCTCTTCGTCTTTTCCTTGTAAATGCGCGAGCTATCATAGGCATTAAGCCTAAACTCCTCTAATTCATCTAGCTGCAAAAGACGATTCTGACCACACGATTTAGGATCATAATTAAGCTCACGGATTGCCCACCAGGCCTTACATTCCACTCAAGGTAAGTGACACGATTTCCCATAAACTAACCTATAAGGTGATGCGCCAATTGGTGTCTTAAAGGCGATTCTATAAGCCCATAATGTGTCATCTAGCTTAAGACTCAGTCTTCCGTGATTTAGAAACTACTTTAGACAAGATCTCCTTCAGCTCGCGATTAGAGACCTCTACCAGACCACTAGTTTGGGGATGATACCCCAAACCACGCCGGTGTTGGACACCAACTCTAGACAGTATGGAAGTGAGTTTCTTTTCCTTAAAATGCATCCCCCATCACTAATGACGACCCTAGGGACACCAAAGCGGGGGAATATGATCTTTTTGAACATTTTTATCACGGTCTTACCATCACAATGAGGTGAAGCAATTGCCTCAACCCATTTTGACACATAGTCTACTGACTACTAAAATGTACTGTTACCTTTCTTTGGGACGGGAACGGTCCTTGGAAATCAATGCCCCGGACATCGAAAACCTCAACCTCTAGGATGCCGTTTTGTGGCATCTCATGTCTCTTCGAAATATTCCCTGATCGTTGGCATGCATCACAAGTTGAAACAAAAGACTTAGCGTCAAGAAACAAAGAAGGCCGGTAAAAACCAGATCGAAGTACCTTTGGCCACGGTGCGCGATGGACCGTGGTGACCACCATATGAAGAGGAGTGGCAGCCTTCCAGGACTATTTTGGTCTCCCACTGCGGAATACACCGTCTGTAGAGACCGTCGGCACATTCCTTAAACAAGTAAGGGTCATCCCGGAAATCGCTTAGCGTTATACGTAAAACGCTTCTTCGCCGAGAAGAAAGGTCGGGCGGCAGCTTGCCACCGACAACGGTTAGCTATATCTGCATACCAGGGTTCCTGGTCAACAATAGACGATATGTGAGCAATTAAAGAATCGTCAGGAAAAGAATCATCAATAAGGAGAGAATCTTCCCCTTCTTGTCGCATCGATCGCGACAAGTGATCGCTCAACGTTCTCGGCTCCTTTCTTATCCTTGATCTGCAAATCAAACTCCTGAAGGAGAAGTATCCACCTCAGTAGTCGTGGTTTTGCCTCCTTCTTAGCAAGGAGGTGCCTCAAAGCTGCATGGTCAGTAAAAACAGTAACTTCTGACCCAACTAAATAAGTACGGAACTTCTCTAAGGCATAAACTACAGCTAAAAGCTCCTTCTCAGTGGTAGTGTACTTCACTTGAGCCTCATCCAGAGTTCGGCTCGCATAGTAAATAGCATTCAAGGCCTTGTCTTTCCTCTGGCCTAGCACCGCTCCTAGTGCATAGTCACTCGCGTCGCACATGATCTCGAACGGCAAGTCCCAGTTGGGAGGCTGTATGATCGGCGCGGAGACCAAAGCCTGCTTTAACCTGTTAAAAGCAGAAAGACAAGCATCAGTAAACACAAAAGGGGCATCCTTAAGCAACAGCTGTGTAAGTGGTTTAGCAATTTTGGAGAAATCCTTGATAAACCGGCGATAAAAGCCAGCGTGACCAAGGAAGCTCCTCACCCCCTTAACATTAACAGGAGGTGGTAATTCTTTGAATCACTTCCACCTTTGCTTTGTCAACTTCTATTCCCCTATCGAAACCAAGTGCCCTAAGACAACTCCCTCGTTGACCATAAAGTGGCACTTCTCCCGATTCAAAGACAAGATTAACCTCAATGTACGCAACACTTTCTCAAGGTTAGACAGACAGTTAGAAAAATCACTTCCATATACACTAAAGTCATCCATAAAAACTTCCATGATAGATTCAATATACTCTGAAAATATCCCCATCATACACCTTTGGAAGGTGGGGGGGCATTGCATAAACCAAAAGGCATTCTGCGATACGCAAAAACACCCTTAGGGACGGTAAATGTAGTCTTGGCCTCGATCGTGCGGGGTGGATAGGGATCTGAAAGAACCACGAATACCCGTCTAAATAGCGAGAAAAATTTGTGGGAAGCTAACCTTTCTACCATTTGATCAATAAAAGGAAGGGGAAAGTGATCTTTCTTGGTGGCGGCATTCACTTGTCTGTAATCTATGCACATCCGCCAACCAGTCACTACTCGAGTAGGTATTAACTCATTCTTCTCATTCTTAACTACAGTTGTCCCTCCTTTCTTCGGGACTACCTGCACTGGGCTTACCCATCTAGAATTACCTACAGAATAAATAATACCGCATCCAGCAGACTTCATTACCTCAGCCATCACAACATCTCGCATCTTCTCGGTTCAGCCGACGACTGACCCTGTCGCAAGGTTTGTGATCATCCTCCACTCTATCCTGTGCATACAAATATCGGGACTAATCCCGTGATATCATCCAGTGAATAGCCCATTGCTTTCTGTTTTTCTTAAGTACTGACTAACAAAGAAGTCGGTGATCATCACTAAGCTTAGCACTAACAATGACTGGATACTGCTCTGTATCGTCTAGAAAAGCATATTTAAGATGAGAAGGGAGAGGCTTACGTTTCGGTACCTTTACCTCAATGGAGCAAAGAGTGCTGATCATTTGTTCCACCTGCTCTCCCTCATGCTCGTCTAGATCATCAACAAGAAGCTCCAACGCAGCGTCATCGTCCTCTGGGTTATCTGCACACTCATCAAAAAGCATGAGAGCTTCCAGTGGGTCCTTCATAAAAGAACCCGACCAGAAGTCATAAATAGACTCATCAATGATATCTACCGAATAACAAGTGTCCTCTATCATTGGGTGGGCTAAAGTAGTGGGCAAACTGAATGTGATAGCGTCATCTCCTACTGCAAGAGTCAGACGCCCCTGTCTGACATCAATCACGGCCCCAGCTGTACAAAGGAACGGTCTTCCTAAAATAATCTGGGTCCGGGTGTCCTCAGCAATATCCAAAACAATGAAATCTACGGGGATGTAAAGCTTGCCTATTTTCACGGGCACATCCTCCAAGACACCTAAAGGTCTCCTAACAGATCTATCAGCCATCTGTAGGGTAATGTTAGTCACTTTGAAGTGACTCAGTTTCAATTTCTTGCAGACAGGAAGGGGCATGACACTAACACTGGCACCTAAATCGCAAAGGGCGTTATCAATAACAATATTACCTATGACACAGGTAATAGAAAAGCTGCCCGGGTCTTTCATTTTTGGAGGGGCCTTATTTAACAGTAGGTTACTAGACTCTTCCATAAATGAAATCGTCTCAAATTCGCTCAAATTCCTCTTACGTGTCACAATATCCTTCATAAACTTAGCGTAAGTGGGAACTTGAGTAACAAGTTCAGAAAAAGGGACAGTTACCTGAAGGTTCTTCACGATGTCCACGAACTTACCATACTGTTGCTCGATCCTTGCGTCCTTCAGACGACTTGGGAAGGGTACCCTGGTAGCGATAAGTGGTCCCGCAACCTTTCCTTTACCCTTATCAATGCGTGACGTCTCCACAGCAGGGGAAGATGACACGGTGGCGGTATTAGATACTGAATTAGGAATTCCGCCACTTAATGCACTGGATCGAGTACCTTTACTGGTCGATCGACCAGTTTCTTCTTCGATATCACTCAATCGAGTTATCTTGACACTCGATCGAGTGTCTTCTTCAGCATGGTCTCTCGATCGACCAACTTGGAATCCTGTACTTCTCGATCGACCGTCATTGTCACTCGATCGAGTGACTGGATGGCTAGAACCGCTCGATCGAGTGGTTGTGTTGCTCGATCGCGTGGTTACTGCACACGCAGCAAGCATCTCCTGTAGAAACTCGTCTAGATCGTCATCTGAGTCATCATCAGCT
Organism: Silene latifolia; assembly: GCF_048544455.1. Lineage (NCBI taxonomy): Eukaryota > Viridiplantae > Streptophyta > Magnoliopsida > Caryophyllales > Caryophyllaceae > Silene > Silene latifolia. The sequence continues at coordinate 78,285,394 of NC_133526.1, read as the reverse complement.
GCCAAAACTTCATTCTCTCCGTGAATAATGTCATTTTGAAAATTCATGGCACTGACGGAATCGCAAATTGGAGGAGTCTTGGTTTGGTCTGCCGCGAGTGTTAACTGCGCGACTTGTTCTCTCAATTCCGATATAACAGCATCAGATTGCTCTGACCTACTCAACATGATGGATTTCAATTCGGCAATTGCCTCTCTTGAAGAAGGAGAGACCGGTTGTGGTACGGATTCAGAAGGGGCAGAAATGCTCTTTATCTCGTCGTATAGCTGGGAGAAAGGAACTCCCTGCTTGAACTTCTTATATGCAAGGGCACGCTCTACACCTGCCGTGCATTCGTAAAGGTCATGTCCTTCTTCACCGCATCTTCCACATGGCTCTGTATGCTCTGTAATCGTAGGCATCTTGACGAATAGACTATTAACCTGCAAAACTAATCAAAGCTTCGCGAAAATGAGATCAGTCTCAAGGAATGAATTCCTTGAGACGAGAGACAAACTTAATTAAAGCAACAAATATGCGCCACCTCCCCGGCAACGGCGCCAAAATTTGACACTACTCGCGCAGCACTGTCAAAAATAACCAACTGGCCAACTAACTAATATAGCTAGGGAAGTCGGGTCGAATCCACAGAGAGGTAGGAAATTGACTGCTAAAACTAGGCTCGTCTAAGTAACCAAATTTGGGGGTTATAAAATTGTGATTTCTAAACTAACAGAGTAAGGAAAAGAGAAATAAAAGGAGGAGTTAACAGATAAAAGAGGATAGCTAAGACAAGCGGTTCACCATAATTATCTGGTCGAGTAATCTAGGTCCCAGGTCAATACAACACGGTCCAAGGGGTAGCGAACGTCACCTTTCGGTCCTTAATTCACCCTAAAACGTAAACAGCTTAACTCTCGCCCTCGCTGCAATATTCTATTGTTCGCTACTAGTCTCCCTCTTCCAACCTTTCGGTCCAGGTCAAGGTCCACCAAGGATAAAGGTCTAATTGCGTCGACTCAATTAGGCAATTACAGTTATTTGTAGCATTTAAACAACAAAGACGAAGCCGGTATCAACCTAGTGGATCGATTACTCTCCCTTCAAATCATGGGTCCCCTATAGTCTTAGCATAGGAAATTAGCTACTCATAATTGTCAGATTAACAACAACAATACCCAAGCAATTAAAACTAAACATGATGAATAATCTAATTGATTGAACGATTATAAGGTAAAGAGAGAAAAGGAATTAGAAACAATAAATACGATAAAGAAATAATTAAATTGATAATACCGATTCCGAGTAGCAAGGTAGAGAGTAGAATTCCAAAAGAACAGTGACCAAAGTGACAGATGAAAAATGTACGTAGTAAAGGAGATAGGAGTAACGTAGTGTTCTCCTCAGTCTTATACTGTAAAAACATCTTAAACCTAATCTATGGACTGATTACAAAAGCCCATAGAAGATTAGGCGGAAATAAACCAAAAACACAAGCAATCCCCTCGATCGAGTAAGATGATTACTCGATCGACGTCCAAGTCACTCGATCGAGCTAGGACATCCCCTCGATCGAGCACTGCCTGCTGAACCTCCTCGATCGACTCCATGAACTGGTCGATCGACCAATAGTGAGTGTAATAAGCATTCGATCGAGCACTAAAGGACTCAATCGAGCTACATAAGCGCGTCAGGACTTGAGCTTCTCCCTTTGCTCAGCTCATGCGTACTCCAGGTGTGAAATTCCTAAGCTCCGGCTCCATATTTCCCATGAATGCATACAATTGGGACAATCAAGGCTCGATTTAGCTCCTCCTTGGTCAATTCCTGCAAATTACAATAAACGGGCCAAAGTAGAATATTCGGGGGTATTTGTAGCCAGATGCTACATAAAAAGCACAGAAATGCGTGTAAAAATGAGGTGAAAACCTTATATAAAAGACACGCATCACCAGCAACCAAGCAAAGCCTACAACACGATCATCCATTACTATCAATTCAAGCAAACCCTAAATGTAAAGACAAAGATATGGATGATGATGACGACATACCTATAAGGAGAAACCCGGCAAAAGACCGCTACCCGACTTAAGCTACACTCTCCTAAGGCACAAGGACCTTCAAAGGGCTTCCATGGAGGTTTTATGGTGAAGGGAAGGGAAAGAGGCGACCAAAGGATAGAAGGAATGAGGCGAAAATGATTTGCGGATTTAACAAAACGCGATTAAAAACCCTCGCTGAAAACCCGATACTCGATCGAGTATCCCACATACTCGATCGAGTGACACCCTACTCGATCGAGTGTCCAAGCTACTCGATCGAGTAGCCTCTACTCTATCGAGTACCACCCATAACTCGTAACCCAAGATAGCTTTGGCACGCACTTTTAAGAACTATTCCCGCTCCCAAGGTCAGTCAATGTTGGTCAAAGGGTCTCTAAAAGGGCGGGTATTACAGGCTATGGCTTCCTCGACCTGTTGAAACATAGTGAGCATAGTGGCAGCACTGAACACAAATACCCCGTCTGATGGGTCTTTCTCGAAGGCGTTCACCTCGTCATCATCAACTGGCTGGATGAGGTGAGAGCAGTCCAGAGTTGGCTCATCGTCAGAGATGGCGTGGATTCCCATAGGATTCGTTTTGTTGTTCGGCTTCGTAGGCGGGGGTAAAGGCAAATCCCCTTTTTCAATCATGTCTTGGATGATGTGTTTGAGTTTGAAGTAGGTTTCAGTATCATGCCCCTTCCCTTGATGGTACTGACAATAGGCATTGGGATTCCAGAAGCGGGATTTCTTAGCATCGGTCGGATCCGGGGTGGGTCCGATTGGTTGTAGTTTCCCCTGGTCCATGAGCCTCTTCGGAGCACTTGCATAACTCGACCCTATATTAGTGAACACTCTCTGGGGGCGCTCAGCTCTCTTAGCAGATGGTTTGACGAGGTTGACTTCATCAATTTTGTTCGTTTGGCCGTAAGGGCGAGACCCGGTTGAGGTGGATCCCTGGTAGCCTCTGCCAGTAGTCTTGGCCAAGACATCCTTCCGGAGGTCATCTTCAATGCATGTCCCGAGAATTTGCAGATCTTTGAAGGTCTTAATATTTTGATACCTCAGTAAGTTGGCATACACTGGGCGGAGATTGTTGACGAACTTTTCCACAAAAGTCTATTCACTCGCTTTACTGACCAGTTGAGTACTCACCCTCCTCCAACGGGTTAAGAACTCGGTGAACCCTTCTTTATCGTTCTGGGTTAGAACCTCAAGAGTACGGGTATTGGCTTGGATTTCAACATTGTCAGCATATTGTTTGGCGAACTCAACTGTGACCTCATCCCAAGTAGTAAGATTTTTCGGATCTAGGGAGTAGTACCACTAGCGAGGGATAGGTTCCAAAGAGGACGGGAAGATTCGGGTGAAAAGTTTTTGTTTGACCCTTTTAATGGCTATGTAGTCTTTGAAGGCACGGATATGATAGAGCGGGTCCTCCACTCCTTTGAATTTAGGTACATCAGTTAAGGTAAAGTTGTCAGGTAACTGATCCCCAACAGGTTCGAACCTTCGGTTGTTCTCAAGATGGATATTGTTACCCCGGGCTAGAAGCTGTTCCTCCAAGAGCTTTAGCCACTTCTCAGTTTTAGTCAGAGGTGGAGTATTATGTTCTCCAATTTCCTTGTTCTCCAGGGCATCGATACGGGTCTCGACGCGATCGAGGGTGACCTTAAGAGCGGTAAGCAGGCTGGCTAACTGATCAGTCGTGACATCTCTATTGTTATCATTGTTGTTGTGGTTGACAGACGAAGTTGAAGATGGGGCCATGGCTCTGAGGCAGAAAAACGGCTCACATTACAACTCAATCCGACACGGTTCAAAGACTGAACGCAGACAACACAAAGGACGAGACAAAGATTAGACTCAACAAGACGAGGATGATCGTGTGTGGTTCCTCGATGCAAACTCGATTTATGGCGTGACGGTGTTGACCGAACTTTTGACACGAGTCCAACATAACGGCGCGACGCCATTGGACGGGTCTCGTGGTGAGACGACTCATAAGTAAAGACCCATAAGTACGTTTGCTTTGACTCGATAGACACGAGGCAGAATTGGAATGGTGGACTGAAATTTTCGAAAATAGAAATTTTCAAAAAAAGATTCATTTGTCGCTTTATGGACGGCTTCCGAAGATAGAGATCTCCACAAGTCGGTCAGTTGAAAGGGTTGTTTTAAGTTTATTTGCAAAAGACGATTTTCAGTTTGAGTCGGCTCGGAAAACAGTGTATTGTCTCCCAAGGCGGTTTTTTGAAATTCAAAATTGTATGTTTTGAAAATCGGGTTTGAAATGTTTGAAGAGGTCTCGGGGACGGTGTATGGTCCTCGGGATCTCGGAAGTGTCTCGAGAAAAGGGTGTGTGCTTTTCTCGAGTTTTGAAATAGCCATTGTCGGCGCGAAACGGGTTAAAATCCGTGTCTAGACGTGGCGATTTTAACGGCGTGAAAAGGTGATTTGAAATGGTTGTGAAAAACCGGGTTTGAAAATCGTTATTACGACGGCCTAGAAAGGCGTGTTGAAATGGTTATAAAAAACCGGGTTTGAAAATCGTCATTACGACGGCCTAGAAAGGCGAGTTGAAACGGTTATAAAAAACGGGGTTTCAAAATCGTCATTATGACGACCTAGAAAGGCGTGTTGAAACGGTTATAAAAAACCGGGTTTGAAAATCGTCATTATGACGGCCTAGAAAGGCGTGCAACGGTCGGCGAAAGACTGAGGTTTGAAACGGCCATTATAACGGCGCAAAAGGGTGATTTCGAAAGTTTGAAAATGACACGGAATGACTTATGATCAAGTAGCACATAAGCACTCACAGTCCATTATATTATGCATTATGCTGACACGGGTTTTGGCTTAGAAGGGTGGGTTACACACCAAGCAATCAAACCCCGATTTACGAGAGGGATACCAATCCAAACAAAATGTGTAAGGAGGGTGCCCTAGCCTCGTGCTCGAAGGTGATGAAAGCTCTTTGACGAAACAGAAATGTGTAACGTCAACGGCATGCTTGACTCAATCGGGATTCGAAATGCGCGGATGAGAAAACTCACGCCGACGAGACGAGCCAATTGGTCGAAAAGGGTTAGGTTGTGGGCCCGAACAAGGAACCCGATCGTGACCCTAATATCAATTAATGCATTCCAACCAAGACCTCGTTCGAGTCTCACCATCTAGGGATCACAAAGACGTAAGTGTCCTAGTTTTCCCCAGCGGAGTCGCCAATCTGTGGACATGGCCCACCTTCAAGCCCAACCGATCTGTGGACATACAGCGGTCTTTTGAAAGCCACGCTCGGCGGCGTAAAAATGCTTTCGACCGGATCGTTTTAGATCGGTCGGTTTCGTCTCGGTAAGGGTCTCGAAACAATTAGAGATGTTCGGAGTCGCCACCAAACATTTGTGGGATGCTTGGAACCCGTTGGAATCCACTTTATACCTCGGTCAAACGAAGCACAAAGAAGGGTTTGACATAGGTATTAAAGATAAGGAATCGTCCCTCTTTAGCATCCTATCTCTAGAATGACTCTCGTACGCCCTGGATAAGGTCGTCCACTATCCAAAGTTTCTGAGTAAGAGGTGAAGGTACGTATTGGGAAGCCCTTTAATCAGACACCCAATCCCGCCCATGTAGCGGCCTCTCCGATCGATCTTGGTTGGTTGAATGCAAAAGTTGATAAAACGGTTTAAATGCATGAATGCACATCCAATAATTTAAACCTAACATGTGAGAGCTTTCTAAGTCGGTTGATTTAATCCAAGTATCAAGTATAAGATGTCGAGTTGGATTTATGGTTGATTTGAATGCAAGACGGAAATTAAACATCCATTTACCAAATTAGGTTTACGGTGCATAACGTGATCCGCTTGTCTTAATAAAGCATTTTGCAAATGTGATTTTGAATAATCAAATAGTCATCTGATCCATCCTATATCCGGGCTAACCGGAGTCGGGATCGTCCTAGACTAATGCGGGAAAGGGAACATGCCCTGTACCAGATGGCTACATGAGGCGCGAGCCAGCCGGCGGTACAAGGGGCCTCCCCCTGGTTTTGAAAATGAGAGTTGGAAGGCCTGTTTTAGGCGCGGGTCAACCTACGGTTATATGCCGTATTCTGACCATTTTAGAAAACGTTATAAAACGTGTTGAAAAATGGGTATTTGGACCTGATTTGGTTTGAAAGGGTCGTTTAGACAGCATTTGTTGATTTGAATAATTAGACTCGAATAATCATCATTATTTGATAATATTCGGCGTCGGGTTCGACTTGACAAGCTTGACATGAATAGTTTTGAAAATAATTATGAACTAATTATTTTAAGTTCACTTGAATATCATTAGTCGATACTCATCATCGTACCCGGGTTGAAATCCGGCATGTTATGTAGAACCAAGGATGACTTTGTGTCGGTGACTAATATGTTTATTTTGAAAATGTAAAGAAATGATGAAAGGCTTTAAAATACCTCCCAAAATGTAAAGAAATGAAATAAAAGGTTTTAAAATACCTTTTAAATGTCATTAACCAAATATTATCACCGAAACACGAATTTAACTGTCATGGTATGAGGAACCAAGGGTGAAAAATGTTTTATGGTTAAAACAAATAGAATGAAATAAAAAGGGTTCGAAAAATATTTGAAATGGTAAAAAAACCGATTACAAATATGAGAATGAATTAAAGGGAAAAAAACGAGAACAAACATGGTTGATCTCTGACCTGGACACCCCATTTAGGCGCGGGTAAGCCTGCAACCTAAGGGGCTTCTGTCTCAGGCCAAAAATCAGTTTTGGCTCGTTTATCCCATGTTTTGGTTCATGTTATGCACGTTTTAGCATGTTATAGTCATGAAACAAATGAAAACATGATAAAAAGAGGATTTTTACACCCTCATACTTACATGTTTGGTTATGGCGAGTGACCGACGTAAGTGTAACAACTCGTTTGGTCGGAAAAAACTCGGTTTAAAACCGTTTTGATAAATAAAAAGAGTGTTTTAAGATTAGTGACGGTGTAGTGGTCGAAGTGGTCGGTCAAGTGATTTAATGCACGATGACGGTACCAAACAATGTGTAAGGCTTGTATTTACGATCGGTAGGTCGTAAATACGCGTCGGATTGTGACTTAAGAAGTCGAGTCGAGAATTTTAAGGGAGAAAAGAGGGGGCGGACACTCGCATAACTCTCAAATGGTTTCATTTGAGGAGTATTTATAGGGAAATGAGTGGTTGTGTGAATTTTGAGCGACGTGGCCACCTGGGCTGCTCAAAGAGGCACGAGCCACGTCGCGGTTCTTCGCGGTGCTTGTCGCTTTCACACAAGTGCAATCATGATTTGTTCTATCCTAGGTTTTGTAGTCACATGTTTGGTACTTGACCATTCATGAATCCGGGAAAACTTAAGGTAGAAGGTTTGAAATGTTTTGTTTTTGGTGGTTGACTCGGTTTGACTCGTTGTTGGAGTCGGGATTTGAAGTTTTGAGTCGGTTTTTGGTCCGGTGTCGGTTTTGACTCTAGTTAGTGTCATTGCGACCCCGTCGTCGTGCATTAAACACTCCAGGTGTTTTTGAAATGTTTTATTTTCGGAATCGTTTTTAAGTTTTCCGACGTAAAGTTGTACACAAACTATCGATCAAACGCCGCGATTCCAAAACATGTTATAGTCCGATAATCATCGGGTGTTTGTTGGAGTCTCAGCAGATACTGGGTATCTACAGGAATATAAGCCTGTCCATTATGGCTTACCCAACACCTATGGAGACCCTTAGTGGGTTCAACTCACCTTCCACAATCATAAAAGGGAGTTGGAGATGATGGTAATGCTTCTCCTCATTCTAATCAATGAATATAGGATTTTGGAATGTGAGGGGGATGAACATGGAGGTTAAGCAAATTATTGTAGATAAGTTTTTGCATAATAATAATGTTGGTTTGTTTGCTCTCATTGAAACCAAAATTAAGCCTGACCAATTGAATAAAAATATGTCCAATGTGTTGAAGGATTGGCGCATATCTACTAATTCTGCCCAACATCATGGTGGGAGGATATGGATTCTATGGAAACCTGCTATATTTGATGTGCAATTTCTGCAATATAATTCTCAATTTATACATATGCTTGTCACTGAGAAAGTAGAACAAAAACAACTTTTCTATACTATTGTGTATGGTTTCAATGGAATAAGTGAGAGAGAATATTTTTGGGTAAATTTGAGAAGGATTGCCAGACTCAATCAGGGTCATTGGGCTGTGGGAGGGGATTTTAACTGTGTGCTAGTGGATGAGGAAAGGCAAGGTTGAACTGTGTCTACTGATGCTTCTGAACCTTTTCAGAACTGTTTTGATGTTGTAATCTCATGGATATTGAAGCTCTTGGGGCCTACTTTACTTGGAATATTAAGCAGCCACCATAAACCAAAATCTATAGTAGGTTGAATAGGTTCCTATCTAATCAAGAGTGGATGACTAACTTCCCTAATTTATTTCCAATTTATGCCTGAAGGGAATTTTGATCACACACCTTGTCTTGTGAGTACAGCTATAAGAGGACACAATAGACATAAACCTTTCAAGTATTTCAACATTTGGAGCTCTGGTCATGGTTTCCTTACTTGTGTCCAGACTGGTTGGAGTTAGAGAGTCCTGGGGACAATGTTCTGAGTTGTCAAAAAATTGAAAGCCTTGAAGCCAGGACTCAAGAACTTGAATGGAGCTCATTTTTCAGATATTGAAAATGTTGCAGATCTAGCTCAGACAAAGCTCATACACATTCAACAGAGTGTGGTGCATTGCCCTGGGTGTGAGGATTTAGTGAGGCAAGAATATGAGCTTAATCAAACTTCTAAATCTCTCAATCAGGCCAAACTGGATTTCCTTAAGCAAAAAGCTAAAGCTCATTGGATTCAAGAAGGGGACTGTAATTCTTCTTATTTCCACGGGGTAATTAAAGCAAGAAGGAACAAAAATTATATCCACCAAATAGAAGATCATAAAGGGATTCTATATATTGATGAGTTGGGGATTCAAGAGGCTTTTCTAGAATATTATCAAATGGTACTGGGTTCTAATAATACAACAACAAGGGTTAATAATGACATTGTTCACAATGGGAATATTTGAACTGAGCAGCACAGGCAGACACTATTGGAACCTAGTACTAAAGCTGAAATTAAGGATATAATTTTTCATATTCCTAATGATAAAGCTCCCGAGCCAGATGGGTATTTAAGTAAGTTTTTCAAAGACTCTTGGGACATTGTTGGAGAGGATATATGTGAGGCAATTTTGGATTTTTTTTATACAAGATCTCTATTGAAAAAGCTAAATGCTACTACTATTACACTGATACCTAAAGTGGATAGGCCTACATCAGTTCTAAAATATAGGCTCATTGCCTACTGCAATGTTATTTACAAATGCATATCCAAATTATTGTGTAACATGTTAGCTGCCATATTACATGATATTATTTCTCCAACTCAAGGGGGGTTTATTCAAGGGAGAAGTATTATGGAAAATATCCTCATATGCCAAGATATTATTAGGTTATATTGAAGGGGGCTATCTCTCCTAGGTGGCTGTTTTGTGTGGATTTTGCGTAGGGCGAAATCAGGTCAGGGAAGATTTAGGTAGGGTTAACTGGCTCTAGTTAGTCTGCAAATCAGGTCATCAGGACGAAATGTAAAAGTGAAAGTACAATAAAAAGAACAATAATAACACAAAGAATTTTATACGTGGAAAACCCTTAAATGGGAAAAACCCACGGGCACCAAGCCAGGAGAGGATTTCACTATTATATCGAGTATTTAGCATAATGGGATGTAATTATCTTAAAAGTTGTGTAAGAATATTGTATGCTAGAATTTGTCTTGTATATGTCTTCTCCTTGAAATGATTTCCAAATGCTTCTTATATAATCATATGCTGAACGACAGGTAAATCTCTTCATAAATGCTAAATACTCCGTATTAATTACCCGTAATAATATCCATTATAACGTCCTTAATTACTGCTTTAATTGCCGAATCTTCCCATTTAATGCTATGCGCGTAATCTTCTTATAATATGATCTCCTAGTCTGATATCGTTTTGATATTTTGACTAATGTCCTCTCCATGGCCTGGCGCCTATCTTCTTGTGTCCTGACACCTTGACATCCTGACGCCCTGTCAGTCAGTCCAAGACAAGATATTGATCAGGGATATCTGCAGATTTTCAGGCCCAACAATTGCCCCTTATCTCTTTTTTTCGACGTGTCAGGACAAAAAATAAGGAGATAACTTAAATCTTTGGAAAACTGTTCAACGGTTAAATTGTGGCTAGTCAGTTCCTATAACGGCTAGTTTGTTCAGTTTGTGACGCGTGTTGTATTTACTGCAACTTGTTCAATGATTATCCATCCAAATTGCGGTAGAAACCCTAGTTTCACCCACTATAAATACCCCATCACTTCATTAAGTTAATCTTCACCAAAACATCTGCTTTGCCCTATTCTAATAATTTTCTTCTTCAACTTCCTTAACTCCCAGTTTTTAATCTTCGTCTAATTTTTAATAATCCCTCCACAATGGCCGCAAAAAAGAAATCTACCAGGGTGATGCCTCCTGGAATTCTACCTGCTCAAAACCCTGAATAAACCACTTCTGAAAACATTCCTTCATCTTCTACTGTTCAACCTCTTGTGGTTGGTAAAACGAATGATTCTCCTCTTGAGATGATTTCAATTTCCCATGGTGATTTCCAATTCAAACCCATAAAAGCTTTGAAAAATGACCAGTCTCTCTCAAATCGCATGAAGCCTGAATTTGAAAAGGTGCTTAAAGATAAGGGAATCATTCCTGTTGATTCTGAAGTTTGGATCCCTGAAGATTCTCCTATCAAGGCTGACTGGGCATGTCCTGGTTGGTTCTGTATTCATGACTGGGCCTTCAGGGCAGGTTGCAAGCTTCCTTTCTCTCCTCTCATGGTGGAGGTTATTAAAGAAATCGGTGTCCCTTCTTATCAGTTGATGCCTATGGTATGGAAAGTGGTATGCTCTATTGAGTATCTCTACAAAAAGCACAATATTTCGTTTTCCCTCGATGACCTGAAGACCTATTATGCTGTCAAGACAAACAATCCTGGCCGTATAAGCTTTAAGGTCAGGCCTTCCACTACTCCTCTTCTCAGCAATCTGGACAGTGGCCATGCCAAGAATTGGGCTGCTGGGTACATGTTTATCAGGACCAATTCTGTGGGTCCTGATCTGGCATATTTGAACTATGAAGCTTTTGTTGCTGGTGAGTATTTTAACTTTTCTCTTATCCTTCATGTTTTATTCGTTAGTATAAAAATAAAATTATATTGAATCATACCTCTTGTGTGCGCAGTTGATGACTGGGTTACTGAAACTGAGTACCCTGCTGCAAACATTTCTGCTTTCCTTGCTATTCCTCCTTTGGAGAGGTCTTGGCCTCTTTGTTGCGGGGCTGGCCATCTTCCTCGCTGCTTGAAGGCTGATGGTACTGCCAGGGTGCCTAAACCTTCAAAGGCTGTAAGTCTATTTTGTTTTCTCCTTTGATTTTACATTGGCTCTTCTGTGATATTTAGTTTATATTGCTAATGTAGTGTTTTGTGTTATAGCCACCAGGTCATCTACTCGCCTTGCCAGATTTGGTATGGCTGACCTCTCAGCCAGGTTAGCTAAGATCAAGGAGGAAGGCTCCCAGGGAAGCAGAGATACTGAGCCTGTTATTGATTTAACTTAATTGCCTGATGCTTCCAAGGTTTCTACCGCTCCTGCTGCCTCTGCTGAAACAAGTTCAGCAGCCCAGAAGAGAAAAATTGAAGATGTTGATATATCTGCCCCAGTCCGGGAGGTGAAAGCCAGGGTAGATAATGTGGAGGCTGCCAAGATTAGGGATTATGCTGCTTCCAAGTCAGATGTCATGCTCATCCTTGACCCTGTCGAGACTGCTACCCAGGCAGTTGCTTCAGTGGACCACTCTGTCAGCCTTTTGGCAAGTGCCTTGGCTGCTGTGAGGGAGGTACGCTATTTTTATTATTATGTGTATCGCGTAATATGTGTATTTTGTTTGGATGTTTTTATTATTATGGCATAATATTCATATTATTCTTTTTGCTTTTGGTCAGGGTGTCGCGGCCTGTCTCCACAATGCTTATCAGACTACTTCTCTGGTAGCTAGGATTGACCTGATGAGATCAGATTATGATAAGCTGAAGTCTGAACTGGACTTTGCATGGGCTGACCTGGCTGCTAAAGCTGCTGACTTGGCGAGAGCGCAGGCTGAGAAGGATACTGCTAAGGCTGAGGCAGATTCAAATAAACAGCTCTTGAAGGAGGCGTTGGACAGAAATGAAGAGCTCACCCAGGAGATGGATGATTTAGAGTTTAAGCTTGATGATGCTTCCCTTTATTTTTATATTAAGGGGAAGGTAGCTGCTATGTCGGAGCCTGTTGAGGCCAGGGCAAATTGGAACCCTGAAGCTGAGATGGCTTTTGCTGCTTCAAAGTATCCTGACCTGCATAACATGGGAAATGAACAGGAGGTCGATTCTCCAGGGGAGCACGATGTTGATGCTAAGGCTGATCAGGCTGAGAGTGGGAGTGCTGATGCTGTTTCTAAAGAGAAGCAGTAATTTGATTTTTTTCTTTGTTGGTATTTGGCCCATCCAGGGAGGATGTCCCTGGACAAAACAATTTTATTTTCTTTGTCTCTGCTCAGGTCAGGGAGACTATCCCTGGCCTTTATGAATATTTTGGTGCCTTTGCCCCAGGGGGTAAGGGCTTTATTAATATGATCGTAATGGCCTTCCTTGGCTAATTTTGCTTATACGGTTTGCTTTTGAATTTCTTTGAACCTGTGAACTTTGTTTTTCCAATCCTGTGGACCTGTCAAAATTTCTATTTTGTTATCATGTGAGATATTTTTTTGAACTGTCGTGAGTAATTCAACCAAATATGGTTTTGGCCATAGTGGTTGAAGGGGTGGGAAAACCGGCCTGAGAGGAGGGCTAATGTCCCCTGCCTGACTGGAGGGCTTGGTACTCGGCCTGATAGGAGGGCTTTTTAGACTAATGGTTGGGATGGCACACCCTTCCACCGTCTTGCTGCGTCCAGCCGTTTGTAAACATGTGAAGTAAACCTAGTCAGGTCAGGCAACTATTTCATGCCTGATTGGTCCTGACATTTAATGTATCCGGTAATGGTTACCAACTCGTTAGGCACAATTAAGTGCAAAGTTTTGTTTCAGATTTTGCCATATAGTAGAGTAGCCCTCAATCCTGAATATTTATGCATATAAACATTTATCATGTATAATTGTTCAGGATTCAAAAAATAAGAAGAGTTGAATTAGTTAAATATATAGACATGGATTGCACATAGAGCATATAAAACACGTAATTTTTCAGATAGCCCATCAGGTTGAATTACTGATAGTAAAGATATGATTTTGTACCTGATTATGGCTTGATATCGGTTTTATACATGGAATAATTTCAAATGAGTTACATTCGAAGATCTTGGGATCATTTCTCCTTCTAATGTTTGGAGCCTGTATGCTCCTTGTCCAACGATTGAATCAATTAAGTAGGTTCCTTCCCATGTGGGGGCAAGCTTGCCTGCTAATTTTTCTTTTTTGTTTGGAAAAACTTTTTGTAGGACGAGGTCTCCTTCCTTGAAGACTCTAATTCTAACATTTTTATTGTAAGTCCTGGCTACTGCTTGTTTGTATGATGCCATCCTGATTTTGGCAGCGTCTCTTAGCTCTTCTGTCAGGACCAGGTTATCTTGCATTAGGTCTCTGTTTGCTTCAACATTGTTCAGGCTATATCTTGATGTTGGCACCCGGACTTCTGCAGGAATGACAGCTTCACAGCCATATACCAAAGAATAAGGTGTTTGGCATGTTGATGTCTTTGGAGTTGTCATGTCTGTCCATAGTACTAATGGAAGTTCTTCAGCCCATCTGCCTCGTCTTCTTTTTAGTTTCTTCTTTAGGCAGCTTACGACTACCTTGTTACTGGATTCAGCCTGGCCATTAGCTTTTGGATATCCAGGGGTCGATTTTACCAGGCTGATATTCCATTCTTGGCAAAATGCTTGGGTTTTTTTCCCCACAAATTGGGTTCCATTGTCACATACTATTTCTGATGGGACTCCATATCTGCAAATAATATTCGTTCTGATGAAGGATATTACTTCTTTTTCAGTTACGTGCCTGAAAGAGTCAGCCTCGATCCATTTGGAGAAGTAATCAGTCATAGCCAACATGAATACTTTTTGTCTTGGAGCTACAGGCAGCTTTCCTACAATATCCATGCCCCACTTCATGAATGGGCAGGGTGCAGAAATTGAGTGAAGGACCTCATATGGCTGATGTATGATTGGTGCATGAAGTTGACAGGCTTCACACTTTGAAGAGTATTCTAGGATATCAGCCCTCATTGTAGGCCAGTAGTAGCCAGTCCTTAGTACTTTACTTGCTAGGCTTTTTCTTCTTTTATGGTTACCACAATGTCCATCATGTATTTCTTAAAGTACTAATTTGGCTAAGTCAGGCTCCAAGCATCTTAGGTATAGTCCAGCCTGCGATCTCTTGAATAAAGTGTTATTGATAATAGCATAGGTTGAAGCTCTAATTTTAAAAGCCCTTGCTTCGTGTCTCCCCTGAGGTAGTATTCCTCGGAGAAACCAATCATAATAGGGTTTAGTCTAAGAATTACTATCTTGATTGATAGGGTTGACTTGTTTAGGCTTTCTGATGGCTGTCTCTAATAAATGAACAATTGGTATTTTATCGAAAATTGTAGAGGTAAAATTTGAATCTAAGTTGGCCAAAGCATCAGCCTGTGTGTTCAGGTCTCTTGATATTTGATCTATATCAAATAAAGCAAATTTAGAGGTAAGGTTTTTTGCATGTTCTAAATACGAAATCATTTTTGTATCCTTAGCCGTATAAATTCCCTTTATTTGATTGGCAATTAGAAGTGAATCAGTTTTTACCTTTAGATTTTGAACACCGAGGTCTAGACATACTTTTAAGCCTGCTATCAGAGCTTCATATTCCGCTTCATTGTTAATAGCTTTGAATTCATAGCTTATAGCCTGCGTTATCATATCTCCATGTGGTGATTTAAGCACTAATCCTAACTCTGTCCCCCTGGCATTGGATGCCCCATCTATGAACAAAGTCCATTCTTGGTCTGGGGTTTTATTTTCTAATTGGTTGACCTCTTTTTTCAGGTCAGGTTCTAGGTTAGGGCTGAAATCAGCCACAAAGTCTGCTAGGGCCTGCGATTTGATCGCTGCCCTGGGTTCAAAAGAAATATCATATGTGCTAATTTGAACTGACCACTTGGCCATCCTACCTGATAATTCAGGCTTGCGCAGGACAGATTTTATGGGTAAGTTGGTCCTGACTATAATGGGGTGGCTTTCAAAATAGGGTCGTAGTTTAGTACAC
Organism: Silene latifolia; assembly: GCF_048544455.1. NCBI lineage: Eukaryota > Viridiplantae > Streptophyta > Magnoliopsida > Caryophyllales > Caryophyllaceae > Silene > Silene latifolia. The sequence goes on along the minus strand of NC_133526.1, from coordinate 78,269,905 downwards.
GACATAATTAAAGCTAAAACATATTTTTCAAGTAATCCATACCTCATCTCAGCATCCAGCAGGCTCTTACTTACATAATAGACCGGATGTTGTTGGCCTTCCTGTTCTTTTACAAGGATCGCATTGACTGTCGTGTCAGTGACAGATAAGTATACTGACAGGGGTTCTCCCTTCTCTGGTTTGGCCAGTAAGGGTGGAGATGACAAATAAGATTTTAAGTCTTGAAAGGCTGCCTCATGTTCATCCGTCCAATAAAACTGTTTATTTTTTCTGAGCAGATTGTAAAATGTTTTACACCTTTCAGAGGATCTTGATATGAACCGGTTCAGGGCAGCTACCCGGCCTGTCAATTTCTGAATATCTTTGACACACTTGGGTTACTGAAGTTCCAGGATAGCTTTTATCTGTTCTGGGCTGGCTTCTATGCCTCTCTTCGTAACCATGTATTCAAGGAACTTACCTGCAGAAACTCCAAAGTGGCATTTTGCAGGGTTGAGCTTCATGTTGTATTTTTCCAATATTTCGAATGCTACTTCCAAATGCTTTACATGATCTTCTGCATTTTTGGACTTTACCATCATGTCGTCTATGTAGACTTCACTACTACAGATACAGGCTATAACAACGGGTAAAAACCGTTGTAAAAACAAAAAGCGGACGTTGTTAAAGCGGCCGTTGTAGAAGGTATTTACAACGGTTTGGTTATTTAATGAAACCGTTGTCTAAAGTATTCACCACGGTTAAAATCCGTTGTTGTTGGGTGTTCTCCGTTGTGGAAAGTGTTTCAAAATTTTGGAGGGAATTATATAATAACGGTTGTCGTATTTATAACCGTTGTTGTAACTTTCCCTCCAAAATTGTGAAGTCTTTTGACAACGGGTTTATGGTCAATACCCGTTGTTGAAATTTTTAGTAACAACGGTTCTTTGTTTAATACCCGTTGTTGTAACTTTCCCTCCAAGAGTTTTAACTACGGTTCTTCGATTAAAACCTGTTGTTGAATATTATGCGCGGGTATTTGTGAATGTCATTCACAACGGTGTTATTTTTATTAACCGTTGTGAAAGGTATTCACAACGGTTTTTTTTAGTAACCGTTTTTATTACGAACTCCTAATGTTTTGAAAAATTAAATTTGTTTCATGCCATTCAAAAACCTGCATATGTCGTGAAACACCATATACCAAAGACGGCAAAGATAAATCACAAATTTGGGTTCATCGAACTCAATAGATTCAATTCAACCACAACAGCATGCATCATATATATATATACTTACAAGGAGTTGAATTTACATGAACTAATCATTCCCTAACTTCAACAAAAAATTTACTAATAAGTTGATCTAAACTCTGAGTATCATGCATTTCTAATATATTCTAAGACGTAGTTGCCCCACATGTCTCTTACCTCGTCTATATCTATACTTGAGTACCGCTCAATGTTGTAACGGGTTGATTGCATCATCGCGGAAAAAACAAAGAGAAGACATTATGGTATATATAGCAGCAAGCAAGACAACATTAGCAACATCATGGTATATATAGCAGCAAGCAAGACAACATTAGCTCTAATTTAAAAAAAAGTAATAAACACATGTTTAAATTATTACTAACCTTTTCTGGAATAACGAGATATCTTCGCCTAATAATCTCCAACATGAACCGACAAGCGTAGTATCCACATTGTATGCTATCTGGCTGGCGAGGGGCCTATTATTACATAAAAAAACAGACGAGAGAAGGCTCACATCAGAATCTTGAACTTTAGGTATTGTATTAGTATTAAACACAGATTTTGCACTTAATGTTATTGTATTTGAGCACGTACCCCTGTTATCGTAATAAAATCAGGGCCAACATCGAATCTTTCGTGGGTTGATCTGCTCGTTTGCTCTTTTCTTCTTAAAGGCCCTTTTTTTAAAAAATAAAAAAGGAGGCAGAAACTAATTTTTTTAGGGGCAAAAATATGAAAGACCTTTTTTCTATAAATAAAAAATGAAAATGTTATTATAAATAAATCAGTATTATAAACTTACATATTAATCAAGTGCTTAAAAGTCTCGCTTGGTTGATGATGTAAAGAGTCCAACTAGAAAACTTTATTCCTTGTCGGCATGATGGCTGCTAGCACCCAATGAGTCCTACATCAAGAGACATCATCATTATTAACAAGTACATATATTAGTTATGAAAATGCAATTGTAGGGGAAACGTAATATTAATTTGTTTATTACCCTTTTTCATTATAAGCGCCAAAAATCAGCTTCTTGGTTGTCGCCAATTCTTTGAGCAATATAATCTACCCGTTGTTCGAACGAGAAATTCGGAATAAATAAAGATAAAACATAGGGGCACAGGAACGTATTGATCGGATGGAATATTCTTCTCGGGGATCACTCTCAATTTCAATATCCTACATTATTACGGTATTAATTCCGGTATTTAAAACACTATCTAGTAGTCAGAATATTAGACTATGAAATTATTTATTAAGAAACTTACTTCATCCAAACAAATATGTGTGCTATATCAATCTGGTCTAGGCCAGCCCATACGGCTAGCAGATCCCATGATATAAGCGCTTGGCGCTCAGCCCCTAGAATATCCTCCTCGAGCGGAATAACTATCAATTGCTCGGTGGCTATGCGATGGCCAGCCTCCTCATGCAGTCTCATCATCGTCACCGTTCTTACTTTTAGCATGTAATCCTTCCCTTTATATTGTGTGGAGTTTAAACTCCTAACTTTCAGGTCCGGGAAAGAATGAGTCTTTGATTTTGTGCTACTACCACCAGCCTACACATGTAGTAGATAATTAAAATAATAAAAAATCCAAAGGTAACATATCCTAGTTGGAGTAATAAAAATAAAAGCGTACTTAATTAAATACCTCGTCAACCTGCTCTTTCAATGATGAGGTAGTAGTAGCAGGTAAGACTGTGGACTTAGGCTTATCAGTCTTTTTTGTCCCCTACACAAAATTACCATGCTTTTTATAAATACAGACAAAATATAAATAAAGGGAGCGAGGTTAATTTTTAAAAAAATGGAGAAGTTAATTAAATACCTCATCAAGTTGTTGAGGTATTTTCTGATGCTGATGTTAAGGCGGAATTAAACTTCTGGAAACACTCTGTTATTTGCTTCATACTTGGGGCGAATCCTCCATGGGATGTGGTGGAGGATTTTATTCACAGGATATGGGCGGATTATGGGGTGGATAGGGTTTCTTTCCTACCGTCTGGGGTGTTTTTGGTTAGATTTGGTCGACAAAAAGATCAAGAGGCCGTGTTAAAACATGGACATTTTTTATTTGACAACAAACCTTTGATTGTGCGACCATGGTCTGCCTCTGAACCCCTTACTAAAGCTGATGTGAAGGTTGTCCCTGTTTGGGCTAAACTACTTAATCTCCCTCTCAAATTTTGGGGCAAATGTATTCCCCGTATTGCAGCATTGATGGGTGATTTTATTAGATGTGATGCAGCAACAGAGGATAGAACTAGGCTAGCTTATGCTAGGGTGCTTATTGATGTCCCCTTTGGCAAAGCTACGCCTAAAGAGGTTCAGTTTCTTGATGAGGATGGGAAACTGATTGTCATCTCTGTTGAGTTTGAGTGGAACCCCATCCTGTGTAAAGTATGTGGTGGTGTTGTACATACTGATCAAGCTTGTAAGAAATCTAAAGGCAAAGGTCAACAGAGGAAAAAGGTGTCTCAGAAATGGCAACCTAAAGTGCAGGCCCCTCAGGTTCCTGGTCCTACTATTAAGATCAGTTCTAGGGTGTCTACTCCAAAGGTGCCCACTCCTACTCCTACCTCTAAGACTACTAATGGATCACCATCTATACCAATTGTCCAAACTCCTGCTATGTTACCTACTCCATCTCAGGTGACAAGGACTCAGAAAGGGACTTATCATGTTGCTACTCCAGCAAGGGCAATCATAAGATTGAGTAGGCAGGAACTGCTGGACCGTGGATGTAGCTCGTCTAGATTTGGGAATCATTCCTTCCTTGATGCCCTAAACAATGCTACTCCCAAAGTAGGAATTGGTACAAGTACTCCCTTCTTGCCCCCAGAGGGGGGCAAGGGTCAATGATTGGCTTCTGGAATGTTAGGGGGCTCAATAGTCTAACTAAACAGAAACACATCAAGTGGTTCTTGCACCATCATGACATTGGACTATTTGGCCTCCTTGAGACGAAGGTAAAACCTACGTCTCTAAATCAAATCAGGCAGAATATTTGTGATGGCTGGTGTATTTCTACTAATTCTCATTGCCATAAAGGAGGACGAGTATGGTTGTTATGGAAACCTCATATGTTTCAAATCCACTTCATTGAGTATAATGCCCAATTTATCCATGTTTGTGTTGATGAGCTTGCTACTGGTGAATCTTATCACCTCACCATGGTCTATGCTTTTAATGGAGTTCAGGAAAGGAAAATTCTGTGGTTAAAACTTGAACAGTTCTCAAATCAAATCAGGGGTCCTTGGTTGCTGTGTGGAGATTTTAATACAGTGTTAAGGCCTTCTGAAAGGCTTGGGGGGCAAACAACAGATGAAGAAATGGAGGACTTTCAACATTGTGTGGATCATTGCAATGTTCTTGATATGCCTGCTACTGGGTCTTACTTTACTTGGAATAACAAGCAGGAAGCCAATACTAGAGTTTATAGCAGGTTGGATAGGGCCTTGGTCAATCATGAGTGGGTTATGAAGAAACCTGATTATGCTGCCTACTTCCATGTGGAAGGCTACTTTGACCATACTCCTTGTATTATTCAGGATACCAAATTTGGCTCTAGAAGTAGGAAGAGCTTCAAATTTTTTAATATGTGGAGTGGGGTGGATGATTTTCTCCCATGTGTTAGTAAGGTTTGGGACTATCCTGTCTATGGTACTCCCATGTTTTGTTTTGTGAGGAGATTGAAACTTCTTAAGAAACCCTTGAAGGCATTGAACAGTGCTCTTTTTGAGGATGTTGAGAATAATGCCATAAGAGCTCGCAAGCATCTTGAATATGTTCAGGATCAGCTGAGAAGGGATCCTGGTAATGTTGCTCTTATGGACACTGAAAAGCAAGCTGCTAAAGATTTTCAGGAGCTGCAGAAAGCTTGTGATAGCTTCCTGCTTCAGAAATCAAAGGCTACTTGGTTGAAGGAAGGTGACTCAAACTCTAGTTATTTTCACAGTTGCATTAAAGGGAGACAAGCTAGGAACAAAATTTTCAGAGTTGCAGATGATCAGGGGGTGTGGACTGATCCTGGCCAGATTCAACAAGCCTTCTTGAGATTCTATCAAGGTTTACTGGGTACTGAGGATTCTGTGAAGCAGGTTAATGTTCAGGTGGTGCAAAAAGGCCCTCTTTGTACTGCTGAACATTGGGATATCCTGTTGGCACCTGTTTCTGATGTGGAGATAAAAACAGCTGTGTTCTCCATTCCTGACCATAAAGCACCTGGGCCAGATGGGTACTCTAGTGGTTTTTATAAGACTGCCTGGAGCATAGTGGGAGAGGATGTCTGCACTGTGGTGAAAGATTTCTTTAAAAATGGCAAGCTTTTAAAGCAAGCTAACCATACTATTGTTTCTCTTCTTCCTAAAGTTGAAATCCCTGAGAATGTCACACAGTTTAGACCCATTTCTTGCTGCAATGTGATCTATAAGGTCATCTCTAAATTGCTGTGTGCAAGGTTGGCTACTGTCCTTCCCAACATTATCAGTCCCAATCAAGGTGGCTTCATAAAAGGAAGGAACATTATTGAGAATATCTTAGTGTGCCAAGATCTTATCAGATTATACAAGAGAGCTTCTGTATCTCCCAGATGCCTCATCAAAGTTGATCTCAAGAAAGCATATGACTCAGTTAATTGGAGCTTTATTCATCAGATGCTCAATGCTTTGAACTTCCCTCCTCATTTGGTGCTAATGATTATGGAGTGCATCACTTCTGCTTCATACTCACTTGTTCTGAATGGTGAGCCTTTTGGGTTTTTCAAAGGGAAGAAGGGCTTGAGACAGGGAGATCCCTTATCTCCCCTTTTGTTCACTATTGCTATGGAATATTTCACTAGGATTCTGCAATTTACAACTGCCAACATGAAGTTCAGGTTCCATCCTTTGTGTGGCAGGCTGCAATTGAGTCACCTAATGTTTGCAGACGATCTGTTGTTATTCTCCAGAGGGGATACTCAGTCTGTAATGGTACTGTTGAGGTCTTTTGCCACCTTTTCACAATCTTCTGGACTGCATATGAACAAGCTCAAATCAAATATTTACTTTAATGGGGTCCCTAAAACAGATAGGGACCATATCATTAATGCTTCTGGTTGTGTTGAGGGTAACATTCCTTTTCGCACTGGGCATTCCAATTGTTGCGGGGAAAATGGGAAAGAAGGACTGTCAAATCTTGGTTGATAAAATTGTGGACAGGATTAGATCTTTTGGTGCTAGGAAATTATCTTATGCAGGAAGGTTAGTGATGGTTCAAGCTGTGCTTACCTCCCTCTACACTTATTGGACTAGCATTTTCTTAATCCCTAAAGGAGTTCTAAGGAAGATTGATAGCATTTGTAGGAACTATCTTTGGGATGGCTCTTGTATATATGTGAGAACCCCTTTGGTTAATTGGGACCAGGTTTGCTCCCCTAAAAAGGAGGGTGGACTTGGACTAAAGAATAGCTTTACTTGGAACACATTTCTACAATGGGGAAGTTGGTATGGTGGATATATAGCAAGCCCTGACAGGTTTGTGGGTTAAATGGGTGCACCAAATTTATATGAAAGGTCGAGTGGGTTAGTCACTCCCCTAGGACTCACATGGGAGGAAACTGGAAGTCTATTTGCTCAGTCAGAGATGTGTTCTCTGCTGGGTACAGCAATGGGTGTTGGCTTGCAGACATGAGAGGTTACACAGTCAGTTCAGGTTACGAGTGGCTCAGGCAGAAAAATCAACCGGTTGGATGGGCAAGGTTGATCTGGAAGAGCTGGATGGTTCCTAAGCACAGCTTCTTCTGCTGGTTACTGCTCAGGAAAGCTCTGAATGTCAAAGAAAAGCTATTCAGGCATGGTGTTACTGTTAATGACCAGTGTTGCATTTGTGACAATGGGAAGGAGGATTTCAATCACCTCTTTCAAGATTGCAGGTATACCAAAATGGTGTTGGAGTCTATCTGTTTATCCATGCAAATATCAGTTCCAATGGGAAATGGTATTATTTGGATAGGGAGAAAGAATTGGCCATCTTATAAGAAGAATGTGTGTACACTTGCGTTTATGGCAATGTACTATGCAATATGGCAGCAACGTAACAATGCTAGATCAGATGGTGTTCTACTAAAACCTGCTACATTGACTACTCAAATACTCAGATTGATGCAGGCTCATGCAAGGGTGAAGCTGAACTTGAAGAATTATGAGCAAGAGTTGAATTGGATCAATGCACTTGTCACTGTATAATTTTCATGTAGTTTGATCCGCTAAACTTAATTATTTAGCTTGTAATAGTTTTGTGCTTAATGAGATTTCTTACATTTCACCAAAAAAAAAGTTGTTGTCTCGACGAGGTCGTTGGCATTTCCGTGGACTTAGGCTTATCCGCCAAAGCCGTCTTTTTTGTTCCCTACAAAAAAAATAACATATAAATTTAACATATAAAAACATTCAACAATTAAAAATGTAACATATATATAAAGGTATTTCTTCTAACCCCAACTGCTTTCCGCTGCTGAGGCGACGGAGATATCTTCGCCAAGTAGATGTGAGTTTCAGGCCATTGGATGAAACTTCCAAGCGCATCTCCCGGAATGGTAATGTCGTCACGAATCGGGACAGCGAGTTGCAAGTTTTCATGGCCTGGTAAGACCGTAGTTATCTCTACTTTGGTATGATTCGGCAAAAGTTTTTCGCCATGAACTACGATTTCCGCCGCAGATTTGGTGTGCATTTCTACGAGACCCCGGCCAACACGCACATGTGGCTTTTCGGTTCTATTAGGGTCAGCAAGAATAACTGGCCTCTTGTTTACGGCCTGAAGAATATACACATACATTATTATATCTTTGCAAAAACGCTTCAGCATTCAAAAGATTTTGCAAAAACGCTTTCTGTCTCAGGCTGATTTTTGCACAAACTTTAGCATTCATATAAATTTAACTAATTAAACACTTCATGCATACCTTACTGAAAACAAGGAACTGACTTGAAGGGGATGTATGCTGTTTTCCATCAGCCGTCTTCTCAAGTTGCATCTCCTTTTCAGACCCATTATTTACCTAATAAAATTAACCAATTCAATGGCACCATGTCAGAAGTTATAGCATTAGAGCTGGCAGTGAACACACCCCCTGATCTTACCCAAAAAAAAAAACAAAAGAAAAATAAGGAAGTATTAGGTACCTGATCGGCTTTAGTTGTTACAACTTCAGAAGCATTATTAGGTACCTGATCTTTCTGAATGTCGTTGACCGATACTTCCTTCTCATGTATTGCCAAGGTAGTAGCGGCCTCTTGACCAATCTGTTGTACCTTATTATTACCCCCTTTAGAAATGACATCCTCCATCATCTTCACTTCTTCTTCGGAAAGCTTACCTCCAGCATTCAGCTTTAGTAGTACGGATGCCATTAACTGAAGCTGCTTGCCAAGAATGTAATGTGTCAGCAATTTTTATCCCAACAATAACATGTGAATTGAACTTAAATGAAAATAATAGAATAAATGTTACCATGTCAGCCTTCTCAGACTTAGTCTTCCTTTTCTTCTTTATCTGGGCAGTTTTCCCATAATATTTCATTACTCCAACCTGTAACGGGACGCCCCTCAAACGACCTGGATGTTCGTGTCGGCCGATCGCTCTAGCAAGAACGTCATTACGACCACTGAGAGTGAATTTCCCTTCTTCTACCTCTTTCAATACGTTGTCCTATAATATATTAAATAAACTTCAAATTATATTTGTCACTAAAATAATAAAGTTAGTAATGAACTCGTCTTAATAAAATAATGCTTACTATGTTGGCCAAAACTTCCTCATCATATTTGTCACACGACGACCGGGATCCTTTAGGCGTGTGCCCTTCTTTATAAGTTACATGCCGATCCACCTCTTTCACTCCCTTTGCCACCTACACATTAACATGGTAACATTTATACACGTAAATTTGTATCAATGCAAGTCCAAGTGTGATTAAAAAAATAAAGTCTCACAGGGGAATAATGCATGCTACTTACGAGGTCCTCTTCTATCTTTCTGTAACCGCCTCGAGAACCATAGAATTTCCCCTTCTTGCATGAAATGTTAGCATGATTTCTTCTGCTAACGGCCTTCAAATAATTATATAAAAGCGCAAGTAGATGAGATAATAAAAAGATTATATAAAGGACTCATTAATTAAAAAAATGATAGGTAAATCGTTAAAAGGCGAGGATATTTAACCTGAAACTTCTCAGTAGTTCTCATCTTTTTGAAAAGATCCCATTGTTCCTGCTTGATGGTGGGACACTTGTTTTCTGGTGGGCTCTTACGCATCTCCCCCATTGCCTTGTCCACATACAACCAATCCCTAGCAACGCCACACCTCCACTGCCTGTGGACATCCGCTGCCTTATGCATTAAATACTCATCATGGCTTTTATCGGGTATAATAAAGCCTTCCTTTACACGAGCCAAGTATAACTCCGCCAATTTTGGATTCAAAGTTCTAAAATCATCTAAATGGATAGGCACAAACTGTCTTGTGCAAGTACCAATCCAATCGGAGAAAAGAGCCGCATTTGGACCAAAGAGGGAAACCCATCTCACTCCATGTTATTTGGAACTACTGTTTAGCGGCTATAGCCGCAAGGACTTTCGGCACTTCGTAGCACCCCTCTCACCAGACTTATTATCACCAGGCTCATTATTCTTTTGACTTCTTTTACGTTTTTCACCCATGATAATCCTAAAACCCAAATATGAATGATATAGCTGGAAATGAACAACTTAACAACGTACATGCAGAGTATTATCTAAAACCCTAAACCCTAATAGGAATGAAAATTTAAAACAACAGATTGAGCTTCTAAAATCCTAAACCCTAATAAGAGGAGTGAATTAGATGATGCGGGATGATAAAGATAACAAAGAAGACGAAAAACAAACAGATGCATGAAAAAGAAACAAGATGATCGTCTTAAAACCCTAATGACGAAACACAAAATTAAAGTGAACATACCTGTTGATGATGATGATAAAGAGAACGAGCAGGATGATAAGGGAAGGCAACGGAATCTGGGCGTCGGAAATCGGCGGCGGCGGCATGACGAGAATGTAAAAAGCGAGGAAGAGAGAAGAATTAACACAGGATACCAACGGTTGAACTAATAATGTTGTGTGTGTTTGTGTATGACATGCTGTATGGGTTTCTATATTAGTTTTTTATTAAGACAAACTATTGACAACGGGTGCTCAAAGAAGAACCGTTGTTATATGTTAATAACAACGGGTCAATAAAAGTCAACCGCTGTCAAAAGTTTATTACAACGGTTAAAATATACCCGTTGTAATATATTTTCACCAAATTTGCGCCAAAATGAAATATGTCAAAAAAATCATTGACAACGGGTAGAGGTACTACACCCGTTGTTGAAAGTATTAACAACGGGTAATTTAAATATAACCGTTGTTATTGTTGAACCTCTTTTTTTTTTTTAAAATTATTGTAATTCCATTACAGTCCAAACTTGTAACAATACATACCGTAATGAAGAAGCACCATATACCGCAACATTATTCAAGAATTTCAACACCAAAGATCCACATCTAATAATAAGATCAAGAAAATAAGACAACACCAAAGATGCATGCATATCGTGTCCCGATGAACTATCTCAGGATCGGGGACGTTTCTTGGATGTCATAGTTTCTTCGTTAACCCAAATACCTTCACCATGGTCATCACGCATATAGATGCTTTCGGTGTCCTCATGATCAGTGTCAACATCGTCGAAATAAGATACAAAGTGGTAGACTCGATCCATTCCCTCAAAAACGACATCCCGATCATCATCACCATTATCGGATGGACTACTCCTTCTACTCCTTATAGACAAGACAAATGACCACTTCTTATCCATAGGATCGGTGACATAGAACACTTGTTTAGCTTGGGATGCCATTATGAAAGGATCATCCTTATTATTGCCAACCTTACCCAGATTGACCAACGTAAATCCCATCTTATCCTTTCGGACACAATGGATGTTGTTATCAACCCGGTTACATCGAAACAAAGGCAGTGTGAAATCAATGTAATCTAGTACCAATATTTCTTGAATAACACCATAATAAAGGCATTTTCCCCAAATAGGCTTTTTATCTTTTGAAGTAGCAAAGTGCATTGCCTCAAATTCAGAACTCACACCACTATTTTGCATTGTGCTCACCTCATCTTGCTCGCGGGTGTAAAAAGTATATCCATTAATGGCAAAACTGTTGTAAAAGGTGACCCTGGCATTTGGACCTAAACCAAGACGTAGTAACCTAGGAGAGATGTCATCACCAGTTTGATCAAGATAATCGTAAGACAATATTCCTAAACCACTGGAAACGTCTTCGTATGCTCGTTCGCAATCCACTTCTCGGTCTTGTTTTGGTGATCGTATTTGAGCTCATCTTTGTGTTGTTGAATATAAGGTTGCACCTCATCTTCGTTGTTTAGCACATACATGTGTGCTAAATGCAACATTTCACGTGTCACAATTTTTTCAACCCGGCCCCTAATACCTTTTCCGGTCATCCAGTCACTATGACGATTCTTAGGAACGCCAATCAACTCCTCAGGGGACAGATGAGCGTAACAATATGAAAGAGCTTCGTCTAAAATAGCGCGTTCAGCAATACAACCTTCCGGATGATACCGATTAGATGTATAGTCCTTGTAGACTTTCATCAATCTTTCGAAAGGATACTGGTATCTCAAGTACACGGGCCCAAGGTACAAAATCTCCCTAACCAAGTGAATGGCCAGATGAATCATGATAGTGAAGAAAGAGGGTGGAAAATACATTTCCAACTGACAAAGAGAGGTTACAACGAGGTCCTGCAATGTATCCGCGTCATCGGGATCGATGACTTTCTCGCATATGGACTGGAAGAAGAGACAGAATCTAGTTATAGCATATCTTACCTTTTCAGGTAAAATGGAACGAATAGCCACAGGTAGTAATTGTTGCATCAAAGTGTGACAATCATGTGACTTTAACCCGGTGAGTTTTAGGTCTTGCATCGACACTAGGCTTTTGATGTTCGACGAATAACCATGTGGCACTTTAATTCCATTCAAGCATGCACGAACTCTTTTCTCTCATTCCGTGAAAGGGTAAAAGTGCTGGCGGTAAAAATGTACGATTACCTCTCTTCTCGTGGTGCCAACTCTAGCCTAATACCCATCATTTTCATATCTTCCCTAGCTGCGGCGTTATCCTTTGTTTTACCAGGAACATTCAGAAGGGTATTGATAATATTATCACAGACATTTTTCTCAATGTGCATGAAATCGAGGCAATGCTCGACCTCCGTGTCGTGCCAATATGGAAGTTTATAAAAAAATATGGATCTTTTCTTATACCCACGAGTAGACAATTTAGAGCCGCTCTTCTTCCCATAATCTATCTCAATATGCTTTACTTTCTGATAAACTTCATGCCCACGCAAAATTCTAGGAGGTTGACGAAGTTCTTGTCTTCCATTGAATGCTTTCTGCATCTTGCGATAACAATGGTCATGAGACAACAACCTCCTATTTCCCATATACACATACTTACGAGAAGACTTCAAGTATTCAGACTCGATATCCTCCCCACACAATGGACAAGCCTCTTTCCCATGAACGTGTGTCCGTAAAGGTCGCCATAAGTCGGATAGTCGGTTATTGTACACAATAACATCGCTCTCAAATTGAAAGTTTCGTTCTTATATGCATCAAATACTTCTATTCCACTATCCCACAACAATCGCAAATCATCTAGAAGAGGTTCCAAATATACATCTATATCATTTCCAGGTTGTTTAGGGCCGGAAATTAACAACGACAACATCAAATACTTTCTTTTCATGCACACATATGGAGGTAAGTTATAAATAGCCAACACTACTGGCCAAGTACTATGTTGGCTACTCATGTTTCCGTGTGGGTTCATTCCATCGATGGGACGGCGCTAGACGTAAGTTTCTAGGTTCATTGCCGAACTCGGGATACTTAGCGTCGAACGATTTCCATTGCTTACCATCTGCCGGGTGTCTTAGCTTTCCATCATTTATTCTTCCTGTTTCATGCCAAGTTAACATTTTTGCATCATCGGGATTCGCATAAATCCTTATGACTCTTGGTATCAATGAAAAATACCACAACACCTTAGCTGGGATCCCTTCCTTATCCTTATAACGCCACTCCAAACATTTAGGGCAATTGGTTAAGTTTTGATATAATTTCCGATACAATATGCAATCATTTGGACATGCATATATTTTCTCATATTTCATACCCACTCCTCTTATTAGTTTTTTCGCCTCATATGTCTTAACAGGTAGAACATTACCATCAGGAAGCAACTCCTTTATCAAGGCTAAAAAAACTAGTGAAACACGTGTCACTCACCCCATTTGCCCCCTTGATATTATACATCTTCACCACAGCCGACATTTTTGTGAACTTACAACCAGGATACAGAGGTGCTTCAGACTCACACAACTTCTCATACATGTTGTTAAGGTCATCCCAATTACTAGTGTCATCACCTACATCTTCAAAAGCAATGGACTCATCATCATTCTCTTCCTTATCTATAGACCCAACATTCAACTTCTCTACTTCCAACTCTTCCAACTCAAAAAACTCGGCAAACTCAGGATCATCAGTTAGCCTTTCGTGTACCTCAACATCATCTTCTTCAGAGTTATTCTCTTCCTCTAATAATTCCCCATGAAAAATCCAAAGTGTATAGGATCGACTAAATCTCCACTTTTCTAGGTGTATTTTAACGTCCGGAAAAGCCATATAGCTAATTGTTTTGGCAGGTTTTTTGTTGATCTAGAGCGTCCTGCCAGGGATTTATATGTAGGGTGATCTAACTCGAATAACTCGCCTGATTGGTATAATTAAGTGTAAAACGAACTAATAAACAATGACACCAAGATATTTATACGTGGAAAAACCCTGGGAATAAGGGAAAAAACCACGGGCACCAAGCCAGGAGTGATAGTTACTATGGTTTTAGATAGCCTGACAGAGTATTGTTATATCAGGCGTGACAGGCGAATATATAGCTTATGAATACAAAGAATATAAGTAAAAGTGAGGGTCTATCTGATAATCCTTCTCATCTTCTCTTCTTTTCTATTTATAGGTGATTTCTTCCTTCCTCTTATGCCGTTTAGGTTTTCCTGGTAAATAGGGAATGTGCCCTATTTACCCGGAGGTGGTTGCCTCTCTCTTAGCCGTTGTTTTGACTGCTTCCTTTATCATAGCTTTCTGGAATTGGTCTTCCTTTTTTGTAGGGAACATATATCAACTGCCCATTTGTTGCCTGCAGTGGCCTGGTGCTTCTCCTTTTTAGGCTGCTGGTTATCTTTCGCCTGTCTTTTATCAACTCCTGCTTGGTGCCTGTCCGTGTTGAAGTAATGCCTGATTTTAGATATCTTTTGTCCGGAAGTTGTCCTTGGTCGTTGCCTGGCCTATATCAGGTCGCAGGATAATTTAGGGCCCAACAATTGCCCCTTATCTCGCTTATTCCTTTATTGGGTCCGGCCAGGAATGAGGAGATAAAAATTTGGGCCGTGCAAGTGATTTGTGCGGGGACTTTCTATCGGATTTAGAATTGGTGTTTGGTTCAACTTCTTGTAACGGTTATTTGTCATTAATAGGGTAGGTTCACAAAACCCTAGGAGAGTCATGATTAGTCTCTACCACTTGCTTTTCTAGGCGTTTAGGATTTGCGGTTATAAATAGCCTTCCTTTGCCGTGATTGTTTCCATATCTCAATCTCCAAATTTCTTCTTTCCCTTTCTAAAAATTCTCTCTTTGAAAAATTCATCTTCCAGAAAAAAAAATATATGGCTGGTGGCGGGGAGAAGGACAGCGACTTCAAAAGCTCGCCGAGGCCGAAAAAGTTCTGTTGAAGTTGAAATGGTTTTCGCCGAGGTTGAGGGGTCCCCGATATCATCCCCGAGGATGATGTGGTGGAGGTTGTTGCTCCTCCGAGATTATGTCTATGTCTTATAAGGGGGTTGAATATTCTCCTAATAAGGCTTTGGCGGTTTCTTTTCATGAGGCCAATCAATCGAAACCCGCTTTTGAGCATTATATAAAGGGCGGGGGCCTTATTCCTAATGGGGCCGAGGTTTGGATTCCGAGAATGGTCCTGTCGGGGCTAATTGGAGTAGCCCGGGTTGGTTCGTATTTTTAAGTGGGCGTTCGGGGGTGGTGGTCAACTTCCCTTTCTCCTTTTATGACTGAGGTGATTAGGGCTATTAGGGTTCCTCCGTTTCAACTCATGCCAATGGTTTGGAAGATTGTCCATTCTATTGAGCATTTATGTTCTAAGCATAAATTGGTTATTACCCTGGATGATTTTAAGAATGTCTATCACCTGAAGAGTCATTCTACTGGGAGGTTTAATTTTCGAGTCAGGTCAAAGATGGCTCACCTGATCACCAATTTTGATTCAGGGGATGATAAAGGCTGGGCTCAAACTTATATGTTTATCAAGGCTGATTCAATTGCCCCTGACCTGGACTATCTCAATTACCCAGCTGTTGAAGGAGGTAATCTTTCTTTCCTGCATTATTTTTGGTTTGATAATAATATTTTTTGGAGAGTTTACTTACTTTGCCCGTGCTTTCTTTTAGTAAATGATTGGGTGAATGATCCTGATGCTGAGGGGTCGGCTGACCGGATAACAGCGTTTATGGCGTTGCCTGAAGAGGAGAGGGCTTGGCCTGCCTGTCTGGGGCAAGCTTTTATGCCTCGTTTTAAGAAGGCTAAGTTGAGCACGTATAAGCCTGTGAAGAGCACTAAGGTTCCAGGGGCATCTTCGTCAGGAAGTAAGTTCTTTTGCTTGTTTTGTCATTCTGTTTCCTGTATTGGATTCATGCTTATATTGCTGATTTTAGATACTCGTCGTGCAGCCACCAGTGGCTTCGCGTAATTGCTAGCTTTGGTCCTGTCTCTCTGGTGAAGGCGGGGTTTCTCAAATTACGGGGAGAAGTCAAAGAGCAAAGTGAGGCAACGGGAAGTGATAGTCTTTGTTCAAATTCGGGAACCCGTGCGGGGGCTCGGTTGGTGTCGCCGAAAAGATTGTGGATGAAAGTGATCGTCCGATAAGAGGAAGAGAGTGGATGAGTCTTTAGGAGGAGTTCATGAGGTCGGGGGGTCAGGGCTCGTATGGATGAGGTCCAGTTTGCTAAGGATCAAATTCAGGCTCAGGCTTTTGTGGTTGATGATCCCTATTTCAAGTACCAGGCAGAGGAAGCTTATGCTCGTGCTTTGGCTGCTATGTATCGTTCCAGGGATTATGCTGCCAACCTGGTTACCATGCTTCAGGAGGTATATATTCTCTGTCTTTGTTTGTTGTGAGTTTTTGTGTGTGTTCTCTTTTTTTGTGGCTTAGGTAGGCATTTTTCTTTTGTTTTAGAATGTTAATGATGTGCTGAGGAGCGCCTGTCAACTGGAATCAGTCCATGGTCTAAAAAATTCCTTGGATTGGGAGGTACAAATCTTGAAAAAAGATGCTGACAAGTTTAAAGCTGAGTTGGAGGTGTCCAAGGCTGAGAATCATTCTTTGAAGGAGGATAATGAGGCAGGAAGGCTCGGTTCTTTGGTGGAGTCTTCTAAGCTGAAATCTGCTCAGGATGCTCTGAAAGCTCTTCAGGCTAAGTTTGATATTGCCCAGGAAGAATTGAAGGCTGAAAAGCAGGCTATGCAGGAGTAGTTAAAGGTAAATGAAGAATTGGCTGTAGAGAGGGATGAGGTCCAGGCCAGGTACAAAGATGATGCACTGTATTTCTTTGGCAAGGGCCGTGTGGATGCTATGAAGGAGCCTGCTGAAGTCAGGCCTTTTTGGAATCCTGATCAGGAGTTGGCTGATCTCAATACCACATATCCTGAGCTTTGTAAGTTGCATGCTGACGAGGAGGTGGACTCACCTCCATCCAAAGGGAAAAATAGTGATGCTGAAGGGGATGGAGATGAAGAAGAGGAGGCTGCTGATGAGGGGATTGGCTCTGCTACCGTGTCCAAGGTGGGCTAGTTTGATTTTCTGTTTGTGGGATTTTGTGTTGTTTTGGCCTATTCAGGGGGGGATGTTCCCTGAACAAATAATTTAGGATTTGTTTTGGTTTTTGTTGGCTTTACCTGGATAAACGGTGTGTTCTTTCTGCCTGGGAAGGGTGTATTCCTGGGTAGGTTTTAATATATATATCCTTCCTTCTCTTGATTTTCTTCTTTGTGTTTGACCGGAATTTGTACCGTACGTTCATGTGATATTTTTTGTTAGAGTAATGCCCGTCGGGAGGGCTTATGGCCCTCATTCCCGTGTTTATGGGAAATGGTGGCTCTATCTTCCGTCGGGAGGGCTTTTAAGAATGAGGGTGGTTGCCGGTCAGGAGGGCTTATGGCCCTCACCTGTCAGAGGGCTTCTTTGACAAGTACTATAGTCTATTCCACCTTTGTACTTGTCTTTTTATGTACCGAGCTCGGTTTAATTTTTGGGTCGGCGGCGGTGCCAAATTAGAGCATTTTTAGAAATCTTTGTTCGGGTTAGGTGGAGTGGCCCTCAATCCCGAACATTTGTTTAAGCCTAAAGTGTAACATATAATAAGTGAAAAGAAGGCGTAAAACAAGTTTTCAGGATTTAAGATAAAGTTTTAGGTGAAGCTAAGAATAACAGGCAAGCAACTTTAGCACATAGCAGGAAGTTCTATTGACATGTATATAGGATAGGTAGTTTTACCTGCTTCTCAGATATGAAATAGTTTTAAGTGGGAAATGTTCCAAGATCTGGGGATCATTTCTCCTTCCAAAGTTTGTAGCCTGTAAGCTCCTTGTCCCACTATTGAGTCAATTAAGTATGGGCCTTCCCATGTAGGGGCTAGTTTGCCTGCGTTCTTTTCTCTGGTGTTGGGGAAAACTTTCCTTAGTACCAGGTCCCCTTCTTTGAATACTCTGATGTTGACATTTTTGTTGTAACTTCTGGCAACTGCCTGTTGGTAGGCGGCTATCCTGACTTTGGCTGCATCCCTTAGTTCTTCTGTTAAGAGTAGGTTATCCTGTAATAGGGGCCTGTTCTCTTCTATTGTGTTCAGCCGCTTCGGTAGTTGGCACATGAATTTCTTTGGTATTCGTCGCTTCAGCAGACCATAGACCAGGGAATATGGTGTCCGGCCCGTGGTCGTTTTGGGTGTGGTCTGTCGCCCCATAGGACTAGGGGAGCTCTTCTGCCCATCTTCCTTTTCTTCTTTTCAGCTTTTTCTTCAGGCAACTGATTACTACTTTGTTGCTTGATTCTGCTTGGCCGTTGGCTTTAGGGTAGCCTGGTGTAGATGTGACTAGATTGATATTCCATTGTGCATGTTAGTTAGTTGTTCTTTTTCCCACAAATTGTGTACCATTATCACAGACTATTTCTAAAGGTATTCCATATCTACATATGATATTCCTTTTGATAAATGATATGACATCTTTTTCTTTGACTTGCCTGTAAGAGTCTGCCTCTATCCATTTGGAAAAGTAGTCAGTCATTGCTAGCATGAAGACTTTTTGTCCAGCGCCGAGGTAGCTTCCCTACTATGTCCATGCCCCATTTCATGAATGGCCAGGGGGTTGAGATGGAATGTAGTAGCTCTGATGGTTGATGGATATAAGGGGAATGGATTTGACAGGCTTCACATTTTGAGCTATATGCTATGCCGTCAGATCTCGGGTTGGCGTAAGTAGCCTGGTCCCGAGAATTTTGCTTGCCAGGCTCCTTCCACCTTTATGATTTCCGCAGTATCCATTATGTATGTCTTCTATGACCTGGCTGGCTTCATTTGGTTCCAGGCAACGTAAGTAAGGTCCAGCCTGAGACTTTTTAAACAAGGTGTTATTTATAATGGTGTAAGTGGATGCTTTGATTTTCAGGGCCCTTGCTTCGTTTTTATTTGTAGGGAGTATCCCTGCAGAACCAATCATAGTAAGGTTTAGTCCAGGAGGTTGTATCTTCCTGGATAAGGCAAATTTGTTCAGGCCTTTCTATGGTTGGTTCCAGCAGGTGGACGATGGGTATTTTGTCAAACACAAAGGGTGAAGTTTGATCCCAGTGGCTAGGGCATCCGCCCGGGTATTTAAGTCCCTTGGTATTTGGTCAATGTCAAAGGTTTGAATTTTTTGCAAAGGTTTTTGACATATTCTAAATAGAGTATCATCTTTGAATCTTTTGCAAAGATATACTCCTTTGATTTGATTGGAAATTAAGAGAGAGTCAGTTTTTACCTTGAGATTTGCTACACCGAGTTCTATACATACCTTTAATCCAAGAATCGGGCTTCATATTCAGCCTCATTATTCGTGGCTTTGAATTCACAATTAATAGCCTGTGCAATCGGTCTCCCCGTGGTGATTTTAGGACTAATCCTAGGCCAGTGCCTTTCATATTTGTTGCCCCATCTACATGGAGAGTCCATTTCCGGTCTGTTTTTGGGTGTCAAGAAGATTGACCTCTTTTATGAGGTCTGGTTCTAGGGTAGGGACCGAATTCACCCACGAAGTCCGCTAGTGCCCGAGATTTAATTGTCGTCCCGGGTTCAAAGGTTATATCATAGGTGCTTTGATTTGTACCGACCATTTTGCCATTCTCGCTTGACAACTCGGGCTTTCTCGGACAGATTTGATAGGCAAGTTGGTTCTTACAATGATTGGGTGACTTTCAAAATAAGGTCGAAGTTTAGTGCAGGACATTACTAAAGCAAGTACATATTTTTCAAGTAAGCCATATACTGGTTTTCGTCTAGGAGACTTTTACTTACATAGTAGATCGGATGCTTGTTGGCCATCAATTTCTTTGGTCGGGACTCCACTTATCATTGTTTCGTGTGAGATAGGTAGACCGTCGGGGTTCTCCTTTGTCTGGTTTGGCAAGTAGCGGAGGGGTAGTCAGGTATGTTTTGAGCTCCTGGAAAGCTGATTCGTGTTCAGGCAACCATTTGAATGCTTTGTTCTTCCTGAGTAGGTCATAGAATGCCTTGCACCTTCGATGATCGGAAATGAATCTATTCAGGGTCGCAACTCGTCTGTCGTTTTTGAATATCTTTGACTGACTTGGGGGATTCCAGTTCTAGTATGGCTCTTATTTGTTCTGGGCTGGCTTCTATTCCTCTTTTGGTCACCATGTACCCCAGGAATTTTCCTGAGGATACCCCAAAATGGCATTTGGATGGGTTAAGTTTCATATTGAAATCTTCTAGGATCTTAAAGGCTGTTTCCAAGTCCTTGACATGATCTTCAGCTTTCTTTGATTTAACTACCATGTCATCAATATAGACTTCCATGGTGTCCCCTATTTGGTCCTTAAACATTGTATTGACCAGGCGTTGGTATGTTGCCCCTGCATTTTCAGGCCAAAGGGCATTGCTGTGTAACAGTATATGCCCCTTTCCGTGATAAATGCAAAGATGTTCTGATCGATGGGTGCATCTTGATTTGATTGAATCCACTTGAGGCATCCATGAATGTCAGGAGTTCATGTCCCTTTGTAGCATCCACCATTGCGTCTATGTGTGGGAGTGGAAATGGGTCTTTTGGGCAGGCTTTATTGAGGTCTGTGTAATCTACACAAACTCTCCACTTGCCATTCTTCTTTTGTACCACCACTACGTTGGCTAGCCAGCTAGGGGTACATGACTTCTCTTATCATCCCCATGTCCAATAGTTTTTCTACTTCTTCATTAATGATAGCATGTCTTTCAATGCAAACTTTCTTCTTTCTCGCTGGATGTGCTTATAAGACTTATCAACATTTAGTTTATGTGTAATAATATTGGCATCTATTCCGGTCATATCAAAATGTGACCAGGCAAAACATGAAGATTTACTTTTAAGAAAATTTACTAATTCTGGCCTGATATTATCAGGGACATCAGATCCTACCGAAGACGTGCCTGTCTGTCAGGGTACTCAGTGGTCTAAAATTACTTGATCGTTTCCATTTTGGTTTCGCCACATGAGTTGTCCGAGTGGCATCGTAATTGCTAGGCGAGGGACTTACCCGCCTTGGAAGGCTTCAAAGTGACTCAAGATAACATTCCTGGGCAGATTTTTGTTCACCTTTTATGGTTGCTACTCCCCATTCTGTTGGTATTTTGATGCATTGGTGATAGGTGGAGGGTATGGCCCTTACGTTGTGGATCCATGGTCTTCCCAATATGGCATTATAGGATGACAGTCCCAGACTCGAATTTTTCATATGAAGATACTCCTTCCACATATGTGGGCAGGTGTATTTCTCTCAGTGTGTTTCTTGTTTCTCCACTAAATCCTACTAGGACATTAGACTTCTTTATGATTTGGCTTTCATCAATCTTCATTGCTTTAAGGACATCAAGCATGATCGGGTTTATCAATCGCCTCCATCTATCGGGATTCTCATGACACGTGCAGTCCCTATTTGCATGGTGATCACCAGGCTGTCATGGTGGAGGTATGGAATGCCCTGCATATCAGTGTCGTCAAAAGTAATTTGAGGTAAATTGATAGGTTTAAAAGGAGATTTCATTTTTGACTCCCTGGCAATTTTCTTAGCAAATTTGAAAGCTGGTCGGCCACAAATTTTCGATCCTCCATTGATGAATTTGACTTCATAAATGGGTGGTGTAGGGGGTAGGTCACGTTGTTGCTTTCTTTCGTGTTTTTTCTTGTTCCATCGTCTTCCCCTGTTCTTTGTTTGCATCAAGTCTTTCGGGTATCCTTTCTTTAGCAGGTAAGCCACTTGTCTCCGTAATCCCGTGCATTCCTCTCGTTGTGTGTCCTATGTCCATGTGAAATTCGCACCACCTGGTGGTGTCCTTCCTTGAGTTGGGGTTGTCTGACTTCTTTGGCCACTTGACAATGTCTCCCATATGGTCAAGTCTCTTGATCGATCCCGCAATGTCAACAGAGAAGTTATATTCCCGGACAGGAGGATAAGTATAGGAGTTACCTCGTTGTTCATGTGTATAGTTGACTTCGATCGTCGGGTCTTGTGTAGGGAGATGGCCCGGGCGCTTCCTTTGTGGTTAAAGCTTTTTTCGTTGGTTTTGTCATATCCCGAGTTGTTGTCGCATTATTCGCCTTGTAGCCTTTGTCTTCTTCACTGATATAGCCTATGGCTAATGCTTGGACATCTTCAAAGGTATGACAGGGCTTCATGGTCATTGCATCGTAGAAGTCACTTTGTCCTGGGGTAGCCCTTGCTCGAAAGCTTCAACTACTGTTCCAATATCACATCCGGGATTGAAACTTTTTCTTTGTTGAATCTTGTCATGTAGGATCTGATGGATTCTCCAGGCTTTTGTTTAACCCCGTACATGTGTCACCGGATCTCTTTTCTAGTTCCTGCTGCGGCAAACCGATGATTGAAAGAATTGACCGGTCAAGCAAAGGACTTGATGCTTCCATTTGGCAGGTTTATGTACCATTGCAAGACAGTCCGTTCGAGTTGTTCCAAATCCCTTACACATGCAGACTTGACGTAGTTCATCGGGAATTGATGTGCCAAAGATCCTTTGCTTGTAATAGGCAACATGGTTTTGTGGATCAGTGGTTCCATCATAGATTCTCATTGAGGGAATCACAAATTTCTTTCGCAGTCTATTTTTGCTATTTCATCCACAAAGGGTGAATCAAGATAGCTCTCTGGATTTGCTTCTTCAATTGGGGTAGGAACTCCTGGGATCTTTTCAAATCTCTCGTGAAGTTTTTGGATTTCTTGGAGCATAGCCATCATAATGGCCGTGTTAGTCCGATCTCGACGAGGTTTCTTGATTTTGGAGTTCTCCTGAATCCGGTCCTTCCCGCTTTGGATTTTGATGGAGTTGGAGTACCAATATTGGAGAAGTCAATGTTCCTTATGATGGAGGAGAATGGTGTGCAAAGTGGACTTTCAACTTTGATCCTGAAGCTTTTTCTCCCAAATTTGTATCTTTAGGCCGGATTTCGATTCTTTCAATTTTGCCACTTCGCTTCACTGGATCATTTTTTGTTTCAGTTGTTCCATCTCCAACAATCGTTGTTTGGCAAAGCAGACTAATTGTTGCTCAACGCTATCTCCTGCCATTTTTTCTTAGTTTTTTGTGGTATTTGGTGGTGGGCTTTTGATTATTTTTGAGTTAGATGCCCCACGGTGGGCGCCAATTGTTTTGGCAGGTTTTTTGTTGATCTAGAGCGTCCTGCCAGGGATTTATATGTAGGGTGATCTAACTCGAATAACTCGCCTGATTGGTATAATTAAGTGTAAAACGAACTAATAAACAATGACACAAAGATATTTATACGTGGAAAAACCCTGGGAATAAGGGAAAAAACCACGGGCACCAAGCCAGGAGTGATAGTTACTATGGTTTTAGATAGCCTGACAGAGTATTGTTATATCAGGCGTGACAGGCGAATATATAGCTTATGAATACAAAGAATATAAGTAAAAGTGAGGGTTTATCTGATAATCCTTCTCATCTTCTCTTCTTTTCTATTTATAGGTGATTTCTTCCTTCCTCTTATGCCGTTTAGGTTTTCCTGGTAAATAGGGAATGTGCCCTATTTACCCGGAGGTGGTTGCCTCTCTCTTAGCCGTTGTTTTGACTGCTTCCTTTATCATAGCTTTCTGGAATTGGTCTTCCTTTTTTGTAGGGAACATATATCAACTGCCCATTTGTTGCCTGCAGTGGCCTGGTGCTTCTCCTTTTTAGGTTGCTGGTTATCTTTCGCCTGTCTTTTATCAACTCCTGCTTGGTGCCTGTCCGTGTTGAAGTAATGCCTGATTTTAGATATCTTTTGTCTGGAAGTTGTCCTTGGCTGTTGGATGGCCTATATCAGGTCAGGCAGGATAATTTAGGGTCCAACACTAATATTACCACATCTTTCACAAGGACATGCAATACTAGAAGAACCTTTCAAATTGTTCGAAACGAATTCATAAAATTCAGCTAAACCATCCTTGTAGGTGCCGTCACTCATATTTGCATCAATCATCCAAGTTCGAGTCATTATTCTACATTCGTAATAATAGGCAACTAATTCAGAAAATACAATAATAGGCAAACAAATAAACGAAATTCAGGAAAGCAATTAAGCTAAATTATCAACAAATTAGATAATAACCCAAAAAATCCTATATCTAGTTATAAGCGTTGCTAAGAAACATATATATATATACCTGATTGATAAACACGATGAGGGAGAGAAGACGTGACAACAGTGACGGAGATGAAGACAGAGAGACGATCAAGGAGGAATGGAGGATGATATAGTAGCAGTATTAGCATGTGTTTGTGTTTGTAGCGTATAGCAGAATAAAGCAATATGTTGTTCTTAAGATTTTCATAATATTAATAACAACGGTTATTGAGTCTACAACCGTTGTTAAAACGTATTAAAAACGGGTTCTAATATAACCGTTGTTAAAACGTATTAAAAACGGGTTCTAATATAGCAGAATAAAGCAATATGTTTGGTACCCACCCGACATATCCCTTGTTTTTGTTTCTCCTTCCATAACATCTTGCATATGAATCTCTTTCTCTTGAAGGATTTATTTACCGTCTCGAAGATACCTTCCTCTCTTTGAGTGCTTTGTCATATCCCCTTGTCTTGCGCTTCTATACCTTTCGCAACTCTTATCACATATATTGGGAATTGTCCTTGTACCTTTTCTCCTTATAATGCCCCTCTTGTACACCTTCATCTTTGCCTTATGGAATGTTAACTTTGGTCGGAAAATTTGACTTTTGTAGAACTTGGTTGTGGTTGACCCTTAACCCTAGTTTTGAGAAGTTGTAACGTTAGAAAGGCTTAGGTAGTGTGATGAGACATACTTAGTGATTCTTATACCTAATTCCTTGACAAAGTGAGTATAATTGATTGGTGGATTCTTTGTGTTAGGAATGAGTTGCCTATGTGATTAAAGTTATAGAACTTGGCTTTGTTGTTTATGTTTGGGATTTGAAAGCTTAGTAGGTTGAGCGTCGTTACCTTAGGAGTAAACATGAGATAAGTTTAGGATATGAATTTGGAAGAAAACCCATTTTTAGATGTTAATGATTCCATATAGATTGGTGATGCAATTTGATGTTAGTTGTCCCTTGAGAAGTCGTTGTTAATTCCTTCTTTGGTTTTTAAAACATTGAGGTTGTATCAAGTACTTGAGATAAATGGGTACTTTTATACTTGAGTGGTAGACTTACTTTAGGGAAACCCTAATATGTGATAGGATAGGTGAACAATGAGTCTAACCAATGTATCAACCCTTAAGCGAGCGTTTATTTTTACCTTGATCAGTCATAGAGGTGTAACCCTTTAAGAGAGACTTGCATATAAGGAATGAGATGAATTGCCTTGACCCTCGTTTTGGAATTTGGTCGTTTTGTTATGATGGTACGATATCCTAATAGGCGTGACCTTGTCAGAGAGAACCTTAAGTCTTAGGAAGCGTTTGGGTTAAGCGTTGAAATCCCCTTGAAATTTCCTATCATTTCTTGACCTAGTTATTGCTCTTGTTTCTTTAGTAGAGTGATGGCATTGTTGGCTACGTTGTAGAGTGAGTGAGGTGCTCTTTGAGGATTCTTTGTGAGCCTTGATTTCGTCAAAATTGGATTAGTGGAACTTGAGTTGAGTTGGGTAGGAAAAATTGTATGACAAACCTATTTACTTTTGGTTGGTGGTCTTTATGATTTGGGGAATGTGATCGTCTGTGCTTGTGAATTCGGGTGTGAATAAGATTTTGGTTTGGAGTGCTAGAAAGTATAAAGACCTTGAGATTTTGACCTTTGATTGAGGATTTTAACATAGTGAGAACTCCTAGTAGTCGATAGTTGGTTAGGTGTGTAACTCTTTTAGTAGTTTTGATCTTGTTCCGTGGAAATCGTTTTGAGAGTTATGGAATCACAAATGTGGTGAAGTACCTTGTTTCATGGAATAGCTTAGATGTAGAGTGACGTAAGTTATCTTGAGTAATCCTTGGAGGTAATATGGTTGTGAGATTTACTTTATTAGGAAGTTTTAGAAGCCGTCTAGGATCGTGTTGTCACTTGAGATTTCACTTTCTGGCGTTTCCTTGTTGTTTAAATTCCTTCCTTCCTTAAGCATAAACCTTTCCGTTCATACCCCTCTTCTTCGCTTCATCATGCTCCTCCTTTAATTGTGATACTCGTAACTTGTGAAACTCTATCTTTGACATCCTTGTGAATCTGTCTTCAATTCTTACTCCTAGGAAGTTTATCATAGCTCTCTTGTTGGTTAAGCTTGAACTCTCCTAACATACTTTGTTTTCATGATATCTAAGTTCTTTCCATTTCGTACTATTTCTAAACATTTCGAGCTACCACTTTTGATCCATTGTTAAAAGTTTATGTTACTTTTACAAAACCCTCCCTATTTTAAAGGTTTGAAAATGAGAACTTGATTTAGTTCTCCTTTTGTTCTACGAGCATAACTTCTTTTTATTGATTTTTAATTGCTAGACCCGAGTTACTTTTAACTTTGCTCAATTTCTAACTAAATTTGATCTACTTATGATTTCGTTGTCAAGAGTTTAATATTATATTTTCGGAAATTTGACTCCCTTTTGAATTTAAAAGTGAAACCTTTATCTCTAATTTGGCTTTGGCAAAAGAAAATTTGAGTGAATTACCTTTTCTTTCGATTTTGACGTTGATCGGATGTTAGAACTCGTTATTTGAAACGTTTAATAACTTGTTCTACGCTTGTCGACGAGTGACTTTTGTCTTAAATTTGTCTTTGACTTGGAATGTTAGCGTTCTTGTGTGCACGACAAGAGCAATTTCGTTCCATGAATGAGACTTATACTACTTTTGAAAAAAAAAAAAAAAAAAAAAAGAAAAAAACTCTTCATTAATGTTTCTAAAAGTATTTTGATTTTCGATTTACTCAAATGATTTGCTTTTGACCATATCTTCGATTTGGGATGTAATGTTCTTGAATGCGCAACGAGAGCACTTCTGTTCCTTTGATGAGAATCTGGTTCTGTCGGAAAATTTTATTTGAAACTTTTGAAAGGATTTTGATTCTTACGATAAGTAACCTTTTAATGTTTTGGTTACCGATTTCAAAACTCCGGTTTTATTTTTATATGACTTTTCACTTCTATCTTCAAGTTTCGAGGACGAAACTTTTTAAAAGGTGGGATGATTGTAACACCCCGCGCTTTCCCTATATTTTTAAATAAACTTTTAAGTAATTTTTATTAAATAATTATTATTTAAAGCTTATTTTCATAAAATATCGTCTTAGCCGTGTAACGGTAATGATAGTGTAGATTTTAATAATATTATTCTCCGTCTCGAGTTATAGTAGACTTGGGACGAAGATTCTAGTGGATACCGACTCATTTTGAGTTATTGGGCTTATCTTGACTCATGGGCCTTTTTCCCCTCTTTTCTCTACACAAAACCCTCAACTAAACCCTCACAACTTCATCTCCCTCATTCTAATTTCTGAAATTCCTCAACAAACACTCCACCATTGTTAAACCCTTTGCTCTCAACCCTAAAATCACCATAACTCACTCAACTCTTCACCAATCTCGTTCCTTTTCGCGCCATTCTCTTCCTTTTCTCATTTCCCCTTCTTTCTAAGTAAGAAAGTCACCATCTTTTCCTCTTTTTCGAAATTCTCATCTTACAAGGATGTGGATTCTTGACTTAATGCCTTTATTTTTGTGTTTAGGGGAGAACTTGGACAACCCGGAGGAGGATAGCTACATCATTGACGAGTCTTTAGAAGATTGAAGTGCAAAAAGGTAACGGTGATGGGTTACTCGACTTTTATGTTAAAATTGTGTGGTTTTTGTAGTTATAATCTCACATGAATGTTAAAAGTTGTATCTTTCATGATTGGTGCTAATTTGGATGTTGAATATCATGCTTGTTTGCAATTCTCACATGTTTGGATGAAATTCTCATGCTACATCTCTTGAATCCGAAATTACCCATTCACATGCTCAAATATGTTGTTTTTCCGAGTTAGAATCATGATAGGATACGTAAACAATTGATGGGAAACGATTTTTGTTGGTTTCAAATGGTTTAGAAGGGTTTTGCATTGAATCCGCGTGTTTGTAGTCCCAGTAGGGTGGCCGGCAATGGTCTCATCGACCTACTGGGAGATCCCTGTAAGTTTTGAACACTTTTTAGAAAGGTGTAGTCCCAGTAGGGTGGTGCGGCGGTCGGTTGACCGACCGGGCTGGGAGTACATGAAGGTTTTAGGTGATTTTGAGTTTTGGGCGTATTCCCAGTATGGGGGACTGGCACGGGTGACCTACTGGGAGTACACTTAAGGTTTTATGTGTTTTTGGAAATTTGGTGTATTCCCAGTAGGGTGGACTGGCAATGGGTGACCTACTGGGAGTGCACTGAAGGTTTTATGTGTTTTTGGAAATTTGGCTGTAGTCCCAGCCGGGTGACCGGCGGCCGGTCTACTGACCGGCTGGGAGTGCACTGTATGTTTTATTTAAATTTTGATTTTGGCTTGTTGTCCCAGCCGGTGGACCGGCAAATCGGTCTCATCGACCTACCGGGAGTCCCCCGTGAGCTCCTTTTCACTTGTTACCTCTAATGATCAATGGTTTATGCATGTATCTTCTTCCTTATTGGTATTTGGTTAATATAAGACTTATCGACGTTATGTTCATGCAAACTATTGTTACTCGTATTTGTGACCCAAGTGTGACGACTTACATTGTGTGACGACTTGACTCTCCCTATTTACCCCTTTCGGACCTTTGGTCACGAGTGTGAGCCATGTTTCCGGATTGGGTTATCTTTCCTTCTTTGGACCTTTGGTACGAGTGCGTGCCATGTTTCCGAATTAGGATATCCTTCCGCCTTTCTTCGGACCTTTGGATACGAGTGCGTGCCATGTTTCCGATTAGAGGTTACTCGACCTTTGGATACGAGTGCGTGCCATGTTTCGAGTCTTGGATACGATTTGGTATCGTTTGTCGAATCGGGTGTCGCCCATCCCGAGAGTCTGGATCCAGGTTTAGACTAGGACCGTATTATGATCGTCGTCCTACCAAGAGGTTGGAGTCTAGGGGTTTGTCTTGTTTTGAGTCAAAGCCTTTGTAAATGTCTTGCTGTTACGGTCATTGGTGTGTTCTTATATACGAGAGTGCACGTCTTCTAGGATTGTTGTGAGTGTCTTGGTCCTATCGGATACTAGTGGTGATATGTAAGCCCCTAGTTGCGATATGATCGCCGGGATTGATGTTCCCATCCGTTCTTATGGTGAGATGTAAGCCATAAGTATGAATGTGACATTAGTAGCCACGTCCCGTGCTATGGTTGTTAAGAGGTTTTCAAAGGAATGACTATTGGTTTCCATCCATGTATTTTCTATTCAATTGATCCGTTGTTTGCCTTCTTCATATGATTCGATGTCTAATCTCATATCCATGTTTTGGTTACCTTGAATGCATGTTTAATATAATGCAATATGCCTATCTCATTATGATGATCGTTTATATTCTCTTGTTCATATTATTCAAGTATGATGCATGATCAATATATTTAATTAAGTTCTTGCTTATGTGCATTTTGACATATGGTGGCTGGGAGAACCCCGAGTTACTCCCCACCGATCGTGGCGTTCATGTTTACATGAATGACAGGTTTGTGATGCAGATTATGGGGAAGACGTGTGAGCTAGCGAGAACGTTGACCCTTGGACCTTAGTTATAGGTTGCTTAGACTCACCTATCGTTAGACTTGTGTTTATTCGTGGGATATCTTTTCCCCAACGCACTTGTTTTAAATTGTAAAACTTAATTATCTTTCTTTTCATTTTTGTTTGATCGCTTATGGTGGATTTCGCACTTTAAGCTTTTAAAAAGGTTTTAAAAAAAAACCTCGTATTTTCCGCTTTTATTTTGATGCCCTATCGAGGGGTGTCACAGTTGGTATCAGAGCATGTGTTGCTCCCGACGCACACACGTGTACCCCGAATTTAAATTGAACTTGACCCCAAATAATGAACGAGAGATGGGTAGAACTAAGGACCTAAGTCGGTAGTCTCTTTGTGCATGCTATTTGTTAGGTGCTAACATGGTTGACTCTTTTGGTGTCTTGAGAAGATGGTACGACCAACCAAGGTGGAGAATACTATCATGGAAGCTCTTACTCTAATTCTTCGGAATCAACGGAATGCTAATGCTCAAGTTAATCATCGCTCTAACCGCCGTGGCAAGAGGCCATTTGTGCCCTCATCTTCGTCATCTTCTAACAAGAAGAGGTTGGTGCCGAGAGTCCAAGGACAAGGAGTACAAGACCATG
Source organism: Silene latifolia (assembly GCF_048544455.1). Taxonomy (NCBI): domain Eukaryota; kingdom Viridiplantae; phylum Streptophyta; class Magnoliopsida; order Caryophyllales; family Caryophyllaceae; genus Silene; species Silene latifolia. The sequence goes on along the minus strand of NC_133526.1, from coordinate 78,239,350 downwards.
GAGGACAAGAGCCAATAGTGCAAGAACCAAAAGGGCAAGTCCCTACGTCTACTAATAGGCTTAAGGAGAACCGCAAGTGCTTCAAGTGTGGGCAAGCTTATCACCCCGGGATTGGATGCTATGATATGCCCTTGAAGTGTTACCATTGCAAGAAGCCCGGACATCTCTTCAAGAATTGCCCCGAGAAGAAGACTACCCCTCCTCCTCTCCCTCATGCTCCGGAAGCCGAGCCAAGAAGAGTCATTCTTGTCGAGAATCAAGTCAGAACCACCGTTCCTCCCGACACCGTTATGGGTGTGTTTTCTATCCTCGATCCACCTTTCCTTACTTTTATCCCGTGATGCTCATCCTTCCTTTCTAAACTCTCTTTTGCCTTACCTTGGAAGCTAGTTTGGTACCCACCCGACATATCCCTTGTTTTTGTTTCTCCTTCCATAACATCTTGCATATGAATCTCTTTCTCTTGAAGGATTTATTTACCGTCTCGAAGATACCTTCCTCTCTTTGAGTGCTTTGTCATATCCCCTTGTCTTGCGCTTCTATACCTTTCGCAACTCTTATCACATATATTGGGAATTGTCCTTGTACCTTTTCTCCTTATAATGCCCCTCTTGTACACCTTCATCTTTGCCTTATGGAATGTTAACTTTGGTCGGAAAATTTGACTTTTGTAGAACTTGGTTGTGGTTGACCCTTAACCCTAGTTTTGAGAAGTTGTAACGTTAGAAAGGCTTAGGTAGTGTGATGAGACATACTTAGTGATTCTTATACCTAATTCCTTGACAAAGTGAGTATAATTGATTGGTGGATTCTTTGTGTTAGGAATGAGTTGCCTATGTGATTAAAGTTATAGAACTTGGCTTTGTTGTTTATGTTTGGGATTTGAAAGCTTAGTAGGTTGAGCGTCGTTACCTTAGGAGTAAACATGAGATAAGTTTAGGATATGAATTTGGAAGAAAACCCATTTTTAGATGTTAATGATTCCATATAGATTGGTGATGCAATTTGATGTTAGTTGTCCCTTGAGAAGTCGTTGTTAATTCCTTCTTTGGTTTTTAAAACATTGAGGTTGTATCAAGTACTTGAGATAAATGGGTACTTTTATACTTGAGTGGTAGACTTACTTTAGGGAAACCCTAATATGTGATAGGATAGGTGAACAATGAGTCTAACCAATGTATCAACCCTTAAGCGAGCGTTTATTTTTACCTTGATCAGTCATAGAGGTGTAACCCTTTAAGAGAGACTTGCATATAAGGAATGAGATGAATTGCCTTGACCCTCGTTTTGGAATTTGGTCGTTTTGTTATGATGGTACGATATCCTAATAGGCGTGACCTTGTCAGAGAGAACCTTAAGTCTTAGGAAGCGTTTGGGTTAAGCGTTGAAATCCCCTTGAAATTTCCTATCATTTCTTGACCTAGTTATTGCTCTTGTTTCTTTAGTAGAGTGATGGCATTGTTGGCTACGTTGTAGAGTGAGTGAGGTGCTCTTTGAGGATTCTTTGTGAGCCTTGATTTCGTCAAAATTGGATTAGTGGAACTTGAGTTGAGTTGGGTAGGAAAAATTGTATGACAAACCTATTTACTTTTGGTTGGTGGTCTTTATGATTTGGGGAATGTGATCGTCTGTGCTTGTGAATTCGGGTGTGAATAAGATTTTGGTTTGGAGTGCTAGAAAGTATAAAGACCTTGAGATTTTGACCTTTGATTGAGGATTTTAACATAGTGAGAACTCCTAGTAGTCGATAGTTGGTTAGGTGTGTAACTCTTTTAGTAGTTTTGATCTTGTTCCGTGGAAATCGTTTTGAGAGTTATGGAATCACAAATGTGGTGAAGTACCTTGTTTCATGGAATAGCTTAGATGTAGAGTGACGTAAGTTATCTTGAGTAATCCTTGGAGGTAATATGGTTGTGAGATTTACTTTATTAGGAAGTTTTAGAAGCCGTCTAGGATCGTGTTGTCACTTGAGATTTCACTTTTCGGCGTTTCCTTGTTGTTTAAATTCCTTCCTTCCTTCCTGCATAAACCTTTCCGTTCATACCCCTCTTCTTCGCTTCATCATGCTCCTCCTTTAATTGTGATACTCGTAACTTGTGAAACTCTATCTTTGACATCCTTGTGAATCTGTCTTCAATTCTTACTCCTAGGAAGTTTATCATAGCTCTCTTGTTGGTTAAGCTTGAACTCTCCTAACATACTTTGTTTTCATGATATCTAAGTTCTTTCCATTTCGTACTATTTCTAAACATTTCGAGCTACCACTTTTGATCCATTGTTAAAAGTTTATGTTACTTTTACAAAACCCTCCCTATTTTAAAGGTTTGAAAATGAGAACTTGATTTAGTTCTCCTTTTGTTCTACGAGCATAACTTCTTTTTATTGATTTTTAATTGCTAGACCCGAGTTACTTTTAACTTTGCTCAATTTCTAACTAAATTTGATCTACTTATGATTTCGTTGTCAAGAGTTTAATATTATATTTTCGGAAATTTGACTCCCTTTTGAATTTAAAAGTGAAACCTTTATCTCTAATTTGGCTTTGGCAAAAGAAAATTTGAGTGAATTACCTTTTTCTTTCGATTTTGACGTTGATCGGATGTTAGAACTCGTTATTTGAAACGTTTAATAACTTGTTCTACGCTTGTCGACGAGTGACTTTTGTCTTAAATTTGTCTTTGACTTGGAATGTTAGCGTTCTTGTGTGCACGACAAGAGCAATTTCGTTCCATGAATGAGACTTATACTACTTTTGAAAAAAAAAAAAAAAAAAAAAAAAAAAAAACTCTTCATTAATGTTTCTAAAAGTATTTTGATTTTCGATTTACTCAAATGATTTGCTTTTGACCATATCTTCGATTTGGGATGTAATGTTCTTGAATGCGCAACGAGAGCACTTCTGTTCCTTTGATGAGAATCTGGTTCTGTCGGAAAATTTTATTTGAAACTTTTGAAAGGATTTTGATTCTTACGATAAGTAACCTTTTAATGTTTTGGTTACCGATTTCAAAACTCCGGTTTTATTTTTATATGACTTTTCACTTCTATCTTCAAGTTTCGAGGACGAAACTTTTTAAAAGGTGGGATGATTGTAACACCCCGCGCTTTCCCTATATTTTTAAATAAACTTTTAAGTAATTTTTATTAAATAATTATTATTTAAAGCTTATTTTCATAAAATATCGTCTTAGCCGTGTAACGGTAATGATAGTGTAGATTTTAATAATATTATTCTCCGTCTCGAGTTATAGTAGACTTGGGACGAAGATTCTAGTGGATACCGACTCATTTTGAGTTATTGGGCTTATCTTGACTCATGGGCCTTTTTCCCCTCTTTTCTCTACACAAAACCCTCAACTAAACCCTCACAACTTCATCTCCCTCATTCTAATTTCTGAAATTCCTCAACAAACACTCCACCATTGTTAAACCCTTTGCTCTCAACCCTAAAATCACCATAACTCACTCAACTCTTCACCAATCTCGTTCCTTTTCGCGCCATTCTCTTCCTTTTCTCATTTCCCCTTCTTTCTAAGTAAGAAAGTCACCATCTTTTCCTCTTTTTCGAAATTCTCATCTTACAAGGATGTGGATTCTTGACTTAATGCCTTTATTTTTGTGTTTAGGGGAGAACTTGGACAACCCGGAGGAGGATAGCTACATCATTGACGAGTCTTTAGAAGATTGAAGTGCAAAAAGGTAACGGTGATGGGTTACTCGACTTTTATGTTAAAATTGTGTGGTTTTTGTAGTTATAATCTCACATGAATGTTAAAAGTTGTATCTTTCATGATTGGTGCTAATTTGGATGTTGAATATCATGCTTGTTTGCAATTCTCACATGTTTGGATGAAATTCTCATGCTACATCTCTTGAATCCGAAATTACCCATTCACATGCTCAAATATGTTGTTTTTCCGAGTTAGAATCATGATAGGATACGTAAACAATTGATGGGAAACGATTTTTGTTGGTTTCAAATGGTTTAGAAGGGTTTTGCATTGAATCCGCGTGTTTGTAGTCCCAGTAGGGGTGGGCCTCTGCCCATCGATTTACTGGGAGATCCCCGTAAGTTTTGAACACTTTTTAGAAAGGTCAGTAGTCCCAGTAGGGTGACGGCGGCCGGTCTCATGACCTACTGGGAGTACATGAAGGTTTTAGGTGATTTTGAGTTTTGGCGTATTCCAATGGTAGGGTGACTGCAGAAATGGGTGACCGGTGGGAGTACACTTAAGGTTTTATGTGTTTTTGGAAATTTGGTGTATTCAAGGGTGTGGGCAGCAGGGGGTGACCTACTGGGAGTGCATCGAAGGTTTTATGTGTTTTTGGAAATTTGGTCGTAGTCCCAGTAGGGTGGTGACGGGACGGGTCTCTTGACCATTACGGGAGTGCACTGTATGTTTTATTTAAATTTTGATTTTGGCTTGTTGTCCCAGCCGGTGGACCGGCAGCCGGTCTACTGACCGGCTGGGAGTCCCCTGTGAGCTCCTTTTCACTTGTTACCTCTAATGATCAATGGTTTATGCATGTATCTTCTTCCTTATTGGTATTTGGTTAATATAAGACTTATCGACGTTATGTTCATGCAAACTATTGTTACTCGTATTTGTGACCCAAGTGTGACGACTTACATTGTGTGACGACTTGACTCTCCCTATTTACCCCTTTCGGACCTTTGGTCACGAGTGTGAGCCATGTTTCCGGATTGGGTTATCTTTCCTTCTTTGGACCTTTGGTACGAGTGCGTGCCATGTTTCCGAATTAGGATATCCTTCCGCCTTTCTTCGGACCTTTGGATACGAGTGCGTGCCATGTTTCCGATTAGAGGTTACTCGACCTTTGGATACGAGTGCGTGCCATGTTTCGAGTCTTGGATACGATTTGGTATCGTTTGTCGAATCGGGTGTCGCCCATCCCGAGAGTCTGGATCCAGGTTTAGACTAGGACCGTATTATGATCGTCGTCCTACCAAGAGGTTGGAGTCTAGGGGTTTGTCTTGTTTTGAGTCAAAGCCTTTGTAAATGTCTTGCTGTTACGGTCATTGGTGTGTTCTTATATACGAGAGTGCACGTCTTCTAGGATTGTTGTGAGTGTCTTGGTCCTATCGGATACTAGTGGTGATATGTAAGCCCCTAGTTGCGATATGATCGCCGGGATTGGTGTTCCCATCCGTTCTTATGGTGAGATGTAAGCCATAAGTATGAATGTGACATTAGTAGCCACGTCCCGTGCTATGGTTGTTAAGAGGTTTTCAAAGGAATGACTATTGGTTTCCATCCATGTATTTTCTATTCAATTGATCCGTTGTTTGCCTTCTTCATATGATTCGATGTCTAATCTCATATCCATGTTTTGGTTACCTTGAATGCATGTTTAATATAATGCAATATGCCTATCTCATTATGATGATCGTTTATATTCTCTTGTTCATATTATTCAAGTATGATGCATGATCAATATATTTAATTAAGTTCTTGCTTATGTGCATTTTGACATATGGTGGCTGGGAGAACCCCGAGTTACTCCCCATCGACCGACCGTGGCGTTCATGTTTACATGAATGACAGGTTTGTGATGCAGATTATGGGGAAGACGTGTGAGCTAGCGAGAACGTTGACCCTTGGACCTTAGTTATAGGTTGCTTAGACTCACCTATCGTTAGACTTGTGTTTATTCGTGGGATATCTTTTCCCCAATGCACTTGTTTTAAATTGTAAAACTTAATTATCTTTCTTTTCATTTTTGTTTGATCGCTTATGGTGGATTTCGCACTTTAAGCTTTTAAAAAGGTTTTAAAAAAAAACCTCGTATTTTCCGCTTTTATTTTGATGCCCTATCGAGGGGTGTCACAGAATCCACTGGAGGAATCCATGAATGTCAGCATCTCATGCCCTGCTGTAGCGTCTATCATGGCATCAATATATGGCAAAGGAAATGGGTCCTTGGGACATTCTTTGTTCAGGTCAGTGTAATCTACACAGACTGTAATACTCCGTATTTTATATCGTTAATTGAGTCGAGTATATTGTTTAGTTGTATTGATATCGTACGATCGAGTTATCGTAAACTTGTTAAGACGGGTTAATTGAGCGAATCACGTCACCTAATTCCTTTTCTACACTTACCCATTTACCCATTGACCTCCCGTTGACCCTAGCCCATTTACCCATGACCCAATTAAACATTTAACCTAATTCTACCCTAACCCTACAAAACCCCATTCCCCTCACACGCCTACCATTTCAGCGGCACATTTCCCCAACAAACACACAGATCGAGAGAGGGAGAGTGAGTGCGAGTATTGTCGGAGCAGCAAGGAGGGTCCTAGGGTGGTTGTCAACGTCCACAGTTAACCGTGGTGGCTGTTGAGGTGGCAGGAAAAAGGTATGAGTACAACTTCCTCTTTTGTTTGCGTTTTCTGTCGGGTTTTGTGTGTGGTGTCGTGTCTCAGGGAGGGGGTGTTGATGACTGGTGTCGGGGATATGGTGTTGGGTGGTTTGGGTCGTCTCTATTGGTGGTGGTTAGGGTGGTTCTTGGTGGCAGAATTGGCGGCAGGGGTTGTTATTGATAGGGTAGATCACACGGGTGTAGCAGGGGGTTTTCAGACGGGTTTTAGATGCTTAGGTTGGGGTGGCACCACCGTGGACTCGGGGGAGGTCGAAATGGTGGTGTCACGGTGTCTGGATGTAGGGTCTGACGGCGAGCAGGGACGTGGTGTTTTGGCAAGAGGTTAGGGGATGGCTGCGGTGGTTGTGTGACGGGGAAGGGGGGTGTTGGTGAGGCTCGGCGGTGAACCAGGCCAAATGACGGCCCTGGTTCGACTCGCCGGGCGATCGACCAGCACTGGGGTCGGTTGTTGGTGGTGGGGTCGAAGAGGGGAGCAAGCCAGGTGGTGTTCGTGGTGGTTTAGGGTGGCGCGTGAGGGTTGTGAGGGAGTGTGAAGGTGCGGGTTGTAGAGACGGGTTGGTAGTGTTCGCGAGTGTTGTTTTTAATTCCTTTAAACGTGAAAACTTGTTTTATCATCTAATATATCGTACCCTTGTTTAGCTAATTAATTCCCGAGTTATTTAAATGTTTAGAGACGGGTTGAGTCGGGTTGGTAAAATAGAAAACTGCTAGATCGGGAAAGTTTCCATTTAAGGAAACTTTCCATTTTAAGAAGTTCTAATTTTAGTAACTTTCTATTTTGGGAAGGGAATGGTTTAAGTAATTGTTTATTATTTATTGTCTTTCAGAGGGCGAATTTGTTGTGGAATATTACTAAGCACCCGACTTTTGACTGCAATACTGAGGTAGGGGAATACACTGATTGAATTTTATGATTATAAAGAGTTGACATGTTTGGGATTATATGACATACCTGACTATCTTATTTACCCTGTTGAGCATTTTGTTTCATATATTTCATACATTGCATTTGCATTGGAGTTGGAGTTGGAGGAGATGAGATTGTTGTGATTAAGGCCCAGGCGGGTTCTGCAGGACTTGCCCTGGTGTCCTCAACAAGCATGAGCGGATCGACTACGGTCGATATATATAGTCTACCGGGGATCGGTATGGCTGGGCGTGCCGGGGATGTGTGTGATGGAGTTGATTGGAGGAGCATAGCATTGCATTCTTTATTATATCGTATTACCTACTCAACCTCGCCGTTGACCCTGTGTATTCGTGTATGCCTGTGATGATCCTTTTAATGGGGAGCAGATTGTGAGTTGTTGAGACATTGGGAGTGGCGGGGAGAGAGCATGGATCACCCGACTTAGAGCTAGCTCACCTTTATTTTGTTTAGTTGTCGACTTTATTTTTTATTTAAGACATGTGTTATTTCCGTTGTAAACATTATAAACTTTTTAATTTAAAAAAATCTTGTTATCTTTCTCTTTGTTATCTACCGCCTCGGATTCCCGAGATGGTAACGCCCTTCTTTATCTGAGGAGTCCTAGTTCAGGTCCTTAAATAAATGGGGGTGTTACAAAGTGGTATCAGAGCGAACGATCTTCAGGCCTAAACCAATGAATCCAATGAATATAGGAAGAGTCTAAATAAAATGAACCCGGGACAAAATCGTTAGGAGCACACTAAAGGTAAGGGATGAGTTAGGGGCCCCCTCACACCGAACCATTGGCCCTCTCAGTTTGACCCGGGAACCCCGAGTGCAAATGAGAGGAAGGGTAGAGAAGTTGCATGATATTGAGCATAACTTCATATATTATTGCCTAAGTATTAACTGATTGATATGATAATTGTTGTATAAAGAGTTGGTAGGAGGTTGTGGCATAATACTTTGCATGTTTTAAGGTTGATTTATACTTATACATCTATAAAGTTGTGTCAGAAGGCTATGTCTAGTGATATGCGGTTATGTGATCCCTAAACCATGCTAGATAGACAAGTAAGATAAGAGTAATAGAATTGGCTAGAATTGCCAAGGTGTTTTGTGTTGCGACTAATTCCTAAAATTCTCTTGTAGTCATGCCTCCAAGAAGGAACACGGCTGTAAACATCACCCAGGAAGAGTTAGACCGGCTACTGGCTGAGAATGAGGCCCTAAAGGCCAAAAGAATGGACCCTGCTAAGATGAGTACAATAGTGGCGAGGCATAACCCTACCATCTTCACCGGAGAGGGGGAACCTCACTTGCTGGGAGATTGGTGTCGGGAGTTCACCAACCTATTCGAGCTGATAGCTTGTCCTGAAGAGCTGCAAGTAGACCAAGCTGCACACTACCTCAGGGCTACAGCTGGGGAGTGGTGGAATAGGAACAAGGCGGAGATTCGACATGTTGCTAGGGACATTGAGGAAGGATACGTGTCTTGGTTAGAATTTCAAGTGATATTAACGGATCAGTTCATGCCGAGTTCAGAAAGCTAAGTCGAGGGAGGAGTTTGATACGTTTAAGATGACAGAGGACATGACAGTGGAAACATACCATAGGAAGTTCCGATTGTTGGCATCATACATCGATGAATTTGCAAAGAACGAGAGACCATGCTTTGGCTATGAGGTTTGAGAGGGGTTTGACGGTGGATATCAAAAAGAGACTCACGGCAGCTCCACCTACCACCGTTCAGGACATCTATCCGAGAGTGGTGTCTCTTTGAAAGGCTCTCCGAGCAGATCAAAGAGGATAAGAAAGGAAAAAGCCGAGAAGAGGAAGTCGGAAAGCGTCGGTGATAATACGGGGGCCAAGAAGCCGATTCAGGCAAGTTCGGTGGATACTCCACCAATAGTGCTCTGGGGGATGAGGAACCAAAGCGGGAGGCGTTTTGAGAGGTGCTAGTCTTGGAGATAATGCGTCCAGGATCACTTGTTTCGGGTGTGGGAAGTCGGGACACAGGAAGTTTGAGTGCCAAGTTCGAGGAAACCAACTGGGGCTTAGGACACCTACATCCGGGTTCAGTGGGTCTCGGACGGTGGGATCAGGATACAGCAGCCTACCGTACTCTAACACTCGGCTATGGAGGAGGTGCCCGATCTGGGGCAAGTAATGATTACCAAGGAAGCTACAACAACTACCGAACCGTAGCCAAGAAAAACAGTCCATGGGGTGGTAATTTCGGAGAGGAACAGAACGAGGGGAACAAGCAACCCAATACCGCTTCATCAAGTCAGTCTGGAGCTAAGTCCAGTGGCAAGCTCTTTGCCATGGAGAAGGAAGCGAAAGAAAGGAGGATGCACATGTTGTGGACGGTACTTTTCCGTTAACTCTAAACCCACCTTTGTGTTGTTTGATTAGGAGCTACACATTCTTTTATATCTCGGAACATGCCGAGTCTTAAATCTTAAGTCATATGATAGAATTGTTGATTCGGTAGTGGTACCTTCTTGGGAGTCGGTGTCTTGTGATAGAGTCTACACCGGGGTACCAATCCAGATCGGAGAGGTTGTGTTTCACGGTGACCTTATAGAGTTTCCCTTGGGGGTTTTGAGGTGATTCTGGGGATGGACTGGTTAGGGAAGTACAAGGCTTTTATCGATCGCTATCGAAGAAAATCTCTTTGAGGGGACCTAAGGGAACTAGGGTGTCTTATAAGGGGTATGTGGTCAAGCCAAGAGTCAAATTCATATCTCGTTAATACCCTAAAGTCGAGTCCGAGGAAAGGGGATCGAGTTAATCTTGTGTCGATGTGGGATAATGGGGCGGAGACCCCTAAGGTGTCCGAGATTCCAGTGGTGAGGGAGTTCGAGAGTGTATTTCCGGAGGACATTCCAGGGTTACCACCGAAGAGAGAGGTGGACTTTTCCATTGATCCAAGCCGGGAACAGGCCGATTTCTAAACCACCTTACCGTATGGGACCAAAGGAGATGGAGGAACTAAAGAAGCAGTTGGATGAGCTAGCAGAGAAAGGTTACATACGGCCTAGTGTTTCACCTTGGGGAGCACCAGTGTTGTTTGTCAAGAAGAAAGATGGAAGCTTGAGACTTTGCGTGGATTACCGTGAGTTGAACAATGTGACCATCAAGAACCGTTATCCTTTGCCAAGGATCGATGATTTGTTTGATCAATTGAGTGGAGCCGGAGTTTTCTCTAAGATCGATCTGAGGTCAGGTTATCACCAGTTGAGAATTAAGAACGAGGATATACCTAAGACCGCTTTCAGAACAAGGTATGGGCACTATGAGTTCGTGGTCATGCCATTTGGGTTAACTAATGCGCCAGCAGTGTTCATGGACTTGATGAATCGAGTGTTCAGTCCTTATCTGGACAAGTTCGTGGTTGTGTTCATCGATGATATCCTGGTGTACTCCAAGAATGAGGAAGAACATGAGGAACATCTAAGGTTAGTCTTGAAAACTTTGGAGGAGAACCAGTTATATGCCAAGTCGAGCAAGTGCGAGTTCGTTGAAGAAAGTTGCTTTTCTGGGACATGTGATTTCCAAGGAAGGGGTGTCGGTTGATCCTAGTAAAATCGAGGCAGTGACGAGATGGCAGAGTCCTAAGAATGTGGGTGAGATCCGAAGCTTCTTGGGGCTAGCAGGTTATTATCGAAGATTTGTCAAGGACTTCTCAAAGATCGCAAAGCCTTTGACGTCATTAATGCGGAAGGAGAACAGGTTTGTTTGGGATGAGAGTTGTGAGGAGGCGTTTCTAACCCTCAAAGAACGTCTCACTACAGCTCCTATACTTGCTCTACCAGATGGGAATGATAATTTCGAGGTGTATACTGATGCTTCCAAGAAGGGTCTGGGGTGCGTATTGATGCAAAACGGGAAAGTAATCGCTTACGCTTCTCGACAATTGAAGACCTATGAGGAGAATTACCCTACTCATGATCTGGAGTTGGGGGCAGTGGTGTTTGCGCTCAAACTATGGCGACATTATCTTTATGGGGCTACCTTCAAAGTGTTTTCCGATCACAAGAGCTTAAAGTACATTTACACACAGAAGGAGTTGAACATGAGACAGAGGAGATGGATCGAATTGATTGGCGACTATGACATGGAGATACTTTATCATAAAGGGAAAGCGAATGTCGTAGCAGATGCGTTAAGGTGAAATCCATCCATGCTTTGAAAGTGCAGATCTAGGGTGAGGTTGCATAATGAGTCGGGAGATGGGAATCCACATGATCCGGAGAGGAGAGATTCTTGGGGACCTGACCGTTGAGCCGGAGTTATATGAGGAGATCGAGAGTTCTAAAGCCGATGCTAGAATTCGAAGTGGCGCAACACGAGAGAAAGCAGTAATCCGGGGATGATTCCAGGTTTGTTATCCATGCTGATGGTAGTCTGAGGTTTGGAGGTCGGTGGTGTGTTCCGGATAATGAGGAGCTGAAGAGGAAGATTCTTACCGAGGCACACGCTACACCATACTCGGTTCATCCTGGGGGAGATAAGCTGTACAAGGATCTCAAGAAGACCTTTTGGTGGCCGAATATGAAGAGGGAAGTTGCTGAGTTCGTAGCTCGATGCTTGACGTGTCAGAGAGTGAAGGGTGAACATAAGAGACCGCAAGGGAAGGTTCAACCATTAGATGTGCCGGAGTGGAAGTGGGAGAGCATTTCTATGGATTTCATTGTGGGGTTGCCTCGAACTCAGAAAGGTAACAACATGATTTGGGTGATCGTCGACAGATCGACTAAGTCACTCACTTTATTCCCATGAAAGATACTTGGAGTAAGGTGAGTTGGCTAAGGCTTATGTTCGAAGACGTGGTCAAGTTGCACGGTGTGCCTAAGGATATCGTCTCCGACAGAGATTCCAGGTTTCTATCCAAATTCTGGCAGGAATTACAGTCTTTGATGGGTACTCAACTGAAGATGAGCACCGCTTTTCATCCTGCTACCGACGGTCAGACGGAGAGGACTATTCAGACCCTCGAGGATATGTTGAGAGCTTGTGTTCTAGAGTTTGGCGGATCGTGGGAGGACAGACTGGGATTGATCGAGTTTTCTTACAACAACAGTTATCATACTAGCATTGGGATGGCACCTTTTGAGGCACTTTATGGTAGGAAATGCAGGAGTCCTGTGTGTTGGGATGATCGATCAGACACTGTCGTTTTGGGGCCAGAGATGATTCAGGAGATGGTTGAACAGGTACAGATTATCAGGCAAAAGATGAGAGCCTCTCAGGACAGACAGAAAAGCTATGCTGACACTAGGAGAAGTGAGATCTCTTTCGAGGTGGGAGAGAGGGTACTACTCAAAGTGTCGCCAATGAAGGGAGTCATGAGGTTCGGGAAGAGAGGGAAGCTGAGTCAGAAATTCATCGGACCTTATGAGATTTTGGACAGAGTTGGAGAGGTGGCCTATCGTTTAGCTTTGCCACCAGCGTTAGCCAGGGTTCACAATGTCTTTCATGTTTCCTAGTTGCGGAGGTACCTGAGCGATCCATCACATGTGTTGAGTCCTGAGGTGATCGAGGTGGATGAGCAGTTGTCCTATCTGGAGACACCCAAGGAGATTCTGGACAGGAAGGTAAGGAAGACCAGGAATGGGGAGACAGCTTTAGTGAAAGTCTTATGGACTAACCACAATGTTGAAGAAGCTACATGGGAGACTGAGGCTTCCATGAGGGAAAGCTATCCACATCTTTTTACATGAGGTAAGTTCCGGGACGTAACTTCCTTTTTAGGAGGGTAGAATGTAACATTTTGTTTCCGACCTAGATCCATGTGTCTTTTACCTCAGGGGATTTGTTTTGGGACCCACATCGATGCGTGTGGGGGCTTGCTAGATGAGTGAACTTCGGGACGAAGTTCATTTTAAGGGGGGAAGACTGTAATACTCCGTATTTTATATCGTTAATTGAGTCGAGTATATTATTTAGTTGTATTGATATCGTACGATCGAGTTATCGTAAACTTGTTAAGACGGGTTAATTGAGCGAATCACGTCACCTAATTCCTTTTCTACACTTACCCATTTACCCATTGACCTCCCGTTGACCCTAGCCCATTTACCCATGACCCAATTAAACATTTAACCTAATTCTACCCTAACCCTACAAAACCCCATTCCCCTCACACGCCTACCATTTCAGCGACACATTTCCCCAACAAACACACAGATCGAGAGAGGGAGAGTGAGTGCGAGTATTGTCGGAGCAGCAAGGAGGGTCCTAGGGTGGTTGTCAACGTCCACAGTTAACCGTGGTGGCTGTTGAGGTGGCAGGAAAAAGGTATGAGTACAGCTTCCTCTTTTGTTTGCGTTTTCTGTCGGGTTTTGTGTGTGGTGTCGTGTCTCAGGGAGGGGGTGTTGATGACTGGTGTCGGGGATATGGTGTTGGGTGGTTTGGGTCGTCTCTATTGGTGGTGGTTAGGGTGGTTCTTGGTGGCAGAATTGGCGGCAGGGGTTGTTATTGATAGGGTAGATCACACGGGTGTAGCAGGGGGTTTTCAGACGGGTTTTAGATGCTTAGGTTGGGGTGGCACCACCGTGGACTCGGGGGAGGTCGAAATGGTGGTGTCACGGTGTCTGGATGTGGGGTCTGACGGCGAGCAGGGACGTGGTGTTTTGGCAGAGGTTAGGGGATGGCTGCGGTGGTTGTGTGACGAGGATAGGGGGTAGTTGGTGAGGCTCGGCGGTGAACTGGCCAAATGACGGCCTGGGTTCGACTCGCCGGCGGCAGTCGACCAGCCTGGGGTCGGTTGTTGGTGGTGGGGTCGAAGAGGGGAGCAAGCCAGGTGGTGTTCGTGGTGGTTTAGGGTGGCGCGTGAGGGTTGTGAGGGAGTGTGAAGGTGCGGGTTGTAGAGACGGGTTGGTAGTGTTCGCGAGTGTTGTTTTTAATTCCTTTAAACGTGAAAACTTGTTTTATCATCTAATATATCGTACCCTTGTTTAGCTAATTAATTCCCGAGTTATTTAAATGTTTAGAGACGGGTTGAGTCGGGTTGGTAAAATAGAAAACTGCTAGATCGGGAAAGTTTCCATTTAAGGAAACATTCCATTTTAAGAAGTTCTAATTTTAGTAACTTTCTATTTTGGGAAGGGAATGGTTTAAGTAATTGTTTATTATTTATTGTCTTTCAGAGGGCGAATTTGTTGTGGAATATTACTAAGCACCCGACTTTTGACTCGCAACACCGAGGTAGGGAATACACCGATTGAATTTTATGATTATAAAGAGTTGACATGTTTGGGATTATATGACATACCTGACTATCTTATTTACCCTGTTGAGCATTTTGTTTCATATATTTCATACATTGCATTTGCATTGGAGTTGGAGTTGGAGGAGATGAGATTGTTGTGATTAAGGCCCGGGCGGGTTCTCGCAGACTTGCCCGGTGTCCTCAACAAGGAGTGGCGGATCGACTACGGTCGATATATATAGTCTACCGGGGATCGGTATGGTGGGCGTCGGGGATGTGTGTGATGGAGTTGATTGGAGGAGCATAGCATTGCATTCTTTATTATATCGTATTACCTACTCAACCTCGCCGTTGACCCTGTGTATTCGTGTATGCCTGTGATGATCCTTTTAATGGGGGGATTGATTGACAAAGTTGTTGAGACATTGGGATTGGGAGCGGGGAGAGAGCATGGATCACCCGACTTAGAGCTAGCTCACCTTTATTTTGTTTAGTTGTCGACTTTATTTTTTATTTAAGACATGTGTTATTTCCGTTGTAAACATTATAAACTTTTTAATTTAAAAAAATCGTTATCTTTCTCTTTGTTATCTACTGCCTCGGATTCCCGAGATGGTAACGCCCTTCTTTATCTGAGGAGTCCTAGTTCAGGTCCTTAAATAAATGGGGGTGTTACAAAGTGGTATCAGAGCGAACGATCTTCAGGCCTAAACCAATGAATCCAATGAATATAGGAAGAGTCTAAATAAAATGAACCCGGGACAAAATGTTAGGAGCACACTAAAGGTAAGGGATGAGTTAGGGGCCCCCTCACACCGAACCATTGGCCCTCTCAGTTTGACCCGGGAACCCCGAGTGCAAATGAGAGGAAGGGTAGAGAAGTTGCATGATATTGAGCATAACTCCATATATTATTGCCTAAGTATTAACCGATTGATATGATAATTGTTGTATAAAGAGTTGGTAGGAGGTTGTGGCATAATACTTTGCATGTTTTAAGGTTGATTTATACTTATACATCTATAAAGTTGTGTCAGAAGGCTATGTCTAGTGATATGCGGTTATGTGATCCCTAAACCATGCTAGATAGACAAGTAAGATAAGAGTAATAGAATTGGCTAGAATTGCCAAGGTGTTTTGTGTTGCGACTAATTCCTAAAATTCTCTTGTAGTCATGCCTCCAAGAAGGAACACACTGTAAACATCACCCGGGAAGAGTTAGACCGGCTCATCGGTGAGAATGAGGCCCTAAAGGCCAAAAGAATGGACCCCGCTAAGATGAGTACAATAGTGGCGAGGCATAACCCTACCATCTTCACGGGAGAGGGGAACCTCACTTGCCGGGAGATTGGTGTCGGGAGTTCACCAACCTATTCGAGTGATAGCTTGTCCTGAAGAGCGCAAGTAGACCAAGCCGCACACTACCTCGGGGCTACGGTGGGGAGTGGTGGAATAGGAACAAGGCGGAGATTCGACATGTTGCTAGGGACATTGAGGAAGGATACGTGTCTTGGTTAGAATTTCAAGTGATATTAACGGATCGTTCATGCCGAGTTCAGGAAAGCTAAGCCGAGGGAGGAGTTTGATACGTTTAAGATGACAGAGGACATGACAGTGGAAACATACCATAGGAAGTTCCGACTGTTGGCATCATACATCGATGAATTTGCAAAGAACGAAACCATGCTGGCTATGAGGTTTGAGAGGGGTTTGACGGTGGATATCAAAAAGAGACTCACGGCAGCTCCACCTACCACCGTTCAGGACATCTATCTGAGAGCTGGTGCTGCTGAAAGGCTCTCCGAGCAGATCAAAGAGGATAAGAAAGGAAAAGCCGAGAAGAGGAAGTCGGAAACGTCGGTGATAATACGGGGGCCAAGAAGCCGAATTCAGGCAAGTTCAGTGGATACTCCACCAATAGTGCTCCTGGGGGGATGAGGAACCAAAGCGGAGGCAGTTTCAGAGGTGCTAGTCTTGGAGATAATGCGTCCAGGATCACTTGTTTCGGGTGTGCGTGGGAAGCTGGGACACAGGAAGTTTGAGTGCCGAAGTTCTGGAGGAAACCAATCTGGGGGCTTCCGGACACCTACATCTGGGTTCAGTGGGTCTCGGACAGTGGGATCAGGATACAGCAGCTACCGTACTCCTAACACTGGCTATGGAGGAGGTGCCCGATCTGGGGCAAGTAACAGTTACCAAGGAAGCTACAACAACTACCAGAACCGTAGCCAGCAAAACCAGTCCAGCGGGGGTGGTAATTTCCAGAGGAACCAGAACGAGGGGGTGGTAGTTTCTCCACTGAACCCTACCAAAACGCTGGATTTTTTGGTGATTTGGTCCTCATTGATTTTCATGGCTTTTAGCACGTCAAGCATGATCAGGTTTACTGAGCTGCCTCCATCTACTAGGATCCTTCTTACTGTGGCGATTCCAATCTGCATAGAAATTACCAGGCCATCATGATGAATATCAGGGATACCTACCAGGTCACAATCACTGAAAGTGATGGTTGGGACATGATCCGGTTTGCAGGGTGATGTGATCCTTGGTGTCCTGGCTATCTTTTTTGCTGCTGAACTAGTCAGGCCGCAGATTTTGGACCCACCAAATATGAATTTTACTTCATAGATTGGGGGTGGTGGAGGAAGGCTGCGATCCTGCTTATGTTCCTGGTTCTCTTTGCCTTGGTCTGCATTCCTTCCTTTCATCTTGATCAGGTCTTTCAGGTATCCAGATTTCAGCAGATAAGCCACTTCTTTCCTCAGGGTGAAGCAGTCATCCGTTGTGTGTCCAACGTCCATGTGGAACTCACATCATTTGGAATTATCTCTCCTAGGGTTAGGATTTTCCACCTTTCTGGGCCATCTGACCACCGGTCCTATGTTGTCAAGCCTTTGGATTAACCCTGCAATATCAACACTGAAGTTATGCTCAGAAATAGGTGGAAAAATTTTAGCCTTACCTTGATACTCATGTGCCAGGTTGACTTCTGAATGGTTTGGCCTGGAATATGGAGTAGGTCTGTAATTGTTTCCTTTGTTGCTTTTCCTATTGCTTTTTTCATAGTCTTTTGGTCCACTGGATGATCCGAGTTTGTAGCTCTTGTCTTCTTCCAGCCTGATAAAAGCAAGGGTTTTGGCCTGGACATCTTTGAAGGTATGGCAGGGATACTTAGTGAGCTCGTTGTATAAGTCACTATGAGGTAGCAACCCCTGCCTGAATGCCTCCACTGCTGTTCCAACGTCACACCTGGGAATAGATACTTTTTCTTTGTTGAATCTTGTAAGGAATGTCCTGAGAGTTTCGTCAGGCTTCTGTGTAATCCTGTAAAGATCACTGGATCGCTTCTCCAACTCCCTGCTACTCACAAACTGCTGGTTGAAGTTTTTAATCAGGTTGGCAAAAGAATGGATGCTCCCAGTTGGCAGGTTGATGTATCATTGTAAAGCAGGTCCTGTCAGGGTTGTTCCAAATCCCTTACACATGCAAACTTGTCTGTACTCGCTGGGAATGGATGCTGCTAACATTTTTTGTTTGTAAAGGGACACATGATTTTGTGGATCCGTGGTTCCATCATAGATTTTTATAGACGGGACCACAAATTTTTTGGGCAAGTCCACCTTTGCTATTTCGTCTATGAAAGGCGAATCAGCATAGCTGTTAGGGGTAGCTTCTTCTAAACTGGCAGGTACTCCAGGTATCTTGTCGAATTTTTCATTGAGCTTCTTGATTTCCTGGACTACTGCCATCATGATGGCTGCTGCAGATTCATCAGGTTTTTCATTGTCATATTTTGGCTCACCATCATCATCAGCATTGATGAATTTGGAACCACTTGGGCTCCCAAAACTGGAAAAACCGATGTTTTTTATAATTGATGCAAATGGGGTTCCTGGCTGGAATCTAGAGCCTGCTCCTTGGGCTTTTTCCAATTTTGTTTCAGAGCTGACTCGGATTCTCTCAACTGTAGAATTTCAGCCTCAGTTTGGGATACTTTCTCTTTCAAGCTTTCCAACTCAGCTATTTGTTGGAGGGTTGCATTCAATTGTTCTTCAACGGTAGGTTGGGCCATTTTTTTAGTTTATTTGGTTTTTTGTAAGATGAGGAAAAAAGATTTAAAGAGCTAGATGCCCTACGGTGGGCGCCAATTGTTTTGTGTGGATTTTGCGCAGGGCAAAATCAGGTCAGGGAAGATTTAGGTAGGGTTAACTAGCTCTAGTTAGTCTGAAAATCAGGTCGTCAGGACGAAATGTAAAAGTGAAAGTACAATAAAAAGAACAATAATAAGACAAAGAATTTTGTACGTGGAAAACCCGTAAATGGGAAAAAACCACAGGCACCAAGCCAGAAGAGGATTTCACTATTATATCGAGTATTTAGCACAATGGGATGTAATTATCTTAAAAGTTTTGTAAGAATATCGTATGCTATAATTTGTCTTGTATATGTCTTTTCCTTGAAATGATTTCTAAATGCTTCTTATATAATCATATGCTGAACGGCTGGTAAATCTCTTCATAAATGCTAAATATTCCGTATTAATTACCCGTAATAATATCCATTATTTCGTCCTTAATTACTGCTTTAATTGCCGAATCTTCCCATTTAATGCTATGCGCGTAATCTTCTTATAATATGATCTCCTGGTCTGATATCGTCCTGATATTTTGACCGTTGTCCTCTCCATGGCCTGGCGCCTATCTTCTTGTGTCCTGACACCTTGACATCCTGACACCCTGTCAGTCAGTCCAAGGCAAGATATTGATCAGGGATATCTGCGGATTTCCAAGCCCAACAGTGCCTATTCAAAGTTGATATTCAAAAAGCATATGACACATTAGAATGAGATTTCCTAGAACAAATGCTTAAAGCTATCAAGATTCCAGTGCAATTCAGGGGATAGATGATGCAGTGTGTGTCTACTGCTAGCTATTCTTTAAGTCTCAATGGAAACATGTTTGGTTTCTTTACAGGGAAACGAGGCCTGAGGCACGGTGACCCCTTATCCCCGCACCTCTTTACCATTTGTATGGATTACCTGTCTATATTGCGTACTCACACCACAGGCAGACAAGAATTAAGATTTCATCCTCTATGCAAACCTATGAAACTTTCTCATTTACTATTTCCAGATGATTTACTCATGTTCTCTAAAGGAGATGCACCTTCTATGATGACTATCCTATGAACTTTTGCTACTTTTTCCAATTCTTCAAGCCTCAAGATGAGTCAAGGTAAATCTAATGTTTATTTTAATGGAGTCAGGTCTGATTTGAAAAAAGACATTCTTCAAGTGTCTGGTTTTATTGAGGGCAGGTTAACCTTCAAATATTTAAGGGTGCCTATCAAAACTACTAGGCTCATTGCCTCAGATTGCAGACCTTTGCTTGACAATATTGTGAATAAAATAAGGGGACTGGGTGCTAGAAAGTTGTCTTATGCATGGAGATTAGTGCTAGTCAAAGTTGTACTGAAATCCTTCCATAACTACTGAGCCTCTATATTCATTTTATCCTCAGAAATCATTTATAAAATTGAATCCATTTATAGAAACTTCCTATGGGATGGGGGTGTGGACTACTTAAGAACTCCTTTGGTTTCATACTTTCATGGGAAAAATGTTGTAAACCTAAGCAAGAAGGAGGGCTTGGCCTGAAAAATGCTCTCATTTGGAACAAAGCTGTGGTTGGTAAATTGGTTTGGTGGATCACAACCAAACCAGATAGTCTCTGGGTTAAGTGGATTATTCAGATATATCTCAAGGGCAAAAACTGTCATACATATGATCCACCACTAGACTCTAGCTGGTATTGAAAAAGATATGTTAGATTAAAAATATATTTGTCACAGCCTACCAACAGTAGGTGTGGAATGAGCAGGCTGAGTGTGAATACACAATCAGTAAAGGATACGAGCACATTCGAATCAAAGAGGATAAGGTAAATTGGCATCATCTAGTGTGGAATAAATGGAATTTACCTAAACACAACATGTTAGCTTGGATCTA
Organism: Silene latifolia; assembly: GCF_048544455.1. Taxonomy (NCBI): domain Eukaryota; kingdom Viridiplantae; phylum Streptophyta; class Magnoliopsida; order Caryophyllales; family Caryophyllaceae; genus Silene; species Silene latifolia. The sequence continues at coordinate 78,218,806 of NC_133526.1, read as the reverse complement.
TCATCATAATGGTCTGAACTTAAATAACAAACTCCACAAATTGGGCATTAGTGAGATGGATACCTGCTATATATGCGACATCAATATGGAAACTAGTGAGTATCTCTTCTTTGAGTGCTCTTACAACTCCAAAGTTTTCGGGGAGGTGAAGAAATGGTCTCAAATTGATTTCCCTAATCGAGATTTACTTCCATGGAGGTTTCATAGGAGAGGTAGCACTCTGCAAAAGGATGTGACCAATGCCATCCTCAACACCATTATATTTCATATCTGGTGACAACGGAACACTGATTAAGTTTGAGAACAAGGTAATGAGTCCGGAATCAGTTTCGAATAGCGTAAACACGAGCTTCGATTCCGCATCACAGGAGATAAGAGTAGATCGTGATTGATGAATGAAGGTGGTTAGATAATTGATTGTATGAAGGCATATAAGAGATTTGATGCATTCAGTGAAGATGATGAGTTATTTGATCGATATTTTGGAGAGAAAGTAAGGCGTGGTATTTGTTGTAAGGAAATAGGGTTCCTATTTGTTTTTGTTGTTTGTATTCAGTTTGGGCTTAGCCTGCGGTTGGGCTTGGCCTGCGTTTTGGAGTAAGTTAGATCCAAACATGATGTTTGATCTAACTCACTTGTAATTTGGAACGATTTTTTCGTGATTTATTCTACTTACATTTCATTAAAAAAACACACATACACCAGGTTAATTTTAATTTGACACCCTACGTTCATTTGGTTCATTGATTCAGGTTCCAAAATAGTCGCTCTGATACCACTTTGTCACCCCCCCCCCCCCCCCACTTACAAAGGAGCCTTAACAAGACCTTGCCTAATAAGTAAGGGCATTACCATATCGGTTGCCCGAGGTGAGTATATCAAATAGACCATAAAAGAACAATTAATAATCTCTTTACAACTTACAGCGAAAACAGAAGAAGAAGAACTCCACTGTGATAACTATAAGAAAATACAAGCAGTGAAACTACTATCGACCAAAGACCGACTCTATGTCATGCGAGCTCTCCAATCCAGCAACTACAACGAGACAAAAATCATAGCAACCTGAAAAGTCTCACTGCTCACCATTTGCCGGCAATATCAAATGGATCGCCACAAGCACAAACAAAGAGAAGAAACACAACAGACACACCACACAAGTCAGTAACAGAATAACAACGATAAAACAAAGTAATCCAATGAAACAGTACAACTTATATCCACCAACTACCGAACTATACCACACCAAATCCACAGTACCCAAAGGTTCCCATCACAACAGGTAACCCGCACCGTTAGTGGGAGACCAAAGCCTTGCCACCCAATCCCCGTTCATCGCGATGAGCGAACCGAGATTATTATTGTGCACACCCCATTGTGACGGGAGCCACAAGGGGAGAACAAGGGTTGAAGACCATCTCCCTACAATGGCTCCACAATCTAATACCAGTGTCAACAACAACAACACCATCATCACTATCTCAGTTGTCAATATTGTAACTGAATTAACTCATCAAGGCACTCAACAAAAATAACCAAATAACATAATTAGACAAACAACCATGAATCGAAACTGCGTAGGAAAACCCTACCTCTTTGCTATTACATAAAAATGCATCAATCATATCATGCCAAACAAGAATCCACCTCTTACACTACAACCACGATTATGCCCTATTACTTACTGTTTGGCCAAGAATTATCATGTCTGACCAGACAATAGTCAAGCAAAGAAACACCAAGCCTAGCCTGAACGGAAGTGATCCAATACAAAGCATAATATGCCTAGGCAGGTACCAGCCAGAAGGGAAAGACAGGTTAAGCCGTCTATCCGGGCCAGACCAGGTGGAACAACTTACCAGCCGTATGATGGGTATTACTAGAACAAGTCAGGAAACAACAAAAGCACAATTGAAACCTAGAGAAACGGTTCCTACTTTAATGGAAGACATATTCAACGAAATATACGAAGAATGTGGAGCACCTGACTGAGCAAAGATGGTGACAGGCGGTTTATAAAGTCAAACAACCACCTCGGGGTAAATAGGGCACGAGGCAAATTACCTAGGAACATCCAAAATAACCATGAGAGAGCCGTTATTTGCAAGATATAAATAGCAAGGGAGAAGAAAGAAGGAGGATTATCTACTATTCACTCATCCTTACTCTTGTTTTATTATTGTAAACTACTTAAGCTTATTTATTAAGCACTTATTCTCTACTTCTAGCCTGGCATACACATCCCCTGTCAGGATACCCTAAAAGATAGTAACAATCCCTCCTGGCTTGGTGCGCGTGGTTTTTTCCCTTATTCCCAGGGTTTTTCTACATATAAATCTCTGTGTTTCATTTTATTGTTCATTCTTTAAGTTATCAATCGTACTAGTTAGGCTTAATTATTTGAGTTAGATTGCCCTGAAATTATATCCCCGGCAAGACTTTATCTCTATGTGAAATCTTTCTAAAACAATTGGCACCCATCACGGTGCATCTAGCTCAAAAACAATCAAAACCTAATCCCAAACAACACAAAAACTCTTCCAAAACGTGAATGGAGACGGTATAGAACAACAACTGGCTGCCGCCAAACAACAACTACTGGAAATGGAGAAACTGAAGCAAAAGATGGCCCAGGCTGAAGCTAAAGTCCAGAAACTGAAAGAATCAGAGTCCAATCTGAAGCAAAAGCTGGGAGATAAAGTTTCAGGCTCAAAATTAAAGATTAAGCCAGAAACACCATTTCAATCATCAAGAATATTGATTTCTCCAACTTTGGTACTCTATATCCAACAAAAACCAAAGCAGGGGATCTTGATTCAGACTCGGAAAAAACCCCAAATGAAGATGCCATCCCAGATCAAACTAATGTAGCTATAATGATGGCAATGGTCCAGGAGATCCAGAAACTCCGTGAGAAATTTCAGAAGATCCCTAGATGGCTGCAAGCATTTAGGAAGCTAACCCTGAAAGTTATGTCGACTCTCCCTTCGTGGATGAGATAACTAAGATAGATCTGCCTAAAAAGTTTGTGGTACCATCGATAAGAATCTATGATGGAACTATAGATCCTCAAAACCATGTAACCTACAACAAACAGAGAATGTTGGTAGCCTCTATACCCATTGAGCTACGACAAGTATGCATATGCAAAGGCTTTGGAACAACCCTGGCCGGGCCTGCCCTTCAATGGTATATAAATCTGCCAAATGGAAGCATCAAGTCCTTTGCAGATCTGATAAACGCGTTCAATCACCAGTTCGCCAACAACATGGAGCTCGAAAAGAGATCTAGTGACCTATACAGAATCAAGCAAAAGCCTGGCGAGACAATCAGAGCATTCCTGACCAGATTCAACAAAGAGAAAGTATCAATCCCCAGATGTGATGTTGGAACAGCCGTGGAAGCTTTCAGGCAGGGGCTACCACTGGATAACGATTTCTATGACGAGTTGACCATGAAACCTTGCCTAACTTTTGAAGACGTTCAGACAAAGGCAATTGGCTACATCAGACTGGAACAAGATAAGAGCTTCAAGACTGAAACCACTGACAGTATTTCAGGATATGAAAGATCTAACAGAAAAAGCTCTAATCACAGGGGAAGGAGCTTCAGACCATCCCCCTACACAAGGCCTGACGGATCAGAATTCAACTATGGTCATGAGCAACGAGGTAACTCTTATACTTATCCACCTATTCAGGAGTATAACTTCTCTGCTGATACTGCAGGTTTTTATAATAAGGGTTGACAACATGAGCGACATTGTCAAGTGACCCAAAAAGACGGACAATCCCAAATCAAGGAAAGACACAACAAGATGGTGTGAATTTCACATGGACATAGGACATACCACAGAAGAATGTCTGGGTCTATGCAGACAAGTGGCTTACCTATGAAAGAAAGGCTACCTGAAGGATTTAATGCCATCAAAGAACGGGGAAGGCAACGGATCAAGTAAGGATCAGGAAAAACCACAACGTGATCTGCCCCTAGCACCACCAATCTATGAAGTCAAATTCATCAATGAAGGATATGAGATTTGTGGCCTAACTAGCTCAGCTGCAAAGAAAATAGCCAGGGAGTTAAAAATGAAATATCCTTTTAAACCTAGAAATTTACCTCAAATTACTTTTGATGATACTGATATGTAGGGAATCTCGGACATCCATCATGATGGCCTGGTCATTACTATGCAAATTGGCACTGCATGTGTCCTGAGAATCCTAGTAAATGGTGGAAGCTCAGTCAATTTAATTATGCTTTATGTCCTGAAAGGCATGAAGATCGATGAGAAACAGATTATAAATAAGTCAAATGTCTTGGTAGAATTCAGTGGTGAAACCAAGAACACTCTAGGAGAGATCTACCTGGGAACATACGTTGAAGGAGTCTTATCATATGAAAGATTTGGAGTCCTGTATTGCCTCTCATCCTACAATGCAATCCTAGGCAGACCTTGGATCCATAATGTAAGAGCTATTCCCGCAACCTACCACCAGTGCGTCAAAATACCAACAGAATGGGGAATAGCAACCATTAAAGGTGAACAAAAGTCTGCCCAAGAATGTTACACTGAATCATTAAAACCTTCCAAGGCAGGTAAGTCTCCCGCTTAGCAATTACAGTATCCTGTTGATGATATGGGAAATGTATATGATGTATGTAATGTCGTATTTCTTATCACCAACAAAATTTATAACCCAATTTAGTAGTAAAAATCAGGGTCGAACCATAAGGATGGAAGGGTTTCCACTCAGTTTAATGCGAGTCTAGTCTAGTCGGGTAAATAAAAGGAGTTGATTCAAACTTAAAATACTAGATATAAACTAAGACAAGCGATTGAGATGAAGTGTATATGATTGATTTACAGACAAGGGCTTTTGGGTTCATCTGAATGGGTTAAGGACAAACATGGTGATTTAATGGGTCAATGGTAAGGGTTAACCTAGGTAAAGCAATCAATGTCTTGACCTTCCTAAAGGTGACCCCTAACTTTCATTAAGCATCAACACTTCACCTAAACATATAACAAGACCCTCCATAAACATTCATTCATAGGGGAATTAAGCAAATAATAAAGAAAGGCATGCGCTTTCACTCACACAATTCATCAAACACCTTGTGTGCATGGATAAGAAGGATAAACAACTCACCAAAGACCCAAATGATAATCATCCAATCATACCCATTAATCCCATTTAGATTCCCCCTAAACCCTAGGGGGATTTTTACTCACACATATTCAAATGATTCATACAAATAATTGGAGAAAAACAAGTAACCAAAATAGAAGACGTGGTATAATATCAACAATGATAAAAGACAACTTGAAATGTAAACAATTGATTAAACAAAGTAAATAAGAAGAGAAAGGTACCAACAATGAGGAAAGATAGTTGCTTTGATTGAATTAATGAAGAAAATCCTTCAATATCTCCTAATTAAAACCCAATAACCAAATGTAAACAATTGATAATAACTACTACTAAGCTAATTTTACTAAGTAATTAATATTGATTAAGGAAAGATTAGTGCTTTGATTAAGGAAAGATTGCATAAATTAAAGGAAAGTTTCAGATCTAGGGTTGTGTGTCTAAAATGATTAAGGGAGGGCGTATTTATAGGTTGCATACAATTAGGGTGAAAATTACAAAGAGGCTTCAAATGTGGAATAGTACTCCCAGCCGGTGGGCCGGCTGGGAGTTCGCTGGAAGAAATTCTTTGAAAATAATCATCAGGTGTCTGTGGCCGGTGGGTTGGCTACCGGTGGTACACCGGTTGGGAGTGCATGTTGACTTTTTCCTCTCAATGATTGACTTTTGTGAATGGCCTGTACTCCCAGCCGGGTGGTCGGCTGTCGGTGCTTCCACCGGCTGGGAGTTCTCTGTAACTTCTTATTTTTATTCCTTCCTCTTGTTCTCCCAGCTGGGTGACCGGCTGCCGGTGCTAGCACCGGCTGGGAGTGAAGGAAATGTAGATTCATATACATAAAACATACTCATATATGTCTAAACTAATTTGTCATAAAATTAAACGGATCTTATGCATGCAAACAATAATATAAATAAAGGAGAATTCATGTCCTTACATTGTATGTTTCGGCTATTAGGGCACAAGAGAGATCACCTTTCTCTTCTTGTTCTTGAGCTTTTCCAATGGAAGAATAAAGATCTAAGTACAAGATCTCTCCCCAAGCTTTATACCCAAGGCTTAACACTTAATCAAATTAATATTATAATTACTAGTACAATATTAATCTAAGTAGAAAATTGAACCAAAATTATAAAACACTTATATTATTTCGGTTTTATGGGAGGAAGAAGAAGAGAGAATTTTTTCTCTCTAAAACTCTAAAAATTTGATTAAGAAATGAATGAATGATAACCCACTAAAACAAGGTAGTGTATATTAGAAAAATAAGACAAAAACTTTGCCTTTTTCTCTCTAGGAAAACCGGTGGGTGGGGTGCTTTTAGGGGAGCCAATGCATGCCCATTTTGGTCTTCACAAGGAGAATAGGTTTGCATGGCTACCTAGCTATTTCATCATTATGTTTTCTATACAAAATATAAACACAATATTTAGCTAATGCACCTCCAATATTTCGGCACTTATTGATAATATGGATTCCATATTATTTTTGTCAATTGTCTATATGTCACATGTCACATGTCACATAAATTTGTTATGTAATTTTTAACATATTAAAAATCAACGTATTAATAAAAATACGTCACATACAAAAATCGACTTAGTAATTTCATAATCACTTGTGCCAAAATATTTTACCAGTTTATAAATCGTATTTACAATAATTCATTCAATTCCGATTGTTTCTTTAAACAATAATTTCATCCGAGTAATGATACAATTCGATTACTCAGACCGTATCTCATTTAATCACATTTCAATTTGATACGTAAATCTTACTTCCAAAATCGTCCGTCAATTTTCAAGTAATTTAATCAACTCGTAACGTTATACGATTAATTAAATAATCAATTAAGTGTATTGCCCTTTAGGTATGACCTAGGGGGTCAACTGATCACCACCGTCACACGACAGTAATGTCAAACTCTAGTCAGCCAATCATTACCGATATATGTTGACCAGTTGTGATAACAATATTACTTCCCAATTGTATTCTTTAAAATGAGATTTAATAATGATATTTAAATCATGTGATCGCACTATTGTTGAGGACACATTTCCCAACAATCTCCCACTTGTCCTCGACAAGTGTGCGTCACCAATTCTCTTGTCCTATTACTATCTCCCACTCAATGCAAGGTGTCTTTCAGGTCGTACTTGCAAGTGATCATATCGAGAGTGGTTTCCTCGATCTGGAGAATAACTGATTGACCGGATTTATCCACTCTGGATACCTTCCGAGCGTGGCCACGCATTTCCAGTTCATTACTCCTCGAGTGGCCCTGAGATATTGTTATAACCCTGACTAGGGGTGGACAATTCCTATCGCACTCATTCCCTTCGACTAGCCACAGCCATCATAACCCAAAATATGCCCATTTGACCCCATTTACGAAGGTCGTAGTAACACAAATCAAAGTTAATTTGAAACTGTGCCATCTTAGGCGAATAGTCTTTAGCCAAAAGAATCGACTCATTAGAATACTATAGTAGCTCTCGCCACGACCAGGCTATATAAATTTGCCAGAACTCTATAAGCGGTCATTAGGCCCGACAAAAAGTTCTTAACAATCTGCCTATGTGATCGACTAGTCATCTTACATGACTCTATGGCACTTGAACTTGCCATCAATCGCCTCACACTCTAGTCACTTCGAGACGTCACCCCATACAAGTGACTATGGGCAAATACTATGTTAATCCGTGTTCACTTTAACGGGATTCAATTGTCTCTACAACCCGTTTGGATGTAACAAAGTATAAATTAAAGATAAAAGACAAATGCGATTATGAACATGAACAAAAACAACACTTTTATTTCATTTCAAAATCTAACAAAAATTTGGTACACGTTTAAGTCCCATGGACGTAACATGTCCATCATGCTTAGCCTGCGATAAAGGCTTGGTGAGCGGATCGGCTATGTTGTCATCCGTCCCAACCTTACAAATCGCAATTTCCTTTCTTTCAATGAAATCTCTTATTACATGATACTTTCTAAGTACATGTCTAGATCTATTACTAGACTTTGGCTCCTTAGCTTGGAAGATCGTCCCACTATTATCACAATAGAGAGTGATGGGATCATCGGCGGTAGGTACTACTTTTAGACCTTCCGTGAATTGCTTGATCCACATAGCTTCCTTGGCGCCTTCGATCTTTCGCTATGTACTCGACCTCCGTTCTTTGAATCCGTGGTTCTGACTTCCTTGAAGCTTCTCCACTTACGGCACCACCATTGAGCATGAAAACAAAACCACTTGTGATTTCATGTCATCTCTATCTGTTTGAAAACTTGAGTCCGTGTATCCTGTAACACGCAACTCAGTGTCTCCTCCAAACACAAGGATAGAGTCCTTAGTTCTTCTCAAGTACTTAAGGATGTTCTTGACAGCAATCCAGTGACTCTCACCTGGATTTCCTTGATATCTACTCGTCATACTCAAGGTATACGAGACATCAGGACGTGTGCATATCATGGCATACATGATTGATCCAACAGCGGAAGCGTAAGGGATCAACTTCATGCGTTCAACATCATGGGGTTCGGAGGGACATTGAGTCTGGCTCAATATCGTTCCGGTTACCATAGGTACCAAACCCCTTTTGGATTTGTCCATGCTGAATCGTCGAAGAATCTTATCAACATAAGATTCTTGACTTAGTGCCAATATCCTCTTGGGTCTATCTCTATAGATCTGGATACCTAATATGCGTTGTGCCTCTCCTAAATCCTTCATTTGGAAGTGGTTACCTAACCACTTCTTAACAGAAGACAACATTGGAATATCATTTCCAATGAGTAGTATGTCATCGACATACAAAATTAGGAACACAACATTGCTCCCACTGAATTTCATGTATAAACATGGTTCCTCAACATTTCGAGTGAAACCATTTTCTTTTATAACATGATTGAATCGATGATTCCAACTTCTAGATGCTTGCTTAAGACCATAAATGGATCTCTTAAGCTTGCACACTTTGTTAGGATTTTTAGAATCAACAAACCCTTCGGGTTGTATCATGTACACTTCCTCTTCTAAATGCCCATTTAGAAAAGCGGTTTTGACATCCATTTGCCAAATTTCATAATCATGAAATGCGGCGATCGCTAACAAAATCCGTATGGATCTTAGCATGGCTACGGGGCAAATGTCTCATCATAATGGAGACCTTGGACTTGGGTAAATCCTTTTGCCACTAGCCTAGCTTTGTAGACATCGTCATGTCCTTCTATGCCATTCTTGACTTTGAATATCCATTTGCATTGAAGGGGTCTTGCCCCTTTAGGCAAATCTACCAAGTCCCAAACTTGGTTTTCAAGCATAGAATCCATTTCGGACTTCATGGCTTCAAGCCATAAGTTGGAATTAGGACTAGAGATTGCGGCCTTGTAGGTGGCGGGCTCGTCACTTTCCATAAGCAACACATCAAGTGTTCCATCTTCCTCGATAAGTCCCACATATCGATCGGGATGGCGAATTACTCGGCCCGTCCTTCTTAGTGGAGGAGGTACTACCGCGTTAGACGACGAAGGAACATCTTCTTGCGTCTCTACCTCGGTTTGTGGCTCTTGAACTTCATCAAGTTCAAAATTTCTCCCACTCTGTCTCTTAGAAATAAATTGACTTTCTAAGAAGACAACCTCACTAGACACAAACACTTTGTTTTCTTGAGGTTTGTAGAAGTAGTATCCTCGACAATGCGAGGGGTAACCTACAAAGGTGCATTTTTCGGATCTTGGGGCAAGCTTATTGTCGGCTTTAGTCTTGACGTAAGCATCACATCCCCAAATTCTCATATAGGATATATTAGGAACTTTTCCCGTCCACATCTCATATGGAGTCTTTTCGGTGGATTTAGTGGGACTATTGTTCAAAGATCTAATTGCGGTTTGAAGCGCAAATCCCCAAAACGAGTTCGGTAACTCGGTTTGGCTCATCATGGATCGAACCATATCAAGTAGGGTTCGATTCCTCCTTTCGGCAACACCATTGAGTTGTGGTGTTCCGGGTGGAGAAAGTTGTGATATAATACCACAACCTTTCAAGTGTGAATCAAATTCAAGGCTTAGGTATTCACCACCACGATCGGAACGTAGTGCTTTTACCTTTTTGTTCAATTAGTTCTCTACTTTGTTTTGAAATTCCTTGAATTTCTCAAACGCTTCACTCTTATGTTTCATTAAATAGACATGCCCATGTCTACTTAAGTCATCGGTGAAGGTTATAAAGTAGTCATAATTACCACGAGCGGTGATACTCATTGGTCCACATACATCGGTGTGTATGAGTCCCAATAGCTCACTAGCTCGTGTCCCTTTACCACTAAAAGGATTACGAGTCATTTTGCCAAGTAGGCAATATTCGCATGTACCAAATGATTGATAATCAAATGGTGTAATCACATTAGTAGAAATTAATCTTTTGATGCGATTCTCGTTTATGTGACCTAATCGACAATGCCAAATGAACGCTTCACTTGGGTCACTTGTTTTGAGTTTCTTTGATTGAATGTTATAAATATCATTTGTCGGATTTGAGGTCTCTAAAATGTAAATGCCATTTATGGAAGAAGCTTGGCCAATAACCAAATCATTCCTAGAAATAGAGCAACGATTGTTCTTAATGACAAAACAAAAACCGTCCATGTCTAGCATGGCGATTGAAATAATGTTTTTAGAGAGCGTAGGAACATAAAAACAATTATGCAAATACAACTCAAAACCGTTTGGCAAAGCTAGAACATAAGTTCCTTTGGATTCGGCCGCTACCCGAGCTCCATTTCCAAGTCGAAGATCCACATCTCCCTTGCTAAGCTTCTCCACATCTCTTAAACCCTGTAAATGATTACAAAGGTGAGAACCACAACCGGTATCTAGTACCCATGTCGTAGTGGAAGTATAATTTATATCAATAACATAAATTTCTTTAGGAATTGTACCTTTTGGAGTAATGAGTCCCTCCCTTATATTTCGCAAATACATAGGGCAATTCCTTAGCCAATGTCCCATGCCATAGCAATAATGGCACTCATCATTAACTTGCTTGAAGTTCTTGATTTTCTTTCCCTTCTTCTTGAACCTCTTGCCCTTTGAAGCAAGAACTTGATTGCTAGAGCTCCCACTAACTTTGGCATCTTTATCTTCTAGAGACAAAGACCCTATAGATTGTGTGAGGTAGTCTTCCTGAGACGGACTCTCACGAGGTCTAGTAGTAGTGGGTGGTTTAGAAGTGGTGATGAAATTAAGGTTTCCATCCGAACCTATCCCAAAATGAAGTTCTCTAGTTGTATCGAAATTATTGTTGGAGCATACGTCGTCAAGAACATGGTGATATGACTCAATAGTAATTGGTGCGGTAGCATTTGATGGATTCATTGCACTACAAATATGGAGGAAAGGAAATATTAACATTTGTCCTTTTTAAATCATACTTGCAAATTTAACAAGATATGAACATTTATATAGTGACCTCTACCCAACTATAATAAATGATTCCAAGACCCAAATTCATATCGACTTAGGCACGGTATGGCCGATGAAACCCTTATCAATATAACTCGGTGGATTAACGTTTTAATCGATTCTACTTCTAGAACTCTTGGTCGATAAAATTACTCTAATATTTATCTATAGCCCGGAACACATGCAACTACGGTCGCGAATACTTCCGTTGAGCTCAATCCAAATTTCGAATAAATGTGTCCATTCTCCAAATCCACATCAACTTGGGCACGGTATGGCTGATGAAACCCTCATTAACATGAACTCGGTGGATTAACACTCATCACCCACTTCCCCTACGTAACAAGGTTTGTACCCCGGTAGGGCCGAGTGCACTCCCTCGCGAAATAGGTTTTCATGGTTTCTACTATTTGGTAAGGCTATGTCTCAATTGTTTGTTTTAGCGAGAGGTCATGTCAATTTATTATCTATCACGTTTTAAGTGAACTAAAGCGGTGAACTACGATAATTCGAATTGACACGGTCGATAAACTCGATAAAATGACAATGCATGTTTAGTTATGGCGATTTAGCGATGCATGTGACATAAAATAAAATGCAAGCATAAAGATAAATAAATCCTAGTATGGCCTTTCCTAAAAATAGAAAAACTATTTAACTAATACATATTCGGAAACCAACTCCATTGGTCCCTTGAACTTCGGTTGTGGCACGCATCTCGAGGTAACACAGTCTTTATGTATCGCCATTCTTGAAGAAATCCGTCTTTGGGAACTCCGGAATGAATAAAATTACATAATAAATTACATAATTTCCTATTATACATTTGTAACTAAAATAAAATAAATCTATTAAATTACAAAACGGTGATACGAGATCACAATAAAATTACAACCGAATCGATATTCCCATACATTTCGGGAAATACCAATTAAAAACTAAGGCCATACTAAGTAAAATTACATAATTCAAAATTACATAAATTAAAATTATGACAATCATAAAGAAAATGCAGCATTATAATATGTATGAACATGCTCAATTTTATGCTAAATCGCCTTTAAATTGCCAATATCGTATATTACTCGGTTTTTACGGATTTGCGTGATTTCAACATTTTACAATCACAAGAATACATAAACTCATATTTATGCATAAGTTAATTACCCTAACCCTCTTAGGACTCAAAATATCGTCTTCACTAATAATTTGACCATAATTAACTTTTATTTACAAAATTGTTCATAAATGGACCAAAAATTACAAAATAAGCTATTAAACTTCAAATAAATCCAAAAATTCCAAATAAATTCAAAATTTGAAATTTAAATTCATGAACATTCTGGAAAAATTCCATGACACTCATAATGTTCAAAATCTTAGGTTAAAAATTTCGAAAATTTTCCGGAAAAACAATGTTGCGGTTTATCGATATTTAATAAAATAATCATAAAAACATGGAAAAATTATTTTCATTAACTTTTCAATTTTAGATCTGAAAAATATAATAAAATGCAACAATAATATAAATAGAGGAGAAAGGGCTTGATTAGTGACAACTCAATTAAATATCGATACCAATTGAAGGAAATGTAGATTCATATACATACTAACATACTCATATATGTAAAATTAATTGAAGGAAATGTAGATTCATATACATACTAACATACTCATATATGTAAAATTAATTTGTCATAAAATTAAAGGTGGATTTTATGCATGCAAACTTTAATAAAAGAAGATAAGAAAACATTTTCTCACCATAATAATTTCGGTCATATTGGGCACCAACAAGATCTCCTTCTTGTTAGTTCTTGAGCTTTCCATTAATGGATGAACATACTTGACTTCAAATTAGAAGCCCTCCAATTAGTTGCACCCAAAACGGTTTTCCTTGTAATATTGAGTCCATTTTATTTTTGTCAATTGTACAATTGTATGTCATGTGACATGTGACATGTCTTATGTCTTGTTTTAATTTAAAATGCATATTTAACAAATTAAATATCATTTATAAATTAAATAAATCATATTTAACAAATTGACTAGTAATATAAAATTACTTTCTCATAAAATGGTCATTTAATTACTAGTTAGTATAATTCACAATATCTTGTAATTATAACTAACTTATCATTCTCATCTCGCGTGTTTCGCAAACACCGATTAATTTTAGTAATATAACTTCTTAAATTACTAAATGAAATCTCATTTAATCACATTATAATAAGATGTCATTATTCTCTCTTTTATAATAATTTGTTCAATTTTAAGGAATTAATTAATCGGTATACAATTAATTAACCTTTTCAATTAAGGGAATCGTCCTTTAGGTGTGACCTCAAGGGATCAATTGATCACCACCGTCGCCACACGACAAGTAATGTCAAACTCTAGCCAGCCAATCATTACCGATATGTGTGGACCAGTTGACTATATATATATTATGTATCACCCCTTCCGTATTCTTGTAATGAGATTTAATAATGATATTTAAATCATGTGATCGCACTATTGTTGAGGACACATTTCCCAACAATCTCCCACTTGTCCTCGACAAGTGTGCGTCACCAATTCTCTTGTCCTATTACTATCTCCCACTCAATGCAAGGTGTCTTTCAGGTCGTACTTGCAAGTGATTATATCGAGAGTGGTTTCCTCGATCTGGAGAATAACTGTTTGACCGGATTTATCCACTCTGGATACCTTCCGAGCGTGGCCACGCATTTCCAATTAATTACTCCTCGAGTGGCCCTGAGATATTGTTTTAACCCTGACAAGGGGTGGACAATTCCTATCGCACTTATTCCCTTCGACTAGCCACAGCCATCATAACCCAAAATATGCCCATTTGACCCCATTTACGAAGGTCGTAGTAACACAAATCAAAGTTAATCAAAACTGTGCCATCTTAGGCGACAGTCTTTAGTCAAAAGAATTGACTCATTAGAATACTATAGTAGCTCTCGCCACGACCAGGCTTTATAAATTTGCCAGAACTCTATAAGCGGTCACTGCCCGACAAAGTGTTCCTAACAGTCTGCCTATGTGATCGACTAGTCATCTCACATGACTCTATGGCGCTTGAACTTGCCATCAATCGTATCACACTCTAGTCACTTCGATACGTCACCTCATACAAGTGACTATGGGCGAATACAATGCTAATCCGTGTTCACTTTAACGGGGTTCAATTGTCTCTACAACCCGTTTGGATGTAACAAAGTATAATAAAAGAGTTTTAAAGTAAAACTCGAACGACAAATGCGATTATCTCATATGAATAGTCAATGCCTGATTACTATTTCATGTTCTATAATCTAATTTGATCTTGTACATAGTTGTTCATTTCAATTCAATTGAAATGACATGATTCATCATGTTTAGCCTTTGAGAAGGCTTTGGTTAGTAGGTTTTATCAATTTCTTGTACCTTACTTAACCTCACTACATACTCGTTTTCCTTTGTAATGTATACATTTGCATTACAAAACTTTCTGAGTACGTGTCGAGATCCAATCAAGACATAGGCCCTCTAGCCTAAGAATAGCTCCCACTGTTTTCACAGTGTACGGGACTCATCCTTCTTGCACATCTCATGATCGCAAGTGTACTCAATTTCCGTTATAAATATCTCTCATTGTTCTTTATTGCCTAGAACGATTCTAGAAAATCTACTTCTTAATAAACATTGCCACAATGGTATCTTAACCATCCTAATGTGTTTTGATTATGGTTTTGTCGGAAACCATGCGCAATCTCAATTGTCAATTGTCACTTGTGTAACACCCTTACACAATATTGCATCATAAACACTTTGCATCATAGCCTTAATGCTTCTGCAAGCACTTAAGGGTAATCTTTATAGCTTACTTGGTAAAGATTACTTAAATTCGATTTTGAAAACAATTCATCATACTCAAAGCATATGAAGTGTTATACATCATTTCCTTTTAATTGATTCGGCAATGAAGCAAATGAAATCAATCAAATATATTCAATTTAATTGAACTAGTCATGAATCTTATCAACATAAGACTTCTTAATGACGCTAATATCATGTGGATTTATCTTCATAAATCCGGATATTCAAGATGTATTATAATACTCCAAGAGTCTTAAATCATTCTCAATGATCAATATGTCATCCACATATCGGACTAATTAAAACTTCCGTAACTCCCACTAAACTTCATGTATAAACACAATTTCTCGACTTATCGAGAAATGTTTTGTCACATGATCAAAATGTTGATTCTAACTCATTGATGTCCTACTTAAGACCCTCTCTCAAGTTTCACATTATCTTAGGGTTGCAAGAATCTACTAAACTCAAGACATGTATTGAATACATTCCTTCTATTGAAAAAGTGGGTTTTAGATTCACTCGCTATGTATTTCATAACTTCATAATGAAACACAATCCCTAAGAAGATCCAAATAGACTTAATCATTTCAATTAGTGCAAAACCCTTTGCAACCAATTTGCTTTGAAATATCTCTTTATTAGTGCAAAACCCTTTGTCACTAATCAAGCCCTTTTGATTCGGATTTTCATGGCTCTAAGCCTTGTATTGAGTTGTGACTTAAACATGTGATCATCATGATCATCCTCTTACACGGTTTTGGGGAAGAAAAACTATCATTGTTTTTCTATAATTTTTACCTAATAATATACTATGTGTAGTGTATTATTTTCATTCTAATATGATCATCCAAAAATCAAGTTCTAGTGAGAAGAAAAATCCTCCTCATCTTCTCTCATAAAACCGAAATAATATAAGTGTTTTATAAAATTTTGGTTCAATTTTCTACCTAGATTAATATTATACTAGCTCAAATAATATTAATTAGATTAAGAGAAAGCCTTGGGTATAATACATAGGGAGAGATCTTACACTTAGATCTTTATTCTTCCATAAGGAAAGCTCAAGAACAAAAGAAAAGGAGATTTCTTTTGTGCCCTTTAAATCCGAAATACCCATTGTAAGAACATGATTTCTTCTCTTTGTTATTTTGTTTGCATGCATAAAATCCGTAATTAATTTTATGACAAATTATTTAGACATATAAGAGTATCGTCCGTCAATTTTCAAGTAATTTAATTAACTCGCAACGTTATACGATTAATTAAATAATCAATTAAGAGTGTTGCCCTTTAGGTATGACCTAGGGGGTCAACTGATCACCACCGTCACACGACAGTAATGTCAAACTCTAGTCAGCCAATCATTACCGATATATGTTGACCAGTTGTGATAACAATATTACTTCCCAATTGTATTCATTTTAATGAGACTTAAACATGTGATCATCATGATCAATGATCGTGATCGCATTATTGTCGGAGGACACATATTCCAACAATCTCCCACTTGTCCTCGACAAGTGTGCGTCACCAATTCTCTTGTCCTATTACTATCTCCCACTCAATGCAAGGTGTCTTTCAGGTCGTACTTGCAAGTGATCATATCGAGACTGGTTTCCTCGATCCGGAGAATAAGCGATTGACCGGATTTATCCACTCGGATACCTTCCGAGCGTGGCCACGCATTTCCGTTCATTACTCCTCGAGTGGCCCCGAGATATTGTTATAACCCCGACTAGGGGTGGACAATTCCTATCGCACTCATTCCCTTCGACTAGCCACAGCCATCATAACCCAAAATATGCCCATTTGACCCCATTTACGAAGGTCGTAGTAACACAAATCAAAGTTAATCAAACTGTGCCATCTTAGGTGAATAGTCTTTAGTCAAAAGAATCGACTCATTTTGAATACTATAGTAGCTCTCGCCACGACCAGGCTATATAAATTTGCTAGAACTCTATAAGCGGTCATTAGGCCCGACAAAATGTTCCTAATGATCGCCTATGTGATCGACTAGTCATCTCACATGACTCTATGGCACTTGAACTTGCCATCAATCGCCTCACACTCTAGTCACTTCGAGACGTCACCTCATACAAGTGACTATGGGCAAAAACAATGCTAATCCATGTTCACTTTAACGGGGTTCAATTGTCTCTACAACCCGTTTGGATATAACAATGTACAAAGTGAGTTAATAATAACTCAAACGACAAATGTCGACATCACACTCGGGTAGTCAATATCATATTACAACCTTGTGATGTTTATCATAAGTGTAAACACTTATTGATTGCAATAGAAGTTTAACATCTCATGTGTCCATGTGTTCAAACTTCTTACACTTGCAATTTCCTTCACATTCATGTTCTCATACCATGAATTTTACCAAGTACACATCAAGGTTCTCGACCTTGGTTTTGGTTCTTTAACTTGAAAGAACTTTCTTATCGATCATCTCATAACGAACGAATTTGCGATGAATAATACAACTTGTACCGATCAAGTATTCCATCCACACACAATGCACTAGGTATATGTTTTGTAGAATCTTGTAATAGTTGACAAGATTATTAGCTTAGTACTTCTCACAAGTCCTAGCTTAACTAGGAAAGATTATCTTTGAATAACTTCTTATTCAACCAATCATCTTTCCAAAACTTCTCATTTTTCTTTTCAAGTTTGAAAGATTTGGGATTCTCATAAATCCTCATATGTGCTCGGATCTTCTACAAAATGTGCAACCTCTTATCACATAATGGAACATTCCATCAAGCACTGAAATCGCTCATCGGATTCTACTTGAGAATTCATGACGTTTCTTGTTATGGCTCACAAATCAATCATCATGCTCTTATTCATATGATTCATAATTGGACATGTATATGATTATTCTACTGGCGGAAACATTAGTCACTAATAATCATGAGATCAACCGTTCTCAGGTTCAATGAACTACCATGACTGCTAATGGTAATCCCATTTTCATTCATATGAATAACCTATGTATATGTTGATACAATGTGTATCTCTTTAATACTA
Organism: Silene latifolia; assembly: GCF_048544455.1. NCBI lineage: Eukaryota > Viridiplantae > Streptophyta > Magnoliopsida > Caryophyllales > Caryophyllaceae > Silene > Silene latifolia. The sequence continues at coordinate 78,200,272 of NC_133526.1, read as the reverse complement.
ATCCAACATCCCATGATGTAATTGGATTCATCATTGTCCATTTTCATCCAGAATTGAAAACTCAAAAGCTTCTTTATGAAAGAAGGTATTGGCAAATCATTCTTTAATGAGTAATGAGTTTTATACATTCAAGGATGATAGCTCCCACTAAATTCCATGTCTTCACATGAGAATTTCCTAACTCCCACTCAATTCAACATATTTCGAAATTGACTTCTCAATCGAAATTTGTCAAGAATATAAATATAAATTGCTTTGCCAAGTTACTAGGATAAAACCATATATGTTCCCATCATATCTTTTCAAAATGCCTATTTTGAAGTGGTCTTATCTCAACCTTACGGAAAGAGATTTTAAATCTCTAACACACTCATGTCATAATGATGTGTAGCAATGTCATTATTCAAATACAAATAATATTTAGAATACGTCCCTCGCAAATACCCTTTTGGAAGGAGATTTAACCATTTCATAGGGAGGTTAAGCAATGACATTTGTATGGTTAAAACGTTGGCTATAGAAGATATCGGAATATCAATTTTTTGCAACTTGATTTTGATCATAACTTGTATGTTACTTTGATTCATTTAGGCTCTTAAGTAAAACTCATGATTGAAACTATTTGGTCAAAATTTATCATATAGAACTTAGTCAAAAACTTGTTAAGACTTTGCATTAGTCATTTTCATCCAAAACTTCTTTTGGTCTCCTCATGTAGTTATCTTGAGAATATACTCTTATGATTACTACACTTGGTCTCTTTAGTCATATAGAACTAACTTGAGACCATAGATCTCATCTATTCGGCATACTATGTAAATAGATATACCTTTATTCAAATCATTCTCTCTTGCGTAGATCTTTATTTACACAAGTACAGATCTTAATTTACACAAGTACACAATTTTGATCTTTGTCTTGTGTGTTGTGTCCTTATTTTTCTCCCACTCTATCTTTAGAATAAATACACTAAACATTCAAAGATAGCATATGAGACACAAATTAATGATGTTGAAGTATAAGGAGAACTACCTCATAGGTTGACTAATTGTTATTGAATTCATATGTGTACTTGGTGATTGACATACCTTTAAGAGAGTTCATAGACTCAAAATCACTTTATAAATGATCATACACAAGCCTTAAGTATGTGGACATATAATGAAACCCGTCACTATAATTGTCTATAAGATCACCTTTAAGTGAAAAGTCTTATGTTTCAAAACGCAAGCATTTAAAGATGAAATTTTAGAACATAAAGGATAAATGATAAAACGGGTGACTAGGGTTGCAAACCAAGTCACCATCATCCAAAATACAAACCATTATCCAAAATACCTTTCCATGTCGAACACGGAAACTTAAAGTTCTAAAAATTCAAAACATAATTTAAAATAAGACAATGAAAAACAAGGCTCCACAAAAGCTATCCTTAGCTTCTCCATGGTTTCTCATGCTTGTTTTTCTTTTCCCTTGTCTTTGCTTGGTGGAGGCCCTATTTACAATAAAAAGGGGAGATACATTATCACAACTTTGCATCATAATACCATAGTTGAATTAGAAACATAAAAGAAGGTTAGTCATTTACCTACTGGAGTGATCTTTCCAGCTTTGATATCACCAAGGTATTTGGAACAATTTCTTTTCCAATGACCCATGCCATTACAATAATGGCATTTATCAAGAGGACCCTTCTTGACTTTGGATGTGCTAGCTTCACAAGACTTAGCTTTGGTGAATGTGGGAGCTTGCTTCTTGCCCTTTCTCCCATTCTTCTTGAACTTCCCCTTACTCTTTGTGCTTATGTTAAGCACATCCTTGGGAGGGTTCACATTTAACCCCATGTCCCTCTCGGCTTGCACAAGTAACTTGTGCAACTCTTCAAGAGACACGTCCTTGTCTTGCATGTTGAAATTCACCCGGAATTGCACATATGCCTTGACTTTGGACAAGGAGTGTAGAATCCTATCTACGATGAGTTCTTTGGGGATTTCAACCTTTTGAATTTTCAAGGTCTCGACAAGCTCCATGAGTTTGAGCACATGAGGGCTAACCTTTTGGCCCTCTTTAAAGTCGAGATCAAAGAATGCCGCGGCCGCCTCATATTGGACGATCCGCGGAGTTTGTGAAAACATGGTCACAAGTTTGGAGTAAATCTCATTAGCATTGCCCATTTTAAAGGCTCTCCTTTGGAGTTCCGCCTCCATCGTAAATATTAAGACATTTTTCATTGCGGCGGACTCCTTTTGGTAAGTCTCATAGGCTTCCCTCGTGGCCGCGGTGGACCTAGTGGAGGGTTCGGGTGGAGAGGCCTCGGTAAGGTAACGAAGCTTGTCGTCACCTTCGGCGGCTAATTTGAGTTGGGCATCCCATTCGGAGAAATTTGACCCATTCTTTTCAAGTTTACATCGATCCATAAAGGATCGGAGCCAAGATGAAGTAGCGAGTGGTGTAGCATTAGGAGTTGGTGTTGCCATTTGTTATGAAAAAGAAGTGGTCTACAAAACAAAATATAAGGAGTAAAACAATTGTCGTTTTAATAATACTCGTAAAAATGTATGATTTAAACAAGTTATTTGCATTTTTCTAGTGACCTCTACCCAACTAGATAAATGATTCCAAGACCCAAATTCATATCGACTTAGGCACGGTGGGGCCGATACATCCTTTATCAATATAACTCGGTGGATTAACGTTTAATCGATTCTACTTTTAGAACTCTTGGTCGATAATATTACATTAACAATTATCTATAGCCCAAAACACATCGACAAGGGCACGGTGGGGCCGATACATCCCTTATCAAATACTTTTGTTGAGTTCAATCCAAATTTCGAATAAATGTGTCCATGATCCAAACCCACATTAACTTGGGCACGGTGTGGCCGATACATCCCTCATCAACATGAATTCGGTGGATTAACATTCATCACCCACTTCCCCTACGTAACAAGGTTTGTACCCCGGTGGGGCCGAGCGCACTCCCTCGCGAAATAGGTTTTCATGGTTTCTACTATTTGGTAAGGCTATGTCTCAATTGATAGTTTTAGCGAGAGGTCATGTCAATTCATTATCTATCACGTTTTAAGTGAACTAAAGCGGTGAACTACGATAATTTTAATTGACACGGTCGATAAACTCGATAAAAGAAGACAATGCATGTTTAGTTATGGCGATTTAGCGATGCATGTGACATAAAATAAAATGCAAGCATAAAAATAAATAAATCCTAGTTACATATACATATTAACATACTCTTATATGTCTAAATTAATTTGTCATAAAATTAAAACAGATTTTATGCATGCAAACAAATAATATAATAGAGGAGAAATCATGTCCTTACATTCAATATTTCGGTTATATTGGGCACAAGAGAGATCACCTTTCTCTCTTGTTCTTGAGCTATTCCCTTATGGATGAACAAGATCTAAGTATAAGATCTCTCCCCAAGCTTTATACCCAAGGCTCCTCTTAATTTTAATTAATATTACAATACTAGTATAATATTAATCAAGGTAGAAAATTGAACCAAAATATTTATAAAACTCTTATATATTTCGGTTTTTAAGAGAGAAGAAGAGAGGATTTTTCTTCTCACTAGAACTATATATTTTTGGATGAGTTGAATGAATGAATACACTAAAACATTTTAGTGTTATTAGGTGAAAATTATAGGAAAAACAATGATGGCATTTGCCTTCTCCAAACCGTGTAAGAGGAGGACATAAGGTGAGCCAATGCATGGTAAGGTTGTTCTTCACAAGGAACAATAGGCTTGCATGGCTAGGTTTGCTTTTAATCATTGTGTTTTCTACTAATTACAAACAACATATAATTAGCTTAAATCCTTCTAATTTTCGGCCCACTCTATAATATGGATTCCATATTATTTTTGTCAATTGTCTATATGTCACATGTCACATGTCACATATATTTGTTATGTATTTTTAACATATTAAAAATCAACGTATTAATAAAAATACGTCACATACAAAAATTGACTTAGTAATTTCATAATTACTTGTGCCAAAAATTTTACCAATTATAAATTACAACTGATTGTATTTATAACAATTCATTCAATTTAATTGTTACATTAAACAATTATTTCATCCGAGTAATGATACAATTCAATTACTCAGACCGTATCTTATTTAATCACATTTCAATATGACTAATAATGTCACTATTTATGCAATTTTTCTTCAAAAAATCATAAATCATGCAAAAAGACTTCTTTATAGCCAATTATTTTACACACATCTTGTAAAATTGTATGTGACAACATATTAATTTTCTATGACCAGATTCGAAATTTAACTCATATTAACCTATTTTTCTCTTAAATCCGAATTTAATAAAGAAAAATCCATTTTTCGAGCATAACAAGTCCAAAAATTATGAAAATTTACAGGTTATCTCAAAATAATATATGTGACAACATATCCAAAAATCAATGGAAAATTCGAAGTATAGCTATTTTCGACCAAAAATGACATTTTTACTCATAAAATCACATTTAAATGTCATTATTGTAAATTATGAACAATAAAAATCCGAAAAATTAACCAAAATATCCTAAAACACTTTAGGACCAGAAATATTAACATGCATGTAATAATTTCGTGATATATCATAATAACACAAATTTTATAAGTTTTATTTGTTATTCACATAACTCGGAAAAACTTTTAACCAATTTGCATGCAAACAACCGTGGCTCTTGATACCGATTGAAGGAAATGTAGATCTTTATACATAAAACATACTCATATATGTCTAAACTAATTTGTCATAAAATTAAACGGATCTTATGCATGCAAACAATAATATAAATAAAGGAGAATTCATGTCCTTACATTGTATGTTTCGGCTATTAGGGCACAAGAGAGATCACCTTTCTCTTCTTGTTCTTGAGCTTTTCCAATGGAAGAATAAAGATCTAAGTACAAGATCTCTCCCCAAGCTTTATACCCAAGGCTTAACACTTAATCAAATTAATATTATAATTACAAGTACAATATTAATCTAAGTAGAAAATTGAACCAAAATTATAAAACACTTATATTATTTCGGTTTTATGGGAGGAAGAAGAAGAGAGAATTTTGTCTCTCTAAAACTCTAAAAATTTGATTAAGAAATGAATGAATGATAACCCACTAAAACAAGGTAGTGTATATTAGAAAAATAAGACAAAAACTTTGCCTTTTTCTCTCTAGGAAAACCGGTGGGTGGGGTGCTTTTAGGGGAGCCAATGCATGCCCATTTTGGTCTTCACAAGGAGAATAGGTTTGCATGGCTACCTAGCTATTTCATCATTATGTTTTCTATACAAAATATAAACACAATATTTAGCTAATGCACCTCCAATATTTCGGCACTTATTGATAATATGGATTCCATATTATTTTTGTCAATTGTCTATATGTCACATGTCACATGTCACATAAATTTGTTATGTAATTTTTAACATATTAAAAATCAACGTATTAATAAAAATACGTCACATACAAAAATCGACTTAGTAATTTCATAATCACTTGTGCCAAAATATTTTACCAGTTTATAAATCGTATTTACAATAATTCATTCAATTCCGATTGTTTCTTTAAACAATAATTTCATCCGAGTAATGATACAATTCGATTACTCAGACCGTATCTCATTTAATCACATTTCAATTTGATACGTAAATCTTACTTCCAAAATCGTCCGTCAATTTTCAAGTAATTTAATCAACTCGTAACGTTATACGATTAATTAAATAATCAATTAAGTGTATTGCCCTTTAGGTATGACCTAGGGGTCAATCGATCACCACCGTCACACGACAGTAATGTCAAACTCTAGTCAGCCAATCATTACCGATATATGTTGACCAGTTGACAGTAACAATATTACTTCCCAATTGTATTCTTTAAAATGAGATTTAATAATGATATTTAAATCATGTGATCGCACTATTGTTGAGGACACATTTCCCAACAGGGAGTTCCCTATAACCTTCCACCAAAAATTCCAAAATGCTAAGTGTATAGGTAGTCCCAGTCGGCTGACCGGCTGTCGGCCTACCGGCTGGGAGTTCCCCTCAGCAAATCTTCCTCCTTCTTCATGCTAAGTCTATCCAATGGTCATGCCTGCTCCGATTCTTCCATTTTCGCTCCAAATCCTGCGAGACGGGCATAATATCATAGACTAGGGAATCGGGCCACAAAATGCAATACAAGACTTATAAAATCGACTCAAATTGAGTCGGAAAACATGAAAATAGAGAGGAAAATTGGTGCATTTGAACACTATATCACCTGTCAAAAGCACTTATGTGGCAGAAACCCAAATGGAAATAGATCAAGTAGTATTAGACCCTGAGTACCCTGACAGGTATGTACTGATAGGATCTGATGTCCCTGATAATGTTAGACCAGAACTAGTAATTTTTCTCAAGAATAAGTTTTCATGTTTTGCCTGGTCGCATTTTAATATGACTGGCATAGATGCTAATATTATTACCCATAAACTCAATATTGACACTATCTTTAAGCATGTACAGCAGAAAAGGAGAGCGTTTGCCTCTGAACACAATACAATCATTAACTAAGAGGTGGACAAACTCTTAGACATGGGAATGATCAGGAAAGTAATGTACCCTGAATGGATGGCCAACGTGGTCGTGGTGCAAAAGAAGAATGGCAAGTAGAGAGTCTTGTAGACTACACAGATCTCAACAAAGCCTGTCCAAAAGACCCATTCCCACTCCCTCACATTGATGCAATGGTAGATGCCACAGTTGGACATGAACTACTAACATTTATGGATACCTCAAGTGGATTCAACCAGATCAAAATGCACCCAGTTGACCAGGAAAATACTGCATTCATCACGGAAAGGGGCATATATTGCTACTCAACAATGCCCTTTGGCCTGAAAAATGCAGGGGCAACCTACCAACGCCTGGTTAACATGATGTTCAAAAACCAAATTGACGACACAATAGAGATCTACATAGATGACATGGTGGTCAAATCAAAGAAGGCATTATATCATGTGAAGGACGTGGAAGTAGCCTTCATAATCCTAGAATAATTCAATATGAAACACAACCCCTCCAAATGCCACTTTGGAGTGTCATCAGGCGAATTCCTAGGATACATGGTGACAAAAAGAGGGATTGAAGCCAGCCCAGAACAAATAAAAGCCATCCTGGATTAGAATCTCCTAAGTCAGTCAAAGATATCCAAAGTTTAACAGGAAGAGTTACAGCCCTGAATAGATTCATATCCAGATCATCTGAAAGATGCAGATCCTTCTATTACCTTCTCAGGAAGAACAAGTCGTTCAAATGGATGCCTGAACATGAAACAGCCTTCTAAGAATTAAAGACTTACCTGGCTACTCCTCCACTACTGGCCAAACCTAATAAAGGAGAATCCCTGACGGTCTACCTATCAGTCACTGAGATAGCAGTAAGTGGAGTCCTAACCAACGATATTGAAAGCCAACAACATCCCGTCTATTATGTAAGTAAAAGCCTCATAGATGCAAAAACAAGGTATGGACTACTTGAAAAATATGTACTTTCATTAATTGTATCTTGCACAAAACTTAGACCTTGCTTTGAGAGTCACCCAATAATTGCCAGGACCAACCTGCCTATCAAATTTGTCCTCAAAAAACCTGAACTTTCAGGCAGGATGGCAAAATGGTTAGTACAACTCAGTACTTATGACATAACCTTTGAACCTTGGACAACAATTAAATCTCAGGCTTTAGCAGACCTTGTGGCTGAATTCAGTCTCAACCTAGAACCATATCTCATAAAAGAGGTCAATCATCTAGACACCCAAAAATTAGGCCAGGAATGGACCTTAAACGGAGATGGAGCAACCAATATGAGAGGAAATGGCCTAGGATTAGTACTAAAATCACCACAAGGGGATTTATTAGCACAAGCTATCAGTTGTGAATTTAAAGCAACAAACAATGAAGCTGAATATGAAGCCCTGGTAGCTGAACTCAAGGTATGTATAGATCTTGCTGTGCAAAATCTCAAGGTAAAAATTGACTCACTTTTAATTTCCAATCAAGTAAAAGGAACTTATGCTGCAAAGGATTCCAAAATGATTATTTATTTAGACTATGTCAAAAATCTTTGCAAAAAGTTTAGTTCATTTGACATTGATCAAATACCAAGAGACTTAAACACCCAGGCTGATGCCCTAGCCAGCCTGGGATCAAATTTCAGCCCTGCTATATTTGATAAGATACCCATTGTTCACCTGCTCGAACCGACCATTACAAAACCTGATCAAATTTGTCCCATCACTGAGGACACCAACTCCTGGACCAAACCATACTATGACTGGTTCTTACAGAGGATCCTACCCAAAGACAGGCATGAAGCAAGGGCCCTTAGAATTAAAGCTTCCACCTATACCATTATAAATAACACCTTGTTTAAAAAGTCTCAGGCTGGACCTTACCTACGATGCCTGGAGCCTCATGAAGCCAAACAAGTTATTGAGGACATACATGATGGATACTGTGGAAATCACAAAGGTGGTAGAAGCCTGGCAAGCAAGGTTCTAAGGACAAGCTACTTCGGGCCAACCCTAAGAACTGACTGCCTAGCTTACAACTCAAAATGTGAAGCATGTTAACTTCACTCTCCATTCATTCATTAACCATCAGAGCTACTACATTCCATTTCATCCCCCTGACCACTCATGAAGTGGGGAATGGACATTCTAGGCAAACTACCCCAAGCTCCAGGACAAAAAGTCTACATGTTAGCCATGACTAATTACTTTTCAAAATGGATAGAGGCTGACTCATATAGGCAAGTCAAGGAGAAGGATGTCATATCATTCATCAAGCGAAACATCATATGTAGATATGTCATCCCATCAGAAATAGTTTGTGACAATGACATTCAATTTGTGGGAAAAAGGACAATGGCCTTCTGTGCATAATGGTTATCAACCTTGTGACCTCTATACCAGGCTATCCAAAAGCCAACGGCCAGGGTGAATCCAGCAACAAAGTGGTAATCAGCTGCCTGCAGAAAAAAAAAACTAAAGAGAAGAAAAGGCAGATGGGCTGAAGAACTCCCTCTAATCCTCTGGGCTGACAGAACTACACCTAAAACATCCACAGGCCAGATCCCTTACTCTCTGGTCTATGGTTATGAAGCAGTGATCCCAGCATAAATTCATGTACCAACTACCAGAAGCAGTCTGAACACCGTGGAAAAAAACCTGCCACTAAATAGCCTAACCCTGGCAGAAGAATTGAGAGATGCAGCCAAGATCAGAATAGCCTCCTACTAACAAACAGTAGCCAGAAGCTATAATAAAAATGTGAACATCAGAGTATTCAAGGAAGGAGACTAAGTCCTACGTAAAGTCTTCCCAAATAAAAAAGACAATAATGCTGACAAACTTGCTCCTACATGAGATGGACCTAACCCGATTGATTATACATGCGGCAGGATAGTCCGTATCTGAGACTTGAATAATAGATCGGAAATCGAGAATCCATAATCGACAGGAAAGTCCAAAAGAGGGAGAACATATGAGCTAAACCCACAATCGACAAAAGAGTCCGAAAGAGGCGTAAAGATAAGTCAAGCAAAAAGGTATAGCATAAAGGCATTATCATAAGAATACGACTTACTACAACTAATTATTTATAATAATCTTTCATACTTCTAGCATATGAGTAAATATTTCATTTCATAATTAGACATGCCAGTTAAATAAAATATAACAAGTGGTAGTGAATAAATTTCCGTCATGTGAAAATTACGCAATAAAATGGAAACATGCACAAGTGACTCATTTATGAGACTACTACAAAACATAAGGTTGGCCTAAACAATTCTATCATGTGACCAGTCCAACAAATGTGACATAACAAGCCCAAACAAAGGAACATGGTAAGCCCGACATAGGAAGCATGAGAAATCCAACAAGTTCAACACAACAAGTCCAACAAAAGAAATATGGTGAACCCAATTACTAAATTATAGTGAGCCCAACAAACAAAACCAAATGAGCCCAATACTTAAAGTCAAATGAGCCCAACTAAATAAATATGTAAAAGAACAATATTTAACGAGTTACGTTATATAATACACGAGACGAAATTTAAATAAATCAAAAACGAATTTAAATCGACTCAACAAGGCACACAACACGAGACTAGGCCACGGCTCATCCCCGGCCGTACCTCTACACGTGACTAGGGCCACAACCGGCCAGCCCTAGCCACTACCTAGGCAACTGCCCAGGCCACCGACCACCACTGCCCAAGCCCGAAAAGAACCACGGCTGGCACCCCAAGCAACCACCCACCTTGGCCACTACAACTGTGACAACAGCCACCAAAACCGTGCAACAACAACTAATACAAGACATGTTTAAGACGAGTTTTATATGCATGAACGAGACGTAAATTAACACGATAATTCCATATATACAAACGACCAAATTCTGTCCAAATAAACTCGATTTCGCCATCTCGAACTAGTCCATTATAACCTCCCATAAACCGCTCAAAATGTCTGATAAACTACATTTTCTGACCCAATTTCAGCATCAAAACAGCCCAATGCGGGCCGCGAGCAGCCCCCACACGACCACCCTAAACTCCATCCCAAAAACAGTACAAGTGCACTCTGTTTTCACGCCTAAGGCAGCCCCAAAAACCGAGTCATTTTAAGACGTCACAAGGTAAGAACGAGCTAAAATTTACCCAGCTAGATTACCGTTTTCATACCAAAATAATGCGAAACCTCATAAAGAATGAAACTTTACTGCAACTAAACATTCAACACACGAATTTAACATACAAAACGACATAAAAACAAGAAGCTTCGACATTTGTCGAGTAACCTATCACCGTTACCTTATAACTTCTTCAATCTTCGAGGGAATGGTCTACTATGAACGAGTTTCCTTCCGGATCCTCAATGTCTTCACCTAGCAACCAAAATTACACCCAAAATTAGCTTAAAAACGTCACACTCATAAGACGGGTCGAGACGAAAACTCCAAAAGACTACGTCTTTCTTACCTAAAAAGATGAAGGACGGAAAGAGGAAGAGATTGGTGCAAAAATTAAGGAAAATAGTGGAGAAAAGAAGTCAAAATCTGGGGTTTTAGCTCGACGGAAATGGGGTTTTTGGTTTACTGTTTACCTGTCGTTGTTGCTGTGTTATTGCTGTGAAAAGAAATGAAAGGGGAAGGTGGGTATGGATTGGGATTGGTCTGTATGGTCCATAGAGAGGGTGAGAGTGTGAATAAAATAATAGAAGTAGGTAGTGTGTTGTCCATTCTTGGTTGGTCCGAATTTAGCTTAGATACAAAATTGAAATGTGACGGTCTTTTGCTAGATTGAAATACGTCTTAATCCTACTATAATTTAAGTTGGAACTTTATTATTATTGATATTATTATTATTATCATTATTATTACTATCCGACCGAAAATATATATTTTTATATAAACAAGTTTTAAAATATTAATTTTACAAAAAGCATGTTAAAAACAAAATTAATTAGATTAAATGATATAAAAATATAAAATAAAGTAATTGAATGATTAAATAAATTATAAATGTCAAAATGAGAAACGCGCGGGTGTTACACAAACAACAATACATTTTACCTTAAAAATTTATCAGAGAAGCTGTCGAGTTTTTTAGGTTGGGAAATTGTAAGCATTAAATTTTCGATGACAGCAGAATCATTTTGTCTATTACCATACAAAGTTAAAATTCCACCATTTATAGAATTTCAAAAGGCATAAATTTCATGTTAGTTGAACTAAACTTAATATTAGACTACCTCCGTCTCAATTATTGGTTAACTTTTTTTATTATTTGTGAGGGTTGTTTTAATCAAATGTAAACAAATGATTAGGACGGAGGGTGTATAATAAAAGGCGACTAAACTTCATGGTAGCTAAATAATACAGCATACGAATCATCTTCCATGTGTCAAATCAATCTATTTTTTTTTTTTTGGTGTTAATCAGGAGTATCCCCTACCGACAGTTGGGGCAATCTCCTTTGGGGTACTGAAGGCAATTTAATATTCATAATGGACCAAGAGTTTGCAATTGGGTAGATGAATTAATATTCATAACGGACCATCATTTACTCATAAACAACATAAAATTAGTCTGCAAATCCATGTTACATGGAATGATTTGCAGAGAATAACATCAGACATTGACATTATGTGGGCATGGGCCACCTGCGAAGCCCAACCAATCTGTGGGATATGGCAGCGGTCTTTCGACCGGATCGTTTTTTTAGAATCGGTCGGTTTCGTCTCGGCAAAGGTCTCGAAACAATGCGAGAGATGTTCGGAGTCGCCACCAAGCATTTGTGGGATGCTTGGAACCCGTTCAAATCCACTTTATACCTAGGTCAACCAAGGCAAAAAGCGGTGTTTGACATAGGTACTAAAGATAAGGAGTCGTCCCTCTTTAGCATCATATCTCTAGAATGACTATCGTTCGCCCTGGTTAAGGTCGTCCATTGTCCAAAGTTTCTGAGTAAGAGGTGAAGGTACTTATTGGGAAGCCCTTTAATCGAACACCTAATCTCGTCCGCGGTAACGGCCTCTACTGATCGATCGTGGCTGGTTAAATGCAAAAATTGCTAAAACGAGTAAATGCATGAATGTGCATCCACGAGTTTAAACCTAACATGTGAGCTTTCTATTTGGTTGTTTATCCAAATATCAAGTAATTGATGTTAAGTTGGATTTAGTGTTGATTTGCATGCAATATGGAAATTAAACATCCATTTACTGAGTTAGGTTTATGGTGCATAACGTGATCCATTTGTCTTAGTAAGGCATTTTGCAAATACGTTGTAAAAGGGGCATATTTGTCATTTGATCCGTCCTGTATTTGGGTTAACCGAAGTCGGGATCGTCCTAGACAAGTGCTGGAAAGGAAACAGGGTCTGCATCAGGCAGCCTATTGAGGCGCGAGACATCAGGCGATACAAACAGGCTTGTCCTGGTTTGAAAATGGGAAAATGGTTAGCCTGTTTAGGCGCGAGTCAGCAGACTCTCCAAGGGACGTCTTCTTACTGTTAAAATGTTTGTAAAATGGTTTGAAAATAGGGTGTTTAAACCCGTCTTGGTTTGAAAAGCTCGTTTAGACCGCTTTTGTGTTGATGTAAAGAACGAGACTTGAATAATTATCATTGTATTGACAATATTCGATGTCGGGTCCGGTTTTGCAAGCTTGACATGAGTAGTCTTGAAAATGATTATGAACTGATTGTTTTAAGTTCATTTGTTTGTGATTAGTTAATGTTTATCATCGTACTCGGGTTTAAAACTGACATGGTATTTGGAACCAAGGATGACTTTGTATTTGTGACTAATATGTTTGTTTTGAAATGTAAATAAATGAAATAAAAGGTTTTTAAAATACCTTTTAAAATATAAATAACCAAATATTATCACCGAAACACGGATTAAACCGTCATGGTATGAGAAACCAAGGGTGAAAATATTTCATGGTTGAAAGTTTATCATGAAAAATGATTTGAAATATTTGAAATGGTAAAAACCGATTACAAATAAGAAATGAAATAAAAAAAAGGAAAGATGAGACCAAACACAGCTGGATTAAGGCCTGAAAGGGGAATGAGGCGCGAGTCCTCCTGCTATATAAGAAGCCCCTGTCTCTGGACAAAATACGATTTTGCCTCATTTAACCCATGTTTGAATCATGTTATGCACGTTTTAGCATGCTATAGTCATAAAACAGATGAAAAACATGATAGAAGAGGATTTTTACACCCTCATACTTACATGCTAGGCTTGAGACGAGAAATCGACGAAAGTGTATCAACTTGTTTGGTCGGATAACTCTGTTTGAAAACCGTTTTAGCAATGTAAAAGAGTGTTTTGTTAAGTTTAGTGATGGTGTAGTTGGTCGAGATGGTCGGTCAAGTGATTTAATGCACGATGACGGTACCAAACAATGTGTAAGGCTTGTATTTTCGATCGGTAGGTCGAAAATACGTGTCGGTTTGTGACTTAAGAAGTCGAGTCGAGAATTTTAAGGGAGAAATGAGGAGGCAGACACTCCGTACCTTCAAATGATGGCATTTGAGGGGTTTTATAGAAAAATGGGTGGTGGTGTGCATTTTGAGCGACGTGGCCGCATGGGCTACTCGAAGAGGCGCAAGCCATTTCGCGGGTCTTCGAGTTGTCTTGTCATTATCACGCAATTGAAATCATGATTTGTTCTATCCTAGGTTTTGGATGATATGATTTGTACTTGGTTATCAAGCATTCCGGGAATACTTAGCATGGAAGTTTTGAAAATCTTTGTTTTTTGTGTTTGACTCTGTTTGACTCGTTGTTGGAGTCGGGATTCGAAATTTGAGTCGATTTTTGGTCCTGTGTCGGCTTTGACTCTAGTTAGTGTCATTGCGACCCCATCGTCGTTCATTAGACACTCTATATACTTTTGAAATGTTTTGAAATGTTTGTTTTCGACATCGTTTTAAGTTTTCCGACGTACAGTTGTACAAAACTGTCTATTAAACGCTGCGATTCCTAAGCATGTTGTAGGCCAATAATCATCGGGTGTTTGTTGGAGACTCGACAGATATTGGGTATCTAAACATTGCATATTGAATTATGTTTTAGCTTCAACTGTACGGTCATGGGGCTAGAAAAAAAATAATGAGAGGGTTAGTTTTAGAGACATGCACATCATACTAAAAGATAACAAATTAATTGTGATTTGAAGAATAAGATGCATAGAGACAGACACATACTTGAGGATTCTTCGAATCGCAATTAATTTGTAAAATCAATATATATCAAATGATTGAAAGGGAAGTGATATTGGAATTCACTCCCGTCAAAATGTATCAAAAACAAATACTTCTAAACTAAAAAATTTCACTGCGAACAAATTAAATTTCGGAGATCCTTAATCAAAAATTGGTCTTTACCTTCATAGGTGAGGAATCCTTGAGCCATGTGGAGAAAGTCATATCTTTGTCAATATTAAACCTTAATCCAGGTTAAATCAACGGGATCAAGTAGGTTTTTTTCATAGCCAACTTTTAATCTTTTGTAATTGAATAACAGCCGATAGAAGGGATGGAGCGCCGATAATAGTAGGATGCATTGAGATTCAATATTTTGTTAATGATTTTGGAGTTGAAAGAGAATCAAGGAGATTCAAGAGAATGAGAATATGGAGAAGGCAAAGAGGCCGAAAATGCTTGTTTAATTTGACGGCATATTAAACTTTCAAGGGTGTTTTGTATGGATTTTGCGCAAGGCAAAATCAGGTCAGGGTAGGTCTAGGCAGGGTTAACTAGCTCGAATCAATTCGTGGGTAAGTATGACAGGGCATAAAACTTGAAGAATAAAGTACGATAAAAGAATAACAATAAGACAAGGAATTTTGTACGTGGAAAACCCTTAAATGGGAAAAAACCACGGGCACCAAGCCAGGAGAGAATTTCACTATAATATTGAATATTTAGCACAATTGATCGTAATTCGCTTAAGTGTTGTAAGAGAATGTCGTATGCTTGTATATGTCTTGTTCCCTTAGCTTCTTCAAATGATTTCCAAGTGCTCCTTATATAGCAGTGCTGAACGGCTGAATAATCTCGTCATTAATGCCAAATATTCTGTCTTAATTACCCGGACTAATGCTCTTTTTTTCCCTTAATTGTTGTCTTTAATAGCAGAATCTTTTCAATTAATTCTCTTAATTATTGTGCGTATATTCTTCTATAATATGACTTCTTGGTCAAATATCGTCCTGATATTTTTACCGTTGTCCTCTCCATGGCCTGACGCCTGTCTTCATGTGTCCTGGTAGCTTGACGTCCTGACACCTTGATGGTCAGTTCGAGGTAGAATATCTTCCAGGGATGTCAGTGGATTTCCAGGCCTAACAATTGCCCCTTATCTCCTTATCTTCGCTGGGTCAGGCCAGAAATAAGGAGATAACTTCTAACTTTGGTAAACTGCTCAACGGTTGAATTATGGCTGATTGGCTTCTGTAACGGCTAGTCGGCTGTTTAGTGACGCGTGTTGCAATTACTGCAACTTCCTTAATAATTATCTTTGCAACTTGCGGTTGAAACCCTAATTTCACAGAGTATAAATACTCTTTTACTTCATTGATTTGATCTTCACCAAAATATACTCCCTTCTAACTTAATCTTCTTCTGCAAGTTCCCTTAATTCCTCGATTAATAATTCTTCAATAATTTTCCAACAATGGCCACAAAAAAGAAATCTTCTAGGGGAGTAATGTCTCCTGGAACTCCATTCGTTCAGAACCCCGAAGAAATTACCTCTGAAAATCTTCCTTCATCTTCTGCTGCTCAACCTCCTATGGTTGAAAAACCAATAGATTCTTCTCTCGAGATGGATGCTTTTCAGACTTTTTATGCAGGATGTTGGTGTCGGGAATATGTTCCGACTCATGTATATGTTGCCTTGGACTTATAAGTGGTGAATTGGGGTGGGAATGACCTGTGGCTACTCGATCGAGTGCCCCTCACTCGATCGAGTAACTATAGGGGTGACATTTTGGATGCGTTCTGATCTTGACATACTCGTTCGAGTGCTTGGTAAATTCGATCGAGTAAGGTCAACTCGATCGAGTGCCTTATAAGCTCGATCGAGTGCCCCTGTTGGACGCCTATTTCGTTTAAACACTCTCTCGTATCATCATGTTGGTGGTTCTTGTTATAATGTTTCTTGTTGTGGATGTGTTATATCATTGTCCCGTTTCAAGAGACGGTTATTCAATTGTGCGTATTTGTATGATTTATACAATATCGGTGGTGTTTATATAATTTCATATGCTAAATCATATTGTCTCAGGTAACGTAGTGTGTAATGGTTATAACTCTTGTTGCATAATTCGTATGGTCGTATAAGAAAGTAATTGATGACGTGGTTGATAGGCGATCATAGGATGTCTCGTTGTGTTGTTCACTTTCTCGATAGTTTCATATCTATATCAGTCATATTTATGTAATGTCAAGGAAGTATCATGGTTGACATGAGTCAAAATGTGCATATGGTTTGTTAGTAGTGTCAATATGGAATAATATTTTATCGACTTGTGTATTCGTAAAGTTGTTTTGTTGGTGAACTTCAGGGACGAAGTTCCTTTTAGGAGGAGAAGAGTAATTTCACAAGGAAAATGACGTAATTATAGTAATTTTATAGCATTTTATGACAATTTTGATGTATTTCAAATGGTTGTTCGGTAATTTCGTAAGATTTATTGTGCAATTGAGTAGTAGTTTGTAATTGTTGAACAGAACGGCATATTATTGTATCTTATTTTCAATTAGTTGTCATCTGTGTTGTAATGAAATTGGATGTTAGTAGCAATTAGTAGAGTTGTTGTTAGTAGAATTGTGTTGTCTTTCTCTAGAGCTTTACCTAGATATGCGCAGCCAAGGAGCGAAGCCATCTTTTTGAATTTAAAAGAGAAAGAGCGGTAGATTGCGTAGGCTATAACGGCTTTTACTTTAGTTCTAATGTCCTGTGAACAGACTCACGAGCCTGTTTTGATTAAGAAAGTTAATCCCGTGTTGATGATCACAAGTCAGTTCACTCGGACTAGGCGGACTAGGAAGGCGCAGCTTCAAAGAAGTCTTCCCTGAGAAAGAGGGAATCTTTCAAGCGTAATTGCTTTTAATCTTTTTCAAAGTGTTCATAGCTTTAGCAGAAAGGCCTTTTGAAGACGATTGCGGTTTTGATGCGAACCTTCTTCAGATGGGGCCTAATCTCGAGCTCAAGAAAAGAAGTCATGTTCCTGATGATCCGCCGAAGGAAGCGCACTCACTGTCCTTGACTTTCCGGATAAAGACGCAAAAGGCGGATCTGATCTATCTACTCGGCAATTCTTCCGGTGACTTCACGGTCGCCAAAGAAACCAAAACATTTATCGAATTTGAAAAAGAGCCAGAAGAAAAGGTTCGATCCTCTTATTTTTCTTTCACCCAATTAGTCTTCTTTTAAACCAATTTTACAGAAAAACCAAACAAGTTTGTTTCGCCCCAGCAGCGCTTTCCGAGCTCTTCCAGAACGTAAACTACGTGGATTCCTCACAAAAACAGGGAAAAAGCATCCGGGGTCGTACCATTGCATGTCTATCGAAACGAGGCACAAGAGCCTTACGCGTAGAATAGAACGAACTACCTTATTCCTGGGTTTCAGCAAGCAGAACCTACCATAGTCGCGAGTCTGTTTATAGTCGCGACTGTTGTGTGGTTGAAGTAATAGAGTGGAATGAATGATGTGTTGTTGCGAATCAGTAATAAGACCGTTGTTTTTGAGTTTTTTGCAACTAATAGTTGTTAGCAAGTAATTGATGAAGAAATAGTCTAATAGTTGTATTGGTTTACGTTTGGGTAATAACATGAGATGAGTGCATGTAATAGTTGAGTTGGTTGTTCTTGTGTACAATGTGTGTTCAGTGGATCGGTGGGGAGTCGTGTTGTCTAATATGTGCTAGGGTAGATGATGATGGTGGAAGATGAACATGCATAGCAGGATGTTATTTCTAAACGGTTATGTTGACCTGTGTTGGACGAACAGTGGTGGTTGCTTTGGTTGCTTTGGTTCCTTTGACCTTGTGTTGCAAGGGAGGGTGAGTCGAACTTCAGGGACGAAGTTCTTTTTAAGGGGGGAATACTGTAATACCCGTCCTTTTAGGGACCCGTTGACCGACGTTGCCTGGCCCTAGACACCTATCTTGACCTTCGGAAACCTTACGAGTGATGACTTGTGACGATGTGAGCTTTGGTTTGTGTATTACTCGATCTAGCTGAGGCTACTCGATCGAGTAACTAGGGAGATCGATCGAGTAAGTTGGTTACTCGATCGAGTAACGGGTTTGCAGCGGGGAATTATAAATCCTTAATCGTGAAATCCCAAATCATTTCCCTACCTTCTTCCTAAACTTAAATGTCGTCACCTCTTTTCTCCTTCACCATGGTTCACCTTCTTGAGGTCCTTGTGAGTGTCTACACCTTAGGAAGGGGATCCTTAAGTCGGGTAGCGGTCTTTACGCCGGATTGCTTTGTATAGGTATGTCGTTGTCATCATCATCGGGTCGTCCTTGTTTTCAGTTATGTTTATAGAGGTAGTAATAGATAGTTGTGGTGGTTGTATAGGTGGTCTTAATGGTTGATGGGTATCTTGTGATCGGACGTGGAATCACTGCGGTTGCTAAAGGTAGATTCGCCTACTCAGTACTGTTGATTGTCTAGAGAGTCTATTGTTGTTGTTTGGTTGGTTTAGTGTCAGTATTGTTGATTGGTTGTGGTAGTTGTTGATATTGTGTTGGTATAGAAGTTGGTGATTGTTGTTGTACAGCTGATTGTGATTGTTTGTCTGTGGTTCTCGAGGTGCGTCCTCGACTGAGTGGAGTCATTTGCGAGAGTGGCTTCACGCCCTTGATTCGCCTTCCGTGGAACCCACCACGGGAGGGGATGTTCACATAAAGGAACATGGGTTATCGCTTTGATAAATGAGCGGAGCTTAGGTGGGAACAGTTGCGGTCCCCCACTGGCAGGACTGGACCTTCGGGCAGTCAGAGGTGTGTGGTTGGTTAGAGGAGAAATGATGTGTGTACTGTTGTATTTGTATTGTGTCTGCTTTTGTTTATCTGTTATCTCAGTCATTGACCTTGTGTGGTATTGTTGTGATGTCTGTTTGTGTTGTGTATGTCGTGATCCACTATGGTGAGCAGTCAGTCTTAGCAGGTTGATGTATGGATCTTAGCTGGGTATTTGGAGGGATGTGTCTACCACGAGTCATGGCAGATATAGCTTCACATAGTTGATAGTAGTCTTGAGTTGTATCTCTTATATCGTCAGTTGTTTGTGATTCACTTGTAATATAACATAAACATTCTCTTATCGACATTTAATTATTACTGAACTCGGGCAACTGAGATGGTAACGTCCTTATTTACTAAGAAAGGTCTTGTTAAGGCTCCTCGGTTAGAATGGGGTTTTACAAAATGACTGAAAAGAACCTTGTCAAATTTGGCGTCGTTGTCGGGGAGGCAACAATTTTTCTTTTTGTTTTTGTTTAGTTTGTCTTTTGTCTCAGGGAACATTAGTTCCTTGAGACTGTTCTAATGTTTTCCATCGAGTTTCTACAGAGTGAAGATAAGAACTTCCATGATTACATGCATAGATGGAATGATTGGATTTGTTCCCATAATTACGAGGCCAAAATTCCACGGCTTACTATGTGCGTTACCATCACAAAAGGTATGAACAGACAAGCCCAAGCCTATATTGACTCCATAGGTATGGGAGATTTTGGTGGTAAGACTATTAAAGATGTCCTTTCTTTCTTTAAATGGCTTGCTATTGAATGCATTAAACCCACTTTTTCATTTCAGCCATACATGGATGAGGAAGACTTGACAGACCCCTTAGATTACCCCTTTTGTGATGAGTCTTGGGATCAGGAGAGTGAGGATGCGCGATTCGAAGATCTTGAAGTTAAATGGGACTCATGTGACGATATACTGACTCTTTCTTTGGATACTTCCCCGTCAGTTGTTGAATTTGATTCTAATTTTGAGTCTAGTGAAGTTCATTTTATTACACCTGTGCAGAATGCATATTTTGATGTTTCTGATGTTGAAGATGATATTGATGAATACTCTGCACAAGGGCCCCCTACTAAGGGCCCTTCAGATGCTTTGGTATGTTTTGAGACATGTGCAGGTGAATCTCCCATTTGGAAAGCTGAGCTGGATGCTTTAGAGGTTGAAATATATGGGATAGAGCCTATCAACAAAAGGAATACGAAGGTATACGAGTCAGTGAATGCTCCTAGCACGGTAGATGTAATATATTCTTTTGCCACCGATTCTGACATTAGGAGTGGTAGACCTCCTGACCAAGAGGTAATTGTTGACGATAATTTCATGAAGATTACTGGTGTGGTGAGTGATAAACTACCTCGTATAACTTCTACTTTGTGTTTTGATACTCCATATTCTCTTGGTTGGACTAAAAATTTGATGCAGTTTTGCTATAATTGTCATCAAAAATTTGATATGCTGAGATGGTCTTTAACATTGATTTTATATGCTCCTGTTATATATTGGTGCTACATATGCTTTTTTGTAGCACATGCGCAGATTTATGATCGACTATTAAGAGCTTTGAGCTGTTTTGATTGTGCCCAATTACGGGTAATCAATATATAAAGAAAGGAAGAGGACGTCAACAGGTGCCTCGATGGAGGGCAAAGAGGCTCGATCGAGGAACTTGCATGCTCAATCGAGTGGCATGGGGCTCGATCGAGTCACCTCATATTTTGGGTATTTTTTGTAGCTGACAATGATAGAAATTGCGCGGTTGATTATTTCCTCTATTTTTGCAACTGGATTGGGGGAATTCCTCAGCTCTTACCCGGTATTCTCTTCCATTGTACCTTCTTTAATTGTATTATCTATTTCTTTTCCATTCCTTTTGTTAGTTTTGTCCTTTGGGTTGCTGGTAATTTTTGTGTGATTGTTATGCTGTAGGCGTCACAATGAGGACACTGTGACATTTAGGTTTGGAGGACGAGTTTTATTATGTTGTGTGCTTTACTTATTGTTGTGTGTTTTTATATCAAAAATCCATAAAAATTAAAAAATTTCAAAACACAAAAGCATGTTTTTCCTTTGTTTTAGGTCGAGTCTTGGTGAATTTAAATAACAATGATGTTAAATTACATTGCTTTTGCATTTGAATCCCAAATAGTTGTTCATGTACATTGTTTTGACTCGTTAGCCACATGAAAACAAAGCTCATCATTCAAGTATGAACCGTATTGACATGCCTTATATTGATTAGATTTGACACAATTATGTTGGCAAACTACTTAAATTCTGAGGTCTATAGAGCTTCCTAGGTCAGGAACATCAATAAACTGGTCCCATTGTCAATTAGGCTTGAGTATGGTTTCTCCTTGTGGAATATGTAATATCAAACTGCATAAGTGTGACATTGATTTCCTGATACTTTTATTGCTTTCATTTGACTAGGTACATGTGGATATGCGGTTCTTACCATTCAAATAAGCCTTAAAAATTACCCTTTTTGTTAGCCCGTTTAAACCCTTGTAACCAATCTTAAACTATATGTTATGAGCTACCATCCAAGAATTTGCCTACCTTATCGGGACAGTCGCAGTTGCTTGCTTATCGTGTCTATTTTACTACTATGGTTGGGATTGGGACTATTATTGTCATTTGTGGGTGTAGTAGAATTATTTAGCAATTGTGTTGTATCCTTATGTCGGAAAAAGAGAAAAATCGAAAAAAAAAATGAAAGAGAAAAAAAAAAGAAGATTGCTTCATTTGATTTTGTCAAGGATCAAAAGGATGGTTGTTAGAGTCTAATGCATAATTGGAGGGTAGTTTGCTAGCTCTCATATGTTGTAAAGTTGAAATCATTTCTCTAAGTTGGGTTCATTTGTTATTTTAAGATTTGGTTTTGGTTTTGGTTTTGGTTAGCGCTACGACTACCGTCTTAGCTCCACATATCCATAACGTGCTTTGGCACAAACCATTTCTATCCGTTTTAAACCATTTGCCACCCTTATTGTCCTTGATACATGTACTTTTGTCTATATATGTGATTTCATATTAGTTGGCGAAATCTCTATCAATTTAGATTGCATGCATGTTTCATAAGTCGAGTGAGTATTTCTACTTCTTTTTTATCTTCACATATAACTCACCCTATATACTTATGAGTGGACGAGTGAAATCCGCGATAATCCGACTAATTTGTCTTGCAAGATCAAAAGGTATTTGGCATTTGTCTATAGTATGGTGACTTGAGACTGAGCTACGTTTTCTATTTTCCGTACCTTTGAATTTGTTTTATTGTTACAATTTTGTCATTACTTTGTTACAAATATGGATAGCTTGGTATTTGTATGTGCATTAAACATTAGCTCTGAGTTGTTTATTCGCCATTTGTATGATTGCCTTTTGTATTGTGTGTTGCTTTGCTTGAGGACAAGCAAAGAGATGGTTTGGGGGAATTTGACGAGTCATAATTATATACATATTTATGCCTCCCCTTAATTACTTTTGATACGGTTTTCGTGCTAGTTTATATCATTTACATGCCTTTTATGTTAGAACGTTGATACTTTCGCCTTTTGATGTTTAATGCAGGAATGATGCATTTGAGGAGCAAGGGAATGAAATGGGTATCACGGATTGGGCATGAAGGAATACACGAAGCATGGTGTAATACTGCGAATTTTATAGGCTGGTAC
This sequence comes from Silene latifolia, assembly GCF_048544455.1. Classification (NCBI taxonomy): domain Eukaryota; kingdom Viridiplantae; phylum Streptophyta; class Magnoliopsida; order Caryophyllales; family Caryophyllaceae; genus Silene; species Silene latifolia. The sequence continues at coordinate 78,176,931 of NC_133526.1, read as the reverse complement.
TCGACCGAGTATGGCCTACTCGGTCGAGTAGTGTGTGTCGTGGAGTCTGTTTGGCTTCTGCCGAGGAACACTCGGCCGAGTATGATGAATACTCGACCGAGTAAAGGGTACTCGGTGTGGACATGGGCCACGGGGGCGCTTGGGAACAAGCGTTTGCATTTGTGGAGTCGCCACCAATTTATTGTGGAAAATTGGAAACCGTTCGAATACCTCGTGTCATGTCAAGACACAAAGTAGTGACATGAACACCAAGAACTCGTTACTCTTAGCATTCTATGTCTAGAGTGACTCTCGTGGATGCCAATGAACACGGATGTTCACAGAGATCTGGAGTAAGGGGTGAGGGTATGTATTAGGAAGCTCTTTTGATCGAACACCTAATCCCGCCCGCCTCGATAGCGGCCTCTACTAATGATTAGGGAAGTTGTCTATACTCGATATATTGTCGATTTATATGCATGCAATGCAACATCCATTAGATTAATCCTAACATGTGAAGAATTAGACTAAGTCGGTGAACAAGTAATTAGCACATAAATTGGGGTCGAAGTGAATGTTAGATTAATTACATGTGAATGCCAAGTAAATAAATCATACATAATAAATACGAATACGAAATAAAGAAATAAATTACAATTGATAAACTTGAATTTACGTCATAAACATGCCAAAAAGAGTTTTAGAAATAAAATAAAAGAATAAATGAAAATTAGAAAATTGGAAAAAAAATAAGGAAATTGGAAATTGATTTAAATTAGGAAAACTGGAAAATAAGGAAATTTGAAGAAAAGGAAAATTTGGAAAATAAGGAAAATATGGAAAATATGGAAAATTTGGAAAATTTGGAAAAATATGGAAAATATGGAAAATATGTCGAATTATGGTGATAATAAGAATAATGGTTAATTAAAATCCTAATTAGAAACCCTCCGTCAAAACGAGAAGAGTTCAGAGGCAGAAACCACCTCGCGCAGCATCTACTACGTCCTCTGGAAGAGGCGCAGCACTTCCTGCATCTGTTCTTGAGTTGGGTTCTGACTGTGAAAGTCAGACTCGCGGTTTTTTAATGTTCGTTGGTTAATTTACATTGATTTATTGATTGGTAACTCGAATAGAAGTGGTTAATTGATTTACATGCATCTGGGATCGTCATGAAGTGAAAGAAAACAATTTAAAACGAATTATTATAAGTTAGATATTATTTACGATGTTGGAATTGATTTATTTACAAACTTGAAGTTAATGGTGGAAACAAAGGATTACGAATTGATGAAGAAAACAGATTTAAAACATGTATCAAAGACGAAATCAAGGGACTTGAAATGAACGAATCGAGTCTCTAAAATCCGAGTTTGAATTTGTGACGAAAACCCACAAATATTAATTATAAGGGATTTAAGTCGAAAATTATTGAAATGGATTCATAAAAACTAATTTGAAAATTATTAGGTGAAATAAGGGAAAGAACGAAGAAAGAAAAATAAAAGACGAAAGGAACAAAAACCCGAGGAAGAAGAAGAAGTGCATCAACTGAAAGCAGCCCCTGGAAGATGCGCATCTTCTAGAAGGCGCATCAGTTGATGCGATTCTTCCCCACGTCAGATCTGTGTTACTTCCGTTAAAAAGGGTTTTAAAAAGGTGATTTTAAAAGACGGTTTCGAGCATGCTTATGACATAAATTCTTACATTAATTATAATACAGAAAATAAATACATTAAATAAAATACATTAAAAAAAATTGGGATTTTACACCCTCAGACTTACATGTTAGCGTCGCGAGATTTAACTAAATCGGTTTTTAGTGGTAACTCGACTCGATCTATAATGCAAATATGAAAGTGCCCTTGAAAAAGGATTTAAAAGCAAATTGAATTGATTAATTGATTATGGTGTAGTGGAGTGGGTCAAATTGGTCGGTCATGCAAAACGAGGCTGGTACTCGGAAGGATCCGAGCTTACGTGGTCGAAAGTTCAAGCACGTAGGCGCCAATAAGCAAGAGCGTTGTCTTAGAATGCAAAGGGAGAAGAGAAGGGCGGACACTCGCGTGAGAAATATGTGAGACTGAAGGTCCCTATTTATACTAATCACGGAATTAGGATTTAGGAAAGGAGAGAAAGATCCGGAAACAACCGACTTAGGTTAAACACGGAAACTTGGACAAAAAGAAAACCTTGAGGAAAAGGCGCAGCAATTGCTGCGTCCCTTGGAAGAGGCGCAGAACTTGCTGCGTCCTTTCCTCAGCGGGTTCCTCCTGCGCAAGAAAGCGCGTTTGACAGCCTGTCGTATTTTAGGCATAACTTTCTCTAAAAGACTCGGAATAAGGTGATTTCGGTGGCGTTGGAAAGCTAAGAAAGAGATATAGAACTTTCTGTGAAATAGGCCTGACCCAAAAAAGTCGTTATAACCTCGTAAAACGGGCCTAAAGTTTGGGTTATTATTTTAGCTAAATGAAATGCACATTTTGTAATGTAAACTTTTAGTTTAGCCTAATGAAGTGACATAGGACTCAAAATGAGAGATAATCTCAACATTTATGACATCCTAACCTTAGGTAGACAAGCACATTGCTTTTGACTCGGGATTTGACGGTTTTAGGAAATGAAGACGGTTTTTGACCCAGACTCCAAATGTACTCTAATTACTGCCAAAACGACCGTAATGACACCTAGATGACAACCATGAGGTAGACACAAGTGTTTGAGTTACCTTTTATTAACCGATTTATGAAACGTCATAAAATCGCGACATATGCTAGACATGCGGCCCAATCATCACTGGGTGTTTGGCGGGAGGTGCAGAAACGAGGTGTCTACAGAGCCCCCACTTTGACTGAGGCTTGGACAAGGCGAAAGTCAAAGTATAGCCTTCAGGTCAATCGAAGATTACAACCTGATGACTATGGCGACGCGAGGCAGTTCAAGGGGTTTGAACCAAGGACTTGTCGTCGGGAATATTTTAGAGTCTGTCGACTTCCGGGGAGGGTCGTTTAAAGTCCATTAGACTACGTAAGGAGGCTCGCCAGCCATAAGAAGAGACCATACCTGAGACTTCTTTTTCGAGATGTTTGCGGAGGTGCGTGGGAGCTAAGGTTAAGCGTAGGAGCTAAGGTTAAGCGTAGGAGCTAAGGGTAAGACCTAAAAGATATGTAAGGATTGTGCTAGGGTGTGGGACCCTAAAGGAAAGCATCGACGGGAAGGAGGCCAAATATAAGTTCAACTTAAAGGGGTAACCAAGTTTTGAGTGTAGGAACTCTAAGGAAGTGTGATCCTAAAGAAAAAAGGTGATCCTAAAGGAATATGGTCCTAAAGGGAAAAGATGATGCTAAAGGAATATGATCCTAAGGGTAGAAGGTGATCCTAAAGGAATATGATCCTAAAGGGTATAAGTATATGAAATCTAGGGAGTTTGGGAACCTAAAGAGCTAGGTGTATGAACATGGGTATATGAACCTAAAAGGACGGCTGGTATGGGAACTTAAAGGCTTATGAACCCAAGAGGAATTGGGATCCTAGGGTTAAGTTTAGGAACTACTGGGTTACTAATTCTTGTTTTTAACGCGTGCGTTTAGGCTTTTTGAGGTATGAGAACTCCAAAATAATTTATGGGTTTATGAACCTAAGGATGTTGGTGTGGGAGCTTAAAGGTTTATGAACCTAAAGGAAGCCATTTTGGGATCTAAGAATCTAGGGGTAAGAATCCTAACTTTGGGTTTACGAACCTAAGGAAGGAGGCTCTGGTTTGGGAACTTCTGGAGAACGACACCTTTGTCGAACTCTATGAGGAAACAAAAATGTCAAGGGTAGCAGAACATAAGCGGGAACTGCTGGGAGAAATCTGCTTGGGTCGTCTTCAAACAAACTTCGATAAGTCTTGGGGTTGATATTGATCTCCACGTATTGAGAGGGATGATTGACTGTCCGTGAACTCTCGTTGGGGGAACATAATCGGAAACTGATCTCCATGTCTCGAGAGGGAATGTCTGTCCGTGTACTCTCGCTGGGGGAACATAATCGGGAACTGATCTCCATGTTCCGAGAGGGAATGTCTATCCGTGTACTCTAGCTGGGGGAACAGAATAGAGGTGTGTTGAAACACCTGTCAAAGAATATTCGCTCGTTGTGGCAAGCGAGGTCTTGATAAAGTACTGCTTCTGATACTTACCTGCATGGTTAGTATTCACACAAGAATGCAATCTAATATATGCACGTAAGCGATTATTACATGGACCTCGAATGAGGAAACACATAGGTTTTGCAAAAGTCGTTTCTTTTTAAAAGTCGTTTAAAACTTGTTCAAAGAAATTTGTCGTTTGTAATGCGTTATGCATATTCAATGGGCTTTAGACATAGGACTTGACATGACACAGACCTACTAGGACACGACGCGAAATGTAGACTTAGGTTTGACTGACGCGACACTAACTTAGATTTGACGCGACACAGGGATGACTTTGACAGACTTTGTTTAAGTATGCGCAACCCCTAGCCAAGTGTGGGTGACAATGTGTATCAGTTCCAAAGGTATAAGAATTGCAAGAATGATGAAGGCATATAAAGGCAAGGCATGAGGCATAGATCAGCTGTCTACTAGGACTTCTTTCACCACCGTTTGCTGTAAAAGAGACCCCTCTTGAGGCACGATGACTTGGAGAATCGATCTAAGACCTTGCCATTGTCCAGACCGAGCACTAGCTAGACTTAGAGGAATAAAGGAAGGGTGGCATCTTGGAAGAGAAGCCCCCAGGATGAGAAGATGACTCAGGACTTTGGTAAAAAAAGGCTGGGCGACAATAAGGAGCCCCCAGTATAGAGGTGTTGGTTGTGGAAGGGATGTTAATTGAGGCTGGAAGGTTGAAATAGAGGTTGAAAGTTGATGGTTGAGGTAAAAAGTTGGGATGGTTGATAATTGAGGTGGTTGAAAGTTGGGATGGTTGTGTCCTTGAGGACTGCCTACGTATTCACGTAAAGTGAAATCAAATCAGATCGTAGTTCTGAGGTTTGGTTAATTTTATTTGGGTGTTGTGGTTGTATCCTTCTTGTGTAAGAAAGGACTGCCTACGTATCCACCTGAAAAGGTGAAATCAAACCATGCTCGTAGTTCATGTGTGTGCCTAAGCTATGTTGTTAGGACCTTAAAGTGCAGGGGTCGCAAGGGTAATATTCCTTTGGTGACTCGAAGAATCGATTTGAGATAACTCCCTCTGATCATAGACCAAAGAGGTATAATTAGGTTTGTAAAAATTTTCCTTGTCATGTGAGCACACTCAAAAGTGGACCCTAAGGATGAATATGGGTATGTCCCGTTCTGGGTAGCAAAGTATTTGAAGACTCCGTGTTTGGGTCAAGGTAAAACTGGATTGGATATTTGGAATGTGGAGCTCGGTAATAAGAGGCTTTGATAAACAAATCTCTGGAGCTTGATTTTGTGGAGTTAAGGCTTTATGGGGTTATGGCTTGTAATGTGGCTTGGAAATGGAGTCTCTTGGCTTGATGTAGCCTGAGCACATAAAGGTAGGTTAAAATGACGTGGAATCAAGTTTCCATGTCTTGGCCCTAAATGATGGGTATATTTGACAAGCTTGAGAAGATTCTCAAAATTCCTAACTATCTCCCTCTAACGGTCTCGAGAAGGACTTAGGGTGTGATGTGTGAAAGGCTAAGTGAGGGTGCTAGCTAACCATCTTCATTGATGTCTTGATTCTATACTGTAACTTGATTCTATATAGACTTCAGGAGTATTCTGTTTAGTATTTGATTTCAGACTTGTTCTTGATTCAGATTCAGATTCTTGGTCTAGAATATATCTCGGCTATTTGCTCAGATTTTTGATTTGGTTTTTTGAGGATAACATTGACTTTCGATATTGACTTGTTTGATTGAGCCTTCTTCTTTTAACTCTTTTGTCTTGGATCACACGCACAACTGCGGCCTTGGATATTGATTTCGGTCATCTCTCTTGATTGACCCTTTTGTCTTTCATCATGGCTCGTATCATCTTGGATGGACTTGTTGGAGCTGTGTCCTCCAGTTAGTGCGGATAACGTCATTGCACATACACTTGTACGGACAAGTGGGAGCTTGTTGGGGCTGGTGTCCTTTACAGTTAGTGCAAGGACTTATAAATCTCTAAAAGGATCAAAGGGTATACTTTTGTATCATAATCAGTTGGTCCACGTTTATCAATAACGGTTGGCTTGCTAGATAAGTTTGACGTTATTGTCATACAGATGGCGGTGATCAACTGGTCCCTAAAAGTCACACCTATAGGATACGTTTGAGAGATGTGACGGTGTGAAAATACAGTCATGTAGATGCCAAATTTGACTAACCAGTTAGTCCGAGTTTTTTGACTAGTGAGAGATGTGACGGTGTGAAAAAAATTCTGGCCGAGACAAAAAAAACGATGCAAAACAGAAAACAGGCCAATAAGACTAGCACCTTTGGTGTGAAAGGGGTTGGTCTTTTAGTAACACGGGTTGTTTATTGTGGGGAATGGGCTTACCTTCCGTCATGAATTGTCAACAAGGGAGACGGTCTGGATTCATCCTAGAATCTCTTGAGATAGACTCGTCCTAAACTAGGGTATAGCAGGGTTTCTATTGCCAGACATGGAATAGGTAAGAAAAGAACACGGAGTTTCAGGTCCTCTACAACATAGAATGGAACATCATATAAGTGCACTCACATCGACTGTCGTGCGTTGTCGTTATTATTTTTTTTAACAAAAAAGTCTCAAATCAATTCTTGTTGTCACAGGAAATGGATAAAAGAAGAGATATGATAGAATATGTGGATGGAAAATTGTACTTTTATTGAAATGAGTAATGAATGTACTTAACATAGACTCGAAAAGACATGTGACTCGTGGGACAGCCTCAGGTTGTCACTAGGAATGAAAACGGACACGAAGAAAGACACTATGACAAAATTATGGGATAGAAAGCCTAAGACTCGGACTCAGACTCAGACTCGGACTTTGACTTGATCTTAGATCTAGACTCGTAATCATCGGCCCATGCTTGAACATTTTCTTTTCTGACAACTGGCTTCGGCATCTGGCTTTGAGCATTCACCCATTTGAGCACCTCATCCTCGTCATTGGGAACATTGGAAGGATAACAGTCAAGAAGAGTTTCCTGATAAGTGGTGTATCCATGAGGATTGCCTAACCTGTCGTGTGAGTTAAAGGTTGAGAGAGACAATTTCTCGCTTTCAATCATATCCTGAATGACATGTTTCAATTTGTAACATTTCTCTGTATCATGCCCTTTGCTTCTATGGTATTTGCAGTAGACGTTCTCATCCCAGAATTTAGATTTCTTCTCTGGGTTAGGCGTAGGTCCTATAGGCTTCAACATTCGTTGTTCCATGAGTCTATGAAGGGCATCCGTGTATGTAATACCAATGTTGGTAAATTTCCTAGGGGGTGTATCCTTCTTCTCGGAAGCCTTTGTGAATGACCTTGAAGAGTTGTTAAGTTTCTTTGATGAAGGCTCCATGAGGCTGCCTTTCACTACAAAAAAAAGGTTCCATAGCGACGGAAAACTCCGTCGCAAATATGTCAATCCCGTCGCAAATATAGATCTTGCGACGGAATTGCGACGGATTTAATCCGTCGCTCTATTTCGTCACAAATTTTGGTTTTGCGACGGGAATTCCGTCGCTGCTAAATACCTGCGACGGATCAGTACGTCGCAAATACCCGTCGCAAAATAGTGACTTGCGATGGAAAATCCGTCGCTAATCACTGTTCATTGAAGGCCACGTGGTCACTAAAGTCAAACAGAAAGTCAAAATCTGCGACGGATTTTCCGTCGCAGATTACTGTTCATATGGGACACGTGGTCACTAAAGTCAAACAGGAAGTCAAAATCGGCGACGGAAAATCCGTCGCAGATCACTGTTCATATGGGACACGTGTCCCCAAAGTCAAACAGGAAGTCAAACCTTGCGACGGATTTTCCGTCGCTAATTCCGTCGCAGGGATTAAATGCCCAGTGGGTTTACAGCGCTTTTCCAGCGCCCAAATTGCTTTGAAAGCAATTACATTACTCCCGGTGTCCTACAAACATACAGAAAATCCAGCAATTGACAAATTCACAACTCGTTCAAGACGAGATTCCCAAACAACGTCTTCGCATTAACTTAAAATAAAAGGTTTACAACCGTTTAGTACAATAATTATTCAACAAAGAAAGTCAAATAAGTCCATAAACTACGGGATAGGAATGATAACTACTAATCAACAAACAACTACATCAATACACGGGAGTGGGAGTAGGAGTAGGCCTAGCATTGTCGCCACCATCATCATCAAAGTCATTCCTAGTTTGAGGTGGACCTCCGGGGTTACAAGTTTGAGTGGTAAAACCTTGTTGGCTCAAGAACTCCTCTATTACCGCAAGCCTTTGAGATTGTTCGGCCTCGACTTGCTTAAGTCGGGCATTCTCTTTTGCGACTCTACCAACAAAACCCGGAGTATGAGGAGTAGAAAAGAGGTTACCAGTCGAGCGGCGGTGGTGCTCCCAAATTTGTGGTGCTGCATTTCCCGCGCCAAGTACTCTACCTTTCTTATCAAATCCTCCATGTTCTTCTATATAAATCTCATTATCATCGATGTTCTCGACCCCTTGACTCTGAAGCTGAGTTTTCTTTGTGATGATTTTACCCTATATCAATAAAAAAACGAAAGATTAGATACCATCTACTAAATAATCATGATTGAAAAAATGAGTTAAAAATTAAATAATTTTAGTAACTTACGAAGAGTTGACCAGTTTTTTTGGATAACCATCCTTTTGTGCTATGCTTCCTTGTCTTCTCCAACACTTGCAAAGCGGACGGAATATCTCCTTTCCCATCTTTATCAATCTGCAATTTTGATACTTGTTAAATATAATTAGTAACTTTAAATAAAGTTAAAGAAAAAAAAGGTACTAAGTTAAAAAAAAAAGTGAAGAAATTACCATTGAGTCCATATATTGCAAAGTGTTTTTTCGACCCATTACGTGAGTAGCCAACGCCTTCCCTTTCTCGTCACTTCCCGACCTACGGTTGGCCGAATTCTGCTCCGATCTTGGCGTGAAACTAGGATCTTCAAGTGGTCTATTCCTCAATTGACGGTGCAAGTCAACACTAATCCAATCCGGCTTTTCATGCTCTTCCTTATGATAAGCTCGATAAATCATTTGCCGTAAACGGGTCTTCATGGCATCTTCCCAAGCCTTCTTAACCCTTGCCTTGTCACGGGGATCGTAACTAACACGCCACTGTTCAATAAAAAATAAAGTTAGAAAATAAACTTTATTGTAAATAAATATAAAATAAATAAATAAAATACCTAGTATTAAATTAAATGACAATTGCTAATACCTCAAACCAATTCCACCAATCCTTCTTTAGAGTAGATGACGCCGATTTCCAATTAGGAGCATGTTCTTTGTAGTTGCATCCAATAGTATCCGATATCAAGCTCACAACTTTTTCATTACTGAACCTGAAAAAAAAGAATGAGAAGATAATAAATATTTATATATATATATATATATATATATATATATATATATATAAATCGTTATAAAAATAATTAATTACGAAAAAATAACATACTTACCAAACGCCTTCTTGCTCAAGAGAATCAAGAGGGATTTTGTCAATTTTTGGTATTTCTTCATTCTCGTTTCCCCTGTCCTTGGTTTCTGCATTACTATTACTACCATGTCTTCGTCTCCTCGACACCATAGAAACCAACTAAATTCTTCAACATTGTTAGAAATCAAATAATAGCAACCAAATAACAAATTAGCAAAGTAAGAAATTGGGAAAGAAAGAAATCAAATAATCAAATAATAGCAACAAAATAAGAAATTGGCAAAGTAAGAAATCAAAGCTTCAAATAATAGCAACAAAATAAGAAATTAGCAAAGTAAGAAATTGGGAAAGAAAGAAATCAAATAATCAAATAATAGCAACAAAATAAGAAATTGGCAAAGTAAGAAATCAAAGCTTCAAATAATAGCAACAAAATAAGAAATTGGCAAAGTAAGAAATCAAATAATCAAATAATAGCTACCAAATAAGAAATTGGCAAAGTAAGATTGAATGAAAACAAACTAGATTTCATTAAATTAAGCCATACGGCATCTACAACTAATAGTACCAACAAAGTAATAAGATTGAAAGAAAGGGTACAAAACATCTACAACTAATATAAATCCTAGACATCATCATCATCATCATCATCATCATCATCACTTAAATTAGTCTTTTCGTTGCTTTCAAAAAGCGATTCTAAAAAATCCTCATCATCATCTTCTTCTAAATACTTCTTCAAAGCCTCCTCTCCTAACTCTTCCTCATCTTCCTCCTCTTGCATATCATCATTCTGTACTTGCATTTCATCTCCTTGAGTTTCTTCTTGTTCCTCCTCCACATTTTCATTCTCATCCTCTATTTCAATTATTGTCAATGTTGTATCACCATTATTAACATCTTCTTGAAAGATAGATTCATCAGTAGGAGCATCCACTTGTGATCTTGCCTTTATTTTAAATACTGCTGACCACTGATCTTTATCTCTTTTGATGTTTGGATAAGGAGCATAGCAAACTTGTTCCACTTGATATGCTAATACAAATGGGTCATATTTTGGAAATTTTTTGCTCCGATTAACATCCACAAGTTTATATTCCTTATGTACTTGCATTCCTCTTTCGAGTTATCTATCCAATTACATTTGAATAAAATAACGTTGTAAGGGTTTTTCTCGCAATATAAGACAACTCAACAACTTCATTTAGGGTTCCATAGTAGTCAGCTCCTTCAGTCGAACTCACACACACTCCATTGTTAATTGTAGACTTTTCCAAATCTTTTCCATCTATGAAAGCTTGAAATTTGTATCCATTGATGGAATAACGCTTCCATGTTCTTACTTTTTTTGAAGGTCCATTTGCTAAGGCAACTACAACTGGATCTTTTAAATTATTTACCTAAAATTAATGATAATGAACCAATTATTTACCAAATAATAATATAATTTAAATAAGCATCATAGAATATATATTATTTACTTACTTGACCTCTAAGCCAGTTAGGGAATTTTGTTTCAAATTTATTCCAAATATCCTCGGCCATAGAAACCTCAGGATATTCTCTTTTGATGTAATCCTCAAACAACCTATTCAAAAATGCCGAATTAAGATTTGAATTAATTTTTGCATGTTTTACTTGAAACAACGTTTAAAATTAAAATTTTTTTCACCTACCTTTCCATACGTTTCAACTCATCAGAATCACAATTAGATAAAACATAAAGGTGTGCACGTTCATATTCGTTATCTTCCAAAAATCTTTCACGACATTTTCCAGAAGTAGTGCCCTCATGATCTTGAAATAGCTCGGGCAAGGTAGAATACTTCGCCTTTTTTTCGACCTATGTCAAGGTCTTTTGCCTTTGTGTCTATATGATCTTCAAAGTAAAAAGAACAAAAATTTGCTATTTCTTCAAGCAAATATGCGTTGCATAATGACCCTTGAACACGAGCTTTATTTCCAATTTTTTTTTTCAGATGATTCAAGAACCTACAAAAAAATTGGTTAAGAATGAATGAAATTAAGTAATAACCTTAGAAGGCTTCGTAAAAGATATTGATATTACCTCTCAAAAGGATACATCCACCTATATTGCACAGGACCACCCACTTTCACTTTATATGGCAAATGAATTGGCAGATGTTCCATTGAGTTAAAAAATGAAGGTGGAAGTATTTTTTCCAATTTTCAGATTATCTCGACAATATTTTTCTCGAGACTTGTTATTTTTTCAATTTGTGCTGATGAAGTGCACAAGTCTACGAAAAATTGACTAATCTCGATTATGGCATTCCACTCATTTTTAGGGAGAAGGTGCCTTAAAGCAACCGGATAGAACGCTCCATAAACACATGACAGTCATGGCTTTTCAAGCCATGTAGCTTCAACTCATTCATATCGACACATCTTCTCAAATCTGAAGCATAGCCGTCTGGAAACTTTAAATTACATATCCAATCACACAAGACTTTCTTCTCGCTCTTTTTCAAAACGATGAATCCACCTTTCGCGACCTTGAACAAAGTTGTAAGATGTCTTTTTGTGCAGTTGGGTTCAAGGTTGTCTTGTCTTTTCTATCCATCACCGTGTGAATTAGTTGTTCGAAAAAAATTTTCTCAATATGCATGACATCAAGGTTATGTCGAATTAGTAGTGTGCTCCAATATGGAAGCTCCCAAAAAATACTTTGTTTCCACCACCCAATTCGTTTCGCTTTAACCGTCTTCAATTCATGGTCAGACGCATCCACGATTTTTGGTAAATCTTTCACACATTCCCACACTTGTTCGCCCGATAACCTCGTTCCAGCAACATCGTTCTCTATTCTTCCTTTTCGAAAGTGGACTTTATCCTTGCGAAAAGTATGATCAGTGTCTAAATATTGTCTATGACAATCAAACCAACTCCATTTTCTCGCTATCTTTGAAGCCAAGTCAATTTAGTCTCTTTTTTCGTACAACATGGACATGCATTCTCACCAGCAGTTGACCAACCAGATAACATGCCATAAGCAGGAAAATCGTTGATCGTCCATAGGAGTGCGGCTCTTAAGTCGAAGTTTTGTTTCCTAGACACGTCATATGTAAACAATCCCGTGTCCCACAATTGCTTCAACTCGTGAATTAGAGGCTGTAAATAGACATCAAGGTTTTGTTTGGGACTCTTTGGTCCAGGAATAATTAATGTTAAGAACATAAATTGTCTTTTCATGCATAGCCAGGGTGGTAAATTGTAAGGTGTAAGCATCACCGGCCAGCATGAATATGTGTTCCCGAATGGCCCAAAAGCCGAGAAACCATCGGTGCAAAGTCCAAGTCTAACATTCCGAGGCTCGGATGCAAAAGAAGGATGAACATGATCAAAATGTTTCCACGCCCTCTTGTCACTTGGATGAGACATTGTCCCACTAACTCGGGGTTTTCATAATGCCAACGCATTTGTTCCGCGAGGTTTTTGTGGCATAAATTCGTTGCAAACGTGGCCCTATTGGGAAATAATTTAAGAAATTTTCGGGGACCCTTTTGCCATTTGCATTCTTTGCACTTTTGTACCTAGCTCTACCACATTTTCTACACTTGTCGAGAAGAGCGTCGTCCATCCAAAAAAGCATACATCCATTAAAACATGCATCTATCTTTTCATGAGGAAGTTGAAGAGCTTTGAGAACATTTTTGGTTTCATAGAAGTTACGCATCAAAATATGATCTTGAGGAAGAAGGTCTCCCATGAGTGACGTGAAACCATCTACACATTTATGGGCTAAGTTGTGTTCACATTTCAGAGCGACAAGCCTTGCAGTGATTGTAGCAATGAGAGTCGACATCCCTCGTAGACAAAGGTTGCTCGGCACGTTTTAACATTTGAAAAAAGGCTAATACATTGGGATTTGGAGATTCATCAACCACCTCGGCATTAAGAGCTTCTTCCCTAATTTGATCAATGCTATCGCGCAACGCATCCTCTACCATATCCCTATAAGGATTGTCAGAGGGCATTGCCATTTCCTCTTCCTCAACGGGGAATTTCTCTCCGTGACACACCCAATCATAATAGTTGTCACAAAAACCCTTTAGACCAAGGTGTTTCCGTACTTCTTGTTCAACTAAAAACTTTTTATTTTTGCACTTACTACATGGACACCTAATTTCTTTATTTCTAATGAATTCGTCTTGTTGCTTAACATAATCAATGAATTTATTAACCCCTATTACGAATTCCTTCCTTAATTTTTTATTGGAATCCAACCTTTCATACATCCAGTTTCGTTCTAATCTCTTCATTGCAAATCTACATATATATTAGTAAATAAAAATTATTAATAAAAATGGTAAGAGCATTCATAAACTTATCTTTGAATTTTTCATACAACAACAACAACAACAACAACAACAACAACAACAACAACAACAACAACAACAACAACAACAACAACAACAACAACAACAACAACAACAACAACAACAACAACAACAACAACAACAACAACAACAACAACAACAACAACAACAACAACCACAACCACAACCACAACCTACAAAAAAATACTTTCAGTATTGGGGTCCTTATCTCTCCAACCTAAACCCATCTTTGAATCTTTCATACCATTAGTAAATACCCAATTTTTTTTCTTGATTGTAATGAGACAAAAATTAAGCAAAGACACTTCCTTACAGTTCTCCAAATACATTATTTAGAATGAATTCTCACTCTACAGATGTATTCGGAGAACATTAAAGGAAATGTCAACCAAATTTTGTCTCATAACAATCAAGAAAAAAATTGAGTATTTACCACCTAAATGGCATAAAAGATTCAAAGACGACCCCAAAAGCGGGGACTATTCAAGAATTACACCTAATGTGTAATCCCTGAACGGGTACTAGGTCATAAATATATTAACAATCACAACACAAGCATAAGATGAATTAATATTTGTAAAAAAAATAAACATGACACAAAAAAACACAACTTATCAAAACAAACTTCATAATTACTAATAAACCTTATAAAACTAAGCAAAAGTAGAGTAAGCATCCTAAAATTGGTTTAAATATCATAAATTGGCTTTTAACTAAACTAAATTAACTACTCTAACATTTTTATGAAATTTTTTCTCTATTATTATGAGCAATAGATGAATTCAAAATTGCTTCAATGTCGAGTAGCCTCATTTTATTTAATTATTTACATCAAAATTTCACTACCATCAACTATAATCGATTTAAAAGAGCTTTGAAATACTTAGCTCACTTCATGCAAACCAAAAATATAATTCCCTAAAACATAATTAAGCATTATAAAATTGATTTAAACATCCTAAATTGGCTTTTAACTAAATTTCACTAAACTTAACAATCCTAAACATCCTAAATTGGCTTTCAACTAAACTAAACAATTCTAAATATCCTAAATTGGCTTTCAACTAAACTAAACAATCCTAAAAATACTAAGCATCCTAAACTAATCATAATTAATCAAAACAATAACCATAAACCCTAATTAATCAAAAGTAAAATTAATTAAACAAACCTTAATATAAGAGAAGGAGACAAAGGAAGGAAGCGGCGGCGGCAGGAAAGAAGCGGCGGCGGCGGAACAGCGGCGGCGGAACAGCGGCGGCGGCGGCGGCAGAAAAAAAAAAGAGAAAGGGGAAAGGAGAAGAAAGGGGAAAGAAGAAGAAAGGGGAAAAGGGAAAAGGGAAAGGAGAAATAGGAGTGATTTGGGAAGTAGGGTGGTGGTAGGAGTGGTGGTGGTGGGAGTGGTGGTGGGAGTTTTTGAGGGAGACGGAGTTTTTGAGGGAGACGAAATAATTGAAGAGTGATAATGAGGAAGAAGGATTACGCTGCAGCCCGTATAAAGAATTTCTGCGACGGATTTTCCGTCGCGAAATTAAAATAATATTAAATTCTGCGACGGAAATTCCGTCGCAGAATAAAAAATATTATTTTTCCGGCTGTTTAGAGGTGTACTTTGGACACTTTAGAAAGTCTGCGACGGAAATTCCGTCGCAGGAAAAATATTATTTTAATGCAGCGACGGAATTTCCGTCGCAGAATTTAATATTATTTTAATATAGCGACGGAAATTCCGTCGCAGACCTTCCCGCCATGTCAAAAAATTTGGCGGTCTGGGAAAATGGGCTGCGACGGAAAGTCCGTCGCAGAGTATAAGGCCCGTCGCAGTGTCCGTCGCAGGTTTAAATTTGCTACGGATTATTATTCCGTCGCAGCGTGTCCGTCGCATCGAGACGTTTTTTTTGTAGTGTTTGTTGATTTTGATTCCTGGATGAGAAGAACTAGGAATAGATTGCTCACTTTTTGCTTTCTCCTCGAGACCATGAGGTTGAGGGTTTGTCTTGAAACTTTTCATCTTGAAAGATTGGGTCTTAAGCTTCTTATCCATTTCAGCAAATTGATTCCCCATGTGGGAAAGCCGAGAGTTTAGACTATCAATAGCTCCCTCTATTTTGGAAAATTTGTTGTTGAAGGCAATGGAAAGCATGAGCATTTCACTTTGGATATCGTCATCTTTGAGGACATTGATTTTTTCATCGTCACGAGGATTGAGGAGATGAGAACAGTCTAGAGATGATTCTTCGTCATGTTTAATGATATTAGACCCAAGAGGGTCGATTTTCTTAGATTGCGCGACAGAAGGTGGCTTAGGAAGCTTGCCTTCTTCGATCATATCTTGGATGGTGTGTTTCAAGAGAAAACACTCTTCAATATCATGGCCTTTACCTTGGTGATATAAGCAGTATTTGTTGCCCTTCCAGAGGTTCATCTGTTTCTCTAAAGGTGGATCCGGAGTCGGCCCTATTGGATGTAGCTTACCTTGGGCAGAGAGTCTCTTCAAAGCATCGGCATAAGACATGCCTAAATCGGTAAGCACCCTTTGATGCCTCCCAGGTTTCCTTTCGGTTGTTTTTGGCTTTCTAGGACGATGGTTATTGCAAGAGGTAAGCTTTGGACGACCTAGACTAGAGGTTTCTCTAAGTGGTGTGTTCTTTTCCACCATTCTATTCTCGAGGGTGAGGACGCGAATGCTCAAATTTTCCACTGTAGCTTGAACTCGTAGGACCATGGCGTAAATGTCTTAGAGAGACACGGTGATTGTGGCTTGATCTGCCTCGTGACTTTGCTGACTGACAGAACTTGCTGGATTCCTACTCGACAGAAATGACGAGCATCACACTCGATTCGACATGGGATCACGCATACTAAGGCAACAAACAACGGAAGGGATAATATGACAAATTTAAACTTGACTTGTGAATTCATGAAATGTCGTGAGCGACTTCTCGTGTTTGAATTCACGGTGCTTGACTTTAATTTAGACTCAAGTGTTGACTTTGACAGAGTGACATTTATAAGGTGGACTTGATTGACGGGATTGATGACACGTGATTCTAAAATGCGTGTTTTAAGATGGACTTGACCCGAGGTTCGGGTATGTGTGTCCCGAACGTGTCATTAGGAGAATTCAAGAAACGGATATGGGAATGACTCGATGTGTTAGCCTCGAGTGTATGAGTCGAGGTGTGGAAATGTTTAGCTCCTAATTGAATTGGGGTAGGGGGTCCAAAATGACGGCGTGACGCCTTAGGACTTGACTTGAATTTGAAAAGACCCAAAATGTAAAGGAAGACGAGTTTATGACTCGACAGAGTTCCGACTAGGACATAGTCGGTTTTAAATTTGACTCTAACTTAGCCCAATTGAATTTACACATTTACATTTACATGTTGGAGAATATTTTTTTTTTTTGTTTTTTTTTTGGATTTTTTTGGTTTCTTTTTTGTTTTTACGTTTTTTTGTTTTTGTATTTGGTTTTGAAATGGGTTTTAGGCCCGAAGTTTGACTCGATATATGGACAGAGTTTAGGCTTATTTTGCGCTATTTTGAAAATATTTATATTTTGAAAAGGATTTTATTTTACAAAATGGTTTTGTTTACAAAATGGTGATCACATATGATACAAACATATATACATGCATTATAACGGGATGCTGAGTACATTTAAAAGGGTTTTGGTTTAAAGGGTGGGTTGCCATACCGAACAATCAAACCCGGGGTCTGTGGAGAGGCTCGTACCAAACAAGAGTAAGGCCGATTCCTAGTCCATTTCCTCGAGTAGTGAAAGTTCTTGATACAAACAAGAGTAAATACCATGGTATGGATGACGTCAATCGCTATCCATCCTTAGGCCCAAATAAGAATTAGGACCGTTTAGACGGGACGATTGGTTGAATGGGTTGGGTTGGGCCTAGGAAGGCCGAATGAAACGATCTAGGAAGACCGAGTTATGAAAACCGACAATTGTCTTGTACAAACTATTCCCTAAGCTTGTTCAAGTTTCACCCTTTTGGCTACACGTAAGTGTATTATCCCCAGCGGAGTCGCCAAACTGTGGACATGGGCCACGGGGGCGCTTGGGAACAAGCGTTTGCATTTGTGGAGTCGCCACCAATTTATTGTGGAAAATTGGAAACCGTTTGAATACCTCGTGTCATGTCAAGACACAAAGTAGTGACATGAACACCAAGAACTCGTTACCCTTAGCATTCTATGTCTATAGTGACTCTCGTGGATGCCAATGAACACGGATGTTCACAGATATCTGGAGTAAGAGGTGAGGGTACGTATTAGGAAGCTCTTTTGATCGAACACCTAATACCGCCCGCCTCGATAGCGGCCTCTACTAATGATTAGGGAAGTTGTCTATACTCGATATATTGTCGATTTATATGCATGCAATGCAACATCCATTAGATTAATCCTAACATGTGAAGAATTAGACTAAGTCGGTGAACAAGTAATTAGCACATAAATTGGGGTCGAAGTGAATGTTAGATTAATTACATGTGAATGCCAAGTAAATAAATCATACATAATAAATACGAATACGAAATAAAGAAATAAATTACAATTGATAAACTTGAATTTACGTCATAAACATGCCAAAAAGAGTTTTAGAAATAAAATAAAAGAATAAATGAAAATTAGAAAATTGGAAAAAAAATAAGGAAATTGGAAATTGATTTAAATTAGGAAAACTGGAAAATAAGGAAATTTGAAGAAAAGGAAAATTTGGAAAATAAGGAAAATAAGGAAAATTTGGAAAAATATGGAAAATATGGAAATTTGAAAAATATGTCGAATTATGGTGATAATAAGAATAATGGTTAATTAAAATCCTAATTAGAAACCCTACGTCAAAACGAGAAGAGTTCAGAGGCAGAAACCACCTCAGAACAGGCGCAGCATCTACTGCGTCCTCTGGAAGAGGCGCAGCACTTCCTGCATCTGTTCTTGAGTTGGGTTCTGACTGTGAAAGTCAGACTCGCGGTTTTTTAATGTTCGTTGGTTAATTTACATTGATTTATTGATTGGTAACTCGAATAGAAGTGATTAATTGATTTACATGCATCTGGGATCGTCATGAAGTGAAAGAAAACAATTTAAAACGAATTATTATAAGTTAGATATTATTTACGATGTTGGAATTGATTTATTTACAAACTTGAAGTTAATGGTGGAAACAAAGGATTACGAATTGATGAAGAAAACAGATTTAAAACATGTATCAAAGACGAAATCAAGGGACTTGATATGAACGAATCGAGTCTCTAAAATCCGAGTTTGAATTTGTGACGAAAACTCACAAATATTAATAATTATAAGGGATTTAAGTCGAAAATTATTGAAAAGGATTCATAAAAACTAATTTGAAAACTATTAGGTGAAATAAGGGAAAGAACGAAGAAAGAAAAATAAAAGACGAAAGGAACAAAAACCCGAGGAAGAAGAAGAAGTGCATCAACTGAAAGCAGCCCCTGGAATCTAGAAGGCGCATCAGTTGATGCGATTCTTCCCTACGTCAGATCTGTGTTACTTTCGTTAAAAGGGGTTTTAAAAAGGTGATTTTAAAAGACGGTTTCGAGCATGCTTATGACATAAATTCTTACATTAATTATAATACAGAAAATAAATACATTAAATAAAATACATTAAATAAAATTGGGATTTTACACCCTCAGACTTACATGTTAGCGTCGCGAGATTTAACTAAATCGGTTTTTAGTGGTAACTCGACTCGATCTATAATGCAAATATGAAAGTGCCCTTGAAAAAGGATTTAAAAGCAAATTGAATTGATTAATTGATTATGGTGTAGTGGAGTTGGTCAAATTGGTCGGTCATGCAAAACGAGGCTGGTACTCGGAAGGATCCGAGTTTACGTGGTCGAACGTTCAAGCACGTAGGCGCCAATAAGCAAGAGCGTGGTCTTAGAATGCAAAGGGAGAAGAGAAGGGCGGACACTCGCGTGAGAAATATGTGGAGACTGAAGGTCCCTATTTATACTAATCACGGAATTAGGATTTAGGAAAGGAGAGAAAGATCCGGAAATAACCGACTTAGGTTAAACACGGAAACTTGGACAAAAAGAAAACCTTGAGGAAAAGGCGCAGCAAGTGCTGCGTCCCTTGGAAGAGGCGCAGCACTTGCTGCGTCCTTTCCTCAGCGGGTTCCTCCTGCGCAAGAAAGCGCGTTTGACAGCCTGTCGTATTTTAGGCATAACTTTCTCTACAAGACTCGGAATAAGGTGATTTTGGTGGCGTTGGAAAGCTAAGAAAGAGATCTAGAACTTTCTGTGAAATAGGCCTGACCCAAAAAAGTCGTTATGACCTCGTAAAACGGGCCTAAAGTTCGGGTTATCATTTTAGCTAAATGAAATGCACATTTTGTAATGTAAACTTTTAGTTTAGCCTAATGAAGTGACATAGGACTCAAAATGAGATATAATCTCAACATTTATGACATCCTAACCTTAGGTAGACAAGCACATTGCTTTTGACTCGGGATTTGACGGTTTTAGGAAATGAAGACGGTTTTTGACCCAGACTCCAAATGTACTCTAATTACTGCCAAAACGACCGTAATGACACCTAGATGACAACCATGAGGTAGACACAAGTGTTTGAGTTACCTTTTATTAACCTATTTATGAAACGTCATAAAATCGCGACATATGCTAGACATGCGGCCCAATCATCACTGGGTGTTTGGCGGGAGGTGCAAAAACGAGGTGTCTACACTCGGCCGAGTATAATCTATACTCGACCGAGTATCCGGTCTGACGGGTTTAATTCCGCGATTTGGTTAAGGTGATTAGAGATTATTATAAATTATGTTTTTACAGTTTCTAAATCATTTTTACCAAAACCTAATGACGTTCACCTCTCTCTCTAATCACCCTAATCACTCTCTTGGCTAATGGGTCGATCACAAGTCTACACTTCCGTCTTTTGTCTCGATTTCGTTGGTGAGTCTCTTGTGCTTTGTAATCAGTTAATAGATTGTCTTTTAGGGTTTTGTCATGATTATTATTTTGGGTTAATTTGGGGGTTTAGGGTTTGGTCATCGTATGTGTGTTGATTGTTGATTACCATTGTTGTAGGTGACGATATGGTATTTGTTATTGTAACACCCCCATACTCCAAGTGCCTTACCAGGACCACTCAGGTATAAGGATGCCACCATGTCGGTTACCCGAGGCATGTTATTCATAAGACAATAACGAAACAACTTTAAAAGTAAATAAAGTTTAAAGTGATTACATAGCAATACCAAACCGATAAAAAGAAATACAAGATCCTCAGACGGTCTACTGCTAAAACTATCAAAGCTATAAAACATCGTCTGACACAGCGGAAAACTTCTAACTGCCACGTGATGACTCATCCCGGCTATCCCATACGCATCACATCATACCGCTCAATAATCGCTCACCACCCCGAATGGATCACCACGAGTTTTAAAACATTTAAACGGGTCAAGTACTAATCACACAACTCAATATATATATCAACAATAAGATAAGCAGATGACTTAACCGTCACACACACAACCACACCAATTCCAACAATCTCAATCACCGATCGTCCCTTTGGACCACCCCCGATGGGGGACCGCAGCCACACCCACCAAATCCCCGCTCCTCATAATGAGCGATAACCCTGTCCTTTAATGTGCACATCCCCTTCCGTGGCGGGTTCCACGAAGGGCAAAACTAGGGCGTGAAGCCACTCCCGCAAGTGACCCCACTCAGCCGAGGACACGCCTCGAGAACCATACACAACGATCACAATCACAATCACAATACAATTACTATATCAACCAATCAATCTCAACACATCAACAATCATCCCATTATGGGACTAATACTGAGTAGGAAATCCTACCTGGAACAGCAACACAATCAGACGGTCTCAACAGCTGTATCACAAATCCTTTTCTACGAATCCTCCTCCTAACATATAATCACATAATTACTAACAATCACAAAACTAACACAAAACCCCCAATCCCAAAATTAGGGTTTAACGAAACTTGACTAAATACTATAAAATTGGTATGTAGATCTTACCCTCGACACAAGGATCACAAAGGTATAAAGAACGATGGAATCCGACCTCTCAAGCTCCGGGATTTGTCAACAACACGGATGAATGCGAAGAACGTAACTTGAATCTCCCTTTTAATGTTATTAGGTTTGTAAAAGTGTATTATGAAAGTGACGGAAAGATTTATATATTAATCCGTGTTATTAACAAAACCCGTCGAATTATCACCCGCTAACCGAGCTACTCGATCGAGTAGCTAAGGTACTCGATCGAGTGCCCCCTTACTCGATCGAGTATCCTAGTTACTCGATCGAGTACCCAACAGGTCAGAAACTATTTTAAAACGCAACTCACCCTTACTCGACAGAGTAAGGCCTACTCGATAGAGTACCCAAAGACTCATAAATACGAGTATTACGGTCTTCCCTCCTTAAAAGAACTTCGTCCCCGAAGTTCAACCCATACATAAAAACAAACATACTAACTCGGTTAAGACGCAACAAAGCTACTAAGAACTCAAAACAAAACCCCAACTTACAGAACATGAAACCATGAACTCTTAACACCAACTCTACCAACTATTCCTACTCCACACCTCGCTCACGATGTCGTATCAACTACATCATAAACTCTCCCGACACTAACTCCATACATAACCAACTACATAAACATCAAACGGAATGTTACATTCTACCACCCTTAAAAGGAACTTCGTCCTCGAAGTTTACTCACACTCATAACCTCATCATCCAACTGTCAACACTATCGAAGTATTCTCGCATTCCTAACATTGAACTACTACAAGCACGTCCATGACCTTTTAACACTATCAACCACAACATATACAAATCCATACCTTATGCTACACCAACACTCTACTTCCAAATATACTACCATATGTACAACCATCAAAATCTCTTTTATCGCATCCTACTCCTCTTAAGATAAATGTTACGTCCTCGTAACTCACTAATACTAAATCCTAGATATATCTTTTCATTATCCTCATCACCACCGCATGTCAAAGATAACCACCTAAAACCTAAACACTCGCCATGCACATATCCAAGGCTCTCTTACTTAAACAACTCTCATACTTCACTTCACTCGTCACACCACCTAAGCTATACCACAAAATCCTTAACTTAATCCAAAACTTCACTTGTTCCCTATTACCGCAACATGACACACCTCTCTATATAAACTACATAAAACTCTTATCGTCAAAAGCATAACTCACGATCCACACTTGTTACGTACACTCACACTAGATCCTCAAGTTCCTTTCTTTCATTACCGCAAGACTCATACATAACTTAACACGAGACTAATTACTCAACACCCTACACTCACTGTCTCAACAAAGGATTATGAACCACCTGCATATATCAGATCATGACTATGACTACTGATGCCTCAACTTAAAACAAGATCAAAATTACTGTAACAACTTCTCACAACTGTGTCCCATCATGTAGAATGTCACTATACCATGACAACAACGAAAACATGTACAACTCTCTTTCATATCATACTCTACCCTCATTCCAAAACTTAACTGGTAAGAAACATCAATAAACAAAACAACTGTCTATCCGTACAAACTGAAACTCACAGGAAGCAACATTAAACAAAACAACAATTTATGTGTAACTGGTATGTACTTTCGAAACTCGAATCATAATCATCCCGCCTACTCCACCACAACCGGTGACGACATCACAATACCACCACCAACAGCCACACCGCAATGCGAAAATACCCGCATCACAACACTAGGTACCGTGCCCGGATCACCACCCAAGGCACCACAACCACATCGATAGTCATCACAACTTACACAGTCCCATAAACACTGACTCAACATAACTTCTCGAACAAGAAAAACTTACTCAAATCCACTTTACTAAATCACAATGCAACATGTTATATGAATTAAACAGATAATAATCTCATGAACATCATCCTTACCATTTCACGGAATAAACAAGTATCATCCATACACATACAATTTTAACTATCCATGCCAGATCAATCACATTATTACCTTTTGAACCTCATTCCATTAGTATACCGTACCCAACATAAATTACAAAACAATCATATAAGAACTTTATAATTATCACACCATACCACTTCTTGTGAGGTCAGAACCTCACACAAACATTTACACGTATCATAGACCCGTAATCACATCCACCTAGTCAATCCTGATCACGTAAGTTACAACTCAACAAAGGTTACCTGTCGCCCGAGCTTAACTCATATGCCCCTCATAACATATTCTCCCATTCGCATATCCATCACCCCTGCCAAATTTAACCATACTATTAATACTCAACTACTAACAACCGCCTCATATAACCACATCTTACACTCTCTCACAACCTTACATATCAACCTGGTCTCTACAAAATTAACCGCTTCAGAATTGTTACCTTTCTAATATACCATCACCCTTAACCACTAGTCACAAACCCTAACACTACCACTGTCCGGACATCAAATCCTTACACTCATCTCTAAATATCATGATTTCTTTCCTATCTTTGGTTAACATCCCAAATAACGAACATCAAATCCATCAACAAAATTACTTCAACATTCTTCCCAATACCATTCTTAACTGTATCATCATCTAAATCTCCACCAAAATCTCATATCATGCAGGTATTCTACCAACTTCTTACTCCCTTAATTCCTCAAAACCCATGAATAATCATGTTGTCCCGAGACTCTTATGTAACCGTTAACTCAAATCCCCATGATAGTATCATACATCTTGACGATTCCTTACTTTTATATCACATAACTCCGGTCAACAGTTTTCCTAGTTTTACTCCCCTCATTCTTTTCTTTTACTCTCCACAAAATCAATTAACCATAAAACTCCTTATTACTTCTTCTTAACTCTTTAGTGTTCCGGTTGCTTTCTCATTGCTCCAAGACTCACATCCCATTATTTATATCGATATCATCTCATCCTTTCTTACCATGGATCTTCTCTTATTATGCTATCACTCACACTTGCCACTAATCTATCCATAAAATCAACGTTCACTGTTCAAACAATTGCATCTCCTTCGTACATCTCTAGAAATCAAAATTTATTTCATACCGTTAAATGCCCAAAGAAATCACACGTAGTTTCACCTCTTAATAAACCAAATCTTCCAAACTCACTCACTGTCTACAAATCCACCTCGCAACATGTCTCCATAAAGTTCACTATATACCACTATTCTCAATCCCTTTTAAAACGAACTTTCACTACATATATTCTTGACCCACTCGACTCCTAACCATCTCCCTCCATAATTCTTTACACATCTCAAGTTGCCACTATCCACATCCTTACTCTCAATCCTTTCATTCTCACGTTCCTTAGACTCACATCATCCCTTGTCCATATTCACTTACTTTTACATTACTCAACATACAAACATATCACTCATCTCATCTCACAAAACATGCTCTATGTCTCTATAAACCATACCAATCTTCCTTTTCTTTTTCCACTATCTATCACAACACATATAACTCATGTCCTCCAACCGAACTCCTACTCACTACAGGTGCCACTCACTACACCATAAGATTGGGTAACTTACGTATCAAGACCAACATACATGTAAAACAATGCATAAAGAAGCAAAATAACACCTTTGAATTAAACATAATATGCAACGAAGGCAAAGGGTAAGCATATGACCCAAAACAGGGGTCACTAGATCGAAATCAAGCCACTCGATCGAGTAAGGGACTTACTCGATCGAGTAGGTGAAGATCAGAAGCACGTAAAACAAATCACCAGGGCTACTCGATCGAGTAACTAACGTACTCGATCGAGTTCCCCCTTACTCGATCGAGTACCAAGGCTACTCGATCGAGTACCTACGCATTTCTCAGCACTGTCCAGTTTTCGTAAAACAGTCATAACTCACTCATTTCTTGGTCGTTTTGGGCGTGTGACCTATCGTTAGAATCGTAAAAGGACAAGCTATCACCTCCAATTAGAATCACATCAAAATCATTTATGCGTCTCAAGTTATAACAGTTTAAAGACAACCTCTTTATAAACGAAAAACACAACTATGATTTTTACTTCCCAAACGACTTAAACAACAACAAGGTAGACAAAATGACTCAGTACTCATAAAACCAGTATTGCTAATCTCATGTTACCATCTTCAAAAATCAAGCAACAACATCCATCATGCACATATATTATTTAACTCATTAGTCATGTACTAACCGCATACTTTAAATTTTATAACTTTTCGTAACACAAAACATTCTCATACATTACAAATCCTATTTCCATGTTACTAATACAACAACATTACAAATACACTTCGTCACCTAAACATATTCATAATCACAAAATTCATATTCTCATGAAATTGCTACTCCATCTTTTCCAATCAATTCATCCATTTCCAACACATTACTCATCATTCTCATACACTTTTCTAACAATCCCAACCAACATTGTAAACCAACTATCATGCAACATGCTTTCAATCAACAACATACGAAATCACATCATCACCATCTTTTCTACACATTCCCCACTCTCAACATACATACATCCACTGATTCATGCCACACATCACTACATAGGTACACAATACACAAGGTAAACACATAGCGATCCCGACTCATATCCCATAGTGACCGGTTCAAAATTGTAGGGCGAGTTCGCGACTTTAGGACGTCTCCCAAGTCTTTGCATTAGCTCCTACAACCTTTACCCCGGGTTCATTTTAATTGACTCCCTATATTCATTGGATTCATTGGTTACAGGTTTCAGGATCGTCTCTCTGATACCATTTGTAACACCCCCATACTCCAAGTGCCTTACCAGGACCACTCAGGTATAAGGATGCCACCATCTCGGTTACCCGAGGCATGATATTCATAAGACAATAACGAAACAACTTTAAAAGTAAATAAAGTTTAAAGTGATTACATAGCAATACCAAACTGATAAAAAGAAATACAAGATCCTCAGACGGTCTACTGCTAAAACTATCAAAGCTATAAAACATCGTCGACACGGCGGAAAACTTCTAAGCGCCACGTGATGACTCATCCCGGCTATCCCATACGCATCACATCATACCGCTCAATAATCGCTCACCACCCCGAATGGATCACCACAGTTTTTAAAACATTTAAACGGGGTCAGTACTAATCACACAACTCAATATATATATCAACAATAAGATAAACAGACAGCTTAACCGTCACACACACAACCACACCAATTCCAACAATCTCAATCACCGACTGTCCACTGGACCACCACGCGATGGGGGACCGCACCACACCCACCAAATCCCCGCTCCTCATAATGAGCGATAACCCTGTCCTTTAATGTGCACATCCCCTTCCGTGGCGGGTTCCACGAAGGGCGAAACTAGGGCGTGAAGCCACTCCCGCAAGTGACCCCACTCAGCCGAGGACACGCCTCGAGAACCATACACAACGATCACAATCACAATCACAATACAATTACTATATCAACCAATCAATCTCAACACATCAACAATCATCCCATTATGGGACTAATACTGAGTAGGAAATCCTACCTGGAACAGCAACACAATCAGACGGTCTCAACAGCTGTATCACAAATCCTTTTCTACGAATCCTCCTCCTAACATATAATCACATAATTACTAACAATCACAAAACTAACACAAAACCCCCAATCCCAAAATTAGGGTTT
Source organism: Silene latifolia (assembly GCF_048544455.1). Classification (NCBI taxonomy): domain Eukaryota; kingdom Viridiplantae; phylum Streptophyta; class Magnoliopsida; order Caryophyllales; family Caryophyllaceae; genus Silene; species Silene latifolia. Next base: position 78,149,197 of record NC_133526.1, on the reverse strand, counting down.
AACGAAACTTGACTAAATACTATAAAATTGGTATGTAGATCTTACCCTCGACACAAGGATCACAAAGGTATAAAGAACGATGGAATCCGACCTCTCAAGCTCCGGGATTTGTCAACAACACGGATGAATGCGAAGAACGTAACTTGAATCTCCCTTCTAATGTTATTAGGTTTGTAAAAGTGTATTATGAAAGTGACGGAAAGATTTATATATTAATCCGTGTTATTAACAAAACCCGTCGAATTATCACCCGCTAACCGAGCTACTCGATCGAGTAGCTAAGGTACTCGATCGAGTGCCCCCTTACTCGATCGAGTATCCTAGTTACTCGATCGAGTACCCAACAGGTCAGAAACTATTTTAAAACGCAACTCACCCTTACTCGACAGAGTAAGGCCTACTCGATAGAGTACCCAAAGACTCATGAATACGGAGTATTACAGTTATGCACTTGTATGATTGATTGCAGCATAGCGGATTGCGAAAAGGTAGGGTTTCCCTACTCAGTTACTATTAATTGATTTAAGATTGTGTTTGCGTTATAACTGTTGTTATCTACTGATCATCGGAGTATGGGTGTTGTGGTGACGGTGGTGATGTGGTTGTGTTGTGATGGTTGTGGTGTTGTGGCAGTTGTGATGCTGTGGTGTTGTGTTGATTGTGGTGGAGTCACTTGCGGGAGTGGCTTCACACCCTAGTTCGCCCTCCGTGGAACCCTTCACGGGAGGGGATGTGCACATTAAGGGACAGGGATTGTTAGTCGCTCGTTGATGAGCTGGACTAGGTGGGGATGGGCTGCGGTCACCATCATGGCGGCAAGGATTACTGTTGCGATGGGTAATCTGGCAGGGCTACACACTTCGGTGTGTAGTCGGTTACTGTGTGAGATCGGAAGACCGGGGATGGAGGATGATCAGCCGGTTACATTGTTTATTTGTCTTACTTTGATTGAACGGTACTGACCCCGTTGTTGTTGTTTTGTAAAACCTGCGGTGATCCATTCGGGGATGGTGAGCAGATTGTGACAGGTAATGCAGGTGTCTAGCTATGAGACAGTCATGGGGAGTCATCACTCGAGTCTAGCTTCCGTCGTCAAGAGACTTAGCTTGCATTCTTTGTAGTTGTTAGACCTTTCACAGTTATACTTTGGTTTGGTTTTGGAAACTTGTAATCACTAACTCTTTATACTTTAATAAAGGTTGTTTGGAATTGGTAACTTTGATATACTAACCTCGGGAAACCGAGATGGTAACAGTCTTTCATGCTAGGGTAGTCCTTGGTATGAGGGGGTGTTACAAAGTGGTATGTTTTTACTTTAATCTTGAGTCGGTGGTTATGTTCTTACATTTGTTTTGAGTCGTGAGGTATGTGCACCCGTATGTTTTGAGTCTTAACGCATTCTTTAATATATGTGACGGTCTTGATACGTAAGTTACCGGATGTTATGATATGGAGAATGCCGGCTTATGAGGGACACGTGTTAGATAAGGAAGACATGTGTTAACGTGGTTGTGAGAGAGAGTGAAAAAAAGAAAAGGGAAGAATGATGAGCTAATCGAGGTAGAGAGCATGTTTTGTGAGATATGGTGAGTGATAAAGTCGTGTGTTGAGTAATATAAAAGTAAGTATATATGGGCAAAAGTGATGTAAGTGTAAAGAAACGTGAGAATGAAAGATTGAGATGAGGGATATGACTAGTGACATAATGTTATGTGTAAGGATTTATGGAGAGAGACGGTTAGGATTGAGTTGGCTAAGGATATATGTGATAAAAGGTCGCTATAGAGAGATGAAAACGAATGGTGTATAGTGAGATCGAGTTATGTCGCGATGGGTAGATAGTGATCGAGTGTGGAAATTTGGAATATCAAGAGGTGAGCCTAGTATGTAATTCCTTGGGAAATTAACGGTATGAGGTAAATTTTTGGTTTTCTAGAGATATAAAAGGGAGATACGACTAATTGAAGAGTAACCATTAGTGTGCAGATTGGATGGTGACAAGGGTGAGTAAGAAGCAAAATGAGAGAGGATAAATGATAAGAAAGAATGATAAGATATTGATATGAATTAATGGAATTAGAGTTGTGAAGCTACGAGAAAATAAACAAATTTCTAAAAGAGTTAGGTAGAAATAGGGAGGAGATGAATTATTAATAGGTATTATTGCGTGAAAAGGGGAAAAGAGGGATGAAAGTAAGTAGGAACTTACGGAAATGTACGATAGCCTCATTAGAGGGTGTGAGTTAATGGTTATATAGGAGAACAGGACGACGTGTTAGCCGTGAGTTTCGAGGTATTAAGGGAATAAGAAGCTTGTAGAATGTTTGCACGATCTGAGATTTTGGTGGAGAGTTAGGTGACAATATGATAAGGATAGAATTGGGAATAATGTTGTGGAAAATTTTGTTGATGGATCTGATGCTCGTTATATAGGATGACAACCAAAATAGGAAATAAACTATTGTATAAAGAAGTCATAGTAAGAGAGCGGTCACATGAAGGATGGTGGTGTCGTATTGTTGTCAATAGTGGTTGAGGATGATGTTGCATTAAGAAAGTTAGTTGTCCTAATGGGGTTGATTTTATGGAGATTGATTAGTATGTATGGTTGTGAGGGAGTATAAGAGGTGGATATATGAGGTGTTCGCTGGAAGTTGGGTACTGATGTTATGGCTACGTTTGCCGGGAGTGATAATTGTGTGTATGAGGGAATATGTTATGAAGGGCACCTGAGTTAAGTTCGGATGAGAGGTATTCATTATCAAGTGGTAACTTACGTGATCAGGATTGGCTAGTTAGATTCGATTATAGGTCCATGAAGTGTGTAAAACTTTGTGTGAGGTCCTGGCCTCACGAGTAATTGTGTGACGTGATAGTTACGAGTCGTTATATGTGTGTTCCACGTCATATGTTATACTTATATGTCTATGTATGCTATCTGTAAGTAATGGTGTGAGGTTTCGGCCTCAAGAGTCATGGTATGGATAATATTCATAAGATTGGTATTTCTGATCCCGTCTAATATGCTGCGCCGTGATCTGGTAGAGCAGTTTTAAGAAAGTCTTGTGGTCAAGGAAGCTGTGCTGAATCAGTGTTATGAGATTGTAAAAGTTGTGATGGCTATCGATGTGGTTGTTGTGCACTGTGCACGTAATTTGTGTTGTGATACGAGTATTTTCGTGTTGTCATAGATCGTTGTTTGCTTACTGCTATTTCTTGTAAGTGTCGGTCGGGGAATATAGACCGTTGTGTTGTTTCCCGATGTTTCTTACCAGTGTCGGTATGGGTATGGTCCTATTGGTTTTATAGAGTATGATATGAAAGAGAGTTGGGTATGGTTCCATTGTTGACATGGTAAAGTAATATTCTGTTAATGGGACACAGTTATGAGAGGTTGTTGGAGTACTTTTGATCTTGTGTTAGATGAGGCATTGGTGGACATAGTTGTGAAAAGAAATTGTAGAACATGTGTTGTATTGAACTTGAAACTACAGGTGGTTTAGCACCTTTTCTTGGGACAGTGAGTACGGAGGTTTGGGACTTAGTATCATGTCAAATTAAGGGTGAGTTTTGTGGTAATAAAAGCGATAAACTTGAGAAGCTAATGTGAGTATATGTAACAATTGTGGATTGTGAGCTAAGATCGTGAGACGAGTGTATAGCACTACTACAGATACAGCCTATAACAACGGGTAAAAACCGTTGTAAAATAAAAAAGCGGACGTTGTTAAAGCGGCCGTTGTAGAAGGTATTTACAACGGTTTGGTTATTTAGTGAAACCGTTGTCTAAAGTATTCACCACGGTTAAAAGCCGTTGTTGTTGGGTGTTCTCCGTTGTGGAAAGTGTTTCAAAAATTTGGAGGGAATAATATAACAACGGTTGTCGTATGTATAACCGTTGTTGTAACTTTCCCTCCAAAATTGTGAAGTCTTTTGACAACGGGTTTATGGTACATACCCGTTGTTGAAATATTTTGTAACAACGGTTCTATGTTTAATACCCGTTGTTGTAATTTTACCTCCAAAATTGTGAAGACTTTTAACCACGGTTCTTTGTTTAATACCCGTTGTTGAATATTATGCGCGGGTATTTGTGAATGTCATTCACAACGGTGTTATTTTTATTAACCGTTGTGAAAGGTATTCACAACGGTTTTTTTTAGTAACCGTTTTTATTACAAACTCCTAATGTTTTGAAAAAATAAATTTGTTTCATGCCATTCAAAACCGCGCATATGTCGTGACACCATATACCACCAAAGACCAAAGATAAATCACAGCCGGGTTCATCAGAACTCAATAGATTCAATTCAACCACAACAGCAGCAGCTGCATCATATATATATACTTACAAGGAGTTGAATTTACATGAACTAATAATAATAATCATTCCCTAACTTCAACAAAAAATTTACTAATAAGTTGATCTAAACTCTGAGTATCATGCATTTCTAAATATATTCTAAGACGTAGTTGCCCCACATGTCTCTTACCTCGTCTATATCTACACTTGAGTCGCTCAATCTGTTGTGACGGGTTGATTGCATACTGCGGAAAAAACAAAGAGAAGACATTATGGTATATATAGCAGCAAGCAAGACAACATTAGCAACATTATGGTATATATAGCAGCAAGCAAGACAACATTAGCTCTAATTTAAAAAAAAGTAATAAACACATGTTTAAATTATTACTAACCTTGTCTGGAATAACGAGATATCTTCGCCTAATAATCTCCAACATGAACCGACAAGTGTAGTATCCACATTGTATGCTATCTGGCTGGCGAGGGGCCTATTATTACATAAAAAAAATAGACGAGAGAAGGCTCACATCAGAATCTTGAACTTTAGGTATTGTATTAATTAGTATTAAACACAGATTTTGCACTTAATGTTATTGTATTTGAGCACGTACCCCTGTTATCGTAATAAAATCAGGGCCAACATCAGAATCTTCCGTGGGTTGATCCTGCTCGTTTGCTCTTTTCTTCTTAAAGGCCCTTTTTTTAAAAAATAAAAAAGGAGGCGAAACTAATTTTTAGGGGCAAAAATATGAAAGAGCTTTTTCTATAAATAAAAAATGAAAATGTTATTATAAATAAATCAGTATTATAAACTTACATATTAATCAAGTGCTTAAAAGTCTCGCTTGGTTGATGATGTAAAGAGTCCAACCAGAAAACTTTATTCCTTGTCGGCATGATGGCTGCTAGCACCCAATGAGTCCTACATCAAGAGACATCATCATTATTAATAACAAGTACATATATTAGGTATGAAAATGCAATTGTAGGGGGAAACGTAATATTAATTTGTTTATTACCCTTTTTCATTATAAGCGCCAAAAATCAGCTTCTTGGTTGTCGCCAATTCTTTGAGCAATATAATCTACCCGTTGTTCGAACGTGAAATCCGGAATAAATAAAGATAAAACATAGGGGCACAGGAATCGTATAGATCGGATGGAATATTCTTCTCGGGGATCACTCTCAATTTCAATATCCTACATTATTACGGTATTAATTCCGGTATTTAAAACACTATCTAGTAGTCAGAATATTAGACTATGAAATTATTTATTAAGAAACTTACTTCATCCAAACAAATATGTGTTGGACATCAAACTGGTCTAGGCGGCCCATACGGCTAGCACATCCCATGATACATGTGCTTGCGCTCGCCCCTAGAATATCCTCTTCGAGCGGAATAACTATCAATTGCTCGGTGGCTATGCGATGGCCAGCCTCCTCATGCGATCTCTTCATCGTCACCGTTCTTACTTTTTGCATGTAATCCTTCCCTTTATATTGTGTGGAGTTTAAAGTCCTAATAACTTTCTCAGTCGGGAAAGAATGACTCTTTGATTTTGTCCCCTACACAAAATTACCATGCTTTTTATAAATACAGACAAAATATAAATAAAGGGAGCGAGGTTAATTTTTAAAAAAATGGAGAAGTTAATTAAATACATACCTCATCAAGTTGTTGTGAAGTCGAGGTCGTTGGCATGTCTGTGGACTTAGGCTTATCCGCCAAAGCCGCCTTTTTTGTTCCCTACAAAAAAAAAATAACATATAAATTTAACATATAAAAACATTCAACAATTATAAATGTAACACATATATATATATATATAAAGGTATTTCTTCTAACCCCAATCGCTTTCCCATTTGCTCGGGCGGCGGAGATATCTTCGCCAAGTAGATGTGAGTATCGAGGCCATTGGATGAAACTTCCAAGCGCATCTCCCGAGAATGGTAATGTCGTCACGAACCGGGACAGCGGTTGAAAGTTTTCATGGCCTGGATTGATTTGTAGTTATCTCTACTATTCTATGATTCGGCAAAAGTTTTTCGCCATGAACTACGTTTCGCTCTGCAGATTTGTTTTCTACGAGACCCGGCCAACACGCACATGTGGCTTTTCGATTCTATTAGGGTCGGCAAGAATAAGCGGCCTCTTGTTTACGGCCTGAAGAATATACACATACATTATTATATCTTTGCAAAAACGCTTCAAAGATTCAAAGATTTTGCAAAAACGCTTTCTGTCTCAAGCCGATTTTTGCACAAACTTCAGCATTCATATAAATTTAACTAATTAAACACTTCATGCATACCTTACTGAAAACAGGGAACCGACTTGAAGGGGATGTATCTTGTTTTCCATCACCGTCTTCTCATCAAGTTGCATCTCCTTTTCGGACCCATTATTTACCTAATAAAATTAACCAATTCAATGGCACCATGTCGGAAGTTGGCGGTGAACACACCCCCGATCTTACCCAAAAAAAAAAAACAAAAGAAAAATAAGGAAGTATTAGGTACCTGATCGGCTTTAGTTGTTACAACTTTAGAAGCATTATTAGGTACCGATCTTTCGAATCTCTTGACCGATACTTCCTTCTCATGTATTGCCAAGGTAGTAGCGGCCTCTTCACCAATCTGTTGTACCTTATTATTACCCCCTTTAGAAATGATATCCTCCATCATCTTCACTTCTTCTTCGGAAAGCTTACCTCCAGCATTCAGCTTTAGTAGTACGGATGCCATTAATCAAGTGCTTGCCAAGAATGTAATGTGTCACAATTTTTATCCCAACAATAACATGTGAATTGAACTTAAATGAAAATAATAGAATAAATGTTACCATGTCGGCCTTCTCAGACTTAGTCTTCCTTTTCTTCTTTATCTGGGCAGTTTTCCCATAATATTTCGTTACTCAACCTCGTAACGGACGCCCCTCAAACGACTGGATGTTCGGGTCGGCCGATCGCTCTAGCAAGAACGTCATTACGACCCTTTGGGAGTGAATTTCCCTTCTTCTACCTCTTTCAATACGTTATCCTATAATATATTAAATAAACTTCAAATTATATTTGTGACTAAAATAATAAAGTTAGTAATGAACTCGTCTTAATAAAATAATGCTTACTATGTTGGCCAAAACTTCCTCATCGTATTTGTCATGCGACGACCGGGATCCTTTAGGCGTGTGCCCATGTTTATAAGTTACATGCCGATCCACCTCTTTCACTCCCTTTGCCACCTACACATTAACATGGTAACATTTATACACGTAAATGTGTATCAATGCAAGTCCAAGTGTGATTAAAAAAATAAAGTCTCACAGGGCAATAATGCATGCTACTTACGAGGTCCTCTTCTATCTTTCAGAATCGCCTCGAGAACCATAGAATTTCCCCTTCTTGCATGAAATGTTAGCACGATTTCTTTTGCTAACGGCCTTCAAATAATTATATAAAAGCGCAAGTAGATGAGATAATAAAAAGATTATATAAAGGACTCATTAATTAAAAAAATGATAGGTAAATCGTTAAAAGGCGAGGATATTTAACTGAAACTTCTCGTAGTTCTCATCTTTTTGAAAAGATCCCATTCTTCTGCTTGATGGTGGGACACTTGTTTTTGGTGGGCTCTTACGCATCTCCCCGTTGCCTTGTCCACATACAACCAATCCCTAGCAACGCCACACTTCCACCGCTGTGGACATCCGCCGCCTTATGCATTAAATACTCACCATGGCTTTTATCGGGTATAATAAAGCCTTCCTTTACACGAGCCAAGTATAACTCCGCCAATTTTGGATTCAAAGTTCTAACATCATCTAAATGGATAGGCACAAACTGTCTTGTGCAAGCACCAATCCAAGCGGAGAAAAGACCCGCATTTGGACCAAAGAGGGAAACCCATCTCACTCCATGTTATTTGGGAACTATTTGTTTAGCGGCTATAGCGCAAGGACTTTCTTGCACTTCGTAGCACCCCTCTCACCAGGCTTATTATCACCAGGCTCATTATTCTTTTGACTTCTTTTACGTTTTTCACCCATGATAATCCTAAAACCCAAATATGAATGATATAGCTGGAAATGAACAACTTAACAACGTACATGCAGAGTATTATCTAAAACCCTAAACCCTAATAGGAATAAAAATTTAAAACAACAGATTGAGCTTCTAAAATCCTAAACCCTGATAAGAGGAGTAAAGTAGATGATGCGGGATGATAAAGATAACAAAGAAGACGAAAAACAAACAGATGCATGAAAAAGAAACAAGATGATCGTCTTAAAACCCTAATGACGAAACACAAAATTAAAGTGAACATACCTGTTGATGATGATGATAAAGAGAACGAGCAGGATGATAAGGGAAGGCAACGGAATCTGGGCTTCGGAAAAAGCGGGCGGCGACGGCGGCGACGAGAATGTAAAAAGCGAGGAAGAGAGGAGAATTAACTCAGGATACCAACGGTTGAACTAATAATAATGTTGTGTGTGTTTGTGTATGGCATGCTGTATGGGTTTCTATATTAGTTTTTTATTAAGACAAACTATTGACAACGGGTGCTCAAAGAAGAACCGTTGTTATATGTTAATAACAACGGGTCAATAAAAGTAACCCGTTGTCAAAAGTTTATTACAACGGTTAAAATATACCCGTTGTAATATATTTTCACCAAATTTGCGCCAAAATGAAATATGTCAAAAAAAATAATTACAGGGTAGAGGTACTACACCCGTTGTTGAAAGTATTAACAACGGGTAATTTAAAAATAACCGTTGTTATTGTTGAACCTCTTTTTTTTTAAAATTACTGTAATTCCATTCTGGTCCAAACTGTAACAATACATACCGCAACATTATTCAGCAATTTCAACACCAAAGCATCCACATCTAATAATAAGATCAAGAAAATAAGACAACTTACACCAAAGATGCATGCATGCATCTTTGTATGTGTGTCGATGAACTATCTCGGGATCGGGGCGTTTCTTGGATGTCATAGTTTCTTCGTTAACCCAAATACCTTCACCATGGTCATCACGCATATAGATGCTTTCGGTGTCCTCATGATCAGTGTCAACATCGTCGAAATAAGATACAGTGGTAGACTGATCCATTCCCTCAAAACGACATCCTGATCATCATCACCATTATCGGATGGACTACTCCTTCTTTTCCTTATAGACAGTACAATAGACCACTTCTTATCCATAGGATCGGTGACATAGAACACTTGTTTAGCTTGGGATGCCATTATGAAAGGATCATCCTTATTATTGCCAACCTTACCCAGATTGACCAACGTAAATCCCATCTTATCCTTTCGGACACAATGGATGTTGTTATCAACCCGGTTACATCGAAACAAAGGCAGTGTGAAATCAATGTAATCTAGTACCAATATTTCTTGAATAACACCATAATAAAGGCATTTTCCCCAAATAGGCTTTTTATCTTTTGAAGTAGCAAAGTGCATTGCCTCAAATTCAGAACTCACACCACTATTTTGCATTGTGCTCACCTCATCTTGCTCGCGGGTGTAAAAAGTATATCCATTAATGGCAAAACTGTTGAAAAAGGTGACCCTGGCATTTGGACCTAAACCAAGACGTAGTAACCTAGGAGAGATGTCATCACCGGTTTGATCGATTCTTTGTAAGACAATATTCCTAAACCACTCGGAAACGTCTTCGTATGCTCGTTCGCAATCCACTTCTCGGTCTTGTTTTGGTGATCGTATTTGAGCTCATCTTTGTGTTGTTGAATATAAGGTTGCACCTCATCTTCGTTGTTTAGCACATACATGTGTGCTAAATGAAACATTTCACGTGTCACAATTTTTTCAACCCGGCCCCTAATACCTTTTTCGGTCATCCAGTCACTATGACGATTCTTAGGAACGCCAATCAACTCCTCAGGGGAGAGATGAGCGTAACAATATGAAAGAGCTTCGTCTAAAATAGCGCGTTCAGCAATACAACCTTCCGGACGATACCGATTAGATGTATAGTCCTTGTAGACTTTCATCAATCTTTCGAAAGGATACTGGTATCTCAAGTAAACGGGCCCAAGGTACAAAATCTCCCTAACCAAGTGAATGGTCAGATGAATCATGATAGTGAAGAAAGAGGGTGGAAAATACATTTCCAACTGACAAAGAGAGGTTACAACGAGGTCCTGCAATGAATCCGCGTCATCGGGATCGATGACTTTCTCGCATATGGATTGGAAGAAGAGACAGAATCTAGTTATAGCATATCTTACCTTTTCAGGTAAAATGGAACGAATAGCCACAGGTAGTAATTGTTGCATCAAAGTGTGACAATCATGTGACTTTAACCCGGTGAGTTTTAGGTCTTGCATCGACACTAGGCTTTTGATGTTCGACGAATAACCATGTGGCACTTTAATTCCATTCAAGCATGCACAGAACTCTTTTCTCTCATTCCGTGAAAGGGTAAAAGCTGCTGGCGGTAAAAATGTACGATTACCTCTCTTCTGTGGTGCCAACTCTAGCCTAATACCCATCATTTTCATATCTTCCCTAGCTGCGGCGTTATCCTTTGTTTTACCGGGAACATTCGGAAGGGTATTGATAATATTATCACAGACATTTTTCTCAATGTGCATGAAATCGAGGCAATGCGACCTCCAGTCAGGCCAATATGGAAGTTTATCAAAAAATATGGATCTTTTCTTATACCCACGAGTAGACAATTTAGAGCCGCTCTTCTTCCCATAATCTATCTCAATATGCTTTACTTTCTGATAAACTTCATGCCCACTCAAAATTCTAGGAGGTTGACGAAGTTCTTGTCTTCCATTGAATGCTTTCTGCATCTTGCGATAATAATGGTCATGAGACAAGAACCTCCTATTTCCCATATACACATACTTACGAGAAGACTTCAAGTATTCAGACTCGATATCCTCCCCACACAATGGACAAGCCTCTTTCCCATGAACTGTGTGCCCAGAAAGGTCGCCATAAGCCGGATAGTCAGTTATTGTACACAATAACATCGCTCTCAAATTGAAAGTTTCGTTCTTATATGCATCAAATACTTCTATCCCACTATCCCACAACAATCGCAAATCATCTAGAAGAGGTTCCAAATATACATCTATATCATTTCCAGGTTGTTTAGGGTCGGAAATTAACAACGACAACATCAAATACTTTCTTTTCATGCACACATATGGAGGTAAGTTATAAATAGCCAACACTACTGGCCAAGTACTATGTTGGCTACTCATGTTTCCGTGTGGGTTCATTCCATCGGTGGACAGCGCTAGACGTAAGTTTCTAGGTTCATTGCCGAACTCGGGATACTTAGCGTCGAACGATTTCCATTGCTTACCATCTGTCGGGTGTCTTAGCTTTCCATCATTTATTCTTCTTGTTTCATGCCAAGTTAACATTTTTGCATCATCGGGATTCGCATAAATCCTTATGACTCTTGGTATCAATGGAAAATACCACAACACCTTAGCCGGGATCCCTTCCTTATCCTTATAACGCCACTCCAAACATTTAGGGCAATTGGTTAAGTTTTGATATAATTTCCGATACAATATGCAATCATTTGGACATGCATGTATTTTCTCATATTTCATACCCACTCCTCTTATTAGTTTTTTCGCCTCATATGTCTTAACGGGTAGAACATTACCATCAGAAAGCAACTCCTTTATCAAGGCTAAAAAACTAGTGAAACACGTGTCACTCACCCCATTTGCCCCCTTGATATTATACAACTTCACCACAGCCGACATTTTTGTGAACTTACAACCAGGATAAAGAGGTGCTTGGACTCACACAACTTCTCATACATGTTGTTAAGGTCATCCCAATTACTAGTGTCATCACCTACATCTTCAAAAGCAATGGACTCATCATCATTCTCTTCATTATCTATAGACCCAACATTCAACTTCTCTACTTCCAACTCTTCCAACTCAAAAACTCGGCAAACTCAGGATCATCAGTTAGCCTTTCGTGTACCTCAACATCATCTTCTTAAGAGTTATTCTCTTCCTCTAATGATTCCCCATGAAAAATCCAAAGTGTATAGGATCGACTAAATCTCCACTTTTCTAGGTGTATTTTAACGTCAGGAAAAGCCATATAGCTAATATTACCACATCTTTCACAAGGACATGCAATACTAGAAGAACCTTTCAAATTGTTCGAAACGAATTCATAAAATTCAGCTAAACCATCCTTGTAGGTGCGGTCACTCATATTTGCATCAATCATCCAAGTTCGAGTCATTATTCTACATTCGTAATAATAGGCAACTAATTCAGAAAATACAATAATAGGCAAACAAATAAACGAAATTCAGGAAAGCAATTAAGCTAAATTATCAACAAATTAGATAATAACCCAAAAAATCCTATATCTAGTTATAAGCGTTGCTAAGAAACATATATACCTACGATTGATAAAACGCGCGATGAGGGAGAGAAGACGTGACAACAGTGACGGAGATGAAGACAGAGAGACGATCAGGGAGGAATGGAGGATGATATAGTAGCAGTATTAGCTTGTGTTTGTGTTTGTAGCGTATAGCAGAATAAAGCAATATGTTGTTCTTAAGATTTTCATAATATTAATAACAACGGTTATTGAGTCTACAACCGTTGTTAAAACGTATTAAAAACGGGTTCTAATATAACCGTTGTGATTACTTTTCACTAATTTGGCGCCAAACCATTAACAACGGTGAAAATTTAACCGTTGTTATTAGTTTTTTCATTAACAACGGTTGTTTAAGTATGACCCGTTGTTAAAAAAAATAACAACGGTTAACAACACATAACCGTTGTAATTAAGTTTGGTAAAATTCGCGGAATAAATTCTACAACGTGTTTTGATGATTTTCGTGAATAAGCGTTGTTAAAGGGCCGTTGTGGTTGCCTGTATTTGTAGTAGTGTAGGTATATAGAAGTATGTCGTTTTGTGGTAATGTAGAAGAGATGGAGTAGTGGGTATACTGAGGATTATTTGATATATGTTATGAGTGCAAAATAATTGGAGGCACAAGAACTGTTTGAGAAAGAGAGCTCTGGTTATATGAATGGTTGTATATAGTTGTTGAGGTTATAGTGGGTTATCATTGACATGCGGCGGTAATGAGGTTTATGGGAGGTATAGCAAAGGACCTAGTATTAGTGAGTTACGAGGACGTAACATTTGTCTTAAGAGGAGTAGGAGGAGACACGAGAGTTGATGGTCATACGGTTGCAATTGGAAGTTTAAGTGTTGGTGTACAATAAGGATGGAGTGTGTGATGGTCGATTTTATTACAGGTAATGACAGTGCTCGTAGTAGTATGATGCTTAGGAATGTGAGTGTTTCGATAGTGTTAATGGATTGTGTGATGATGCTTATGTGTGTGAGTAAACTTCGAGGACGAAGTTCGTTTTAAGGGCACTACAAAATAAACACGGTAAACTGACGGAAAAAACCCCGTCATGACAGCCTCTTTTCCGTCAGGAATAGCCATTCCTGACGGTTTTTTCGTCAGGATTGAAGCGTCATTACAAATGGCCACAGAAAACAGAATTCTGACGGTATTTCCGTCACAGAGTGCACTCCTGACGGTTATTCCGTCAAAATGGAACATTTAGGGGTGACGTAGCAAGTCAACATTTTGTTGACCAAAGTGACGGAAAACCGTCGAGTGGACCATTCCCGACGGAATTTCCGTCGAGATAAGTCAACAATTTGTTCGACTCATGTGACGGAATTTCCGTCGATAATGGCCCCATCCCGACGGTTTTTCCGTCACTTTGGTCAACAAAATGTTGACTTCGTGACGTATTTCCGTCGATGTTGCTCAATCGACGGTTTTTTTCCGTCGATTTAATCGGCGATGGCTGAAAAAAAGCGACTTGCTGCCCAGCCACAATGCGGATTTTGCATTGTTTTTACGCACCAAACCTGCAAAAACCAAATATAACCGTCGACCGCCAAGCGGGAATCCATTATCATGTCGACTGCATGAGCGGGAATCAAGAGTAGACAACGAAAGCATCGATAGAAAACCAAACACGATTGGAAGACCGAAGTTATTACATAAAAGCTAAAGGTCAAATTTTTATATGTCTCATAAAATAATGTATTTTACATACCAACTAAACTACTAAAATCCATAATCATAAGTGTCTTAAGGTAGCCTTAACTAAACTACCAACATAAGAACATAGACGACGGTACTAATAATTACCTAGAGGCTCAATAAAGTCACTACCAAAGCCATGCCCGCCATCCTCATTGTCTTCTCTACGGAAAGGGCGGGAGAAACCGGAGCACGAGGGAGGGAGTTGAGATGTGCGCATCTCAGCCATTGCTTGTTTCATTTCTGCCATTTGCTGAGCTTGGAGACGGACTGTTTCTTGAGTGGCGCGCATTTGTTCCTCAAGACTTTGTCGTGCGGCTCGCTCATTGTTTATTTGGGTGGCAAATTGAGTATACTGGGTAGGAGTGTAAGAGAATGATCGACGAGTACCTTTGTTAGACGGACGTTCATACCATTGTTCGGCCGCTACATCACCGTTCCCGAAAAATCTTCCACGATTGTCAAAACCATCGACCGCTTTGTAGAACTAACGGTACTCGTCTGGAGCCTCTCCGGGGGGCGTTGGCCGACTCATCTCTTCTTGATAAATGGCCTAAAAGAAAAACAAATAAGGAAAAAATGATGTTATATTTAAAAATGAGGAAAATATAATAAATATTAACATTATGAATTAGAGAAATACAATAAATATTAACTTACGTCGGTCTTAGCGGCTCGAGGATTAACCCACTCCCCCTTCTTGTTTTTCTTGGTCTTTGTAAACAACTTGTATGGTGTGGCCGACTCACCTTGAAAGTAGCATAAAAACGTAAATTGATTATATTCGGCAATCAATACTTGTAACCAATTTGTGAAAAATAATAAATTTGGAGGGAGTATAATACTTACCAATTCCTTGAAAGCATCGGAGCAACTCTTACGGCCTAGAGTATGAGTGCCTAGTGCTTTCCCGTCCTTAGCACCCGACATTCTATTTGCCTTATTTGTCTTAGAACTTTTGGCAAATTCAGAGTCTTTTTCTTCTCTTTCCTTCAGATTCACCCACCAAGAGAGCGGTACCCAATCGGGTTTGTTCTTTAGATACTTGAGTCCATTAATAAGCTTGGTAATCCGCCTCGTGACCTCCTTTTGCCAATCATGCTTAGGGTCATACTCTTTATCGACGGACTTCACATGTTTCTATTTCAAAAACAAGTGTTTAATTAGTAATAGAAGATGACTTTAATTAATAAAAATAAAATAAAAATTATTAACGTAAAGTAAATAATAGGTAACTTTTAAATTATCCTAAACCAATTCCACATCTTCAAACGCTGCGCTTGGCTCGCCTCACTCCATTTGGTGAAGTACTCTTCATCTGAAATGTTATTTGTGAACGACCAACTGACATATTTTTTTATGCACTTGTCACTCCACCTGAAAATTAAAACAAACATATATTGAAAATTTAAATTAAATGATTTGAATGATATATATTTCATAAAGCTAAAAATAAATTTTAGAACACTTACCATTTACCATCTAGTTTGTTTTGTGATAGAATTATCTGCATATTATCCTGTTCCGGATTAAATGTATCAACACCCTCGTCATCATCATTATCAATCTCATCGTTCTCCTCGTTACGGCGACTTCCCCCACTACTGCTCCCTATCAACTTTCGAATGAAACCTACCATATACTAATCATAAACAACAGAAATTGTCAGTTGAATAAAAATCGTTAGTACAAATTGGAGTGTCATGAACAATATAATAAATAAATAATTAACACCGCAAATTGGTAGTCCAACAAAAATAAAAACAAAAATGAAGTGTCATGATTAAAATGCTTCAATTTGATTCAATGATTAAAATTCATACATAAAAATGATTTCATTAAAATTCATACATTAATATAGTAGAATTACAACAACTCCCATCACTCATCACTATCACTATCACTATGAATCAAAAGAGGTTCATCATCATCTGAAAAAAGCATTCCAACTTCTTCATCTTCTTCCCCATTTTCCTCTATTCTATTTTCTTCAACTTCAACTTCATTATCCTCTTCTTCTCCGACATCCCCGTCATATTCCCTTTCACCCATTTCCACAACCACTTCATATTCATCTTCAGTTTCTGACTCTTCCACCAAAATTGGTGAAGATGCGTGATCATTGACAACCACATCCTCTTGGAAGACAATTTCGTCAACAGGAGCATCAACATGTGATCTTGCCTTGATTTTAAAAACTGCGGACCATTGCTGATTACCTTTCTTAGTGGTTGGATAAGGAGCATAACAAACTTGATCGACTTGAAAAGCTGCCACGAATGGGTTATGTCCATGAAACTTCTTTTTCTCATTTACATCTACAAGTCCGTATGCCTTATGGATATTAAGTCCTAGTTGATAATTATCAAACCAATCACATTTAAACAATATCACCCTATAAACCATTTTCTCGGTATAATAACCAAGCTCAATTACTTCATTTAGGGTTCCATAGTAGTCAAAACCTTCTGTAGAATTCACACAAACCCCATTACTTGAGGTAGCTTTCGAAAGATCAACTCCCTCCTTATAAGCTCGAAATTTATAGCCATTGATAGAATATCGTCTCCATGTCTTCACCTTGCTACTAGGACCTAATGCTAGAGCTACTATTAAAGGGTCCTTTAATCTATAAGACTATCAATAAAACAATATGTTAATTAATGTGTTATATATATATATATATATATATATATATATATATAGAGAGAGAGAGAGAGAGAGAGAGAAAGGATCAAGTGAGTCCACCTTAAGACATTAAGTCCATAAGTCCCATTTAGAGCCCTTAGATTGTGAGGATGAATGGCTAAGATTACACCAAAAAGCAACTTATAACATTATAATAATATGTAGACTAATTACCTCTCTCCTTAGGCTATTAGACTTACTGTTCATTCTGCATGTATGTTCCTCATCAGTCACTTGCACGTTATTCAACTTCCCTCCACTATCTCATACAACCTCCTCATAATTTCAAAAAACCGTCCTTCCTTATTCCTGCCTTTCATCTCACATTTCTTCATTTCTTTTCTATTCCTTACTGTTCCATTTCTCTTGCTTACCAAATACAACAATTCCATTTCTTTTCTATATTTTATCGCATTCAAACCCTTGTAGTTCCTATCTTTGTTTCTTTACCTCACTTTGAAGGTAATTCACTGATCATCCTTTATTCTTTTCTTTGTTTAACTTTTTTAATTTTGCAAATTATGCTTGAGTCGTAATTGTTATATTGTGTGTTTCAATTTTATTGTGTGTTTCAATTTATGTGATTTTATTGTGTGTTTGAATTTTTAATTAAATTCATAGTGTAAATCTGAATTGATGGGTAGTGTCAATGTATTTGTTAGGGTTTTAATCGAGCCTGTTTTTGGGGATTGTAAATGTGATGTAATTGGGACTGTGAATGTGAGGACATCCCAAGTGTAAATGTGAACCAAAAAAAGTGTAAATGTGAACAAATAGAAAGTGTAAATGTTATCAAATAAAGTGTAAATCTGACCCAATTGGACGTGTAAATGTGAAGATATTCAAAGTGTAAATGTGAAGATAGAGTAAGTGTAAATGTGAGGATAGGAGAAGTGTAAATATGAACAAATAAAGTGTAAATCTGACTAAACTGTTAGTGTAAATGTGAAGATAATGGAAGTGTAAATGTGAGGATAGTAGAAGTGTAAATTTGATCAAATAAAGTGTAAATCTGTCTAAACTGTTAGTGTAAATGTGAAGATACTGGAAGTGTAAATGTGAGGATAGGAGAATTGTGAATCTGAACAAATAAAGGGTAAATCTGACTAAATTGGAAGTGTAAATGCGAAGATACTGGAAGTGTAAATGTGAGTATAGGAGAAGTGTAAATGTGAACAAATAAAGGGTAAATCTTACTAAATTGGAAGTGTAAATGTGAAGACACTGGAAGTGTAAATGTGAGGATAGAGTAAGTGTAAATGTGAACAAATAAAGGGTAAACCTGACTAAATTGGAAGTGTAAATGTGAAGATACTGGAAGTGTAAATGTGAGGATAGAGTAAGTGTAAATGTGAACAAATAAAGGGTAAATCTGACTAAATTGGAAGTGTAAATGTGAAGACACTGGAAGTGTAAATGTGAGGATAGAGTAAGTGTAAATGTGAACAAATAAAGGGTAAATCTGACTAAATTGGAAGTGTAAATGTGAAGATAATGAAAGTGTAAATGTGAGGATAGAGTAAGTGTAAATGTGAACAAATAAAGGGTAAATCTGACTAAAGTGGAAGTGTAAATGTGAAGATAATGGAAGTGTAAATGTGAGGATAGTAGAAGTGTAAATGTGATCAAATAAAGTGTAAATCTGACTAAATTGGAAGTGTAAATGTGAAGATACTGGAAGTGTAAATGTGAGGATAAAGTAAGTGTAAATGTGATCAAATAAAGGGTAAATCTTACTAAATTGGAAGTGTAAATGTGAAGATAATGAAAGTGTAAATGTGAGGATAGAGTAAGTGTAAATGTGAACAAATAAAGGGTAAATCTTACTAAATTGGAAGTGTAAATGTGAAGATACTGGAAGTGTAAATGTGAGGATAGAGTAAGTGTAAATGTAAATGTGTAGACTGTTATAGGTTGACTGATATTGTGCATTTCTTATGTACTTTTTGTTCCTGATTCAGATGGTATCTGATGGAGAAGTAGCTGGAAGTGAAGAACAACCACAAGTTACCCCTACTGTTTCCGTTAAGTGTCGCCCCAACCGGCTTCACAAGCTTATTGGTAAGCTTAACATTGCCCAACGAGCCATTTGTACGAGAGGATTGGATTTGGGGTGCTTCATCTTAAACTCAGAACTTTCCCGCTTTCACATGTTCTGAATTTCTTGAGGCTTTCGGCGATGGTTCTCATGTTTTCGGGCGTCGGAGTTGAAGGAGTTTATGGTTACTAAGTATGATGTCTATATTTGTTTCATGTTACCTCTTGGTGAGAGAGAGATGGAAATAGTACCCCTTTGGACATATGCCTGGTTCTAAAGATGAAAAATATGTGCGCATAAAACAACTGTGGCGCAAAAAGTTCAAAGTGAAATCAAATTCTGATTCTATTCCTTTAGGAGACGTCTTCAATTATATTGAGTCAGAGCAATTCAAAGATGGAGGTGATGAATTCTGCCGCCTGTTTGTGCTTCTTAGCATTTCATCATTCCTTGCGCCGACATTGAACAACGGCATTGAAATCAAACTTTTGAAAGTGGTTGAAGATGTGAGTGCCATACCGGAGTATGACTGGTGCTCGTATATATTAGAATGTTTAGCTAATGTTGCAGCCGAGGCTCGCAGCGTGCAGTCACATCTGCTTGGTTGTATCCCTTTCCTTATGATTACTTATTTTCAGCGGTATGATTACCGTGGCAAGAGTTCCCCAGATGGCCTTCCACTTATTCAGCATTGGGATCTGAAAACTCTATCGAAGAGGTTAAAGGATGAGCTGGACGTGGGGCCACTTGGTCGACTAACTTTGTCGAAGGTAAAGTACCCGCGATGTCAAAACAAGACCCCTGATGAGAAGGACAATGGTAATACGATGTTGGCTATAGCTGGCGCGCCCAAGGCGCCATTGGCAAGCCCTACGCCTCTTCTGATTTCAACGTCGGGTACATCACCCGATAAGAAGTTTATTCAGATTGAACTCCCTCCCGGTGTTGAAGATGACGATGAGTTGAAAGCTAGGGCTGTAGATGTAAGATTTATGTTATGAATGTTTAATTAATCGCATATTTTTTTTAATATAGATATATATATATATTGAGCAGGTATATTTTGTGTATCTAGACTCTTAAATCTTTTTTTGTTACCAACTGTAGGGTGTACACGAGCTGTACTTGAAGATTCAAAGGAACGCTGTGGCCTTCTATTCGTGGTATACGGATGCAGCTGCATTGCTTAAGAATTTAACAACAGGTGCTTCTTCTTCAACTGATCTTGTTCCGTCACAAGCGACGCAAGTTTTTTTTGAAGGTGCAAAGGTGAAGGAATATGTTGAAGAAGTTGGAAATTTAGCTTCCCAAATGAAGAAGTATAATGATAACGCTCCCTCATTGTCAGATGTTGGCCAAGAAAAAAAACAGGCGGCCAAGAAAACAACAAAGGCAAGCAAGAAAAGAAAGACCAAGGTTCCTAAGTTCGAGTTTACGCCTACTGTAGAGCCTGTGTCACTTGCAGAAGATTCTGATTTGGGTGATAAAGCAGGTCATGCGGCGATGTCACAGGTAATGGAGACCGCTGGTTTCTACAACACCGCTGAACTTAACGAAGCCTGTCGACGAGAGGAAGAGGAATGTGGGCTAGATTTAACCGACGACTTGACTCAATTAACTGATCGGCAGATTCTTGAGAAAATTTATAGCCCGGATAAAGTTGAAGAAGCTTACACAAAGCCCTCATTGAACGAGGAGCAGGAAAGTTTGGGAGGGGAAGTGCCTGACACTAGTGGTGCCCCTGAGAAAGCTGAACATGTTGTTGAGAAGTGTAAGTCAGAAGCAACGAATAAGGTTGATGCGGATGTGGTAGGTCAGTCAACTGAAGATGGCTCATCTTCAGTTCAACTAAAATTTATTTCGACTGCTGATATTGAGAACGCGCTGCAAGGTTTGAAAGATATTGGTCATGGTGGTGGTGAAGCGGTAGAGGGTTGCGTACAGATAGGTGAGGATGAGATTGTGCAGGGTATAGATATGGAGCTGGCTCAAGAACAGGGGCCTATTTCTGGTGAAGGGGAGGCGTCTTTTTCAAAAGTAGCAAACAAGGTGGATGCGGATGTGGTAGTCCCGTCAATTGAAGATGGATCATCTTCATTTCAGTTGAAATTTATAGCGACAGCTGATATTGATAACGCGCTGAAAAAGTTGTCAGACAGCGGTGACAGTGAAGTGGCACAGGGTGGTGCACCGAGAGAACAGGACGAGGCTGTGCAGGGAATGGATATGGAGCCGCCTCAAGATCAGGGGACCCGCCGTGGGCCTGAATCAGTGGTGGTTGGACTAGTGCCAGGCGTGGATGTGGATGTGGATGTTAGCGGTGCACCGACAGTCCAGGATGAGGCTGTGCAGGGCATGGACATGGAGCCGCCCGAAGACCAGGGGCCCTGTCGTGGGCCCAAATCACTCGTGGTTGGACTAGTGCCTGGTGAGGGTGTAGATGTTAGCGGTGCACCGGGAGTGGAACAGCCCGTTGACCGACGCCAAGTTAGTGGTACGAAAGCACCGGATTGTGAGCATGGCGTTGTTTCGACCACAGTCCGTGAAGATGCATCGCAAGAAGGGTTAGAGATTGGTAGTGGCATGGTCAACGAGCAAGGTGAGGGCCCTACTGAACAATCCGGTTGTCCTGGTTCATTTCAGAATGATGACAAGCTCATGGATGTTGCAGAGGGAGCAGATAAGGTGGTTGTTGAAGCACCCTCCTCTGAGTTTAAGTTGCCGGAATTTCAGTGTACGTTTATATCTACTGCAGAGCTAGCTGAGGCATTTAAGGGAGTTCCAGGTGAGGATTTTGGAACGACTGATGTGGCAGGCCCTTCTCAACCAGCCGTGCCCGCGGATGGTCGGGAAATTTATGTCCCCCGGAGTAATATGGATCACCACCCTTTCCTATTTCATTCACCGAGCCCTTACGGTGCATGGAAGTGGTCCCCGAGAATCGACTTGCACCATGGATTGTGGGGAACCCATGCCCGAGCAGGGCTTTATTCTTGTGAGACTGAAATTTGAATAAGAAATTATTTAGGGGTGTTTTTAAGGAAAGGAAATACGTCCTGGACTACGTATTTAACAAATTAGAAGCTTGGTTGAAAGGGTGAGTCGATTAATTTCTATGTCAAACATATTAATACTTATATGTTGTCGTAACCATGTTCGCCTTATATAATTTTTTCTTTTTTTGTAGGGAAGAATTGGCAGTTTTTTCAGACTTTTTCTTCGTGTCACGGGAAGACATGTTAACCCTTGAACCTGGACAGGAAGTTATGAATTCTGTAATCGATTGTTGGTGCCTACTAATCAATAAGATGATGTATGACCAAACTGCACCAGTTGCATCCTCTCGTTGTTTCTTCGGGCTTAGTCACACCGTACTTGCTCTATCCTCACTCAATGCAATTTTTATAGTTCCAATTTAATTGTAACGTAAGTTTCTAAATTTAATAGCGCTGCCCTTCATTTGAACAGAGCCTGACTTTGGATATTTGGAAAGCGAAGAAGAAAGGAATTGGTCTTGACAAAAGGACGAAATCCGAAATTTGGGTGGGATGCTTGGATTCAATCTGTTTGTCTCCATTTCAACTTGGATCGATATGGTAAGTGTAAATGTGACCTATTGTGAAGTGTAAATGTCATCACACCGAAAGTGTATATGTGATTTTCACAGAAAGTGTAAATGCCTGGATGTGATTAAGAAGAAATTGTAAATGTCATGAAATATGAAGTGTAAATGTGATGCATAGTGAAGTGTAAATGTCATGATGTATAGTGTAAATGTGATTATATAGAAAGTGTAAATGTGAAGACATAGCGAGTGTAAAGGTGACTAAATAGAAAGTGTAAATATCAGCACATATAAAGTGTAAATGTGAATATATGTAAAGTGTAAATGTCATGACATATGAAGTGTAAACATGAGACATAGTGAACTGTAAATGTCGTGAGATATTGTGAAGTGTAAATGTAATGAAATATGAAGTGTAAATGTGATACATAGTGAAGTGTAAATGTCATCATATAGGAAGTGTAAATGTGAGATATAGTGAAGTGTAAAAGTTATGACACAGGGAGTGTAAAGGTGACTAAATATGAAGTGTAAATGTCATGACATATATAGTGTAAATGTGAATATATGGAAAGTGTAAATGTCATGACACAGGGATTGTAAATGTGACGAATTATTGAAAGTGTAAATCTGTATTTTTTTATCGAGTGTATCTTTTATGTCTTTGTTGTCACACCCGCCTGGTCTTCATCCCGATCTTATCCGGCAATAATGATCATTCTGTTTGTGCATGCATAAACTTCGTTTCCGAAGCGAGATAGAGTATTTGGACAACCGTCGATACGACGATGATTTTGAGAAGCTTCCATATTTTGGAATTTCCCGTATTGCGGTAATAATTATAAATAGCATACCTTAATTTGTTCTTGAGTGTTGATGTATTCGGAATTGTAAACACTTGTTTTTAAATTGACTTTTTTAAATTCCTTTTTACGAGTGTGATTTAATGGGTGCGTATCCGGAGTCTAAAGGGTTTGTCGAGGTTCAAAGGTTGCCGGGTTCAAATTTGTGAATGTCGAATTTAAATGGCAAGGTACGGGTTATTCTGCGTTTGATTGCGGGGTGTACATGATGATACACATGTTGCTTTTCAATGGGAAGCTATTTGACTGCGCCTTAGGTGAGAGGGACGTTCGAACCTCGTCCCGTCTTTGAAGTGGTGTCGATTCTTATCCGAGTGACCATAACAAAGTGAGGGAGAGCGTTCGCTCAAGGATAACCCAATTCAGGGAAAAGTATGGTCAAGGTGTGAACCCGGTCTCAAATGTTGCACAGAAGCGGAGCCTGGACGATGAGGAAGAGATTACGTACAGTAAACGTCCCCGTGTTGCAGTCCCACCCCCTAAACGCGTAGAAGGAAGTCCTGTGGTCAATTTTGTAGCTATACAGGCGGAAAGCGACCCATTGTTGTTGTTCAGCGTCGTCGCGCGATCGTCAGTAGCCAACCTTTGTCACCGACGGAGCCGTCCCCGGGCGGGGGGATAGCAGGTTGCTCAATTGATCGTGGGGCTGCTGGTACGCAGACTCTTGTTGTCTCGACCTTCTTACGGAACAATCAAAGCTTGGTCAGGGGTATTCGATCACGTCGAAAGCATGCGGTGGACTATTGCTTGTTAGACGACTACAACTTTGAAGATTCGTTAGTACCTGCCAGACTCTTATAACAGGGCCAATTAGTTACGATATTTAATTTGTAACTACTTCTCAATTTCTTACTATTATACCTGTGTTTTATTGCAGTGAATCAATCTCTTGGTACAAGAGGCATGCATGCTGCGCCGGTCCGACATCATGACCATGCTTCTGAAGTTGTAATGTCGCTTTGTTGTCATTGAGTCGTGGGCTATTTTCTTTGAACCATTTGGAGTCTTGAACACTTACTTCCTAGGATGGCCTTCTTTGGGATACGTCATATGGTACACCCCCCCGCTCAATATATAAAAGTTATACATTAGTTCTTACTTTTATTATGTAGTCTCACTCACTCTCTCGAACAGGGAATGTATCATGCAGCTTTTGGATATACGTGAAGCGTGCTCACGAGTCTAATGACATCCTTTGCTCTCATTTGTATCACATTTGGGATACCTTCATCCAGGATCGTGATAAAACTTTCAACCTGAATGCCGAGTTTATCTTCGTACTTGTCAACATTGGTGGGCACTTTGCATGCGTGTGTATAAATTTTGGACAACAAACTGTTGATCTCCTTGACTACCAACATCATGCCAATCGGGATCGATCGAAATGTGCAATGTTACTCGCCAAGTGGCATCATTTGTTAGCGATTATTTGGACGTCGAACGGACAGGGGATATGAGATTACTAGCTTTCAAAGATCGGCAAATCCCGTTCAGGCGGCAAACACCCCTTCCTAACATATCAGAATCGGGGATTTTTTTATGATGATGTATATCTTTGATGTACGAGGGTCAACCTTTTGAGCATCCAGACTTGGAGAGGAAGAGGAATCGACGGTACTTGGTAGTCGAGTTGGTGGCGATGCTTGTTCTAGCTGATATAAATGTCAACAGAGACATTTTTGAAGCAAAGTTGAATGGGTTTATCGCTGGAAAAGAAGATTTATGGGCCAAGTTACAAAAGAAGCGCAAAATTAAGGCTGTGTTGTCGAAAAAGTGAACAATTTGTGGACATATTTTTTTTTAAATGTATTTTGTTTGGCAATCTTGAACTTAAAAAAGAAGGTTTTGTACTGTGGTTTGCAATGTTTGCAAGTGTAAGATTTACAGTAATGAAGTGTAATGGTAAATTACACTAATGAAGTGTAATGGTTGACTATTTTTTGGCATTTATAATCATAGTTTATTCAAAGTGTAAATGTGACTAAATTGCAAGTGTAACACACTTGTAATTTAGTGACATTTACACTTTAAGTGTAAATTTTAACACACTTAAAGTGTAAATGTTAACACACTTAAAGTGTAAATGTGGTGACAGCCCAAGTGTAAATGTGAACAAAAAAAAGTGTAAATAAGAACAATTAGGAAGTGTAAATTTGAATATAGGAGAAGTGTAAATGTGAACAAATAAAGTGTAAAACTGTCTAAATTGGAAGTGTAAATGTGAAGATATTCAAAGTGTAAATGTGAGGATATAGTATGTGTAAATGTGGAGTTCTTTGGAAGTGTAAATGTCTTGACATGGGAAGTGTAAATGTTAACACCAGTTATTTGAAAATAAGTGTAACTGTTACTTGAAATAACATAAGTAATCCAAAATAAGTTCAAGTAACACAATGTTTGGCTATCTAATAAAACAGAGAGATTTTGGTCTTATGACTGTGTAACTCTAACGTTGGTGTTACGAAAAGTTACACCAACTGCAGTTCAAAGTTACGCTGCCATGAGACCAATTCCTTATCGCCCGCTCCAGTTATAGCACATCAAAGTTTTAAGTTACACACTCAAAATATATAGAGCAACACTTGTCACTGATCTGACGTCTATTCTTGTTCTGACTCCAGCTCTTCCTCCTCCTCTCCCTCATCCTCTTCTGGTTCAGACGACCCTTCGCACAATGGCGTGTGTGCTGAGAAGGGGTTAGGGCAGTTTCTCTTGTTCTGACTCCAGCTCTTCCTCCTCCTCTCCCTCATTCTCTTGCAATTCTTACACTTACGTTTGGGTTTCCTAGCCAACACCATTGCTTTTGTTTTGGCTGACAGCAATCTTTTTCCGGTCCCCTTGTTTTTCGAATTCTTTGGTGGCAATATCGTCACTACCTCACATGCCGTACAATTCAGAAATTTCTCCATTTGTTGATTTTTATTCAACACTTCCCCTAATGGTGACAGGGACTGTTTAAATGATCTA
Source organism: Silene latifolia (assembly GCF_048544455.1). Taxonomy (NCBI): domain Eukaryota; kingdom Viridiplantae; phylum Streptophyta; class Magnoliopsida; order Caryophyllales; family Caryophyllaceae; genus Silene; species Silene latifolia. The sequence continues at coordinate 78,122,639 of NC_133526.1, read as the reverse complement.
ATTACAGCGGAAAAGCTGTCAACATCAGCTATTCCTTTGTCTCGAAGGAGCCCTACAGCTTCATGAACTTCTGACCACATTATTGACATTGCAATTTGTTTTTCATCGATGACTTGCATGTTTTCTGTTCCTTCACCATTAGTATTGAAAATCCTTAATCGGAGATACTCTTTCATCCATCTATTCAGAACATAATCTTCTGGTATAGTCTTTATCCCACTTCTTTGAAAAAATCCATATTATATGGCGGCATAGGATTCCGCTTCTTTCGAACATCGTATAAGCGCAGACTTGCTTTACGTGTACTGTGTCATCGGATAAAGCTAGCATGTAAGTGTGAACGTTAAAAATAGTGTCACTGATGTAAAGTGTAAATGTATTGAATTGTAAAGTGTAAATGTTAAGTTATTAGAAGTGTAAATGTAATGATCTAAAGTGTAAATGTCATGAACTGTAAAGGGTAAATGCTAAGTAATTAGAAGTGTAAATGTAATCTAATAGGAAGTGTAAATGTTAAGGTATTAGAAGTGTAAATGTTAAGTTATAGGGATTTGAATGTGTAAATGTCATGATGTAAAGTGTAAATGTCATGACATGTAGTGTGTAAATGCTAAGTAATTAGAAGTGTAAATGTAAACTAATAGGAAGTGTAAATGTTAAGGTACTAGAAGTGTAAATGTTAAGTTATAGGGGATTTAAATGTGTAAATGTCATATGATGTAAAGTGTAAATGTCATGAAATGTAGTGTAAATCTCAATAAGTGGAAAAGTGTAAATGTTAAGGTATAGGAAGTGTAAATGTTAAGGTATTAGAAGTGTAAATGTTAAGTTATAGGGATTTAAATGTGTAAATGTCATATGATGTAAAGTGTAAATGTCATAAAATGTAGTGTAAATGTCAATATGATGTAAAGTGTAAATGTCATAAAATGTAGTGTAAATGTCAATAAGTGAAAAAGTGTAAATGTTAAGGTATAGGAAGTGTAAATGTCATATGATGTAAAGTGTAAATGTCATCAATTGTAAAGTGTAAATGCTAAGTAATTAGAAGTGTAAATGTAAACTAATAGGAAGTGTAAATGTTAAGGTATTAGAAGTGTAAATGTCAAGTTTAAGGGATTTGAATGTGTAAATGTCATATGATGTAAAGTGTAAATGTCATGAAATGTAGTGTGTAAATGCTAAGTAATTAGAAGTGTAAATGTAAACTAATTGGAAGTGTAAATGTTAAGGTATTAGAAGTGTAAATGTTAAGTTATAGGGATTTAAATGTGTAAATGTCATATGATGTAAAGTGTAAATGTCATGAAATGTAGTGTAAATGTCAACAAGTGGAAAAGTGTAAATGTTAAGGTATAGGAAGTGTAAATGTCATATGATGTAAAGTGTAAATGTCATCAATTGTAAAGTGTAAATGTTAAGTTATTAGAAGTGTAAATGCAAACTAATAGGAAGTGTAAATGTAAACTAATAGGAAGTGTAAATGTTAAGTTATTAGAAGTGTAAATGTTAAGTTATAGGAATTTAAATGAGATAAAAACAGAAAGTGTAAATGTCATAGGAAGTGTAAACTACCTGGACTGTACACAACTTCAAAATTCTTCTTTCTGGTTGAATCTTTTGAGAGTTACCTCTAGCTCGCCTCTCTCGGTGAAACCTCTTGTTCTACATGTATCAATTGAGAAGATGGCTTCTTGTTTGAATTTGTGGAAAGCTGAATAGGTGTACACCTTTGCAGCATGAATCTCTAATGCCGGATGTGTTGACGTTGCTATGGACGAGTGCTTATCCATGTTGTCAAGCTGCTTCTGTGTATGTCTTTGTTGGTCCATAGCGCTCTCAAAGCGCATCCAAAACTCAACCAACGTTCCTGACTTGTGCTCAAACCTCTTGAAAAACCTATTTTCGCTCTCTGATCTTTGAGTTGTCCTCATAATCGACGCCATCCTCAAGTCTCTGCAATGCGCCATCACCCACTGTCCCCTTATAGCATATGTATCTGCAAACTAATCATTTACGCCAACACCATGATCTTGAATTATTTGCTCCCAGATACCATCAAATTCTGCTGCCTCAAGCTCATCGTCCCATATAAGGTCATTAATTTTACATATGAACTCATTATAATCGCTTCTCGAGACGCCAAACTTACTTGGCATTTTGTTCATTATATGCCACATATAGAACCGATGGTTGCTTGTCTTGAAAATAAGAGGGACAGATTTGATAATACCTGGGTCCTGATCTGTAATTATGTACTCGGGTTCCTTACCCCCCATTGTTTGTAAAAACCGGCTGAAAACCCAATTAAACGACTCATAATCTTCCCTTGCAACAAGAGCCCCACGTAACGTCACGGATCGTTTATGGTGGTCAACACCGTGAATGGTGTGAATACCATAGAATACTTATTGGTGGAGTAAGTTGGGTCGAATGACACCGCATCACCAAAAATTTTGTAATTATCTCGGGCGGTACCGTCCGCCCATATGGCCCTACGTAGGCTGCCATCATCGTCAAGGTCATAGTCAAAGTAGAAACCTGTTCTTGTTTCAGTCATTTCCTTGAAATGGTCAACAAACAACTGACCATCCCGTTCGTGAATGAAACATTTAAGATCCCTATGGAAGTTCTTAAAATCATTTAAGCTTGCTCCAATGTTTTCGTATCCATTCACTTGTTCTTTGCAAATTCTGTATGTTTTTGTTGCTCCTATCTTGTTTGCCAATCAATCATTAATGAATACGTCATATAAATATAACATGAATGGAATTATTTATTTAGTATAGAGAGTGATTATGTATTACAAACCCTTGAGTTTGAAACGATTATCATCTTGTGATAATCTGTTATGTTACGCGATAATTTCTGGAACTCTCTGTCCTTAAGTGAGATAAGCTCGTGATTGTGACCCTCGTGGAACCGGTCAATTAATAAAAGACCATTCTTCATATATAGTCGTATCCTCGCTTTATACCCCACTCTAGTGACCCTGAATATCCTCTGTGACTTCTCCCCATCCGGTCCGTCATCCTGATCTTTTCTGGGCGTCTTGTGAGCGAAACCTTCTCGATTGCAGACGGCGAGCTTTGACTTGATCTCACCGCCACGCCATTTTTTTGTTGTGTACCTACGTACATCAAACCCACAAGCAATGGCGTATATCTTATAAAAAGTCACCGCATCCTCAACCCCCCCAAACTCCTGGCCGATGTACGGTGTAAACCTCTTCTCCACCTCCCTACACAGCTCCTGCCTGTCAGGTTGAACCCCATTCTATTTTACCAAGTCTGTAAATGTGCACAGAGTGTAAGTGTAAATGTAAATGTCCTCAGATATGAAGTGTAAATGTGCTGTTCTGAAAGTGTAAATGTCATCAAAAGTGTAAATGTCAAAACTATAGTAAAAGTAAACATCCAAAAGTGTAAGTGTAAATGTCAGTAGAAACGGAGTGTAAATGTGATATTCTGAAAGTGTAAATGTCAGCAAAAGTGTAAATGTCAGCAGAAATACAGTGTACATGTGATGCTTTATAAGTGTTGATGGGGCATATTCTGCACCCGCTGACCGAGTCAACATATTGAGCAAGGTCAAAGCCAAAAGACAGCAAGTCAACGTATTAGATTAAATTTAACCGACTAGCAGCGCGACACTTTGTCGGCTGTCACTTGGGTCTCGGCTAGGCAACTAGCCAGCCGGGAGGCATATCCGCGTACTCACATCCAGTCCCCTCGGCATGGAGTCAACCAGGCCAGCCGGCCTGCCATGGGTCCCTCGGCCGAGGGTAGAACAGTCTTTCCACCTGCTCTGCCACTTGGCCACTTGGCCACTACGTGACAAAAGGTGAAAGTCTATAAATACTCCTCAATCCTCATTGAGAAAACGATCCACAATTCATCCGAAAAACTACCTCACAATACACTAATAATCTGGTATAAACTCCCTTATCTCTCTACAATATACTTTGCCAAGTAACACACAACTTAATCTCTTTAAGTTTACTGACTTGAGCGTCGGAGTGAGTACGCTTGGTACCAAGCCGAGCCCTCAGTTTGTTCATCTTTACAGAAGAGAGCGAAAGGAAGAGTCAAGCAAAGACATCATTCAACAAACTTACGTGGTCACAACTCTGCTCCGGAATTACACCCGGAATAATTGGCACCGTCTGTGGGAACCATACTAAAAGCTGGTCACCTACCTTACAAAAAAAAAACAACCAAAAAAACCATTCAAAGAGCTAAGATGTCAAAACAGCCAGAACTTGTGAGCGTAGAAACTGAATTCTACCAGGATGAGACGTTCCCTAATTCTGAGATCGGGCAGTCCCCCACCGGCCGAGTCATTGAGCCGGTGAAGTACGGGATGCCAAGAGAGGCAGAAACACCGCTGCCCACCGGCCAAGTCACTGTCATGGGACATGTGATCGATGCAGCCAAATTGAAGCTATTCCTGGACCTGATGGGTGGTACGCCGGTTACCCCTGTCACGGCGACAGGGGCGGGAGCACCTCCACAGGTGACCAGGGCCCATAAAGTGACTCCGAACAACTTGACCGGAGTAATACAAGGAGCTGGGCATGCAAGGACGTCGGCGGTGCCCGTGGTGCCAGTGGCAGACCAAAGTCCTTCCCCCACTCGCGGGAGGACAGCGTCGCCGCGGCAACAACGAGGCCACCCCCGAAGAAATGAAGAAAGAAGTCCGACTCTCCAAAGTCGGACAACAAGAAGCCCTTCCCGCCATGGGGAGAGAAGCCGGACTAAGGTTGCGAGGAGCCGATCGCCGCGTGTCATTAGACACGTGGTCAGACAGCCCCTCAGTGCCTATGTCCTCGAAGTCCCTGTGCTGACTAAACTGAAGTTGCCGCCCATATCATACAAAGGGGATAGCGACCCGACCGACCATGCCGAGGCTTTCGAGTCGTACATGTCGGTATGGGAGCAACCCGATGAGGTGTGGTGCCGAGTCTTCCCAACGACCCTCCATGGCATGGCTCAGAGTTGGTACAAGGGGCTACCTAATGGCTCGATGTACTGTTATGCCGACCTAAGGGACAATTTCATAGCCCAGTATGCTTGCAACAAGCGAAGGGTCGTGGAAACATCAGATCTCCTGACTATCCGACAGGGGGAGGACGAGTCCCTCCGGAGCTATGTCAAGAGATTCGATGCTAAGGTTCAGCAGATCCGAGAGCTGAACACTGAACTGGCGGACTTCGCGCTGATGAAAGGCCTCCCGAAAGGCGAGTTCAAAAACGAGCTCATCAAGTGCGAAGACCTCAACCTAGACTCCGCCAGAAAGATGGCCGACCGAGCCATCAAGGTTGAAGACTATCACAAGACCTGGGTAGGCCACAGCGAAGCTGGGCACCCAGAGAGGAGGAGCCGCCGGGACAACGTAGACGAAGGACGCCGTGACATTAATAGGTCACGACCTGAAAGATTTAATAGGAAACAGAACTCGGCGGCGCCGGGGGGAGTTCGGGACAATACACCCAGAAGCGGTACAGCGGTCTCACCCCCCTGGTCAAATCACCGGCCGAGGTCTTTGCCCTAAGCAAGAACGAAGGGCAGAAATGGACAAGGCCCCCCAAGGTGAGGGGGGACGGTGACACTAGCCAGTTCTGCGACTACCACGGCCAAACCGGACATAAGACCGACAACTGTCGGCATTTGAGGAACGCCATCGAGGAGCTAATCCGAAAGGGGGCCCTCAGCAAGTATGTAGCTGGAGGCCCGGAAACAAGCTCCGACGGGGCGAACAGAAAATCAAGTATTCCAGAGGATGGGAGTGATCCAGGTTGTCATCGGAGGAAACGAGAACGTTGGGTCAGCTAATGGGCACAAACGGCACCTGAATGAGCTATACCAAGCCATCAACTTTGTGCCCAAAACAGCGACCCCCGCTTCCACCGTCCCCGATATAACCATCGGAAAGAAGGACTACGAAGGAGTCATCGCCCCGCACAGCGACCCGCTCGTAGTCCACCTAGACATAGCCAACCACTTGGTGAAGAGGTGCCTGGTTGACACAGGCGCCTACATGAACATCATGTTCAGGGAGTGCTTTCTCAATCTCGGTCTGAAGATTGAAGACCTGAGCCCCTGCACCAACCCGTTGTACAGCTTCTCCGGGGCCGGCCTGGTACCCCTGGGGTCAATCAGACTGTCGGTGATGTTCGGCCAAGCGGACGCGGCTAAAAATGTTTTTTCTGAGTTCGTGGTTATTGATGGTTCGTCCGCCTACAATGTCCTCATAGGCTGGGTTACTTTGAGCGAGGCCGATGCAGTGATGTCCATCCGGGCCTTGACATTGATGTATGTCTCGGACCGGGGGGAGGCACAAAAGCTCGTCTCAAAGGACGAGAGAGATGAAATTGTCAATGTCCAAGTATCTGCCAGGGGGTGCAACATGCAGTCCCTCAAAGTGGCGAAAAAATCAGAGAAAGGGAAGAGCCCATCCCTACAGCAGGAGGGTGATCCGATGCACACCAACGTCGGCATGGTCAAAGGAGCCGAGACCGAGGAAGTGGAAATTGACCCAGGGCGCACCGTAACTATCGGTGCCGACCTGGAGCCAAAATTCAGAGCCGATCTCCTAGACCTGCTGAGGAAGAACAAAGATGTCTTCGCATACTCAGCAGCCGAGATGCCAGGCGTGAGCCGGGAGGTGATCGTTCACAAGCTGAACGTACTCTCCACCGCTCGCCCTGTCAAGCAGAAGATGAGGAACTCCTCCGCCGAGAAGGATGAGGCCATCAAAGCCGAAGTAGATAAACTATTAGAGGCGGGCTTTATCATGCCTTTTACTTACCCTGAGTGGTTAACAAATGTTGTAATGGTGAGGAAGTCATCAGGGCCGTGGAGGATGTGTGTTGATTTTACCAATCTTAATAAAGCGTGCCCTAAATATTGCTATCCCTTGCCTCGAATAGATAGTTTAATTGACGCCACGGCAGGCTACACTATCTTGAGCACGCTAGACGCCTTCTCGGGTACCATCGGTATTCATGGCCGAAGAAGACATGCCTAAGTGCGCATTCATCACCATACACGGCACATACATGTATAAAATGATGCCGTTCGGTTTGAAAAACGCTGGCGCAACTTACACTAGGCTGGTGGACAAAGTGTTTCAAGATCAAAAAGGGCGAAACATCGAGGCTTACGTCGACGATGCTATTGTAAAAAGCAAGTCTGACAGCGAGCACTTGGCCGACTTGAGCGAGACATTTTGTTCACTAAGGAAATATAGAATGAAGCTTAACCCAAAGAAATGCAACTTCGGTGTCCGGGCCGGTAAGTTCCTCGGCGTACTTGTCAGTGCCAGGGGAATTGATGCCAATCCGGAGAAAGTCCAAGCAATACTGGACCTACCGGAGCTGAGGAATCGAAAAGAGGTTATGACGCTGACCGGGAGGATGGCGGCTCTCGCCCGCTTCATCTCTCGGTCGGCCGACAAGAGCACACCGTTCTTTAAAGTGCTGAAAGGGAATAAAAACTTCAGCTGGGGGGAGGAACAGAGCACGGCTTTCAAACAACTGAAAGCCCACCTTCTAAAACTCCCGACCCTGTCCAGGCCGACGCTGGGGGAGACGCTATATCTATATTTAGCAGTTACCTCGGCCACGGTCAGTGTCGTGATCGTCAGGGAAGAAGATAAGCAGCAGCACCCAATTTACTTTATCAGCCATACACTGCTGGCTGCCGAAAGAAACTACCCACTGATCGAAAAAGCGGCCTTCGCCGTCGTCGTTGCCGCAAGGAAACTGAAACCTTACTTCGACGCACATCTCGTGACGGTATTAACCGACCAACCATTGGAGAAAGCATTGGAAAAATTCGAAAAATCCGGCAGACTTATCAAATGGGCAGTGGAGCTATCCGGCTTCGGCATTCAGTACAAGTCGAGGCCTTCGATAAAAAGGCGCACTTTGAGACTTCTGGCCGAGTGCACATATCAAGAAGAATCAAATCCCGGTGTGTGGGAAGTATACACCGACGGGTCCTCCACGGCAAACAGCTCAGGAGCCGGCATCCTTATCACTAGCCCTAACGGGGACGAGTTTGAGTACGCCTTGAAGTTTACCTTCTCGGCCTCAAATAAAGAATCCGAATATGAGGCGGTGATAACTGGAGTCGAGTTAGCTAGAGCTGCCGAGGCGGAGCATGTTGTGGTGAAAACAAATTCACTCTTAGTCACTAATCAAATCAGAGGAGAGTATGAGGCTCGAGACGATGGGATGATAAGGTACCTGGAGAGGGTAAAAGCTGACACCTCAAAATTGAAATCTTTCCAGATACAGTGCATCCCCAGGTCTGATAACAACCGGGCCGACGCTCTCTCAAGACTTGCCAGTTCAAGCATCAAGAATGTCAGTCGAACCGTACTGGTGGATATCAGGAATGCTAAAAGCATCACTGAGACCGTCGGCATGGTGGGCGACATCGAAGCCGAGACGACGTGGATGACTCCGATAATGAAATATAAACTTACAAAAGAGTTACCGGAGGACCGCAGTCTCTCTCAGAAGATAAGAAGGATCGCCGCAAGGTACTTGGTGTTCGAAGAAGAATTATACAGAAGGTCGGTAATAAGACCACTCTTGAAGTGTGTCGGCCCAGCCGACGCGGAGCTCATACTGACAGAAATTCACGAAGGCATCTGCGGACATCACATGGGGGCGAGAACGTTAGCCCACAAAGCTCTCCGAGCCGGCTACTTCTGGCCGACCATGCTGAAAGATTCCAGAACTAAGACCAAGATGTGCAAGAATTGTCAGATGCATGCTCCGGTGATACATGCACCTTCCCGAGACTTGCAACCAGTACTTAGCCCCCTACCATTTGCACAGTGGGGGATGGATTTACTAGGGCCATTTCCGACGGCCTCCGGAGGAAGAAAGTACCTAATTGTCGCCGTTGACTACTTCACCAAATGGGTCGAGGCTGTCGCGGTACCTGCCAAGACCACGGCGGTCGTAAGAAAAGTGATTTGGGAGAACGTCATAACTCGTTTTGGGCTACCCCAAGTCATGGTATTTGACCACGGCCGAGAGTTTTGGAGTGACATGGTGATGAATTGGCTGGAAGAGCTCGGTATCAAATTCGCATACTCCTCCGTTTGCCACCCTCAGAGCAACGGGCAGGCGGAGGCAGCCAATAAAACAATACTGAACGGGCTAAGAAATAAGGTTGAAGATCTAAAGGGAAGATGGGCTGATGAACTACCCGGCGTCCTGTGGTCACTTCGAACCACGGAGAAAGAAGCAACGGGGTACGGTCCATTCCACCTAGTCTATGGGTCTGAGGCTGTCCTGCCAATTGAAGCAGCGGTGCCGACATTCAGAACGCAAACTTTTGACCCAGTCGAAAATGAGGAAGGCCTAAGAGCCTCCCTAGACTTGGTCGAAGAAAGTCGAGACACGGCACGGCTCAACTTGGCAGTTTATCAAAACCGAATAAGAAGAGCATACAACCGTAGGGTCCACAAAAGGGACTTAAGAGTAGGAGATCTAGTCCTAAGAAAGTCGGCCGCCACAAACAAAGGAAACATCCATGGTAAAATGACGGCCAACTGGGAAGGACCCTACAAGGTGGTTGAAGAAATGAGGCCGGGGACATACCGGCTGACAGACATGGAGGGTGTTCCTTTAATGAGCCACTGGAACACGGACAACTTAAGGAAATATTTTGTATAGCGGCGGAGGTGTCCGAGACCGTTGTGGACACCCCAGCGCGTGATTATACCTTATGAAGAATGATCCAAATTTTCCATCAAGATGCTTGTCCCCTCCGCAGTCGTACCAAGGTAGACGCCACGGCCAAAGCCGGCGATCACACCGCAATGGCGGTGATACTCGCGAAAGCGACCAACATGCTTAGTAGACGCCAACCGGCGGTCACTACCAATGCGATTGATACTCGCGAAAGCGACCAACATGCTTAGGAACGTATAAGTACGGTTGAGAAACGCAAACTGATCGCCTCGGCCAATCCGGAGTGGCGAGAGGAAGCGATCAATATGTCTACAGATCTGAACGCTGTCGAGCCGTAACCTCGATTGCCCCGGCCAAAGCCGGGAGTGACGGGGACACAACGACCGATACGCTAACATGTTCACAACGGCGGTTGGGAAGCGCAAATCTGACCGCCTCGGCTAAGACCGGGAGTGGAGGAGGAAGCGACCGACATGCCAACATGTTTAAAAACGTTTAAGTACAATTGAGATGCGCCTTCTAACTGCCTCGGCCAAGCCGAAAGTAAAAACGAAAAAGCACTCAATATGTTGAAACGTAAGAAGACAACTGAATGAAGGCAAAATAAACAAACTTTATTGAAAAATGTTTACAGGTGAGGCAAAACAAAGTCGACGGCCGTCCCCATAGGGATAGCCTAAACACAACCTACCAAAGTTTAACAAAAACAAAAGGTACAACAAAAGGTTACAGACATAAGACTTGAAGCGCCAAAAGGATGGCAGGGAGGAAAGGCTCAATAGTTGGCCCCGACAGTGAAGCCGTCTCGAAGGGTCGGGTGAATCCGGTGACGACCGCCCGTCTCCCTATGCTTGTTTCTGCTCGCCACCGGCAGCAGCAGAGCGGCATCACCATCGGTGGGCGGCCCGGAGAGGAGAGCTTGGCGGCTTCACTTGCCTTGGCCCTCTCAGCCTCCTCTCTGGCCTCCTTCACCTTAGCATCCCGGGCCGCCTTCTCCGCAGCCTCCTCAGCGGCCTTCGCCGCCTTTGCCTTCTCCGCAGCCTTTGCCTCCGCAGCAACCTCCTTCTCATCAAGAAGCCGGTCAAAATCTTGCCACGGGAAGGAGCTTTCAGGAAGGAGCTCTTTAATTACATCCCTGGTAGCATCTTCGGCCTGGTCCCGGTACTGGGCACACATGTCAGGGATGATGACGTTTTTCAGCGTCTCAATGTCCTTCTCCCTGGGCAAGGATAGCCTTTGTGTTCTTGTGCTCCTTCGCCTCGGCCGAATGCAGAGCCTTCCATCTCTCTCCTCGCTCAACCACGGCCTTATAGCCGCCCTCAAATTTGTCTTTCTCCTCCGGCGGCTTAGCGGCGTCAGCCTCCAGCCTCAACCTTGCCTCTCTCGGCTAGGACCGCCTTTTCAGCGTCCTCCCTAAGCTTTCGCTCAGCGAGGAGGTCTTTCATGGCGGCCTGGGAGTCCTCCCTCGACCTCTCGGCCTCCTTCTTAGCAGCGGCAAGATCGAGTCTAAGCCGTTCAAGCACAGGGGCAGCTCGAGCCATGACCGTTTCTTGCTCCATAATATGAGCACCGGCTAGTTCAGTCCACTTCGCCAGCCTCTTGGACAACCTTGCGCCCTCCGCCACAAGCTGAGCGGGGGAAACCTTCTGGGATGAGGAGTCCGCGGTGCCATTTCTATCGCCCGTCTGCACAGGCTGCTTCTCCAATTGCCGTTCAGTGCAAACGACAGCCGGCGACGGCTGATCTACAAAAAATCCAGACAAAGCATCCATGTCAACATTCATTGACATGTCAGAGAGCCTGTCATCAGGAATGCCCAATGAACCTGCTAAATCCGAGCCATGGGTAAGATCCGTCGCCGATCCTGGCCTTCTTGGGCGGAGGGCCTACTGGTCCCTTTCCTTTCCGGCCTCGAATAAGCAGAAATTGACCTCTTTTCTCTTATTTAAAGGAGGAGGACCCTCCACAACGGTGACCTCCTCTTCAACGTCGACGACCACCTGCTCCTTTTGGACTATGGGGATTACAGATTGATCTGGAGTTGATGTCGTTGCCGCCGTAGACGTTGTCTTTGGTCTCCGGCGCGGCACGTTACCAGCAATCTGCGCTTGAGCCGCCGCCACATCCAATGCCTTCAATCTCTTTGCTCCATAAGTTCGTGAGGGGCGGTCTGCGATCACGTGGCGCGGCCTTAGGATGCGGCTCAACAACTCTCCCGTTCTTGTCAAGTCCCAACCTCACGGAGGACGGAGACAGCGCGATTCCGGCCAAATCGGTCCGCAAAAGAAACGAAGCAGGAGTTAAGCAAAAGAAATAAACCAAGGTTCAAATACAGAAACATAAAAAGCAAAGATGGGCCTCATACCGACCCGACTCACCCTGGCTGAGGGCCGATATGAGGCCGACGTGGCAGAGCAGCTCATCCTGAAGAACGATCTGCGTCGGGGGCATCCATCCCTTCGGCGTGCCATCCTTCTCAGCCTCAAACAGCCTCATTGCCCGCGTTTCGTCCTCATTAAGATAGACCTTCAAGGCGTCCATCTTAAGCTTATTCCGGGAGACATATTTGTCATGCTCCCCTTGATTCTCACACCGCAAATTGACGCGGCTCTGAAAGGACCGGGGCAGCGGATAGTCCTCCGGAACCTCGACGTATACCCACCGCCCCTTCCAGTCCTTGCAAGACGTCAGCTTGAAACGGTAACATAACCCGCCTCGGTCAGTATCTTTGTACCACCCCTGTGCCACACAGGGTAGCTCGCCGAAGATGGTGGAGTCGGCGGAAGAGGTTCACCGTTGGGGCCTCCCCTTTAAAAAGACATAACCATACAAAGCCAATAATAGTCCTAATGGCCAACGGATGCAGTTGAGCCACGGCGACATTCATGGCTTTAATTATGGCTACGACGTGTTCATTAAGAGGAAATCGGAGCCCATACTCCAGATGTCTGATGTACACGTCGATACAGCCATCAGGAGGGCAACAGACCGCCTGACCATCCTCAGGGATAACAATTTTATACCCCCTGCCGAAGGAGTAATGGTCTTCAAAAAGATCAGGACCGGAACAACTAGCGAACTTATTCGTCCAACTAGCGAACTTATTCCTCTTTACGACAGAAGGAGTCGCCTCATCATCATCATCATCCTCAAAACCCTCCAAAAATTGGGGATCAATTTCAGGATAAGGCGACTTGGGACCCCCAAACCCTATCGGGGTGACAACCAGTGGCTCCTGTTCATCAGGATGCGACGGTTCGCCCCCCGTCGCAGAGGTACTGGGTTGAGCATCCGCAGAAGACATAGTGACAACAAAAACTTAACAATTAAAAGTTGGAAAAATTTGTTTGTTTACCTTGGAAAAAGTGTTACGCCGAGTAACGCTTTGAAGACTAGAGAGAAATTTCTTCGAAAAAACTAAGAGAGAGGAAATTTTTTGAGAAAATGAAGTTTGATGGCCAAAAAACGGGGCACACTGCTCTATTTATAGAGCAAAGCCCATGAAGCGGACCAATCAAGGCAAAGCCCATGAAACGTCCACCAATCAATGCCACGCCACGTGTCAAGCATGCAGCCACGGAATGTCAATCGACATACAGTTACAAATCTTCTTCGACATGCTCCTTGGTATCTACTCGCCACCGGCCAGCTAATCAACCAAGCTTGGCAGCACCGACCGGGGGCAATCAAAAGCACACGACACTCTCAACCTTGGTCTCGACCAGCGCCATTTTCTTTTCCACATCGGATGTCCATTACACATCCATGTGGAGGGGGGATACGGTACGGCCTGAACAGAACCAAGCCGAGGAAGAAGAAGCCGGGGAAGAAGTTCAACTTGCGCAAAATACGCTCAACACTCATCGAAGGTCCATACCATGGCATAGACTACGCTGGGGGCAAATTGATGGGGCATATTCTGCACCCGCTGACCGAGTCAACATATTGAGCAAGGTCAAAGCCAAAAGACAGCAAGTCAACGTATTAGACGACCCTAAGCAACGCGCGACTGTCGTCGGCCTGTCACTTGGGTCTCGGCTAGGCAACTAGCCAGCCGGGAGGCATATCCGCGTACTCACATCCAGTCCCCTCGGCATGGAGTCAACCAGGCCAGCCGGCCTGCCATGGGTCCCTCGGCCGAGGGTAGAACAGTCTTTCCACCTGCTCTGCCACTTGGCCACTACGTGACAAAAGGTGAAAGTCTATAAATACTCCTCAATCCTCATTGAGAAAACGATCCACAATTCATCCGAAAAACTATCTCACAATACACTAATAATCTGGTATAAACTCCCTTATCTCTCTACAATATACTTTGCCAAGTAACACACAACTTAGGGGTCGTTTGGTTGCATGTAGGAAGTTGCATTGTCTAGGAAGTGATAAATCACATGATTTTAGAATTCATGTGAATTAGGAAAAGTTGTTTGGTTGCATAAAGGAAATGCAATTCATGTAGGCATTCTCACTTACCTAGGGGGGCCTAGGTAAGCAACTTCCTCCATTATGGAGGAATTAGAGTTCCAAGGTAATTCTATTTCATGTGAATTGGGGTAACCAAACAAGTTACCCATTTTGCAATTCACATGAATTGAAATTCCTGTGTTATTTAATGGTTAACCAAACAACCCCTTAATCTCTTTAAGTTTACTGACTTGAGCGTCGGAGTGAGTACGCTCGGTACCAAGCCGAGCCCTCAGTTTGTTCATCTTTACAGGAGAGAGCGAAAGGAAGAGTCAAGCAAAGACATCATTCAACAAGCTTACGTGGTCACAACTCTGCTCCGGAATTACACCCGGAACAAGTGTATATGTCAACAAAAGTGTAAATGTTTTCAGAATGCTAACTCAAATTAAAACTATAATATTAACAATTAAAAGGTGACTATAACAATTAAAAAGTGTAAATGTAAAACTATAGCAAAAAGAGTAAATGTCAACAAAAGTGTAAATGTTGTCAGAATGCTAACTCACATAAAAAATATAACAATAAAAATGCAAAGGTGACTAACAATAAAAAATTGTAAATTTTAAAGTACAGCAAAAGTGTAAACGTGAGCAGTAATGCAGTGTAAATGTGAGTCTTTAAAAGTGTAAATGTCAACAAAAGTGTAAAGACAACAAAAGTGTGTTGACATCCAAATGTATAGCAGAAAGGAAGTGTAAATGTGATTGTCTGAAAGTGTAAATGTCAACAAAAGTGTAAAAGTACACCAAAAGTGTAAATGTGAGCAGGAATGCAGTGTAAATGTGATGCTTTAAAAGTGTAAATGTCAATAAAAGTGTAAATGTTGTCAGAATGCTAACTCACATAAAAAATATAACAATAAAAATGCAAAGGTGACTATAACAATAAAAAAAGTGTAAATGTCAACAAAAGTGTAAAGACAACAAAAGTGTGTTGACATCCAAATGTGTAGCAGAAAGGAAGTGTAAATGTGATTGTCTGAAAGTGTAAATGTCAACAAAAGTGTAAAAGTACACCAAAAGTGTAAATATGAGCAGGAATGCAGTGTAAATGTGATGCTTTAAAAGTGTAAATGTCAACAAAAGTGTAAATGTTGTCAGAATGCTAACTCACATAAAAAATATAACAATAAAAATGCAAAGGTGACTATAACAATAAAAAAGTGTAAATTTAAAAGTACAGGAAAAGTGTAAACGTGAGCAGTAATGCAGTGTAAATGTGAGGCTTTAAAAGTGTAAATGTCAACAAAAGTGTAAATTTTGTCAGAATGCTAACTCACATAAAAAATATAACAATAAAAAGTGTAAATGTAAAACTATAGGAAAAATGTTCATGTAAATTTTGTCAGAATGCGTTCATGCTAATCCAAACTAAAATTAATGAAAACCCAGCATGAAGATTTAATTCTAACAATCTTCATTCCAAACCCAGTAACAAATAATCAAAACAAGAATGAACAAATTCGATGACATGCAAAACTGTAATGATTACCTTCATCCTTCCTATTCAACTGAAAAATATGAAAACGTTACTGAAAAGAATGAATAAAATGAAGAAATACCATTGATGCCATCTATTATTTGCATGTTTACGCTGATTTGGAGGATTTAGAGAGAACTTTAGCTTCGTTTTGAGATGAAAGCACCCGGTTTTAGAGAGAAGAAAGAAAGAAAAAGGTTGGAATTAAGTGTGTTCAGGAAGGAAGAATGTGGGAAGTGGAAACATAGTACAAAGGATATATGGTTTTGTCCGCAGGAAATGATCATTGGTAAGGACAATTTGCAGGAATTGTTGTCCTCTTTCATAGCCAAGCTTTTCCTTTTTTTTTTTGGCCTACATTTTGTAAAAAAATCTCCACCATAGATGTTGTCCATCTAAGGGTCCTTATAAGGACTTAAGGACTCAAATGAGGTAAGGGACTCATTAGATCTTACCTCTATATATATATGTATATATGTATATATGTATATATATATATATGGAAGAAGGATCAAGTGAGTCCACCTTAAGTCATTAAGTCCATAAGTCCCATTTAGAGCCCTTAGATTTTGAGGATGAATGGCTAAGATTACACCAAAAAGTAACTTATAACATTATAATAATGTGTAGACTAATTACCTCTCTCCTTAGGCTATTAGACTTACTGTTCATTATGCATGTATGTTCCTCATCAGTCACTTGCACGTTATTCAACTTCCCTCCAATATCTCATACAACCTCCTCATAATTTCAAAAAACCGTCCTTCCTTATTCCTGTCTTTCATCTCACATTTCTTCATTTCTTTTCTATTCATTACTGTTCCATCTCTCTTGCTTACCAAATACAACAAATCCATTTCTTTTCTATATTTTATCGCATTCAAACCCTTGTAGTTCGTATCTTTGTTTCTTTACCTCAGTTTGAAGGTAATTCATTGATCATCCTTTATTCTTTTCTTTGTTTAAATTTTTTAAATTTGCAAATTATGCTTGAGTCGTAATTGTTGTATTGCGTGTTTCAATTTTATTGTGTGTTTCAATTTATGTGATTTTATTGTGTGTTTGAATATTTAATTAAATTCATAGTGTAAATCTGAATTGATGGGTAGTGTCAATGTATTTGTTAGGGTTTTAATCGAGTCTGTTTTTGGGGATTGTAAATGTGATGTAATTGGGACTGTGAATGTGAGGACAGCCCAAGTGTAAATGTGAACCAAAAAAAGTGTAAATGTGAACAAATAGAAAGTGTAAATGTAAGGATAGGAGAAGTGTAAATGTTAGTGTAAATGTGAACAAATAGAAAGTGTAAATGTGAGGATAGGAGAAGTGTAAATGTTATCAAATAAAGTGTAAATCTGACTCAATTAGAAGTGTAAATGTGAAGATATTCAAAGTGTAAATGTGAGGATAGAGTAAGTGTAAACGTGAACACTAAAACTGTAAATCTTACTAAAATGGAACTGTAGATGTGAAGATAATGGAAGTGTAAATGTGAGTTCAGGAGAAGTGTAAATGTGAACAAATAAAGGATTGGATTTGGGGGGCTTCCGTTAAGTGTCGCCCCAACCGGCTTCACAAGCTTATTGGTAAGCTGAACATTGCCCAACGAGCCGCTGTACAGAGGATTGGATTTGGGGGGCTGCTTCATCTTAAACTCAGAACTTTCCCACTTTGACATGTTCCTGAATTTCTTGAGGCTTTCAGCGATGGTTCTCATGTTTTCAGGGCGTCGGAGTTGAAGGAGTTTATGGTTACTAAGTATGATGTCTATGACTGTTTCATGTTACCTGTTGGTGAGAGAGAGATGGAAATAGTACCTACTGGACATATGCCTGGTGCTAAAGATGAAAAATATGTGCGCATAAAACAACTGTGGCGCAAAAAGTTCAAAGTGAAATCAAATTCTGATTCTATTCCTTTAGGACACGTCTTCAATTATATTGAGTCAGAGCAATTCAAAGATGGAGGTGATGAATTCTGCCGCCTGTTTGTGCTTCTTAGCATTTCATCATTCCTTGCGCCGACATTGAACAACGGCATTGAAATCAAACTTTTGAAAGTGGTTGAAGATGTGAGTGCCATACCGGAGTATGACTGGTGCTCGTATGTATTAGAATGTTTAGCTAATGCTGCAGCCGAGGCTCGCAGTGTGCAGTCACATCTGCTTGGTTGTATCCCTTTCCTCATGATTACTTATTTTCAATGGTATGATTACCGTGGCAAGAGTTCCCCATATGGCCTTCCACTTATTCAGCATTGGAATCTGAAAACTCTATCGAAGAGGTTAAAGGATGAGCTGGACGTGGGGCCACTAGGTCGACTAACTTTGTCGAAGGTGAAGTATCCGCGATGTCAAAACAAGACCCCTGATGAGAAGGACACTGGTAATACGATGTTGGCTATAGCTGGCGCGCCCAATGCGCCATTGGCAAGCCCTACGCCTCTTCTGATTTCAACGTCGGGTACATCACCCGATAAGAAGTTTATTCAGATTGAACTCCCTCCCGGTGTTGAAGATGACGATGAGTTGAAAGCTAGGGCTGTAGATGTAAGATTTATGTTATGAATGTTTGATTAATCGCATATATTTTTTAATATATATATATATATTGGGCAGGTATATTTTGCGTATCTAGACTCTGAAATCTTTTTTTGTTACTAACTGTAGGGTGTACACGAGCTGTACTTGAAGATTCAAAGGAACGCTGTGGCCTTCTATTCCTGGTATACGGACATAGCTGCAATGCTTAAGAATTTAACAACAGGTGCTTCTTCTTCAAGTGATCTTGTTCCGTCACAAGCGACGCAAGCTTTTTTTGAAGGTGCAAAGGTGAAGGAATATGTTGAAGAAGTTGGAAATTTAGCTTCGCAAATGAAGAAGTATAATGATAACGCTCCCTCATTGTCAGATGTTGGCCAAGAGAAAAAACAGGTGGCCAAGAAAAAAACAAAGGCAAGCAAGAAAAGAAAGACTAAGGAACCTAAGTTCGAGTTTACGCCTACTGTAGAGCCTGTATCACTTGCGAGAAGATTTCGATTTGGGTGATAAAGCGGTGATGCGGCGATGTCACAGGTAATGGAGACTGCGATTTCTACAACACCGAACTTAACGAAGCCTTCGTCGACGAGAGGAAGAGGAATGCGGGCTAGATTTAACCGACGACTTGACTCAATTAAGCGATCGGCAGATTCTAGAGAAATTTTATAGCCGGATGAAGTTGAAGAAGCTTACACAAAGCCCTCATTGAACGAGGAGCAGGAAAGTTTGGGAGGGGAAGTGCACGACACTAGTGGTGCCCCGAGAAATCGAACATGTTGTTGATAAGTGTAAGTCGAAGCAACGAATAAGGTTGATGCGGATGTGGTAGGCCGTCAATCGAAGATGGTTCATCTTGATTCAACTAAAATTTATTTCGATTTGCGATATTGAGAACGCGCCGCAAGGTTTTGAGATATTGGTCATGGTGGTGGTGAAGAGGTAGAGGGTGCGTACTGAGATAGGTGAGGATGAGATTGTGCGGGGTATGGATATGGAGTCGGCTCAAGAACAAGGGGCCTGTTTACGGCGCGAAGAGGAGGCGTCTTTTTCAAAAGTAGCAAACAAGGTGGGTGCGGATGTGGTAGCCCGTCAATTGAAGATGGATCATCTTCATTTCAGTTGAAATTTATAGCGACAGCTGATATTGATAACGCGCTGAAAAAGTTGTCAGACAGTGGTGACAGTGAAGTGGCACAGGGTGGTGCACCGAGAGAGCAGGACGAGGCTGTGCAGGGAATGGATATGGGGCCGCCTCAAGATCAGGGGACCCGCCGTGGGCCTGAATCATTGGTGGTTGGACTAGTGGCTGGCGTGGATGTGGATGTTAGCGGTGCACCGACAGTCCGGGATGAGGCTGTGCAGGGCATGGACATGGAGCCGCCCCAAGACCAGGGGCCCTGCCGTGGGCCCGAACCACTCGTGGTTGGACTAGTGCCTGGTGAGGCTATGGATGTTAGTGGTGCACCGGGAGTGAAACAGCCCGTTGACCGACGCCAAGTTAGTGGTACGAAAGCACCGGATGGTGAGCCTGGCGTTGTTTCGACCACAGTCCGTGAAGATGCATCGCAAGAAGGTTTAGAGATTGGTAGTGGCATGGTCAACGAGCAAGTTGAGGGCCCTACTGAACAACCTGGTTGCCCTGGTTCATTTCAGAATGATGACAAGCCCATGGATGTTGCAGAGGGAGCAGATAAGGTGGTTGTTGAAGCACCCTCCTATGAGTTTAAGTTGCCGGAATTTCAGTGTACGTTTATATCTACTGCAGAGCTAGCTGAGGCATTTAAGGGGGTTCCAGGTGAGGATTTTGGAACGACCGATGTGGGAGCCCTTCTCAACCAGCCGTTCCCGCGGATGGTCGGGAAATTTATGTCCCCTGGAGTAATATGGATCACCACCCTTTCCTATTTCATTCACCTGAGCCCTTACAGTGCATGGAAGTGGTCCCTGAGAATCTGACTTGCACCATGGATTGTGGGGAACCCATGCCCGAGCAGGGCTTTTTTATGTAGACTGCAAATTTGAATAAGAAATTATTTAGGGGTGTTTTTAAGGAAAGGAAATACGTCCTGGATTACGTATTTAACAAATCAGAAGCTTGGTTGAACGGGTGAGTCGTTTAATTTCTATGTCAAACATATTAATACTTATATGTT
Organism: Silene latifolia; assembly: GCF_048544455.1. Lineage (NCBI taxonomy): Eukaryota > Viridiplantae > Streptophyta > Magnoliopsida > Caryophyllales > Caryophyllaceae > Silene > Silene latifolia. The sequence continues at coordinate 78,102,286 of NC_133526.1, read as the reverse complement.
GTCGTAACCATGTTTGCCTTATATAAATCTTTCTTTTTTTGTAGGGAAGAATTGGCAGTTTTTTCAGACTTTTTCTTCGTGTCACGGGAAGACATGTTAACCCTTGAACCTGGACAGGAAGTTATGAATTCTGTAATCGATTGTTGGTGCCTACTAATCAATAAGATGATGTATGACCAAACTGCACCAGTTGCAACCTCTCGTTGTTTCTTCGGGCTTAGTCACACCGTACTTGCCCTATCCTCACTCATTGCAATTTTTATAGTTCCTATTTAATTGTAACGTAAGTGTCTAAATTTAATAACGCTGCCCTTCGCTTGAACAGAGCCCTGCACTGGATATTTGGAAAGCCAAGAAGAAAGGCATTGTTCTTGACAAGATGGACGAAATAAAATTTGGGTGGGATGCTTGGATTCAATCCTGTTTATCTCCATTTCAACTTGGATCTGATATGGTAAGTGTAAATGTGAGCTATTGTGAAGTGTAAATGTCACCACACCGAAAGTGTATATGTGATTTTCACAGAAAGTATAAATGCCTGGATGTGATTAAGAAGAAAGTGTAAATGTCATGAAATATGAAGTGTAAATGTGATACATAGTGAAGTGTAAATGTCATGATGTATAGTGTAAATGTGATTATATAGAAAGTGTAAATGTGACGACATAACGAGTGTAAAGGTGACTAAATAGAAAGTGTAAATGTCAGCACATATAAAGTGTAAATGTGAATATATGTAAAGTGTAAATGTCATGACATATGAAGTGTAAACGTGAGACATAGTGAACTGTAAATGTCGTGAGATATTATGAAGTATAAATGTAATGAAATATGAAGTGTAAATGTGATACATAGTGAAGTGTAAATGCCATGATGTATAGTGAAAATGTGATCATATAGAAAGTGTAAATGTGATGACATAGGGAGTGTAAAGGTGACTAAATAGGAAGTGTAAATGTCAGCACATATAAGGTGTAAATGTGAATATATGGAAAGTGTAAATGTCGTCACATAGGAAGTGTAAATGTGAGATATAGTGAAGTGTAAAAGTTATGACACAGGGAGTGTAAAGGTGACTAAATATGAAGTGTAAATGTCATGATGTATAGTGGAAATGTGATCATATAGAAAGTGTAAATGTGATGACATAGGGAGTGTAAAGGTGACTAAATAGGAAGTGTAAATGTCAGCACATATAAGGTGTAAATGTGAATATATGGAAAGTGTAAATGTCGTCACATAGGAAGTGTAAATGTGAGATATAGTGAAGTGTAAAAGTTATGACACAGGGAGTGTAAAGGTGACTAAATATGAAGTGTAAATGTCATGACATATATAGTGTAAATGTGAATATATGGAAAGTGTAAATGTCATGACACGGGGGATTTGTAAATGTGACGAATTATTGAAAGTGTAAATCTGAAATTTTTTATTGAGTGTATCTTTTATGTCTTTGTTGTCACACTGCCTGGTCTTCATCCCGATCTTATCGGCAATAATGATCATTACTGATTGTGCATGCATAAACTTCGTTTCCGAGCAGATAGAGTATTTGGACAACCGTCGATACGACGACGATTTTGAGAAGCTTCCCTATTTTGGAATTTCCCGTATTGCGGTAATAATTATAAATAGCATACCTTAATTTGTTCTTTAGTGTTGTTGTATTCTGGAATGGTAAACACTGTTTTTAAATTGACTTTTTTTTTTAAATTCCTTTTACAGTGTGATTTAATGGGTGCGTATCTGGAGTCTAAAGGGTTTGTCAGAGGTTCAAAGGTTGCTGGGTTCAAATTTGTGAATGTCGAATTTAAATGGCAAGGCACGGGTTATTCTGCGTTTGATTGCGGGGTGTACATGATGATACACATCTTTGCTTTTCAATGGGAAGCTATTTGATGCGCCTTAGGTGAGAGGGACGTTCGAACCTCGTCCGGGCTGAAGTGGTGTCGATTCTTATCCTGAGTGACCATAACAAAGTGAGGGAGAGCGTTCGCTCAAGGATAACCCAGTTCAGGGAAAAGTATGGTCAAGGTGTGAACCTGCTGGAAAACCTGGTCTCCAATGTTGCATGTAAGCGAGTCCGGACGACGAGGAAGAGATTACGTACGAGAAACGTCCCCGTGTTGCGTCCCACCCCTAAACGCCAGACGGAAGCCCCGTGGGCAATCCCGTAGCCTTACGGGCGGAAAGCGACCCGTTGTTGTTCAAGCGTCGGTGCGATCGTCGGGTAGCCAACCTTTGTCACCGACGGAGCCGTCCCCGTGGCGGGGGGATGGCTTAGGTTGCTCAATTGTTGTGTGGGGTCTGCTGCATGCGCAACTCTTGTTGTCTCGACCTTCTTACGGAATAATCAAAGCTTGGTCAGGGGTATTCGATCACGTCGTAAGCATGCGGTGGACTATTGCCTGTTAGACGACTACAACTTTGAAAATTCGTTAGTACCTGCCATACTCTTATAACAGGGCCAATTAGTTACGATATTTAATTTGTAACTACTTCTCAATTTCTTACTATTATACGTGTGTTTTATTGCAGTGAATCAATCTCTTGGTACAAAGAGGCATGCGTGCTACGGTCCGACATCATGACCATGCTTCCCGAGGTTGTAATGTCGCCTGTTGTCATTGAGTCGTGGGCTTTTTTCTTTGAACCATTTGGAGTCTATTTGAACACTTACTTTCTAGGATGGCCTTCTTTGGGATACGTCATATGGTACACCCCCCCCCCCCCCCCCGCTCAATATATAAAAGTTATACATTAGTTCTTACTTTTATTATGTAGTCTCACTCACTCCCCTGAACAGGAATGTATCATGCGGACTTTTGGAAATCCGTGAAGCGAGTGCTCACGAGTCTAATGACATCACCGATCGGTGTATCACATTGGGATACCTTCATCCAGGATCGTGATAAAACTTTCAACCTGAATGCCGAGTTTATCTTCGTACTTGTCAACATTGGTGGGCACTTTGCATGCGTGTGTATAAATTTTGGACAACAAGCGTTGATCTCCTTGACTACCAACATCATGCCAATGGGATCGATCGAAATGTGCAATGTTACTCGCCAAGTGGCATCATTTGTTAGCGATTATTTGGACGTCGAACGGACGGGGGATATGAGATTACGAGCTTTGAGCATCGGCAAATCCCGTTCAGGCGCCAAACACCCCTTCCTAACATAACAGATCGGGGATTTTTTTGTATGATGTATATCTTTGATGTACGAGGGTCAACCTTTTGAGCATCCAGACTTGGAGAGGAAGAGGAATCGACGGTACTTGGTAGTCGAGTTGGTGGCGACGCTTGTTCTAGCTGACATAAATGTCAACAGAGACATTTTTGAAGCAAAGTTGAATGGGTTTATCGCCGGAAAAGAAGATTTATAGGCCAAGTTACAAAAGAAGCGCAAAATTAAGGCTGTGTTGTCGAAAAAGTGAACAATTTGTGGACATATTTTTTTTTTAAATGTATTTTGTTTGGCAATCTTGAACTTAGAAAGGAATGTTTTGTATTGTGGTTGGCAATGTTTGTAAGTGTAAGCTTTACAGTAATGAAGTGTAATGGTTGACTATTTTTTGGCATTTATAATCATAGTTTATTCAAAGTGTAAATGTGACTAAATTGCAAGTGTAACTGATATCACACTTGTAATTTACTCACATTTACACTAAGTGTAAATGTTAACACACTTAAAGTGTAAATGTTAACACTGTCAGTGTTACCTTTAACATACTGAAAGTGTGAATGTAAACACACTGAAATTAATTTGAATGCAGTGTAAATGTGGTGACATGGGAAGTGTAAATGTGGTGACAGCCCAAGTGTAAATGTGAACAAAAAAAAGTGTAAATAAGAACAAATAGGAAGTGTAAATTTGAATATAGGAGAAGTGTAAATGTGAACAAATAAAGTGTAAAACTGACTAAATTGGAAGTGTAAATGTGAAGATATTCAAAGTATAAATCTGAGGATATAGTATGTGTAAATGTGAAGTTCTTTGGAAGTGTAAATGTCTTTGACATGGGAAGTGTAAATGTTAACAGGTTATTTGAAAATAAGTGTAACTGTTACTTGAAATAACATAAGTAATCCAAAATAAGTTCAAGTAACACAATGTTTGGCTATCTAATAAAACAGAGAGATTTTGGTCTTATGCCAGTGTAACTCTAACGTTGGTGTTACTAAAAGTTACACCAACTGCAGATTCAAAGTTTGCCATGAGACCAATTCCTTATCGCCCGCTCCAGTTATAGCACATCAAAGTTTTAAGTTACACACTCAAAATATATAGAGCAACACTTGTCACTGATCTGACGTCTATTCTTGTTCTGACTCCAGCTCTTCCTCCTCCTCTCCTTCATCCTCTTCTGGTTCAGACGACCCTTCGCACAATGGAGTGTGTGCTGAGAAGGGGTTAGGGCAGTTTCTCTTGTCGTGATTTGTCATTCTCTTGCAATTCTTACACTTACGTTTGGGTTTCCTAGCCAACACCATTGCTTTTGTTTTGGCTGACAACAATCTTTTTCCGGTCTCCTTGTTTTTCGAATTCTTTGGTGGCAATATCGTCACTACCTCACATGCCGTACAATTCAGAAATTTCTCCATTTGTTGATTTTTATTCAACACTTCCCCTAATGGTGACAGGGACTGTTTAAATGATCTAATTACAGCGGAAAAGCTGTCAACATCAGCTATTCCTTTGTCTCGAAGGAGCCCTACAGCTTCATGAACTTCTGACCACATTATTGACATTGCAATTTGTATTTCATCGATGACTTGCATGTTTTCTGTTCCTTCACCATTACTATTGAAAATCCTTAATCGGAGATACTCTTTCATCCATCTATTCAAAACATAATCTTCTGGTATAGTCTTTATCCCACTTGCTGAAAAAATCCATATTATATGGCGGCATAGGATTCCGGTTCTTTCAAACATCGTACAACTGCAGCTTGCTTTACGTGTACCTGTGTCATCAGATAAAGCTAGCATGTAAGTGTGAACGTTAAAAATAGTGTCACTGATCTAAAGTGTAAATGTCATGAATTGTAAAGTGTAAATGCTAAGTAATTAGAAGTGTAAATGTTATCTAATAGGAAGTGTAAATGTTAAGGTATTAGAAGTGTAAATGTTAAGTTATAGGGACTTGAATGTGTAAATGTCATGATGTAAAGTGTAAATGTCATGACATGTAGTGTGTAAATGCTAAGTAATTAGAAGTGTAAATGTAAACTAATAGGAAGTGTATATGTTAAGGTATAGGAAGTGTAAATGTGAAGGTATTAGAAGTGTAAATGTAATGATCTAAAGTGTAAATGTCATGAATTGTAAAGTGTAAATGCTAAGTAATTAGAAGTGTAAATGTAAACTAATAGGAAGTGTAAATGTTAAGGTACTAGAAGTGTAAATGTTAAAATATAGGGGATTTACATGTGTAAATGTCATATGATGTAAAGTGTAAATGTCATGAAATGTAGTGTAAATGTCAATAAGTGGAAAAGTGTAAATGTTAAGGTATAGGAAGTGTAAATGTGAAGGTATCAGAAGTGTAAATGTAATGATCTAAAGTGTAAATGTCATGAATTGTAAAGTGTAAATGCTAAGTAATTAGAAGTGTAAATGTAAACTAATAGGAAGTGTAAATGTTAAGGTACTAGAAGTGTAAATGTTAAGTTATAGGGGATTTACATGTGTAAATGTCATATGATGTAAAGTGTAAATGTCATCAATTGTAAATGTTAAGGTATTAGAAGTGTAAATGTTAAGTTATAGGCATTTAAATGTGTAAATGTCATATGATGTAAAGTGTAAATGTCATCAATTGTAAAGTGTAAATGTTAAGTTATTAGAAGTGTATATGCAAACTAATAGGAAGTGTAAATGTATACTAATAAAAAGTGTAAATGTTAAGTTATTAGAAGTTTAAATGTTAAGTTATAGGAATTTAAATGAGATAAAAACAGAAAGTGTAAATGTCATAGGAAGTGTAAACTACCTGGACTGTACACAACTTCAAAATTCTTCTTTCTGGTTGAATCTTTGTGATGAGTTACCTCTAGCTCGCCTCTCTCAGTGAAACCTCCTGTTCTACATGTATCAATTGAGAAGATGGCTTCTTGTTTGAATTTGTTGAAAGCTGAATAGGTGTACACCTTTGCAGCATGAATCTCTAATGCCAGATGTGTTGACGCGTTGCGGGACGAGTGCTTATCCATGTTGTCAAGTCGCTTCTGTGTATGTCTTTGTTGGTCCATAGCGCTCTCAAAACGCATCCAAAACTCAACCAATGTTCCTGACTTGTGCTCAAACCTCTTGAAAAAGCTATTTTCGCTCTCTGATCTTTGAGTTGTCCTCATAATCGACGCCATCCTCAAGTCTCTGCAATGCGCCATCACCCACTGTCCCCTTATAGCATATGTATCTGCAAACCAATCATTTACGCCAACACCATGATCTTGAATTATTTGCTCCCAGATACAATCAAATTCTGCTGCCTCAAGCTCATCGTCCCATATAATGTCATTAATTTTACACATGAACTCATTATAATCGCTTCTCGAGACGCCAAACTTACTTGGCATTTTGTTCATTATATGCCACATACAGAACCGATGGCGCGCTGTCTTGAAAACAAGAGGGACAGATTTGATAATACCTGGGTCCTGATCTGTAATAATGTACTCGGGTTCCTTACCCCCCATTGCTTGTAAAACCGGGTGAAAACCCAATTAAACGACTCATAATCTTCCCTTGCAACTAGAGCCTCACAGAACGTCACAGATCGTTTATGGTGGTCAACACCTGTGAATGGTGTGAATACCATAGAATACTTATTGGTGGAGTAAGTTGGGTCGAATGACACCGCATTACCAAAAATTTTGTAATTATCTCGGGCGGTACCGTCCGCCCATATGGCCCTACGTAGGCTGCCATCATCGTCAAGGTCATAGTCAAAGTAAAAACCTATTCTTGTTTCAGTCATTTCCTTGAAATGGTCAACAAACAACTGACCATCCCGTTCGTGAATGAAACATTTAACATCCCTATGGAAGTTCTTAAAATCATTTAAGCTTGCTCCAATGTTTTCGTATCCATTCACTTGTTCTTTTGATTCGTATGTTTTTGTTGCTCCTATCTTCACCGCCAATCAATCATTAATGATACGTCATATAAATATAACATGAATGGAATAATTTATTTAGTATAGAGATCGATTATGTATTACAAACCCTTGAGTTTGAAACAATTATCATCTTGTGATAATCTGTTATGTTACGCGACAATTTCGGAACTCTGTCCTTAAGTGAGATAAGCTCGTGATTGTGACCCTCGTGGAACCGGTCAATTAATAAAAGACCATTCTTCATATATAGTCGTATCCTCGCTTTACACCCCACTCTAGTGACCCTGAATATCCTCTGTGACTTCTCCCCATCCAGTCCGTCATCCTGATCTTTTCTGGGCGTCTTGTGAGCGAAACCTTCTCGATTGCGGGGCACGAGCTTTGACTTGATCTCACCGCCACGCCATTTTTTTGTTGTGTACCTACGTACATCAAACCCACAAGCAATGGCGTATATCTTATAAAAAGTCACCGCATCCTCAACCCCCCCAAACTCATGGCCGATGTACGGTGTAAACCTCTTCTCCACCTCCTTACACACTCCTCCCCTGTCAAGGTTGAACCCCATTCTGTTTTACCAAGTCTGCAAATGTGCACAGAGTGTAAGTGTAAATGTAAATGTCCTCAGATATGAAGTGTAAATGTGCTGTTCTAAAAGTGTAAATGTCATCAAAAGCGTAAATGTCAAAACTATAGTAAAAGTAAACATCCAAAAGTGTAAGTGTAAATGTCAGTAGAAACGAAGTGTAAGTGTGATGTTCTGAAAGTGTAAATGTCAGCAAAAGTGTAAATGTCAGCAGAAATGCAGTGTAAATGTGATGCTTTATAAGTGTAAATGTCAACAAAAGTGTAAATGTTTTCAGAATGCTAACTCAAATTAAAACTATAATATTAACAATTAAAAGGTGACTATAACAATTAAAATGTGTAAATGTAAAACTATAGCAAAAAGAGTAAACATCCAAATGTGTAGCGGAAACGAAGTGTAAATGTGATGGCTTTAAAAGTGTAAATGTCAACAAACGAAGTCTGAAAGTGTAAATGTCATCAAAAGTGTAAAAGTACACCAAAAGTGTAAACATGAGCAGGAATGCAGTGTAAATGTGAGGCTTTAAAAGTGTAAATCTCAACAAAAGTGTAAATGTTGTCAGAATGCTAACTCACATAAAAATATAACAATTAAAATGCAAAGGTGAGCAGGAATGCAGTGTAAATGTGATGCTTTCAAAGTGTAAATGTCAACAAAAGTGTAAATGTTGTCAGAATGCTAATTCACATCAAAAATATAACAATAAAAATGCAAAGGTGACTATAACAATAAAAAAGTGTAAATTTAAAAGTACAGGAAAAGTGTAAACGTGAGCAGTAATGCAGTGTAAATGTGAGGCTTTAAAAGTGTAAATGTCAACAAAAGTGTAAGTGTTGTCAGAATACTAACTCACATAAAAAATATAACAATTAAAATGCAAAGGTGACTATAACAATAAAAAAAAGTGTAAATTTAAAAGTACAGGGAAAGTGTAAACGTGAGCAGTAATGCAGTGTAAATGTGAGGCTTTAAAAGTGTAAATGTCAATAAAAGTGTAAATGTTGTCAGAATGCTAATTCACATATAAAATATAACAATAAAAAGTGTAAATGTAAAACTATAGCTAAAATGTTCATGTAAATGTTGTCAGAATGAGTTCATGCTAATCCAAACTCAAATTAATGAAAACCCAGCTTGAAGATTTAATTCTAACAATCTTCATTTCAAACCCAGTAACAAATAATCAAAACAAGAATGAACAAATTCGATGACATGCAAAAATGCAAAACTGTGGGATTTAGAGAGAACTTTAGCTGAATGCAAAATGCAAAAATGTAAAAATGCTTCCTATTCAACTGAAAAATATGAAAACGTGACTGAAAACAATGAATAAAATGAAGAAATACCATTGATGCCATCTATTATTTGCATGTTTACGCTAATTTGGAGGATTTAGAGAGAACTTTAGCTTCGTTTGGAGATGAAAGCACCCAGTTTTAGAGAGAAGAAAGAAAGAAAAAGGTTGGAATTAAGTGTGTTCAGGAAGGAAGAATGTGGGAAGTGGAAACATAGTACAAAGGATATATGGTTTTGTCCGCAGGAAATTATCATTGGTAAGGACAATTTGCAGGAATTGTTGTCCTCTCTCATAGCCAAGCTTTTCCCTTTTTTTTTTTTGCCCTACATTTTGTAAAAAATCTCCACCATAGATGTTGTCCATCTAAGGGTCCTTATAAGGACTTAAGGACTCAAATGAGGTAAGGGACTCATTAGATCTCTTCTATATATATATGTATATCTATATATATGTATGTGTGTATATATATATATATATATATATATATATATATATATATATATATATATATATATATATATATATATATATATATATATATATATTAATAATCTCCATAACTAATGATATGGACAAACAAAATAAATGGATTGGTATATGATAGTATGAGTCAAACGTATTACTTACTTCATTTCGGAACCATTTCGGATAACTTTTGTCATGTTTGCTCCAAACATCATCAGAGGACATGACATCAGGAAATGTGAGTTTGATATGTGTCTCAAATTCCCTATATATAGCAAGAAAATGTTTTAATTATGTATTACCTATAATTTTGATCTTATTTGATAATTAAAAATGTATTGAGTAATGACGAAATAATAACTTACTTTTCATAAGGCTCTAACAATTTCCCACAATCCCTTAGCACATAAAATGAGAATCTTCATACTCTTTCTTACTCAAGTGCCTCTGAATACATTTCCCAGTTGTAGTTCCCATGTCAGCATTGAATAACTCGAGTAATTTCATTGAATCTATGTCGTCATCGGAATTCACACCAACATCTAACGAAGGGCCGGCCATATGTACCCCGGGAGACTCAAGGTTATAAGGTGTTGCCCTTTAGCTTGTCGGTGTCCTTTCTCATCATATGTGCCCAGTACCCCGCCAGCTCCGAAAGCTTAAAGACTCGTTTAATTTGCTTTCAGCCAAATCTTTCGCTTTTGTGTCAATGTGACTTTCAAAATATAGGGAACAGAAATTTGCAATTTCCTCTAACAAAAAAGAATTGCATATGGAACCCTCCACCCGAGCTTTGTTGCCAATCTTTCTTTTTATATGATTAAGAAATCTCTCAAATGGATACATCCATCGATATTGAACAGGTCCTCCAACCTTCGCTTCATAAGGTAAGTGAATTGGCAAATGCTCCATGGAATTGAAGAAAGATAGGGGAAATATTTTCTCTAACTTGCATATTATCTCCGCAATGTTATTCTCTAGACGTTCCATAGAATCAACTCTAATCGTAGAAGTACACAAGTCTCTAAAAAGTTGGCTGATCTTAGTTACTGCATTCCAAGAATTAGTTGGAGCAACTCTCTCAAGGCAACAGGGAGTAGCCGTTCCATAAAGACATGACAATCATGACTTTTCATGGAATACAACACCTTATTTTTATGGTCAACACACCGACTTAAATCTGAAGCATAACCATCCGGGAATTTCAATTTAGCAACCCATTCACATAGAGCCTTTTTCTTCGCAGTTTCTAAAACAAACCTAGATAATATTTGCCGTTTATAACAAAGTTCATTAAAGTCTAGTTTTTCCTTAGGGCCAAATTTAGTTTTACCTGGTACATCCATCATCGTGTTGATAAGCTGTTCGAAAAAGTTTTTCTCAATGTGCATAACGTCTAGGTTGTGTCGAATTAACAACGTTTTCTAGTAAGGAAGTTCCCAAAGTATGCTTTTTTTCCACCAACCTTCATTCTTGTCTTTCAATCTTTTCAATTCTTGATCAGAAGCATCAACTATTTTTGGCAAATCCTTAACGGAATCCCACACTTCATCACCTGTTAATTTCGACGCGACTATGCGATTCTCGGTTTTTCTGTTCTTTAGAAAATGCTTACAATTGTTGCGGAAAGGATGATCAGGTCTTAAGAACTCACGGTGACAATCGAACCAACAAACCTTTTTGCTATTTTTAAGCCAAAAAGATCTATGTTCTTTTTCTTGACAATAAGGACAAGCACGGTACCCACTTTACGGACCAACCGGAAAGCATGCCATATCTTGGGAAATCATTGATCGTCCACATTAATGCAGCCTTTAATTGGAAATTTTGTTTCTTAGAAACATCGTAAGTATACACGCCGGTTTCCCAAAGTTCTTTCAACTCTTTAATCAACGGTTGCAGGTACACATCCAAATTTGTCTTAGGGTTCTTAGGACCTGGAACGAGCAGAGATAAGAACATAAATTGTCGCTTCATACATAACCAAGGAGGTAAGTTGTATGGAGTGACAATCACAGGCCAACATGAGTAATTCCTCCCAAATTGCCCATAAGGATTAAATCCATCTGTACACAAACCAAGCCGAACATTACGAGGCTCACTTGAAAATTCTGGATGCTCTCTATCAAAATGTTTCCACGCTTCTCCATCACTTGGGTGTGCCATTGTCCCCCTTTCTCTTAATCGAGAGTTTCTATGATGCCAACTCATCTCACCTGCTATCTGCTTGGTTGCATATAATCGTTGTAACCTTGGTGCAATCGGGAAATAAGTTAACGGTGTACAAGGAATTCGCCTCCCACTTGAATTTTTTGTACTTTTATACCGAGATGCATGACACTTTGTACATTCCTCAAGATTAGCATTTTCCTCCCAGAAAAGCATGCATCCAGTAGGACATGCATCAATCTTCTGGTGGGGTAGTTGGAGTCCCTTAAGAACATTCTTAATCTCATTAAAATTGCGCGCCATGTCATTATTCTTTGGAATAATGTCACCTACGAACGACACAAACCCATTCGCGCATCTAAGAGATATGTTATTCTCACATTTGAGTGTTACCAACCTAGCTGCCGCTTGCAACAAACTCATATTAATTCCCTCGTACACTGGTTGTTCGGATTTTTCTAGCATTTTATAGAAGGAAGAAACTTGGGGGTTTGGGGTTTCATAACGCACTTCTTCATCGCTAAGGTTGTCGGGATTCAGTTGCTCCTCTAATATTTGTTCAACATTATCACGTAATGCATTTTCCACGAGCTCACAGTAAGGATTTTCACTAACTACGATACTACTTGAACTTCCTTCGGTAGGCATTTCCTCACCGTGATACGTCCATACATAGTAATTATCGGCAAAACCATTCGACAAAAGATGATCTTCAACTACTTTTTTCCCTTTAAAAGCTCTGTTATTGCATTTCTTACACGAACATCTTATTTCACCAAAATTCTTATACATACTACTTTGTTCCACGAAGTTAATAAACTCTTTCACCCCCTTTGCAAATTCACGCTTCGGTTTCTTTTTTTCGTCTAATCTTTCATACATCCATTGTCGTTCTAATCTTTTCATGTTTATATATATCTACAATTCAATTTATTTGTATATATGTCATAAAAACACATTAACAACCAAAAATAATACTCAATAAACATTATCACCAACAAATAACTATTGTCAACAAGTAGTCTTTTTTTTTTGAATTGGGTCCTTATCACTCCAACCTAAACCCATCAATGTACGTTTCAAGTCACTAGAAAACACACACTTGTGATTTATTAATGAGGAAAAAATTCGGCAGCAATTCCCCTTAGTTCTCCAAATACACAATGTAGAATAAATAATTACTCCACATATGCATTCAGAGAACATTAAAGGAATTGTCACCGAGCTCTTTCCTCATTAACAAATCACAAATACATGTTTACTACCTAAGTGACTTGAAACGCACAAAGACAGTCCCAAAACGGGGACTATTCAAAAATTACTCCTAATGAGTAATTTTTGAGTAATTTTTGAACGGGTACTAAGTCAATGTGAACATTAATTTCAATAATATTAAAAACAAAACATACAACAATGACTACTTTCTTAATAATGTCAATTAACAAAAACTAAGTAACATGACTAATTTTTCATTTTAAATATCTAATCTAATTAACATTAATTCAAATTATCATTTTTTTTTTTGGGAAAAAGGTAAGTATTATATTATAATTATCGTCACCCATACAAAATTGTGCTACTCATGCTAATTACAAATCATTCATCCTCTACAAATTGTATCTATCCAATCATGGACTCTCCCTATGTTTGAACATTTGCCACATCCACGTATCCTCATTCTAGTGTCAACCTTACATTGCTGTACCAGACTTTTGGGAAGTGGCACAACCCCCTCTATTCGGCTTCTGTTTCGACTGGCCCATATGTGATTCATCAGACTCGCCAAAACCATTGCTACAATCTGCTTCATCAATAGAGACCTTACCCTATACTGCACCCACCATTCAATAACCCCCTGTACAGGTATCTTTATCATCAGCCATTGTTCAACCATCATCAAACATCGTTTACTGAATTCACATTGAAAGAACAGATGGTCAATGGACTCAGCTGCATCCCCACACAAATAACATTCATTTTCATGAACAATGTTCATCTTCATTAGCCTATCCATTGTCAATAACCGGTTATGAGCAATTAACCATACAGTAAATTTATGTCTTGGTATAATCAGGTGGTTAGTGATCCAAGGGTGCCAGGACCTGTCAGGATACTCCTCAACCAACCAGTCATACCCCAATTTGATAGTATATGTCCCAGTCCCCTGCAAGAGAAGAAGAGGTTTCATTGCTTCCTTTACTCCACAAATTTTCTTCCAGGCCCAGCTAACACCCACACCAGGTTTATAATCCAACCAATCCTGCTGTTTTATATAGACAGAGTGAATCCATCTTACCCATAAATGATCAGTTTTGGCCGCAATCCACCATACATATTTAGCAATTGCTGCAAGATTCCACCAGTATAGTTGTTTTAAGCCCAACCCTCCCTTTTTAGTTGACTGACACACTTGACTCCAGGCAACTAAAGCAGGTCTGGTTGTGCTATCATTCCCATGCCATAGAAACTGCCTGCATTGTGCTTCAATTTTGTTGATGATAGTCTTTGGGAGTATGAAAATACGAGCCCAGTAGTTGTGCAACGTGCTTAGGACTGATTTGATAAGAACAACCCTCCCAGCATAGGAGAGTTTTCTTGCTCCTAATCCTCTAATTCTGGCACTGATTCTCTCAATGAGGCAATGACAGTCCTCCACCCCAAGCCTTTTAGGAGTAATGGTTACACCCAAATATTTAAAAGGAATCGTGCCCCTTCTCATCCCTGACACCCTTTCCAGCATAATCATAGTCTGTGCATCAACACCATTACTATACATGCTAGATTTGTTTTGGTTCATGCAAAGCCCAGAGGCATTTGAGAAGGATTTAAATGCTCTTAACAATAAAACCACAGACTTCTTATCCCCCCTGCAAAACATGATTAAATCATCCGCAAAACAGAGATGACTTAATCGAACCCTCTTGCAAAAAGGATGAAACACGAAGTCAAGCTGAACCCACTCCAAAGTATCCTACTTAAGTACTCAAGACAAATTGTAAAAAGCAAAGGTGATAATGGGTCACCCTGCCTTAAACCCCTCTTACCCTGAAAAAACCCAAAGACTTCACCATTAAGGGTTATTGAATAAGTAGGAGTAGACACACACTGCATGAGGAGACCCACCACATGATTAGGAAACCCCAAAGCTGTTAACATCTCTTGCAGAAAAGACCACTCAACACTATCATAGGCTTTTTGTAAGTCAATCTTCATTAAAAGTCTGGGAGAGCAAGCTTTTCTCTTATACATTTTAACCAAATATTGAGTCAACAAGATATTCCCAACTATGTCCCTTCCTTTCACAAATGCACTCTGGGAAGGACTAATAATATCAGGCATAATTGTACTGGGCCTATTACAAAGAACCTTGGCAACACACTTGTAGATGGTGTTGCAACAGGCTATAGGCCTAAAGTGAGTCACATTCTCTGGGGCATCTATTTTTGGAACCAGGGTAATAGTAGTTGTATTACACTCCTTCAGCAATTTACCAAAATGAATGACACTCCTCACAGCAGCACTCACTCCCACTCCTACAATAGCCCAAGAATCCTTAAAGAACTGGCTACTGTAACCATCTGGACCAGGTGCTTTGGTACCAGGAATGGAATACATAGCCTGTCTGACCTCCTCATCTGTTACTGGAGCATTCAGAATGGCCAGGTGAACTGCAGTGATGCATTTACCCTTGGTAACAAGATGGCTGTGTACTGGACTTACTTTCTTAGAGGTCCCAAGAAGCTCTTTATAATAATTTTCAAAGGCTTCTTGAATCTCCTCAGGTTTAGTGCACAGCTTGCCATTCATATCCTTAATTTGATACACCTTATTCCTCATTCTCCTTTGTTTGATACTGGCATGATAATAAGCAGTATTTTCATCCCCCTCACTCATCCATTTCTCCTTGGATTTCTGAAGGAGATACTGCTCCCTTGCTTTCTTCAGTAGCATCAACTCCTTTGCACAAGCAGTTTCAGCATCACAAAGCCCCTTATTTAGAGGATCCTGAATCAATTGAGTCTGAAACTCTTTAAGGGATATTTCTGCAACTTTTGTGATATTTTCAATGTCACTAAAGTTGTTATTATTAAGCTCCCTAAGCCCCTTCTTCAGCATCTTAAGTTTTGTCACCACCTTGTACATAGGAGTGCCCTGAATATCCTTATACCAACTATTCTGAACAATTTCCTCAAACTCCTCCACAAGAGACCACATGTTAAAATACTTAAAAGAGGGCCTCTTCCTAGGCATATCAGCAGTTAATTTAATCAAGCATGGGCAATGATCAAACAACCCTTCTGGTAAAAAATTTGCATAACATTCAGGAAAAGTGGTTAGCCAATCTGCATTGATAAGCACTCTGTCCAGTTTACTATAAACCTTGGTCCCATTCTCATGTTTGTTGTTCCACGTGAAGAAAGCTCCAACAGTTTTCATTTCAATAAGATTACAGTTCAGGACCATTTGTCTCATTGGTAAGACATCATTCCAAGAGACAGGTGCCCCCCCAATTCTCTCATTGATGTTCATCAGACTATTGAAATCACCACAGATCATCCAAGCACTGTCAACTCCTCTACTAATCTGAGTAAGCTCAGTCCAAAGCCCAGCTCTCTCCTGCTCCTTATTAAACCCATACACCAGTGTAAACCAAAAGGTAATGCCCCTCAGTTTATCACAGACCAGAGTATGTATAACCTGAGCACTAATACACCTAACATCTACCAGAAATTGACTAGGCTGCCAAATTAACCAGAGACGTCCCCCTTTATGCTTGCTACTATTAGTGCAAATAGACCAATTATTGCAGATATTGTTTCTAGCTTTAACCCAATTACTACTTCTTATTTTAGTTTCTATTAACCCAAACAGTCCCACCTTATTTTGATTAAGGAACCACTTTATTTCATTCTGTTTATTTATACTATTCATACCCCTAATGTTCCAAAACCCTATACTACCCATTCTCAAGCTGCAATTTCATGAGACCCCTCTTACCAAAGACTCACACTCCTAGAAATTGAGAGATTGAGCATCCATAAAAGTTATACCTCGAGGAGTATACTGTCTACTCTCAGGGAACTCTTGTCTCATCATTCTAGATAAGATTCTCCTTGGGAAAGACTGTCCTTCACCCCCCTTCACAGGAGCATCCACAGGAGACTCCGTCCTGGCTGGCACAGGCTGAGTTGGAGTACACACGGGCGCATCGGCAGTGTCTTTGGAGTGGAGTGGCATGCTGCACAGGAGGTTTAGGAACATTCTGTTTAGGACCATTCTTCTGTTGAGGGTGTTGCACTGGAACAGCAGGCTTTGGTTTTGGAGTTTGACTTATCTGACGGAAATTCCGTCAGTACCCTCCAAAAAAGCGGAATCCTGACGGTATTTCCGTCAGGAATTTTCTCTCAATTATTCCTGGCTGGGCAATAATTGAGGGAAATTGATTGACGGAATTTCCGTCAGGTACCCTTCTTTTTTACGGATCATCCGTCAGAATGGGCATAACTCCTGACGGCTTTTCCGTCAAAAGTAAATGGCGCCTTTGGATTTTTAACGCGCCAGTATTATCTGACGTACTGTGACGGATATTCCGTCACTAGCATAATTTTGACGGATTTTCCGTCACAAATCCGTCAGTGTTTTTAAACATCTGATGGACTTCAAATTCCGTCACATCTACCGTCAGTTTTCCGCGTTTTTTTTTGTAGTGGGGTGGTAGAATGTAACAATTGTTTTGATGGTTGATCTTGGTTGGTGGATTGTCTTGGTATTGAGTTTGCTTGTGAGCGTCATGGAAGCAAGACAGAGTTGGCAACACTTATGTTATGGTTATTCGATGGTGTTATGGAGTTAGTATCAAGAGGCTATGTTGTAGTTGAGACGATATCGTGGGTCGTGTTTTGGAAGTAAGCTTGGTTGGTGGAGTTTAGTGTTAGGTATCCATGTTTTATAGGTTTGGTTGGAACTTCGGGGACGAAGTTCTTTTTAAGGGAGGAAGACTGTAATACTACGAGTTTTATAGGCTGGTACTCGACCGAGTATGGCCTACTCGGTCGAGTAGTGTGAGTCGTGGAGTCTGTTTGGCTTCTGCCGAGGAACACTCGGCCGAGTATGATGAATACTCGACCGAGTAAAGGGTACTCGGCCGAGTATAATCTATGCTCGACCGAGTATCCGGTCTGACGGGTTTAATTCCGCGTTTTGGTTAAGGTGATTAGAGATTATTATAAATTATGTTTTTACAGTTTCTAAATCATTTTTACCAAAACCTAATGACGTTCACCTCTCTCTCTAATCACCCTAATCACTCTCTTGGCTAATGGGTCGATCACAAGTCTACACTTCCGTCTTTTGTCTCGATTTCATTGGTGAGTCTCTTGTGCTTTGTAATCAGTTAATAGATTGTCTTTTAGGGTTTTGTCCTGATTATTATTTTGGGTTAATTTGGGGGTTTAGGGTTTGGTCATCGTATGTGTGTTGATTGTTGATTACCATTGTTGTAGGTGACGATATGGTATTTGTTATGCATTTGTATGATTGATTGCAGCATAGCGGATTGCGAAAAGGTAGGATTTCCCTACTCAGTTACTATTAATTGATTTAAGATTATGTTTGCGTTGTAACTGTTGTTATCTGCTGATCATCGGAGTCTGGGTGTTGTGGTGACGGTGGTGATGTGGTTGTGTTGTGATGGTTGTGGTATTGTGACAGCTGTGATGTTGTGGTGTTGTGTTGATTGTGGTGGAGTCACTTGCGGGAGTGGCTTCACACCCTAGTTCGCCCTCCGTGGAACCCGTCACGGGAGGGGATGTGCACATTAAGGGACAGGGATTGTTAGTCGCTCGTTGATGAGCTGGACTAGGTGGGGATGGGCTGCGGTCACCCACTGGCGGCGAGGATTACCTGTTGCGATGGGTAATCTGGCAGGGCTACACACTTCGGTGTGTAGTCGGTTACTGTGTGAGATCGGGAGACCGGGGATGGAGGATGATCAGCCGGTTACATTGTTTATTTGTCTTACTTTGATTGAACGGTACTGACCCCGTTGTTGTTGTTTTGTAAAACCTGCGGTGATCCATTCGGGGATGGTGAGCAGAATGTGACAGGTAATGCAGGTGTCTAGCTATGAGACAGTCATGGGGAGTCATCACTCGAGTCTAGCTTCCGTCGTCAAGAGACTTAGATTGCATTCTTTGTAGTTGTTAGACCTTTCACAGTTATACTTTGGTTTGGTTTTGGAAACTTGTAATCACTAACTCTTTATACTTTAATAAAGGTTGTTTGGAAATGGTAACTTTGATATACTAACCTCGGGAAACAGAGATGGTAACAGTCTTTCATGCTAGGGTAGTCCTTGGTAAGGTACCTTGGTATGAGGGGGTGTTACACATGGCACGAAAATCCATAAGAATGAAGGAAGAGAAGTTAAGAAGAAAACACGAAGAAAAGAGCTTCTTATTACTAGTGCCTACTTTGAAGAGCCACATCTCGAGTTCTACAAGTGATATCCAAGTGATTCCAACTGAAGGTGAAAGCTTATCTTCTTAGCTTTCCAACGCCGTGCAAATCGCTTATTTCTGATAAGTAACGAAGAAATGGCGGCCGTTTGAAGTTCAGTGCACGAAGCAGGAACTTGGTTACTCGATCGAGTACACCATAGGCTCGATCGAGGAACCAGTTTGTGCAATGTTGAGAGTTAGGATATCTGAGAATTGGTGCCTCGATCGAGTGCACTTAGGCTCGATCGAGGAACCTTCCAGTTTCCATATTTTTCCGCAAATTCCTTAAGTCGGTTATGTAATATTATAAATACCTAAACTCGTACCCTAGGTTATTTAATCTTTATTTTCCGTAGGTTTAGCACAGTTACTCTAAAAACTCTCTAAAATACTTAGTTTAGTTTATTTTTATTGTTCTTCCTTCCGGATCTAAACATTGCTACTTTACGGTATTGTTCTAATCTTTCAATAATTATAATTTCAATTGCTTGTTCATCTTTCATGTTCTTATTATGCCTTCTATTATTGTTATTGTTGCTATTATAATTAGTATGAGTAGCTAAACTTATCATCTAGGGTGAAATGAGATCTAGGTTGTTAGAAAAGGTATTATTATAAAGTGATTGTTAAATTGCTTTCTATTGTTGTTCAATTATTGTTTTACCTCTAATTAGTTGATTACTGATCAGAATTGATTAATTAGTATCGCATAAACTAGGATTATCACCGACGGGTAAGACTAGTACATACCACGATAATTGGATTAGACTGACTTAATGATAGCAATTGCATGTTAAGTTAGATCTAAAAAGACATATTAGAATCGACTGATCTTATGACTTTCAACAATATAAATTGCCCGATCAATGAATTAAATCCTACCCTTTGATGACTACCTAGTGAACCCGAATCCCTAGACTCTTTAATATTATTGTTTATCATCTTTATTTAATTTGCTATTAGTTGTTAGAAATCAACCCAATCAAAACCCCATAACTTGTTACCTTTAAGACGGATTTAAATATAAACAAACTAGATAATCACCGCCTCCTTGTGGATTCGATCCTGACTTACCGCTAGCTATTTTGTTAATACTAAGCTAGGATTTATTTTGATTAAGGCAAACGACTGAAAAGAACCTTGTCAATTGGCTTCCGAGATTGGACTAATGCTTCGATCGTCCATCTTGCGGAAGCGTGTTAATGATAATAAATTGTCTCACCAACAAACCAACTGCAAGAGTCAACAACTGACTCAACAAGAGCTTATTCCTTCTCCATAAACCAACTGCAAGAGTCATTCCGTGTACCAAACATGCGGCCCAATCATCACCGGGTAGCTTGCGGTAGGTGCAGAAATGAGGTATCTACAAAAGTCTTTGTAATTCTTATTTTGTAGCTAGTTGTTATTATCTCTAGCTTAGCTTTAGTCTCTAACTTTAGTATATATAATTCTCTTGTAAACTATAATATTCACACTTTAATATATACAATCTTAATCAATTCTTTACACAAACCACCTGTCACCTTTAACAATTACTACCACACCACCGCAGATCACCCACCACCTTCTCACTACAACATCACACTCCGCCATCACGGACCACCCTTCATCTGTCTCGCCTCCACCACATGCGCCTTATTTCCCATATTCCACAAACTGAGCATTAATTAAAGTTATATTATATTCCCTAAATTTAGATCATATTGGTGATGGTGACACTTATGGCCGCCGCCTGAGGAGGCGTGAGAGGAGGTCGGCGGCTGGTAATAGAGTGAAAATGGTGTCTGGTACAAAAGGTAGGAGTCGAATGATGGGCTAGAGTGGGGGCAATAAAGTGACGGGTGTCTGGTGCTGGTTTGGAGTGAAAATAGAAACCAGGTATACGGAAAAATTAGATATACGATTTTCGAATACGTATTCTGAAATTTGTGATTTTGAAAACCGGCTCCCAAGTAGTCACGACTATGGAATAGTTACCTTGAAATAGAAAATGAAATAATTTGATTAAAATCTAAAATAACATATACACTTTTTCCTAATAACAGCAGAGGGAGGGAGTATATTCAATAATTAAGTTAGCCAACACCAACAGGGCAACAGGCAACAGGCAACAGGCAACAACCACTGTCTTTGTCCTTCCTTACTGTCTGCAAGAAGAGTCTCCTTGTTTCTTCTTCTTCTTCTTCTTCCTCTTCTTCTTCTTCTCTCTTTTACTCTTCACCCACTAATTCATTTTCCCCTTTTCAATAATTTTTATTAGGAATTTCACCAAATTAACTGCAGTCATGAACAACCTTCTTTCGGTAACTCTTCTATTTTTCCTCTTTAATTTTGTTAATTACCCTTTTTCTATTTCTATGTGTTTATGCTTAAGATGATGTGTCTTTGATCTGGGCTTCCTTGATCCTGTATTTGTTTCTAGTTGAATGTGTTTTTGTGGGTCAATTACTCGTCTTTCTGGGTTTCTATTGATTACCCTTTTCTTAATTCACTTTGTTTGATCTGAAATTGGTCCTCTTATTCATATTACTTGATTCTTTTTTTGTTTTAGGGTAATTAGTATGGTTTTCTGGGTTACTCTTGAGATTGGTTTGTTGTTTTAATTTGATCATGATTTTGAGAAGTGCCATTGTTGCCTATGGAATCTTCTTCCGGCTCATCTGGCTATTTAAATCGACGGTGAATTACGCGGCATTGTAATTGCAAATTTCCAATGAAGAGAGACGGGAGTTGAGAGTTTTGGTAGGAACCAGGAGGAATGTTATAGCTTAATTTATTAGACAGCCTGGGTGCATCTGCTTTAACTTGAAGTTGTCTGTGAAGGGTCCGGAATGTTTGGTAGGCAATGTACTGGAACATGTGTGGGGCATCTTCTACCCTTATAGGTTTCATTAAGTGTAGGTTCTAAGGTTAGCGCCATTACTTCAATTAGTATAGGACATTTATGTAGTGGTACGAGCTCTGGGGATTGGAGAGATGATAATGATACAAATGTTGTGGACACGGATTGCCAGGTTTTGGTGAAGTTGCTACGAAGAATCAGTGAAGCAGGTATATGAGGGAAGTGAGTTGACGTTAACCCCTAGCTCTAAAGAGGCATACAAGTGGATTGGCTTTTGGAACTGCCAGGAATGCCATGTTCCATTTGTTAAAATTGAGGCCCGGTGTATGATTAAGAAACAAAGGAATTCAATTAAGAAAAAAAGTTTGTTTTTATTCAATTCTTACTATGCTATTGCGTGGAAGTCGACCTCAGTTTGTGTAGATAAATGTTTTACTCATTTTGTATTGGGTTTTGAATGGGAATGAGGGAAAAGTTATTTTTTTCCGCAAAATTAATGGAGGTCTGACTACTGGGGTCTTCCAGTTGTTGGGCCCTGGTTCCGAGTCCTAGTCGAACACCCTACAGACAGCCTCTGCTCATATATTTGCCTCAGCACATTCATTATCTGGTGTCTGCCTTACATGGGATTCTATCGTGCTTTTGATTTGTATTTTATTTTTGTTTAGCTGAATCTCAGCAATGGGTATTTAGCTCATGGCCTACTCTTTGGTAACCTCTTCTCAACTTGAATGCATACATTGTAGTTTCTGTCCTCAGTTTTTTTCTTTTTCTTTACAGGATTCATTTGATCTTCCTCGTGGCCAGTCATCCAGAGATAATGATCTTGAGATGGGTCAAAATCCTAACAATTCTGGAGAATTAGGCCTTCAAAGTTTCTCTAAAAAGGTGACTCCAAATTAAAATCTATGTTTATCATCTTACTTTTCTTTTTGGATTGAGACACCCTCCTCTTTAGACAGGCATTCTATATGGAGAATTATAAATGCCAGTATTGGATTTTTTTTTACATCACTGTATCTTGAGCAATATTTTGTTCCTTCTTCGCAGGTTCAAGAGATTGATAAACAATATGAAAAGATTAACAATCTTCTTAGAAAGCTCCAGGTTCGCTTCCTAACTGCGAGTTCTAATATTAACAGACTTCGATGCCCATATAATTGCCAGATGCCAGGTTCCAAAAGGCTGAAAATTTTTTACCTGTTCTGTAGGATGCGCATGAGGAGTCAAAAGCTGTTACTAAGGCTGCTGCTATGAAGTGTAAGTTTTGTTCTGTCCCCTTTGTGTAGGTAATGCATACTGTCAACATCTTGTTAATTGGCTGAAGCGTAGAAATTATATCATCTCCTTTATGTTAATTGATTGTATAATACAAGTTTTAGAGGACTAGTCCTGCTCATATGAGTGATACAAAATCTGAAATGGAAATCTTGTGAACCATTCTTCTATTTTCTTTCATTTCTTCTAATGTTTATTCTCATGTCACGTCCTCTCTCTTTTATTGCCTATTGGTGTTTATTTTATCGATTAGAGTTAGTTTTGGGTCTATGAAAGTTAGGGTTGAATATAAAGCTTGAATTTAATGTTCTCTTTTACATGTTAGTACCACTTTTCCTGTATGACTTATAAGCGTACACACACATTCCTGAAGAAGAAATGAAATTTTGGGCCATCACTTTCATTATATGATTAAAGTTTGCAATTTTTGATTTTGAGTATTTTGTTTGAACTTCAAGATCAAAAGCTTTACTGAGTTCAATTTTTAGTTTTTTACCCAATGTGAGTAGTCCTGGACTCCTGGTCCTCGTGCTTTATTCTTGCAAACCTATTCATGTTCTTCACTTTCTCGGTCAGCATAATTTTATATATCCTAAAACCTTGCAAGACGAGAATCGAAATCTCCTCTTCGTGGTATACCTCTGAAATATTATTTGAGGAGCAATACATGACAAGCATTTTGAGTGCAGTCTTTTGCTATTGATACACTCAAGTCATTAAAGTGATTAAAAATTACAATCCTTTCTGAAGCTATCAAGCAACGCATGGAGAAGGATGTAGATGAAGTCCAGAAGATTGCTCGGCTTATAAAATCAAAAATTGAAGACCTTGACAAAGATGTAATATTTGTTTCTTTGACCGAGTTTTTATGTATTAACGTAACTTTAGTCTCTGACGTTTCTATTCTTCCAGAATCTATCAAGTTTGCAGAAGCCTGGATGTGGAAAAGGTACTGCCATTGAGCGAGCCCGGACAACACAAACAGTGTAAGTAATGTGTCAACACAATGCTTGTTATTACAAATACAGTTGCATAATTTTTTTTGTTCCATTTTGTCCTCTTTCTGTTTCTTGCTCGGTTTCCCTCTCCTGTTAGAGATTTTGCTTTCATGTTGTGGTTCTATTCAAAATTTGTAAGAGCGACTATAAAGATGGAGTTGCTAGCTTGAGAACTTGTTTTTCTAGCTCGTTTTGTTTACGAGCTTCATCTCCTTTGGTATCTTATTATACATGGCATTGCCTTTTTGTGTCCTTTATTTACAATTCTCTCTTATAGAAAAAGCAACTATATTGTTGTTGAAGTCTCTTCGCAGAAATATCAAGCTCATTTAGTTGTTGCATTCAGATTCCAGACTATGATCTTTTTGGTGACCAAGTGTAGAACACTAATAATACCTTCATCCCATTTGCATTATCTAATTTGTCTTCGGAGGTCGGCCTCTGTCGACTTTGACCTTTAGTTTCTCCAACTATATGTTGAGATATATTGTAAAATTTGTCGGAACAGCTACTTCATATCATCATTTTTACAAACAACAACAACAACAACATCAGAGCCTTAATCCCAAAATGCTTTGGGGTCGGCTGACATGAATCATCCTTTCGAACCGTCCATGGGTGAACGCACGCCTCAAAATGCGAATAAGAAAGGGAAAATGAAAAACAAAAAGGGAGAACGAAAATGTAATGAAAAGTCAAGGTAACTTAGGGGTTTTAAAATCGAATTCCGGATTTCTTTTATAAAAACATAAAATTTAAATCGAGAGAAAAGATTAAAACGATTTTTTTTTAAAAACCGAAATAGAATTAAGGATCCGGAATGCCTTAAAAGTAAACCAAGTAAAATCTATAAGAAAGTGGTGGTAAAAAGGTGTAATAAAGGAGGGAAGAATAAATAATTTAATTTCTTTAAATTAAATAAAAAAACACTAAATATGTCAAAAAAACATCAAATACTAAAAATCCACATGTATCATTTCCCTCCATTGTGCCCTCTCCGTCACCATACTCTCCTTAAGCCCCAGAAATCTCATATCGTGCTCTATCACTCTCAACCATGTCTGTCTCGGTCTTCCTCTACCTCTAGGGACCTTTTCTGTTCTCCAAGTCTCCAGCCTCCTAACTGGTGCGTCCATAGGTCTCCTTCTCACATGGCCAAATCATCTTAGTCGGTTTTCCATCATCTTGTCCTCTACTGGCTCCACTTTTACCTTTTCCCTAATCACCTCATTCCTTAACCAATCTTTCCCTGTATGTCCGCACATCCACCTCAACATGCGCATCTCCGCCACACTCATCTTTTGAATGTGACAATGTTTCACGGCCCAACACTCGGAACCGTAAAGTAAGGCAGACTTAATTGTCGTGCGATAAAATTTTCCCCTTAGTCTTTGGGGCATATCTTTATCGCATAGAAACCCTAAGGCACTCTTCCATTTCAACCATCCCGCTTTAATTCTGTGAGCCACATCTCCGTCTAACTCCCCATCTTTTTGAATAATAGATCCTAGATATCTGAAGAAATCCGACCCCTCAACAACATTCCCATCGAAAATCATCATTTTTACACAGCTGTACTTATTTTGTATTGTTGTGAAAATTTTGGTTAAATTTGATGTTTAATCATCAAATTTAAGTAGTGACAATATAATGGGATGACAGTAGTAGTGTCTAAAGTGCCTAAGTCATCAGCAGCAGCAGCAATAACAACATTATCTAGTGTCTCAAAGGCTCCCGCTTAAGTGAAGGTTGGGGCCAGGACACAAACTTTGTAAAGGATCTATGCTATTATTTTTCACGGTCTTATTCGTGCACTGGGTTCCTTTGGCAACCGGCAAGCAGCTACTACTAGCTATCGTGGCTTAATAGGCATGCAACATGACCTTATTCAAGCTGCTCATTTGTGCAACATTTTCTGCGCTGATCTGATTCATATGTGATTGCCAAGATAAAATTTCTATGCAAAGGGGCCTCCTTTCGGCTGATGGCTAAGCTGTAGTAGTGCAAGTCCTCTAATCAATTGTCTTGCATGGACATATGCTTGAGTCAATGCTGTTAATAGAATCTGAAACTTTCTAAATCTGTTGTTTTGCATATAGACGTCTGAAATTCGCTTGGTCTATCTTTGGCATGCTTGAGTTGCATATATCTGTTAGTTTTTGCCCAATTTCAATACTCCCGAGTGTCAACTCTCCACAGCATGCATATTCAGTGTTTGACCACAATTTCCTTGTGAAAACGATAATTGAGTACTCATCAAAATTCTCAGTGGAGTCCTTGATATATAGCTATTTTTTATGTTGTTGCAGTCAATTGAAAAAGAAATTGAGAGACAAAATGGCAGAATTTCAGGTGATTGTCTCTGCTTTATTATTACGCTCACCTTTTCCCCCCCTCTCGAGCTTTCCTAACTATTGAATGACATGCAGACATTACGTGAAAATGTTCATGACGAGTATCGGGAAGTCGTGGAGC
This sequence comes from Silene latifolia, assembly GCF_048544455.1. NCBI lineage: Eukaryota > Viridiplantae > Streptophyta > Magnoliopsida > Caryophyllales > Caryophyllaceae > Silene > Silene latifolia. The sequence continues at coordinate 78,075,544 of NC_133526.1, read as the reverse complement.
GACGTGTTTATACAGGTTCTTTCTTTTGTTTGCTTATGAGAAGTTGATAACTGTGGACTTGTAGACTTGTAGTTATGCTTATAGGTTGATGGTGTTACATTTGTTTCCTTTTTTAACAGTGACGGGTCAACGTGCCGATGAGGAGGTGAATGTCTATGTTCCTAGCTTCTTGCCTTCATGTAATTCTACCCACTTCTAATTTTATCTTCAATTTCCCGCAGACAATCGACAGGTTGATTGAGACTGGCAACAGTGAACAGATTTTCCAGAAAGCAATACAGGAGCAAGGCCGAGGTCAGGTGTGCCTTCTTTCCCTGTCTTCTACCACCATCAATCGTTCATCCTTTTGTGGAGCAAAAAAGTTAAGAGCACCGATGGAGCTGGGGGTGGGCGTAGTTGGGGCTATATGATGTCTATATGTTTTCCCTTTGATCATACACAATCTTAGCTCAGTGGAAAAAAAGTCTGATAATAAGGCGAGGGTCAGCATTCCGAACCTCCTTATCAATTGTTTTCGGCTATACTTTTGAATGGTTTTGTCCTCTCTTTCATTCATAGTATTTTTTTTATTGATACCCAAAAAAAGCAAATGGAACCGTGATGCACACAGCCAAGGTCTATGTTAACGTTCGTGTCGATATTAGTACAGATTACGGTGTCAGTTTCTACTTTCTAATCTTTAGTTGAAATTGTGCATGGTCTATCAGCAAAATATCCACTCCCTGTTTATTGTCCCCTTTGACTTTGGGTTAAAAGATGCTGACTTTGAATTTTAATTTCTCATAATATACCAACAGTTGCAAAGTTTATATTTTTAAAAACTGTGCTTCTGTACCATTGGGTGTTTAACATTTTGGTTTGCCCAGCTCTTTTAAGAGTAGAGATATGCAAGTGGATGGAAATATTGGCCTACTTTGCTTAAACTATTCGTTGCCAAAAATAGAAGTGTAAAGAAGCTAATGAGAAAACCCAAAAGAAAAATGTAAAGAAACCCAGTGGAATAGACGAAGTATTATAAAAGAAGTAATACGAGTATTGATGAATCAATCATGATAAATTCTACTCATTACGTTCTATGGATATAATTTTGGGATCGCTAAAGTCCAATTGAAATTTGGGAATGGAGTTCGTATCATTTTGCATGTTTGGTCATCGTTTCTTCAGATGTGAGAGAGGTTGTTACCACAGTCGGTTATCTGGGATTTAATATATTTGAAGACAAAACAGGGATTTAAATATTGATTATACATGATGGATGGTATTGAATATCTAGCAACGTATGAATTTGCCTGCAGGTGATGGACACACTTGCAGAAATACAAGAGCGTCATGATGCTGTTAGGGATGTAGAGAGGAAACTACTCGAGCTGCAACAGGTATAATTTTATGGCTTGAGATATTATGAAAGTATCTCATGATTTTTGTGAATCTAAACCATTGAAATTTGCTCTTTTTGGTAAACTTCTAGGTGGCTCCTTGATTAATATTGGTAGTAATTTATGAAATATTGAAGCTAAGAAGAATGTTGCTCAACTTTAACATATGGCTGTTTAAACACATATGAGTATTACTGAACCCGGCCAGATGCATTTTTATCTTCATTGTTAGATCTCTCAGTCTTGGTAATTCTGATATGGTGTGTCAAACAACAGTCATCGTCAGACAACCAATGTGAAAAATAAAAAAGTTCTCAAGCTTGTTTGAAAATATGCATGGGAGAACCTGACATGTTAAGTAAGGACTGCATGATTTCTTAATCCTCACTATTTTGCGTGTGTAGATTTTCCTAGATATGGCTGTCTTGGTTGATGCACAGGGAGATGTTCTCGACAATATAGAGTCGCAGGTAAATGAATACATATCCAAAAATTATTACAGTGGAAAATCTATCAATGCTAAATGATTTACTCAATTTGTCGTTCCAAACTATTTCAGGTAAAAAATGCAGTAGATCATGTCAACTCGGGAAATACAGCGCTTCAACGGGCAAAAAGCTTGCAAAAGAATTCGCGGAAATGGATGTGCATTGCAATAATTATCCTGCTTATCATTGTTGCTGTCATTGTAGTTGGTGTGCTCAAACCTTGGCAAAACAAGAACGGTGCTTGAACTACTCTCTCTTATTACATAACCAGTTATTGTTTTTGGCGTGAATTTTTCCAAGCCCGAGGTCTGCTCTAAGTTCATGTTCATGAGTTTTACAATTGTATTCATTTCTCTTCGCATCAGTGCGTCTCCGGCTCTTGGTATGTAATATTTCTACAAAAGAATTCAGTGCATGTTTTACGCGTGTCTCTCAATTTCTGAGTCGCCAAGTTTAATTGCTTCAAAGTCTTACTGTTGTTTGTCGAAAGATCTGTGATTCTGTATAACCTATGAAGCATTTTAATTTGTTTTCAAGCCGATACTGGCTACACAATAGTAATGTTAAGAAAAATCGTTTATAATTTTGTGTGAGTAGGTTGTATTCTTTGCTAGTTGAATTTCTGATTTAATCTTTTAGCAAGATGAAAAAACAGCTTGGTCCATTGGTTTTCCTCGAAATTTGTCCGTCTTGATCAAATGGCGTAATGTTTGCTAATTTACTTTCTCCATCTTAATCTTTTACTTACCTGTATGTAACCTCTTGAGAGGATCCTTCATTCGATTAACTGCAGGACAACAATCATCATGGTTTATTGTAAGATTGATCTGATGATAAACTTGAGTACATTAAGGACACATAACGAACCATCAATAATTTTTCCTAAATTTGATTTAACCAAGAAACCCTCTAATGATGAACAAAAATAAAAGAAATCATATAGTTGACTAGTTTGGAGGATCAAAACAAGATTTTCACAACCATTAACGAAAGGTTAACTATTATGGTAGAGCATTCCTTGCGCACATATAGTTAACCTACCAAAAATAATTGTTTTGTTGGACTAATTATATACTTAAGACCCTAATGTAATTAATGTTATGCTGCATAAGTTTGAAGATTTAAATTAAGTTAGTCTCATATAAAACGTTTATGCGAAGTATATTATAAAATTATTTTTTATTACTCAAATAACCTCATAAAAAATGAATCCGTTTTTAAAATAATGCTCAAAAATAAAGTATTTGTTGTTTTGGGTCGGTTTTGAAAGTAATTGTCAAAATGATGTCCACTTAGGATCGGGTTTTCAAAACCTAAAAATTAGACCAAACACGCCATAAACAATGGCGTGTTTATAGTGTGACTAAGAAAGTGCTAATTGATGTAGCTACTAAATTGAAACACGCCGGGCATAATGGCGTGTCTTGTGAAGGAAACACACCAAGAGGAATGCGTGTCTATAGTGACTAAGAAAGTGTCAAAATGTTGCAGCTACTGGATTGAAACACGCCAAGAGGAATGTCGTGTCTTGTGAAGGAAACACGCCAAACGGAATGGCGTGTCTTTACAACAAGTGTGACACCCCCATACTCCAAGTGCCTTATCAGGACCACTTAAGGTATGGAAACGTCACCATCTCGGCTACCCGAAACAATGATAGTCATAAGACAATAATGAAACATACTTAAAAGTAAATACGGTTTAAAGTGATTACATGTCAAAACCACAACTGTTAAACTGAAATACAAAGTTCTCAAAAAGGTCTACTGATAAAACTGTCACAACTACAAAACATCGTCTGACACAGCGGAAGACTCTTCTAACTGCCACGTGATGACTCATCCCAGCTATCTCATATGCATCATATCATACCTGCTCATTAACTGCTCACCATCCCCGAATGGATCACCACAGTTTTCAAAACAAACAACGGGGTCAGTACTAATTACACAATACAAGTCACAATGAAACAAATGCCAAAACAGCTCAACCAATCACAACAATTCTCCATTCTCCTGCCAGAGTACACATCGCAACAAGTACTCCACACCGCCAGTGGAGGACCGCAGCCGTACCTACCAAATCCCCGCTCATCAACCACTGAGCGATAAACCCAAGTTTCCTTAATGTGCACATCCCTTCCTATGGCGGGTTCCACAGAGGGCGAACCAAGGGCATAAAGTCACTCTCGCAAGTGACTTCACTCAGCCAGGGACGCGCCCCGAATTGTGGGAAATAATCTGTATACTTCCCTTAAACTAGAAGGATTATAACGAATTTAACAATGATGATCAATGGTCATAAACAAAATACATAAACAAAGTATAAAGGATTCAGAATTAACCTTCGGTCCTAGCAAAATTGGCCTAAGAACAATATCAAAATTGATATTCGCCTATTAGTTGCACCCAAGACGATATGAGATATGCCCTATTGATTGTGCTAGAATCGATCTAAAATTTTCTGTAAAAATTTAGTTGTTTTTTGTGTTTTTTCTGATGAGAGAGGAGGCTAGGTCAAGAAAAAGAATTAGAGTTGAAATAATTCTCTCCCTTTCCTTTTTATACTGGCCGGAAATTAGGATGAATAATACTTTCCTATTTTCGGCCCAACTGACCAAAATAAGGAGTATATTAAGACCAAAAATATATAATATGTGTTGAATTGTCATCTAGTGAGGGGAAATATATAATATGTGTTGAATTGTCATCTAGTGAGGATCGAACCCAAGACCTCTTGGTTTGTGTACCCTCACTATTACCACTATGACACATTCATCTTGTTGATATTAAATATAACTGATTATATTTAATTACGAATTAACAGATTAATTCGTCCAAGCTAACATTACATACATTTAATTAAATATAACTTATTATATTTAATTTACGAATTGACAGTTAATTCGTCTCAACTAATATTATTTAATTTTTATTAAATAATTATCTCATCAACACATTGACTAACTTTTTAGTCATTTTGGGCATCAATGTGATTATATTTCTATAACCACATTTCTCAAACACATCCTATAGGTGTGACTTTTAGGGACCAGTTGATCACCGACATCTGTATGATAATAACGTCAAACTTTCTAGCAAGCCAATCGTTATTAGGTAAACGTTAATCAACTGATTAAATATACGAAGTATACCCTTGTGAACCTGTAAGAGATTTACAAATGTTATCACACTAATTTGTGGAGGACACAAGCTCCAACAAACTCCCACTTGTCCTCACAAGTGTATGTGCGATAACCGATTCTCATATCCTAAAATTTCTCCCACTCAATGTAAAACAATTTGCAAATCCGAATTTACAAAGGTCGTATTTTACAAGCGATCAATATCAAGAGTGGTTTCCCCGACTAGAGAGTAACTTAACTGATAAACGAATCAACATTCAAGCATGGCCATGCATTTCAGTTACAACTCCTCGAGTGGCCCTGAGAAATAACTATACCTGATAAGGGTTGGATATTTTCCTCAACTCGAATCCTGCAGATGTAAGTACAGTATGAAATGACCCAGAAAAAATCTACGTAGCCTCCAGTTACGGCAGACCGTGAGAAAGAAACCAAAGTCACCCAAAAACTGCCTTAATCTCAAGAGACAGTCGATAGTCAAAAGAATCGACTCTAGGAACACAATGGATGTCCTATCCACGACCTGGCACCGAATGTTATTAAACATTTAGGACTCCATTACGTTGTCACAAAAAGTTGTCCTGCGAGGTATCGTTATAATCTCGCATCTGTGATCAATCAGTCAACCGTTTGACTTATGGCTCGTTGTGTAACACCCGCCCTTTTCGTATAATTTTCATAAAGAAAAATAAAACTTTTACATTACTTTAACTAGTTAATTTCATTATGTTAATAAAAGTAATTTAATTAAAGCTATGAGTTTTAAAGCTTACGTATATAAAATATACGTTTTCGTCGGATAGAAATAATAACAATAATAATAATAATAATAATAATAATAATAATAATAATAATAATAATAATAATAATAATAACTATATTGATAATAAAATTTCCGTCTTAAATTATAGTAGGTTTAAGACGAACCTCCGTCTAGCAAAGAACCGTCACATGCTCACATGTGAGGCTTAACTTATCTATCCCCGACCTATCCCGTGTCGACAACACATTCCTTAACTTTAGCACCCATTTAAAATATGAGTTTTGACCCACACTCACAAAGGTTGGACCAATCCAACAACACCTCACCATTTTATACTCCTTCCTTTTTCGAAATCCCTGTGTAAAACGAACAAAACGCTGCAGCTGTACTTCGAACCAAAACAAGCTCCAAAGAAACCCATAAATGGCGACTTAAAAATCCTAGATTTCTTGCTCAATTTTCGACCAAACTCAATAATTCTTGCACCATTCATCTTCTTATCTCTTCCTTCATCTTTTAAGGTAAGAAAGGCATAGCCTTGTGAAGTTCCCGTCTCGACCCGTCTCATAAATGTGACGTTTTTTAGACTAACTTGGCTCTTATTACGGTTTTTAGGTGAAGACTTTGAGGACCCCGAAGGAAACTCATTCATAATCGACCATTCACTTGAAGATTGAAGAAAGTTAAGGTAACCGGGATAGGTTACTCGACAAACGTCGGGAAACTCCGCCCATTTCTACTCGTTTTTGCCTTATTTTTCGCAAAGTTGAAGTCTTTGTATGCTTCCCCATAGATGGAGTTGATTGTGTTGTGTTTGTGCTCATTTTTCATGGTTGTTTGGACCCCTTTTTGGTCCGTTTTTCTTCTTGAGTTCGGGTAAGGGGAAGAGGTTGGCTTCTCTGTTCTGCCTCGGTTCTTTTTTTTTTTACAGTCGAAATTTCTTTTGCTCTCTCGTCTGGACTGCTCATGTTGCTAGGGACTGTCGGTGTTGCGTTGTGTCTGTTGGAATTCGAGGATGCAGGGGATGGGATTTTGTTAATGTAGAGAATGAAATGGTGTGTCTAGATACTTTACAGGTTTGGGTAAGAAATTTGTTGGACTCGCAAGTCTGCAAGTTCCTGGACTGGTTTTGTTTTGTGTTTGGTGTGCAGCGGTCTCCCCCCTCTTCTTCTTTGTTTCGTGATTTCTGGGTTTGCCGAGTATTGATATCATGACCTCCTTTCTTTCTTTTTCTGGTGATCACTGCGTTTGCCTGATGCTGTGTTCTTTTCTCTTTTTCTTGATGTTGTGACTTCTAATGTTGGGCTCACCAACATGCATTTCTTGGGCTCAAATAATGGAAAATCTTGGACTCCCTTTTTTTATTTTTATTTGGACCCAAATTTCTGGATGTTGTGGGCTCATCACTATTGGATTTTCGGGCTCGTCTTGTCACTTGCAATGGATTGTGTGCTTCCCGTAAATTTTCTCATGACGTAAATTACCCATTACCACTTGTTATATTTTACTTATTTTATTTAATCGGCACGTATAACTATAAAGCGAGATATTTATTTTATATGTCACAAGTATGAAAAGATGATTATAAATAATTACTTGTTGTGAGTCGTATTCTTGTAGAAATGCCATAGTACCATCATATATGCTTGACATGCCTTTATGCCTGCTTGTGCCGTTCTGCCAAGTATGGATTTAGCTCATTTATTCCGCCTCTTTCGGGACTGTTTCGCCGATTGTGGGTTCTCGACTTCCGTTCGTCGATCGAGTCTTGGATGCGGACTGTTCTCGCCGCGTGTCGAATCGGGGACCGTTCGCCCCGAGAGTCCGGCGATTTAGACTAGGACCGAGTCTTTGTGATTATCATTGTCGTCCTACCAGGGGAAATTATATTTGATGAGTGTAGTAAAGGATTTGCATTTTGGATGGGTATATTGGTCATGTCTCCTTGAATTACGTGCTCATGGTTAAGTGGTCTTTATCTTGCCTTCCAGCATTTTCCTCCATTATTTAACTTTGTTTATGCTTTGCTTACTTGCCTATTTTATTCCTTTTCCTTATTTATGAATCTTTGATCATGTATGCTCATATGCATAGTTACAATTCAACTCATTCTCATCTTACTTGATATGGTCATTTGTTTGTGTGTTTTGTCATGTTCATCTTGATGTTTTGTGGCTGGGAGAACCTTGAGTTACTCCCCACGATGTGGCTTTCATGTTTACATGAATGACAGGTTGGTGAAGATGCTTATATGGGGTTTGACGTGTGAGCTAGCGAGTACCCCGGACTTTTAGATTTCCTATTTACCGCTTAGACTCACCTATTTCTTTATGTCATTCGAGGGATATATTTTCCCCACTTTTGACCGTTTTATTTGTATGGACCCTTGTTTTTATTTTCGTTTTTCCTTCTGTTGAATGTTAGTGACTCCCGCATGCTAAACTCTATCTACTAAATAAAAGTTTAAAAAACTTCACATTTTTTGTATATATTTAGTAGTTTACTTTCCGCTTTATCGCGGGGTGTCACAGTTGGTATCAGAGCCTTTGTAGCTCCCGACGCACACACGTGTACCCCAACCTAAATCTTGAACTTGACCTTGAAATAATGAATGAGAGATGGGTAGAACTAAGGACCTAAGTTTGTAGTCTTCTTGTGTATGCTATTTGTTAAGTACTAACTCGTTTGACTCTCTTTGGTGCTTTAAGAAGATGGTGCGACCAAACAATGTGGAGAATACTATCTTGCAAGCCCTTACTCAAATTCTTCAAAATCAACAAAATGTCAATGTTCAAGCCCATCCCGCTCCACATGTGGTAGATCATCAAGGAAGTTTTTCTTGGATTGCAAGTCAACTAACAAGAAACAAGGCTAAGACCTATGGTGGTGAAGTGGATCCTATTGAGCTTTCCGAGTGGTTTCGTGACATGGAAAAGAATTTCTCTCTTTATGATGTCCAAGATCGAGACAAAGTGAAGCTTGCCTCTCATTTCCTTGTGAAGGAGGCCGATAGGTGGTGGACTATTACCGAGCCTTCCGTCACTCAAGACCCCACCTTTGATTGGAACCGTTTCAAGACTCTTGTGGAAACTCGTTTCTACCCTAAGGAACTCAAGCAACAAAAATTGAAGGAGTTCATTGATTTCAAGCAAGGAGGCCTATCCGTTCAAGCTTTCACCGACAAGTTCAATGATCTTGCTCACTATGCCCCTAAGTTTGTGAAAGATGAAGATGAGCGTGTCTACTTCTACCGAAGCAAGTTGAATCCTAAGTTGGAAAGTATGGTGAGAAGAGATTCCACAACCTTTGTGGCGGTCTATGATGATGCTCTTTGGGCCGAAAATTCCTTGAAGGCTATTGATGATGATGCCAAGACTCGTTCCCACTCTACTTCTTACCGTCCTAACTTTCATGGCAAGAGACCCTTTGTGCCTTCTCCTTCACCGAATTATGCTAACAAGAGGTTTGTGCCAAGAACACAAGAACCAAAAGTGCAAGAACCAAGGAGGCAAGAGCCTAGTGGACAAGTTTCCCAATCAAGCAACAACAACCTCAACTTGGAGAAAGCTCGCAAGTGCTTCAATTGTAAGCAAGCCTTACACCCCGGAGTTGGATGCTACAACCGACCTTTGACTTGCTATCATTGTAAGAAGCCCGGTCACCGTTACAATGATTGCCCCGATAGGAAGACTTCTACTACTCCTCCTTCCACCCAAGCTCCTAAAGCCAAGCCAAGAGGAACCATCTTTGTCATGAGTCGTGCCGAAGCCGCCGCCCATCCCGACATCATTACGGGTATGTTCTCAATTCTCAATCAACCGTGCCTTATTCTTTTGATACCGGCGCATCTTTATCTTTTATTTCTTCCAAGTTTTCGGAAAAGTTAGCTCTTGAGCCCATACCTAGTGAAGATACCCCTATATCCTTACCTTCCGGAGAAATCATTTCATGCTCCTACTTCTTTCCCGATGTCCCTATCATAATTTCGGGAAATCTTTTCCCCGCTAACCTACTTCGTTTTCCCCTTGAGGAATTCGATGTGATTTTGGGTATGAATTGGTTGTCCAAGTATGATGCAAGATTCGAGTGTAGAGATCAAAAGATTCGCCTCAAAAGTCCGCTAGGAACCCGTGTATCCTATAAAGGAGTCCGTTCTCAAGAAGGTGTGAAGTTGATTTCCGCGTTGAAGTTGATGAGTATGGAGAGGAAGGGTCACCAAGTCTTTTTATGTGTGGTGACTTCTACTTCTCCCACCTTGCCGAGGCTTGAAGAAGTGCCCGTGGTGTGTGAGTTCGCCGATGTTTTTCCCGAGGAGTTGCCCGGGATACCTCCCGAGCGTGATGTTGAATTTTCTATCGACCTTGTGCCCGGAACCGGACCGATTGCAAAAGCTCCTTACCGTATGGCGCCAACCGAACTTAAAGAGTTAAGGAAGCAGCTTGATGAGATGATTGAGAAAGGATTTATTCGACCTAGTGCCTCACCTTGGGGTGCTCCCGTTCTCTTTGTGAAGAAGAAAGATGGATCCATGAGACTTTGTATCGATTATCGTGAGCTCAACCGCGTCACTATCAAGAACAAGTACCCTCTACCAAGGATTGAAGATTTGTTCGACCAACTCAAAGGTGCCTCTACGTTCTCCAAGATTGATCTAAGATCCGGTTATCATCAAATTCCCGTTCGTGATTCCGATATTCCAAAAACCGCCTTTAGCACGAGATATGGACATTTCGAGTTTAAGGTGATGCCCTTTGGTTTAACCAATGCCCCCGCTATCTTCATGGACCAAATGAACCGAACTTTTAGTGAGTTCTTGGACAAGTGTGTTGTGGTCTTCATCGACGATATTCTCATCTTCTCTAAATCCGAGGAAGAGCATGCCGATCATCTTCGTACTATCTTAGAGATTCTTCGTCGTCAAAAGTGGTTTGCCAAGTTTTCCAAGTGTGAATTTTGGTTGTCTAAGGTGTCATTCCTTGGTCATGTGATATCTAAGGAAGGTGTTATGGTGGATCCTTCGAAGATTGAAGCCGTGATGGAATGGAAGAGCCCGACCAATGTTGGTGAGATCCGTAGTTTCTTGGGTTTGGCGGGTTATTACCGTCGCTTTGTAAAGGACTTTTCTAAGCTCGCTAGACCGATGACTCAACTTTTGAAGAAAGAGACCAAATTCTTGTGGACCGAAGCTTGTGAAGTAGCGTTTCAAGAGTTGAAGAGAAGATTGACTACCGCTCCCGTGTTGACCTTACCCGAGGATGGAGTGGACTTTGATGTGTTTTGTGATGCTTCTAAGATGGGTTTAGGTTGTGTTCTCATGCAAAATAGGAAGGTTGTTGCTTATGCTTCGCGACAATTGAGAGTTCATGAAGTGAACTACCCTACTCACGATCTTGAGTTAGCCGCCGTTGTTCATGCCTTAAAGATGTGGAGACACTACCTCATTGGAGTTCATTGCCGTATCTTCACCGATCATAAGAGTTTGAGGTATATTTTCACCCAAAAGGAGTTGAATATGAGGCAACGCCGTTGGTTGGAATTAGTGAATGACTATGATTTGGAGTTGTTATATCACGAAGGAAAGGCAAATGTGGTTGCCGATGCTCTTAGTAGAAAGTCAATTCACTCCTTGAGTGCCATCCGTGTGCTTCCCGATGACCTTTGTGCCGAGTTTCGTAAGTTAAGTTTGCAAATAGTGGAGAGTGGCTTTGATTACCTTGGTGCTATGGTTGCCGAACCCGTTATTCTTCGTGAGATCCGTGATAACCTTGTGGATGATGCTACTTTCAAAAGATTCCAAACCAAGCTTCTTGAAGGGAAAGCTAAAGATTGTGAGATTGATGCTAGTGGATATCTCCGTTACCAAAGCCGCATGTATGTCCCTCGATGCCGGTGACTTGAGAAAGAGAGTTCTTGATGAAGCCCATCTATCCCCTTATTCAATCCACCCTGGAGGAGACAAGATGTATAAGGATTTGAAGCTTCAATTTTGGTGGCCTAACATGAAGAATGACATTGTGACTTATGTTGGGAAATGTCTCACTTGTCAACAAGTGAAGATTGAGCATAAGAGACCCGGAGGTTTGCTACAACCCTTAGATGTGCCTTTATGGAAATGGGAATCTATCTCTATGGATTTTGTTATGGCCTTGCCTAAGACCGTTGGTGGGAAGGATGCCGTATGGGTGATTGTGGATAGATTGACCAAGTGTGCTAGGTTCATCCCCATAAAAGAGACTTGGAGTCTAGATAGGCTTGCTAGTGCCTATGTTGAGGAGATTGTTCGTTACCATGGTGTCCCTAAGGAGATCGTGTCGGATCGTGACCCAAGATTTTGTTCGAGATTTTGGAAGGCTTTACAAGATGCTATGGGTAGTAGGTTGTTGATGAGTACCGCTTTCCATGCCGCTACCGATGGACAAACCGAAAGAACGATTCAAACTCTTGAAGATTTGTTGCGTGCTTGTGCCCTTGATTTCCATATTAGTTGGGAGAAAGAGTACCTTTGGTGGAATTTTCCTACAATAATAGTTACCATGCCTCTATCAAGATGGCTCCTTATGAAGCTTTATATGGAAGAAAATGCCGTAGCCCGATTTGTTGGAATCAAGCAAGTGATGTTCGTGATCTAGGACCCGACAAGTTAGCCGAAACAATTGACCAAGTGAAGATCATCCGAGAGAGAATGAAAGCCGCCCAAGATCGCCAAAAGTCTTATGCCGATGTTCGCCGTCGACCCTTGGAGTTTGAAATTGGTGATAAAGTGTTCTTGAAGGTTTCCCCTATGAAAGGAGTAAAGAGATTTGGAGTTAAAGGAAAGTTGAGTCCAAAGTACATTGGACCCTATGATGTGGTGAAAAGGATTGGTGCCGTGGCTTACAAATTGGATTTGCCCCCGAGTTTTGGGTAAAGTTCATGATGTGTTCCATGTGTCTCAACTTAGGAAGTACATTAGTGACCCGAGTCATGTGTTGCAAAATGATATTCCCGAGCTTGATCCTAGTCTTTCTTTCGAAGAGAGACCGATTCGCATTTTGGATAAGAAAGACAAAAAGTTGAGGAGTAAAGTTGTCCCCTTATTGAAAGTTTTATGGAAGTGCGGTGACGTGGAAGAAGTGACTTGGGAACCGGAAGCCTCTATGCGTATCAAGTACCCGGATTTATTCTCTTAAGGTAATTTTCTTACTTCAAGTTTCGAGGACGAAACTTTTTAAAAGGAGAGGTGATTGTAACACCCGCCCTTTTCGTATAATTTTCATAAAGAAAAATAAAACTTTTACATTACTTTAACTAGTTAATTTCATTATGTTAATAAAAGTAATTTAATTAAAGCTATGAGTTTTAAAGCTTACGTATATAAAATATACGTTTTCGTCGGATAGAAATAATAACAATAATAATAATAATAATAATAATAATAATAATAATAATAATAATAACTATATTGATAATAAAATTTCCGTCTTAAATTATAGTAGGTTTAAGACGAACCTCCGTCTAGCAAAGAACCGTCACATGCTCACATGTGAGGCTTAACTTATCTATCCCCGACCTATCCCGTGTCGACAACACATTCCTTAACTTTAGCACCCATTTAAAATATGAGTTTTGACCCACACTCACAAAGGTTGGACCAATCCAACAACACCTCACCATTTTATACTCCTTCCTTTTTCGAAATCCCTGTGTAAAACGAACAAAACGCTGCAGCTGTACTTCGAACCAAAACAAGCTCCAAAGAAACCCATAAATGGCGACTTAAAAATCCTAAATTTCTTGCTCAATTTTCGACCAAACTCAATAATTCTTGCACCATTCATCTCCTTATCTCTTCCTTCATCTTTTAAGGTAAGAAAGGCATAGCCTTGTGAAGTTCCCGTCTCGACCCGTCTCATAAATGTGACGTTTTTTAGACTAACTTGGCTCTTATTACGGTTTTTAGGTGAAGACTTTGAGGACCCCGAAGGAAACTCATTCATAATCGACCATTCACTTGAAGATTGAAGAAAGTTAAGGTAACCGGGATAGGTTACTCGACAAACGTCGGGAAACTCCGCCCATTTCTACTCGTTTTTGCCTTATTTTTCGCAAAGTTGAAGTCTTTGTATGCTTCCCCATAGATGAAGTTGATTGTGTTGTGTTTGTGCTCATTTTTCATGGTTGTTTGGACCCCTTTTTGGTCCGTTTTCTTGCTGAGTTCGGGTAAGGGGAAGAGGTTGGCTTCTCTGTTCTGCCTCGGTTCTTTTTTTTTTACAGTCGAAATTTCTTTTGCTCTCTCGTCTGGACTGCTCATGTTGCTAGGGACTGTCGGTGTTGCGTTGTGTCTGTTGGAATTCGAGGATGTAGGGGATGGGATTTGGTTAATGTAGAGAATGAAATGGTGTGTCTAGATACTTTACAGGTTTGGGTAAGAAATTTGTTGGACTCGCAAGTCTGCAAGTTCCTGGACTGGTTTTGTTTTGTGTTTGGTGTGCAGCGGTCTCCCCCCTCTTCTTCTTTGTTTCGTGATTTCTGGGTTTGCCGAGTATTGATATCATGACCTCCTTTCTTTCTTTTTCTGGTGATCACTGCGTTTGCCTGATGCTGTGTTCTTTTCTCTTTTTCTTGATGTTGTGACTTCTAATGTTGGGCTCACCAACATGCATTTCTTGGGCTCAAATAATGGAAAATCTTGGACTCCCCTTTTTTATTTTTATTTGGACCCAAATTTCTGGATGTTGTGGGCTCATCACTATTGGATTTTCGGGCTCGTCTTGTCACTTGCAATGGATTGTGTGCTTCCCGTAAATTTTCTCATGACGTAAATTACCCATTACCACTTGTTATATTTTACTTATTTTATTTAATCGGCACGTATAACTATAAAGCGAGATATTTATTTTATATGTCACAAGTATGAAAAGATGATTATAAATAATTACTTGTTGTGAGTCGTATTCTTGTAGAAATGCCATAGTACCATCATATATGCTTGACATGCCTTTATGCTTGCTTGTGCCGTTCGCAAGTATGGATTTAGCTCATTTATTCCGCCTCTTTCGGACTGTTCTGCCGATTGTGGGTTCTCGACTTCCGTTCTGTCGATCGAGTCTTGGATGCGGACTGTTCTGCCGCGTGTCGAATCGGGGACCGTTCTGCCCCGAGAGTCTGGCCAGATTTAGACTAGGACTGAGTCTTTGTGATTATCATTGTCGTCCTACCAGGGGAAATTATATTTGATGAGTGTAGTAAAGGATTTGCATTTTGGATGGGTATATTGGTCATGTCTCCTTGAATTACGTGCTCATGGTTAAGTGGTCTTTATCTTGCCTTCCAGCATTTTCCTCCATTATTTAACTTTGTTTATGCTTTGCTTACTTGCCTATTTTATTCCTTTTCCTTATTTATGAATCTTTGATCATGTATGCTCATATGCATAGTTACAATTCAACTCATTCTCATCTTACTTGATATGGTCATTTGTTTGTGTGTTTTGTCATGTTCATCTTGATGTTTTGTGGCTGGGAGAACCTTGAGTTACTCCCCCATCGATCGTGGCTTTCATGTTTACATGAATGACAGGTTGGTGAAGATGCTTATATGGGGTTTGACGTGTGAGCTAGCGAGTACCCCGGACTTTTAGATTTCCTATTTACCGCTTAGACTCACCTATTTCTTTATGTCATTCGAGGGATATATTTTCCCCACTTTTGACCGTTTTATTTGTATGGACCCTTGTTTTTATTTTCGTTTTTCCTTCTGTTGAATGTTAGTGACTCCCGCATGCTAAACTCTATCTACTAAATAAAAGTTTAAAAAACTTCACATTTTTCGTATATATTTAGTAGTTTACTTTCCGCTTTATCGCGGGGTGTCACACGTTGAACCCACCATCAATTGACTGCACAATATAATAGCCGGAGTTATCAGCTCACATTGGCGATTACGGACCAAAACAAATATAATGTAATTCAGTTCACTTTGTGGCGTTCAATGTTGTCAGTACAATCCACATGAAAAACAAAATATTATATATATAAAACGATGAAGTTATAAATAGTATATGAAAAAGATAATGTATCAAATCCATAATCAAGTACTACAACTCAGGAACATGTTTAATTCCCATGGAATTAACATGCCCTACATGCTTATCATAATTCAACGGTTTGGTGAGAGGATCTGCGATGTTATCATCCGTCGCAATCTTGTCAATCACTATCTCTTCTTGCTCCACGTAATCACGGATCAGGTGAGCCTTCCGAAGTACATGTCTAGATTTGTTGCTAGACTTTGGCTCCTTAGCCTGGAAGATGACACCTCTATTGTCACAATAGATGGTGAACGGGTCATTCGAACTAGGAACAACCGAAAGCTCTTGTAAGAATTGACGCATCCATATTGCTTCCTTTGCTGCCTCCGAAGCGGCATAGTACTCGGATTCAGTAGTAGAATCTGCTACAACACTCTGTTTGGAACTCTTCCGGTGACCGACCGCAAACACCATTAAGAGTGAAGACGAACCCGGACCGAGATTTTGAATCATCTTGATCCGTTTGGAAGCTAGCATCTGCGTAACCGATTGCGCATAGCTTAGTATCGCCTCCATAAGTCAATACCCAATCCTTAGTCCTCCGTAGGTACTTGAGGATATTTTTTACTGCTATCCAGTGTGTTTCACCCGGAGTCTTTTGGTACCGACTCGTCATACTCAATGCATATGCCACGTCTGGACGTGTGCATATCATGGCATACATGATCGATCCTATTGCAGATGCATAAGGAACACGACTCATGCGCTCAATCCCTTCGGGCGTCGTGGGTGATCGAGACTTGCTCAATCGCATCCCGGTCGTCATAGGAAGGTTCCCCTTCTTGGAGTTGGTCATGCTGAACCTCTCAAGAACCTTATCCAAATAAGACTCCTGACTAAGTGATAACGTCCGTCGTGATCTATCTCGGTAGATACGGATTCCCAAAATGTGTTGTGCCTCACCCAGATCTTTCATCTGGAAAAGGTTCTTCAACCATTCTTTAACCGAAGAAAGGAGAGGAAT
The DNA here is from genome assembly GCF_048544455.1 of Silene latifolia. Classification (NCBI taxonomy): domain Eukaryota; kingdom Viridiplantae; phylum Streptophyta; class Magnoliopsida; order Caryophyllales; family Caryophyllaceae; genus Silene; species Silene latifolia. Next base: position 78,058,739 of record NC_133526.1, on the reverse strand, counting down.
GTCATTCCCAATCAAGAGTATGTCATCGACATACAATATCAAGAATACAATCTTGCTCCCACTCGACTTGATATATAAGCATGGTTCTTCGACCGATCAAGTGAAACCATACTCTTTTATCACTTGGTCGAAATGATGATTCCAACTCCGAGAAGCTTGCTTAAGTCCGTAAATGGAACGCTTAAGCTTGCATACTTTCTTAGGATGCTCAGGATCTATGAAACCTTCGGGTTGCACCATGTACAACTCTTCCTCCAAATAACCGTTTAAGAAGGCGGTTTTCACATCCATTTGCCAAATCTCATAATCATGAAATGCTGCAATCGCTAAGATTATCCGAATGGAACGTAGCATGACTACAGGTGCAAAAATCTCATCATAATGCAATCCTTGCACTTGAGTGAAACCTTTTGCCACAAGTCGTGCCTTATAGATATCGGTCGCGCGTCTACGTAACGCTTTATTTTGTAAAGCCATTTGCCTTTGTAGAGGTTTTACCTTATTAGGTAAATCAACTAGATCCCATACGTTATTCTCATACATGGAGTCCATCTCGGATTGCATGGCTTCAAGCCATAGCTTTGAGTCGGAACAGGCCATAGCACCTTTATAGGTTGCGGGTTCATTACTTTCTAGAAGTAAAACGTCATTCTCCTCGACCATACCAATGTATCTGTCCGGAGGATGAGAGTCTCTACCCGACCTCCTAGGTTCCTCAGGAATATTAGCCGTATCATCAGTTGGAGGAACCACTTCCTCCATCCGTTCCTCGGTCGTTGGTTCTGGAATCTCCGACAGCTCGAAGGTTCTATTACTCGTCTTGTTCTCGAGAAATTCTTTCTCTAAGAACGTCGCACTAGCCGCAACAAAAACTCGATGTTCGGTAGGCGAATAGAAGTAATGACCAAATGTTCCTTTTGGATAACCTATAAAGTATGTCTTGACCGATCGCGGGCCGAGCTTATCCTCGTGTCTCCACTTGACATAAGCCTCGCAGCCCCAAACCCGAATAAAGGACAAGTTAGGGACCGTTCCCTTCCACATTTCATATGGAGTCTTGTCGACAGCTTTAGTCGGACTTCGGTTAAGTATAAGAGCAGGTGACAAAAGAGCATAACCCCATAATGAATCAGGCACCACCGTGTGACTCATCATGGATCGAACCATATCAAGTAAGGTTCGATTTCTCCGTTCGGACACACCATTCAATTGAGGTGTTCCGGTGGAGTTAAATCGCAAAACGATTCCACAGTCTTTCAGGTGTTGATCAAACTCATTTGAAAGATATTCGCCACCCCGATCTAACGGAGTGCTTTAATCTTTCTACCCAGTTGGTTCTGTACCCTATTCTGGTATTCCTTGAATTTCTCAAAGGACTCACTTTTATGCTTCATTAAGTAGACATATCCGTATCTACTCAAATCGTCCGTGAAAGTGATAAAATATCTATAGCCATCTCTAGCGGTAATTGACATAGGTCCACATACGTCCGTATGTATGAGTCCTAATAGGTCACTAGCGCGCATTCCAACACCTTTGAAGGAAATTCGAGTCATCTTGCCAATGAGACATGATTCACACGTGCCATATGTAGAAAAATCGAATGCGGGAATAGTCCCATTATCGACGAGTTTCTTCACGCGTTTCTCATTTATGTGTCCCATTCGACAATGTCATAGATAGGTTTGATCTTTGTCACCAACCTTTAATTTCTTATTATTCATGTGTAATACTTCCGTGGTTTGATCTAAGATATAAATTCCATTCATGGAAACTGCTTTGCCATAAATCATTTCATTAAAAGAGAAAATACAACTATTATCCTTTATTGAAAATGCAAAACCGTCTTTAGCTAGTACGGAAACAGAAATAATATTCTTAGATAAACTGGGTACATAGTGTGATTATTTAAAGATAACTCAAAACCACTAGGGAGTTGGATTACATATGTCCCCTTCGAGGCTGCAGCAACTCGTGCTCATTTCCCGACTCGCAGTCCACATCACCTTTTTCGAGAGGTATGATGTTCTTTAGGCCCCGCAAATGATTACACAGATGAGAACCACAACCAATATCAAGTACCCAAGTTCTAAAACTTGCATGGTTAATCTCAATCATATGAATATAAGATGACATACCAACAGGAACGACGCGGCCTGCCTTGATGTCCTCACGGTAGACGGGACAGTTCCTCCTCCAATGTCCAGTCTTATGACAATGGTGACACTCTATGTCACCGCCCTTGCTCTTTGTCTTGCCCTGTGAGCCACTAGTCTCACCAGGCGCACTCTTACCGTTTCCTGGCTTCTTGAACTTTGGCTTACCTACAGCTAAGTCGCCATGAGCCTTGCCCTTACCTTTACTCTTGTTGTGAATCGTGAGAACATCCTGCTTCATGCTCCCACTCAATTTCATATCCTTCTCGATCTGTACGAGAAGGGAGTGTAGCTCATGAGGACTCTTTTTCAAGTCATTCATGTAGTAGTTCGCCCTGAAAAGGGCAAAACCATCGTGAAGAGAATGAAGCATTCGGTCAATGACAATACTCTCACTGATTTTACAATTCAGTGCCTCCAGCTTCTCGACATTCTCAATCATGTGAAGAATGTGTGGGCTAACCGGTTGGCCTTTCTGGAGTTTCGCATCAAAGAAGCGACAGGTATGCTCATATGTAACGATTCTCGGTGCTTTTGAGAACTCGTTAGTGAGCGTAGTGAAAATCTTGTTTGCACTTTGGGCAATGAAGCGTCTCTGCAAATTGGTTTCCATTGCAAAGATGAGTACGTTCTTTATCGCACCCGCTTCCATAACGAAGTCATTATAAGCGAGTGACTCGTTGACTCCCGCATTTGGGCTGGGTTGACCGGTATTGGCTCGATTAAATACCCGAGCTTACCGTCAAAGCAATGGCAAGCATTCCGTAGTGCCGCCTCCCGGTCCGCAAAGTTGGACCCATCATTCTTGATCGCGTGGACCGATTCATTTGGTCCATGAACACTTTTAGCCAGGATGAACGATCTAGTGTGGCACTAGGCATTGGGATTGCGTTATTTCCAGCCATTTGTTGTAACAGTATTATTGATAATAAACGTGTTCTACACTGCGAAAGAAGAATAAAAATAATAAGCATGTGCATCGTTTTGATTTTAAGTCTAATGAACTAATGTCATAACGCGAAGACTCAAAACATTTATACAATTGACCTCCCTCAAGAATTATATAAATGACCCCAAGACTCAATTCTCTGTAAATTGATAAGCTAAACTTTTAGCTAATTCTACCGTTAGAATTCTTGGTTGATAAATTTCTGTAAATACTATCTTTAGTCCATCATAATTACGAGAAACTGTTCGGACTATGATGCTGAGGTAAACTAAGTCAACACAACTACTTACCCAACGTAGAAGGGGTCATATTAGGCCTATCGACGAAGAAGGGATTCATAGATGTTTGCCCTTATAAAGACTAATCTCAATTTCCGTTTTAGAGGAAGATCCCATAAACTTTATTTTAATTCATTTTAAGTGAACTATAATCTAGCATGCGAGAATGAATAAACTAAGGTGATGGCTTAAAGACCGTGACATCTGCATGTCCATGAAAACTAACATACAGCCTATATGAGTCAATTTTCATGCATTTTAGTAGTAGGTGGTTTGGTTTTAGGCGGAATATGATGCATAAAACTAACATGTGAATGAAAAGCAATAAGAATGAAAACGTAAAAACAGTAAAAGTCCTAGTGTGGCCTATCCTATCAAAATGAATAATAAATACAAGTTTGGAATCCATCCTTGGACCCGAGAAGCTTGTCTTGATGTTCCATCTTGATCCATGTAGCGGGAGTGAGCTCCAATCTCCATCTTTAGTCTTCTTTGAAATTACAATAAATAAAATTACATAATTGACCTATTTATTACATTCTAATTTCAAAACCCAAAACTAAAATAAAAGGAGATTCGAGATCTCATAATTACATAAAAATCATGTTTCCTTCATTACGAAAACATAATTTGACTAAGGCCACACTAAATATTACAATTTACAACCGATTGCAAAATTAAATACGTAAATAAAAATTCATTCAATCGATTCATTCAACAAAATTAAAAGCATCAACTAAAAATAAAGGGTTTTTCTCTCTTGTACCCCTGTGGTTTGCACTTTTCCAAGCTGTACCCTTGCATTTCAGAGACTACTAATTGCACCCCTAACCTTCATTATTAATACCCAACAGTGATGTAAATAATTAAAACCGTCAACTTAGATGTTAAGTGCCAGCATAGCACGACTTATTATCCAACATGGTAGTGACTAAGCAATGACATGGAATCCAACATGTCAAACACTAATTAACCCTGAAAACATTTCTCACCCCTTATTTTTCTTTCTTTATTGCAAAACTCAAACTCTTAACCTTCCTCTCTACTCACTCTGTTCATCTTCAACCACAAGGGAAGAGTGTCCCATCAATATCATCAACTTATCAGTTTCCTCAATCTCATCAGCGTATAAGTCTTTGCTCCTTATTTGTTCTTCAAAACTCATCAGGTATGTCACTTATCTTCTATTAATGACGAGTTTCATTTCTTTGTATTTTATGTTTGAAAATCAATGAATGTGGAATTGTTTTTAGTATTCTTGCATGTCTTTTTTGATGTATTTGTTGTTGATTGCATTTATTTTATGGGTACTTAGATTTCGCAATTAGGGTTTAGGGTTTTCTTCATCCGTCTTGTAAAGATCATTACTTTTGCTTCAAAAATTAGGGCTTTTTCATGGATCATTTTCTTGAGTATATTTTATTTGATTTTGTTAATAAATTTCTGCAGAATGGAGATGTTTAAGTTGAAAATGAATTTCATGGGGCATTCTGTGTATGTTAAAATTGAGGATACGGATAGATGTCTGCTTATTGATGTCATCAATGATTTATATGATGAGGCTTTGAAGTCTAAGGTCCCTCTTCCTAGACATCCTACTCTTGCATACAGTTTTAAAATGAAATCCATAGAGTTGTTGGATGACAAAGGTCTTTTAGAGATGTTCAGTAGGTTTGAAGGGGATAAGGAGATTGATATTTGGATTGGATGTGGTGAGAAGCCTAGTCATGTTCTGACTATGGGAAGACAACTTAGGGCAAGCCAACAAGGTGACAGTGTAACTGAAGTTGTAACTGGAATTGTACCTGTTGAAAAGCGAAGGAACAAATTAGAAGTCAGGAGAAAGGTGGTTAAGGCTGTTGAAAATCCTAATACTTCCTCTGTTTCTACAAGAAAGAATGCAAGGCTTAGCCAAGAAGTGGCTATATCACCAAGGAGGAGTGGTGAGTTGATAAACCATGTCACCATTGAAGCTACATCACCAAGCTCCAGCCTTGTTATCATACCAAACTCAAGCATTAGAAGGAGTCCTAGGTTCACCCAAACTACCCAAACTATCCAAACTACCCAAACTTCCCAGACTACTCAAAAATCATCCTGTGTAACACAAACTGAACCAGCAAGATTCAAATTGTCCAAGTCAACTGCCAAATTGAAAGGTGTTTTTGTGCCCAAGGTAAAAACAATTGCTCAAACACAAGGTAATTCAAACAACATGACAATGACAAGAAGAAGAAGGATTGAATATGGTGAGCATCAGGGTAATGGAGATGATTCAGACACAGATGGTTCTTACATTCCATCTGATACTGACACTTTGCATGATGAGGAAGGGTGTACTGATTTGGAAGATGAGGATAACACAGTTATTTCCACTCTTGATAGAATTGATGATGGATATGATCCATACAAAACAACTGAGTGGTCAGTTGATGAAGAGGGTTTGTATGCAAAGATGCTTGAAAATGGAGAAATGTATGATGATAAGGAATTTGGGACAATTAAGCTCATGCCATGGATGTTGTTCATGGATAAAGACCATTTCAAAGACACTCTTAAGGACTTTTGCATTCAAGAGGGATTTCACATAATAGTGGTTAAGGCTGATAAGTATAGATACACAGCTGAATGTGCTTCTGTGGGGTGTGACTGGAGAATCCATACAAGTGTCTTAATTGATGGAACCACATGGGCTATAAAATCCATCAGAAATCCAGATCATGGTTGTGTAGGTGTGGAGAGCCATAACCCATTGGCAAACTGTGAATGGGTGGCCAAAAAAATGCTTGAAGATATAAGAGCAAATCCAGAAATGTCAGGTGAGGTCATTCAAAAAAAATTGATGGAAAGATATGGGCTTAACATGAAGACCTCTACCTTGTACAGAATGAGAGAAAGAGCCTTAAGGTTGATTGATGGAGGGCATGATGAATCTTATGGTTTATTGCCAACTTATATGGAAATGATAAAGGAGACAAACCCTGGTTCTTATGCCATATGTGCATAGAAAGTTATGGATACCCCTGAGAAGCCTCTACAGTTTAAGAGCTTGTTTGTATCATTCTATGCTCAGTTTAGGGGAGTAATTGAAGAGTGCAGGAGTTTAATAGGAGTGGATGGAACACATTTAAAGAGAAATCATGGTGGTGTGCTGTTGTCTGCCATTGCAGTGGACGGAAATAATGAAATTTTCCCAGTGGCTGTTGGTGTGGTTGAGGCTGAGAACAAGGAGAGTTGGTCTCAATTTTTTTACCACCTTAAACAAGTTCTTTCTGAAAGTGGGAGAGAGGATTGGACCATCATCTCAGACAGACAGAAGGGGATTGAGCCAGCTTTGGACCAAATATGGCCTTCATCATACAGAAGGTTTTGTGCAAGACACTTGTGCAAAAACTTCAAAAAAGATTATTCTGGAATACTTATGCACAAACTCTTTTGGAAAATTGTTAATGCGCATTCAGAGTTTGTTTTCAAAAAGGCACTTGATTCCTTGTGCAAAAACTTCAAAAAAGATTATCCTGTGTCACTAACCAATAGAACCTGCAAGTGTGGTCAGTGGCAGATCACTGGAATCCCATGCAAGCATGGGATCCGTGCCATTATAACTGCCAATAGGGATCCAGAGGCATATGTGAGTGAGTGGTTCACAGTTGCTAAGTATAAGGTTGCTTATGGTTTATCCATACTACCTATACCTGATTCTGAGTAGTGGCCAACATTAGATTGCCCAATTTTAGAACCTCCAACAATTAAGAGGTCTATTGGTAGACCCTCCAGAAATAGGAGAAGGGAACCAGGTGAACAAAGAAAGGGGAAGAGGTCAATCACAGTGAAGTGCAAGAAGTGTCAATGTTTTGGTCATAACTCAAGAACATGTAAATGAGGTCTGACTGCCAAAGAAAAGCAACAAATGAAGGGAAAGACAAGGAGCAGCCAAGTGATTGAGATAGGGGAAGGAAGCCAGAGTCATGTTGGAACCTCTGATGATGCAAGAAAGAGCAAAAAGAGGAAGACCACAACTACAGCTAAGTAGTTAATGAAGAAGCATCCATCTTTTTTTTTTGAGATTAAATGAAAGCTTAAATGCAGTAGATGTTGATAATCCACAAACTTTGGTTTTATTTTGTCATTTATGGTGTTAATTGTCAAATGATGATAGGCAATTTTTTGTAGAATTATGGTGTCAGCCATATGTAAACAGTGCATCGGGATGATGCAAAACTATGGTGTTAATTTCAAAACTATGGTGTTATTTTCAAATGCTTTGAAATGTTTCTGCAAAACTATGGAGTTAATTTCAAGACTATGGAAGAAAAAATACAACTTCTTAATCAAAACCTTGCATGATTTTTCATAACGTTTCATAATTTTTGCCATTACATCTTAACCATAACTACTACAACAAAGATAAAAAGCAAAGCATTAAACATGGTGATAAACTTCATAAAGGTAGCTAATTCTTCCAACTTCATCTTCAACCCCATAATCTCAGATTTAATTACCTTCTCATTCTTCATCTTTAAGCCCAAACATTCTTCATCTTCATAAACATTACTCCTTTCAAAACCTTTAGTCTTAATAACATGTTCATCACCTAACCACGCAACAAAATCGTTGCATTCTAGACATTTGAAATAGGCTTTTCGAGGATTAGATGTTGAACCCGAAATCTTCAAAACCGAATTCTTTCTACATATATTGCAAGCTTGGTTTCGAAATTCGAGCCCTTGGATGGGGTTGTTTCTTCTCCAATTGTTAGATGAACTAGACATGTATGTTAGAATAGAAAGAGGGTGAAGAGTGGTGAGAGGGAAATTATGGAAATTAAGGAAATAAATGGAGATGAAATCAATGGAGATTGAAGAATAGAGTAAGAAGACTATTTAATGGGAAAAAAGGAGGGAAATTAAGCATTGAAAAAAAGGAGGGAAAACATTGAAAATAGGAGGGAAAGTGTAAGTGAAGAAAAAAGATAAAAGATAAATGCCATGTTGGATAATAAGACATGCCATGAGGGCACTTAACGTCTCAAATTGACGGTTTTGAGTGTTTACATCACTGTTGGGAATTACTAATGAAGGTTAGGGGTACAACTAGTAGTCTCTGAAATGCAAGGGTACAACTTGGAAAAGTGCAAACCACAGGGGTACAAGAGAGAAAAACCCAAAAATAAATTAAACATACATGACACAATTCCTTAATTATGTTGATTAATTTATCCAAACCACCTATTTAAATTACACAAATTCTTGTTTACATCCGTTGTAAATAAGAATAATTTACAACGGAGGTATAAATCCATCCCAACCAACACCTTTATTCAGGGTGATAGGGTGATACACCCATTCGTTATAATTTATAACGGTTATAAGTAATACTAATTGTTTAAATTAAATTAAGTGACAATTCCGCAATTAATCACATTAATTTCATTCTTAATCCATATTAAACTTGTAATATGAATTCTATCCGTCAAAATTTTAAACTGCTTTAAAATAACTCGGTATCTTTAAATTGTGAACCGATTCACAATAAATAATTGGCCAAAATAAAAAAAATAAAAACCAATTTTTACTTGGTCTCGGCTGGAAAAATAAACAACAAAAAAATTTTTTTTTTTATAAATCCAGCAGCTCACGGCTGAAAATAAAAACAACCCCCCCCCTTTTTTTTTTTTTTTTTTTTTTATTCGGCAAATAGGAAAACAAAAGGAAAAAAAAACTTTCCAATTTTTTTCTTTCTTTCGGCAATAAAGAAAACAAAAGAAAAAAACTTTCCAAAAATTTTTTTTCTTCTCGGCTTACCAGGAAAAACAAAAAAAGAAAGTATTTTTTTTTTCACACGGCAAACCCTAAAAAAAATAAGCCGTCTATTTTTTTTTTCTCTCTGCGGCAATAAGCCCTAGATCAAAAACGATGAAGAAAAGTTTACAGTTGCTATTTAGAACATGATTTAGCAAATAAATTAATGAATATGATTAATCTTATATGCTAAAACTATATAGCAAAAAACAAGTTCTTGAATCATCGTCATGACTATCCCATATACAATTCAATTTAATCCGAATTAAATCAAGGTATCTACAAATTCATTTTATTATCAGCTTAACTGATTAAAACAATAATTTGTATGAATCATATGGAAATTAAATCATCAACAATAAGAGGGAAAACAAAAAAAAAAACAGACGGTAAAAAATTTTACCTCACGGCCCAAAAAAAATTAACAGCCGAAATTTTTTTCTCTTTTCGAAGTTCCTTATGTTGTTTACATATACTTTTATGAAAATCATCAAAATCAAAAATCGTGGCCTAGTGCTCCGATACCACTTGTGGGAAATAATCTGTATACTTCCCTTAAACTAGAAGGATTATAACGAATTTAACAATGATGATCAATGGTCATAAACAAAATACATAAACAAAGTATAAAGGATTCAGAATTAACTTTCGGTCATAGCAAAATTGGCCTAAGAACAATATCAAAATTGATATTCGCCTATTAGTTGCACCCAAGACGATATGAGATATGCCCTATTGATTGTGCTAGAATCGATCTAAAATTTTCTGTAAAAATTTAGTTGTTTTTTGTGTTTTTTCTGATGAGAGAGGAGGCTAGGTCAAGAAAAAGAATATTCTCCTTATTTTTGGTCTTTCCAAAAATATATAATATGTGTTGAATTGTCATCTAGTGAGGATCAAACCCAAGACCTCTTGGTTTGTGTACCCTCACTATTACCACTATGACATATTCATCTTGTTGATATTAAATATAACTGATTATATTTAATTACGAATTAACAGATTAATTCGTCCAAGCTAACATTACATACATTTAATTAAATATAACTTATTATATTTAATTTACGAATTGACAGTTAATTCGTCTCAACTAATATTATTTAATTTTTATTAAATAATTATCTCATCAACACATTGACTAACTTTTTAGTCATTTTGGGCATCAATGTGATTATATTTCTATAACCACATTTCTCAAACACATCCTATAGGTGTGACCTTTAGGGACCAGTTGATCACCGCCATCTGTATGATAATAACGTCAAACTTTCTAGCAAGCCAACCGTTATTAGGTAAACGTTAATCAACTGATTAAATATACGAAGTATACCCTTCTGAACCTGTAAGAGATTTACAAATGTTATCACACTAATTTGTGGAGGACACAAGCTCCAACACGAATATCACAGACAGTTATACAACAACAATTAACAATATGAACCAATAACCGTCAAGAACAACCAACAATAAACTTAATCAATAACCACAACAACAATCACCACACATCATGTAACTAATACTGAGTAGGAAAACCCTACCTGGAAAGCAACACGAAATCAGACGAACCCTCCTCCCATACATACATACATACATACATACATACATACATACATACATACATACATACATACATACATACATACATACATACATACATACATACATACATACATACATACATACATACATACATACATACATACATACATACATACATACATACATACATACATACATACATACATACATACATACATACATACATACATACATACATACATACATACATACATACATACATACATACATACATACATACATACATACATACATACATACATACATACATACATACATACATACATACATACATACATACATACATACATACATACATACATATTATCACTACCATAACCACATCATCACCAAAAACCCTCAAATCCCCAAATTAGGGTTTAACCAAACTTAACGAAACGATAAGAAAATTATATGTAGAACTTACCCACGACGCAAGGATCACAAAGGTATAAAGAACGATGAAAACCGACACTTCTAGCTCCAGAATTTGCTAATAATGCGAAGGGATTAGGCAACGTAACTTGAAACTTCTTCTTGATTGTGATTTAGGTTTTGTAAAAGTGTTTTATGTGACGAAAGTATATATATTAATCCGCATTATTAACAAACCCGTCGCAAATCACCCATAAACCGACTTACTCGATCGAGTAAGTGACTTACTCGATCGAGTGACCCTTACTCGATCGAGTGCCAAGCTTACTCGATCGAGTACCCTACAGGCATACTACTGCTTTGCATAAAATCAAACTTACTCAACAGAGTAAGCCCATTCGATAGAGTACCCCAAGACACATAAAACCGTAGTATTACAACAAGTTTTTTAAAGGACATGAAAAAACCCAAAAAATATCAAACAAATGAACCCGCCAATACGAGAGGCGTGTTTCCAGCTTAAGACAAGCCATTACGTATGGCGTGTTTGCTCAGTTTTATTTGTTTTTAATAGTTCATCATTGTTTCCCTTACTCCTACCTAATTTACTTACACAAGACAAATGTAACTCAAATTCACTTCCTTCCTACTCCCTCACATCCACTCCAAAGGTAACATGGACCCACTTTTCCTCTTAAAAAAATGTCAATGTTACCTTTGGAGTGGATGAGAGGGAGTACTTAATTCCACTGCACAACACAAACCCAATACTCAATCTGAAGACAAAGCATGGTCTATTAAAAATAAAATAGAGTTTTACACATCAAATTGTTTAGCACAAGGGGTTTAGGTACTAAGTCTACGAACTAAAAAGTCTAATCCATTCATTGTATAAACTATTACATAACACAACACAAATACATTCTTCAAGTCTTCTTCTTCCCTCGAAGACGAGTCATTAACCGTTTTCCTATTGAAGACTTTGGGGTACTTTGTTCAGCTATGGGTCACATGGACGGATTAGTGCGTCTTGATCGCCGAGTGTAGTGACTCAAAGATAAATTTTCATCCAATTCCATTGACTCGAGCGACACATGACCTATAGGTGAACTTTCTTCTCTTGCTTCTTCGGTTGGTTGAAGAAGATGAGAATATCCAACATGTTGAAGAGATTGAGAGGAGTAGTCTCGGAGGTTAGAAACCATGGAGCGGAAATGACACCTTGGTCTTACACTTCTCATCCATTTCATTGACAAATCTTTTACACTTTGGTCTACCTTTTGTCCGCCTTTTAAGCTCATCACACACTATTGTAGGCCCATTGTAGGACCTCCAATAAGCCTTATCTTTCAAAGGTTGAAATTTAGAAGCATATGAAGCCAAGTGTTCTCTTGTAGTGTAGTTGATGTCTACAAATTGACTTGCATTTAAGCCTTTTTTTTTTACAAACGGCATAAACATGTGAACATGGCCGGATACTTGTATGTTTGAAACTTGTTATAAGTACATGTTCTCTTGGATACACATGTGAACATGGATACTTGTATGTTTCACCTTATATCCCCAATCTCCCTCAACAAGGTTACGAATCTCATGACTTATGAAACCTCGTTTCAAATTAAAATGGTCTCGAGGAACCATGTCACCAACACAAGACTCATCATGAGGCCCATTGTATGTGACAATGGTAAAAGTTTGAGAATTATAATCTTTTTGTGTCGCCCTTAACCACCAATTGCATGGTGTAGGAGACCGCCCACATTTGAAGGTTACAATATTAGGCTTGGATTCGGCAACTTTGAAAAATTGATTTGCTTTAACACTATATAATGTCACCTCATCGCTAATTGAAACTTTTTTTAGAAGCAATTGTCCTACCGCAAACTCTTTTTCTTGTTCATGTCGAACAATATTCTCCCAAGTTTTTCAACTATTCAATTCCACCTCATTTAATGGATCAAGCTTATTAAACTCAACAATGGGAGCACTAGCAAAGACAAAATCATCATCACCATCTTCTGCATTTGCCATTAAATACTCATCAAGTGCCGCCAAATCCTCATCAATCTCATCACCTTCCGAGTTACCCTCAAACTCTCCAACATTTACGTCATTAGTTTCAAGAGATACAAATTGACCAACATCATCTAGCCTAATAGGAAACTTGGTGTAGGATTGACAATTTGACTTGTGGAAACTTCAACAAATATGCCCATTGAAGGAGCATTTGAATGACGAATACTTGCCCATAATGCTTTAAAAGCTCCCTCATTATTAAGGGGTACAACTTTAAAACATCCGGAACTTGGAAATTTCATCTTCACCCTCAATTGAGTACTCAAATTTTGAATACCAATTCTCTTCAACTAATTCCAAATACGTCATTTTTGAACTAGCTAAAATAAAACATTGATTCCTCCTCTATAAGAAACACATCCATTTTGCTCCAACACTTCTCCATCCCAATAACACTTAAGAGGAAAATCACAAATTTTCATTCTATACAAGAAAGAACACATTTAGTATAAATCAATAATTTCTAAACTAACTTCAACCTAATTTTCCCCAATAAATAAACATATTTAGTAGCCATTACCACAAATTCACTAATTTAGGGTTTCAAATTTTGGGGATTTTGGTACAAATACATAAATTAATATATGAGAGTTACATCTAAGCACAAAATCAACCTAATTAACAACAATAAACACGAAATAAGCTAGATCTAACAACATAACATCCACTAAACAAATAAAAAGAAATTAAATTACCTTGCTAATTAGGAAGGAGAGAGCAGAGATGCGCTGAGGGCCGCCGGAAAACAGGGAGGGGGTGGGGTGAGAGAGAGAGAGAGAGAGAGAGAGAGAGAGAGAGAGAGAGAGAGAGAGAGAGAGAGAGAGAGAGAGAGAGAGAGAGAGAGAGGAGATGTTAGGTGTGATGAGGTGTGTCGGAATTAGAGGTGTTTGTGAGGTGAGATGAGAGTTTTTAATTGAATGTGAAATAATGTGGGTGTCGGGGGTCTTTTGTAAAAAAAAAAAAAAAAAAAAAAACTGATATTAAGTAAACACGCCATACGTATGGCGTGTCTTAGGCTGGAAACACGCCATTTATATTGGCGGGTTTAGGGGTTTGATTTTTTTTTTTTGGATTTTTCAATGCCCTTTGAAATAACTTGCTGACGTGTTGTACAGACATGCCATTCTTCTTGGCGTGTTTCCTTCACGAGACACGCCATTACTCCTGGCGTGTTTCAATCTAGTAGCTACATCTATTTGGCACTTTTTTAGTCACTATAAACACGCAATTGCTTATGGCGTGTTTGGTCTAATTTTTAGGATTTGAAAACCCGATCCTACGTGGACACCATTTTGACAATTACTTTCAAAACCGACCAAAACGACAAATACTTTATTTTTTTAGCATTATTTTAAAAACGGATTCACAAAAACTTGTAATTACCTTCTTCGTCCCTCTTACAAAGTTATCTGATATAGACGATTTACAATAATTTTTTGTAAAACCATTTCACCAAAGTATTTGCATCAAATCGAAACTCGCGAAAGTGGTAAACGACCCCCTTAAGTTTGCACTAATGTGAGATTAAACCCCTTAAGTTTGCTTTGGAGTAAACAAACCCCTTAACTTTGCTATAATGTGAAATCAAGCCTCTTTTATTTTTCCGATCAAAATCTCACCGGATTTTTCAATTTCTCACCAATTTTCCATATCGGTGTACATATTACGTATAAATTCCCACACTAGAATGGAACCATGGTGATGTTGTTAGCTTACAGATTTTCTCTTCGGATCAGTTTGTTCATCTTGTGTTAAATTTTTCACATCTATGTTATAATTCCCAAATCCCAATTCAGACCATCATCGCAATTTGCACACCCATCATTTTGTGAATAAGATTTGAATTCTTGTTACGTAGTATTATTGTACCTGCATCTCAAATGCACCAATTCTTATTCATGTCAGTGATTTATTTCATCTCATGAATTATTTTCCAAGAGGCACCATATGGGGATTTTGCGACGCATTTTTTCTGTCATCTATGTGCCATTATTTGCCAAAAACATAGGGAAATACGTGAGAGGTATGAGGATCCCAACTATGCTGATCTAAAACTTTCCGAGGTCACACCTCCAGCTGTCCAGAAAATGAACATGCTCCGGAAGAATCCGGTGAGATTGGTGGGAAATTGAAAAATCCGGTGAGATTTTAACCGGAAAAAATAAATGGGGTTTGACTTCACTTTATAGCAAAGTTAAGGAGGTTATTTATTCCAAAGCAAACTTGAGGGGGTTAATCTCACATCAGTGCAAACTTAAGGGGGTCGTTTACCACTTTCGCGAAACTAAACTCATACATGAAATCTATATATATATATAAAAGAGAGTTTTTTCGAGCGATCTGAGAGCGTCCACATCATCAAAAATCAATTTAGGAAAGTATAATTTTTGATGTAAAAAATAAAGTGGAAAATCTTTTAATTATTATAATATGTATATTTCCTAAATTATATTCAAGTGATATTTCCAATTTTTATATCAAACTTTTACATTTTATTTGGCAAAAAAATATCGTTAAAAAAATTATGAAAATAATATAATTAGCTTTGTGGTAAAAAATGCTATT
The DNA here is from genome assembly GCF_048544455.1 of Silene latifolia. Lineage (NCBI taxonomy): Eukaryota > Viridiplantae > Streptophyta > Magnoliopsida > Caryophyllales > Caryophyllaceae > Silene > Silene latifolia. The sequence continues at coordinate 78,042,961 of NC_133526.1, read as the reverse complement.
ATTAGAGTATAAATTTCATATTATTTGCACATATTAAAGATGGTGTACTTCTTAATATGTAAAATTGTGTAATTTTTAATATGTTTTGTCCCACATTGGAAAATAACGTATGTGTGGTGAATATACTACATATAAATAGTAGAATTGTCCCACATCGAAAGATTAGTATAAGGTGATGTGATCCTATGATTATAAATAGGAGACATATTTAGAACTTATATATGTATCCACCAAAATTTGTTGAGTCTCATAAATATTGTTTTTAAAGAGCTCTTAAGATTTTCTATCATTATCTACGATATGATATAAAAAATAAAGTGGAAATCGTTGGGAACTACCCGGGAAAGAGTTAAGAACATGAACAGTAGGAAAATCAAAAAATACAAAACTAAAGGTTTTACTAATGGTAGTGTCCTGACACAGTACAAAACTAAAGATTTTACTAATGGTTGTCTTCTGAATGCAGTAATAAAGCGTTAATGGGTCGTTATATGTACGATGTAGAGATCCCTATCTAATTAATGATCGAGACTAAGTGGTTTTACCTTTAAAGAAAAATAATATGTATACAGTAGTGGCTTTTTTAAGAAGAGACATGTAATTCTTGGTATGTTATATCTTTCACATTGAAAAATAATGTAGGCATGATGAACATACTACGTCTAAATAATTAAATTATGTATCTCACATCGAAAGAATAGTATACGGTAATAAATATAAATATGAGGAATCCTTGAAACTTAGGTATTAACCCAAAATTTTTTGATATAAAAAATATGTACTTTTTAGTATGTTATATGTCCCACAATGAAAAATAATGTAGGTGTGGTGAATATATTATGTATAAATAATAGAACTGTCTCATATATATATATACATTTTCTATATTATTTTAAAGTGATGTTTATAATTTTGATATAAAAACTTTATATTTCATTTGACAAAAAAATATCGTATGAAAATTATATAATTAGATTGTGACAAAAAAATGTTATCATTAAAGTGTAGATTTTATTGTAATTTCTCATTATTAAATCGGGTTGATGTCAAAGTAGGTGCAAAAAAAATGGTGTATTTAGTATGTTATTTGTCCTACATTGAAAAGTAATGTAAGTGTGGTGAATATACTATGTATAAATATTAGAATTGTCCCACATCGGAAGATTACCATAAGGCAGAGTGATCTTATGATTATAAATAGAAGTCATAACCCAAAATCTTTTGATTCTCTTAAGTATTGTCAGAGAGAGCTCTTAAAAGAATTTGTATTATTGTCTCTAGAATAATGATCTCTAACCTAAGTTAATCTTTGGAAAATCTTTTAGTTATTATAATATATACTATGTATTTCTTATTTTATATTCAAGTGAAATTCTGGGAAACAAAAAGGTGAACACATGGGTACCATTTGTAGAAACTTAAAATTAGGGGTACCATGTGTAATCTATCAAAGTTCAAGGTTACCATGCGAAATTTCCAATATTATAATGATATGGTTAATTAAATTTTCATTTAAAAGAGAGAGAAATCTGTACCAATAAAACAATAAAGGGGGTATTATTTTTTAATTTTTATTTTATTGTCACGCTATCAAACTTAACGTCCATTTAACAGCCTTGCATTAGGGGGTACCATGGGCGAAAAAAATGGAACCTCAAGGGTACCATAAACAGATTCTTAAAAGTAGGGGTAACATGGAAAATCTGACAAAATTAAGGGATACCACGGGAAATTTCCGTATCTCAACTATGATAAAATTTTTTTGAAGAAAAACAAAATACAAATATTAATGGAGAGTACTTGATCATATTATTAAATTTAAATATAACTATTAGATATAATGAGTAGCAATTGTCCGTATTCGGTATTCGGGATTTGGTTGGATGTCGAACTAAGTGCCAAAAAAATGGTGTAATTCTGAGTATGATATTTGTCCCACATTGAAAAACAATGCAGGTTTGATGAATATATACTACACGTATAAATAGTAGAATTGTCCCACATCAGAAAAATAATCCAATTTTGGTGAATATATTACTTATAAATAGTAGAATTGTACCACACCAAAAGATTAGTATACAGAGATATTATATGATTATAAATAAGTTAACCCACGTATATATTAATCCTTTATTTTTTTAAAGAGATATTTTAATAATATGTAAACAAATCATTAGACATAGAATGTAAATATTAAACCCTTATAACGTTTTTTTTTGCATTATAAATAAGTTAATTACCCCGTTGCAACGCATGGGCATTCAAACTAAGTTAATGTCGGAACATTGTTAAGGAAGAGTACTTGATCATATTATTAAATTTAAATATAACGGTTAGATATAATGAGTAGCAATTGTCCGTATTCGGTATTCGGGATGTGGTTGGATGTCGAAGTAAATGCAAAAAAGATGGTGTAATTATGAGTATGTTATTTGTCCCACATTGAAAAATAATGCAGGTTTGATGAATATATACTACGTATAAATAGTAGAATTGTCCCACATCAGAAAAATAATCTAAGTTTGGTGAATATTACTTATAAATAGTATAATTGTCGCACATCGAAAGATTAATATACGGTGAGGTGATTATAAATAAGAGTTAACCCACATATATATTAATCTTTTATTTTTTTTGAAAGAATATTTTAATAATATGTAAGCAAATCATTAGACATAAAATGTAAACATTAAACCCTTATAATGTTTTTTTTTTTGCATTATAAATAAGTTAATTATCCCGTTGCAACGCACGGGCATTCAAACTAGTAGTCTCATTAATTTCCTGAAATAAGTCGTACATAAATGACATTAATTCAGTCCTTATTCCTGCCAGCCTCCCGCCGTCTTCATTCAACATGAAGCTAATTCGTCTGTTATTCACCAGAGTAGCCCCGTTTCGAAACGTTTCAAGAACTCCAATCCACAACTGGTACTCCACAGAGACAACAACTACCACGCCCACCGTTTCGAAACGCAGGCCTCGAAAAATCGAGTTATTGTACAGAAGAATCGCACCTTTGGGAAACCCTAATATTTCAATTGTACCAGTACTTGATCAGTGGCTTCATGAAGGCCGAACTTTCAACCTTTCTTGTATGCGTTTCATCATCAAAGAACTCCGCCATTATCGCCGCTACAATCATGCTCTTCAGGTCTCTGTTTCTATCTTTTCTGTCTTTTTTTTTTTTTATGTATTTTTTTTGTTGGGTTTTTGATTTTATGAGGTGGGTTCGTCTTCTTTTGTTCTGTTTTGATTTCATGTGGTGGGTTCTGGATGTTGCAAATCGCTTGCGTTCGGGTTTTATTTTGATTCAATTCGATTATATTATCATCTTCTGAAATGTACATTGGCCTGTTATAGTTTGGGAGATCGGCCTACACATTTTTATATGCTTTTTTGAGAAATGGAATGTTAATTCAATAAATGGTACCTCCTCCGCCAGAGTGAAAGGGGAGGGATACAATCATTGGATGACAAATGGACCAAATTCAGAATTGTCCATCAAAGACATTTCCAAAATTGAAACGTAAACAATTGACCAAGACACCAAAAAATGGAATAGGTAAACAAATGACCGGGGGAGAGGGAGTACAAAGATTAAGAAAGAGACAATAGATAGGGCATAAATGGCCAAGTTAGATCATCTTTATTTCTCCCCCTCTCTGTTTCCTCCCAATGGTCCAAAAAACTTTATTCATGGATGATCTAACGATCAACTACTTGATGAGGTGGAAAGTGAATAGTGATTTGAAATTTGTTTTATTAGAGGAAATAGAGAGAAAGAAATGGAGACTTCCATACTCATTGACAACCTACAATTTGCAAGTGAATGAGTAGTATTATGCAAGCGGATGTTAAGATATTATGAAAGGGGTATTTTGATCTTTCGGAGGAGTTTTCTTTTACCAGAATATGAAGATGGAGTATCTCTTAACCTAGTTTTCATGGACAAAAGTAATTTTGAGAAATGATGTTTATTCATATTACAAAAGGTTTAGTTATTTCGAACGCTTCTGTCTGAAAATACTCTTTTAAAAAGTTATAATTCAGACGTGGTGTATTCAATTAGCTTTCATGGAGGTTCTAATCTTGACGCGATGTACTTTAGCTGTCATGGCAGTTCATTGTCGTTTAGGGTTTGTTTTATTTTCAAAAAAAAAAAAATGAAGTTGGTATCATTTGTTGAAGAAAATGATCCAATAGTTTTTTTTGTTCTGTGGGAAATTGGAAATGTAATAGTTATGGCATGAGTGCATGACTGCTCGTTAACTATGATGGTTTTGATGAAATATGAATGACTTAATTGAATGGTTATTATAATTTGTTGTTTTGGTTCCAAATATTTGTGAATTTGGAGTTGATAGATTCTCATTTCACAACGAGGGTTATGAATTTATGGTTATTTGAGAGGAGGGTCTAGTGCTCCTGGCATCTAGTGAGAAACATGTGATCTAATTGAGTGATTCTCTTGATTGGTTAATCCGAATGTTTAGTCAGCTTTCTAATTATCCATACTGCGTTTAAATAATGATTGGGTGATCTTTATAGATTCTTCTTACAGAATGAGGGAAACTGTGTGTATAAGGAAATTTATTGAATTCAGTTCATAATTTCACAATTGGTAAGGCCGTAAGGTGTACACGCATGTGAGTAGAGTCCCAAGAAAGTTGATGATCTGCTTTCCATGTGCAAGCTCGTCTAAATTTTTTCTGCAAACCTGTGGCTTCGTATCATAATACCTCTTCAATATGTGTTTGCAATAACCTTTGAAATCTAGATAGCTTGATCGTGATGTGTTGTCTGGATGATATTTAATATTTAAGGTTGCTCTTCATGTAAAGCTATTCCAGAATTTTGTCTGGTTGGTCAATCTTTTGTAATCAAATTTAGTGCCAACTCTGTATGTTTGAAGGTGTCAGAATGGATGAGCGAGAAGAGAGCGACGCTGGTTACAGCAGCAGATCTTGCTATACGTTTGAACTTGATGGCAAAGGTCCATGGAATAGAAGAAGTAGAAAATTATTTCAACAGTACTCCGGAAGAGATGAGAACCCTAGAAGTTTATACTGCACTCCTTAACTGCTTTTCACAAGCAAAATGTGTGGAGAAGTCTGAGTGTGTCATGCAGAAAGTGAGAGAGTTGGGTTTCACTTTGAACACCACCCCCTACAATGTTATGTTAGGTCTCTACAGCCAAACAGGTGATCGCGAGAAATTAGATGCTTTGTTAGCTGAAATGGAAGCAAAAAAGATCAAATTTGACAACTTTACATACGGCACCCTGCTGAATGCCTACGGGAATTATCTTGACATTGATAGATTCGAGAGAATTCTGTCAAAAATGGAGTCTGATCCCGAACTAGATATTGACTGGATGACTTACACAGTTGCTGCAAAGCACTATTTGAGAGCTCAATTGTTAGACAAGGCTTTGGAATCACTTAGAAAATCAGAGAAGTTGGTGGCCATTACTAAGAAAAAGAATGAGGCTTACTCCGCTATTTTGACTCACTATGCTACTGCAGGTAAGAAAGAAGATGTTTTGAGAGTTTGGGAGGAATGCAAAATGTGCAAGGTAACCAATAGAGACTACATGGCTCTAATGCCCTCGGTTTTGATGTTCGAGGATGTTGAGACTGCAGAAAAGATATTGAAGGAATGGGAAAGCAGTAATCTAACCAAAGACATCCGTGTTCCAAACTTCTTGATTAGTACTTATTGCGCTAGGGGTTGGACAGAGAAGGCCGAGGCTTTATTGGAGAGGGTAAAATCTGAAAAATGGCAACCCCCCGACGCATTCACGTGGTTTTGGATGTCATTTGTTTATGTTAAAAGCAATCAAATGCCAAAGGCAGTCAAAGCATTAGAGTCTGCATTATCGGAATTTCACCCTAATATTAAGTGGAAAGCTCGGCAGGAAACTATGATAGCGTGCCTGAAGTACTTGAAAGATGAGGGAGAGTTTGAACGGCTGAATGCACTCATTGATTCTCTCAAGGACAAATGTCTTATTTCGGCTAAGATTCATGAGAATTTGGTTGAATATATTTCTGGCGAATGTACTATCGAAGATGTATTCTTAGGAGACAGCGTGGAAGAGGTTGCAAACAAATAGGAAATCGACACAGTATACTCGGCTTGAGATAACCAATACTCGCTTTATTTATTTATTTATTTATTAGGATTCACTTCATTTTTCCTTTGGAGAAGAAGTAACACACACAAAACATTCCCAGGTGAGTGTGGGGTCTCCATTCTTCGCTCACATATTTTTTTATCTCGAACATCTCCGGAAATTTTCCTCCAAAGCAAATGTAGGGAAGCCAAGTAAATGAGTCCCACAGTTTCTGAGTTGAAACTTGAAAGTGTGACCAGTAAATCCTCTTTTACTGCTTACTGCTTAGGAGACTGACCCAGCATAAAGTAGCATATGAAGGTCCCAGTCGACTCTCATGCATCGCTTCATGAATTAGCTGTTTGTTGAGGATATCTAGAATTTGCATGATTTTGAAATAAAAGGTTTTGTACTACTGTTCATGCTTTGTTCAGCTGTTTCCTACCACTCTGATCCAATGTTAACAAATCAAACTAAAGCATACCTTAATTAATCTACTTGCATAGTCGTACATGAAATTCACTCTACAAATAAACGTAGTAATAAACTTGTTAGATGATTTTGTATACCGATGTACTCTGTACCATTAAACTTTGTTTTCGAGACAATACTAGCGATACAATAGCGAGTATTATTCTGTAGGAGTAATAATAAACTTGTAACACAATTTTTCTTGGGTAAAAAACATGGTTACTTAATTTTGTTGTATTATATACTAATCATGTCACGTTATGGTTGAAGAAGAGGGAAATATTGAAAAAGGAGACATACTAGTTTTGTTTAGATTGTTGTAAAAAAATATATTAATAGTAATTATGATTTAACTGAAGTATCTATCGAGAGTATTTAAAATATAGCAATAATAAAGTTGTATCTATCGATAATATCTAAAATATGGAAATAATAAAAATACAACAATAACTTATCGAAAATTTTAAAGCATAACAAAAGTAGACAAATTTGAAAGGGAAAAAAAAGAGGCCTGTAAAAAGTCGTCGACGTTTTATAATAAATCGTCGACGCTTTTCATAAAAAAGATGCCCCCTACCCTTCCTCTCCCTCTCTCTACCCAATTCTCTCCCAAACAAACAACACTTAAAAAAAACAACGATGTTCTAACCGGTTGAAGAACTACACGAGCAATCCACATCAACCAAACAACGATTCAATGTCAAACAACGAGCAATCCACATCAAATGCTAACAACGATTCTGAGGTAAGTAATTACACGATCTATTTTCATTTCAATCGAATTAGTATGATTATTGAATTACGTGTTAAGTTGATATGAATCCAATTAGTATATATATTGAATTACATGTTAAGTCTTCATAGAAATAGTATATTTAATTACCTTATGAATAGAATTAGGATGAATGGAACACAACACGCCCAAACGCGTCGAAAATATTTGTTTGTCGTCAATTGGGACGTGTAGACTCATCGTCCCTTATGAACAGGGACGTGTAGATTCATAGTCCCTCATGGACAGGAACGTGAATATTCATAGTCCCTCATGGACAGGGACAATGAATGTCTAAGTTCGTCATGGAAGAGGACTATGAATTTGGACGTGCACTGTTCACATCCAGTATGGCCAGGGACGTGTACTGTTCACGTCTGTCATGGTGATGAACGTGAACATTCATTGTCCGCTCATGGTTCGGACTATTAAATTGGTTTTTTGTCATTTTATTTAGTTTTTTTTTCGTAAATTTAGGTCTTTTTACATATTTTAGCATCTAATCATTATTAATATTGCGTGTTAACATGATTCATTTGAGGAGTTTGGTGTAAACGGTGTTAATTACAACCACCTATTTGAGACGGTAACATGTTTTGCGAGTCGGGATGAGGCGTTTGACTGGGCTCAGAAAATAGTTTTTGATAACGGGTTTGCCTTAGTAAAAGCATCAAATGGGTCCAAAAATCGTAAACAACTCGAGTTTCAAGGTTCATACTTTCGTTGTTCAAGGTACGACCGAACCAGAAAGAAGATCGATCCCGTATTCCGAGAAGCCTAAGAAGAAAGGGACATCTAAGTGTGAGTGTTTGTTTCGGGTTCGAGCCGTTTAGAACGGGGCTAATGATATAAATGGGAAGGAGTTGATTGTTTGGAACATTTTGACCTCGGAGAAAGGTGGATATCACAACCACCAAGTAGCAAAGTACAAAGACGGCCATTTTGCGAGTTTGGATGCCGAAGAGAAAGAGTTCGCGAGGCAACAAGTCTGGGCATCGATTCCCCCGAGAGATATTTAAAAATGGTCTTCATCAAAAAACCCCCGATAAACCCCAACCTACAAGCGCCCAAATTTATAGCGAGACAAACAAGGTTCGGCATGAAATTAGAGGAACACGGAATACCGCTCAATAAATGTTGGCTCTAGCCGTTGCTGCTAAGTATGTGGAATGGCACAAATCAGATCCCGAGACAAAGGAGCTCAGTCATGTTTTTATGGCTCATCTGGAAGCCGTTAAACTCTTCCGTGCTTATCCACATGTGGTTCTTATTGACTCGACGTACAAGACAAATGTTTACAAAATTGCTCTTGCTGAGGTTGTTGGTGTAACATCGTGTGGGTCTTCCTTCTTAATTGCTGCGGTGCTCCTTCCGTCAGAGTCGGAAAAAAATTATGGGTGGATGTTGATGAGATTAGGGGAGCTACTCAGTTGTACCGGTTCATCTATTTCTGCCTTTGTCACTGATCGGTAGATGGGTTTGATCGCCGCTCTTGAGTCCCTTCATCCGAGCACTCCTCACCTTTTGTGTCGTTGGCACATTAACCGTGCTATGGAGAAACAAGCACTCTCAATGGAGAATTTGATGTGGTACAAAGATATCATAATACACAGTAAAGAAAGTGGTTGGTACCGCGTGATCAATGCATCTATCATTGATGAGTTTAGGAGCGCTTGAGAATCTTTTAGTGAAAAGTGGGAAGAGTTGGCGATTTATGTGATCAATACATGGGGTAAATACAGAAAGAAGTTCGTGAGCTGCTTTACAAACCAAGACTTACATCTCGAAAACACTGCCACTTCCCGAGTAGAGTCCTCCCATTCACTTTTAAAAGCTTGGTTGAAGAGTGCTAACCTAAACCTTGACACTATGTGGTCCCGTATTCATTCCATGCTTGAAGCGCAACACTCGAAGATTATATATGAGCTAGAGGTTTCGAGGAGTAGGCCGCGAAATGGAGATCGTGTATTTTCATTGTTGCAAGGAAATGTGTCTATCAATGCCATTAAGATAATGGAAGAAGAGATTAATAGAGGGATAAAGCTCGGGAATGTGTTGGAAGAGCATTGTGGATGTGTGCTAAGGGTTACTCATGGGTTACCTTGTGCTTGTACATTGATCTATTTGCAAAGAACGGGTAAGAGGGTCCATCTTGAAGATGTTCACGCTTATTGGAGGACCTTGGAGTTTGACAATGTCCAAACGATACCCAAGACCTATAATGATGAGTTGGAGGAGCTTATTGACCCGGCTAAGAAACGGGTAATCATTGAGAAAATGCGAGATGGTCTTCACCCGGAAGACGAGGAAATTCGACCACCTTCTGTTAGAGAAACCCCCAAAGGGAGACCGAGGGGTTCTACTACTCGGAACAAGTCGGGATTTGAGCATGCAAAGAAGAAGGCTGCGAAAGTTTTTACTCCTGCAATGACATTTGTTCAACATACGGTGGGTGATTTTGATCAAGGACCGGTTGGTGCACAGTTGGAGTCCGGCTACACTAAGGGACTTTTTTCAACTTGGACTAAAAAGTATGCGGTCCCTGACGATGTACGTGAGTTTTTTGATGGTTGGGTAGATGTCGGTAATGAGGTTATTGTGGTTATCGGGTAGTCTCGCATGCTGCGCGGGGTCGGGAAAGTGACCATTTAGTCATGAGAGAGTAGTGTATTCGGGAGATTAAGGCATATGAGGTCTACAGGGAATTTTTTTATGATAGTTGTCCGTTGCCTACGGGTTTGACCAGATATCAGGAGACATTGAGACAGATCGAGTTTACCTATAGTAGAGGACGTGTAGCCTTATATCTTATATAATCCGGTTTTATGGAAATGCGTGATAATAACTTCTTAAAATCACAAATCAATACTTAAATCAATTTTAAGCCGAAGTTAATTATCCTAACCTTCTTAGGACTCAAAAATTATTCTTCACTCAATTTTTGACAATAATTAAACTTGGTTTTCTATTATTGCTTATTAAACTTCTCTTAATCATAACAATTATGAAATAATTTCCAATAAATCATAAAATTTGGAAAAATTCGAAATCACATTTTTATAAATACTGGAATATTATCAAGATTCCAAAAACTCAATATAATTTGCTCAAAAAATATCTATAATTTATTTCATTAATAAATCGTATAAATCATAACTTTTACCATTTATTCCCAAATTAAACATAAAAATTATGGAAAAATAAAAATCAAAATTTTGAACACTCTTAAATAATTTTCATAACCTGGAAATGGCAAAATTTAAACCAAAAATTTTGAATTTATTTTTATGACTAATAAAGTTGCCCTTTTATTGATTTTATCACATAAAAATCAATAAACATATCAAATCAATCAAAATTAAACATTAGGGAAGAATTTCATGCCATAAAAGTTATTTTAGCTATTTTTGTTAAAAATAGTCATTATTTATATCATTTTAACCATTAAAATTATAAATCATGCATAATAAATCACATTTATCTAAAATTTTACATACAATCTGTAAACTATGCATGTGACATCATATTAAAATTTCATGGCCTGTTTCAAAGTTTAAATATTTTTAGTCATTTAACCTCCATTTATACCATTTTTATCACATAAAAATCATAAATCATGAAATATTAATCACATTAATACGAAATTTTACATACAGTATATAAAATATTCATGTGAGGTCATACTAGAAAATCACGGCCAGTAGTGAAGTTTAACTATTTTTAATAAATAAAAGTTCATTTTACTCATAAAAATGTAATTATTTCACTAAAAATCATTAAATAAGCAATGATTATCCATAAATTATCAATATGACCTAAAAACATTTTAGAACCAGAATGTATAATATGCAAAAAATTTCCTGGCTTTATCCTCATAAATCACAAAATATCTAGTTTTAATTAAGTTACTTTTAACTCGAAAAAAACAAACCGATTATGCATGCAACACCAAAGCTCTTGATGCCAATTGTTAGGTTCATATATCCTTATTAGACTCTTATAATGGTGATCTAAATAACTTGCTGATTTAGAACTAGTGGAGCTAGTTGCATGCATAACAAAATAAAAGAGATGAAGAAGAAAACAACGTTTCTTACATTGTTAAATGGTTCGAAATGGGCACAAGTAAGGTCTCCTACCTTCACTTGTACTTGAGCTTAATATGTTAGGATGATTTCCAAAATCTTCAAGTTCCAAGTGTAGGAACACTCCAATCGGCTGCATCCAAGACATTCCCATAACACTAATTCATATACTAACTAGGTATTATGAATTAGTAACCTTATATTTGGATCTAATATTATTTTCATTACTACTATAGTATTTTTAGAGGTTTTATTAGATCAAGAACAAAAATTATCCATAAAAATTTTTTATGAGAGAAGCATAAGAGTTTTTCTACAATTGAAAAATGAGAACCAATCTCATGTAATAGGGAAGGGGGAGTGCCGGTTTGGCCTCTTGGAAAGGCAAGCCTACTCTTACTTTCTGTCTTATCAAAAACAATAGGTTAGTGTTTAGGTGTGTAAGAGTGATGATTATGTTTATCCCATAAAATAATCAACTTCACAAAGCCCTAACACACTCATAAAAACCGGTTCTCCCATCATAAAATGGACTTCATTTTATCTTTATAATTTGTCATTTGTAATATGTAGTGACATGTGACATGTCATTAGGCATAATAATGCATATTTAAAAAATTAAATATCATTATATATATAATAAAATTACATTTAACAAGTTAACAAGTAATTCACAATTACATGTATATAAAATGGGTCACATTAAGTCTAGTTATTATAATTTACAACATCTTGTAATTATAACTAACTAATTACTCTTATCTTAAATGTTTCACAAACATTAATCAATTTTAGTAATATAACAAATTAATTACTAAATTGAATCTTATTTAATCACATTACAATAAGATATATATAATTCTCACTTATAAATAAATTTGTTCAATTTAAGGATTTATTTAATCCGTATCAATATATGATTAATTAACTTTACAGTTTGGGAATCGTCCTATAGGTGTGACCTTAAGGGGTCAACTGATCACCACCGTCAAACGACAGTAATGTCAAACTCTAGTTACCCAATCATTACCGATTAATGTTGATCAGTTGACTATTTAATTGAATCATCCGTTACGTATTCTTATTATGAGATTTAATATGTGATCGCACTATTGTTGAGGACACATACTCCAACAGATTTATTGTTAGATGAATGCTAGAGTAGTGTGAGTATAAGTTGGATTGTTAAACTTACAAGTACATGATTAGAAGTGAAGTAATGTGTTGATTATATGTACGAATAAGTGATGGTATGGTAACCCGTTTTGCGTAGTGTAGTTATAGAATGAGGTAATATGTGTCATGTTCGGATGAAGTAGTTGAGTTATATTTGTATAGTAATAATGTGTCGTGAATGAATATAATAATCTGTGACGATTTCCAAATACACTTTGGGATCGACACGCGTTGTTATTTTGCAGGAATCGTTAACTAAACTCCTAACTTTTGACCCTGTACCCAACCTTACTTGACCGAGTATGAGTGCCTACTCCATCGAATAGAACTCATTCGATCTAGTTGAGGAGTTATAAGATCGAAATAGCTGAAACTGCCAGCAAAAACTCGATCGAGTAGCTTCAACTCGATCGAGTAGAGGCCACTCGATCGAGTGCCTTACTTACTCGATCGAGTAAGTGAACAGTACACGGGTAAACCCGGGATTCTTAAACCCTTTCCTATCTTTCTTCATCCTATTTCTCTTCATATCTAAACCCTAATTCCTCTATATCTCTCTACTTGTTCTCAAAACTTGTGATTTGGTGGTTGATTTCTTGGTGATCTTCTTGTTTAATTCATCCTTATCACTTGAAAATCATTCAAGGTAACAATGTTCATCCTTTTCTATGCTTTTAATTGATTAGAAACATGTAAGTTGTTGGGATTTTTCTGAAAATTCGATTTATATGCATAAAATTTTGCTTATAGTTGTTGTAATATGATTTATTTGCTTTAATTTGTTGAGTATTGATGCTAGAAGTAGAGAAATCGAATCAATTTGGGGGTTTGAATGTACCGAATTTTCTAGGGTTTGAGGATTCAAATTGATTTTTGTGTGTCTTTTGCATATGAAAAGGGGAAAATTAAGTAATGTATGTTATGGGTACCATGTTTAGTATTGATTTTGATGAATTTTGCTCAAAATTTTGCCTTAAAACTCTGTCTTAAAAGTGCCCTAAACTGAAAATCGCCTCAAGTCTTTTGATGATTGCTTATTTGGAAAGCTATTTTGGAAGTTTAATGCTTTAAAGTGTTAAGTTTAAGTATTAATTGAGGTTAAATCTTTCAAAATTTTTGTAGTTGTAAGACCGTCTGATGAGAATTTGAGAGTTGTATACTTGAAATTTTGGATTGTTTGGTGAAAGTGTGTATGTAGTTGTTCTTTTATATAATTTTACATGAAAGTTAATGTACATTTGAGTAAGTGTTTGTAGTGTATCTAAAATGTATGTTGAAAATAGATGCCGAGACCTACAGTTGGTACCCGTCAAAGTAAGAGGGGGAGGGATTCTGTGCCTGAGGTTGGTGAAGGGAGTGAGGGACCTACGATCCTACATGTGCCGGAGTACCCTACTATCATCTTTGCTGACTTCAAGCAAAGAGATGCGTTTATTGAGTTACAGAAACGTCGTATGAGACCTACCTGCTGTATTGATACCACCATCTTGACGGACCTAGGAGTTGAGACTGATGTGAGGCACATATTTGAGACCTTGGGTATGACTGGGTTGTATCATCTTAGGAAACACTGCTATGCTTTTCTGACTTTGGAGTTCATGAGTTCTTTTTATTATGATGCGGCGGAAAAGTCCGCCGAGTTCCATCTCATGAACATCAGCTTCTTTCTAACCATGTATATGTTTGCCACCCACCTCGGCCTTGCTAGACCAGAGAAGGGAGCCCTTAGGAACGTCCCAACTGAGCGTGGATCCAGTAGCCTTATGTCTTGCTTTACCAGCAAGCCCGCCCCCACCTCTAGCAACACGTTGATAAACGATGTTCAGCATGTCACCTTGAAGATCTTTCTTCATGCTATGACCTGTTTACTCTATGAGCGGAGAGATGTGAGTAAGCTTAACTCACATGAGGTGATGTTGCTTGCGGCGTACCTTAACCCCACCCGAGCCCCGAGAGTCTCCTTTAGTGTCCTGGCCATAGTTTGTGCTAGCTTAGCTTTGATGGCCTCATCTGACACACGGTTCTTGAGTTGTGGTGCCATCGCCACGCGGTTGGCAGAGAGACTGACCACCTTTGAGGCCTATGTTGGGTTCATATACCCTTATTAGACTCATCTAATTTATTTTATAAATTACCTTTAATATATATACTAGTGGATCTAGTTGCATGCATATCAAAATGAACAAAAATAAGGATAAAATCACATTTCTTACATTGTATATGGTTCGAATTTTTGGGGCACAAGTAAGGTCTCCTACCTTCACTTGTTATTGAGCTTAACTATAATGGATGATCCTCCAAAAATCTCAAGTGTAGAGATTCTCCTCTTGTTGCACCCAAAACAAACCCTTAAAACTAATATATTAATTAACTAGATTAATATACTAGTAATCCTTAAATGATTCTAATAATATTTGTATTACTACACTAGTAATAAAGTTATGTGTTATTAGAAAAATGGTTGAACAATTTTTAGAGATTCTAAAACTACTTTAGAGAGATGAGAAGGAAAACTCTACAATACACTATTGTAAGAATGAATGAATATATAAAATAAGAACCAAACCCTTATGGTAAAGGGAGGTGTGGACACGGGGGCCCACGGGGGCGCTTGGGAAACAAGCGTTTTCATTTGTGGATTTGCCACCAATTTATTGTGGAAAATTGGAAACCGTTCGAATATTTCGCGTCATGTCAAGACACAAAGTAATGACATAGACACTAAGAACTCGTTACCTTTAGCATTCTATGTCTAGAATGACTCTCGTGGATGGCAATGAACACGGATGTTCACAGAGATCTGGAGTAAGGGGTGAGGGTACGTATTAGGAAGTCCTTTTACTGAATACCTAATCCCGCCCGCCTCGATAGAGGCCTCTACTAATGATTAGGGAAATTACTCATACTCGACATGTTGTCGATTAGATGCATGCAATGCAACATCCAACGTTTTGATCCTAGCATGTGAGAAATAATTAAATCGGTGAACAAGTAATTTGCACTCATTAATGTCGAAGTAGGGAATATAATTAATTACATGTGAGAACAAGTAAACCATACAATACAATAAATAAACAACGATAATTAAATATTACAATAATTACAACGGTTTAATGATTTACGTCAAAAATATATTTAAGACGGATAATTTGAGAAAAACAAGAGAAAATAAATTAGGTTAACATGGATAGATTAGCGTGATATTACGATTAGTAGTCGATTAATACGTAAACTAATTAATTAGGTCAAATCAAGAACGAAAATTCAGAGACAGAACTCAACTCGGAACAGGCGCAACAATGCCGCGTCTCTTGGAAGAGGCGCAGTGGTCACTGCGGCTGTTCCTGAGGTGAGTTCTGGCTGTGAAGTCAGAACCACATGTTGTTAATGTTCGTTGGTATGTTTAACGATTGATCATCGATATTTGACTCGGATGTAAGTGATTTAGCATAATATTAACATATTAATTTGGTCATAAAAGCGGTAAAAACGAATAAAAAAGACTTAGAATGAATTAAGACTAATTAGAAATTAATTACAAATTAATTTGGGTTATTTAGGTTAAACTGTTAAGACGGAAACAATGCGAAAATCGTGATAAACAGATGAAAACATATACAAAAGTCGAATTCCAGAGATTTGATATTGTAACACCCCCATACTCCGAGTGCCTTACCAGGACCACTCAGGTATGAAGACATCACCATCTCGGTTGCCCGAGGTATGATAATCAAATAGACAAAACGGAAACAACATTTATTATAAGTAATTTAATGAATAAGTACAATCCTCGAAACCAAACTGAAAGTACAATACATTATTCCAAACTAACTGTTCTCAACTGAAATGTAAATAAATACTAAACTACAGCGGAAGACTCTATCGTCATGTCGTGGCCATCCCAGCTATCCCAAAGATCATCTCTATACTGTTCAATATCCGCTCACCATCCCCGAATGGATCACCGCAGGTTTTACAAAACAACACCGGGGTCAGTACTAATCACACAATCAATATAGATAACAACAATAAGACAAATAGACAGCTGAACTGTCACACACACACACACACCACCAACTCCCATCATCTCAATATCGATCGTCCACCTTTGGACCTGACCCGCCGATGGGGGACCGCACTGTTCCCACCTAAGCCCCGCTCATCGTACGAGCGATAACCCCGTCCATTAATGTGCACATCCCCTTTCGTGGCGGGTTCCACGAAGGGCGAAACTAGGCGTGAGATCACCCCGCAAGTGACCCCACTCACCGAGAACACATCTCGAGAACCATCAACAAACACAACCACAATCACAATCACAATCACAATCATCATATCAAACAACTAACTACAAAGACATCACCAATATCCCATTATGGGACTAATACCGAGTAGGAAATCCTACCTGGAAAGCACAACACGCAGACGGTATCTACAAATTTGTCTCAAAACGCCTCTTCTACGAATTCTCCTCCTAACATATAACACATAAAGACTACCAATTACTCACTATTCATAAAACCTCCAAATCCTAAATTAGGGTTTGACCAAACCTAGCAAAACATTATATAAATTATATTAAAAGCTTACCCTTGACGCAAGGAATCCAACGACACGAACTACGATACGAACCGACCGTCCGAACTCGGGAATTGTTAAGGATGCGATTAGGAAGATGACGATCGCTTTCTCTCTTAAACAGGTTTTAGGTTTTGGTAAAAGTGAATTAAAACAACGACGATTATGTTTAAATACCCTAATCGCATAATTAACAAAACCCGCGAAAAACTCCCCGTAAACCGGACACTCGATCGAGTACCCAAGGTACTCGATCGAGTACCCCCCTACTCGATCGAGTGCCCCAGCTACTCGATCGAGTGCCCAATAGGTCAGAAACTATTTTATTCTGCAACACACCCTTACTCGACAGAGTAAGGCCTACTCGATAGAGTACCCCCAAGACTATAAATACGGAGTATTACAGTCTTCCCTCCTTAAAAGGATCTTCGTCCCCGAAGTTCAAACCACCACTAAACAAAGGTACTCCCATAAGCCTCCCGACTCGAAGGTCAAACAAAACACAACGTAAAACATGATACTAACCCCAACCTATCCCGATAATCATACCGACACAACATATAAAAGGTGTATATAGAACTCTTAAAAACTCTCGCGATCATCTCCTACCCCCCTAAAAGAAACAAGGTTACGTCCCCGTAACCATACATACCTGATCAAAAAGGAAAGGGTAACGCTCTTTCATTATATCCTCTGCCTCCCATGTAGCTTCCTCAGTCTCGTGGTTAGACCAAAGGATCTTGAGCAAAACTGTCTCACCACCCCTAGTCTTTCTAACCTTTCGGTCTAGGATCTGCTTAGGTACCTCAAGATATGATAAAGACTCATCAAGCTCTAAGTTCTCTGCCTCCAACACATGTGACGGGTCACTCACATACTTCGCAAGCACTGCGATACATGAAACACATTATGCACTCTCTCCAATGCAGCCGGTAAAGCCAAACGATAAGCCACTTCCCCAACTCGCTCTAAGATCTCATAAGGCCCTATAAACTTCTGACTTAGCTTGCCTTTCTTCCCAAACCTCATAACCCCACGCATAGAAGACACTTTCAGAAGAACCTTGTCCCCAACCTGAAACTCTATGTCCCGACGATGTAGATCCGCATAACTCTTCGTCGATCTGGGCTGCTCTCATACGTTCTCGATCATCTTAATCTGTTCCACCATCTCATGTACCATCTCTGGTCCTAAAACCACTTTGCCTCAAAGACTATCGTCCCAACAGATCGGACTCCTACATCTCCTCCCATACAAAGCCTCAAACGGTGCCATACCAATACGGGTGTGATAGGCGTTGTTGTAAGAAAACTCTATCAAGTCCAACCTCTGCTCCCAGCTACCACCAAAATCCATCACACAAGCTCGCAACATATCCTCAAGAGTCTTGATTGTTCTCTCGATCTGCCGTCTGTCGCAGGATGAAATGTCGTACTCATCTTCAAAGTCTGTTCCCAACGATTCCGTAACTCCTTCCAAAACCTTGATATAAACCTCGCATCTCTGTCGGACACTATGTCCTTAGGGACTCCATGTAACTTAAGCACGTTCTTTCGATAGGCCATAGCCGATTGTGCCTTAGTCCATGTATCTTTCATTGGAACAAAGTGAGTGACTTGGTCGACGATCCACTATCACCCAAATCATGTTGTTACCTTGTTGACTCTTCGGCAAACCCACAATGAAATCCATGGAAATGGATTCCCACTTCCACTCAGGCACCTCCAAAGACTGAACCTTACCTTGTGGTCTTCTCTGTTCCCCTTTAACTCTCTGGCATGTCAAACAACGGGACACAAACTCACCTGTCTCTTTCTTCATCCTGTGCCACCAAAACGTTTTCTTCAAATCTTTGTAAAGCTTGTCTCCACCGGATGCACCGAATATGGTGTGCAATGCGCTTGTCATGATTGTCTTTTTCAACTCCTCGTCATTAGGAACACACCACCTACCATCAAACCTCAAGCTACCATCTGTATGAATGGAAAACCGGGACACTTTGTCCCTTTCTCTACTCCACTCTCCACTCCACCATCTTAGGATCCAAAGCCTGTTTACCTCGAATATCATCATAAAACTCCATGTGTATTGTCATATCACCCATGGCATCTCCTTTTTCGCATCATATGAATCCCGAAGCTCGCTACCTCATCCTCGGCCTCATCAAAGATAGAGCTGTACACAAGGAATGTACACTCTTTCTACTCAAAGCATCAGCAACAACATTGACCTTCCCTTCATGGTAGATGATTTCCATGTCGTAATCACCAATCAGCTCCATCCACCTCCTCTGTCTCATGTTCAACTCCTTCTGCGTGAAGATGTACTTGAGACTCTTGTGATCAGAAAATACCTTAAAGATTGCTCCATAAAGGTAGTGCCTCCAAATCTTGAGAGCAAACACCACTGCACCCAACTCCAGGTCATGAGTAGGGTAGTTCTCCTCATAAGGCTTCAACTGCCTAGAAGCATAGGCAATCACTTTACCATTCTGCATCAACACACATCCCAACCCATTCTTCGAGGCATCTGTATAAACCTCGAAATTCTCGCTCCCTTCAGCAATGCCAAGACGGAGAGTGTGGTCAAACGCTCCTTTAAGGTTTGGAACATTTGTCTCACAACTCTCATCCCAACGAAACCTGTTCTCTTTCCTCATCAACGCCGTCATTGGTCTAGCTATCTTGGAGAAATCCTTCACGAACCGCCTGTAGTATCCAGCTAAACCCAAGAAACTCCTCACCTCAGCAACATTCTTTGGTGCTTCCCACTTTGTCACTGCCTCAATCTTTGCCGGATCCACAGCTACCCCATCTTTAGAGATTACATGCCCCAGAAAGGCAACTTTCTCCAACCAGAACTCACACTTGGACAGCTTAGCATACAACTCATGATCCCTCAAAGTCTGCAACACAATCCTCAGAAGCTCCTCATGCTCCTCCTTAGTCTTAGAGTAGACCAAGATGTCATCGATAAACACTACTACAAACCGATCCAAGAACGTCGAAGATCCTATTCATCAAATCCATAAACACTGCCGGCGCATTAGACAACCCAAATGGCATCACCACGTATTCATAATGGCCATACCTTGACGTGAAAGCTGTCTTCGGTATGTCCACATCTCTAATCTTCACCTGATGGTACCCCGACCTCAAATCAATCTTAGAAAAGACTGTTGCACCACTCAACTGATCAAACAGGTCATCTATCCTTGGCAAAGGATACTTGTTCTTTATCGTCACACGGTTCAGCTCCCGATAATCTATGCACGACCTCAAACTCCCATCTTTCTTCTTCACGAACAGTAATCGGTGCTCCCCAAGGCGATACACTTGGTCTAATGTACCCCTTCTCTATCAAATCATCCAACTGTCTCCTAAGTTCCTCCATCTCCTTAGGACCCATACGGTACGGTGCCTTAGAGATTGGCCCCGTCCCTGGCTTCAACTCAACGGTGAAATCTATCTCCCTCTTCGGTGGCAACCCCGGAATCTCCTCTGGAAAGACATCTGCAAACTCTCCCACCACTGGTATCTCATCAATCGCATAGGGCTCTCTATCCGGTCATCTCTCACATGGCACAAAATCAGAGGACATCCCTTCCTCCGATACGACTTCAAGGTGACAATTTGCAATCAACTTAACTTTGGGTTTGACTAGAAACCCATGGTAAGATACACTTACACCCTTAGGACCTCTTAGGGACACTTTCTTTTGATGACAGTCTATCTTAGCTTTATACTTTCCTAACCAATCCATCCCAACTATCATCTCAAAACCATTAAAAGGAAACTCTAGCAAGTCTACGGGGAAATCGACTTGCCCAACTATCAAAGATACATCTCTAAACAACCTCCCACACGATACAGACTCACCTGAAGGTATGAAAACTTGCTCCCTAACAGACTCATATACTCTCAAACCCAACTGTTTTACATGACTCGAAGACACAAACGATTGAGAAGCCCCCGAATCAAACAAAACAAACGTAGGAATACCATTAACAAGGAATGTACCGGTGATAACGTGCGCATCCTCCTCAGCTGCCTTCTTGTCCATCATGAACAACTTGCCACTGGTCTTCCGCCCACCTCCCGGACAAGATTAGGCGATGCGGTCGGCTTAGCACCCGACCCTTGATTGTTGTTGTTGTTCATCGGTGTCTTCGATAAGAGTTACCGCCGTTGCGGTTGCCTCCACTCTGGTAGCTCGACCTCCCGGTTTGGCCATGATCCGGCCCGGTCTGTTGCTCGCAAAGCTCTGCGCAAGGTCTCTAGAAAGGATCCGGTGCACTCGTGCACTCATGTCTCTTGTGGCCTACGCCACCACAACCAAAGCAGGTCACTCCCCAGCTATTGCTCACACTCCCACGACCTCGCCCAAAGGAAGTTCCAGGACTAAACCCAGACCCAGAAGAAAATCCCTTAGATTGATTGTGGTTGCCTTTCTTGAAATTAGATTGGCCACCACCCTCGCTCTCAGACTTCCTCTTCTCTCCACCTGACCTCTCCTGAGCCATCTCCACTAGTCTCTCAGCTCTCCCAGCCCTCTCATACGCTTCCTTCACATCAGTAAGGACTCCCACGGGTAACTTATCCATAATCTTTGTGGTTAGCCCTCTCTCAAACCTCAAAGCCAGATTCTCCTCACTCAAACCCATATCCTCAAAGATATCCGGATTTCTCATTGAACCGCCTATAGTACTCAGCCACGACATCTCGGCCGTCATCTTAAACTTATCGAACTCCTCTCTCAACTTACTCCTCACATGTTCAGGTACGAACTCCTTCCTCACGACCCTACGAAACTCCTCCCAAGGTATAGCGGGTAACCCTTGGTTGGTATATATCTCCTTGGCACTCACTTTCACCGAATCCCACCATTTGCCACTGCCTCCCTCGGATAGAATGCGGCTGATCCACTCTCATCTCATCGGGACAAGCGAACTAAATCTAGTATGTTCTCCATCTCCCTCACCCAACTATCAAGATGGTTAGGCTCCTCAACCCCCTTGTACTCCTTTGGGTTAAACCTCGCAATATAGAGGCTGACTTTAGCATGGTCAACCTCCTTCTCCTTACTCTTATCCTTGTCCTCATTCACTCTCTTTGTGGTCTCGTAAGAGCGTCCTGGTGTTCCAACATCTTAACGATGTCATCCGTAGTCATAAGCTCGGCTCTCGCGTACAAGGCATTTCTCTTGGGCGGCATCTTGAAGCTATAGAAGAAAGGGATAAACATAAACACGCGTACTAAACCTCAAAACACGAAAGCGCGCTGCCCAGAACCTACTCGATCGAGTATCCAAACCCACTCGATCGAGTAACGGGCTACTCGATCGAGTGCCCCCATGTACTCGATCGAGTACCCAAACTCAAGAACCAAACGGACCTTCTGATCTCTAACCCACTCGATCGAGTATCTAGGCTACTCGATCGAGTGACCTCCTACTCGATCGAGTACCCCTAGTTACTCGATCGAGTGCCCCAAAACTCGATTCGGACTCAAAATCGCAAAAACCTACCCGATCGAGTCGGCCTCACTCGATCAAGTACCACCAATACGTAAGAGCTACCCGCATATTACGTCGTATACTAACATGCTAACTTTATAAATCACATTATATCATAACATTCATGCTATTAATTGCCACGTTGTAAAACATTCCATCATGCTATCATTTCATCAACAATGTCTATATATATAACATTACTTTTCTTTCATCTCATCAACTTCCAATTCGAACATCCAACCATCAACACATTCCATCACATTGTTACGCAAGTTACTAAGCACACACATGACTCAACACATATTTCCCCCATGTGACCGGTTCAAAGTTGTAGGGCGATCCCCGCGACTTTAGGACGTCTCCCAAGCCTTTGCACTAGCTCCTACAACTTTTACCCCGGGTTCATTTTAATTTACTCCCTATGTTCATTAAGTTCATTGGTTACAGGTTTCAGGATCGTCGCTCTGATACCATTTGTAACACCCCCATACTCCGAGTGCCTTACCAGGACCACTCAGGTATGAAGACATCACCATCTCGGTTGCCCGAGGTATGATAATCAAATAGACAAAACGGAAACAACATTTATTATAAGTAATTTAATGAATAAGTACAATCCTCGAAACCAAACTGAAAGTACAATACATTATTCCAAACTAACTGTTCTCAACTGAAATGTAAATAAATACTAAACTACAGCGGAAGACTCTATCGTCATGTCGTGGCCATCCCAGCCTATCCCAAAGATCATCTCTATACTGTTCAATATCTGCTCACCATCCCCGAATGGATCACCGCAGGTTTTACAAAACAACACCGGGGTCAGTACTAATCACACAATCAATATAGATAACAACAATAAGACAAATAGACAGCTGAACTGTCACACACACACACACACACACCACCAACTCCCATCATCTCAATATCGATCGTCCACCTTTGGACCACCCCGCCGATGGGGGACCGGCCGTTCCCACCTAAGCCCCGCTCATCGTACGAGCGATAACCCTGTCCATTAATGTGCACATCCCCTTTCGTGGCGGGTTCCACGAAGGGCGAAACTAGGGCGTGAGATCACTCCCGCAAGTGACCCCACTCAGCCGAGAACGCATCTCGAGAACCATCAACAAACACAACCACAATCACAATCACAATCACAATCATCATATCAAACAACTAACTACAAAGACATCACCAATATCCCATTATGGGACTAATACCGAGTAGGAAATCCTACCTGGAAAGCACAACACGCAGACGGTATCTACTGTTTGTCTCAAAACGCCTCTTCTACGAATTCTCCTCCTAACATATAACACATAAAGACTACCAATTACTCACTATTCATAAAACCCCCAAATCCTAAATTAGGGTTTGACCAAACCTAGCAAAACATTATATAAATTATATTAAAAGCTTACCCTTGACGCAAGGAATCCAACGACACGAACTACGATACGAACTGACCGTCTGAACTCCGGGAATTGTTAAGGATGCGATTAGGAAGATGACTGACTGCTTTCTCTCTTAAATAGGTTTTAGGTTTTGGTAAAAGTGAATTAAAACAACGACGATTATGTTTAAATACCCTAATCGCATAATTAACAAAACCCGCGAAAAACTCCCCGTAAACCGGACACTCGATCGAGTACCCAAGGTACTCGATCGAGTACCCCCCTACTCGATCGAGTGCCCCAGCTACTCGATCGAGTGCCCAACAGGTCAGAAACTATTTTATTCTGCAACACACCCTTACTCGACAGAGTAAGGCCTACTCGATAGAGTACCCCCAAGACTATAAATACGGAGTATTACAGATATGAACAAATCGAATCTCCAAAATCCGGGTTTGATTTGATGACGAAAACCCGCAAATATTGATTATAAGGGATTTAAGTCGGATTTAAAGCGATAAATTATTAAGAATACGTGTTACAAATATTACATGCGAACGAATAAGAAGAAAATAAGAAAAAAGAAACAAAAGAAGACGAATTAACAGAGAGGCGAGGAAGAAGAAGAAAAGCAGGAACTGCGGCAACCTCTGGAAGAGGCGCAGCAGATGCTACGACTCTTCGAAGAGGCGCAGCAGTTGCTGCGTTTCTTCTCGACGTCTGCCTATAGTTAATCCGTAAAAACAATTTGATAAATGGGTTTTTAGAAATCGTTCTTAAGCATATTTTTGACGTAAACCTTACATTAATTGGTATAATAATAAAATACAATAATAAAAGATGGGATTTACACCCTCAGACTTACATGTTTGACGAAACGAGATTAACTAAGTTAACGTTTAGTGATTGCTCGACTCGAATGTATGATGAAAGTGCCCTCGTGAGAGGATTTAGATTAAATTGATTGATTAATTTGATTGTAGTTGGTCAAACAGGTCGGTCATGCAACGTGATTGGTACTCAGAAGGATCCGAGCTTACGTGTTCGATTGATCAAGCACGTAGACGTCAATAAGCTTAGAGCATGGTCTTAGAATGCAAAGGGAGAAGAGAAGGGCGGACACTCGCGTGAGAAATATGAGGAACGAAGGCTCCTATTTATACTAATCACACGGAGGAATTATGGAATGACTAAAACTTCGGAAACAAATCTCGAAAAGATCTGAAAATACGCAGAAAAGGGCTGGGGAAGAGGCACAGCAGCCACTACGACCTTTGGAAGAGGCGCAGCAACCACTGCGACCCTTGGAAGAGGCGCAGCAGGTGCTGCGTCCTTTCTCCAGAGGTTTCCTCTTGCGGAAGAAAGATTTCCGCGTTTCTTTTATGGAGTTGCGGTAGATCTCGACTTCCTTATTCTTAAAATAAGATTTTCGGGAGATATTATACCAAAAGAATATAAGATTAAATTATGGAATAAATATCCGGAATATTTTAGAACATTCCGACTCGGCATTTTAAACGGTTTATTAGAAAATGAAGCGGTTTTTGACCCGGACTCCAAATGAACTCTAATTACTGTCAAAACGACCGTAATGGCACGTAGATGACGACCAAGGGGTAGACACAAGTATTTGAGCTATCACTTGATGATAATCTTACAAACCGTCATAAATCGTTTCGTGTACCAAACATGCGGCCCAATCATCACCGGGTGGTTTGCGGGAGGTGCAAAAATGAGGTATCTACAGAGCCCCCACTTTGACTGAGGCTTGGACATGGAGAAAGTCAAAGTATAGCCATCAGGTCAATCAAGAATTACAACCTGACGACTATGGCGGCGCGAGGCGGCTCAAGGGGTCTGAGCCAAGGACCTGTCGTCGGGAACATTTTAGAGTCTGTCGACTTCCGGGGAGGGTCGTTTAAAGTTCATTAGACTACGTAAGTAGGCTCGCCAGCCATAAGAAGAAACCATACCTGAGACTTCCTTTCTGAGATGCTTCCGGAGGTGGGTAGGAGCTAAGGTTAGGCGTAGGAGCTAAGGCTATGACCTAAAAGATATATATGGGTTGTGCTAGGGGTGTGGGACCCTGAGAGGAAAACATCGATGAGAAGGTGACCTAAAGGTAACCGTGGTTTGGGCGTATGAACCTGGAAAAAAGCGATCCTAAAGGGTTAGAATCCTATGGGTGAAGGCTAGGTGTGAGAATATGGGTAGGTTGGGAACCTAAAAGAAGGTTGGTATGAGAACATCCGGAGAACGATACCTTTGCCGAACTCCAAGGGGAAACAAAACATAATATTGAGGGTAGCAGGACGTCAGTAGAAACTGCTGGGGGGAATCTGCTTGCGTCGGTCTCAAGCGAACTCCATATCTCAAGAATTAAAATCGTCTGTCATGAACTCTCGCTAGTAAAAAATAATAGGGTATTGATAAGGCATGTCGAAACACCGTCGGAAATCCGCTCGTTGTTGCAAGCGAAGTCTTGATGCAGTATCCTTGCCGAGCTTGATAAAGTACCGCGACGATTCACAGTCTGCTCGAAGAAAATACGGGTCTGGACAGAAATAAATGCCCAAAAATCCAAATATATAACATATGGTGTTGGACAAGAGGCGCACCAAAGATGGGCCCACAATAACGAACTTATAACGAACTTTTGAAAATTGAGCTGGAGGGAAACTGGGGAAGAGGCGCAGCAAGAGCTGCAACTCTTGGAAGAGGCGCAACATCTGCTGCGTCCTTTTCTGAGCTCGTCCCTGTCTGAGTAAAAACTCGACATAAGTCGTGTTTATTCATAATAACAAAACACCAAAATTTCTTAAACTCTTTCGAATTCCAACCAAAATCCGTCAAAATTTGATCAAATCCTTCCATTAATCATGAATAATCGAGGTATGTGTCTTATCCTTGCTTTAATTCTTGTATTTGCTTGATTTTGATCGAAAAAATTAGGGTTTTCAACCCAATTATTTCGAAAATTTGGGGCTTTTCCCCCAAATGGATTTGCCTTATAAAATTGACATTAGAAATGGATAATTGGTAATGTTAGGAACATAAACATGTATTCTTTTTGAATTTTCGTGAAGTATTGAGCATTTGAGCGAACTTGAGACGGTTTCTCAGCTATTTCAAAAATCACTTCGAAAGTGGCCTTAGGATTACCCATTTTTGATAAAATTTGGTTTTTGGAATCCTTGTCTGATGGGTAAACTTTCTACCATTTCGTATTTTTGATTTGTAATGGCTTTTTCAGGACACTTTTCTAGGGCATAATCGCCATTATGGCAAAATGCTGCCGAAATTTTGACTCAAACCTGTGACTAAGCTTGGATTTAGACCTGACTTGACCAAATTTACCACATGAGCGGCCGGGTTTCGAAAGAAATGACCAAAGATGGCGAGAAAAGGCCGTTTTTTGGGGCTTGAAAGACTTAAAACCACCTTCACCGAGGCTCGTCGTCATTTGACGCGGCCTAATTTACTCTAATTTTGTAGGTGACATGGCTTCTACGTCGGGGAGGGCTCCCATGGACGTGGACACCGACTTAGACCCGTCTCTCATTTTTTGAGGAGGTGTTCGAGGAGGTCCCGCGGCGGGCCAACGTTGGACGAGAGGTGTCGGCAGCTGGTGGGGACACCTGAGTGGGCCGAGAAATGGGATGGTCGACATCTCATTTGGGCAGCAAAGAGCCACCTGTCTTACAGGACGACAAGCAGTATGGTAAGTCTTGAACTTGTTATTTCCTCATCATTTTTGCTTATTCATTTGCCGTTTCATTTCTCCTTTGCTTTGAGCTAAAGATAGCTTTGCGTCGAATGGATACAGGAGGCCGGGAACATGAGGTCCTTTTCCGGCTATACGGCGATGATGGAGGCATACGGAGCTTTGACGGAGGAGGAGAGGGCCATCTTCGAGTTAGGAGCCTTCGGAGCTTTGGTGGAAGCGTGGAGGGCGATCAAGGAAAGCAAGCTTCAGGCTAACCTTTGCCTGATTCGAGCCTTCCTTGATCGGTACTGGGATACGACCTTGACCTTTCACATACCTTTTGGGGAGGTCAGGGTCACTTTGGAGGACTACAGCATGATTTCTGGTCTACCGTGTGGAGAGGAGGTTGTGGTGTGGCCGTTGATGGCCATGAGAGTGGACTCGGCCGAGGCGAGGAGGCTGATTGGCTGGAACCTGGCAGAGGGTGCTTCCAGCGTTCCCGGGTTGGTGCCGAGCACTTACGTCAGGGACTACTTTGCGGGTAGGACCCCGACGACGGTGATGATGGATGGGAGGAAGATGGCTCCTTCTGCTTGTACTGCTAAGCAGAGGGCTCGTCTGTGGCTCTGGTGGTTCTTGTCTTCGCTTTACCTTGGAGACAAGGGGGAGAGGCTGTCGACGAAGCTTCTTCTGTTTCTTTATGACTTGAGTGACCTGAGACGGTGGGAATGGGTCACTCCTGGCTTTGCGGTCCTCACTCGCTACATGAGGACCATGGTTCTGTAAGGAAATATCCGTAAAATTCCCTTAATTTTAAGGATTATAACGTAAATATAACATGCGATTTATTGTCATAAACGAAATACAATAGAAAACGATAAAGATTAAGAATCAACCTCGGGTCCTTTGATGTGCGGCGTAAAGAACAGAAATCAATAGAGATTTCCTCCTAATCGTTGCACCCAAGACCGTCTGAGACTATGCCCTTGTGCTAGAAATGCTCTCTAATTGACATGCAATATCGAGAGAGCTATTGTGAGGTTATTCGATGTGAGATCTAGAAGTTTCAGAGAAGAATGCTCTGAAACCCTAATATTTTTGTCAAAATGAATGATTAGGTTAGAAAGGAGGAGAGGCTCTCCTTTTGTTCCTCCATTCGGCCAACCGTGAGCCCTCATGGGGAAGTGGGCTTCCACTTCCTCTTAATTTTAACTCGTGGTCCGGCTCGAAAATTGCTAAATGTATATGACGCGGTTTTTATTATAAATCGTCATCGGTTATCGGCTATTAAAATATCAACTAATAGCACGGGTTAGTTGAAATATTAATACATGTCCGACAAAGACGATATTGTATAATTAATTCAATATACATTAATTAAATATAAATCGTTTATATTCAATTTACGAATTAACTGTTTAATTCGTCTTAGCCATTATTATTTAATCCGTATTAAATAATTATCTCAACATCGCGTTTGACTAATTACTAGTCAATAACTCCGACTAACTGGTTAGTCAAATTTGGCATCTACATGACTGTATTTTCATACTGTCACATATCTCAAACGTATCCTATAGGTGTGACTTTTAGGGACCAGTTGATCACCGCCATCTGTATGACAATAACGTCAAACTTATCTAGCAAGCCAACCGTTATTGATAAACGTGGATCAACTGATAATAATACCAAAAGTATGCCCTTTGATCCTTTTAGAGATTTGTGAGTCCTTGCACTAACTGTAAAGGACACCAGCCCCAACAAGCTCCCACTTGTCCGTACAAGTGTATGTGCAATGACGTTATCCGCACTAACTGGAGGACACAGCTCCAACAAACTCCCACTTGTCCGTACAAGTGTATGTGCGATAACCGATTCTCATATTCATTTAAAATTTCTCCCACTCAATGTAAAACAATTTGCAGATCCGGATCCGCAAAGGTCGTATTTTACAATCGATCTGTATCTAGAGTGGTTTCCCCGACTAGAGAGTAACTCAACTGATAAAACGAATTCGTATTCGAGCATGGCCATGCATTTCGATTCTGACTCCTCGGCCCCGAGAAATATCGAGTACCTGATAAAGGCTGAATATTTCCTTCAACTCGACTCCTTCCGATCTAAACACAGCATGAAATGACCCAGAAAAAAACTACTTGGCCCCCTGTTACGGATGACCGTGAGAAAGAAACCAAAGTCACCCAAAATCTGCCTTAGTCTCAAGAGACAGTCGATAGTCAAAAGAATCGACTCTTAGGATCACCATGGAGGTCCTATCCACGACCGGGCACCGAATGTTATAAAACATTTAGGACTCCACGTCGATGTCACAATTGTGTCCTACGAGATATCCGTATAAATCGCCTCTGTGATTGGTCAGTCAACCTTTTGACTTATGGCTCGTTGAACCCACCATCAGCCAACGTCACAAAATAATTACCTTGAGTTATCAGCTCACGTGGGCAATTAAGGACCAAAAATATAATGTTTGTTCAGTTCACTTTGTGGTGTTCAAAATTGTCGTACAAATCCACATGAAAAACAAAATATATAAATATCAAAACGATGATGTTGTATAGAGTACAAAAGAGAATGAATCTAATCCATAAAAGAGTACTACAACTTAGGAACACGTTTAATTCCCATGGAATTAACGTGCCCTTCATGCTTATCTTGTCGTAATGGTTTAGTGAGAGGATCTGCTATATTATCATCTGTAGCAATCTTTTCTATCACTACTTCCTTTTGCTCCACGTAATCTCGGATTAGATGAGCTTTCCGTTGTACATGTCTAGACTTGTTGCTAGACTTAGGCTCCTTAGCTTGGAAGATGGCACCACTATTGTCGCAATAGATGGTTATCGGGTCATTCGAACTAGGCACTACGGATAGTCCATGTAAGAATTGACGCATCCATATCGCTTCCTTTGTAGCTTCAGACGCGGCATAGTACTCGGACTCAGTCGTAGAATCTCGTAATGTAACAGTTTGTTTGGAACTCTTCCGGTGATCTGCAGCGCCATTAAGAGTAAAAACGAATCCAGATCGAGATTTCGAGTCATCTCGATCCGTTTGGAAGCTAGCATCTGCGAACGGTTGCGCATAGCTTTTGTTCGCCTCCATAAGTCAATGCCCAATCTTTAGTCCTCCGTAGGTACTTAAGAATGTTCTTGTGACCATCCAATGTGATTCACCTGGATCTTTGTTGGAATCGACTTGTCATACTCAAAGCATATGCCACGTCCGGACGTGTGCATATCATGGCATACATGATTGATCCTATAGCCGAGGCATAAGGAATCCGTGTCATGCGTTCTTTCTCTTCCGGTGTCTCTCGGTGCCGAGACTTGCTCAAATGCACCCCGGAGCCATAGGAAGAAACCCCTTCTTGGAGTTAGTCATCTTTGAATCTCTCTAGGATTTTGTCTATGTAAGACTCTGACTGAGAGATAACATCCGACGTGATCTATCTCGATAGATACGGATGCCCAGAATTCTTTGTGCCTCACCCAGATCTTTCATCTGGAAATGGTTTTTCAACCATACTTTCACCGAAGTTAAGAGAGGTATGTCATTCCCAATCAGGAGTATGTCATCGACATACAATATTAGGAAGACAATCTTACTCCCATTCGACTTGATATAAAGACATGGTTCCTCGACCGATCGAGTAAATCCATTTTCTTTAATCACTTGGTCGAAGCGATGATTCCAACTCCGAGATGCTTGCTTAAGTCCATAAATGGAATGCTTAAGCTTGCACACTTTCTTAGGATGTAAAGGATCGATGAAACCTTCGGGTTGTACCATGTACAACTCTTCCTCCAAAAAACTGTTTAAGAAGGCGGTTTTCACATCCATCTGCCAAATTTCATAGTTATGAAAAGCGGCAATCGCTAAGATAATCCGAATGGAACGCAGCATGACTACGGGTGCAAAAATTTCATCGTAGTGCAAACCTGGCACTTGGGTGAAACCTTTAGCAACTAGTCGTGCTTTATAGATATCTTGTTGACCTTCCACATAATGCTTTATCTTGTAAAGCCATTTGCATTGAAGGGGACGAACCTTAGCAGGTAAGTCAACAAGATCCCATACGTTGTTCTCATACATGGAGTCCATCTCGGATTGCATGGCCTCAAGCCATAGCTTTGAGTCAGAACTAGTCATGGCACCTTTATAGGTTGCGGGTTCACTACTCGTTAAGAGCAGAATGTCATCTATGTCATGTTCCTCGACCATACCAATGTATCTGTCTGGTGGAATAGAGACTCTTCCCGACCTCCTAGGTTCCTCAGGAATATTAACCGCAGCCGGGATTGTAGGAATTGGTTCCTCCAATGGTTGCTCGGTATTTGGTTCTGGAATCTCCGACAGGTCGAAGGTTCTATCACTCTTTGCATTCTCGAGAAATTCCTTCTCTAAGAATGTCGCACTAGCCGCAACAAAAACGCGTTGTTCGGTTGGCGAATAAAAGTAATGACCAAGTGTTCCCTTAGGATAACCTATAAAGTATGTCTTGACCGATCGCGGGCCGAGCTTATCCTCGTGTCTCCACTTGACATAAGCCTCGCAGCCCCAAACCCGTATAAAGGACAAGTTAGGGACCGTTCCCTTCCATAATTCATATGGAGTCTTGTCAACATGACTTTAGACGGACTTGGTTAAGTATTAGAGCAAATTGAGAAGAGCATAACCCCACAATGAGTCGGGCAACACGGTGTGACTCATCATGGATCGAACCATATCAAGTAGTGTTCGATTTCTCCGTTCGGACACACCATTCAACCGAGGTGTTCGGTGGAGTTAAGCGTAAGGCAATCCCACGATCTTTAAGGTGTTGATCAAACTCGTGAGAAAGATACTCGCCACCACGATCCGAACGTAGTGTTTTAATCTTTCTACCCAAAAGAGGTTCGTACCCTATTCTCGGTATTCTTTGAATTTCTCAAAGGATTCACTTTTGTGCTTCATTAAATAGACATAACCATATCTACTTAAATCGTCCGTGAAAGTGATGAAATACCTATAGCCTTCTCGTGCGGTGATTGACATAGGCCCACATACATCCGTATGTATGAGTCCTAATAGGTCAGCAGCGCGCATTCCAACACCTTTGAAGGAAATTCGTGTCATCTTACCGATGAGACATGATTCACACGTGCCAAATGATTGAAAATCAAAGGCCGAGATAGCTCCATTTTTGATGAGCTGTTTTACGCGTTTCTCATTAATGTGTCCCATACGGCAGTGCCATAGATACGTTTGATCTTTGTCACCAACCTTTAACTTTTTATTCATTACGTGTAATATTTGGTGTCGATCTAAAACATAAATTCCGTTCATGGAGACCGCCTTGCCATAAATCATATCGTGTAATGAGAAAATGCAAGAATTATTCTCTATTACAAATGAAAAACCAAGTTTGTCAAGTGCGTAAACCGAAATAATGTTTTTAGAAAGATGGGTACATAATAGCAGTTATATAAAGATAACTCAAATCCGCTAGGAAGCTGGATCACATATGTTCCCCTCGAGACGGCAGCCACTCGTGCTCCATTCCCGACACGCAGTCCACCTCACCCTTTACGAGGGGTTCGATGTTTTGAGCCCCCGCACATGATTACACGAGATGAGAACCACAACCAGTATCAAGTACCCAAGTTCCGTAACTTGCGTGGTTAATCTCAATCATATGAATAAAAGTAGAAGAGGAAGAAATCATACCAACAGGTTTAACACGACCTGCTTTTATGTCCTCATGGTAAACAGGACATGTACGCCTCCAATGCCCAGTCTTGTGGCAGTGATGGCATTCCATGTTTTCGGTTTTGCTCTTTGTCGCGCCTGATGAGTTACTTGCCTCACCAGGCCCACTCTTGCCTGAACCCGACTTCTTGAACTTCGGTTTGCCTACTGCTAGGTCAGCCTGAGCTTTGCCCTTACCCTTGCCCTTGTTTGACACAACGAGAACATCCTGTTTCATACTCCCACTGAACTTCATATCCTT
Source organism: Silene latifolia (assembly GCF_048544455.1). Taxonomy (NCBI): domain Eukaryota; kingdom Viridiplantae; phylum Streptophyta; class Magnoliopsida; order Caryophyllales; family Caryophyllaceae; genus Silene; species Silene latifolia. Next base: position 78,009,134 of record NC_133526.1, on the reverse strand, counting down.
CTCGGTCTGTACGAGTAGGGAGTGTAGTTCATGGGGACTTTTCTTCAAATCATTCATATAGTAATTGGCTCTAAAGAGCGCAAAACCATCGTGGAGTGAATGAAGCATGCGGTCGATGACGATGTTCTCGCTGATTTTACAATCAAGCGTCTCCAGTTTCTCGACATTCTCAATCATGCTGAGAATGTGTGGGCTAACCGGTTGGCCCTTCTGGAGTCTCGCATCAAAGAAGCGAGTGGTATGCTCATAGGTCACGATTCTCGGTGCTTTCGAGAATTCCTTGGTGAGCGTGGTGAAAATCTTGTTTGCACCTTGGGCTATGAAGCGTTTCTGCAAATTGGATTCCATTGCAAAAATGAGTACGTTTTTAATCGCACCCGCTTCCATGACGAAGTCGCTATACGTGGAGACCTCGTTAACTCGAGCCGTGGGGCCTGGAGCTGGCGGAAGGGGCTCAATCAAATACTTGAGCTTCCCGTCAGCAGTGGCAGCATTCCGTAATGCCGCCTCCCATTCCGCGAAGTTTGATTCATCATTCTTCAGTCTAGTAGACTGATTCATCTGATTCATAAAGATCCGAAGCCAGGACTCACGGTCCAATGTGGCACTTGGCATTGGGTCATCGAGGATGCCAGCCATTATGTTATTAGCAGTTTAAAAAAACGTGATCTACGCTGAAAAAGAAAGAAAAACAAAAACGAAATAAGCAACTCATCGAGGTGATTTAAGTCTATTTAAAATTCATTTTAACGTGTAGACTCATTGCACTTGCATAATTGATCTCCCTCAAGAATAATACAAGTGATCCCAAGACTCAATTTCTGCAAATTGATAAGCCAACTGTTTAGCTAATTCTTCCGTAAGAACTCTTGGTCGATAGATTTCCGTAAATCCTATCTATAGTCCACCATAATCACAGGATCGTACGAGTGACCATAGTTTTGAGATAAAATAGGTCAATCGGTTCCAACTTACCCGACGTAGAAGGGGTCATATTATGCCTACCGACGAAGAAGGGACTCATTGGAGTTTGACCTATAAAGACCATTCTCAATTTTGGTTTATACGAGGAAGATCCCATCAACTTAGTTTTAATTCATTTTAAGTGAACGAATAACTAGCATTACGTGAATGAATTAACTTAGGTGATGGCTTAAAATCGTGTGACATATGAATGCCATAGAAAACTAACGCGTGACCTCTATATGAGTCAGTTTTCATGCAAATATTAGGTGGTTTGGTTTTTAGGCGGAATATGATGCAAATTATCGTTACGAAAATAAATAAAAGAATGCAATACGTAAATAAAAATTCCTAGTGTGGCCTATCCTAATAAAAAGAACATAAAACAACTTTGGAATCCACCGTTGGACCCGAGAAGCTTGTCTTGATGTTCCATCTTGATCCATGTAGCGGGAGTGAGCATCTGGTTCTCCATCTTTGGTCTTCTCAAAAATTACAATTTAAAATTTACAAATATAAACCTATTTACATTCTAAATACAAAAACTGTAATTACAAGTGAAAAATCCAAAACGGAGATACGAGATCTCAAAATACAACCAAGACCGTGTTCCATCATTACGGTAACACGTTCTACTAAGGCCACACTAAGTTACAACCGATTGTAAAATAAATAAATACATAATAAAAGCATTAAAAAAACATTCAAAATGAACGATAAATAAAATGCATCAACTAAAAACAAATTTGTTCGTGACATAATTCTGTAATTATGTTAAATTTATCCAAATCACCTTTTAACGATTAAAATTTATGTGATAAAACCGCTTCTATCAGTTTTAATTTTAATCTATTACAATCCGTTACTTTAAATACACTTTAAAATAACTATATGGTACGTGGGTGAACCGTTTCACTATCAAGCGAGTGTACAACATCCGTATGATGTACATATTATGGCCAAAAGAGAATTTGAAACAATAAGAGTAAAATTCAAAGCTGCCAAAACAAAATCCCTCGATCCAGGGACAAAAGTTCTCGATCGAGGAACAGAAAGGGCTCGATCGACTGAACTGCTAGTCGATCGAGAGAATTGCCAATGAGAAAGTGCCCGATCGACTGAACTGGAGGTCGATCGAGGACTTATATCAGCAGGACTGTTCGATCGAGCACAAGGAGGTCTCGATCGAGCAATCAGGGTTTTAAAAGAGGTCGATCGAGTACATCAAGGACTCGATCGAGTAAAAACAAGACAGAAAACCTCTCGATCGAGTAGAAACATGCTCGATCGAGAATAAAAATTTCTGAAAAAAACAAAACCCTAGTGAAAACAGTTTTGTCGAAACAAAACAATTGCAATTTTGATTAAAACCTTGTAAAACTAAATCAACAAATTGCAAAACATGAACATATTGCTATAATGATCGATTAAAATAACAATATGCAAAAACAAATCATCCGTGTATCACAAGGCACGGTTTACAAAACATAAAAATCAGCCGAGTAAAAAAAAATTTACCAGCCGTGAAGTTTTTATACAAAAACTAAATCGTTTCAAATCGATTTATGAAAAATCACAATGAAAATTTACGTGGCCTTGCTCTGATACCAATTGTAAGGAAATATCCGTAAAATTCCCTTAATTTTAAGGATTATAACGTAAATATAACATGCGATTTATTGTCATAAACGAAATACAATAGAAAACGATAAAGATTAAGAATCAACCTCGGGTCCTTTGATGTGCGGCCTAAAGAACAGAAATCAACAGAGATTTCCTCCTAATCGTTGCACCCAAGACCGTCTGAGACTATGCCCTTGTGCTAGAAATGCTCTCTAATTGACTTGCAATATCGAGAGAGCTATTGTGAGGTTATTCGTTGTGAGATCTAGAAGTTTCAGAGAAGAATGCTCTGAAACCCTAATATTTTTGTCAAAATGAATGATTAGGTTAGAAAGGAGGAGAGGCTCTCCTTTTGTTCCTCCATTCGGCCAACCGTGAGCCCTCATGGGGAAGTGGGCTTCCACTTCCTCTTAATTTTAACTCGTGGTCCGGCTCGAAAATTGCTAAATGTATATGACGCGGTTTTTATTATAAATCGTCATCGGTTATCGGCTATTAAAATATCAACTAATAACACGGGTTAGTTGAAATATTAATACATGTCCGACAAAGACGATATTGTATAATTAATTCAATATACATTAATTAAATATAAATCGTTTATATTCAATTTACGAATTAACTGTTTAATTCGTCTTATCCATTATTATTTAATCCGTATTAAATAATTATCTCAACATCGCGTTTGACTAATTACTAGTCAATAACTCCGACTAACTGGTTAGTCAAATTTGGCATCTACATGACTGTATTTTCATACTGTCACATCTCTCAAACGTATCCTATAGGTGTGACTTTTAGGGACCAGTTGATCACCGCCATCTGTATGACAATAACGTCAAACTTATCTAGCAAGCCAACCGTTATTGATAAACGTGGATCAACTGATAATAATACCAAAAGTATGCCCTTTGATCCTTTTAGAGATTTGTGAGTCCTTGCACTAACTGTAAAGGACACCAGCCCCAACAAGCTCCCACTTGTCCGTACAAGTGTATGTGCAATGACGTTATCCGCACTAACTGGAGGACACAGCTCCAACAGGTTCGTCTTGAGCTGATGGAGAAGGGGACTTCTCCTACTACTGTCGGCCCTAGACTGCTGCTGGAGGTATGAACCTTTATTGCGTATCATGAAAGATCATTACTTCTTCTTTGCTATCGAATTGTGAAAGATCATTATCGATTGTCTTGTTTTGCAGGCGTGGGTGTACTCCTACTTTCCGGGCTTCGCGCCAAAGAGGAAGGAGCCTGAGGCGAGGGCTTACCCAATCGTGAGGGACTGGGTGGTGTGTCGTAGGAAGAGTCAACGCTCTTCTTATGACGTTTGCCGACGGGGTGTGAATGCCCTGAAGCTGAGTGGCGTAATTATCTTCAATCACTTTTCCTTTATTGTTATTCATTGCCTTTTCTTTTTTTGTTTAAAAGTGATCATAAGAATGACCCCTTGTTTGCTTGTTTTAGTGGGTGCCCAGACCTTTGGTGGACTACCCCGACGCTCCGGCTTCGTGGTTGAGGTCCTTTGACCTAGGAGCTCGAGTCGGTTCCTGCTGAGGACGTCCATGGGTCCAGTGTGGTACATGGGCGAGCGTTTGACTCGTCAGTGCTCTCGTGACGCTTTCACGGTTCCCATCAATCCTCCCCGGACGATGTTTAGGGAGCCTTTGGATGTTGAGAGAGAGGCTGACTTGGTGGATGTTGGTAGTGACGCTCTTCTCCTTCCTGGTGAGGCGTACTCGCTGTTTGTTCACCAGAGGCTGGCGTACTGGCCGATTGTGGTAAGTATTTTACTTTTTTGACTTGATTTGATGAACTGACGAATGATCGTCGAATAAAGAATTCATTTGAACTCTGCAGGAGATCGAGGTGGCAGGCGTCGAGCCCCAGCGTACCCCGTGACCCTTGAGTACACTGACGCGGCGGGGATGACGACGATCTCCGAGATCCGCGACTTCGGCGAGGAGGTGAGGGATGCTGGCCTGGAGGAGTGGCAACATTTAGTGAGGAGGGTAAGCCCCCAGCTTCGGTTGTCTTTTGCTATTTTGTTGCATAAGAATGCATTCGTCCTTTATTGAAAACCTTTTGTTTCTTGAAATGCATGTGGCACCATCACAGCATGTGGCGTTGTGGAGGGTGGCCAACCGGCTACGGGCCACGTCAATCGAGGCGCTTTCTGGTGGCCGAGGACGACATGTATGAACCTCTCATTCTCTTTATTTGACTTTTGTTGCAATTTTCGCGTTTTATTTGAAATAGTTGAATGAAATGATTGAAATGAGGCATTTCTTCGTCACTTGCAGAGGGAGCGAAACCTGGAGCGTGAGCTGGCGCAGTCCCAGGAGGAGACAGCTCGCTTGTTGAGGGAGTTGGAGGTCAGGGACACCGAGATTGCTGCCCTTGAGGCGAGGGTAGTCGAGCGGAGTGACGAGCAGGAGTAGTTTCTTTTCCTCTTGGTTGTTGTCGGTTGTCTTGTATATACATTTGTACATTTTGGACCTCATTTTGGACTTTTGGACTTGTTTTGGGCGAGAGCCCCCAATTTGATGTATATATGATGGCATGAGTGCCTTTGCTGCTGGGTTGTCTGTTTGTTCCTGCAGGTTAGCTTAGAAACAGGTTTGGTAGATGACGTTGCGCCGTCATGCTGCCGAAATTTACACAGAATTACACGTAGAAAACATAATATACACGTGACTTAAATTAGCGCAAAATGAGAAAAAAAAGGGGTGCCCGTAAATGAGCAAAATGACCCAAAAATGCGAAAAAATGCCCATAAATGAGCGAAAATGAGAAAAATGCCAGACAATGACCGGACGGTAGGGAGGGCCACCCCCTAAAAAAATGTAAAAATAAATGTATAAGTTTGAAATGTGATGTGAAACGAGGAGTGAAATGATTCCCCTAATAAAATAAAATGAAATGGGTAAGTGTGCTCGTTTGGCGAGAATGTCGATGTTGTCTCGAAAAGCGTGCTTGGAAAATTAGGAAACATAAAATATGGCAATTTGACGGAATTACCAAAATATTAACCTATAGGAATAGGAAATTATAGTCAAAATAAATTAGGAAAGATTCAAAGCTGAAAATCACGGAAATCATCCTGGGGAAGAGGCGCAACAGGTGCTGCGCCACTTCCCCCGTTGGTCAGTTCTGACGAAAATTAGGAAACAACTTTTAGTATAAATAGAGACGTAGGGGAAGCTTTTATTCACATAATTTCTCCATATTTCTTCCGTCTATTTCATAAAATCTCTAAAAATATTCAAAATCATGGATGCCTTTGAAAACCGTCTCAAGGAGTGGACGAATGAGTTTACAAATGTTGAGAATCATGACATGGGTGCTTTTAATTTGGGATCAATCTTGAGTCTCAAATTGGTGAAGGTTGTGAAACCTTTCTTGGATGCTTGTCTTGAATATTGGGATCCAAATTTCCACGTATTCGCCTTTCCTGGAGGCGATATTTGTCCTTTTCTTGAAGAAATAGCTGCTATTGAAGGATGGGATCCAGAAAACGCACCCACTATACCTTTTAGCTCTCAAGGGTATATGGGTAAATTTAGAGATTTGTTGGAACTGACTAAGGCTGAGATTGACCGTCTTGTGACCTCAAAAGGAGTCCGTTTGCTTGACTCCATGGACCGATTCATAAGCAGGGAAGACCCTTCTATTTCTTATGTTGCCAGACGCAGGGCGTTCAGATTTTGTCTACTTCACTGTTATGTCCTTCAAGGGCATGTTGACAAGGAGACGAGAGGGGACCCTCGTTTCTTGAGCTTAGTGGAATAAATGGAGCTGCGCAAGAGCCCAGTGTGCCTGTGCTTAGGAGAGATCATTCTGGGGCTGGACAACATAAAAGCCAACCGCGAGCTTCCTTATCTGGGAAGTCCTATCATTTTGCAGGTAAAACCCTTTTTCTTTTTCTTGTATATGTGCCAACCGTTTTGTTTTTGGTTGACCATATGGGCATTAATTCCCGTCTTCTTTGTAGGTTTGGCTTATGGAGCGTCTGCGGTTGATCGAGCCCCCAATTAATGTGATAGGATACCATGCTCGGTCAATATCGATGAGAACCATGCTTCACATGGTGGACTTCACTCGGATTTGCAACTATTGGGAGAACAAGTTGAAGAATGAAGGAGGTCCTTTAATCCGATGGATTGTGCCATGGTGGCATCTCAGGTCAGTCACTGGAGTTTCATCTTTTGATCCTACTCGGTCGGTTCGCATTCATGGCTTGGAATTCATGATCTGCATCTTTTCGGAGAGATTGATGAGTCAAGTCAGCTTTAAGCAGAAGATCCGTAAGCTTGACAATGTTCCTCAGACATCATTGGCACATACTACAGAGATTCGTCGAGAGTGGGCCCTCAAGTGGGCTCAAAGGAACATGTGGTTCATACTTTCTCCTGTTGGCTCTTTATGGGTATCGGATTCATACTTGCAATGGAGGAAGGCTATCACTTTCGAGGAGCGCGAGAAATTGAGGAAGCGCGAGCCTGTTGACTACAAGATTCATGAGGTAGCAAAGGAGAACCAGAAGTATTTGAATGAGGGGGAGGAAGAGGCCGGATTCCGAGTTGTTCATCCGTCGAAGAAACCGAAGACCGCTCCTGCCGTAGAGATGGTGGTGGATCGAAATGGTAAGGCTAGATCGCGAGAGAAACCTTTGGTGATTAGGTCAGAGATAGCACAAGAGCATCGGGCTCGTGGTCAAGGTGAGAAGTATGATAAAAATGACAACGGCAAAGGAAAGATGGAAGAGTAGCCTTAGTCGTAGTATTATTTATTATTAATATTATTTGTAATAAATGACGGGGTTTTTAGAATCCTAGCCTAACATCTTATATTATGTGGCATATTGTTATTATTTATGGAAGAAATGAATAAAAGATTAATTTGTTATGAAACTATTGTGATTTTTCTTTTATTATTCTTGTCGAATTTCAAATGCAAATACAAATGTCCTTCTATTTACATTTAAAATAATGGGTTGTATCCAGTGAAGGATTGCCTACGTATTCATTTAAAAAAATGAAATCAAACCCTTGCGCGTAGTTCGAGTAAATGCAAAAGAATAATTGTTCTAAGCAAGAGCTTGTAGTAAACTAGAAAATAAGCATGAGCATTTCTTACTCCTAAAATACAACTCAATTTATTTGATGATATGAGGATGACGGAGTGTCAAAATGCAAGAGCAAGGTGACATAAGCTTTATTTCAGCGGGCCAAGGGCCATTTTTATTTCGTGTCGCATGAGCGACACGTAGGTGTTATGCGAGGCGCATTTCTTATCCTACACTAAGCATAATATCGTTTCAGTTGGTCGAGATTAGTTGGGTTAGCGAATTCATTCCCGTCCAGGTCTGTAATCTTAACCGCACCCCCTGAGAGTATGGACTTGACTAAGAATGGTCCGGCCTAGTTGGATTTAAACTTTCCTCGTGGATCGACAGGTAGGAGAGCTCTGACTGATTTGAGGACTAAGTCTCCTTCTTTGATGTTTCTGGGCTTAACTCGTTTATTGAAGGCTTGTTTGATACGTGCCTGATATGTTTGCATATTATGCAATGTGCGCAATATTCGTTCATCCAAGAGGATGAGTTCTTCATATCTATCTCTCTTCCAATCGGCTTCTAGAGTTTCACTTTCGAGCAGAATGCGTAAGGATGGGATTTCTAGTTCAACTGGTTGTACAGCTTCCATGCCGTAAGTTAAATAGAAAGGAGTAGCCTCAGTGGGCGTCCTAACTGATGTGCGATAACCCCATAATGCGAATGGTATCTTACAGGGCCCGATAATTGTCGATCATTTTCTTGAAGATAGTGACGACATTTTTATTAGCTGCCTCTACCGCGCCATTAGTTTGAGGTTTGTATGGCGAGGAATGGTGGTGTTTGATCTTGTACTTGGCTAGCAATTGTTCAGTTTCAGCCTGGAAATGTGATCCACTATCACTGATGATCTCGTGTGGGCAACCATATCGACAGATGATATTGGTTTGTATGAACTTTGCCACGTTTTTGGTTGTGAGACTACTGTAAGATGCCACTTCGACCCATTTAGTAAAATAGTCGATAGCTACCAAAATGAAACAGTGGCCCCCTATTCCGGCTGGAGTGATTTTTTCGATGATATCGATTCCCCAAGCATAAAATGGCCAAGGAGATGTCATGGTGTAGAGTAGTGAAGGAGGGACATGTTGCACATTCCCGAAGATTTGGCAGTTATGGCAATGTCTGACATACTTGATGCAATCTGATTCCATCGTGGTCCAGTAATATCCCAGACGCGTGATTTTGTTTGCCATCATTGGTCCACTCAAGTGAGGGCCACATTCTCCATCATGAACTTCTTCCATTACTTTTTGTGCCTGTGAATGATAAAGGCAACGTAAGACTATACCAAGAGGTGTTCTTTTATACAATTCTCCTTGCATGAGGAGGTATTGAGAGGCTAGTAGGCATATGTAACACCCCCATATACCAAAGAGCCGTAACAAGACGTTCCCTAGCATATAAAGGCGTTACCATCTCGGTTGTCCGAGGAAAGCAATCATCAAAAGTCGATAAAAGAACATTTATAATTTATTACAAATGATTAAATCAAAACTACTGATACAAAAGATACAACTCAACATCCTTATGTGAACTATCTTTGACGTAACTTGTGAAAGACCCATCCCTGCCAAGACTCCATCTAACTTCCAAGACATCACCTGTAAGACCGACTGCTCACCATAAGGGATCACGACAGACACAACAAAAGCAAACAAGGAACAACCACACAAGGTCAGTAACTGCGGAAAATATATCGACAACAGCCAATTCACTACAGACACAACAAAACACACACACACACACACACACGAGCCATTACCACTCCCATCAATCACCGTCACCGACTGTCCATTGGACCAGCCCTGCCAGTGGGGGACCGTAGCCGTACCCACCAAATCCCCGCTCATCTCATCGAGCGATAAACCCATGACCATTAATGTGCACATCCCCTTTTGTGGCGGGCCCCCCAGAGGGCGAATCAAGGGCGTGAAGCCACTCCCGCAAGTGACTCCACTCAGCCAGGGACGCGCCCCGAAGATCACATACAGCTATACAATAATCACAATCACACCAACCAACACCGCAATCAATCCAATCACACTGAGGCCACAATCAACACAACAAACGACACACTAAACAACCGACAGAAACTGAGTAGGCGAACCTACCTTTAGCCAACCACAACGATTCCTCAATCAACCACATGACATCAACCAAGCAAGTAACACACCTATACAATCAGTACAATAATCCATCACAACCTCTATAACCCTAACTGAAAACAACAATGACAATGATGATGACGATGACATACCTACGCATAGCTATCCGGCGTCAAGACCGCTACCTGACTCAAGCAACCTATCCCCAAGGCATAAGCATCCTCAAAGGCTTAAAAGGAAGGGATTATGGTGAAGGGCAAAAGGAAAGGCAACATCTAGGTTTAGAGAAGAGAGGCGGAAATGATTTGCGATTCTAACAAAACACGATTATAAATCCCCGCTGTAAAGACGCTACTCGATCGAGTGCCCTCTACTCGATCGAGTACTCAAGCTACTCGATCGAGTAGCCTCGACTAGATCGAGTACCACTTCCCAAACGCTTACCAAGACACAAGATATCTCTCGTAAGACTTCCCAAAGGCCAAGAAACGTCGCTAAGGTCGGTCAACGTCAGTCAACGGGTCCTTAAAAGGACGGGTATTACAGTCTTCCCCCCTTAAAAAGGAACTTCGTCCCTGATGTTCGACTCCTCTTCTCCCGCACCGCAAGAGAAAGACACCAAAGTTAACACCACCGCTTACCCGACGGAGGTCCACAAAACTGTTTAGAAATACTATCCCACTACGTATGTCCATCAAACATCATCGTCGTCAACCACTTAACACACGACACACACTTAAACCTCAACAACTACTAACTCCCTTTTGAGCTACTGAACGCCTATCGTACACCAACACGGTCAACTCGACTATCACTTATACTACTACATCGAATTACTCAGACATGTACCAACACGATTGTGAGACTATACTTTCATTCATCACCAATCAACAACTACCACTTACTAAAACACACAACCCACTGATTTGTCACAAGTTCACCATGACACATGTTTCATTATACTCAATCACCCTGACCTTACAACACAATTCTGCTAAAATCATTAAAGTCTCAAGTCGTCATAGCGAATATTACCGAAATAAAGTATACAACTTGCTATACCATTCGACAATTGTTATAAATCCTTACTCAAATGTATTACAACCACTATGGAGCTACCAAAACATACATATGACACTATAAAACACACATATGAAACTATTGAAGCAGTTATTCACATACTGGTCGGAAATTTTTTTCGGTTACTTGTCGTTAAGAGTTACCTAGACCAAAACAATATTTATAACTTCACAAACTACTCTACTTTTAGTAAAGAGGTAAGTAAAGGTCGGATCCCAAGGGATGGGTATTGATGTAGGATTTTCGATTGCAAATGGTCGTGTCTAAGGGTGTCACAATTTGGGTTGAGGTAGGATATCAACTAAACTAAATAATAATGTAAACAAAATAATCAAGATGATTAAAATGCGATGCAAACAATTGATTAAAAGCACTAGGGTGTCATGGGTTCATAGGGGATTCATGGGAGTTGATCATACAAACATGTTTTCTATTAGATGCAAGTAATTATTGTTGTGATGGGATCGAGTTAGTGTATATCTTACAATCCCTAGGAAGGTTTGGGTCTCAGAGCCGAATCGATTAGATTGCACAACACCTACAAGTCGACTTAATCCTCCCTATCCAACTATATGCATGGTCTAATGAGACTCGAGTTGATTTATGTCTTACAAGTCTCATTGAAAAGATAAGTGATGGGTAAAAAATGCAAGGATTCATAGGCTCGCATTTCATCAAATATAACATGTGCATAAGTTGAAATCACAACAAGCAAGCAAATTAATTATGAAAGCATATTAGATTAAGCATGAATCAATCCCCATGTTGGTTTCCCTTAATTCCCCATTAACCCTAGTTAAGGTAACTACTCACTCATTATCAAGTTTAACATGTTAACAAGGTTGTCAATCATACTAGCAAGGCAAAACATGATGAACAAATGAAGATGATTAATAATAATTAAAAAGGATTAAGAGAGAATTATACCTAAAAAGATGATTCCAAATAATAAAGCAAAGAATAATTGAAGTACTTGATGATTGATGGAAGGTTGTCAATCCTCCAAATAAACCCCAAATAATCTAAAAAGATGATTCCAAATAATAAAGCAAAGAATAATAGAAGTACTTGATGATTGATGGAAGGTTGTCAATCCTCCAAATAAACCCCAAATAATCTTCAATTACCCAAAATAAATGATGAACAATAGAGAAATTAAGGAAAGATTAAGAAATGAGATTTGCATTAATGCTAAATTAAGAGTTGATTACAAGATTAAGAGAGTATTAAGACTTGATTAGAATAAGATTAAGATGACATAAGAAGAACATGATAATCTAATTAGTACAATGGGATATTTATACTAAGGATTAGGTACAAAAATTAGGGTTAATAAGGGCTTAAATGACTATTAAGACCCTTAAGAAAAGTTGAGGAAGTGCTCCTCTCCAAGGAGATGCTCATCTCCGTTTTAGTGGTTTTCAAGTAGCACGCTCATCCCGAGCGTCTTGGCTGAGGGACAGTTGGCACTGGAGCAGAATCCGAGTGGATTGTGGGTCAGGATTCTCGGATCATCTAGCCTCAAGACGAGCGTCTTGGCCACGGGACGCTCAGATTGTAGTAGGGGGAGACGCTCGTCCAGGGCACTGCGACGCTCGGATTCCTTCACAGCACCTTCTCTTCTTTTCGTTTTTCAACAATCCTCGGGGATCTTGTTGGAGATGCTAGGATCTTTTCATCATTGCCCAAACTACTTTAATATCTACATAGGCCTTCTAGCATTGTCTTCCCTTTGATGCTTGGTCTTTGAATTCGATCAATTTAGCTCCATTTTGCCATGAAAATGCAAGGTTCTTACTCCTTTCCTACCAAGGGATCAAAACCTCAAAGAATATGCAAACCGAGAAACTAAAGATAGTAAATGACCCAATTATGCACTAAAAAGCATAGGAACGAGGCTAATTCGAGGACTAAATATGCTCCAATATGAGTCACATCAAATATCCCCAAACCGAACCTTTGCTCGTCCCGAGTAAAGAGGTGACAAAAACGAGGACCCTTATTCAAACTAACCTACTAATATAGCCGATGTGAGACAATTAGTGGGTCTCACTCCGCCCCTTCAACTCACAACAAGACAACCATGAGGTAGGATGCCTTCTTGCAAGGCAAGGTGGGGCTTGCCAAAATGGCGACACATCCAAGCATTTAAGCACACAAGATCAAGTAATGGATGCATCTACAAAAATGAATAGCCACTTTCCTCATCTAAGTGGCGGAAATTATATAAAGGGGAAGCAATTCAAGGGTACACATTCCATCATAGATACGGTTTCTTCAAACTACTAAGCCTAGAAGGATACCAATAAATCACCTCCAAGTTGTGTTAAGCTAGGGTAACTTTGTCCTCAATTGTTAAATGCTTTCGTTAAGAGTAGACTCCCTATGGTGTTAGAAACACTGGAGGATCGCGGAATTCCCCTTCTTGCCTAGACAAGAAGAAGGGTCGTCCCCTCTCTACCATGCACAAAAGTGGATACGATGGAAAAGGGATCAATAATATTTGAGTTTCATTTGGGAGTTTGCTTTGTTGTTGTTTTTCCCCCCAATTTGTGGCATTTGACATTTTGAGAACATTTCTTTTGCCATTTCTTTGATGTTTGACATTTCAATACTTGACAATTTCAACTGTTTGCATTTATTTTTGAACATTTTCAAAGTCACCCCATTTGTAGTGAGGGTGCTTATATTTGAAGCTTTAGGAGTCTATTTTTGCTCCTCTTTTCATTTGATGCAATTTGTGCACACTTTTTCGACTTTCATTTCATTTCTTGAACTCAAATTTTGAATAATTTTTGTGCCCATTCCCTTTGATGACAAAACGTGGTAGAATATGGATGATGGTTGCATGGTTTCAAGGGTCACCTTGGAATAAACGGTAGCCAAGGAGTTATCACACCACAAGGTACTCTTGACTAGGCCTTAATCCATGGGTCAAAAGATACTAGCATGACACATCCTAGGGTGTTTTACAAGCATTCTAACAAGCAAAGTCTTAAGAAGAAAAAACATCTACAAGGGCCTTATATACACACTTGTCAAACTTCCCAAATAGACGGTTTCACAAAATTTTTCCTAAATGCAACTATATGCCATGATGCAACTAACATATATACAACCTAATGCATATGATTCTACCAACTAGTATGCCAAATAATCTAAATGCAATCCTAAATTCACATTGTTTTTACCGCATCAATCAAAATAAAGCCACATAGTCATTAACATAAAGAGGAACAAGGAGATTGGAAAGATTATACCATGCGGTCTTCAATATCCTCATGTCTCGGATGTGGCGTAGTCGATCAATGTGAAAAAGAATGAACAAACACAATATATACAAAACAATATATACAAGACTACACTACAGAGGAAATGAACATGTTTTTGGATTTTTGAATTTTTCAAATTTTTATGGTTTTTTGTGATTTAATGAAACAAAAAGACATGTTTTTGTATTTTTCAAAAATTTTCAATTTTTTTTCATTTTTGTTTTAAAAAGTCAAGTTAGAATTTCTCATCCCCACACTAGTATGGGTATTGTCCTCAATGGTCAATACGATAAGAAATTATGCAATCTATATGAAAATGCATGATTTCTAAGCTAAATGCAAACTAAACTAAACTATACTACATGATGCATGGATTTTTGTTATGGTGGAGAGCATAATTTAGATTAGTACCCAATGCATATGCATAAACTTCCCCAAACCAAAATAGACACTATTTCTAATGTCAAAAATTTTGGGGGAGTTCATGCACAAAGATGCTATGCATGCAACTATGATTTGTCATTTTGGATTTTGAAAGTGGGAACAATAAAATAAACACCTCGATGGGACCTAGGTGTTAGTCCTCTAGATGATGCTAGGTCTCCACAAAGTTGAAACAAGAATTATGAAACAAGTTATCAAAACACGAAATTCTTTTCATGATAAAATAATGAGGGGATAAAAGAAACTTCACTTTAGCCTTGATGGGTGCCTCTTGCCCGCTCCATCTAGCCCATGAAGTGTTCTTTAAAGGTCGCCATCATCCCCTCCCAAGTCGTTATCCCAAGCTCCTCTTGATGCATCGCTTCCATTGAAATCCATAAATTCATCCCTCTTACTATCTAGCTCCACCGTGTCTCCTCCAAATGACGTGTCACTCCCTTCACCTTCTTGACCATGCGCTCCTTCATTAGCTCTCTCCGAATTTGGGAAAATAATATGCATTTGAGCCCAAGAGGGAAGCATTCCCTCTTCACTAATGGTCCCTTGTCGAGCCAATTGGTGAAATTGTGGATACAAGGCATAGTAATTATCCACATTGGCCTCGAATTGACGGAGGTGCATATCTTGAAGGATCCCCGTCACGAAATCATTCCTAGGGAGGATGAAAGGATTCGGGTGGTTATAAGGTTGGTATTGGAAGGGGTAAGGTGGTATCACAATCTTTTCATTCTCATTACTTTGTTGCTCATGTTGTTGTTGTGTTGGAGGTGGTGCTTGGTTTGCTTGATTTGTGCTTGTGGGGATGAGATAGGATGGGATTGGAGAAAGAGAGCCTCTTCTTGGTGAAATCCGTGCTAATCCTTCCATTGGTAAGTAAATGGGGTTGCTCCCCTTGGTGAACCATTTAATCCTCTTCTCATAACCCTCATGGGTCATCCAATGGTGTTGTCTAAGAATTAGCTCCTCGTTGATTCTCGTGTTTTCCGGAAGTAGTGCATACTCATTGTTTTCATTAAACTTGGGGTTGAAATGCTTTGCAAGTCTTGTGATGAGTCCCTCATTTACAATATGCTTCACACCATCATCATCCCCGTTCCGGAATTTTGCCCATTTCTCTAAGAGAACAAGCGGGGCGTTGAAATGGTACCCACTTCTCCCTTGGATTTCAAGATAAGATTCCATGAAGACAAGGTCTAGCTCATTTTCTATTGCCGGATCTTGACGGGCAAGAAGAGTTCCGGACAGAAATCGGTAGGTGAGCCTAATGATGGGATTTTGGATATGAAAGGCTAAACATTCCTTGATATAGGAAAAATCCCGACCCGTCATAGCTCTCCATAAGGGTGCCACACTATACTTTCTCGGCCTTGATGTTCGGGTAGGCGAAATATCTAGCCCAAGCACACTCGCAAATTCGACAAGAGTCATCATCCTAGTTGTATTTTCCAATCTAAATTCTACACAAAGTTTCTTGTTCAAGGTGGTAATTTTCAAGAAACTCAAGAATTCAAGAACTAGAGATCGATAAGTACGCTCATGCATGTGAAACAAGGTGGAAAGACCAAATAATTCAAAGAGAGCTTTCGTTTGGTGATAGATTCCAAGTTTTCTCAAGGTCTTATGGCATATGAATTTGGTGGGAAGAATGTTCTTACCAAGAAGACGATGGAAAACGAGCCTTTGAACATCATTGACAAACTCTATGTTGGAAAACTCATCAAGCTTTGTGAGATCAACTATTTCCTCATGTTCTCTCCTTAAAGTGTTGAGGAGAGAAGTAGATGAGCTTTCCCTTACCCTTGGTCTTCTTCTCTCTCTAAATAATGATCCTCTTGGCCCCATTCTTGAATGTAGATCTGGAATTTGACTTGTTGAAATATGGAGGTGTTCCTTGTGATTTAGATCTTTTTTTGAATCTTTTAAAACCCTAGATTTTGAGGGGTTTTTGTTTTTGAGGGGTAAATGAGTGCTTGAGATATGATTTGGGTCATAAGCGAGGGGGTTTTATATTATAAAATGGAAAGAAGGTTGAGGCATCACGAAATGTGTGGTGGGGAAGAGTTTTAATTGGCGAGAGAATGGAAGAAAAAGACGCAGGGCGACGAGCGGCTCGAGCATGAGACGCTCATATCGTAGCTCCTGGAGACGAGCGGATTAGTCATGGGACGTTCGTATTTCTTGTTAGACAGAAATCCAAAATTTTGGAGTGGCTGGGGATGAGCGTATTCTCGACGGGACGCTCGGATTTCTGCATAGAGACGAGTGGATTTTGCTGAGGACGCTCGGATTCTCTGTCAGGGTGAAGTCCTGGAAATTGATACAACCAGGTCAAGCGGATGCACGCTAAGACGACCGTCTTGACTGAGACGAGCGGATTGTCATTGGAGACGCTCGGATCTTCAGTCAGAACAAAATATCTGCTTCCCAGCTTTCTTAAGACGAGCGTCTTTCTGCCAGGACGCTCGGATCTTTGGTCTGGACGAGCGGATTCCTCACGGGTCGCTCGGGTTGTTCCTATTTCTCCTCCATTCCAGTGAAAGTGCTTCACCACACTTGAATTGCTAAATCCTTCATTCATAAAAAATGATTAGTGACCCTCCCTCGCTTACTCTCATAGCAAGAATCATGTTTATGATAAAAATGCAATAAAGTTAAAGATACAAGTTAAAAGAGTTAGTATATTTACAAGTTGTGGTTTGGAGAGGACTCCACCAAAATCTCTCTTTGACAATCTTCTCAAGGAGGAGAAGGCCCGAGGTAGGTGACCTCGACCTCTCCAATGAATGCTCCTTCATAATACGGTACAAAAGAGTTAGTTGTGGTTGGATAAGAAATCGAACGCTATTCGATATGGTTTGAACTTCAATCAAGTTACTTTGAGTTACTTGATTCTTTTGGGGACTTTATCATTTTGTCTAAATTATTTTTCCACTAAATCTAAAACGATTCATATGAGATATGAAATGGTAGGGTACCATGCTTGTAAGTTTTCACAAGAAACAAATGCTCATTTTTCCTTACAATAATCTCGAGTACAACGGGTTTGTGCCTCGTGAAGCTGTCTTTCTAGAATACAAGTTTATTTCTAGAAGACAGAGTGGGAGAAACTTTTCAAGAGCCACAAAAGAATTGTGTCAAAAATTGTATGTCACAAGAAACTGGTCTTTCTTGGCTACATGAGACGTTCTATGTAAAACGTTGTTTCTTCGAAACCTAGGAGGTTAAATTCATCACTTGTTGAAGATAATGAATTCATGTTACTTTTAAGAAAGTAAAGAGCTTACAACTTACAAAGAAATTGTTTGATTCAAGTTACTTCTGGAAAGTAATGAATATATGACTTACATGAGAGTGTTTAAGTCACAACTCAATACAAGGCTTAGAGCCATGAAAATCCGAAATAAATTCTAAGTGAATTGTTAGATATCAAAGCTTGATTGGTGGCAAAGGGTTTTGCACTAGTTGAAATGCTTAAGTCTATTTGGATCTTCTTAGGGATTGTGTTTCATTATGATGATATACATATAGCGAGTGAATCTAAAACCCACTTCTTCAATTAGAAGGAATGTATTCAATACATGTCTTGAGTTTTGTAGATTCTTGCAATCCTAAGATAATGTGAAACTTAAGGGAGGGTCTTAAGTAGGACATCAATGAGTTGGAATCAGTGTTTTGATCATGTTATAAAACTTTTCTCGATAAGTCGAGAAGTTGTGTTTATACATGGAGTTTAGTGGGAGTTACGGTAATTTTAATTAGTCTAATATGTGGATGACATATTGATCATTGGGAATGATTTAAGACTTGGAGAAATATAATACATCTTTAATATCCCTATTTATGGAGATAAATCCACATGATATTAGCGTCAAATAAGAAGTCTTATGTTGATAAGATTCATGACTAGTTCAATCAAGTTGAACATATTTGATTGATTCCATTTGTTTCCGCTGCCGGATCATTAAATGAGTAATGATGTATAGCACTTCATATACTTTGAGTATGATGAATTGTTTCAAAATCGAATTTAAGTAATAGTTATCAAATAGCCATATAGATTATTCTTAAGTGCTTGAAGAAGCATTAAGGATGGAAAGTTAAGTGTTTTTTATGCAATTCACAAATTTGTGTAAGGGCTTACACTAATGACTATTGAGATTGCATAAGGTTTCCGACAAAAACCGTATTCAAAACACCTAAAGATGGTTAAGGAACCATTGTGGCTATGTTATTTAAGAAATGAATTTGTTAGAATCGTTCTAAGCAATAAAGAACAATGAGAGATGCTTACAACGGAAATTGAGTACACTTGCTATCATGAGATATGCGAGAGGGATGGGTCCCGCACACTGTGAAAACAGTGGGAGCTATTCTAAGACTAGAGAGCATATGTATAGATTGGATCTAGACACGTACTCAGAAAGTTTTGTAATGCAAATATATAGATTACAAAGAAAAACGAGTATGTAATAAGGTTAAGTTAGGTACAAGAAGTTGATAAAACCTACTAACCAATGCCTATTCATAGGCTTAACATGATGAGTCATGTCATTTCAATTGGATTGAGATGAACAACTACATACAAGATCAAAATTGGATTATAGAATATGAAGTAGTAATCAGGTATTGACTACTCATATGATAATCACATTTATCGTTTGAGTTATCATTAACTCATCTTATATTTTGTTACATCGAAACGGGTTGTGGAGACAATGTTGAACCCCGTTAAAAGTGAACCCGGATTAACATAGTATTCGCCCATAATCACTTGTATGAGGTGACGTCTCGAAGTGACTAGAGTGTGATGCGATTGATGGCAAGTTCAAGTGCCATAGAGTCATGTGAGTTGACTAGTCGATCACATAGGCAGACTATTAGGAACACTCTGTCGGGCAGTGACCGCTTATAGAGTTCTGGCAAATTTATAAAGCCTGGTCGTGGCGAGAGCTACTATAGTATTCTAATGAGTCGATTCTTTTGACTAAAGACTGTTCACCTAAGGTGGCACGGTTTCAGATTAACTTTGATTTATGTTACTACGACCTTCGTAAATGGGGTCAAATGGGCATATTTTGGGTTATGATGGCTGTGGCTAATCGAAGGGAATAGTGCGCTAGGAATTGTCCACCCCTTGTCAGGGTTAAAACAATATCTCAGGGCCACTCGAGGAGTAATGAACTGGAAATGCGTGGCCACGCTCGGAAGGTATCTATGGTAGATAAATTCCGGTCAATCAGTTATTCTCCAGATCGAGGAAACCACTCTCAATATGATCACTTGCAAGTACGACCCGAAAGACACCTTGCATTGAGTGAGAGATAGTAATAGGTCAAGAGAATTGGTGACGCACACTTGTCGAGGACAAGTGGGAGATTGTTGGAGTGTCCCCGACAATAATGCGATCACAATTGTCGATCATGATTATCACATGTTTAAATCTCATTTTAAGAATACGTAAGGGATGATTCATTTTATAGTCAACTGATCAACATTAATCGGTAACGATTGGATTTCTAGAGTTTGACGTTACTGTTGTGGGACGGTGATGGTCAGTTGATCCCTTAAGGTCACACCTAAAGGATGATGCCCTAATCTGTAAAGTTGATTAATTGTATGACGATACAAGTTAATCAATTCCTTAAAATTGAACAATTCAATTTGTGAGAGAGAATATTGATATCTTATTGGGATTAAATAAGATTTATTTTAGTAATTGAAATACTTTATTACTAAAATTGTTTATTGTTTGTGAAACAATAGAGATGAGAATGAATGGTTAATTATAATTACAAGATGTTGTGAATTATAATTATATGACCCATTTTATTTATGTGATCAAGTATCACTAGTCAATTTGTTGTATGTAATTTAATTAATTTATAAAATAATATTTATGTTATAAATATGCATTAAATTAATTAATAACATGTAATATACTACATGTGACATATTGTGTGACAATTGACAAAATAAAATGGTAGTCCATTTTATAAGTGGACCGAAATGTAGAGGGTTAGTGGATGGTGGTGATTTAGTTTAATAAGCTAAAATAACATCATCATGACACTACTTACCTAGCCTTACAAGCCTAAGGTTTTGATTAGAACAAAAGGGAAAAGTAAAAGATCATATATTGGTCCTCCTACACACCAAAAACCGTGACCCTCTTTTACATATGGAGTGGGTGTGCTCTATGTTTACTAGTGTAGTATTCATTTTTATCTCATCTTATCATTCATTCACATCTCTCTTCCATAATTCATTTTTCTCTAAAAACTTGAAAAATGATGATCCAATTTGTTCAATTAGATTACTAATATTATTAATGTAATATATGAGTATTAGTAATCAATTTTAAGGTAAACTACTAAACAAATATCTAGAAAATATTATTTAGTGGGGATAAGGGATAATTTTGGGTGCAATCAAGAGGAGTGGCTTCTATACTTGAAGTCTTTGGAGGATCATCCTAACATATGGAAAGCTCAAGAACAAGTGAGGTAGGAGACTTCACTTGTGCCCAAAATGGCCGAAAATAAGATGGTGAGAAATCGTTTTTTCATCTCCTTTTATTAAATTTGCATGCATAAGATCATGTATTTATTTTATGACCAAATAAATTAATTCATATATGAATATGTATCTTATTGAGTTTAAAGAAACCCAACAGGAACTTGTACCTCACTTTTCTCCATTGAAGATTCATTAAGGACTTGCTCCATTTCCATTAGACATTCCATTCTCATGGCATATTCAACTTGTTCTTCAAGCTCACTAATCTCATCATACTCAAATTCCATGACAAATTCATCTAGCTCTTCGGCTTGTATGATGTCATCTTCGATTGCTTGTTCTTCTTCTATGGGTTGATATGCTTCCACAAGGATTTTATGGACTAATTCGGATTGCTCATGAGTAAGTTCTTTGTTGGATAGAGCGGCCTCAAGAAGATATACCTCTAATTCTCAATGAATATTTTTGCCCTCACTTGCTTCTAAGGCTTCCAATGCTTGCATGAGATCTTTTAAGAAAGGTATACTCAAGTGGTCCTCAATAAAACAATCTATAATATCCATCTTGCAAAAGATGCACTAAGAGAAAAAGATGAGAAATACCTTGAGGAGTTTTACTTCCCCAAGGCTAAGAAAGACACAACTAAAAACAATCAAAGAAAATCAAATCAAGTTAACATCGTCCCCGGCAACGGCGCTATTTTTGGTCGGAAATTCTTTTGTGGTTATTTGTCGTTAAGAGTTACCTAGACCAAAAAAATATTTATAACTTCACAAACTACTCTACTTTTAGTAAAGAGGTAAGTAAAGGTCGGATCCCAAGGGACGGGTATTGATGTAGGATTTTCGATTGAAAATGGTCGTGTCTAAAGGTATCACAATTTAGGTTGAGGTAGAAGATCAACTAAACTAAATAACAATGTAAACAAAATAAGAAAGATGATTAAAATGAGATGTAAACAATTGGTTAAAAGCACCAGAGTGTCATGGGTTCATAGGGGATTCATGGGAGTTGATCATACAAACATGTTTTCTATTAGATGCGATTGACAACCTTGTTAGCATGTTAAACTTGATAATGAGTGAGTAGTTATCTTAACTAGGGTTAATCGGGAATTAGGGGAAACCAACATGGGGATTGATTCATGCTTAATCTAATATGCTTTCATAATTAGTTTGCTTGCTTGTTGTGATTTCAACTTATGCACATGTTATGTTTGATGAAATGCGAGCCTATGAATCCTTGCATTTTTTACCCATCACTTACCTTTTCAATGAGACTTGTAAGACATAAACCAACTCGAGTCTTATTAGACCATGCATATAGTTGGATAGGGAGGATTAAGTCGACTTGTAGGTGTTGTACAATCTAATCGATTCGGCTCCGGGACCCAAACCTTCCTAGGGATTGTAAGATATACACTAACTCGATCCCATCACAACAATAATTGCTTGCATCTAGTTGAAAACATGTTTGTATGATCAAATCCCATGTATCCCCTATGAACCCATAACACCCTAGTACTTTTAATCAATTGTTTACATCTCATTTTAATCATCTTGCTTGTTTATTTACATTGTTATTTAGTTTAGTGATCTTCTATCTCAACCCAAATTGTGACACCCTTAGACACGACCATTTGCAATCGAAAATCCTACATCAATACCCGTCTCTTGGGATCCAACCTTTACTTAACTCTTTACTAATAGTAGAGTAGTTTGTGAAGTTATAAATATTGTTTTGGTCTAGGTAACTCCTAACGACAAGTAACCAAAAATATAGTCCGACCAAAAATGGCGCCGTTGCCGAGGACGGTGTTAACTTGATTTGATTTTCTTTGATTGTTCTTAGTTGTGTCTGTAATACTCCGTATTTATAAGTCTTGGGGTACTCTATCGAGTAGGCCTTACTCTGTCGAGTAAGGGTAAGTTGCGTTTTAGAAAAGTTTCTGACCTGTTGGGTACTCGATCGAGTAGCTGGGGCACTCGATCGAGTACCTCGGGTACTCGATCGAGTAACCGGTTTTACGGGGAGTTTTCTCGGGTTTTATTAATTATGCGATTAAGGTATTTAAGCTTTGTCGTCATTATTCTAAATCACTTTTACAAAACCTAAATTATTGTTTAAGAGAGAAAGCAAGCAAGTTCATCTTCTTAATCGCATTATTAGCAATCCCCGGAGTTTGGAGGGTCAGTTCTTATCGTTGTTCATACCGTTGAGTTCCTTGGGTCGAGGGTAAGATCTATGTACCCTTTTTATTGTCTTTCCTTGGAATTGGTTAAACCCTAATTTAGAGATTTGGGGGTTTTATGTGTAGTATGTGATTTGGTAGCCTCTATGTGTTGTATGATAGGAGGAGGGTTCATAGAAGAAGCTTTTTGACTCAGCAGTAGAGACCGTCTGATTGTGTGCATACCAGGTAGGATTTCCTACTCAGTATTAGTCCCATAATGGGATATTGGTTGGTGTATTGTATTTGGTTGTTTGATGTAATAATTGTATTGTGATTGTGGTTGTGATCGTTGTTGATGGTTCGCGAGGCGTGGCCTCGGCTGAGTAGGGTCACTTGCGGGAGTGGCTTCACGCCCTAGTTTCGCCTTCTGTGGAACCCGCCACAGAAGGGATGTGCACATTAATGGACAGGGTTATCGCTCACTATGTGGAGCGGGGATTTGGTGGGTACGGTGCGGTCCCCCATCGGCGGGGCTGGTCCAAAGTGGACGATCGGTGATTGAGACGATTGGATTTGGTGTGATTGCGTGTGTGTGGCAGTTAAGCTGTCTGTTTGCCTTATTGTTATTATATATTGAATTGTGTGATTAGTACTGACCCCGGTGTTGTTTTGTAAACCTGCGGTGATCCATTCGGGGATGGTGAGCAGATATTGAGCAGTATTGAGATGAGTCTTGGGATATTTGGGATGGCCACGACATGATGATAGGAGTCTTCGCCGTAGCTTATTAGTTATTTACATTTCGGTTAGAACAGTCAGTTTGAGAACATGTATTGTACTTTCAGTTTGGTTTTGAGGATTGTACTTCTTCGGTAAGTATTTATAATTAAATGTTGTTTCTTCATTGTTTATTTGATTATCATACCTCGGGCAACCGAGATGGTAATGTCTTCATACCTGAGTGGTCCTGGTAAGGCACTTGGAGTATGGGGGTGTTACAAATGGTATCAGAGCAACGATCCTGAAACCTGTAACCAATGAACCTAATGAACATAGGGAGTCAATTAAAATGAACCCGGGGTAAAAGTTGTAGGAGCTAATGCAAAGGCTTGGGAGACGTCCTAAAGTCGGGAAGTCGCCCTACAATTTTGAACCGGTCACATGGGGGGAGTGTTTGTCGAGTCGTATGTGTGTTTGGTTAACTTGTGTAAGAATGTGATGAAATGTGTTAATTGTTGGATGTTCGAAGTTGAAGGTTGAGAATGTTAAAGGTTAATGAAATATGTGGAAACTGTTGATGGAATGATAGCATGTTGAATGTTTTACAACGTGGCATTTAATAACATGATGAAGTGATCTCGTAGATAGTAGGAAAAGATGCGTAGCATGTTTATTATGATATAATGTGGTTTATAAAGTTTAGCATGTTAGCATATGACGTAGCATGCGGGTAGCTTTTGTGATTTGGCATGACTCGATCGAGTGGGACTGACTCGATCGGGTGGGTTTTTGACGGTTTTGAGTCCAGAATCGTGTTTTTGGGTACTTGATCGAGTAACTAGGGGTACTCGATCGAGTAGGGGGTCACTCGATCGAGTAGCCCAGCTACTCGGTCGAGTATGTAAGAGATCAGAAGGTCTGTTTGGGGTCTGAAGTTTGGGTACTCGATCGAGTATGTGGGGCACTCGATCGAGTAGCCCGTTACTCGATCGAGTATGTTTGGACACTCGATCGAGTAGGTTCTGGGTGGCGTGTTTCCGTGTTTTGAAGTTTAGTACGTGTGTTCATATCTACCCTTTCTTATATATGTATAGTTTCAAGATGCCGCCCAAGAAGACTGCTTTGTATGCGAGAGCTGAGCTTATGACCATGGATGACATCGTTAAGATGTTAGAGCACCAGGATGCTCTTACTGAGACCCTAAAGAAAGTGAATGAGGATAAGAATAAAGATAAGGAGAAGGAGGTTGATCATTCTAAAATCAGCCTCTATATTGCGAGGTTTAACCCGAAAGAGTACAAGGGAGTTGGGGAGCCTAACCTTCTTGATAGTTGGTCGAGAGAGATGGAGAACATATTAGATTTGGTTCTTGTCCAGGATGAGATGAGAGTGGAACAGTGCGTTCTATCCGAGGGAGGCGGTGGCAAGTGGTGGGATTCGGTGAAGGTGAGTGCTAAGGAAATATATACAAACCAAGGGTTACCTGCTATACCTTGGGAAGAGTTTCGTAGGGCTGTGAGGAAGGAGTTTGTACCAGAACATGTGAGGAGTAAGTTGAAGGAAGAGTTTGTGAGTTTTAAGATGACCGCCGAGATGTACGTGGCCGAGTACTACGAGGCAATTCAATGAGAAGTCTAGGTATCTTTGAGGATATGGGTTTGAGTGAGGAGAACCGGCGTTGAGGTTTGAGAGGGGTTGACCCCTAAGATTATGGATAAGTTACCCGTGGGAGTCCTTGCGACGTTAAGGAAGCCTATGAGAGGGCCGGGAGAGCCGAGAGGTTGGTGGAGATGGCTCGGGAGAGGTTAGGTGGTGAGAAGAGGAAGTCTGAGAGCGAGGGTGGTGGCCAATCTAATCACAAGAAAGGCAACCACAATCGGTCTAAGGGGTTTTCTTCCGGGTCGGGGTTCGATCTTTGGGGCTTCCTTTGGGCGTGGCCGAGGAAGTGCGAGTAATAGTTGGGGAGTGACCTGCTATAGCCGTGGTGGTGTAGGCCACAAGAGACATGAGTGCACAAGTGCACCGGGATCTCTCCGGAGACTGCGTGAGCTTCGCGAGCAAAGCCGGCTGGATCATGGCCAAACCGGGAAGTCGAGTTACCAGAGTGGAGGCAACCGCAACGGCGGTAATTCTTATCGGAAACCACCAACGAACAACAACAACAATCAAGGGTCGGGTGCTAAGCCGACCACTTCACCAAGATCTTGTCCGGGGAGGTGGGCGGAAGACCGTGGCAAGTTATTCATGATGGAGAAGAAAGCACCGAGGAAGATGCGCACGTTATCGCCGGTACTTTTCTTGTAAATGGCGTTCATACCTTTGTTTTGTTTGATTCGGGGGCTTCTCAGTCGTTTGTGTCTTCGAGTCATGTTAAACGGTTGGGTTTGAGGGTATATGAGTCTGTTAGTGAGCGAGTTTTTATACCTTCGGGTGAGTCTGTATCATGTGGGAGATTGTTTAGAGATGTATCTATGATAGTTGGGCAAGTTGATTTCCCGGTAGACTTGCTAGAGTTTCCTTTCGACGGTTTTGAGATGATAGTTGGGATGGATTGGTTGGGAAAGTATAAAGCTAAGATAGACTGTCATCAAAAGAAAGTGTCTTTAAGAGGTCCTAAGGGCGTTAGTGTGTCTTATCGTGGGTTTCTAGTCAAACCCAAAGTTAAGTTGATTGCAGCTGTTACCTTGAAGTTTTATCTGAGGAAGGGGTGCCCTTTGATCCTGTGCCATGTGAGAGATGACCGAGTAGAGAGTCCGACAGTTGATGAGATACCAGTGGTGGGAGAGTTTGCAGATGTTTTTCCAGAGGAGATTCCGGGGTTGCCACCGAAGAGGGAGATAGATTTCACCATTGAGTTGAAACCAGGGACGGGGCCAATCTCTAAGGCACCGTACCGCATGGGTCCTAAGGAGATGGAGGAGCTTAGGAAGCAGTTGGATGATTTGATAGAGAAGGGATACATTAGACCAAGTGTATCGCCGTGGGGAGCACCAGTTCTTTTCGTGAAGAAGAAAGATGGGAGTTTGAGGTTATGTATAGATTACAGGGAGCTGAACCGAGTGACGATAAAGAACAAGTATCCTTTGCCAAGGATAGATGACCTGTTTGATCAGTTGAGTGGTGCATCAGTCTTTTCTAAGATTGATTTGAGGTCGGGGTACCATCAGGTGAAGATTAGAGAGGTGGACATACCAAAGACAGCTTTCACGTCGAGGTATGGCCATTATGAGTATGTGGTGATGCCGTTTGGGTTGTCTAATGCACCGGCAGTGTTTATGGATTTGATGAATAGAATCTTCAGACAGTTCTTGGACCAGTTTGTAGTGGTATTTATCGATGACATCTTAGTCTACTCTAAGACTAAGGAGGAGCATGAGGAGCATCTGAGGATCGTGTTGCAAACTTTGAGGGACCATGAGTTGTATGCCAAGCTATCTAAGTGTGAGTTCTGGTTAGAGAAAGTTGCTTTTCTGGGGCATGTGATCTCTAAAGATGGGGTAGCTGTGGATCCGACGAAGATTGAGGCAGTGACAAAGTGGGAAGCACCGAAGAATGTTGCTGAGGTTAGGAGTTTCTTGGGTTTAGCTGGATACTACAGACGGTTCGTGAAAGATTTCTCCAAGATAGCTAGACCTATGACCGCGTTGATGAGGAAAGAGAACAGGTTCCGTTGGGATGAGAGTTGTGAGACGGCGTTCCAAACATTAAAGGAGCGTTTGACCACAGCTCCTGTCTTAGCATTGCCGGAAGGGACCGAGAACTTTGAGGTTTATACAGATGCCTCGAAGAATGGGTTGGGATGTGTGTTGATGCAGAATGGTAAAGTGATTGCCTATGCTTCTAGGCAATTGAAGCCTTATGAGGAGAACTACCCTACTCATGATCTGGAGTTGGGTGCGGTGGTGTTTGCCCTCAAGATTTGGAGACATTACCTTTATGGAGCAATCTTTAAGGTATTTTCTGATCACAAGAGTCTCAAGTACATCTTCAGTCAAAAGGAGTTGAACATGAGACAGAGGAGGTGGATGGAGTTGATTGGTGATTATGACATGGAAATCATCTACCATGAAGGGAAGGCCAATGTTGTTGTTGATGCTTTGAGTAGGAAGAGTGTACATTTCTCGTGTACGGCTCTATCCTTGATGAGGCCGAGGATGAGGTAGCGAGCTTTGGGATACATATGATGCGAGAAAGGAGATGCCATGGGTGATATGACAAAGATGACTTGAGTTTTATGATGATATTCGAAGTAAGCAGGCTTTGGATCCTAAGATAGTTGAGTGGAGAGCCGGAGTAGAGAAAGGGACAGTGTCCCGCTTTTCTATTCATACAGATGGTAGTTTGCGGTTTGATGGTAGGTGGTGTGTTCCTAATGATGAGGAGTTGAAAAAGACTATCATGACAGAGGCGCATTGCACACCATATTCAGTTCATCCAGGTGGAGACAAGCTATACAAGGATTTGAAGAAAACGTTTTGGTGGCCTGGGATGAAGAAAGAGACAATTTGAGTTTGTGTCCCGTTGTTTGACATGCCAGAGAGTTAAAGGGGAACAGCGACGACCACAAGGTAAGATTCAGTCTTTAGAGGTACCTGAGTGGAAGTGGGAATCCATTTCCATGGATTTCATCGTGGGTTTGCCGAAGAGTCAACAAGGTAACAACATGATTTGGTTAATAGTGGATCGACTGACCAAGTCAGCTCACTTTGTTCCAATGAAAGATACATGGACTAAGGCACAATTGGCTATGGCCTATCGAAAGAACGTGCTTAAGTTACATGGAGTCCCTAAGGACATAGTGTCTGACAGAGATGCGAGGTTTATATCGAGGTTTTGGAAGGAGTTGCAGGAATCATTGGGAACAACTTTGAAGATGAGTACAGCATTTCATCCTGCGACAGACGGGCAGACTGAGAGAACAATCAAGACTCTTGAGGATATGTTGCGAGCTTGTGTGATGGATTTTGGTGGTAGCTGGGAGCAGAGGTTGGACTTGATAGAATTTTCTTACAATAACAGCTATCACACTAGTATTGGTATGGCACCGTTTGAGGCTTTGTATGGGAGGAGAGGTAGGAGTCCAATCTGTTGGGACGATAGTGCTGAGGCAGTGGTTTTAGGACCAGAGATGGTGCATGAGATGGTGGAACAGATTAAGATGATCAGGGAACGGATGAGAGCAGCTCAGGATAGGCAAAAGAGTTATGCAGATCTACATCGCCGGGATATAGAGTTTCAGGTTGGGGATAAGGTTCTTCTGAAAGTGTCTCCTATGCGTGGGGTTATGAGATTTGGGAAGAAAGGCAAGCTGAGTCAGAAGTTCATCGGTCCTTATGAGATCTTAGAGCGAGTGGGAGAGGTTGCTTATCGTCTGCCTTTACCAGCTGCGTTAGAGAGAGTGCATAATGTGTTTCATGTATCGCAGCTGCGGAAGTATGTGAGTGGCCCGTCACATGTGTTAGAGGTCGAGAACTTAGAGCTTGATGAGTCCTTATCATATCTTGAGGTGCCTAAACAGATTTTAGACCGAAAGGTTAGAAAGACTAGGAATGGTGAGACAGTTCTGCTCAAGATCCTTTGGTCTAACCACGAGACCGAGGAAGCTACGTGGGAGCCCGAGGAGGCTATGAAAGAGCGTTACCCTTTCCTTTTTGATCAGGTATGTATGGTTACGGGGACGTAACCTTGTTTCTTTTAGGGGGGTAGGAGATGATCGCGAATAGTTTTTAAGAGTTTTATACCCCTTTTATATGTTGTGTCGGTATGTTTGTCGGGATGAGTTGGGTTAGTATCATGTTTTATGTTGAATTTTGTTTGATTGTTGAGTCGGGAATGTTATGGGAGTACCTTTGTTTAGTAGTGGTTTGAACTTCGGGGACGAAGTTCCTTTTAAGGAGGGAAGACTGTAATACTCCGTATTTATAAGTCTTGGGGTACTCTATCGAGTAGGCCTTACTCTGTCGAGTAAGGGTAAGTTGCGTTTTAGAAAAGTTTTTGACCTGTTGGGTACTCGATCGAGTAGCTGGGGCACTCGATCGAGTAAGGGGGTACTCGATCGAGTACCTCGGATACTCGATCGAGTAGCCGGTTTTACGGGGAGTTTTCTCGGGTTTTGTTAATTATGCGATTAAGGTATTTAAGCTTTGTCGTCATTATTCTAAATCACTTTTACAAAACCTAAATTATTGTTTAAGAGAGAAAGCAAGCAAGTTCATCTTCTTAATCGCATTATTAGCAATCCCCGGAGTTTGGAGGGTCAGTTCTTATCGTTGTTCATACCGTTGAGTTCCTTGCGTCGAGGGTAAGATCTATGTACCCTTTTTATTGTCTTTCCTTGGAATTGGTTAAACCCTAATTTAGAGATTTGGGGGTTTTATGTGTAGTATGTGATTTGGTAGCCTCTATGTGTTGTATGATAGGAGGAGGGTTCATAGAAGAAGCTTTTGACTCGGCGAAGAGAGACCGTCGATTGTGTGCATACCAGGTAGGATTTCCTACTCAGTATTAGTCCCATAATGGGATATTGGTTGGTGTATTGTATTTGGTTGTTTGATGTAATAATTGTATTGTGATTGTGGTTGTGATCGTTGTTGATGGTTCGCGAGGCGTGGCCTCTACCGAGTAGGGTCACTTGCGGGAGTGGCTTCACGCCCT
Source organism: Silene latifolia (assembly GCF_048544455.1). Lineage (NCBI taxonomy): Eukaryota > Viridiplantae > Streptophyta > Magnoliopsida > Caryophyllales > Caryophyllaceae > Silene > Silene latifolia. Next base: position 77,978,469 of record NC_133526.1, on the reverse strand, counting down.
AGTTTCGCCTTCGTGGAACCCGCCACGGAAGGGATGTGCACATTAATGGACAGGGTTATCGCTCACTATGTGGAGCGGGGATTTGGTGGGTACGGCTGCGGTCCCCCATCGGCGTGGCTGGTCCAGTGGACGATCGGTGATTGAGACGATTGGATTTGGTGTGATTGCGTGTGTGTGGCGGTTAAATTTGTCTGTTTGCCTTATTGTTATTATATATTGAATTGTGTGATTAGTATCGACCCGGTGTTGTTTTGTAAACCTGCGGTGATCCATTCGGGGATGGTGAGCAGATATTGAGCAGGTATTGAGATGAGTACTGGGATAGCTGGGATGGCCACGACATGATGATAGGAGTCTTCCGCTGTAGCTTATTAGTTATTTACATTTCAGTTAGAACAGTCAGTTTGAGAACATGTATTGTACTTTCAGTTTGGTTTTGAGGATTGTACTTCTTCGGTAAGTATTTATAATTAAATGTTGTTTCTTCATTGTTTATTTGATTATCATACCTCGGGCAACCGAGATGGTAATGTCTTCATACCTGAGTGGTCCTGGTAAGGCACTTGGAGTATGGGGGTGTTACAGTGTCTTTATTTACCTTGGGGAAGTAAAACTCCTCAAGGTTTTTTCTAATTATTTTCGAGTTGTTTGATATTTTGCATGTCTAGAAGATCACAAGGTAACTTGTTACCCATTGATCACGAAATTGAAAGAACTTTGACAAACAATAGAAGACTTGTTAGAAATACTTTGAGAGGTATTGGTGAGGTTGTGGATATTCAACCAAATACTATTGAGTTCATCAACCCTTTTGCAAGAGAAGGAGAGGAGAACCCAACACAAAATTAACCACAAAATCAACCCACAATGCCTAAGTTTTCATCACATTCCGTACCAATCGAGGAGAACCTACCCAATGGTACTCCAGCACCATAACATTTGACCAATAATTTCATTGCAAAATCCGCATTTATCCAATTAGTCGAAAGAAGCCAATTTGGGGGGATGCCAAGTGAAGACCCTCATTCTCACATGGAGACTTTTTGTGACTATTGTGATGCGATTCACAAACCGGAGTGACTCAAGACCAAATTCGATGGGTCTTATTTCCTTTTTCTTTAATTGGTACCGCGAAACAATGGTTAAAGAGCCTTGATAAGGCTACTCTTGGTATTGACTCTTGGAAGAAATTGGCACTTGTATTTCTACAAAAAGTTTTATCCTCCGGAAAAGACAAACATGCTAAGATCCCAAATCACTGGGTTCAAACAAAGGGACGAAAAATCTTTGTATGAAGCTTGGGAGCGATTCAAAGGAACTTGTCGCTCATGTCCTCATCACGGACTTAGCGAGTGGTTCTTGGTACAACAATTTTGGAATGGTCTTTATGAAGACTCTCGAAACATTCTCAACATGGAATCAAATGGTATATTCACCGAAGTTGACGATAATCAAACATGGAACAAGATTGAGGAAATGGCGGTCCATAACTCACAATATAGTAGACGTCAGAAGGCTACTAGAGGAGGAAAGCATGAAGTGGACTCTATTACTCAATTGGGTGCTTAACTTAGTGCTCATATCGATACCATCAACTTGAAGTTTGAGAAGGCTATGGCTGAGCTTGAAGAAGCCTCCAAATCACCTAAGTAACATGTTAATGCCATGGTGGCATCTTCATCAATTCCAAGTGGAGTATGTGAGAATTGTGGAACTTTGGGACATGACCAAAGTGAATGTAGGGGAACAAGTGAATTCTTTCCAAGCATACAAGAGTGGTACCCCTTATTCCAATTATTACAATGAAAACACCAAATTCCATCTAAATCTCTCATACAAAAGCCAAAATGTTCAAAACCCTCAAACAACATACACCCCACCTCCAATGAGAAACCAAAATCAAAGACCCTTTTACAACCAAAACCAAGATTACCAAAATCAAACTCCATACACTCAATCAAATGACCAAGGTTTTGATGTTCAAAAAGCGGTCCTCCAAATGCAAAAGAACCAACAAGAATTTTTCACTCAAATGCAAAAAGATAGTCAAGCAAAAGACATCACCATCAACAACATCCTAGCCCACACAAAAACGTTGGAAACCCAAATGACTCAATTAGCATCTTCTAACTCTCAAAGACAAAAGGGGCAATTACCACCTCAAAGTAATCCCTCTAGACATGAATCGGTGAGTGCTATCCACTTGAGGAGTGGTACAAGCTATGAAGTGCCAAAGAAGCAATTTGAGGATGACATTGTGGAGACTAGTGACAAGGAAAGAGTTGTGCAAAACTCAAGAGAAGAAGAACCCACCATTCAAAAAGTTTCAAAGAAGAATGAAGAGAAGGCCAAAGAGAAGGAGCCCATTGTGATTAGACTTCCATTCCCGAGTCGTCAAGCTAAGCCTAAGTTTGATGACCAACTTGGAAAATTCATGGAGATTGTGAAGAACTTAGAAGTCTCGATTCCATTCAAATAAGAATCCATCCGGAAGCTTGAGACTATTGCTTTCACTAAAGTGAGTAGTGCTATTCTTCAAGGAAGTTCACCTCCAAAGCTCAAGGATCCGGGAAGTTTCTCCATTCCATGCACTATTGGTGACACTACAATCAACAAAGCTTTATGTGACCTTGGGGCAAGTGTTAGTGTCATGCCATATTCGGTAAGCAAGAGGCTAGGAATGGTAGAGCTCAAGTGCACCAACATCACGCTTCAAATGGCGGATCAATCAACAAAGACACCTTTAGGGGTATAGGAAGAAGTGCCCGTAAGAATTGGCAAATTCTTCATCCCGGTGGATTTCGTTATTGTTGACATGGAGGAAGATTCCAACATTCCTATTATCTTAGGAAGACCTTTCTTGCACACCGCGGGAGCGGTGATCGATGTAAAACATGGAGAGCTCACCCCCGAAGTGGGATATGAAACAATCACTTTCAATCTTGACAAGACAATGAGAGCTCCCCGCTTACATGAGCCATGTTTTATGGTTGATCACTATAGCCGACAAGATGATAGGAAGAAGTTGGCATTTCAATGGAAGAAGAAAATGGATGATGCTCCATCCAAAGAGCAAGGAAATTGAAACAAAGAGAGCTTGAAAAGCTCACCCATGACAAGTAAAGAAGAGGGCCTCATTGGCCAAGACAAGAAAGAAGGAGAGTTGTCTTCATCAACTCATAACATTTTTAGTGATCAAGTAGACGAAGTGTGCGGTCTTTGGGATGATGAGTTTGAAGGGATATTCAATCCCTATATCGGTAATGCTATGACCCAAGACCACCAAGAATAACAACAAGTGCAAAGGTCTATTGAAGATCTTTATCATGACAATGAACAAGCTTTCGACTACTTCTTCAAGGTGTTGAGCAACATCAACAACACCTTGAACATGCCCCCTTGACATCTCATTATTGGATGAGAGTTTTGTGGAGTCCTCCCTAAACCACCACTTGTAAATATTCTAACTCCCTAACTTGCATTTTAATTATTGTATTGCATTTTTGTCAATTTTGGATTTATATTTTTATGCCTTGATCAAGATTTTCATCATTTTGAGAGAAGTGGGGGAGGGACTCAATTGTTTATTGATGTGTAGTGTTTTGCCTTAGTGTGGGGATAGCAATTGCCTAGGCTATCCAAGCCTTTGTAGTGCCCCCACAACGAAGACCACAAGGAATGAAGGGTAGAATGACATGGGTTACGAAGCACCCACAGATGGACCTGAATCCGTGTGGCAGAGAGACAATCTGAGCGACCTGACGAGGATCCGCTCGTCCTGAAGAGAACCCGAGCGTCCAGGGCCAAAGATGCTCGTCTTGAGAAGCTGGAAGAAAACAATTTTTGGGTCTAACTGAGAATCCGAGCGTCCCACCAAAGAATCCGCTCGTCTCAGCCAGGACAGTCGTCCCAGAGGAAATCCGCTCGTTTTCTCACAGGCAAATTTTGGGATTTCTCCCTGGAAAGGAATCCGAGCGTCTCCAACTTAGGACGCTCGTCCCATTACAAGAAGACACTCGTCTTCCCTATAAGACGCTCGTCCCTGAGCGATTTTTCCTGAACCAATTCTGCAGCAAAAGACGCTCGTCCCGACGCCTATCCGCTCGTCCCCCCCCCCCCCCCCTCTCTAATTTTCAAATCTAACGGGTTTTAAAACCCCCTTTTCCCAATTCTTTTCATTCATTCAAACATAAACACTACCCAAAACCTCAAAACCCTCATTCTCTCCATCAACCAACAACAAATTTCTCAACCAAAATCAACCAAATCAAATCCAAACTTCCTCAAAACAAAATTGAATCACTCCTTTACCAACAACAAGTGATTAAAACACCAACATCTTCAAAGTTTAAGTCGATTTTTGGGATACAAGGCAACATTCAACTATCCTAAATCGATTTGGGTCTTATTTGAAATTGAAGAAATCAAGCTTATCTTTGGTGTTACTACATAAAGGAGAATGGCAAGAACAAAAGGTGGAAGTAAGGCACCCCAAAAGAAGACCCTTTTTAAGAGACAACAAGCTCTTCAAGCTATTCAAGCATCAAAGGCATTGGTATTTCATAATACAAGGTTGGAAATTCAAGAGCAAAATCCTCCTATGGAAGCTACTACTTCTACTACTCCGGTTGTTGAACAACTAGCCGATTATCTGGAGGTAATTTTCACTTCCGACTCCCTTAGGAAAAAATTTATTTCCTTTGCTAAGAAAAATATCTTGCCCACCAAGTTCATTTGTCAAGACACTTTGTCGAAATTGGGTGTCCTAGAGCAAACAAAGACCTTTTTCGAGTCTATGGGATTGAGTACATTGTTTGAAATGCAAGAATTGACCTACTCTTCCCTCACCTTAGAGTTTTTGAGCTCTTTTAAAGTCACCAAGGTGGAGACCCGAACCAATATTGAGTTTCGTCTCGAGAATGTTGATAGATGTTTGTCTTATGGAGAGTTTGGTAAAATATTTGGCCTTAGTGATTACCCAACTTATAAAAAGAAGCCTACCAAGTATGACCCCGCTCCTTTATGGAAGGCCATTTCCGGAAAAGAATTCACATCTTACCATGATTGCCGTGCTCTCTTAGTCCATCATCCGGTCATAAGAGTATGGCATAAGGTTGTTGGGCATACCTTGATAGCTAGGAAAGGTACAAATCATCTCACCGAACTTGACTTTATTCTTCTCGAGTCGACTTTGAACATTGGAAGAGAGTTCACAAAGCTATACAATACTTTACGACTTTTGATTAAAAGATGGCTCAATGTTGATTGTGGCAAACAAGGCACGACCTTTATTGTCATTGGAGGATTAGTGATTTATTTGGCTAAGCACTTTAACCGGGATTTCAACAAGAATGACACATATACACCGGTAAAGGGAGGCCATATCATTGATTTGCACGCCGTGGTTCAAAAGTTCAAATGGGTCAAGAATGATACTCTTGATAACAAATTTGGGTGGTTGACAAATGATGCTAAATCCTTCACATTGCCTAGCAAGATTTGCCGTTTGAATGTTCATAGGCCGAATTACCTTTTTCCACTCTCCGAGGAAGCCGAATATATTATTCAACACCAAGGGGAAGAAGTTGCCGAGCCCTCGTCCTTCATTATCACCCCACCTTACCCATTCACCTACCACGAGTTTAAACCCGAAAATGCTAAAGCGGGAAACGACTACTTAACTTTATTGATGAAGGAAATGCATAAACAAGCTTATGAAGATAGGGTCAATCCTTACAAAGCACAATATCCGCCCCTCCTACATCTTGCTAGGCAAGGACTTCTCGATCCATCTTGTCCTTTGCCTAGTTGGGCGTATAAAGAAGTCTTCTTTACTAGCACTTCTAGAGGTGGTAGATCGGGTGAAGAGGAGATGGTTGTTGATGAGAGTGATGAGCAAGAAGGAGAAGAAGAGGAAGAGAATGAAGAAGAAAATGAAGAATAGGGAAGTGAAAGTGAGAGTGGTAATGACTCCACATCCATGAAGGTTGATAATGCCTCAAGTGAGGAGGTTGATGATGATGATGATGATGATGATGATGACGCCATGGGCGAGGATTGAGGACTAGCAAACTCTTGGGAGGATCTTATATTCCTACACCTCCTTTATGATTTGTCTACTTCTCTTGTTTTTCTTATAATTGTTTATCTTAATCATGATTTTTGGAGTCCTAGCACCATTAGAGGACTAACGCCTCGGTCCCATTGAAGTGTTCATTTTATTGTTCCCATTTTCAAAATCCAAAATGACAAATTTTAGTTTCATGCATTGCATTTTTGTGCATGAACTCCTCCAAAACTTTTGACATTAGAAATAGTGTCTATTTTGGTTTGGGGAAGTTTTGTAACACCCCCTCATACCAAGGTACCTTACCAGGACTACCCCAGCACGAAAGGCTGTTACCATCTCGGTTGCCCGAGGTTAGTATATATCAAAAGCGTCCGTCCTAAACACATTTATTAGAATTACTATAAAGTATTAATGTTTACAACAATCCAAATCCAAACCAAAACCAATAAAGTGAATTCAACTGCGGACAACTACAAAATCATAGCTAAGACTCGTAACTGTGATACTACAACTGGTGATGACGACTTCCCCATGACCGCCCAAGCTCACCAAAAGAAATACCTGTCAAGTCTGCTCACCATCCCCGAATGGATCACCGCAGGTTTTAAAAAACAACAACAACGGGGTCAGTACCATTCAATCAATGTAAGACAAACAAACAATGTAACCGGCTGATCATCCTCCATCCCCGGTCTCCCGATCTCACACAGAAACCGACTACACACTGAAGTGTATAGCCCTGCCAGATTACCCATCGCAACAGGTAATCCTCGCCGCCAGTGGGTGACCACAGCCCATCCCCACCTTGTCCAGCTCATCAACGAGCGACTAACAATCCCTATCCCTTAATGTGCACATCCCCTCCCATGACGGGTTCCACGGAGGGCGAACGAGGGTGTGAAGCCACTCCCGCAAGTGACTCCACCACAATCACATATACCACAGCATCACAGCTGTCACAACACCACAACCGTCACAACACAACCACATCACCACAACACCCATCCTCCGATGATCAGCAGATAACAACAATTATAAAACAAACACAATCTTAATCAATTAACAGTACTGAGTAGGGAAACCCTACCTTTTCGCAATCTTCTACGCTTTAATCAATCATACAAATGCACAACTAGTAACACATCATCACCTACAACAACGATAATCAACAATCAACAACATATGATGACCTAAACCCTAAACCCCCAAATTGACCAAATTAGGGTTTGTTAACTTATAAGAATGACAATAGATGAACAAGGATAAGACACTTACTACGGCGATTGATACGAAATGAGATGCTAGAACCCACAATCGGCGACCTTTGACTTGGAATTGATGAAGATGATTAGAGGAGAATGAACGTAGTTTATGTTTTTGGAGAGAAATGATTTTAGAAACTGACGAACGATTATATATAACCTCTAATCATTTTAACCAAAACCGCGGAAATAATACCCGTCAGGCCGGATACTCGGTCGAGTATAGGGTATACTCGGCCGAGTATCCTCTACTCGGTCGAGTATTACCCATACTCGGTCGAGTATTCCTGGGCAGAAGCCAAACAAAATACCCAACACACTTTACTCGACCGAGTAGGCCATACTCGGTCGAGTACCAGCCTATAAAATTCGTAGTATTACAGTCTTCCTCCCTTAAAAAGAACTTCGTCCCCGAAGTTCCAACCCAACCTATAAAACATGGACACCTAACACCAACTCCACTAATCACGCTTACTAGATAACATATCCTCTCGTTATTGACTCCATAATATTATCGAATAACCACAATATAATGTTGCCAACCTTGTCTCACTTCCATAACACTCAATAGCACTCAATACCAAGACAATCCACAAAAGAAGATCAACCATCAAAACGGAATGTTACATTCTACCACCCTTAAAACGAACTTTGTCCTTGAAGTTTACTCACACTCCTAACATCATACTACTACGAACACCGCCATAACCTGTAATAAAATCAACCACATCACGAATCCATCATTTACTCTACACCAACACTCAAACTTCCAATTGCAACCGTATGACCATCAACTCTCTTGTCTCCTCCTACCCTCTTAAGATAAGTGTTACGCCCTCGTAACTCGCTAATACTAGGTCCTTTGCTATGCCTCCCATAAACCTCATTACCACCGCATGTCAACGATCACCCACTATAACCTCAACACTACAACCATTCCTATGACCAGGACTCTCTTTCTTTAACAGTTCTCGTGCCTCAATTATTCGGTACTCCCATAACATATATCATAAAATCCTCAGTATAACCACTACTTCATCTCTTCTACATTACCACCAAACGACATTCTTCTATATACATATACACTCATCTCCACAATCTTATCTCACAATCCTCAAGTGTTACACATACTTACATTAGCTTCTCAAGTTCCTCTCCTTTATTACCACAAACTCACCCTTGACTGAACATCATACTAAGTCCCAAAACTCCGTACTCGCTGTCCCAAGAAAAGGTGTTAAACCACATGTAGTTTCAGTTCAATATCACACATGCTCCACAATTCTCTTGCCACAACTATGTCCACCAATGCCTCATCTAAAACAAGATCAAAAGTACTCTAACAACCTCCCATAACTGTGTCCCACGAACAGATTACTACTATACCATGACCACAACAGAACCATACCAAACTTTTTTTTTTTGTCATATTCTATGAAAACCAACAGAACCATACCCATACCGACACTGGTAAGACACATCGGGAACCAAAACAACGGTCTATAAGCCCCGGCCGACACTGACAAGAAACAACAGTAAACAAACAACAATCTATGATAACACGAAAATACTCGTATCACAACACGAATTACCGTGCCCCGATCACCACTCGAAGCACAACAACCATATTGATGCGTGTCTTTTATATAAGGTTTTCACCTCATTTTTACACGCATTTCTGTGCTTTTTATGTAGCATCTGGCTACAAATACCCCCGAATGTTCTACTTTGGTCCGTTTATTGTAATTTGCAGGAATTGACCGAGGAGGAGCTAAATCGAGCCTTAATTGTCCCATTTGCATGCATTCATGGGAAATAAGGAGTCGGAGTTTAGGAATCTTACACTTGGAGGACGTATGAGCTGAGTCAAGGAAGGAATTCAAGTCCTGATGCGCTTATATAGCTCGATCGTGTGCTTTGGTGCTCGATCGAATGCTTATTACACTCACAGTTGGTCGATCGACCAACCTAAGGAGTCGATCGAAGATATTCAGCGGGCAGTGCTCGATCGAGAGGTTGCCCTAGCTCGATCGAGTGTCTTGGAGTTCGATCGAGTAATCTCTTGCTCGATCGAGGGGATTTCGTGTGTTTTTGGTTTATTTCCGCCCAATCTTTTATGGGCCTTTGTAATCAGTCCATAGATTAGGTTTAGGATGTTTTTACAGTATAAGACTGAGGAGAACACGACGTTACTCCTATCTTTTTCACTACGTACATTTCATCTGTCACTTTATCACTGTTCTTGGAAATTCTATTCTCTACCTTGCTACCCGAATTCGGTATTATCATTTTAATTTAATTCTTTATCGTATTTATTCCTCTTAATTCCTTTTCCCTCTTTATTATATAACTGTTCAATTAAATAGATTAATCATCATGTTTAGTTTAAATTGCCTAGTTATTGTTATTGTTAATCTGATGACCATGAGTAGCTAATTCCTTATGCTAAGACTATAGGGGATCCATGATTTGAAGGGAGAGTGATCGAATTACTGGGTTAATGCCAGTATCGTCCATGTTGTTGAAATGCTACATATAATTGTAATTGCCTAATTGAGTCGACGCAATTAGACCCTTATTCTTAGTGGACCTTGACCTGGACCGAAGGGTTGGAAGGGGGAGACTAGTAGCGAGCAATAGAGTATTGCAGCGAGGACGAAAGTTAAACTGTTTACACTTTAGGGTGAATTAAGGACCGAAAGGTGACGTTCGCTACCCCTTGGACCGTACTGCGTTGACCTGGGACCTAGATTACTCGACCGGACGATTGTGGTGAACCGCTTGTCTTAGCTATTCTCTTTTATCTGTTAAACCCTCTTCCTTTATTCCTCTTCTCCTTACCCTGTTAGTTTAGAAATCACAATTTACAACCCCCAATTTTGGTTACCTTGACGAACCTAGTTTAGCAGACAAATTCCTACCTCTCTGTGGATTCGACCCGACTTCCCTAGCTATATTAGTTAGTTGGAACCAGTTGGTTTATTTTTGACAGGTACGCGACAGACGTGTCAAATTTTGGCGCCGTTGCCGGGGAGGTGGTACATATTTGTTGCTTTAATTAAGTTTGTCTCTCGTCTCAAGGAATTCATTCCTTGAGATCGATCTCATTTTCGCGAAGCTTTGATTAGTTTTGCAGATAGCAGCCTATTTGCCAGGATGCCTACGATTACAGAGCATACAGAGCCATGTGGAAGATGCGGTGAAGAAGGACATGACCTTTACGAATGCACGGCAGGTGTAGAGCGTGCTCTTGCATATAAGAAGTTCAAGCAGGGAGTTCCTTTCTCCCGCTTATATGAGGAGATAAAGAGCGTTTCCACTCCTTCCACGCCAATATCACAAAGGGCTCTCCTTCTTCAAGAGAAGCAATTGCCGAATCGAAATCCATCATGTTGCAATCGGATCTTTGTTATATCGGAGTTGAGAGAGCAAGTCGCGCAGTTAACACTCGCGGCAGACCAAGCCAAGACTCCTCCAAATTGCGATTCCGTCAGTGGGATGAATTTCCAAAGTGACCTTATTCACGAAGAAAACGAGGTGTTGACGGTGATGATGACTCGGATGACGATTTAGATGAGTTTCGCAGAAATGCTTCTGCGTGTGCGATAACCACTCGATCGAGCAACACATCCACTCGATCGAGCGGTTCTAATCACCGACTCACTCGATCGAGTGACAATGACGGTCGATCGAGAAGTGCAGGGCTCCAAGTTGGTCGATCGAATGAATATCTTTGAAGAAGACACTCGATCGAGTGTCAAGATAGGTCGATCGAATGAAATTGAGGAAGAAAGCGGTCGATCGACCAGTAAGGGTGTTCGATCCAAAGACCGTAAGTGGCGAGAATCCTAATTTAATATCTAATGCCACCACCGTGTCATCTCCCCTCTTTGTGGAGACGTCACGAATCGATAAGGGCAAAGAAAAGGTCGCGGGACCACTTATCGCTACCAGGGTATCCTTCCCGAGTCGTCGCCTCAAGGACGCAAGGATTGAGCAGCAGTATGGTAAGTTCGTGGACATCGTGAAGAACCTTGGTAAACGTTCCTTTTTTCGAACTTGTCACTCGGGTTCCTACTTACGCTAAGTTTATGAAGGATATTGTGACGCGTAAGAGGAATTTGAGCGAATTTGAGACGATTTCATTTATGGAAGAGTCTAGTAACCTACTGTTAAATAAGGCCCCTCCAATAATGAAAGACCCGGGCAGCTTTTCTATTACCTGTGTCATAGGTGATTTGATTATTGATAAGGCCCTTTGCGATTTAGGTGCCAGTGTTAGTGTCATGCCCCTTCCGTCTCGCAAGAAATTGAAACCGAGTCACTTCAAAGTGACTAACATTACCCTACGAGATGGCCGATAGATCTCGTTAGGAGACCTTTAGGTGTCCTGGAGGATGTGCTGTGAAAATAGGCAAGCTTTACATCCCAGTAGATTTCATTGTTTTGGATATAGCTGAGGACACCCGGACCCAGATCATTTTAGGAAGACCGTTCCTTTGTACAGCTGGGGCCGTGATTGATGTCAGACAGGGGCGTCTGACCCTTGCAGTAGGAGATGACGCTATCACATTCAGTTTGCCCACTACTTTAGCTCACCCAATGATAGAGGACACCTGTTATTCGGTCGATATTATTGATGAGTCTATTTATGACTTCTGGTCGGGTTCTTTTATGAAGGACCCACTAGAAGCTCTCATGCTTTTTGACGAGTGTACAGATAGCCCAGAGGACGATGACGCTGCGTTAGATTTGCTTGTCGATGATTTGGATGAGCATGAGGGAGAGCAAGTGGAACAAATGATCAGCACTCTTTGCTCCATTGAGGTAAAGGTACCGGAACGTAAGCCTCTCCCATCTCATCTTAAATATGCTTTTCTTGACGATACAGAGCAGTATCCAGTCATTGTTAGTGCCAAGCTTAGTGATGATCAGCTGACTTCTTTGTTAGCTGTAATTAAGAAAAACAGGAAAGCAATGGGCTATTCACTGGATGATATCACGGGGATTAGTCCCGATATTTGTATGCACAGGATAGAGTTGGAGGAGGATCACAAACCCCGCAGCAAGGTCGGCGTCGGTTTGAACCGGAAGATGCAGGATGTTGTGATGGCCGAGGTAATGAAGTCTGCTTTGGATGCGGGTATTATCTATTCGGTAGGTAATTCTAGATGGGTAAGCCCAATACAGGTAGTCCCGAAGAAAGGAGGGACAACCGTAGTTAAGAATGAGAAAAATGAATTAATACCTACCCGAGTAGTGACGGGTTGGCGGATGTGCATAGATTACGAGACAGTGAATGCCGCCACCAAGAAAGATCACTTTCCCCTTCCTTTTATTGATCAAATGGTAGAAAGGTTAGCTTCACATAAATTTTTTCGCTATTTAGATGGGTATTCGGGGTTCTTTCGGATCCCTATCCACCCGGACGATCGGCTAAGACTACATTTACTTGTCCTAAGGGCGTTTTTGCGTATCGCAGAATGCCTTTTGGTTTGTGCAATGCCCCTGCCACCTTCCAAAGGTGTATGATGGGGATATTTTCAGAGTATATTGAGTCTATCATGGAAGTTTTTATGGACGATTTCAGTGTATATGGAAGTGATTTTTCTGACTGTCTGTCTAACCTTGAGAAAGTGTTGCAGCGCTGTATTGAGGTTAATCTTGTGCTGAACTGGGAGAAGTGCCACTTTATGGTCAACGAGGGAGTTGTCTTAGGGCACTTGGTTTCTGATAGGGGAATAGAAGTTGACAAAGCAAAGGTGGAAGTGATTCAGCAATTACCACCTCCTGTTAATGTTAAGGGGGTGAGGAGCTTCCTTGGTCACGCTGGCTTTTATCGCCGGTTCATCAAGGATTTCTCCAAAATTGCTAAACCACTTACACAGCTGTTGCTTAAAGATGCCCCTTTTGTTTTTACTGATGCTTGTCTTTCTGCTTTTAACAGGTTAAAGCAGGCCTTAGTCTCCGCGCCGATCATACAGCCTCCCAACTGGGATTTGCCGTTCGAGATCATGTGCGACGCGAGCGACTATGCACTAGGAGCGGTGCTTGGCCAGAGGAAAGACAAAGCCTTGAATGCTATTTACTATGCGAGCCGAACTCTGGATGAGGCTCAAGTGAAGTACACTACCACTGAGAAAGAGAGCGTTAGTTTGTAGTTTATGCCTTAGAAAAGTTTCGTACTTATTTAGTTGGGTCGAAGTCACTTTGTTTTTACCGACCATGCAGCTTTGAGGCATCTCCTTGCTAAGAAGGAGGCAAAACCGCGCACTCGAGATGGATACTCCTCCTTCAGGAGTTTGATTTGCAGATTAAGGACAAGAAAGGAGCTGAGAACGTTGTAGCTGATCACTTGTCGCGACTGATGCGACAAGAAGGGGAAGATTCTCTCCCTATTGATGATTCTTTTCCTGACGATAGTTTAATTGCTGTTATATCATCTATTGTTGACCAGGAACCCTGGTATGCAGATATAGCTAACTTCGTTGTCAGTGGCAAGCTGCCGCCTGACCTTTCCTCTCAGCAGAAGAAGCGTTTTCTCTATAACGCTAAGCAGTACTTCTGGGATGATCCTTACTTGTTTAAGGAATGTGCAGACGGTCTCTACAGACGGTGTATTCCGCAGTGGGAGACCAAAATAGTCTTGGAAGGCTGTCACTCCTCTTCATATGGTGGTCACCACGGTCCATCGCGCACCGTGGCTAAGGTACTTCAGTCGGGTTTTTACTGGCCTTCTTTGTTTGCTGACGCCAAATCTTTTGTTTCAGCTTGTGATGCATGCCAACGATCAGGGAACATTTCGAAGAGACATGAGATGCCACAAAACGGCATCCTAGAGGTTGAGGTTTTCGATGTCTGGGGCATTGATTTCCAAGGACCGTTCCCGTCCAGTAAAGGTAACAGGTACATTTTGGTAGCTGTAGACTATGTGTCGAAATGGGTTGAGGCAATTGCTTCACCTCATTGTGATGGTAAGACCGTGATAAAGATGTTCAAAAAGATCATATTCCCCCGTTTTGGTGTCCCTAGGGTCGTCATTAGTGATGGGGGGATGCATTTTAAGGAAAAGAAACTCACTTCCATACTGTCTAGAGTTGGTGTCTAACACCGGCGTGGTTTGGGGTATCATCCCCAAACTAGTGGTCAGGTAGAGGTCTCTAATCGTGAACTGAAAGAGATCTTGTCTAAAGTAGTTTCTAAATCACGGAAGGACTGGAGTCTTAAGCTAGACGACACATTATGGGCTTACGAATCGCTTTAAGACACCAATCGGTGCATCACCTTATAGGTTAGTTTATGGGAAATCGTGTCACTTGCCTGTTGAGCTGGAATGTAAGGCCTGGTGGGCAATCCGTGAGCTTAATTATGATCCTAAATTGTGTGGTCAGAATCGTCTTTTGCAGCTTGATGAATTAGAGGAGTTTAGGCTTAATGCCTATGACAGCTCACGCATTTACAAGGAAAAGACGAAGAGATGGCATGACAAGAGAATTCTACCTCGGGAGTTTCATGGGGCGAGAAGGTGTTTTGTTTAATGCCCGGTTGAGACTGTTTCCTGGCAAGCTGAAGTCCAGGTGGAGTGGTCCATACACGGTGACAGCTGTTACCAAATTTGGATCCGTAGAACTTGAAGATTCCGAGGGCCACAGATTCAAGGTGAATGGCCAATATGTGAAGCATTACCATGAGGCGAATGAAGCGGACAACCGCGTTGAAGTCTTGCGCTTCGACGAGCTCGATGCGCCGATTACTTGATACCGAAAGGTCGTGCGGGACCTATTAAAAGCGCTCTCGGGAGGGAGGCAAATGGACAGTTTTATTTATGCTTTTGTTGAACTATTTGTTTTTCTGTTTTATTGTCTTTCTTTAGCTCTATGTCAACATTAGACGCTGCCTTTTGAACAATAATTGTACTTCCTTGCTTTTATACGTCTTCTGCAGATTAAAAGTACTTGATCGAAGGTCTTTGTGTTCGATCGAGCACCTTCTGATGCGGCCGCTACTCGATCGAGGGGACCTGTCCTCGATCGACCAGATCCCTATCCGTGCCTACTCGATCGAGTAACTCAGTGCTCGATCGAGTCCACTCATGCTGCCAAAAATTCGATCGAGCCATTCCACGTACTCGATCGAAGGGATATGACCTACAGCCGCTGTTGTGTTACGTCTACAAAGC
This sequence comes from Silene latifolia, assembly GCF_048544455.1. Classification (NCBI taxonomy): domain Eukaryota; kingdom Viridiplantae; phylum Streptophyta; class Magnoliopsida; order Caryophyllales; family Caryophyllaceae; genus Silene; species Silene latifolia. The sequence goes on along the minus strand of NC_133526.1, from coordinate 77,962,958 downwards.
TACACTTTGACTTTCTTTGACCTCCCATGTTCATGGTCGGTTTGGGGAGGTCCCGCTATATGACGTTTTGTAAGTTTTCCAACTCTACTTCTCCTTTTTCTTTCAGTTTGCATTTCTTTCCCTATTTTTGGTACAATGAGGGCATTGTACGGTTTGGTTTGGGGAGGTATGCATCCATATCTGTGTCTGCATGTTTCTTGCATTTTTGCTTGCACGTTTATTTAATTCCGCATGCATTGTTGTTTTAATTAATTCTAAAAAATCATATAAAAAATCACAAAATTCAAAAATTTTCAAAATTTTCATGTTTAAATTGAGTCGGAACGTTTGAACATTGACGCTACATTGAATCCTTATTTTGAGCCTTGCATTTTCTTGACATTTAGCTGGCGTGTTTATGTGCATAATATACGAGTTTTTATTTCTCTCTTATCTGAACGAATAGACTTGATTCTTTGTGTCGGCAAGCTACAATACATTCTGAGGTTAGAGCTTTACAAACTGGTGACATTCATGACCGGTTTCATTTAGGATGTGAGTAGTACTCTCTTTAAGACATGTAACATCAATTTGCATAAGCATGAGTCTAGTCTTCTTAATACCTGTATGCATTCGGTCTGTGGATGGTGACACGTGTTAGGAGAGGCAGTCCCCTTTATTTCATTCTACCCATGAGCCTCACATAGCCAAATTGCCTTTTTGCCCATCAACTACTTTTTATAATATTTCCTACCCTAGCTGAGCTAGTAACGAGTAGTTCTTGGAATGTGTTATTGCAATATGGTTATTTCATCTGATTTCAGAAGATGGCGGAAGAATTGAAGGGAAAGAAAAGAAAAAAATGTGTTGAATTGTGAAAAAAAAATTGAACGAACAAAAAGAAAAAAAGAAAAAAAGACAGAGAAAAATACAAAATGAAAAAAAAAAAGAATGAAAAAGAATGAGAATTGCTCAATGTTTCACACTCCCATGCCTTATTTATATTTTATGGGGAGTCGATGATTTTTGGTTTTTTGTGAAGTTTAGTGCATAGTTTTGCACCGTTTCATCTTGTTGTAATGAGTACGAAGTTGGGATGCAGTCGATTTTTGGATCCGTTGTTGCTAGCCTAGCTATTAACCCCACATATCCAAATTCTTTTTTTGCCCCTTCCTACCCATTACCTCACTAACCCAATTGTAAGTCCTCGGCACGTGTCTTGGTCATTAGAGTGGTTGGAATGCTTATGTACGGTTGTAGAGACTTTATTCGTGTTAATTGCATGCATGTTCTTATAGGTCGAGTTAGGTGAGTGTCTTGTTTCTTCCTATCTTTCACATATATACTCACCCTGTACTTGATTTTGAGTGACGAGCGACCCGTGAGAGTCCGACATCTTTTGAATCTTGCAAGGTCGACGGTTCAGTAAGCTTGAAACATTAATTTAACTCGTTTGCACTTTTCAGTTGCCACTTTGTCATTTTGTTGCATTAAATTGATTCTAGTGGATGATTTGTAGCTGATGCGTTTGTCTCAATCTATTGTTCACCCTTAGTTGCATTCATATTTGCTTGGGGACAAGCAAAGGTTTGGTTCGGGGAGATTTGATGCGTGTCTTTTATATAAGGTTTTCACCTCATTTTTACACGCATTTCTGTGCTTTTTATGTAGCATCTGGCTACAAATACCCCCGAATGTTCTACTTTGGTCCGTTTATTGTAATTTGCAGGAATTGACCGAGGAGGAGCTAAATCGAGCCTTAATTGTCCCATTTGCATGCATTCATGGGAAATAAGGAGTCGGAGTTTAGGAATCTTACACTTGGAGGACGTATGAGCTGAGTCAAGGAAGGAATTCAAGTCCTGATGCGCTTATATAGCTCGATCGTGTGCTTTGGTGCTCGATCGAATGCTTATTACACTCACAGTTGGTCGATCGACCAACCTAAGGAGTCGATCGAAGATATTCAGCGGGCAGTGCTCGATCGAGAGGTTGCCCTAGCTCGATCGAGTGTCTTGGAGTTCGATCGAGTAATCTCTTGCTCGATCGAGGGGATTTCGTGTGTTTTTGGTTTATTTCCGCCCAATCTTTTATGGGCCTTTGTAATCAGTCCATAGATTAGGTTTAGGATGTTTTTACAAAGTATAAGGCGAGGAGAACACGACGTTACTCCTATCTTTTTCACTACGTACATTTCATCTGTCACTTTATCTTTGTTCTTGGAAATTCTATTCTCTACCTTGCTACCCGAATTCGGTATTATCATTTTAATTTAATTCTTTATCGTATTTATTCCTCTTAATTCCTTTTCCCTCTTTATTATATAACTGTTCAATTAAATAGATTAATCATCATGTTTAGTTTAAATTGCCTAGTTATTGTTATTGTTAATCTGATGACCATGAGTAGCTAATTCCCTATGCTAAGACTATAGGGGATCCATGATTTGAAGGGAGAGTGATCGAATTACTGGGTTAATGCCAGTATCGTCCATGTTGTTGAAATGCTACATATAATTGTAATTGCCTAATTGAGTCGACGCAATTAGACCCTTATTCTTAGTGGACCTTGACCTGGACCGAAGGGTTGGAAGGGGGAGACTAGTAGCGAGCAATAGAGTATTGTAGCGAGGACGAAAGTTAAACTGTTTACACTTTAGGGTGAATTAAGGACCGAAAGGTGACGTTCGCTACCCCTTGGACCGTACTGCGTTGACCTGGGACCTAGATTACTCGACCGGACGATTGTGGTGAACCGCTTGTCTTAGCTATTCTCTTTTATCTGTTAAACCCTCTTCCTTTATTCCTCTTCTCCTTACCCTGTTAGTTTAGAAATCACAATTTACAACCCCCAATTTTGGTTACCTTGACGAACCTAGTTTAGCAGACAAATTCCTACCTCTCTGTGGATTCGACCCGACTTCCCTAGCTATATTAGTTAGTTGGAACCAGTTGGTTTATTTTTGACAGGTACGCGACAGACGTGTCACATATCGATAACCATCACAACTTTTACAATCTTGTAACGCTGACTGAGTACCACTTCCTAGACCAGAAGACTTTCTTAAAACTGTTCTACCAGATCACGACGCAGCATAATAGACGGGATCACAAATACCAACCTTATGAATATTATCCATACCATGACTCTTAAGGCCGGAACCTCACACCATTACTTACAGATATCATACATACACATATAAGTTTAACATATAACGCGGAACACACATATAACGACTCGTAACTATCATGCCACACCATTAATCGTGAGGTCAGGACCTCACACAAAGTTTTACACACCTCATGGACCCATAATCGAGTTTAAGTAGCCAATCCTGATCACGTAAGTTACCACTTGACAATGACTATGTCTCATCCGGACTTAACTCAGGTGCCCTTCATAACATATCCTCTCCTACACCCAGTTATCACCACCGGTGAGCGTAACATATCATCAGTACCCAACTATAAGCGAACACCTCATATGTCCACATATTATACTCCCTCACACCCAAACATACTAATCACCTCCACAAGATCAACCTCATTGGAACAACTAACTTCCCTAAAGTAACATCATCCTCAACCACTAGTGACAGTACTATGACGCCAACATCCTTCACGTGATTACTCTCTTACTATCACTTCTTAATATAACAATCCGTTTCCTCTCTTTGGTTATCATCCCAAATAACGAACATTCAATCCATCAACAAAATCTAGCTCAATATTATTCCCAATTCTCTCCTTTATCATATCGTTACCTAACCCTCCACCAAAATCTCAGATCGTGCAAACACTCTACCAGCTCTTATTCCCTTAATACCTCAAAACTCACAGCTAACATGTCGTCCTGCTCTCCTATATAACTATTAACTCACACCCTCTAGTGAGGCTATCGTACATATCCATAATTTCCTACCTTCATGCTCCTTAACTCCGGTCAACGTTCTCTCAACTTACTTCCATCTCTCTTTCCCCCTTTTTACTCAATAATACCAATTAATAATTCATCTCCTTTCTCTTTCTACCTAACTCTTTAGTAATCCGATTACCTTCTTATTACTCGACAACTCAAATTCAAGTAATTCATATCGATATCTTCTCTTTATTTCTTATCACTTATCTCCTCCCATCATACTATTCACTCGTACTTGTTACCATCAAGTCTACACACTAACGGTTACTCTTCAATAAGCCGTATCTCCCTGCCGTATCTCTAGGAAACCAAAAATTCATCTCATACCGTTAATTGCCTAAAGAATTACACACTAGCCTCACCTCGTGATATTCCAAATTCCCAAATCAACTACTATCTACTCATCGCGGCATAACTTGACCTCACTATACACTATTCATTTCCATCTCTCTATAGCGACTTTTATCACATATATCCTTAAGCAACTCAATCCTAACTGTCTCCCTCCATAAACTCTTACACATCCCAATATGCCACTATTCGTATCCCTCATCTCAATCTTTCATTCTCACGTTTCTTTACACTTACATCGCCCTTGCCCATATACACTTACTTTATATTACTCAACACACGATTATGTTACTCATCATATCTGACAAAACATGCTCTTTACCTCAATTAGCCCATCAATCTACTCTTTTTTTTGTTCCACTATCGCTCACAACCACATATAACTCATGTCCTTTATATCCAACACCTATCCCATCATAAGCCAGCATTCTCTCTATCATAGCATTTGGTAACTTACGTATCAAGACTGTCGCATATATAAAAGAATACTTTAAGACCCAAAACATACATGTACACATACCCTACGACTCAAAACAATGTAAGAACATAATCACCGATTAAAAATTATGGTAAAACATAGCCACCATCTCAAAACGGCCGCCCACTGAGGTACTCGGTCGAGTACGTGGCATACTAGGCCGAGTACAGGGTACTCGGTCGAGTAACTATATTACTCGGCCGAGTTTTCGACTCCAGAAGCGAACGTAATTATCACAGAGGATTACTGGGTCGAGTATTGGGAATACTCGGCCGAGTAGCCCTTACTCGGTTGAGTATTACTTTACTCGGTCGAGTACCAACACAGTTCTCAGCATCGTCCAGTTTTCGTAAAACAGTCATATCTCACTCGTTACTTGATCGTTTTGGGCGTGTGACCTATCGTTAGAATCGTAAGAAGACAAGCTATCACCTCAACTTGGAATTACAGCAATATAATTTCTAGAACTCGACTTATAACAGTTTTAAGACAACCCTTCCGTAATCGTTCTTTGTACAAATCAAGTTTCCTAAGTCAAAACAATTTGAACATACATAAGGCAACAATAACAATTCAAAACCTCTAAAAACCAGTACGTAGTTGAACTTTTATCATACTCACATTAAAATTAAACACGACATTCACATATATAGACGCATGACCTTAATCACATGCTTCTACCAACAATCAAGCATTGACACCATCATGTTCATATGCACATGTACCACTACCATACTTCATGCTCAACATTGTATTAAACAGGTAACAAGATCACATTCTTCAGGCTCAATATCAATCAGATATGAATTCAAAATTCACCCTTCATATTTTACCATGCTCCAACACTTAACATGCCAACATATTCATGCTCAAAGTTTAACATCAACAATCCTCGATGCATCTTTCAATAACTATCACATTCCACTTCTTTCATCATTTAATCCAACCATGCACAAGATTCAAACTATAGATAACAAACACACATAACTCAAACATACAACAGTTTCCCCCCATGTGACCGGCTTGAGATCGTAAGGGCCTTAGTGCGACTCCGGGACGTCTCCCAAGTCTTTGCGGTAGCTCCAAAAAACTCTCCCCGGGTTCATTTTATTTAGACTCCCTAAGTTCATTGAGTTCATTAGTTTTAGGTGCTGGAATCGTCGGCTCTGATACCACTTTGTAACACCCCCTCATACCAAGGTACCTTACCAGGACTACCCCAGCACGAAAGGCTGTTACCATCTCGGTTGCCCGAGGTTAGTATATATCAAAAGCGTCCGTCCTAAACACATTTATTAGAATTAATATAAAGTATTAATGTTTACAACAATCCAAATCCAAACCAAAACCAATAAAGTGAATTCAACTGCGGACAACTACAAAATCATAGCTAAGACTCGTAACTGTGATACTACAACTGGTGATGACGACTTCCCCATGACCGCCCAAGCTCACCAAAAGCAATACCTGTCAAGTCTGCTCACCATCCCCGAATGGATCACCGCAGGTTTTACAAAACAACAACAACGGGGTCAGTACCATTCAATCAATGTAAGACAAACAAACAATGTAACCGGCTGATCATCCTCCATCCCCGGTCTCCCGATCTCACACAGTAACCGACTACACACCGAAGTGTATAGCCCTGCCAGATTACCCATCGCAACAGGTAATCCTACCCGCCAGTGGGTGACCGCAGCCCATCCCCACCTAGTCCAGCTCATCAACGAGCGACTAACAATGCCTGTCCCTTAATGTGCATATCCCCTCCCGTGACGGGTTCCACAGAGGGCGAACGAGGGTGTGAAGCCACTCCCGCAAGTGACTCCACCACAATCACATATACCACAGCATCACAGCTGTCACAACACCACAACCGTCACAACACAACCACATCACCACAACACCCATCCTCCGATGATCAGCAGATAACAACAATTATGAAACAAACACAATCTTAATCAATTAACAGTACTGAGTAGGGAAACCCTACCTTTTCGCAATCTTCTACGCTGCAATCAATCATACAAATGCACAACTAGTAACACATCATCACCTACAACAACGATAATCAACAATCAACAACATATGATGACCAAAACCCTAAACCCCCAAATTGACCAAATTAGGGTTTGTTAACTTATAAGAATGACAATAGATGAACAAGGATAAGACACTTACTACGGCGATTGACACGAAATGAGATGCTAGAACCCACAATTGGCGACCTTTGACTTGGAATTGATGAAGATGATTAGAGGAGAATGAACGTAGTTTATGTTTTTGGAGAGAAATGATTTTAGAAACTGACGAACGATTATATATAACCTCTAATCATTTTAACCAAAACCGCAGAAATAATACCCGTCAGGCCGGATACTCAGTCGAGTATAGGGTATACTCGGCCGAGTATCCTCTACTCGGTCGAGTATTACCCATACTCGGTCGAGTATTCCTGGGCAGAAGCCAAACAAAATACCCAACACACTTTACTCGACCGAGTAGGCCATACTCGGTCGAGTACCAGCCTATAAAATCCGTAGTATTACAAGTTTATGCATATGCATTGGGAGATAATCTAAATTATGCTCTCCACCATAACAAAAACCCATGCATCATGTAGTGTAGTTTAGTTTAGTTTGCATTTAGTTTAGAAATCATGCATTTTCATATAAATTGCATAACTTCCTATCATATTGGCCATTGAGTACAATGCCCATACTAGTGTGGGGATGGGAAATTCTAACTTGAATTTTTAAACAAAAATTGAAAAATTGAAAAATTTCGAAAAATACATAAAAATTTGAAAAATTAAAAAATCCAAAAACATGTTCATTTCCTTTGTAGTGTAGTTTTGTATATATTGTGTTTGTTCATCCTTTTTCACATTGATCGACTACGCCACATCCGAGACATGAGGATATTGAAGACCGCATGATATGATCTTTCCAATCTCCTTTTTCCTCTTTATGTTAATGATTATGTGGCTTTATTTTGATTGATGCGGTATAAACAATGTGAATTTAGGATTGCATCTAGATTATTTGGCATACTAGTTGGTAGAAGTATATTCATTAGGATGTATAAATGTTAGTTGCATCATGGCATATAGTTGCATTTAGGAAAAATTTTGTGAAACCGTCTATTTGGGAAGCTTGAGAAGTGTATATAAAGCCCTTGTAGATGCTTTTTCTTCTTAAGACTTTGCTTGTTAGAATACTTGTAAAACACCCTAGGATGTGTCATGCTAGTATCCTTTGACCCATGGATTAAGGCCTAGTCAAGAGTACCTTATGGTGTGATAACTCCTTCGCTACCGTTTATTTCAAGGTGACTCTTGAAACTATGCAACCATCCATCATCCATGTTCTACCACATTTTGTCATCAAAGGGAATGGGCACAAAAATTGTTCAAAAATTTGAGTTCAAGAAATGAAATGAAAAGTCAAAAAGTTTGCAATTGCATCAAAGGAAAAGAGGAGGAAAATAGACTCCTAATGCTTCAAATATAAGCACCCTCACTACAAATGGGGTGACTTTGAAAATGTTCAAAAATGCAAAGAAAAGTTGAAAAATTGTCAAGTGTTGAAAAATGCCAAACATCAAAAGAAATGGCAAAAAGAAAGTGTTCTCAAATGTCAAATGCCACAAGAAATTGGGGGGAAAAACAACAACAAAAGCAAACTCCTAAAATGAAACTCAAATACTATTGATCCCTTTTCCATCGTATCCACTTTTGTGCATGGTAGAGAGGGGACGACCCTTCTTCTTGTCTAGGCAAGAAGGGGAATTCCGCGATCCTCCAGTGTTTCAAACACCATAGGGAGTCTACTCTTGATGAAAGCATTTAACGATTGAGGACAAAGGTACCCTAGCTTGACACAATTTGGAGGTGATTTATTGGTATCCTTCTAAGCCTAGTAGCTTGAAGAAACTGTATCTATGATGGAATGTGTACCCTTTAATTGCTTCCCCTTTAGATAATTTTCGCCACTTAGATGAGGAAAGTGGCTATTCTTTTGTAGATGTATCCATTACTTGATTTTGTGTGCTTAAATGCTTGGATGTGTCGCCATTTTGGCAAGACCCACCTTGCCTTGCAAGAAGGCATCCTCCCTCATGGATGTCTTGTTGTGAGTTAAAGGGGCGGAGTGAGACCCGCTAATTATCTTACATCGGCTATATTAGTAGGTTAGTTTAAATAAGGGTCCTAGTTTTGTCACCTCTTTACTCGGGACGAGCAAAGGTTCGGTTTGGGGATATATTTGATGTGACTCATTTGAGAGCGTATTTAGTCCCCGAATTAGCCTCGTTCCTATGCTTTTTAGTGCATAATTGGGTCATTTACTATCTTTAGTCTTTTGTTTTGCATATTCTTTGAGGTTTTGATCCTTTGGTAGGAAAGGAGTAAGAACCTTGCATTTTCATGGCAAAATGGAGCTAAATTGATCGAATCTAATGACCAAGCATCAAAGGGAAGACAATGCTAGAAAGCCTATATAAATAATGAAGTAAATGGGCAATGATGGGAATATCCTTGCATCTCCGACAAGATCCTTGAGGATTGTTGAAGAACTAAAAGAAGAGAAGTGACTGCCCAGCAATCCGAGCGTAGCAGTGCCCTGGACGAGCGTCCCCTACTGCTACAGTCCAGGCGTCGCAGTGCACGGGACGAGCGTCCTGGCCTGCCACAATCCGAGCGTCCCGTGGTCAAGACGCTCGTCCTGGCCCCTAACAATCCGAGCGTCGCCCTCACCAATCCGCTCGGATTCCTCTCCAGTGCAGACCGTCCCTCAGCCAAGCCACTCGGGACGAGCATATTCCAAGAAGACTAGCAAAGGGGAGATGAGCATTTCCTTCGAGAGGAGCACTTCCTCAACTTTTCTTTAGGGTCTTAAACGTCATTTAAGCCCTTAGTAACCCTAATTTATGTACCTAATCCTTAGTATAAATACCCCATTGTACTAATTAGATTATCATGTCCTTCTTATGCTCTTTTTATGTTATTCTAATCCAATTTTAATCTCATCTTAATCTTGTAATCAACTCTTAATTAAGCATTAATACAGATCTCATTTCCTTAATTTCTCTATTGTTCATCATTTATTTTGGGTAATTGAAGATTATTTGAGGTTTATTTGGAGGATTGACAACCTTCCATCAATCATCAAGTACTTCTATTATTCTTTGCTTTATTATTTGGAATCATCTTTTTAGGTATAATTATCTCTTAATCCTTTTTAATTATTATTAATCATCTTCATTTGTTCATCATGTTTTGCCTTGCTAGTATGATTGACAACCTTGTTAACATATTAAACTTGATAATGAGTGAGTAGTTACCTTAACTAGGGTTAATGGGGAATTAGGAAAAACCAACATGGGGATTGATTCATGCTTAATCTAATATGCTTTCATAATTAATTTGCTTGCTTGTTGTGATTTCAACTTATGCACATGTTATGTTTGATGAAATGCGAGCCTATGAATCCTTGCATTTTTTACCCATCACTTATCTTTTCAATGAGACTTGCAAGACATAAACCAACTCGAGTCTCATTAGACCATGCATATAGTTGGATAGGGAGGATTAAGTCGACTTGTAGGTGTTGTACAATCTAATCGATTCGGCTCCGGGACCCAAACCTTCCTAGAGATTGTAAGATATACACTAACTCGATCCCATCACAACAATAATTGCTTGCATCTAGTTGAAATCATGTTTGCATGATCAAATTCCATGAATCCCCTATGAACCCATGACACCTTAGTACTTTTAATCAATTGTTTACTTCTCATTTTAATCATCTTGCTTGTTTATTTAGATTGTTATTTAGTTTAGTGATCTTCTATCTCAACCCAAATTGTGACACCCTTAGACACGACCATTTGCAATCGAAAATCCTACATCAATACCCGTCCCTTGGGATCCGACCTTTACTTACTTCTTTACTAATAGTAGAGTAGTTTGTGAAGTTATAAATATTGTTTTGGTCTAGGTAACTCCTAACGACAAGTAACCGAAAATATAGTCCGACCATATATATATATATATATATATATATATATATATATATATATATATATATATATATATATATATATATATATATATATATCTAGAGAGAGAGAGAGAGAGAGATAGAGAGAGGCGGGATCTCGTGAGTTTGGTTCTTATGGTGAGTTGTGAGTTTGAAAAATCTCAGCCACTAGATCAAAGGAAACCAAGGGCAGAGATTATATCTCATTAGTTGTACTTCTTACACTGCCCACTTCCCAGCCACACAAACGCATCTCTCTGATAGTAATCAAACTCTAAAATCAAACTCTAAAAAAGCATCACTCTACAAAAAGCGAATCAAACTCTATAATCAAACTCGGAGCGAGTCGACCAAGTTCCAGAGCGAGTTGAATCGTTTTGATAAGATGTTTGTTCTTGCTGCTTCAGTGGTAAGGATGTGAGCGAGTGCGAGGCCGGGTAACTCACTGAGTCGATCACGAGTTGGTTCGTGGTTCGGGTTTTCGGTGGAGATTTCCATTGGACTGCGCACTCAAGTCGCTGATACTTTTCGAGTGGCTTTTGTTGATCTTTCAAATTAGAATGTGGTTTTGTAACTAATCAATCAGAATTTAGTATTTAAGTTACAGTTTTTATGGAATAAGATGTTATGATGTGAGAGGTTATCAAAGTGATCTGGTGTTAATATTGAAGTAGATGTAACTGTTGATTGTGTTAAACATGGTTGGTTGGTATGTAAGTGTCGATTTGTTAATGTTTAAAAGACGAAAACTTGTGGATTTGAAGTAATGTAGGTGGCTTTTAGTTGTTGATGTTGCATCAATTATGCTTAATTTGTTTAAAAGACGAAAACAAAGATGCATATTATTCCTCAAGATTAAATGCTACTCCTTACCGTTATTATGGAGAGAGGATTTTTTGTGGTCTAACTATGGATTGAAAGCCAGTGATACCGATACTTTGCTGACTATCAACAACCCATTTATGGACTCTACCATTACCAAAATAACTCACTCGAAAAGGACTGACAAGTGACCCTATGTTCCCTGGTAGAAAGAATTATTACATTTTCTGAAGGGGGCGGATCATTCGGGGATTCTTCTCATCTTATATGCGATTGATATCTAGTTATGTCATCATGTTTGGTGGTACCACTCTGATAGAATGGAGATTGATTCTCATTGACCTTTAACTGAAAATGGGAGAGACATATATTATAGTCATGGTGAGGTTCACAGCCATATACTCTGAATGTCTGATGAATCAAGTTTTTGCGGCTACCAGAAGCTGCCTAGCCATTATCATTCATCACTACGGCATAAACTTGTGCATTGAAAATCATTCATCACTAACTGCCTAAGCACGTTAAAATTCTTTGTAAAACGGAGCTGCAATTAGCACGTTAAAAACATGACAAAAGTGAGTGGTCATGGTCATGCAACTAGCAATCCATTACTTCCATGACTTGGTTGGTCTACTGGTGGTGTGTCATCATCAAATTTAATTCTTAGCTTATTTTATTTGACCTTCACCTTAGCTCTTCTTAATCGTCAACTCAATTAATTATTAAAATCAGCTCTTCAATACTTATCTTCGTCCGTTGCAATTAATTATTACGGAGTATTTGTTTTAAATCTTTATTATTCTTTGTGAGCATATTTTAATTTATCAGTATATGAATATTGTATGCATACACGTTCTCATGTAATATAAGAGGTTGATTGCTAGAAGACATGTCAAAAATTGTTATTGTGTTCTCATAATGAATCAACATGTCAATATAAGGTTTGAAGGTGCCCACACCAATCAGCACAATAACACGTGGTAAAAAAGAGAAAAAAAATCAAAGTAGTAAAATAAAAAGCAAGATGACACCGGAATAACATCACAATAACACCAGAATAACAGCATAATAACATGTGGTAAAAAAAGAGAAAATCAAAAGTAGTAAAAAAAATCAAAGTGGCAACGGAATAACATCAGAATAACACCAGAATAACAGCACAATAACACGTGGTAAAAAAAAAGAGTAAAAAAATCAAAAGTAGTAAAAAAAATCAAAGTGACACCGGAATAATATCACAATAATACCAGAATAACAATACCACCAGAATAACAGCAGAATAACATGCGGTAAAAAAAGAGTAAAAAAATCAAAGTAGTAAAAAAAATCAAAGTAGTAAAAAAATCAAAGTGACACCGGAATAACATCACAATAACAGCAGAATAACAGTAGAGTAACAGCACAATAATACGTGGTAAAAAAAAATCAAAGTCGTAAAAAAAATCAAAGTAACAGCAGAATAACATCACAATAACAACGGAATAACAATAACATGTGGTAAAAAAAGAGAAAAAAAATCAAAGTCATAAAAAAAATCAAAGTAAAAAAAGCACAATAACAGCATAATAACACGAGGTAAAAAAATAAGAGTAAAAAAAATTCAAGGAAAAAAAAATTTGGTACAAAAAGAAAAAGAAAAAAAGGTAACATAATGAGAAAATTAGAGAAAAACATAAGAGAAAAAAAAAAACAAAGTTGTAAAAAAAAGCATAATAACACGAGGTAAAAAAGGAGATAAAAAAATAAAAAAAAATTCAAGTAAAAAAAATCCGGTACAAAAAGAAAAAGAAAAAAAAGTAACATAATGAGTAAATTAAAGAAAAACATAAGAGAAAACAAAAATCAAAGTGGTAAAAAAAAAGCATAATATCACGAGTTAAAAAAAAAATTAAAGTAAAAAAAAAAAGTAACATTAGAAAAAAGAGAAAATAAATAAATGATAATGGTTTTATATAATATGTAAGATTTGATCTTAGCCACTCATCTCTAATATAATCTAGTGGCTGAGATTCCCCCAACTCACAACTCACCATAAGAACCAAAATCACCAAATCCAATCTCTCTCTCTCTCTCTCTCTCTCTCTCTCTCTCTCTCTCTATATATATATATATATATATATATATATATATATATATATATATATATATATATATATATATATATATATATATATATATATATATATATAGACACACACACACACACAAATACGAACTTAAACAGCATCACTTGCACACTAAGTTCCTGGAACAACATGTCCTATCGTTCCGACGTACCTATATTGCATAAAACTTTACTCATAACTCAACCACAAGCCAATACATGACCAACGGTGAAGCTAAAACATGTTACTCAACACCAACAACCACGATCAATATAAAAACATCCAAAAATACGAAGATTCAAACAATTTAAACCTTGATATGTGCCTGTAACAGTGACACTCTATCGAGTTCGTCAGGCACTCGATCAAGCTGGCCTTACTCGATCGAGTTCTGATACCGTCGTGGAGTATCAAAAATAGAATTTATAATCCAAACTACTACTATAGATAGTGGCAGTGAGGGTCGAACCACAAGGAGGCAAGCAATTTAAAGTTGTCTAATTTAAGTCTAAAGTAACAGTTTTGGGGGGTTTGATTTGAATGATTCTATAACTAAAGGTAATAAAATCAAAACTAAACTAAAGCAAAAAATGAGCAATACATGAAAATAGATGAAATCAAATATTAAAAGGATGCTAAGATGGTTGGTTCACTGTAGTTTCGACGACAGTAACTCTAAGTAAACTAATTTAAGCATGTTAGACGGGAAAATAAAAAGTCCTCTCGGTCCAATTTAACAGGTAACAACCTTTCGGCCTAAGCTACGGGTCCCTAAGTCTCACTAATACTAACTTTCGTTCTTGATTAATGATACTTAAAGCCTAAATTAACTTATCTCTCGATCTTATTAATTTAGTCGTCTTAATTAAGTAGTCTATTTCCTTCCCCTATCTTTCGATCTATCGGGTCGGTCAATTCCTAAGCATTCAACTAGTCGCGTGCACTCGATTTGTCAAATATAGCAATTAAATTAATAAAAGTCGAAGCTAATCTAACACGTGCCAATCGGTCAACCATGCAGGGCGGTCGATCGACCTACGGACCCAGTCGATTGACCAACGAAGTCAGTCGATCGACCAGAGCCCGATAACAGGTTACCTATTGTCGAAACCGTCTAACCTACAGATCCCCTACATCTTAGCACGTAGGATTTAGCTACTCATGATGGTGATAATAACAACAATAAAATTAACAAATAAAGCAATTGAATTCATAATTGAATTAACTAAATAAATAACTAACATGAAACGAGGATTTGGCTTTGGGAAATCTAAACTAGCAATTCTAAACTATGGAAGAATTAAAGCAAAGAAATTGAACAAAGGAACAGAGGAATACCGTAAAGAAGAATTGAAGAGAAAAGACCAAAACCCAATGCGAAAAGAAAACTTTATTGATGAAAACTAATCTAGACTAATGAAATAATCCAAAATTCAACTTCTGTGTATTGAACCCTAATTAATTCGATATTCTCTTCTGAAACCTCAGGTTATGTTATATAGATAGTCTTACGTAACTTTTATTCCTAAAACCTAATTATATTGGGCTTTCTCGTTTTCCAAATTTGCGTCAGATTAAAATAGCGGTCGATCGACCGAGGACAGTGGTCGATCGACCTAAGCAAGATGTAAACAGTAGCTTCTGACTTGATACTTAAGATTCAGCTTCCTTGGTCGATCGACCGAGTATGTCAGTCGATCGACTGCCTCTACTGGAGTTATGCTTCTGTCATCTTCTCGTAAATTTGTCTTTCAGGCCTCCAAACGCGCACCAAGTTTGTTTCTTGAGTAAATACTTCATGTCAAATAATATGCCAAGTACTCGGGGACGGATTTGGCTCATTTTCCGCTGGATTCTTCGCGTTTCTGCAATATTACACAAGAACACGAAAGTAGACGGAAATAGGGAAAATAGTAGCATAAACTACATAATTGAGCTCTGAAATGCGTGTAAAATAGGGTATAAAACATCATATTTAGGACACGCATCAAACTTCCCCAAACCAAACCCTTGCTTGTCCCCAAGCAAGACTAGACTTGATCTTATAACTTAATGGAACGCGTTCATTCTCAGAGCGAAATGCAAACTGTAAAGCCTAAACCAATTTAATGCACAACTAACAATCAATTAGCAAAATGAGCTATGCAAACGAGTTATGTAGTCGTTAAAAATTGCTGAACTTTAAACTATAGAGACTTATCAAAACGGACTCTCACGGGTCGCTCAAATCACTCAATAAATACAGGTGAATATATGTAAAGATAGAAAGAAGTAATATTGTAATGACTCTCATCTAACTACGACCCATAAGAACATGCATGCAGTCTAACATGAATAAAATCTCTACAACCGTACATATGCATTCCAACCTAACTAATGACCAAGACACATGCCGAGGACTTACATTTGGGTAAGTGAGGTAATGGGTAAGAAGGGGCTAAGATAAATTTGGATATGAGGAGTTAACAGCCAAGCTAGCAACAATGGATCCAAAAATTAAGCAACATCCCAACTTCATACTCAATTTAACAATACACAACAGTGCAAATTGTAGCACACAAACTCACTAATCACCATAATATCGTCAACTCCCCATAAAATACAAATATAACATGGGAGTATAAATCATCAACACAATATCTTTCACTTTACCGCATATGATTTTTTTCTTCTCGAATTTTTCCACTGGGTTCAGTCGATCGACCGTGAGGTTCAGTCGATCGACTGCCCTTCTACAGTACAGCACGAATTTTCTGTTGTTTTCTTTTTTTTTTCATTCCCTTCAACATTTCCACCAACTTCTAATAAAAGACAATATTAACCATATTGCAATAAACTCATTCCCAAAGGCTACCATTACTAGCTCGACTAGGGTAGGCAAAATTATAGATTGTAGCTATATGGGACAAAACAGGCAATTTGGCTATGTGGAGGTCATGGGTAAAATGTAATAAAGGGGATTGCCTCTCCTAACATGTGTCACCAACTACAGACCGAATGCATACAGGTATTAAGTAGACTAAATTCATATTTATGCATATTGATATTACATGCCTTATAAGGAGTAACTACTCACATTCCTAAATAAACCGGTCATGAATGTCACCAATTATAAGCTCTAAACCTTAGAATATAATGTAGCTTGCCAATTTTCAAAGTCAAGTCTCAAGATTCAGCAAATAAATTAACGAAAACTCGTAGATATGCATTAAAACTCTACTAATAACATGTCAATTAGCAAGGCTTAGGCGTAAACAGATGAAAATGCAATGTCATCATTGGACTACTACCGTTCCGACTCGACCTACATGCTAAAATAAACGTGCAATTTTCTGAATTTTGTTGAATTTTTTTTGAGTTTATCTTGTATATATAAGAAATAAACAACAATGCAAGACAAAAGTGTAAACGTGAATGCAAAGCAGAATGAATGCAACGCAAAACCCTTCCCCAAACCAAATCACACAATGTCCCCATTGTGCGAAATCATATAAGAAAGATAAGCAAAGGAAATTGGGATTTTGCGGAATTATAACTAAAATTGACATAAAAGAAGGACTCGGAAACTCACAAGACTTTAAGCGCAGCAGGAAACCTCCTCAAACCAGCGTGACCTAGGAGGTTTCAGTAGCCAGCAGTGCTACCATAGGTACCTGAAAAGAAACAAAAGTACCGCGCGTAATTCCGAGAAAGCAATTTACGAAACGCAAAATTATGTGCAAAATAAGAAAACAGAAGAAAACAGAAATGAATCGGAGAATAAAGTGGAGAAAAGACTCCATCAACTCCGCAAATCGACCAAACACAGTAGGGGAATGGTCGTGAACAGGTACAGCAGTGAAGGCGGTCGATCGACCATACCAGCCAGTCGATCAACCAGGGTGACAGGAACAGAAGCCCCTGGAGTCGCAGCACAGTCGATCGACCACACAAGCTAGTCGATCGACTGAGATACCTGCTGTAAGTTTCTGATTTCTTAGAATTAGCTCAATAAATTGAGCTAATATGGTCTATGAACCTGCAAATACACATAATAACGCGCCCAAAATTGCGCAAAACCCAAAGTAACAGTCTAAAGTCTTTAAATCCTAAGCAAACTTAATAAAGCGAAGTCTCGCGCACACCAAAGCAATAAAACGTCTAACAAAAGCCATAAAATGTTTTTTAAAAAGTCTTAATCAACTAATAGTTGATCAAGAATGGCCACGGAATGGCGCACTTGCTCGGCTTCTGGCTACAAGAGGTAGCCTCTACAGTACTCATCTCCTCAGCGGGGCTCCTAACAACTCCAATATCCGCAGAACTCAACGGATCAACGTCTCTAACATCTTCCCAATCACTGACCTCGTCTGACTCATCAAAATCCAAATCGGACTCCGTCACCTTGACTGGCTCCTTATCAGGCTCCTCATCAGTTGCATAGCTCAGACACCCTAGACCGCCTCTCTGCACAATGGGCTCTCTCACAACTAGAGCAACATGCGGCTCTAAATTCCCCAAACCAACTCCTGCAACAGTCAAAACAGAAGGATCTTCCTCCAATTTGCTCCCAATCTGGGGCGGAGGTGTTATAGCAGAATTAGGCATAGGGGCAGGCATATCAGGCAACAAAACATAAGATTTAACTACATTGCAAGTTACTAGGTACATAGCATCCTTCTTCTTATAGGTCTGGGCAAAAACAATGGACTGTTTTCCTACCTTAAAGGTCAATGTCCCTGAGCCAACATCTATAACTGCACCAGCAGTGTGCAGAAATGGTCTACCCAAAATGATAGGAATGTGAGCATCCTTGGGTATATCTAGCACAATGAAGTCAACTGGGAAAAAGAACTTTCCTATTTGCACAGGAATATCCTCTAAGACTCCTATAGGTGAACTACGTAACGATCACCATCTCAGACCTTTGTCATGTTTGAATCGTAAACCTAGTCAATTTCAATTTCTTAGCAAGACTCAAAGGCATAACACTAATACTGGCCTCTAGGTCACACAATGCCTTCTCAATAGAAAAGGTGCCAATATTACATGGGACTGAAAAACTACCCGGGTCTTTTAGCTTATGAGGTGCAGTACGAGTCAAATAGGAAGATGACTCCTCAATTAGTACGACAGATTGCACAGTGTCAAGTGACTTCTTTTTAGACAACAGCTGCTTCATAAATTTCATATAGGCAGGCACTTGATTAACTAATTCTAGAAAGGGAACTTGCACATTTAAACTACGAATAACATTTTCAAACTTGTTAAACGATACCTGTTCCTTTGTCGGCACCAATCTCTCTGGATACGGGGCTGTAAGAAGCATCTTAGCCCTCTCCTCTAGGTCTCTCATACCGGCATCAGTGGACTTAGGCTGAAAATCCACTACTTTGTCCTTGTTGTAGCTCGAACCTTTTTCAGACCGTCTCAGGAATTAACCATTAACCGCCGTAGGGTCATACTTTGGAACCGAAACTGACCCATCAGCATTTGGATCTTGCCTCTATAATTTCGGAGTCGTCGTACCCCGAAATAAGTAGTCCCTCAAGTTATCTGGCATTGGAGGACGAAACGGTTCACAATCAGACGCATCTTCAGTCGATCGACCATATAGGTCAGTCGATCGACTGGCTTCCTCAGGACCAGAAACTTCACTGTTACCCGAGCTGGTCGATCGACTAGGTTTGTCAGTCGATCGACTGATGTACCTGATGATTGTCTTTTTCTTGCGACTGTTCATTCCAGCCTTTTTCTTACTCGGTTCTGCCTCATCTTTTTCAGTAACATCTTCGACCATAGCGGGCCCATCAAGGGTAGACCCACTCCTCAAAGTCATCGCATTTAGAGTCTCTTTTTGATCCGGCTGCGACGGTAATTGCCCCGGAGCTCTAGTTGCACTTTTGCTTGCTAATTGGACAATTTGGCTCTACAACATTTTTGTAGAAGTCTCTCTAGCTAGAGACTCCTTTTGCAGCAAACCCGACAAATTCGGAACCGTGTTTTTCAATTCGGAAATATCAGAACTTTGAAATTGCTGCTGCTGAGGCACATAGGGAGGCTTTTGATACTGCTGGTTATGAGGGGGCACATAATTCTGCTGCTGCTGCGGGTGTGGACTTGGATTAAGGACATTCTGGTTAGTCCACCTCAAATTGGGGTGGACATTAGAGGGATCGGGATAAGTACCAGTCTGCCTAAAGTGTTGAAAGGCAGCACATGTTTCATTCGAACTAGTACAAAACTCCGAAACATGTCCCTCTCCTCCACATCTTTTGCATGTAAAGGGACCGTCTGAAACTGCATTAACTTTATATATCGCACCTTTTTGGGAACCCCCAAAATCTAGCTTGTCAAATCTCAGCAGAAGGGCCTCTATTGCATTTGTAGTAGGAGATTCATTTGCTCTTTCTCGATTTCCTCTAGAATTCACATGCTCAGCTTTATGGGTGGCCATATCTTCAATAATCTTCCACCCCTTAGTCTCTCCACTATTCTCCTGGAATCTGCCATTAGCTGCAGCATCCAGGATAGCCCTCTGATCATCATAAAGCCCATTATAGAATTGATTACACAGGAACCATTGCTCGAATGCATGGTGCGGAATAGATCGCACCAGTCTCTTGAAATGGACCCATGCCTCATGAAAATCCTCACCGGAACCTTGTTTAAAGCTTGTGATGTGAGCTCTAATCGCATTGGTCTTCGATGCAGAGAAGTATTTTTTATAAAATGCTAGGGCCAGCGAATTCCAATCAGTAATCCCGTTAGCAGCTCGATCCAGATCTCGGTACCACTCCCTAGCAGCATCGCGGAGCGAGAATATGAACATCGTCTCTTTTATCTGGTCTTGGGTCACACCTGCTGGTGGAGGTATTGTGGGATTTATCTGTATACTTCCCTTAATATTAAGGATTATAACGAAATTTACAATGATGAAAGCTAGTCATAAAATAAAGTGCATAAACAAAATCGTAAAGGATTAAGAAATAACCTTCGGTCCTAGCAAAAACGGCCTAAGAACAATATCAAAGTTGATATTCGCCTAATCGTTGCACCCAAGATGATATGAGAAATGCCCTTTGATTTTGCTAGAATCGATCCACAAATTAACTGATTAATTTTAGGTTTTGTGTTTTTCTTTGATGAGATGGAGGCTAGGTTAGAATTAGGTTAGAAAATGATCTACCTCTCACATACTTAAACTAAGTATTAGGTGAGTAATAGGGTAGATTATTCTTCCCTTTTTTCGGCCCAAAATAACCGAAATAATAAGAGCATATCTCTTGTTATTTTCGGTTTCTTCACCTACTAAAATAAGGTGATTAAATCTCCTTATTTTTGGTAGTTTACAAAATGTATAAAATGTAATATATATAAATTGTCATTGATTTAATTCCGTATTAATAAGTCTATACACAACAGCTTGCAGTCGATTTATTAATGCCGGTCTGTGACAATATTGTATAATATATACTTTAATTATAAATATTACATATTTATAATTAGCTTATTAAATATAACCAATTACATTTAATTACGAATTAACATATTAATTCGTCCAAGCTAACATTATATACATTAATTAAATATAACTTACAATTTACGAATTTGACAGTTAATTCGTCCCAGCTAATATTATTTAATCGGCATTAAATAATCGTCTCATCAACACATTGACTAACTTTTTAGTCATATAAGGCATCAATGTGATTACATTTCCATAACCACATCTCTCAAACACATCCTTTAGGTGTGACATTTAGGGATCAGTTGATCACCGCCATCTGTATGATAATAACGTCAAACTTTCTAGCAAGCCAACCGTTATTAGGTAATCGTTAATCAACTGATAAAATACGAAGTATACCCTTGTGAACCCATAAGAGATTTATAAATGTTATCACACTAATTTGTGGAGGACACAAGCTCCAACAAACTCCCACTTGTCTTCACAAGTGTATGTGCGATAACCGATTCTCATATCCTATAATTTCTCCTACTCAATGTAAAACAATTTGCAAAATCTGCATTCACAAAGGTCGTATTTTACAAGTGATCTGTATCAAGAGTGGTTTCCCCGACTAGAGAGTAACTTAACTGATAAACGAGTCATCATTCGAGCATGGCCATGCATTTCAGTTACTAGTCCTCGAGTGGCCCTGAGAAATAACTATACCTGATAAAGGTTGGATATTTTCCTCAACTCGAATCCTGCAGATGTAATCACAGTATGAAATGACCCAGAAAAAATCTACTTAGCCTCCAGTTACGGCATACCGTGAGAAAGAAACCAAAGTCACCCAAAAACTGCCTTAATCTCAAGAGACAGTCGATAGTCAAAAGAATCGACTCTAGGAACACAATGGATGTCCTATCCACGACCTGGCACCGAATGTTTTTAAACATTTAGGACTCCATTACGTTGTCACAAAAATTTGTCCTACGAGGTATCGTTATAATCTCGCATCTGTGATTGATCAGTCAACCGTTTGACTTATGGCTCGTTGAACTCACCATCAATCGACTGCACAATATAATAGCCAGAGTTATCAGCTCTTGTA
Organism: Silene latifolia; assembly: GCF_048544455.1. NCBI lineage: Eukaryota > Viridiplantae > Streptophyta > Magnoliopsida > Caryophyllales > Caryophyllaceae > Silene > Silene latifolia. The sequence goes on along the minus strand of NC_133526.1, from coordinate 77,940,721 downwards.
GGCGATTACGGACCAAAACAAATATAATGTAATTCAGTTCACTTTGTGGTGTTCAATGTTGTCAGTACAATCCACATGAAAAACAAAATATTATATTAAAACGATGAAGTTATAAATAGTATATGAAAAAGATAATGTATCAAATCCATAATCAACTACTACAACTCAAGAACACGTTTAATTCCCATGGAAATAACGTGCCCTTCATGCTTATCAAAATTCAACGGTTTAGTGAGAGAGTCCGCGATGTTATCATCCGAAGCTATCTTGTCAATCACTATCTCTTCTTGCTCCACGTAATCACGGATCAGGTGAGCTTTCCGATGTACATGTCTAGATTTGTTGTTAGACTTTGGCTCCTTAGCCTGGAAGATGGCACCTCTATTATCACAATAGATGGTGATCGGGTCATTCGAACTAGGAACTATCGTAAGTCCTTGTAAGAATTGACGCATCCATATCGCTTCCTTAGCTGCTTCCGAAGCGGCATAGTACTCGGATTTAGTGGTAGAATCTGCTACAACACTCTGTTTGGAACTCTTCCAGCTAACCGCAACACCAATAAGAGTGAAGACGAACCCAGACTGAGATTTTGAGTCATCTCGATCCGTTTGGAAGCTAGCATCTGCGTAACCGATTGCGCATAGCTTAGTATCGCCTCCATAAGTAAATACCCTATCCTTAGTCCTCCGTAGGTACTTGAGGATATTTTTAACAGCTATCCAGTGTGTTTCACCTGGATTCTTTTGGTACCGACTCGTCATACTCAATGCATATGCCACGTCTGGACGTGTGCATATCATGGCATACATGATTGAACCTATTGCAGATGCATAAGGAACACGACTCATGCGCTCAATCCCTTCAGGCGTCGTGGGTGACTGAGACTTGCTCAACTGCATCCCAGACGTCATTGGAAGGTTCCCCTTCTTGGAGTTGGTCATGCTGAACTTCTCGAGAATCTTATCCAAATAAGACTCCTGACTAAGTGATAACGTCCGTCGTGATCTATCTCAGTAGATATGGATTCCCAATATGCGTTGTACCTCACCCAGATCTTTCATCTGGAAATGGTTCTTCAACCATTCTTTAACCGAAGATAGGAGAGGAATGTCATTCCCAATCAAGAGTATGTCATCGACATACAATATCAAGAATACAATCTTGCTCCCACTCGACTTGATATATAAGCATGGTTCCTCGACCGATCGAGTGAAACCATACTCTTTTATCACCTGGTCGAAACGATGATTCCAACTCCGAGAAGCTTGCTTAAGTCCATAAATGGAACGCTTAAGCTTGCATACTTTCTTAGGATGTTCACGATCTATGAAACCTTCGGGTTGCACCATGTACAACTCTTCCTCCAAATAACCGTTTAAGAAGGCGGTTTTCACATCCATTTGCCAAATTTCATAGTCATGAAATGTGGCAATCGCTAAGATTATCCGAATGGAACGTAGCATGACTACAGGTGCAAAAATCTCATCATAATGCAATCCGTGCACTTGAGTGAAACCTTTTGCCACTAGTCGTGCCTTATAGGTATCTGGTTGCGCGTCTACATAACGCTTTATTTTGTAAAGCCATTTGCACTGTAGAGGTTTTTACCTTATTAGGTAAATCAACAAGATCCCATACGTCATTCTCATACATGAAGTCCATCTCGGATTGCATGGCTTCGAGCCATAGCTTTGAGTCGGAACAGGCCATAGCACCTTTATAGGTAGCGGGTTCATTACTCTCTAGGAGCAAAACGTCATTCTCCTCAACCATACCAATGTATCTGTCCGGAGGATTAGAGACTCTACCCGACCTCCTAGGTTCCTCAGGAATATTAACCGTACCATCAGTTGGAGGAACAACTTCCTCCATCTGTTCCTCGGTTGTTGATTCTGGAATCTCCGACAGCTCGATGGTTCTATTACTTGTCTTGTTCTCGAGAAATTCTTTCTCTAAGAACGTCGCACTAGCCGCAACAAAAACTCGATGTTCGGTAGGCGAATAGAAGTAATCACCAAACGTTCCTTTTGGATAACCTATAAAGTATGTCTTGACCGATCGCGAGCCGAGCTTATCCTCGTGTCTCCACTTGACATAAGCCTCGCAGCCCCAAACCCGAATAAAGGACAAGTTAGGGACCGTTCCCTTTTACATTTCATATGGAGTCTTGTCGACAGCTTTAGTCGGACTTCGGTTAAGTATAAGAGCAACTGACAAAAGAGCAAAACCCCATAATGAATCAGGCACTACCGTGTGACTCATCATGGATCGAACCATATCAAGTAAGGTTCGATTTCTCCATTCGGACACACCATTTAATTGAGGTGTTCCAGGTGGAGTTAACTGCAAAACGATTCCACAGTCTTTAAGGTGTTGATCAAACTCATTTGAAAGATATTCGGCACCCCGATCTGAACGGAGTGCTTTAACCTTTCTACCCAGTTGGTTTTCAACCCTGTTCTGGTATTCCTTGAATTTCTCAAAGGACTCACTTTTATGCTTCATTAAGTAGACATATCCGTATCTACTCAAATCGTCCGTGAAAGTGATAAAATATCTATAGCCATCTCTAGCGGTAATTGACATAGGTCCACAAACATCAGTATGTATGAGTCCTAATAGGTCACTAGCGCGCATTCCAACACCTTTGAAGGAAATTCGAGTCATTTTGCCAATGGGACATGATTCACACGTGCCATATGTAGAAAATTCGAATGCGGAAATAGTCCCATTATCGACGAGTTTCTTTACGCGCTTCTCATTTATGTGTCCCATTTGATAATGCCATAGATAGGTTTGATCTTTGTCACCAACCTTTAATTTCTTATTATTCACGTGTAATACTTCCGTGGTTTGATCTAAGATGTAAATTCCATTCATGGAAACCGCTTTACCATAAATCATTTCATTGAAAGAGAAAATAAAGCTATTATCCTTTATTAAAAATGAAAATCCGTCTTTATCAAGTTTTAAATGAAATAATGTTCTTAGACAAACTGGGTACATAGTAATGTGATTATTTAAAAATAACTCAAAACCACTAGGGAGTTGGATTACATATGTTCCCTTCGAGACAGCAGCAACTCTAGCTCCATTCCCTACTCGCAGGTCCACATCACCCTTTCCGAGTGGTGTGATGTTTCTTAGGCCCTGCAAATGATTACACAGATGAGAACCACAACCAGTATCAAGTACCCAAGTTCCGAAACTTGCATGGTTAATCTCAATCATATGAATATAAGATGACATACCAACAGGAACAACGCGGCCTGCTTTAATGTCCTCACGGTACACGGGACAGTTCCTCCTCCAATTTCCAGTCTTGTGACAATGGTGGCACTCAATGTCACCGCCCTTGCTCTTTGCCTTGCCTTGTGAGCCACTAGTCTCACCAGGCCCACTCTTACCGTTTCCTGGCTTCTTGAATTTTGGCTTACCTACAGTTAGGTTGCACCGGAGCTTTGCCCTTACCTTTACCCTTGTTGGAAATCGTGAGAACATCCCGCTTCATGCTCCCACTCAATTTCATATCCTTCTCGGTACACGACGAAAAGGGAGTGTAGCTCATGAGGACTCTTTTTCAAGTCATTCATGTAGTAGTTCGCCCTGAAAAGGGCAAAACCATCGTGAAGAGAATGAAGCATTCGGTCAATGATAAAGGTGCTCTCACCGATTTTGCAATCAAGTGCCTCCAATTTCTCGACATTCTCAATCATGTTAAGAATGTGTGGGCTAACCGGTTGGCCCTTTTGGAGTTTCGCATCAAAGAAGCGACAGGTATGCTCATAAGTAACGATCCTCGGTGCTTTTGAGAACTCGTTAGTGAGCGTGGTGAAAATCTTGTTCGCACCTTGGGCAATGAAGCGTCTCTGCAAATTGGTTTCCATTGCAAAGATGAGTACGTTCTTTATCGCACCCGCTTCCATAACGAAATCACTATAAGCAAGTGACTCGTTAACTCCCGCATTGGGGCCTGGGTTTACCGGTATTGGCTCAGTTAAGTACTTGAGCTTACCGTCGTAATGGCAAAGCATTCCGTAGTCTTTGTCTCCGATCCATAAAGTTGGACCCATCATTCTTGATCGCGTGTCCGATTCATGTTGTCCATAAAAACTTTCAGCCAGGACTCGCGTCCAAGTGTGGCACTTGGCATTGGGATTTCGTTATTTCCAGCCATTTGTTGTAACAGTAAAATAAACGTGTTCTACACTGCGAAAAGAAGAATAAATAATAAGCATGTGCATCGATTTTAATTTAAGTCTAATGTAATACTGTTATAACGCGAAGACTCATGCATTTATACAATTGACCTTGCTCAAGAATTATATAAATGATCCCAAGACTCAATTATCTGTAAATTGATAAGCCAACCTTTTGGCTAATTCTACTGTTAGAATTCTTGGTCGATAAATTTCTGTAAATTCTATCTTTAGTCCATCATAATCACGAGAAACTCTTCGGACTATAATGTTGAGATAAACTAAGTCAACACAAACTACTTACCCAACGTAGAAGGGGTCATATTATGCCTACCGATGAAGAAGGGATTCATAGTTGTTTGCCCTTATAAAGACCAGTCTCAATTTCCGTTTTAGAGGAAGATCCATCAACTTTATTTTAATTCATTTTAAGTGAACTAATGTCTAGCATGCGTGAAGGAATAAACTAAGGTGATGGCTTAATAAACATGTGACATCTGTATGTCTATGAAAACTAACATACAACCTATCTGTGTCAATTTTCATGCATTTTAGTAGGTGGTTTGGTTTTAGGCGGAATATGATGCATTAACTAGCATGTGAATGAAAAGCAATAAGAACGGTAAAACGTAAAACAAAAATAAAGTCCTAGTGTGGCCTATCCTATCAAAATGAACATAAATACAACTTTGGAATCCATCCATGGACCCGAGAAGCTTGTCTTGATGTTCCATCTTGATCCATGTAGCGGGAGTGAGCTCCAATCTCCATCTTTAGTCTTCTTTGAAAATTACAATAAATAAATTTACATAATAAACCTATTTATTACATTCTAATTTCAAAACCCAAAAACTAAAGAAAAATAAAGGAGATTCGAGATCTCAAATTACATAAAAATTATGTTTCCTTCATTACGAAAACATAATTGACTAAGGTCACACTAGGTATTACAAATTACAACCGATTGCAAAAATACGTAAATAAAACCATTCAACGATTCATTCAACTAAATAAAATGCATCAACTAAAAAAAATTAAACATACAAGACATAATTCTTTAATTATGTAGATTAATTTTCCAAACCACCTATTTAATTGATCAAATTATGTGACAATTCCTCAATTAATCAAATTAATTTCAATCTTAATTCACATTAAACTTGTAATATGAATTTAATCCATCAATATTTTAAACTTCTTTAAAATAATTAGGTATCTTAAAATTGTGAACCGTTTAACAACAATTAATCATACATTGTAAATGTAATGTATAATTAATATTGGCCAAAAACAACAAAGAAAAAAACAGAAAAAATTTTCTTCAAAATTGCTCTCGGCATAACAGAAAAAAACAAAAACAAGTTTTTTTTTTCTTTCTTTTTCGGCAAAACAGCAAAAAAAAAACAAAAAACAGCCTGTTTTTTTCTCTTTAAACACGGTTTTTCTGTAAAAACCGAAACAAAACAATTTTTTTTTTTTTTATTAAAAATCTGCCATGCGTGAACAGTAACAGAAACAGGAAAAAAAAAAATTTCGGTTAAAAAAAACAACCCAATGCCCTTTTTTTTTCTCTTTTGCGGCAAAAATGCCCTAAAACAAAAATTCGATGAAGAAAATCGTTTATAGTTGCTATTAGAACATGATTAGCCTATGAATTAATTAAACATGATTAACCGTATATGCCAAAAACTATATAGCAAAAACAATTTTTCATCAAAGAAACAAGCAATTCCATTTACATATCAATTTAATTTCTATTAAATCAACACATCTACAAATTCATTGTATTATCATTTTAACCTATTAAAACAATAATATGAATAAATCAAATGGAATCAAAACAACAAAACAAGAACAACACCGGCCGAAAAAAAAATAATTCGGCATTAAAAAAAATCTCAGCCGTGCCATTATTATTTTTTTTTTCGAAACCCTAAAAAAATGTTTACATCCAATTTTTATGAAAATCATCAAAATAAAATTCGTGGCCCTGGCTCTAATACCACTTGTGGGATTTATCTGTATACTTCCCTTAATATTAAGGATTATAACGAAATTTATAATGATGAAAGCTAGTCATAAAATAAATTGCATAAACAAAATCGTAAAGGATTAAGAAATAACCTTCGGTCCTAGCAAAAACGGCCTAAGAACAATATCAAAGTTGATATTCGCCTAATCGTTGCACCCAAGATGATATGATAAATGCCTTTTGATTTTGCTAGAATCGATCCACAAATTAACTGATTAATTTTAGGTTTTGTGTTTTTCTTTGATGAGATGGAGGCTAGGTTAGAATTAGGTTAGAAAATGATCTACCTCTCACATACTTAAACCAAGTATTAGGTGAGTAATAGGGTAGATTATTCTTCCCTTTTTTCGGCCCAAAATAACCGAAATAATAAGAGCATATCTCTTGTTATTTTCGGTTTCTTCACCTACTAAAAAAAGGTGATTAAATCTCCTTATTTTTGGTAGTTTACAAAACGTATAAAATGTAATATATATAAATTGTCATTGATTTAATTCCGTATTAATAAGTCTATACACAACAGCTTGCAGTCGATTTATTAATGCCGGTCTGTGACAATATTGTATAATATATACTTTAATTATAAATATTACATATTTATAATTAGCTTATTAAATATAACCAATTACATTTAATTACGAATTAACATATTAATTCATCCAAGCTAACATTATATACATTAATTAAATATAACTTATTATATTCAATTTACGAATTTGACAGTTAATTCGTCCCAGCTAATATTATTTAATCGGCATTAAATAATCGTCTCATCAACACATTGACTAACTGTTTAGTCATATAAGGCATCAATGTGATTACATTTCCATAATCACATCTCTCAAACACATCCTTTAGGTGTGACATTTAGGGACCAGTTGATCACCGCCATCTGTATGATAATAACGTCAAACTTTCTAGCAAGCCAACCGTTATTAGGTAATCGTTAATCAACTGATAAAATACGAAGTATACCCTTGTGAACCCATAAGAGATTTATAAATGTTATCACTCTAATTTGTGGAGGACACAAGCTCCAACAGGTATGGAACAACAGTAGTCAATGAATACCTCCATATGCTTAGCTGCATCTTCATTTTCAGCTCCCCCAAATTGGTTTCTCTCAACCAAGTTAATGTAGGACGATTTCGCTTCGAATTTTCTATCCGTCCCAGCCGGCAACGCGAATCCCTTATAGAGATTCTCAGCTTTTGGCTCGAAGTGACTGGCTATACTTGCTTCTTCAGCCATATATTGAGATGTAACGGTCTCAGTTGAAGAAGTAGAAATAGGAGACGAAGGTGGATCCTCCTCAAATAACTCGTTCTCGTAATAACTGGACAGAGTACTCAGCTCTTCCTCTGTCGGCAATACTCTAGATGATCGTCTCAACTCACGCAATGTCCTCTCGATCTCAGGATCTAAAGGTCGTAATTCACCACCCTGTGACCTGCGCATAAGAGGAAACTACAAGTAGGATATGAGAATAGTTTAAGGAACAGGTGTCCCTTAAGCTAAGAAAAAGACTAAAATAAAAACAACTAAAAACTAAACAATTGCCTCCCCGGCAACGACGCCAAAATTTGATACCGTCGTGGAGTATCAAAAATAAAATTTATAATCCAAACTACTACTATAGATAGTGGCAGTCAGGGTCGAACCACAAGGAGGCAAGCAATTTAAAGTTGTCTAATTTAAGTCTAAAGTAACAGTTTTGGGGGGTTTGATTTGAATGATTCTATAACTAAAGGTAATAAAATCAAAACTAAACTAAAGCAAATAAATGAGCAATAGATGAAAATAGATGAAATCAAATATTAAAAGGATGCTAAGATGGTCGGTTCACTGTAAACTAATTTAAGCATGTTAGACGGGAAAATAAAAAGTCCTCTCGGTCCAATTTAACGGGTAACAACCTTTCGGCCTAAGCTACGGGTCCCTAAGTCTCACTAATACTAACTTTCGTTCTTGATTAATGATACTTAAAGCCTAAATTAACTTATCTCTCGATCTTATTAATTTAGTCGTCTTAATTAAGTAGTCTATTTCCCTCCCCTATCTTTCAATCTATCGGGTCGGTCAATTCCTAAGCATTCAACTAGTCGCGTGCACTCGATTCGTCAAATATAGCAATTAAATTAATTAAAGTAGAAGCTAATCTAACACGTGGCAGTCGGTCAACCATGGAGGGCGGTCGATCAACCTACGGACCCAGTCGATCGACCAACGAAGTCAGTCGATCGACCAGAGCCCGATAACAGGTTACCTATTGTCGAAACCGTCTAACCTACAGACCCCCTACATCTTAGCACGTAGGATTTAGCTACTCATGATGGTGATAATAACAACAATAAAATTAACAAATAAAGCAATTGAATTCATAATTGAATTAACTAAATAAATAACTAATATGAAACGAGGATTTGGCTTTGGGAAATCTAAACTAGCAATTCTAAACTACAGAAGAATTAAAGCAACGAAATTGAACAAAGGAACAGAGGAATACCGTAAAGAAGAATTGAAGAGAAAAGACCAAAACCCAATGCGAAAAGAAAACTTTATTGATGAAAACTAATCTAGACTAATGAAATAATCCAAAATTCAACTTCTGTGTATTGAACCCTAATTAATTTGATATTCTCTTCTGAAACCTCAGGTTACGTTATATTGATAGTCTTACGTAACTTTTATTCCTAAAACCTAATTACATTGGGCTTTCTCGTTTTCCAAATTCGCGTCAGATTAAAATAGCGGTCGATCGACCGAGGACAGTGGTCGATCGACCTAAGTACGATGTGAACAGTAGCTTATGACTTGATACTTAAGATTCAGCTTCCTTGGTCGATCGACCGAGTATGTCAGTCGATCGACTGCCTCTACTGGAGTTATGCTTCTGCCATCTTCTCGTAAATTTGTTTTTCAGGCCTCGAAACGCGCACCAAGTTCGTTTCTTGAGTAAATACTTCATGTCAAATAATATGCCAAGTACTCGGGGACGGATTTGGCTCATTTTCCGCTGGATTCTTCGCGTTTCTGCAATATTACACAAGAACACGAAAGTAGACGGAAATAGGGAAAATAGTAGCATAAACTACATAATTGAGCTCTAAAATACGTGTAAAATAGGGTGTAAAACATAATATTTAGGACACGCATCAAGTTCATCAGCTACTCGATCGAGTAGCTCAAGATCAGAATGCTCTTCCAATTGCACACCTGCAGCTACTCGATCGAATGAGGGGCACTCGATCGAGTTGCCACAAGTCCAAAAGTCCCCAAAACCTCAAACATAAAGCATATAATCACATAAACACGAGTCGGGATGCTAACCCGATCCACAAATCCTGCATAAAAGTGCAATAGTCGTTAAAATACGGCCGTGTGGCCCAATATAGAAACCAAGTTCAAAAGTACCAACCGAAAACGAACTAATATCCATCATGAACTACGAACATTAAAGAAAGAAATGGAGTATCATCACTTCTGCTGCTGCTCATCCATCACTACATCCTCATCACCACCACCACTCGAAGTGCCTGCTCCTGACGCACCAAGACTCGCATCACCACCGGCTCCAGCATCTGGTCTAACGTACCAAGGGTTCAAACCACCATAGGGGTATAACTGAGGCTCTCCCCAAGTAGACATGTCCACCCCATAAGAGTGGAAAACCACGCTGATGTCCCCGACTCCCCTCCACCAAACCGGATGAGGTCCCGAGGTCCTAATACCCTGGACATACGCCATCTCATGCAGGTTCTGAAGTGTCAAGGTAGAAGACACTCTCTCGGCAAGGTAGCTCTCACGCGTCTCCGGGGTATCAAATGAAGGGTAACCAGGGAACGGGTACTGTGGTGGTACTGGCTGTTGTGGCTGTGTCTCAGCCTCCCTCTCTTGCACTCGACGTGGCCCTCTCCCCACTCTAGGTCGGTCCTTCTCCTCCCTCACATTCTCCCGTTTCTTTGACTCGGGCATAACCTGAAGAAGCTGTGGGTCAATGAGGTACGTCTGCCTCGCAGGACGCTCCTCCTCCTCCTCATCCTCGTCAGAATCGGCAGATACTACTGCCGCGGGTAAAGGCTCGGTCACTTGGAGGTGCTCAGGACCTGGTATCCGCATCCAAATCATACCCCACACCCTCCACGCTAAACTACCATCCTCCAAGGTTCTCAACCATTTATGGTCGACGAAATACTGACGGTCTAAGGTAGGCACTGTGGTGGTCAACAAAGTATAGGCCGAGGAGGCCTCAAAGGACGTAAACCTCTTTGCTAAACGTGTGGCAATGGCACCACAACTCAAGAATCTAGTGTCAGACGAGGCCATCAAAGCTAGACTGGCACACACCATGGCAGGGGCACTAAAGGTCACTATCTGAGACTGCTCGGGGTTAAGGTACGCCATCAACAACATCAGCTCATGTGAGTTCAACTTACTCACGTCCTTTCTCTCGTAAAGAAGGAATGTCAAAGCACGAAGGAAGATCTTCAAAGTGACATGTTGAACATCATTAATCAACATGTTACTTGAAGTAGGAGCTGATTTCCCGGTAAGACAAGGCATAAGACTACTAACACCACACTCCGATGGTATATCCCGAAGAGCTCCCTTGGCGGGTTTAGCAAGGCCAACCTGAGTTGCAAACATGTCCATGGTCAACAGGAAACTCGTGTTCATAAGGCTGTAGATACCTCATTTCTGCACCTCCCGCAAACCACCCGGTGATGATTGGGCCGCATGTTTGGTACGAGGAACGATTTGTGAGAGTTCGTAAGTTTATCGTCAAGTGATTGCTCAAACACTGATGTCTACCTCTTAGTTGTCATCTACGTGCCGATACGGTCGTTTTGATTGTAATTAGAGTACATTTGGAGTCCGGGCCTAAAACCGTCTTCATTTTCTGATAACCGTTAAATCCCAAGTCAGAATGTTCTGGAATGTTCCGGATATTTCTAATCCATATTTTATAAATCTTTCACAATCTTTTAATCTTTGGTACACAATTTCCCGTAATATTCATACAAAATATTAAGGAAAATAAGATAATCCCGTTATTCCATAAATTAAACACGGAAATCTTTCTTCCGCAGGAGGAAACCACCTGGGAACAGACGCAGCAGGTGCTGCGCCTCTTCCAAGGGTCGCAGTGACTGCTGCGCCTCTTCCCAGGTCCTTTTCTGCGTGTTTTTCGTATCTTTTTCATATCTTTTCGAGATTCACTTCCAAAGTCTCTCCGAAAACCATATTCCTTCACGTGATTAGTATAAATAGGAGCCTTCGCTCCTCATATTTCTCACGCGAGTGTCCGCCCTTCTCTTCTCCCTTTGCATTCTAGACCACGTTCTTACTTTTTGGCGTCTACGTGCTTGAACATTCGACCACGTAAGCTCGGATCGTTCTGAGTACCAGCCTCGTTTGCATGACCGACCAATTTGACCAACTCCATAATCAATTAACTTAATTAATCTTAATCGTTTTCCTCCTACGAGGGCACTTTCGTTACATTCGAGTCGAGCATCGCTAATCGTAAACTTAGTTCATCTCGTTTCGTCAAACATGTAAGTCTGAGGGTGTAAATCTCTCTTTTATTTATTGTTATTTACTTTTTGTATCATTAATGTAAGGTTTATGTCGAAAATACTAATTAAAACCGATTTCTAAAACCGTGTTTAAAACCCTTTTTACGGATTACCAGAAGATAACCGTCGAGAAAGGACGCAGCAACTGTTGCGCCTCTTCGAAGGAGCGCAGTACCTGCTGCGCCTCTTCGTGAGGCTGCCGCAGTTCCTGCTTCCTTTCTTCTTCCTTCGTCCTCTGTAAATTCGTTTTCTTTTATTTGTTTTCGCTTGTTCTTCAATTCTTTGACATAATAGCATAATAATTTCACATGTATATTGTCTGTCATCATTAATACGTTTAATTCATCGTTAATCCCGACTTAAATCCCTTATAATCCAATATTTGCGGGTTTTCGTCATTAAAATCAATTCGGGTTGTAGAGATTCGATTCGTTCGTATTGAGTTTCTGGAATTCGATCTTTGATATATTTTCATCTGTCTATTGTCATATTCGTCATTAGTTTGTCATTAATTTGTCATATTTAATCTAATTAGTTCATCTATGTCACTAATTAATCTTTTCATCCATGTAATTAATTCGTTTGTATTCGTTTCATCCGTGTTTTACTGCCTTTATGACTCATTCGCATGTAATTAATCCATTAAGTCACTTCTATCCGAGTTAGATATCATAATCAATCCTTAAAATCATCAATTAACATTAACGATTTGCAGTTCCGGCTTCACAGCCAGAACTCACCCTTGGAACAGACGTAGCAACTGCTGCGCCTCTTCCAAAGGGCGCAGTCCTGTTGCGCCTGTTCCAGGTTGATTTCTGTCTCTGAACTTCCGTTCTGCCTTGACCTGATTAATTAGTTTACGTATAATTAACTATTAACCGTATTATCGCCTAATGATTTGTTCGTTAATTCATTCCTTTTTTCTTTTTCTTAAATTATCCGTTTTAGGAGTATTTTCGACATAAATCGCTAAACCCGATGTAATTATTGTAATTTTTATTATTGTAATTTTCCTTTATTGTATTTGTCATTGTGTTTTGTATCATTTGTATGTTTTCACATGTAATTGAATCTAAATCCTAATTTCGACCCAATTGTATGCTAAATTAATTGTTCACCGACTTAGTTTAATTCTTCACCTGCTAGGATCAAAACTTGGGTGTTGCATTGCATGCATATAATCGACGATATATCGAGTATAGATAATTTCCCTAATCATTAGTAGAGGCCGCTATCGAGGCGGGCGGGATTAGGTGTTCGATCAAAAGAGCTTCCTAATACGTACCCTCACACCTTACTCTAAATCTTTGTAAACATCCGTGTTCATTGGCATCCACGAGAGTCATTCTAGACATAGAATGCTAAGGGTAACGAGTTCTTGGTGTTCATGTCACTACTTTGTGTCTTGACATGGCACGAGGTATTCGAACGGTTCCAATTTCCCATAAAAATTGGTGGCGACTCCACAAATGCAAACGCTTGTTCCCAAGCGCCCCCGTGGCCCATGTCCACAGTTTGGAAACTCCGCTGGGGATAATACACTTACGTGTAGCCAAAAGGGTGAAACTTGAACAAGGTTAGGGAATGGTTTGTACAAGTCAATTGTCGGTTTTCATAACTCGGTCTTCCTAGATCGTTTTATTCGGCCTTCCTAGGCCCAACCCAACCCATTCGACCAATCGTCCCGTCTAAACGGTCCTAATTCTTATTTGGGCCTAAGGATGGATAGCGATTGACGTCTTCCATACCATGATGCTTACTCTTGTTTGTATCAAGGACCTTCACTACTTGAGGAAATGGACTAGGAATCGGCCTTACTCTTGTTTGGTACGAGCCTCTCCACAGACTTCGGGTTTGATTGTTCGGTATGGCAACCCACCCTTTAAACCAAAACCCTTTTAAATGCACTCAGCATCCCGTTATAATGCTTGTATAAATGTTTGTACCTAACGTGATCACCATTTCTAAACGAAACCTGACGATTTTTGCAAAATCAAAATCCCTTTTAAAAATGTAAATTTCGAAAAAGGCCCATGATTAGCGCAAAACCGAGTCAAAACTCTGTCCATTTGTCGAGTCAAATTTCGGGCCCAAGCCCATTTCAAAACCTCACTTCGAGTCCACTCCTACAACTACACTATAGTTGATTGGGACACACATTTTCAAATTTGGTCATTTCTTCAAAGCTCACCAACACAAGTGGCACACACCCACTTCACGAGTCAAAACATTTTCTTTCTTAGTAAGTGTGCTAGAATGATCGATCGTGTTTTGATTCGTCGTCGATCTCTTATCCAGTATCCAAGATGCCTGAAACAAGTGACGTGAACTTCAATCAACTCCAAGATGGTAATGATCGAATCCTAACTGCGCTAGCTCAAATCCAAGTTACCCAAGACCAAGTGTATGATCGCCTTGACACCATCGAAGGCCGGATCTATGCCGTAGAAGCGAGGTTGCCTCCTCGAGAAAGTGAAGTCGTTGATGACTTCGTGAATGACTTTAGGGACGAAAATCCTCCCATGGGAATGTCTGCAGCTGAGAAAAGACTCCAATACTTAGAGGAGCAATTGATGTATCTTAAAGGGGATGACATTTATAGGGAGAATAATTGCAAGTATGAGGCCGTAAGTTCCATGTTGCCAACCAACTTCAACATGACGGATATCCCTAAATTCAAGGGGCATGAAAACCCTTTGAACCACATCCGTGCTTTTAAGGACTACATGTCTATCAAAGGCATTAAACTCGAGATGTTCTTAAGGATCTTTCCTTCATCTCTTGACACCATCCCAAATCAATGGTTCTACTCTCTAGAACACAAGAAGATCGCTACTTGGGAAGATGCCGCGATCGAGTTTGCTAAGCAATATGCGGATAATGCTGAAATCCAAGTTAACATGCGCACTCTGGAGGTTCTTACCCAAAATGACAAAGAAGGTTTCACCGACTTCCTAAGTAGGTGGAGGAAGACTAGTACCCAACTAGTTGGACGCCCAGATGAGGCTACCCTAGTGGAGAAATTCGTGGACAACTTAAAGCCCATCTATGCCAACCATTTGAGATACCAAAACATCAAAACTTTCAAGGACTTAACCGTACTATGGACGAGAATTGAAGACGACATCCGTAAAGGGCTCTTGTCCAAAATGGTAGGTCGAGGATATCAAGGCTCAACAAGTCGTTCTTACGGCTCCACTAGCAAGACCGATGAAGTTAACCTCCTCGAGCCATCCAAGAAAAGTACCCCACCAAGGAAATTCACAAATCTTGGGGACACTTACTCCAATGCTCTAAAAAGGCTAATGAAACAAGGCAAACTCCAACCCATAGGACCTACGCCCGAACCTGAAAAGAAGTCCAAGTTCTGGGACGAGAAATCGTACTGCGAATATCATAGGGGTAAGGGACATGACACAGAAAAATGCTACAAGTTGAAAAATGTGCTTCAAGACATGATTGAGGATGGCCAACTACCAATACCACCGGGAGGTAAGCCCAACAACACTCAGAATCCTCTTGGAATTCTAGTGATCACAAGTGAAGAATCTACCTTAGATTGTTCACACCTCATTTCTCCAGTTGAAAATGAAATCCACGCAATTGAGAATGAAGGATTCTACTCTACCATTTCCCCTACCATCGCCGACTTCATCACATGGGCAAGGAGTGTTGATAGGCAAGTTTGGGAATTGGAAAATGTGATGACAACTTTACATGACCCCAATGCGACACCTAAAGAACATGCGCCACTAATCTTCTCTCAAAATGATACTATGCAAGAAATAGTCGCCGTGGTTGATAAACTAGTCAACCAAATCACACAATTAGAGGACGAAATCATGAGAATGAGGGAACTAGCTACGATCAATGGAGTATGGGCCGATGATGATGAAGACGAGTATCTCATTAAACACTCCCTAGTCAAGGAAATAGTCCAAAATGGTGAAGACCAAGATGTGGACCACCTAACTCGTTCAGGGCACCCATATCAAAATACTACTCAAAACGGTTCAACCAACGTTATCACACCAAATGATAATGAAGATGACTCCATTGATCATTTGCTCAAGCAATTACAGAAGACAAAGGCTGATCTTTCAGTCTGGCAACTAGTAGCAAGCTCATTCCCACATCGCCAAGCTTTACTGCAAGCTTTGACCAAACTAAATGTAGCACATAATTCCACACCCGAAGATGTAGTCAACTTGGTCTTCCAAGAATCACCGAAGTTAAGTAATCCTATTACTTTCTCAGATGAAGATTTGCCACCCTTTGGTGCTAGTCACAACTTGGCTCTTTACATCACTGTCATTTGTTTAAAGAAGAATGTGCCAATGACCTTGGTTGATGATGGCTCCACGGTCAACGTCATACCCCTGAAAAAGGCATACAAACTAGGCATGAAAGAGTCGGATTGGACCCTCACCAATCAAGGTGTTCGCGCATATGATGGTACACGACGAAAGGTCGTAGGACTCGTTAACTTAACCATAGCCACAGGGCCAATTGAGCGAAAGGTTAACTTCCAAATGGTGGACATTGAGGCTTCCTTCAACATACTTCTAGGAAGACCTTGGATTCACGCTTCCAAAGCGGTAACATCCACTCTTCACCAAAAGATCAAGATCCCATTAAATGGCAAAGTGGTGATGATCACTTCGTCACCCTTCAAGGCGATAATCGAAAAGAAGTCAAATAATCAAGTCCTTGCGGATCCGGTATATGAACTTGGGGGCTTTCAAAGCATAAGTGTCATAGAAAGTGAATTGGCACCCCTATACTACGATCCCTACTCCAACTTGGTGGTCAACCACATACTCAAGTCCCAGGGATACTTCCCTGGAATGCCTTTGAACCCTATCCGAAGAAACACCTTTGCACCCTACAAGGAAGGCAACTCAAAAGGAATACCACTTGGACTAGGGTACAAACCCACTAAAGAGGAAGTTCTCGAGATGCTCGCTCAATTTCAAAACCGTAAGCACGTAGGAGTCCAAATGCGACCCTATCTCCCTACGCTAAATGGATACTTTGTTAAGGAAGGAAGTCTAGAACTCTTTCACGGATTTCCCGAACCTTGGCACTATCTCGAAAGGAAGCTAGCCGGAATCGAGATCTTTCACGATTGCTACTTCATTCCTCCAGAAACGGTCCCTACCGTCAAAGCTCGTCAAGCACCTTGCTTGGACGAACAAGCTGTTAGTCTATTGTTTGGAGAAGATCGATTTGTTAGAGCCGCGCAGGATGAGATCATTACCATGATACTTCAAGACGACCACTTCAACCCTACCGCGTTAATCACAGAAACAAACGCAAACCAGCAGAAAGGATGGAGAAAATCAATCAAATGGACCAACAATCAAGGAAGACTCTTCAAGCTCACCACTGGAGAAGGAGAGATGTTCAAAGGAGAACCAGAAGACAATGAATTCGAGTCAGAGTCGGAGTCGGAGTCAGAGTCGGAGTCTAGAGAAGTCACTAAGGAGTCTCCTCCTGTCGTCACCCCGATTCCCTTTGTTTCTCCTAGCTTAGCCTCAAATAGTAACAGTACTTCAGGAAATGTCCCAACAACTGTCCCTTTACCACCGCTGACCACAGATCAGATGGCTTCTTTGTTTCAACTTTTCTCAAACTTTAATAGGAATAAATCAGGTTCTGCTTACTCTTTGTGTTATCTTGAGTGCAATTCATTTACGATGATGCGAGGATGACCAGGACCGGACTCAATTGAGATACCTCCCTACATAGCCAAAGAAATACTACAAGAGGGGGAAGGGGGACCAGTAATAGAGAACACCGAACCCATCAATGTAGGAACCGAACTAGAACCCCAAGAACTTAGGATAAGGACTACCCTGAACCCCATCGAAAGGGCCAGTTTCATAGACCTCCTACACGAGTTCAAAGACGTTTTCGCTTGGTCCTACAAAGACATGCCAGGGATCGACAGGGATATCACCGAACATAGAATCCCAATTAAACCAGGTTTCAAGCCCGTGAAACAGAAGCTTCATCGAATGAGAACAGAATGGGCTCTCAAGATTAAGGAAGAAGTCGATAAGCAATTCAAAGCCGGGTTCATCAAAGTTTTCGAGTACTCTGACTGGGTAGCCAACATAGTACCTGTACCCAAAAAGGATAGGAGAATCCGTGTTTGTGTTGATTTTAGGGACTTAAACAAAGCAAGTCCTAAAGATGACTTCCCTCTACCACATATCGACATATTGGTGGACAATACCGCAGACCACGCGTTACTATCCTTCATGGATGGGTATGCGGGTTATAACCAAATCAAAATGGCCATAGAAGATATGCATAAGACCGCCTTTGTCACTCAATGGGGAACCTATTGCTATACGGTCATGCCGTTTGGGTTAATCAACGTCGGGGCTACATATCAACGCACCGCAACTACACTCTTGCATGACATGATGCACAAAGAAGTTGCGGTATACGTAGACGACATGATTGTCAAGTCCAAGGACAGAGGGGGGAATATTGCGAACCTTCGCAAATTTTTTGCAAGGCTACGAAGGTACAACATGAGGCTCAATCCTCAGAAGTGCGCATTCGGAGTAACATTTGGCAAACTCCTGGGATACGTCGTTAGCCAACGAGGTATAGAAATAGACCCCTCCAAAATCAAGGCTCTGATCGAAATGCCACAACCTCAAACAGAAAAAGAAGTCAGAGGATTCCTGGGTAAAGTACAATATATAAGTCGATTCATATCGAAACTCACCATGATTTGTGAACTTATCTTCAAGAAGCTCAAGAAAACGGATCACACCATGTGGGATGATGACTGTCAGAAGGCATTCGACCGAATCAAGGAGATATTAGCTAAACCACCAGTGCTCATGCCACCTCAACGAGATCAACCTCTTGGTTTGTATCTCACAGTAACCGAAACAGCCATGGGCGCCATGCTAGCTCAAACCATAGGAAAAGAAGAAAGGGCTATTTACTACCTTAGTAAGAAGTTCTTGGAGTACGAGTGTAAATACTCACAACTCGAAAAGACATGCCTCGCTCTTGTGTGGGCAACGAAGAAGCTACGCCACTACATGCTTAGCTACTCCGTCAAGATATACTCCAAATGGATCCAGTCAAATATCTCTTTGAGAAACCCGTCCTCAACGGACGCCTAGCAAGATGGACTTTGATGCTCTCAGAGTTCGATCTCAAATACGTGCCTCTAAAAGTTATAAAAGGGGGCGTCGTTGCCGAATTCTTTGCAGAAAATCCCATCAATGATGCACAAACAATAGATACTTGGTCATTTCCAGACGAGGATATACTCCAAACCAATGTAGACTCCTGGGACCTTTACTTTGATGGAGCATCAAACTTAAGAGGATTTGGAATAGGAGTGTTGCTCATTTCTCCTGAAGGCGAGCATACACCAATCTCTGTCAAACTCGACTTCGAGGTGACAAATAATGCTGCAGAATACGAAGCTTATCTCATTGGACTACAAGCGGCAGTGAGCTTAGGCATTAAGAACCTCCGAGTGCATGGGGATTCGTCCCTAATCATCAATCAAGTTACGGGATCTTGGAAAATCCGGAGCGAAAGCCTAGCACCTTATCAAGCCAGAATAGACCAAGTTGCCCAATTCTTTGATCACGTGACCTATCTACACCTACCTCGGGAAGAAAATCAATTTGCAGATGCTCTTGCAAAACTTTCATCTTTGATCAATATGCCAGATGACATGGTGGAAATGCCTTTATGTATCGAACGACGGTCGGAGCCAGCTTATGTCCACCAAATCACCGATGAAGAGGAAATCACAGAAGAACCATGGTTCCAAGCAATCCTAAATTTCAAGCTCAACGGTACCTATCCACCGGATATGGACAAAAGGGGACAACGTGCTATACGCCTACTAGCTTCCCAATACGTTCTCATGCAAGGAGAATTATACAAAAGAACACCTCTTGGTGTAATCCTACGTTGCCTTGATCATTCACAGGCACGGAAAGTAATGGAAGAAGTCCATGATGGAGAATGCGGTCCTCACATGAGTGGGCCCATGATGGCAAAGAAAATCACACGTTTGGGGTATTATTGGACCACAATGGAATCCGATTGCATCAAATATGTAAGACATTGCCACAACTGCCAAATCTTCGGGAATGTACAACATGTCCCTCCTTCATTGCTCTATACGATGACATCTCCTTGGCCATTTTCTGCCTGGGGAATTGACATAATTGGGAAGATAACCCCAGCCGGAACAGGAGGTCACTATTTCATCCTAGTGGCAATCGACTATTTCACCAAATGGGTAGAAGGGCCTTCCTACACTAGTCTCACGGCTAAAAACGTGGCAAAGTTCATACAAAACTACATCATTTGTCTATACGGTTGCCCACATGAGATCATTAGTGATAATGGATCACATTTCCAAGCCGAGACTGAGCAATTGCTAGCCAAGTACAAAATTAGGCATCACCACTCTTCGCCATATAGACCACAGACTAACGGCGCGGTAGAGGCGGCAAACAAGAACGTTATCACAATTCTCAAGAAAATGATTGACAACTATCGAGATTGGCCAAGCAAAATACCCTTTGCTTTGTGGGGATATCGTACATCTGTAAGGACGCCCACTGGGGCCACCCCTTTCTATTTGACCTATGGCATGGAAGCTGTACAGCCAGTCGAGTTGGAAATACCATCATTGCGTATCCTACTCGAAAGTCAAATCCCGGAAGCCGATTGGAAGAGGGATAAATATGAAGAACTCATCCTCCTGGATGAACGTAGGCTACGCGCATTACATAATGTCCAAACCTATCAAGCACGTATCAAATGAGCCTTCAACAAAAGGGTCAAACCAAGGAACATCAAGGAAGGAGACTTAGTACTCAAGTCGGTTAGAGAACTTTTGCCTGTCGATCCACGGGGAAAATTCAAACCTAATTGGGCCGGACCATTTCTAGTCAAGTCCATACTTCCAGGGGATGCGGTTAGGATCACAGACCTAGATGGGAATGAATTTGCCAACCCAACAAACCTTGACCAACTAAAACGGTATTATGCCTAGAATAGGAACAAAAACGCGCCTCGCGTAACCTCATGTGTCGCTCTTTTGGCACTAAATAAACGGCACCTGGCCAAGCTGAAATAAGCCAATGTCACTCTGCTCTTGCATTTTGACAATTTGTCATCCTCATATCATCCAATAAACTAAATTCGCACCTCTAGAGTAAGTAAAAAGCTCATGCTTATCTTCTAAGTTCATTACAAGCTCTTGCTTAGAACAATTATTCTTTTACATTTACTCGAACTACGCACAAGGGTTTGATTTCATTTTTAAATGAATACGTAGGCAATCCTTCACGGGATACAACCCACTAATTTCAAAATGTAAATAGAAGGACATTTGCTATTGCATTTGGAATTCGACAAGAATAATGAATGAAAAATCACAAACGGTTTCATAACCAATTAACCTCCTTTATTTCATTCATTTCTAATAATAATAATACGTCACATAATAATAATAATGCCAAATAAAAATAAAAATAGGCTAGGATTCTAAAAACCCCACCTTCTTATTACAATAATAATAATAGTAAATAATAATAAAGACTTGGGCTATTCCTCCATCTTTCCTTTGCCCTTGTCATTCTTGTCATATTTCTTGTCACGACCCCGAGCCGGACGCTCTTGCGCCACTTCGGACCTAATCACCAACGGTCTTTCTCGAGGCCTAGCCTTCCCATTCTTGTCAATCACTTTGTCCACGGCAGGAGAGGTCTTCGGTTTCTTCGAAGGATGAACAACTTGAAACCCGGCTTCTTCCTCTCCCTCAGTCAGATGCTTCTCTTTCTCCTTTTCCACCTCGCGCACCTTGTAGTCAACAGGCTCGCGCTTCCTCAATCTCTCGCGCTCCTCCGGAGTAGTAGCTTTCCTCCACCGCAGATAAGAGTCCGACACCCATAAGGCACTAACAGAAGAGTTCAAGAACCATACATTTCTCTGAGCCCATTTAATGGCCCACTCCCTTCGACTCTCGGTAGTAAGCGTCACGGCAGTCTGCGGGACAGTGTCAAGCTTCGGGATCATGTGCTTCAATCCAACCTGTCTCATTAGCCTCTCCGGGAAGATGCATACCATGAATTCCAAGCCAGGAATACGCACAGATCGGGTGGGAACCAAGGAAGATACTCCAGTGACAGATTTGAGGTGCCACCATGGTACAATCCACCTAATTAAGGGGCCGTCATCACTCTTCAATTTATTCTCCTAATAATTGCAGACTCGAGTGAAGTCCACCATGTAAAGCCTGGTCCTCATTGCAATCGAACGAGCGTGATAAGAAGGAACATGAACTGGGGGCTCGATCAATCGAAGACGCTCCATAAGCCAGACCTACCAAAAGCAGGTATATAAAAAAAAACAAAACAAAAACAAAAAAAAAGAAAAAAAAAGTGTTCTTTTACCTGCAGAATAACGGGACTTCCCAAATACGGTAGGTCACGATTGGCTTTCCTATTATCCAAGCCCAATAGGATCTCTCCTAAACATAAACAGGCTGGGCTCCTACGCAGCTCCATTTGCTCAACTAGGCCCAGGAGACGGGGATCACCTCTCAAGTCTTCATCAACATGCCCTTGAAGGACATATACATGCAACAAGCAAAATTCGAATGCTCTTTGCCTAGCAACATAAGAAACGGTGGGGTCGGCCTTGTTAATGAATCGGTCAATAAAGTCCAACATTCGCACTCCTTTCGAGGTCACTAGACGGTCCACCTCAATTCTTGTCAACCCAAGCAAGTCTCTAAATTGGTTCTTATACCCTTGTGAAGTAGAAGGAATAGCAGGCAAGTGTTCTGGGTCCCACCCACCGATCGCAGCAATTTCTTCAGGAAATGGGCAAATGTCACCTCCGGGAAACGCAAAAACATGATAATTCGGGTCCCAGTAATCAAGGCAAGCATCTAGGAATGGTTTGACAACCTTGATAAGCTTCAAGCTCAACAAAGATCCAAGATTATAAGCACCCATATCGTGCTTCTCCATGTTGGAAAACTCGTTGGTCCACTCTTTTAGACGAATCTCCAAAGTATTCATGATGAGTGATTGTATTGAGAATTTTATGTAATAAGACGAAGAAAAGACGGAAGAATTGTGTGAATAAAAGCTATATCGACGTCTCTATTTATACTAAAATCTGTTTCCTAAAATCCGCCAGAACGGATACACCTGGGAACAGGCGCAGCACTTGTTGCGCCTCTTCAAACGGACGCATCTCATGCTGCGCCTCTTCCTCAACAATGTTTCTGTGATTTTCCGCGTTGGATCTTTCCTAAATACCTTAGCGAATAATTTCCTATTCCTACGGGTTATTGTTTTGGTAAACACGTCAAAATTGCCATAATCCATGTTTCCTAAATTCACGGGCACGCATTTCGAGGCAATATCAGCATTTTTGTCATTTTAGCACACTTGTATATTTTCATTTTAATTTATTTCAAACTTATATATATTTCTTTTATTTATCCCTTTTATTTATACATTTCACTCCCGTCCTACATTACATTTCTAACTTATAGATCTCTATTTTTTTCCTTTTTTTAAGGGGTAACCCTCCCTACCGTCCGGTCATTTCCGGCATATTTTTTGCATTTTTTACATTTTTGGCACTTTGGAGTCATTTGTTTCGCGCTAATTTAGGCCATATGTATATACAAATGTACGTTCTATGTAAATTTCGGCAGCATGACGGCGTAAACCGTCATCTACCAAACCTGTTCAAAGCTAACCTGCAGGTACAAGCAACACAACCCAGCAGCAAAGGCACTCAGGCCATCATATATACAACCAAAAAATGTACAACAAACTGGGGGCTCGAGCCCCAAGCAAAATCCAAAATGTCCAAAAATGTAGGTCATAAAATGTATAAATGTGCAAGATACAAACAACAACAAAACGAGCCTACTACCGGTCGCCCTCTAACTCCGCAACTCTCGCCTCGAGAGCAGCAACCTCGGCGTCACGAACCTCGAGCTCCCTCAACAAGCGAGCTGTCTCCTCCCGAGACTGGGCCAACTCTCGCTCCAGCTCACTCCTCCCCTACAAACAACAAATTGGCTCATGTCAACCATTTCAAGCAATTACAAGAAAGTTGGAAAATCAAAATTAGGAAGAAAAGACATAAACGAAAGGTTCATACCTGACGACCTCGACCGCCGACAAGTGCCTCGACGGCAGTAGCTCGCAGCCGGTTGGCTACCCTCCATAAAGCCACAAACCGAGACGGCGCAACCTGCATTTTCAAAAAGAAGTTCTTAATAATTGGATAAGTTCAATCAAATGTGTTCTTACACAAAAAACCATGCAAATTGGAGACTTACCCTCCGAACTAGATGCTGCCAGTCGTCCAGGCCAGCATCCGTCACAGCTACGTCAAAGTCACGCAACTCGGAGATCGTCGTCCTCCCGGTCGCGTCAGTGTACTCAAGGGTCTCGGGGTACTCTGCGGGCTCGATGCCCGCCGCCTCGACCTCCTGCAAATTCAAATGTTTCTCATTAATAGATGATCTTTCATCGTATTCTCAAAATCATTAAAAATGAAAATAAAGTAAGATGCTTACCATAACCGGCCAGTACGCCAACCTCCCATAGAGGAACGCCGAGTAGTCCTTACCAGGAAGCAGGAGGGCGTCACCACCAACGCCAGCCAAGTCATCCTCCCTCTCAGCCTCAGAAGGCTCCCTGAACATCGTCCTAGGAGGATCGATGGGAACCGTCAAAACATCCCGAGAGCACTAACGAGCCAAGCGCTCGCCCAAGTACCACACAGGACCCATCGACGTCCTCAACAGCAGCCGGCTCGAGCTCCTAGGTCGAAGGACCTCAGCCACAAAAGGAGGCGCGCCAGCGTACTCCGTCCAAGGCCTGGGCACCCACTAGGGAAAGACAAACAAGGAATCATTCTTATGATCGGTTAAAAAGTAATGAAGAAGCAAAACATATATAAGTGAGATGCTCAAGCTGTCCAGCTGAAGAGCGTTCACGTCCCGCCGGTAAACACCGTGAGAGGAACGCTTGCTCCTCGTCCGACACATCACCTAATCCTTCACAACGGGATAGGCCTTCTCCAGCGGCTCCGTCCTCTTGGGCGAGAGGCTCGAAAAGTAGGAGTACACCCACGCCTGTGAAGCAAGATAGTCAATAAACGATCTTTCGTAATTCGATAAGGAAAGGAAATGATCTCAGTCTAAATGAAGGTTCATACCTCCAACAGTAGTCCAGGGCCGACAGCACCAGGAGAAGTCCCCTTCTCCATCAACTCCGGACGAACCATGGCCCTCATGAAGCGGATGAGGACCGCAAAGCCAGCAGTGACCCAGTCCCAACGTCCTAGGGAGCTCAGGTCAGAAAGGAAGGGAAGAAGCTTCGTCGACAGCCTCTCTCCCTTGTCTCGGAGGTAGATCGAAGACAGAAACCACCAAAGCCACAAGCGGGCCCTCTGCTCAACTGTACAGGGAGGAGGAGCCGTCTCTCTCCCGTCGATCACCACCAGCGCCGGGGTCTTCCCCGCAAAGTAGTCTCGGACATAAGAACTAGGCACCAGACAAGGCACAATAACAGCCTTCGGCGACAAGTTCCAGCCGATCAACCTCCTAGCCTCGGCCGAGTCCACCCTCATGGCAGTCTCCGGCCACTCCACCACCTCAGTCCCACACGGCAGACCAGAGATCATGCCGTAGTCCTCCAACATGACTCCCACCTCACCAAAAGGCATGTAAAAAGTGGAAGTCGTATCCCAGAATCGGTCCAAGAAAGCGCGGACCAGGCTAAGGTTAGCCCGCAGCTTCCTCTTCGCGATATCCCTCCAAGCCTGCACCAAGGCACCAAACGCTCCCCGCTCGATCATGGCGCGCTCCTCCGCCGACAGCCTCTCGTAGCACTCCATAGCTGTCGTATAGCCCGAGAACGATCTGATGTTCCCGGCCTCCTATTGTGATTTGAAACAAAAGCTATCTTTAGTTTGAATAAAATTGGAAGAGATATGAGCAAATGAGGCGAAAGAAGATGAGTGATGAGTAATGAATTCAAGATTACCAAGCTCTTCACCGTCCTATAGGACAGGTGACCCTCCGCAGCCCAAAGCAAGTGCCTGTTGTCCCAGGTCTCAGCCCACGCAGGTGCTCCCCTCAGCTGATGACCTCCTCGCCCAACGTTGGCCCGCCTCGGGGCCTCCTCCTTCTCAGCAGCCTCCTCCTCTCGGACCTCGTCCTCAGCAGCCATCACCGCAGCGGTGAAAGCCTCCTCCAAAGCCTCCTCGATAGCACGAGAAGGGTCAACAGTGGTGTCTATCTCCATGGGAGCTCTCCCAGAAGTAGAAGCCTCGTCACCTGCAACGTTAAGGTAAATTTAGGCCGCGTCAAGTGACGACAAGCCTTAGTTAAGGGATTTTCGAGCTTTCGGAAGCCCTGAAATCGCTCTTCTCTCGCCATCTTTGGCCTTATTCCCACAAACCCGATCACTCATGTGGTAATTTGGGTCAAGTCAAGCCTAAGTTGAAGCCTAGTCATGGGTTCAAGTCGAAATTTCGGCAGCATTTCGTTATAACGACGATTATGCCCTAGAAAAGTGTCCTGAAAAAGCCGTCACAAACCAAAATTTCGAGATGGTAGGAAGTTTACCCATCATCCAAGGATTCCAAATATCAAGTTTCATCGCAAATGGGCAATCCTAAGGCCATTTTCGAAGCAATTTACGGTTTAGCTGTGAAACCGTCTCAATTTCACTCAAATGCTCAAAACTCAATGAAAATTCGAAACAAATACATGGTTATGATCCTAATACTACCAATTAGCCATTTCTAAAATCAATTTTGCAAGGCAAGATCATTTGGGGGAAAAGCCCCAAATTTTCGACATTTTAGGGTTGGAAACCCTAATTTTGTCGATCAAATTCATCATTTCTGCACCTCCCGCAAACCACCCGGTGATGATTGGGCCGCATGTTTGGTACGCGGAACGATTTGTGACAGTTCGTAAGTTTATCGTCAAGTGATTGCTCAAACACTGATGTCTACCTCTTAGTTGTCATCTACGTGCCGATACGGTCGTTTTGACAGTAATTAGAGTACATTTGGAGTCCGGGCCTAAAACCGTCTTCATTTTCTGATAACCGTTAAATCCCGAGTCAGGATGTTCTTGAATGTTCCGGATATTTCTAATCCATATTTTATAAATCTTTCACAATCTTTTAATCTTTGGTAAACAATTTCCCGTAATATTCATACAAAAAATTAAGGAAAATAAGATAATCCCGTTATTCCATAAATTAAACACGGAAATCTTTCTTCCGCAGGAGGAAACCACCTGGGAACAGACGCAGCAGGTGCTGCGCCTCTTCCCAGGTCCTTTTCTGCGTGTTTTTCGTATCTTTTTCATATATTTTCGAGATTCACTTCCAAAGTCTCTCCGAAAACCCTATTCCTTCACGTGATTAGTATAAATAGGAGCCTTCGCTCCTCATATTTCTCACGCGAGTGTCCGCCCTTCTCTTCTCCCTTTGCATTCTAGACCACGTTCTTACTTTTTGGCGTCTACGTGCTTGAACATTCGACCACGTAAGCTCGGATCCTTCTGAGTACCAGCCTCATTTGCATGACCGACCAATTTGACCAACTCCACAATCAATCAACTTAATTAATCTTAATCGTTTTCCTCCTACGAGGGCACTTTCGTTACATTCGAGTCGAGCATCGCTAATCGTAAACTTAGTTCATCTCGTTTTGTCAAACATGTAAGTCTGAGGGTGTAAATCTCTCTTTTATTTATTATTATTTACTTTTTGTATCATTAATGTAAGGTTTATGTCGAAAATACTTATTAAAACCGATTTCTAAAACCGTGTTTAAAACCCTTTTTACGGTTTACCAGAAGATAACCGTCGAGAAAGGACGCAGCAACTGCTGCGCCTCTTCGAAGGAGCGCAGTACCTGCTGCGCCTCTTCGTGAGGCTGGCGCAGTTCCTGCTTCCTTTCTTCTTCCTTCGTCCTCTGTAAATTCGTTTTCTTTTATTTGTTTTCGCTTGTTCTTCAATTCTTTGACATAATAGCATAATAATTTCACATGTATATTGTCTATCATCATTAATACGTTTAATTCATCGCTAATCCCGCCTTAAATCCCTTATAATCCAATATTTGCGGGTTTTCGTCATTAAAATCAATTCGGGTTGTAGAGATTCGATTCGTTCGTATTGAGTTTCTGGAATTCGATCTTTGATATATTTTCATCTGTCTATTGTCATATTCGTCATTAGTTTGTCATTAATTTGTCATATTTAATCTAATTAGTTCATCTATGTCACTAATCATTCTTTTCATCCATGTAATTAATTCGTTTGTATTCGTTTCATCCGTGTTTTACTGCCTTTATGACTCATTCGCATGTAATTAATCCATTAAATCACTTCTATCCGAGTTAGATATCATAATCAATCCTTAAAATAATCAATTAACATTAACGATTTGCAGTTTCGGCTTCACAGCCAGAACTCACCCTTGGAACAGACGCAGCAACTGTTGCGCCTCTTCCAAAGGGCGCAGTCCTGCTGCGCTTGTTCTAGGTTGATTTCTGTCTCTGAACTTCCGTTCTGCCTTGACCTGATTAATTAGTTTACGTATAATTAACTATTAACCGTATTATCGCCTAATGATTTGTTCGTTAATTCATTCCTTTGTTCTTTTTCTTAAATTATCCGTTTTAAGAGTATTTTCGACATAAATCGCTAAACCCGATGTAATTATTATAATTTTTATTATTGTAATTTTCCATTATTGTATTTGTCATTGTGTTTTGTATCATTTGTATGTTTTCACATGTAATTGAATCTAAGTCCCAATTTCGACCCAATTGTATGCTAAATTAATTGTTCACCGACTTAGTTTAATTCTTCACCTGCTAGGATCAAAACTTGGGTGTTGCATTGCATGCATATAATCGACGATATATCGAGTATAGATAATTTCCCTAATCATTAGTAGAGGCCGCTATCGAGGCGGGCGGGATTAGGTGTTCGATCAAAAGAGCTTCCTAATACGTACCCTCACCCCTTACTCCAGATCTCTATGAACATCCGTGTTCATTGGCATCCACGAGAGTCATACTAGACATAGAATGCTAAGGGTAACGAGTTCTTGGTGTTCATGTCACTACTTTGTGTCTTGACATGGCACGAGGTATTCGAACGGTTCCAATTTCCCATAAAAATTGGTGGCGACTCCACAAATGCAAACGCTTGTTCCCAAGCGCCCCCGTGGCCCATGTCCACAAAGGCAAAACTCCACAGTTTTCCCCACCGCGTCGTATTTAAACGAACTCATGAACTCAAGGGTCGAAAAGGCATACGAATGTTTCCTGAGACGGTATAGCCCTATCATCCCCAAAGTCTCAAAGATGTGTCTGACATCAGTCTCAATCTCTAGGTCAGTCAAAAGAACGTTGTCTACACACCGGGTAGGTCTCATCTTACGTTGTTGCAGAGCAACAAAATTGTCCCTTTGGGTAAAATAAATAAAAACTACGGATGGGTATTCCGGCACGGCCGGGACTACAGGGCCACTTCCCTCTCCCACTTCGGGCTCAGAAGCCCTCCCTCTCTTGCTTTGTCTGGTTCCCACGGTTGGTCTCGGCATCAATTTTCAACACATGGCTTAAACATACATCCACATATATACTTGAAAACATGTAAAACATTCATGTATGTTCATAGAAAAGAGCAACTAAGTACACACTATCGCCAACAATCCAAAATTATAAGTAAAATTTCTCAATTCTAGTCATCAGACGGCCTCTACAGCTGTTAAAATTTTGACATATTTAGCATGAATTAACATTACTACTACTACTTTTAGAACTCAAACTTTCAAAACATCTCCATATACAAACCAATTTCACAACAACATGAGACGAATTTCAATTTGGGGCACTTTTAAGATGGAGTTTTAAGGCAATTATTTTTGAGTGAAAATCACAGAAATCAACCCTAAACATGATATGTATGATATAGATTACTCAATTTTCCCCCTTTTACACCCAAAAGACAACCAAAAATCAATTTACAATCTCAAACCCTAGAATTTCCGGGTCATATAAACATCTTATTTAATTCGATTTTTGCATAGTCAACAACAATAATCAACAAAGGAAAGCATCTAGTTCAATTACAACCATTAGAGACAAGATTTAATCCATATAAATCAATTTTTCAGTATACACCATTATTCTACATGCTTCTAATCAAATTAAAACATCAAAATAAGATAAATCTTCATACCTTAATTGATTAGCAAGTACAAGGAACGAATTAATCAAGGAAATCACCAAATCCAAGCACCAAAACCAACAAAAATCAAAGTGATTTGAGAGAATATAGGGGATAGGGTTTGCGAAAAGAAGAATGAACAAAAGAAAAAGGGTTTATGAACCCGCAATTCCCCGGGTACTGTAGCACTTACTCGATCGAGTAAGTATGTTACTGGTTAATATATCCATTCACATCACATTACTACTACACAAGTACAATATATCAGCTAACAAATACATTACCACATTCAACTCGTTATTTTCATACTATAACAATTATTATGCAACCAATGGACTAACTTTTTGTGGACGCGGGCCCACGAGGGCGCTTGGGAGGAGAGAACAAGCGTTTGCATTTGTGGAGTCGCCACCAATTTATTGTGGAAAATTAGAAACCGTTCGAATATCTCGTGCCATGTCAAGACACAAAGTAGTGACATGAACACCAAGAACTCGTTACCCTTAGCATTCTATGTCTAGAATGACTCTCGTGGATGCCAATGAACACGGATGTTTACAAAGATCTAGAGTAAGGGGTGAGGGTACGTATTAGGAAGCTCTTTTGATCGAACACCTAATCCCGCCCGCCTCGATAGCGGCCTCTACTAATGATTAGGGATGTTATCTATACTCGATATATTGTCGATTATATGCATGCAATGCAACATCCAAGTTTTAATCCTATCATGTGAAGATTTAACTAAGTCGGTGAACAATTAGTTTAGCAAATAATTAGGTCGAAGTAGGAATTTAAGTTCAATTACATGTGAAAGCATACAAATGGTACAATAAAAAGAAATACAATAAAATACAATGATGAAGATTACAATGATTACAATTGATTCATCGATTTATGTCGAAAATACTTTCAAAACGGATAATTTGAGAAAGAACAAATGAATGAATTAACGAACAGGAATTAGGCGATAATACGATTAATAGTTAATTAATACGCGAACTAATTAAACTAGGTCAAGGCAGAACGGAAGTTCAGAGACAGAAGTCAACCTGGAACAGGCGAAGCAGAGCTGCGCCCTCTAGAAGTGGCGCAGCAGTTGTTACGTCTGTTTCAAGGGTGAGTTCTGACTGTGAAGCCGGAACTGCAAATCGTTAATATTCGTTGGGTGAATTTAAGGATTAATTATGATATTCGGCTCGGATAGAAGTGATTTAATGTATTAACTGCATGCGAATGAGTCATAAAAGCAATAAAACATGGATGAAACGAGTGTGGATGAATTAATTACATGAATGAAAGATTGATTAGTGACATGGGTGAACTAAATAGGCTAAATATGACGAATTAATGACGAATACGACAATAGACAGATGGAAATATATCAAAGATCGAATTCCAGAGACTCATTATGAAAGAATCGAATCTCTACAACCCGGATTGATTTTAATGACGAAAACCCACAAATATTGGATTACTTGGGATTTAAGTCGGGATTTAAGGATGAATTAAATGTGTTAATGACGATGAACAATGTACATGTGAATTTATTATGCTATTATGTCAAGGAATTGAAGAACAAATGAAAACAAATAAAAAACAACGAATTGACAGAGGACGAAGGAAGAAGAAAGGAAGCAGGAACTGCGGCAACCTCACGAAGAGGCGCAGCAGGTGCTGCGTCCCTTCGAAGAGGCGCAGCAGTTGCTGCGTCCTTTCTCGACGGTCATCTTCTGGTAATCCGTAAAAAGGGTTTTGAAGCATGGTTTTATAAATCGGTTTTAAAAGGTATTTTCGACATAAATCTTACATTAATGATACAAAAAGTAAATAACAATAAATAAAGAAGGATTTACACCCTCAGACTTACATGTTTGACGAAACGAGATGAACTATGTTTATGATTAGTGATGCTCGACTCGAATTTATTGAAAGTGCCCTCGTAAGAGGAAAACGATTAAGATTAATTAAGTTGATTGATTATGGAGTTGGTCAAATTGGTCGGTCATGCAAACGAGGCTGGTACTCAGAAGGATCCGAGCTTACGTGGTCGAATGTTCAAGCACGTAGACGCTAAAAAGTAAGAACGTGGTTTAGAATGCAAAGGGATAAGAGTAGGGCGAACACTCGCGTGAGAAATATGAGGAACGAAGGCTCCTATTTATACTAATCACGTGAAGGAATTAAGGTTTTCGGAGAAACTTTGGAAGTGAATCTCGAAAAGATATGAAAAGATACGAAAAATACGCAGAAAAGGACTTGGGAAGAGGCGCAGCAGTCACTGCGTCTCTTGGAAGAGGCGCAGCACCTGCTGCGTCTGTTCCCAGGTGGTTTCCTCCTGCGGAAGAAAGATTTCCGTGTTTAATTTATGGAATAACGGAATAATCTTATTTTCCTTAATATTTTGTATGAATATTACGGGAAATTCTTTACCAAAGATTAAAAGATTGTGAAAGATTTATAAAATATGGAATAGAAATATCCGGAACATTCTGACTCGGGATTTAGCGGTTATCAGAAAATGAAGACGGTTTTAGGCCCGGACTCCAAATGTACTCTAATTACTGTCAAAACGACCGTATCGGCGCGTAGATGACAATTAAGAGGTAGACATCAATGTTTGAGCAATCACTTGACGATAAACTTACGAACTGTCACAAAACGTTCCGCGTACCAAACATGCGGCCCAATCATCACCGGGTGGTTTGCGAGAGGTGCAGAAATGAGGTATCTACACTTTTAGCTTCAACACATATACCTCTATTATGTTTTCATTACCTCTAATCACACTATCGTGACCTTAACAAGATGATTCTTAAACATGCATTTGTAACTTTGATATTATAACTATTAATCACATCACTCTAGGCATTCACCTATCATTTAACTTTCATTTATCATCCAAGTTTAATAATGACTAACTTATCACAACAATTGACAAACAACTTTCTCAACCCAATTATGCCATATTGCGGAAGCATTCAACCATTCATCTATCACATTTGCTCCACTACCATCTTAATGACCACTACAACAATTTGCAACTTGTCAATCATCACCATTACTACCACACACAAGACTCACAAGCTTCTATATCAATTACTAATACCATCCATTTAGAACAAACACTACTATCACCACATGCCACACACACTAGCATATATTACAAATGATTCACCATCTCTATTCAACCACAAGATTTGACAATTCTCACCACATAGATGCTAGCATTAACATAACTTTATCACACACTTTTCTATCGTAACCATAGACTATATAAAGCACATAATTCCCGACTCACTACTCCCTTAACCAGTGACTGGCTTAAGCATAATGGGGCCATGATTTTGAAATGAGGGCGCCTACTCACTCAAAATCTAGCATCAGCTGGGCTCCCAATATACATACACCAGGTTTATTTTATTAGACTCACTACGTTCATTATGCTCATTTGTTACAGGTTCCAAAATCGTCACTCTGATACCACTTTGTAACACCCCCATGTACCAAGGAGCCTTAACAAGACCTTCCCTAGCATATAAAGGCGTTACCATCTCGGTTGCCCGAGGAAAGCAATCATCAAAAGTCGATAAAAGAACATTTATAATTTATTACAAATGATTAAATCAAAACTACTGATACAAAAGATACAACTCAACATCCTTATGTGAACTATCTTTGACGTAACTTCTGAAAGACCCATCCCTGCCAAACTCCAGCTAACTTCTAAGACATCATCTGTAAGACCGACTGCTCACCATAAGGGATCACGGCAGGCACAACAGAAGCAAACAAGGAACAACCACACAAGGCAAGCAACTGCGGATAATATATCGACAATAGCCAATTCACTATAGACACAACAAAACACACACACGAGCCATTACCACTCCAATCAATCACCGTCACCGACTGTCCACTGGACCAGCCCTGCCAGTGGGGGACTGCAGCCATACCCACCAAATCTCCGCTCATCTCATCGAGCGATAAACCCATGACCGTTAATGTGCACATCCCCTCCTGTGGCGGGTTCCACAGAGGGCAAATCAAGGACGTGAAGCCACTCCCGCAAGTGACTCCACTCAGCCAAGGACGCGCCCCGAAGATCACAGATAGCTATACAATAATCACAATCACACCAACCAACACCGCAATCAATCCAATCACACTAAGGCCACAATCAACACAACAAATGACACGCTAAACAACCGACAGAAACTGAGTAGGCGAACCTACCTTTAGCCAACCGCGGCGATTCCTCGATCAACCACATGACATCAACCAAGCAAGTAACACACTTATACAATCAGTACAACAATCCATCACAACCTCTACAACCCTAACTGAAAACAACAACAACAATGATGATGACGATGACATACCTAAGCATGGCTATCCGGCGTCAAGACCGTTATCCGACTCTAGTAACCTATCCCCAAGGCATAAGCATCCTCAAAGGCTTCAAAGGAAGGGATTATGGTGAAGGGCAAAAGGAAAGGCGACATCTAGGTTTAGAGAAGAGAGGCAAAAATGATTCGCGATTCTAACAAAACACGATTATAAATCCCCACTGTAAAGACGATACTCGATCGAGTAATTAACTTACTC
Organism: Silene latifolia; assembly: GCF_048544455.1. Lineage (NCBI taxonomy): Eukaryota > Viridiplantae > Streptophyta > Magnoliopsida > Caryophyllales > Caryophyllaceae > Silene > Silene latifolia. The sequence continues at coordinate 77,905,992 of NC_133526.1, read as the reverse complement.
GATCGAGTGACCTCTACTCGATCGAGTACTCAAGCTACTCGATCGAGTAGCCTCGACTAGATCGAGTACCACTTCCCAAACTCTACCAAGACACAGATATCTCTCATAAGACTCCCCAAAGGCCAAGACACGTTGCTAAGGTCGGTCAACGTCAGTCAACAGGTCCCTAAAAGGACGGGTATTACAGCATATGGCACGTTGTCCTCTCTTATCCATATTTGGTGGATATGTACCATTAAGCTTGAAGTCTAGAATGGCTTGAAACCAAGGTTCCCCTAGATTTTCTTCCTCATCTATAATTTGGTACACGTAGGCTGATTCTGATCGTCGTTCGATGCATAAAGGCATTTCTACCATGTCGTATGGCATATTAATCAGAGATGCAAGTTTTGCAAGAGCATCTGCAAACTGATTTTCTTCTCGAGGTAGGTGTAGATAAGTGACTTGATCGAAGAATTGGGCAACTTGATCTATCCTAACCTGATAGGATGCTAGACTTTCACTTCGAATTTTCCAAGATCCAGTAATTTGGTTGATGATCAAGGATGAGTCTCCGTGAACTCAATGATTTTTGATGCCTAAACTTACTGCTACTTGTAGCCCAATGAGACAAGCTTCATATTCTCCTGTATTATTTGTCACCTCGAAGTCGAGTTTGACAGAGAGTGGCGTATTCTCACCTTCAGGAGAAATGAGCAACACTCCTATTCCAAATCCTCTTATATTCGATGCTCCATCAAAATAAAGGTCCTAAAAGTCTATATTGGTTTGTAGTATATCCTCGTCCGGAAATGACCACGTGTCTACTGCTTGGGTGTCATCGACAAGATTATCTGCGAAGAACTCGATAACGGCGTGTCCCTTTATAATCTTCAGATGTACATACTTGATATCAACTCTGAGAGCATTAAGGTCCATCTTGCCAAGCGTCCGTTGAGAACGGGTTTTTCGAAGAGGTATTTGACAGGATCCATTTTGGAGTACACTTTGACAAAGTAACTAAGCATGTAGTGGCGTAGTTTTTTTGTTGCCCACACAAGAGCGAGGCATGTCTTTTCGAGAGATGTGTACTTGCACTCATACTCCAAGAAATTCTTACTAAGGTAGTAGATAGCTCTTTCTTCTTTTCCTACAATTTGTGCTAGCATAGCCCCCATGGCTGTTTCGGTCACCGTGAGATATAAACTAAGAGGTTTATCTCGCTGAGGAGGCATGAGCACCGGTGGCTTGGCTAGTATCTCCTTAATTCTGTCAAACGCTGTTTGGCAATCATCGTCCCATATGGTGTGATCTGTTTTCTTGAGCTTTTTGAAAATGGGTTCGCAGATCATAGTAAGCTTTGATATGAATCGGCTTATATATCTAGAAATACTCTAACCTCCTTCTCTGTTTGAGGTTGTGGCATTTAAATTAGAGCCTTGATCTTGGATGGATCAATTTCTATTCCTCTTTGACTGACGACGTATCCCAGGAGTTTACCTGATGTTACCCCGAATGCACATTTCTGAGGATTGAGCCTTATGTTGTACTTTCACAATCTCAGGAAGAACTTACGAAGGTTGTCAATGTGCCCCTTCCTATCCTTGGACTTGACAATCATATCGTCGACGTACACTTCTACCTCTTTATTCATCATGTCATGTAGCAATGTGGTTGCAGTGCGTTGATATATAGCTCTAGCGTTAATTAGCCCTAATGGCATAACAGTATAGCAATAGGTGCCCCATTGAGTGACGAAGGCAGTCTTATGCATGTCTTCTATGGCCATTTTGATCTGATTATACACTGCATATCCGTCCATGAAGGACAACAACGTGTGGTTCACTGTATTGTCTACCAATATGTCGATGTGTGGAAGAGGGAAATCGTCCTTAGGACTTGCTTTGTTTAAGTCTCTGAAATCAACACAAACTCGGATTCGCCCATCCTTTTTGGGTACGGGTACTGTTAGCCACTCAGTCTGAATATTCGGAAGCTTTGATGAACCCGGCTTTGAATTGTTTATCGACTTCTTCTTTGATTTTAAGAGCCCATTCGGTCCTCATTCGTCGGAGTTTCTGCTTTACAGGTTTGAAACCTGGTTTGATTGCAATTCTGTGTTCTGCAATATCCATGTCGATCCCTGACATGTCTTTCTAGGACCAAGTGAAAACGTCTTTGAACTCATGTAGGAGGTCTATGAAATTGGCCCTTTCGGTGGGGTTTAAGGTCATCCCTATCCTAAGTTCTTGGGGTTCTAGTTCGGTTCCTACGTTGATGGGCTCGGTGTTATCTATAACTGGTGCCCCTTCCCTCTCTTGTAATATTTCTTTAGCTATATAGGGAGGTAATTCGATTGAGTCTGGATCAGGATCATCCTCATTGTCATCGTAAATAAAATTGCATTCAGAATAACACAAAGAGTAAGCAGAATCTGATTTATTCGTATTAAATTTTGAAAAGAGTTGATACAAAGAAGCCATCTATTTAATAGTCAGTGGCGGTAAATGGACAGTTGTTGGGGCATTTCCCGAGCTACTGTTACTACTCGATGCTATGCTAGGAGAAACAAGGGAATTGGGAGTGACGACAGGAGGAGACTCTCTAGGGACTTCTCTAGACTCATACTCTGATTTCGACTCCGACTCTGAATCGAATTCGTTGTCTTCAGGTTCTCCTTTGAACATCTCTCCTTCTCCAGTGGTGACTTTGAAGAGCTTTCCTTGGTTGTTCGTCCACTTGATTGACTTTCTCCATCCTTTCTGCTGATTCGAACTAGTTTAGGTGATTAACGTTGTAGGGTTGAAGTGGTCATCCTGAAGTATCATGGCAATGATCTCGTCCTGTGCAGCTCTAACAAATCGGTCCTCCCCAAACAGAAGACTAACAACTTGTTCGTCTAAGTAAGGTGCTTGACGAGTTTTGACGATAGGGACCGTGTCTGAAGGAATGAAGTAGCAATCGTGAAAGATCTTGATTACAGCTAGTTGCCTTCCTTTATAGTGCCAAGGTTCAGGAAACCCGTGAAAGTGCTCTTGATTCCCTTCTCTAACGAAGTATCTATTTAGGGTAGGGAGGTAGGGTCGCATTTGGATTCCCTTGTTCTTACGATTTTGAAATTGAGTGAGCATCTCCAAAGATTCTTCTTTCGTGGGTTTGTATCCCAATCCCAATGGTGTCCTTTGAGAGTTTCCTTCTTTGTAAGGTGCAAAGGTATTTTTTTGGGCAGGATTCAGTGGCATTCCCAGGAAGTATCCCTGAGACTTGAGTATGTGGTTGACCACTAAATTGGAGTATGGATCGAAGTATAGAGGTGTCAGTTCACTTTCTACGAGGTTTATGCTATGAAAGCCCCCAAGCCCGTATACTTGATCCGTAACCACTTGTTTGCTTGACATCTTTTCTATCACTGCCTTGATAGGTGACGAAGTGATCGTCACTACTTTATCATCTAGTGGGATCTTGATTTTCTGGTGCAAGGTGGATGTTACTGCTTTGGAAGCATGAATCCAAGGCCTTCCCAGAAGTATGCTCGAACACCTTGGTTAGTAGGAGTCCAATCCGATTCTTTCATGCCTAGTTTGTATGCCGTTTTTAATAGTATGACATTGACTGCGGAGCCATCATCTACCAAAGTCATTGGCACATTCTTCTTTAAGCATATGACGGCAATTTATAGATCTAGGTTGTGACGGGCGCCGAAGGGAGGCAAGTCTTCATCCGAGAAAGTAACTGGGTTACTTAGCTTAGTTGAATCTTGGAAGACCAAGTTGACTACGTCGTCAGGCATAGAGTTGTGTGCTACATTCAATTTAGCCAAGGCTTGCAGTAAAGCTTGGCGATGAAGAAGTGAACTTGCCACTAGTTGCCAGTGAAAGATCGACCTTTGTCTTCTGTAGGTTTTTTAGCAAGTGGTCAGTAGATGTATCTTCGCCATCAGTTGGGGTGATGACATTGGTGTTAGTAACTGGACCATTAGCTATAGGACCATTTTGAGAAACATTTTGATATGGACGCCCTGAACGAGTAAGGTGGTCTATATCTTGATCCTTGCTAGCTTTGACTATATACTCACTAATCTTGACTAGATATCGTTCAGTGAGGTATTCATCTTCATCGTCATCGGCCCATATTCCGTTGACGATAGCAAGCTCTCTCAATCTGATGATCTCAGTTCTAAATTGATTATTTGGTCGACTAGACTGTCAACCACGGCGACTACCTCTTGCGTTGTAAAATTTGGAGACATATTTATTGGCACACTCTCCTTGGGTATGGTGCTTGGATTGCGGAAGGATGCTACTACATCCTCCAGTTCTGAAACTTGCCTATTCTCACTCTTCGCCCATGCAATAAAATCGGTGATGGTAGGATAAATGGTGGAGTAACTCCCCTCATCTTCTAGTGCATGAATCTCCTCTTCGATTGGAGAAATGAGGTGTGAACAATCCAAGGTGGATTCTTCATCTATAATCATCAGAACTCCAAGAGGATTCTGAGTATTGTTAGGCTTACCTCCAGGAGGTATTGGTAGGCGACCATCTTCGATCATATCCTGAAGGACATGTTTTAGCTTGAAGCACTTCTCTGTATCGTGTCCCTTACCTATATGATATTCGCAGTATGCATTTTCGTCCCAGAAATTGGACTTCTTTTCTGGGTCAGGTGTAGGTCCTATGGGTTGGAGCTTACCATGTTTCATCAACCTTTTCAGAGCAATGGAGTATGTATCGCCAATGTTTGTGAACTTCCTTTGTGGGTTATTCTTCTTTGATGATTCGAGAAGGTTAACCTCGTCAGTCTTGCTAGTAGAGCCATGAGAACGACTTGTTGAGCCTTGATATCCACGACCTACCATTTTGGACAAGAGCCCTTTACGGATGTCATCTTCAATTCTTATTCCTAGCACAGTTAGATCTTTGAAGGTCTTTATGTTTTGGTACCTCAAGTGGTTTGCATAAATAGATCTCAAATTATCCACGAATTTCTCCACAAGGATAGCTTCATCTGGACGTTCAACTAACTGTGTGCTAGTCTTACTCCACCTACTTAGGAAGTCGGTGAAGCCTTCTTTTTAATTTTGGGTAAGAACCTCTAGAGTACGCATGTTTACTTGGATTTTAGCATTATCCGCGTATTGTATAGCGAACTCAATTGCAGCATCATCCCAGGTGGTAATCTTCTTGTACTCCAAAGAGTAGAACCATTATTTAGGAATGGTGTCGAGAGATGAAGGAAAGATCCTTAAGAACATCTCAGGTTTGATGCCTTTGATAGACATGTAGTCTTTGAAAGCACGAATGTGGTTCAAAGGGTTTTCATGTCCCTTTAACTTCGGGATGTCAGTCATGTTGAAGTTGGTTGGCAATTTAGTATTCACGGCCTCATACTTGCGATTATTCTCCCTGTAGATGTCATCCCCCTTGAGGTACATTAGTTGTTCCTCCAAATATTGGAGTCGTTTTTTAGCTTCGGTAAGACCTATTGGAGGGTTGGTTTCTGGTTGTCCGATGAAGGGTGGAAAGTTATCATGCATGACCTCACTAGGAATATCGTCTTCTGCAGGAGGGAGCCTAGTTTCTACAGCAACAATTCGGCCTTCAATAGTGTTGAGGCGATCATAAACTTGGTCTTGGCTTGTTTGGAGACGAGCGAGCGCAGCTAGGATTTGATCATTACCATTTTGGGGTTGACCACTCTGACTTGTGGTACTAGTTCCAGGCATCTTGGAAACTGGATAAGAGGTTAACGATGAATCAAAACACGATCGACCATTCTAGCACACTTACTCAAAGAAAAGACTCAACTTTGTGAAGTGGGAGTGTGCCACTGTGTTAAGTGAGGTTTGAAAATGACAAAGGTTTGAAATGTTTGTCCTAGACAACTATAGTGTAGTTGTAGGAGTGTTGCCTCGAAGTGAGCTTAGAAATGAGGTTTGAGGCCCGAATTTTGACTAGATATTTGGGCAGAGTTTCGACTCATTTTGCGCTAATCTTGGCCATTTTTAAAAATGTTTACATTTTTAAAAAAAGGTTTTTGATTTTACAAAATTTGTCATGGTTTTGTTTATAAAATGGTGATCACATATGATACAAGCATTTATACAGGCATTATAACGGTAAGCTGAGTGCATTTATAAGGGTTTTGACTTAAAAGGGTGGGTTGTCATACGGAGTAATCAAACCCGAGTCTGTGGAGAGGTCCGTGCCAAACATGAGTAAGGTCGGTTCCTAGTCCATTTCCTCGAGTAGTGAAAGCCCTTGATACAAACATGAGTAAGCATCATGGTATGGTTGACGTCAATCGTTATCCATCCTTAGGCCCAGATAAGAATTTGGACCGTCCAGACGGGACGATTGGTCGAATGGGTTGGGCTGGGCCTAGGAAGGCCGAATAAAATGACCTAAGAAGGTCGAGTAATGAAAACCGACAACTGTCTCATATAAATTATTCCCTAACCGTGTTCAAGTTTCACCCTTGGCAACACGTAAGTGTATTACTCCCCAACGGAGTCGCCAAGCTGTGGACACGGGGGCCCACGGAGGCGCTTGGGAAACAAGCGTTTGCATTTATAGACTCGCCACCAATTTATTGTGGAAAATTGGAAACCGTTCGAATACTTCGCGTCATGTCAAGACACAAAGTAATGACATAGACACTAAGAACTCGTTTACCTTAGCATTCTATGTCTAGAATGACTCTCGTGGATGCCAATGAACACGGATGTTCACAGAGATCTGGAGTAAGGGGTGAGGGTACGTATTAGGAAGTCCTTTTACTGAACACCTAATCCCGCCCGCCTCGATAGCGGCCTTTACTAATGATTAGGGAAATTATTCATACTCGATATGTTGTCGATTATATGCATGTAATGCAACATCCAACGTTTTGATCCTAGCATGTGAGAATTAACTAAGTCGGTGAACAAGTAATTAGCACTCATTAATGTCAAAGTAGGGTTTAAAATTAATTACATGTGAGACCAAGTAAACCATACAATACAACAAATAAACAACGATAATTAAAAATTACAATAATTACAACGGTTTAATGATTTTCGTCAAAAATATATTTAAGACGGATAATTTGAGAAAAACAAGAGAAAATAAATTAGGTTAACACGAACAGATTAGCGTGATATTACGATTAGTAGTCGACTAATACGTAAACTAATGAATTAGGTCAAAGCAAGAACGGAATTTCAGAGACAGAACTCAACCCGGAACAGGCACAGCAATGCTGCGTCTCTTGGAAGAGGCGCAGTGGTCAGTGCGTCTGTTCCAGAGGTGAGTTATGGCTGTGAAGTTAGAACCGCGTGTTGTTAATGTTCGTTGGTATGTTTAACGATTGATCATCGATATTTGACTCGGATGGAAGTGATTTAGCATATTATTAACATATGAATTTGGTCATAAAAGCGGTAAAAACGAATAAAAAAGACTTAAAACGAATTAAGACTAATTAAGACTAACTAGAAATTAATTACAAATTATTTTGGGTTATTTAGGTTAAACTGTTAAGACGGAAACAATGCGAAAATCGTGATAAACAAATGAAATCATATACAAAAGTCGAATTCCAGAGATTTGATATGAACGAATCGATTTTCCAAAATCCGGGTTTGATTTGATGACAAAAACCCGCAAATATTGATTATAAAGGATTTAAGTCGGATTTAAAGCGATAAATTATTAAGAATACGTGTTAGAGATATTACATGCGAACGAATAAGAAGAAAATAAAAAAAAAGAAACAAATGAAGAAAAATTAACAGAGAGGCGAGGAAGAAGAAGAAGAAGAAAAGCAGGAACTGCGGCAACCTCTGGAAGAGGCGCAACAGATGCTGCGACTCTTCGAAGAGGCGCAGCAGTTGCTGCGTTTCTTCTCGACGTTTGCCTATAGTTAATCCGTAAAAACAATTTGATAAAAGGGTTTTTAGAAATCGTTCTTAAGCATATTTTGACTTAAACCTTACATTAATTGGTATAATAATAAAATACAATAATAAAAGATGGGATTTACACCCTCAGACTTACATGTTTGACAAAACGAGATTAACTAAGTTAACGTTTAGTGATTGTTCGACTCGAATGTATGATGAAAGTGCCCTCGTGAGAGGATTTAGATTAAATTGATTGATTAATTGAGTGTAGTTGGTCAAATTGGTCGGTCATGCAATGTGACTGGTAGTCAGAAGGATCCGAGCTTATGTTGTCGATTGATCAAGCACGTAGACATCGATAAGCTTAGTGCACGGTCTTAGAATGCAAAGGGAGAAGAGAAGGGCGGACACTCGCGTGAGAAATATGAGGAACGAAGGTCCCTATTTATATTAATCACAAGGAGGAATTATGAATGACTAAAACTTTGGAAACAAATCTCGAAACGATCTGAAAATACGCAGAAACGGGCTGGGGAAGAGGCGCAGCAGCCACTGCGACCCCTGGAAGAGGCGCAGCAGGTCCTGCGTCCTTTCCCCAGAGGTTTCCTCCTGCGGAAGAAAGATTTCCGCATTTATTTTATGGAATTGCGGTAGATCTCGACTTCCTTATTCTTAAAATAAGATTTTCGGGAAATATTATACCAAAAGAATATAAGATTAAATTATGGAATAAATATCCGGAATATTCTAGAACATTCCGACTCGGCATTTTAAACGGTTTATTAGAAAATGAAGCGGTTTTTGACCCGGACTCTAAATGAACTCTAATTATTGTCAAAACAACCGTAATGGCGCGCAGATGACGAACAAGGGATAGACACAAGTATTTGAGCTATCACTTGACGATAAACTTATGAACTGTCATAAATCATTTCGTGTACCAAACATGCGGCCCAATCATCACTGGGTGGTTTGCGGGACGTGCAGAAATGAGGTATCTACAGGAGTGTGCTGGCTTGGAGGGCCAAGAGAAGGCCAATGCATGGCCTTTTCTTTTTCTTTTGTTCTTCACAAGAAAATATGTAAGGCTACTTACAAATAGGTTATGATTGTGTTTTATTTATCAATTAAATAAAACAACCACTAATCTATAAACCCTCCATTTTTCGGTCCATTTATTAAAATGGAGTCCATTTTATTTTGTGAACTTTGTCAATTGTATCATTGTGTGATATGAGACATATAATAAGTCACATGTTACTTTAATGCATATTTAACTTATTAAATATCATTATATAAAATAAATCACATACAATAAATCAACTAGTAATTCATAATTACATGAAAACAAAATGGGTCATGTAAATATAATTTACAACATTTTACAATTATAATTTACCAATCATTCTTATATCAGTTGTTTCATAAACAATAATCAATTTTAGTAATAAAATCTTTTAATTACTAAAATAAATCTTATTTAATCAAATTACAATAAGATAAAAAAATTCTCACTCACAAATTGTTCAAATTTAACGAATTGATTAACTTGTATCTATATACAATTAATCAACTTATCTATTTAGGAAATTGTCTTATAGATGTGACCTTAAGGGATCAACTGATCACCATCGTCAAACGACAGGAATGTCAAACTCTAGTTAGCCAATCATTACTGATTAATGTTGATCAGTTGACTATATAAATGAATCATCCCTTACGTATTCTTATCTTGAGATTTAAACATGTGATCGCACTATTGTTGAGGACACATACTCCAACAATATCCCACTTGTCCGAGACAAGTGTGCGTCACCAATTCTCTTATCTGATTACTATCTCCCACTCAATGCAAGGTGTCTTGCAGGCCGTACTTGCATTTGATCATATCTTGAGTGGTTTCCTCGATCTGGAGAGTAACTGTATGACCGGAATTATCTACCGTAGATACCTTCCGAGCGTGGCCACGCATTTCTAGTTCACTACTCCTCGAATGGCCCTGAGATTTAAATAACCCTGACAAGGGAGTGGACAATTCCTATCGCACTATTCCTTTCGAATAGCCACAACTCATTATGACCCAAAAGATGCCCACTTGACCTCAATTACGAAAATCGTAGAGCATAAATCAAAGTCACTCAAAAAATGTGCCACTTTGGGCGAACAGTCTCTAGTCAATGAATCAACTCATAAGAATACTATAGTAGCTCTTGCCACGACCAGGCTGTATATGAATTACCAAAACTCTATAAGCGATCACTGCCTAACTGAGTGTCACATACAGTCTGCCTATGTGATCGACTAGTCATCCCTTATGACTCTACGGCACTTGAACTTGCCATCAATCGCATCACACTCTAGTCACTTCGAGACGTCACCTTATATAAGCAACTAGGAGCCAATACTATGTTAATCCAGTTCACTTAATAGGGTTCAACGTTGTCCATACAACCTATTTGGATATAACAAAGAAATAAAAGAGTTTTTAATAAAACTCAAACGATGAATGCATTTTCACATATGTAAAATTGATACCATATCAATTACTACATAATCTGTAATCCATACTTAATATTGTATATAACTATACATCTCAACTCAATTTAAATGGCATGACATCATGCTTAGCTTATGAAAAACCCTTGGCTAGCAAGTTGTAGCAATACATTGCACTTTCCATAACCTTATTATATACTATTTCCCATTCTTGTGTATAATCTTATATTATAAGAACTTCTTTGAGTACGTGTCTAGATCCAATCTGGACATAGGCTCTCTTGCCTTTGAATAACTCCCACTGTCCTCACAGCAAGTAGGGATAGGACATTCGGTTATTGGAACGAACTACCATAGTTCCTCGAATTCATAAAACCGAATCCTAACATCATCCCTTCCTTCTTGCATATCTCATCATTGCAAGTGTACTCAATTTCCGTTGTGTATATCTCATTGTTCAACTGCCTAGGACGTTTCCAGCAGATATCTTCCTTTAATAATATAGCCAAGATGGTTCTCTAACTATCCTTATGTGTTTAGAATATGGTTTTTGTGTAACTCCTTACACATAAATCCATCTCAATTCTAAATACTCAGCTTCATATCTTGAGTACTTCCTGAGTACTAACTAATAAACTATGAGGCTATATAGAGACTTCTCTCAAAGATTCAATTTATAAATTTTCATCATACTTCAAGTATACGAAATTTAAGAATGGTGATACATCTTAGCGTAATGAATTAATCCCGCGGCGGAAGCATGTGGATTCAATTTCTACATGTTCAGTACTTTTCAATATGTCAAGATTCTTATTAACATAAGAATATTCATTTAACGCTAATATCCTCTTAGAACTATCTTTATAGGTCTGGATATCTTAGAGATGTATTATTCTTCTCCTAAGTCTTCCATCATTCAAAATGATCAATGTGTCCCTTACATATAAGACTAGTAACACCATATTACTCCTACTAAACTCCATGTATAAACAGAACTACTCGACAATTCGAGTAAAGTTTATCACATGATCAAAACATATAATTCAACTCCTTTACTTCTACTTAAGACTTATTCTTAAGTTTGGTTCTTACCTTAGGATAGTTGCGATTTAAAAAACTCATGCAAGATGATTTTAAAATCCAACTATATCAAATCATATCCGAATTCAATGAAGCGTTGTTGTTGTGTGCAAAACTCTTTGCTACCAACCAACCAAGTTTGCTCATTTCGGACTCTGGTGGAGTTGAGACTAGATAAAGCATCTTAATAAGTTACATGTTTGTTACTTCCAAAAATAACATGACTTCTGTTCACTTAGGTTTCGAATAAATAATAACTGATTTTGACTAAGAAGGAACATCTTCCTACGTCTAATTCTCAGTTTGTGGCTCTTGAACATTTTCTCTCGCTCTGTCTTTAAGAAATAATCCTCTTTTCTTTAATAGACAGCATCACGAGCCACAAACCCTTCATTCTCGTGATCATGTAGGCAGAGAGAGCACATGTTAACTATCGAAACAAGCTACAATTTAGATACAATGCCTAACCATATCTCATATGAATTGTATTTGATTGCTTTAACTATGTTTTATATTAGTGGAAAGTTTAAATGCCAAACAAATTTTATAATAGACAAATTCTACCACCAACTATAATGCAAAGATTCAATCATGTCGTAATGAAAGTGAACATGTGATACCATATCACACTCCTTTTGGTGCAAATAAAAGTCATCACTTTATTGTCCCCAATTTAACAAAGTACTAATACTTTGGTTTTATAATCTGTAGGTTTTGATACTTTTTAAACATTCATTTGAACTTGTTCAAAGAATTTTTCTTCTTACTTCATTAAGTGGATATCGAGTAGCTACCTAATTCGTTGATAAAAGAGATTGAATAAGTAATAACCTTCTCTGATTGAAACTATATTCGACCATACACTTCAAAGTATAAATAGGGCGAATATCTTGCTCTATTCATAATCTTTTTCCAGAAAAAGTCATGAATTAACTTGCTTTGAATACAAGATTCGCATACACCAAAATATTCCCAATCAAATAGTTTGGGAGACTAGTCAAAACCAGCTTCTAAATTTGATTTTCAACCGAGAATTAAGAAAGGATTCGGGTCACCAACTTGAGTCTTGTATATATGACATTTTATTTCTAGTTTGAATATAATTACCTTGATTGTATGGTCTCACCATAAATTTAATCATGGTATCTTAGGGCACAACGCTTGTTTTAATTGCATAATTGAGAAACCCTTTGCGTTTTGTACAAAACATGAAGTATATTCTTATTTAGAGTTAGTGTACATCATAACAATTATTGAGGTACATTTCTAAATACAAAAGTAAAATGAGTACACTATAAAACTTATATGTACGTGGATGAAATGGCAATTACTCTAGTTCCATTCATGTAAATTTTTGAATTTATTCTTGCTAGTCGTCACACGATAATGCCAAATATTATGACGAAATCCATAAATTTGTATCAAATACTCGTAATGTGGTATTTGGCAATAATGCAATGTCAATGTCATAGATATTCAAGAAGGAATATGTTGGAGTCACATAACCAACTTCCTTGATCTTTAATTTTTGGGGTTTGTATCTATTTTAATGTCTAACACTTTCTCTTTCGAGCCTAGTTCTATCCTTATCAATTAAGATAGGAACTTTACTTCTTATTGCTCCCACTTACTTCAAGAATTTCTACTTGATGAAGACTTATCTTCATATAAATTCCTAGTTAATCCTTTACAAGGATGAACTCTATTGTGGTATTTGGTTAATCAAAATTTCTAACAAATTAATTTACCAATTTTAACATTGTCATGTTCTTAACAACTTAAGTGCTTGATGACAAGTGTTTAGGTTGAGCAATAAGACTTTTGAACCATAGTTGCATAGAAGCATTATCAAAACATATTTTGACTAATCATTACCTCTAGTTATATTTCTTCACAAGAAATCATACATAGGTATGTTAGGATTTTAAGATGCTAATCTTATATTTGCATAGGACAATTCCTATCGAGTTCTATGGAATAGAACGATTCCTATGGAGCTAGTCCACAACCTATGATACGGTTCATTTTAGAAAGAGATTCTTTGTCGTTAGCAATAGTAGTTTAGCAGAGACTCGTGTTACAATCGAATGATATCGCATATGAGTAGGAGTAATGAAATAGAACAACATTAAAAACAACGAAATAGTAGGAAAATTAAACATTCATCGTTATATCTAAAACATTTTAGCATGTTTTAGCATTTATATAATGACCTCCACCCAATTATATAAATGATTCCGAGACCCAAAATTCAGATTAAATCTTGGATGTGAGCCTTCGGGCCCTCTACACCTCTTGCTAATATAATCTTGGTGGGTTAACCCTTTTAACCGATTCTACAATTAGAACTCTCAGTCGATGAATTTACGTTAAGTTCATCTTTAGCCCGAACCTATTGGGACAACGGTCCCTCTAATACTTTCGTTGAGATCAACCAAATTTTCGAAATGTAATGAAATTTTATTACCCCACTTACCCAACGTCAATAGAGAGTACCCCGAAAAATCGTATTGTACCCTTATGAAATTGAGATTCATGAGTTCCTACTATTTGGTAAAGCTATGTCTCAATCTTAATAATGTGAGAGGTCGAGTCAATTTATTATATATCAAATTTAAGTGAACTAAATTTTCAAACTAACGATAATTATAATTGATACGGTCAAATACTCGATCGATATGATATGCATGTGTTGTTTATGGCGATTTGGCAATGCATGCAACATATTAAAAGAAATGCAAAGCAAACAATAAAATTCCTAGTATGGCCTCCCTAAAATAGAAAATAAAATAATCTGTTACATATTCGGAAACCAACTCCTTTGGTCCCTTGAACTTCAATTAGCACACCTTCCAAGAACACCGTCTTCGTCGGTGCCTTTCCAAATGGTATTGTCTTGAAGTAACTCCAGAATTGCAAATAATAATAAAAATACAAAGCTATTCCTATTATAAAATTTCAATAAGAAAAACTAGTAAAACTAAAAGTGATACGAGATCACAATAAATTACAACCGAATAAATATCCCCTTACATTACGGGTAATATCGATTAAAACTAAGGCCATATCAAGATAAAATTACATAATTCAAAATTACATAAATAAAATATGACATTCATCAATTAAAATTGAAGCATTATAATATGTATCTAACATGCCAAGTTATGTGCCAAATCGCCCTATTTAAATTTATATCGTATATATAACCCGGTTTTTATGGAAATTCCAATTTTTAACTTATTAAAATCGTAAAATAATATTAAAATCTAATTTTAGCCCAATTTAATTATACTAACTTTCTTAGGTCTTAAAAATTAGTCATCACGCAATTTTTGACAATAATTCAACTTGATATAATATTTATGCTCATTTTTTACCCTATAATCATAACTTTTATGAAATAAATCCAAATTAAATTAAAATAATTTCTAAATTTGAATTTTAAATTTTTGAACATTCTGAAATAATTCCATTATACTCATAATGTCAAAAATCATGGTTAAAATGTTGGAATTTATATCGAGAAAAATGTAGTTGTGATTTATCGGTTTTATCAAATAAAACATCTAAAGCATATGAGAATTAATCTAATCAACATTTCAACTTTAGATCTGATAAGTGGGTATAAATACAACCTAAAATAATTTTCTCATGCCATGTAATTTATTTTAGGTATTTATGCTAAAATAGTCGCTATTTATGTCATTTTTACACTAAAAATTCATAAATCATGCAAAATGAATCTTGTTCATCTCAAAGTTTACACACAGTGAGTAAAATATGCATATAACAACATATTAAACTTTTATGGCCTGTTTCAAAGCTTAACTAATTTTAACCATTTTACCTCCATTTAATCCATTTTTATCTCATAAAAACCATAAATCATGCAAAATAAATCAAATTTATACGACATTTTACATACAATGATTAAAATATGCATGTGAGGCCATATAAAAATTTTAAGGTCAGAAACTATGTCTAACTATTTTTAGCATTTTAAATACCATTTTAATCATTAAAATATAATAAAATCACTAAAAATCATTAAAATGAGCAATAAAATACCATAAATCATCAAAATGACCTAAATATATTTTAGGACCAAAATATATAACATGAAATATGATTTCGTGGCTTTATCTAATAAATCACAAATTATTGATTTTAATTAAGTTACTTATAATTCGAAAAAACTATAAATCGATTATGCATGCAACACTAAAGCTCTGATACCAATTGTTAGGTTCATATTCCCTTATTAGACTCATCTAATTTATTTTATAAATTATCCTTAATATATATACTAGTGGATCTAGTTGCATGCATAAGAAAATGAACAAAAATAAGGAGAAAATCACATTTCTTACATTGTATATGGTTCGAATTTTGGGGGCACAAGTAAGGTCTCCTACCTTCACTTGTTCTTGATCTTAACTATAATGGATGATCCTCCAAAAATCTTAAGTGTAGAGATTCTCCTCTTGTTGCACCCAAAACAAACCCTTAAAACTAATATATTAATTAACTAGATTAATATACTAGTAATCCTTAAATGATTCTAATAATATTACTACACTAGTAATAAAGTTATGTGTTATTAGAAAAATGGTTGAACAATTTTTAGAGATTCTAAAACTATTTTAGAGAGATGAGAAGGAAAACTCTACAATACACTATTGTAAGAATGAATGAATATATAAAATAAGAACCAAACCCTTATGGTAAAGGGAGGGTGCCGGTTTGGAGGGCCAAGAGAAGGCCAATGCATGGCCTTTTCTTTTTCTTTTGTTCTTCACAAGAAAATAGATGTAAGGCTACTTACAAATAGGTTATGATTGTGTTTTATTTATCAATTAAATAAAACACTCACTAACCTATAAACCCTCCATTTTTTTGGTCCATTTATTAAAATGGAGTCCATTTTATTTTGTCAACTTTGTCAATTGTATCATTGTGTGATATGTGACATATAATAAATCACATGTTATTTTAATGCATATTTAACTTATTAAATATCATTATATAAAATAAATCACATACAATAAATCAACTAGTAATTCATAATTACATGAAAATAACATGGGTCATGTAAATATAATTTACAACATTTAGCAATTATAATTTACCAATCATTCTTATATCAATTGTTTCATAAACGATAATCAATTTTAGTAATAAAATCTTTTAATTACTAAAATAAATCTTATTTAATCAAATTTCAATAAGATACAAAAATTCTCACTCACAAATGAATTGTTCAAATTTAAGGAATCTTGTATCTATATACAATTAATCAACTTATCTATTAAAGGAATTGTCCTATAGGTGTGACCTTTAGGAATCAACTGATCACCACCGTCAAACGACAGTAATGTCAAACTCTAGTAAGCCAATCATTACTGATTAATGTTGATCAGTTGACTATATAAATAAATCATCCCTTACGTATTCTTATCTTGAGATTTAAACATGTGATTGCACTATTGTTGAGGACACATACTCCAACACTCTCCTCGGCCTATACACCTTTGAGCCCGATGGTGCCTACCTTGGACCGTGAGTACTTTCTCGACCAGAAATGGTTTAGGACTTTGGAGGGTGGTGGGTTAGCCTGGAGAGTTTGGGGGATGAGTTGGATGAGGATACCTGCTCTCGAGCATCTTCCCGTGACCGAGCCTTTACCGGCGTCAGTGGTGGCTGCCGATTCTGATGATGAGGAGGTCCCTGATAGGTAGTTTTATCTCATTGATGCTGACATTTTGGAGAGATGCCTGAGCCGACCGGGGGGGTCAGGATAGACCCGAGGATAGACAACCTGGAGTGGAGAGAGGTCCACGACGGGTGAGAGAGAGGATGGCTGAGACCCAACAAGAGGAGCTTGTGCCTCCACAGCCTCAGTTTTTCAGCTATCCTTCCTTCTTCAGCCCTGAGATAAGAGTGAGTGAGCTCACGGAGAGAGTGTCTGCTACCTTGACACTCCGGAACCTCTATGAGATGGCATATGTTCAGGGCATCGGGACAGAGGCGGCTCAGCGGATGTGGTGGAGAGGCGTTGGGGATGACAGCGACGTCTTCCATTCCTTTGGCGTAGAGCGGTCTACTTGGGGAGAGCCTATGAGTTACCCCTACGGTTTCTTGGCACCATGGCGGGTCGGAGCGGATTCAGGCATTGGTGGCATCGCGAGTGAGGGTACAGCTGGAGCAGGCACGTCTCAAGGTGGCGGTGGAGATGAGGTGATGGATGAGCAGACCTTGGAGTGATGATACTCCTTTTTATTTTTATCTTGTTTACATGGATTTGTAGTTGTTGATACTTGTTTCATTCGGTACTTTTCCTAGACTTTGAGTTGTATTTTGGCCATAAGGCCGCATGTTGGATGCTACAGGGGCGACGACTGGGGTGCATTCTGATCTCGACCAACTCGATTGAGTAACTGATGAACTCGATCGAGTAAGACCGGCTTGATCGAGTAACCCTGTAATAGCTCTATTTCGTTTTAACACTCATTTGTATCATCATGTTGGTGGTTATTGTTATAATATTTCTTGTTGTGGGTATGTTATATCATTGTCTTGTCTCAACGGTGGTTATACAATTGTGCATATTTGTATGATTTATACATTTTAGGTGGTGTCTTTATAATTTCGTATGCTAAAGCAAATTGTCTAAGGTAATGTAGTGTATAATGGTTATGATCCTTGTTACATAATTTGTATGGTTGTATAAGAAAGTAATTGATGCCACGGTTGATAGTTGATGATAGAATGCCTAGCTGTGTGGTTCACTTTGCCAATAGTTTCATATATATATGAGTCATATGTATATAAGGTCAAGAAAGTGTCGTAGTTGACATGAGTCAAAATGCGTAATATTTATCGTCCGTAATGTCTATATGGAATAATATTTTACCGACTTGTGTATTCGTAAAGTTTTTTTGTTGGTGAACTTCGGGGATGAAGTTCATTTTAAAAGGGGAAGAGTAATGTCGCGTGAAAAATGACGTAATTATAGCAAATTTATAGTATTGTATGACAATGTTGAAGTATTTAAAATGGTTGTTTGGGTAATTTTGTAATGGTTATTGTATAATTGAATAGTAGTTTGTAATTGTTGAATATAATAGCATGTTGTTGTATCTTGTTTTCAAGTAATTGTTCACTATGTTGTGATGAAGTTGGATGTTAGTAGCAAATAGTAGAGTTGTTGTTCGTAGAATTGTGTTGTATGGTTGAGTAATAGAGTGGCATGAATGATGTGTTGTTGTGTATCAGTAATAGGACTGTTGTCTTTGAGTGTTTTGTAACTGATAGTTGTTAACAAGTAATCGATGGAGGAATAAAATGATAGTTGTGTTAGTTTACATTTGAGTAATGACAGGAGATGTGTACAAGCAATAGTTGAGTCGGTTGTGCTTGTGTAAGTTGGTGAGTTGATAGAAGTTGTGTTGAGTAATATATGTTAAGGTAGATGATGATGATGGTGGATGAACATTCATAGTGGGATGGTATTGCTAAATGGTTGTGTGTTGACCTATATCGAACGAACAGTGGTGGTTGCCTTGGTTTTTTTGACCTGGTGTTGTGGGGGAGGATGAGTCGAACTTCGGGGATGAAGTTCTTTTTAAGGGGGGAAGACTGTAATACCCGTCCTTTTAGGGACCCGTTGACTGACCCTAGACACCTATCTTGACCTTCGGAAACCTTAAGAGTGATGACTTGTGATGACGTGAGCATTGGTTTGTGTGTTACTCGGTCTAGCTGAGGCTACTCGATCGAGTAACTTGGGAGCTCTATCGAGTAACAGGTTTGCAGCGGGGAATTATAAATCGTTAAACGTGAAACCCCAAATCATTTCTCCACCTTCTCCCTTAACCTAAATGTCGTCACCTCTCTTCTCCTTCACCATGGTTCACCTTCTTGAGGTCCTTGTGAGTGCCTACACCATAGGAGGGGGATGCTTGAGTCGGGTAACGGTCTTGACGCCGGATTGCTTTGTAGAGGTATATCATCGTCATCTTTGTTTTCAGTTAGGTTTATAGTGGTAGTAATAGATGGTTGTATTGGTGGTTTTCATGGTTGGTTGATATCTTGTGATCGGACGCGGAATCGCTGCGGTTTGCTAAAGGTAGGTTCGCCTACTTAGTACTGTTGATTTCTAGCGAGTCTGTTGATGTTATTTGGTTGGTTTAGTGTCAGTATTGTTGATTGGTTGGTGATTGTTGTTTGTACAGCTGATTGTGGTTGTTTGTTTGTGGTTCTCGAGGTGCGTCCTCGGCTGAGTGGACTCACTTGCGGGAGTGGCTTCACGCCCTTGATTCGCCTTCTGTGGAACCCGCCACATAAGGGATGTGCACATTAAGGAACATGGGTTAATAGCTCAGATAGATGAGCGGGGCTTAGGTGGGAACGATTGTGGATCCCCACTGGCAGGACTGGACCTTCGGGCAGTCAGAGATGTGTGGTTGGTTGGAGGAGGTTTGGTGTGTGTGTTGTACTTGTGTTGTGTCTGCTTTTGTTTATCTGTTATCTCAGTCACTGACCTTGTGTGGTTTTGTTGTGTTGTCTGTTTGTGTTGTGTCTGGCGTGATCCACTATGGTGAGAAGTCAGTCTTAGCAGGTTGATGTTGGATCATAACTGGGTGCTTGGAGGGACGAGTCTACCACGAGTCATGGCAGAGGTAGTTTCACATAGCTGATGGTAGTCTTGAGTTGTATCTTCTATAACGTCAATCGGTTGTTAATAACTTGTAATATAATATAAACGTTCTTTTATCGACATTTGATTATTGCTGTCCTCGCGCAAACGAGACGGTAATGACCTTATTTGCTAAGGAAGGTCTTGTTAAGGCTCCTTGGTAGATGGGGGAGTTACACATCGCCCAAGATGAAAGTGGAGAATCTCGTAGTTGACAATGTACCAGATACTTACCCCTAAGGTCCACAACCCAAGTGTCGAGGCCATACGGTGTTTTATGGATCGTAAATTACCATCTCCATTGGATGAGATTGCATTATCGAGTACCGTCGAGAGATGCACCGATGCCACCGATCGATCCTTTCTGGCAAGGGTCAAGACCCTTTGGTTGCACCATATGCTGATTTGTACAAAACAAACATCGAGAAATGGCATACGTTGATGGGAACTACACCTAAAGTTTATGGCAGAAGACGACATTCCACACCAACTGACCCAGAAACTGCAAGGAAATTAAACTTTGATAATGTATTTAAAGTTTGATTATGTAATAATTTAAAAAAGGGACCGTTATAATTATAAAAGTATCGTTACAATTCAAAAATACCGTTATAATTCAAAAAGTACCGTTATAATTCAAAAATACCGTTATAATTCAAAAATACTGTTATAATTCAAAAATTACCGTTATAATTCAAAAAGTACCGTTACAATTAAAAAATACCGTTATAATTCAAAAATACCGTTATAATTCAAAAAATACCGTTATAATTCTAAAATACCGTTATAATTAGTACAGTTATAATTCAAAGTACCGTTATAATTCAGAAAGCACCGTTATAATTCAAAAAGTACCGTTACAATTCAAAAATACCGTTGTAATTCAAAAATACCATTATAATTCAAAAATGTTACCGTTTTAATCTGACTTCTTATAAATAGCCCTTGCTATCTCCATTTCAATCATAACATCCCATCTTATTCACTATTAAAAATACTCGATTCACTACAATACTAAAATGGTTCTCACAAATACTCAAAAAATCAGAGCTTATCAACTAAGAATCGATTAGATCGTAGCGGATTTACCATTGCTAGTGTCTCGTCTTGAATTAGTCGTTCCAAGTGCCACTGTATGACACTTGCTTGAAAATCCTCCACTTGGCAGCCTTTGTATCATCTTAGCCGAAAACCCGGAGCATATACTAACTCCACCAATTACTGATGAGGTTGTTTCTGATGAAAAATTAACCGAAAAGATGTGGGATTTTCGCAGGTTAAAAAGTGATATCCTTATCTATTGTGAGCACATCATGACCGCGCTCGATTACGCAACACTATCAGAATTATGTGCCGGTAGAGTGTTCAACCTAGGAAACGTCAAACTCGACATCACTGATTTCTTGGAACAATATATTGCTAGTCAACCTGAAGAAATTGAGGCTCGAGATTATGTTCAAGATCTGGAATCGTCATCTTAATCATCGGAAGATAATTGAGCTGGACTACGTTTTAATTAAAGTTGTGTTTTAATTAAGTGTTAGACTACGTTTTAATTAAAGTTGTATTTTAATTAAAGTTGTATTTTAATTAAGTTTTATGTACTTTCGTCATGTGTGTTTTATGTAATTTCCTTAAGTCTATTTTACTTAATCTTTAATTTAGCTAAATGTAGTGCCGACTCATTCATTTCATGCATGACATTGTTCACACAAGCAAAATATTCATAAATAACGAAAGAGAATAAAAATATCCATACACAACACAAATAAAAATATACGTACATACCAATAAAAATATACACTACTGGCACTACTACAGATACAGCCTATAACAACGGGTAAAAACCGTTGTAAAATAAAAAAGCGGACGTTGTTAAAGCGGCCGTTGTAGAAGGTATTTACAACGGTTTGCTTATTTAGTGAAACCGTTGTCTAAAGTATTCACCACGGTTAAAAGCCGTTGTTGTTGGGTGTTCTCCGTTGTGGAAAGTGTCTCAAAATTTTGGAGGGAATAATATAACAACGGTTGTCGTATGTATAACCGTTGTTGTAACTTTCCCTCCAAAATTATGAAGTCTTTTGACAACGGGTTTATGTTACATACCCGTTGTTGAAATTGTTAGTAACAACGGTTCTTTGTTTAATACCCGTTGTTGTAATTTTACCTCCAAAATTGTGAATACTTTTAACAACGGTTCTTCGATTAAAACCTGTTGTTGAATATTATCTTGGGTATTTGTGAATGTCATTCACAACGGTGTTATTTTTATTAACCGTTGTTAAAGGTATTCACAACGGTTTTTTTTTAGTAACCGTTTTTATTACAAACGCCTAATGTTTTGAAAAAATAAATTGGTTTCATGCCATTCAAAAACCTCGCATATGTCGTGACACCATATACCAAAGACCAAAGATAAATCACATTTGGGTTCATCGAACTCAATAGATTCAATTCAACCACAACAAAGAAATTTGCATCATATATATATATACTTACAAGGAGTTGAATTTACATGAACTAATCATTCCCTAACTTCAACAAAAAATTTACTAATAAGTTGATCTAAACTCTGAGTATCATGCATTTCTAATATATTCTAAGACGTAGTTGCCCCACATGTCTCTTACCTCGTCTATATCTATATTTGAGTCTTGCTCAACTGTTCGACGGGTTGATTGCATCTTTGCGGAAAAAACAAAGAGAAGACATTATGGTATATATAGCAGCAAGCAAGACAACATAGCAACATCATGGCATATATAGCAGCAAGCAAGACAACATTAGCTCTAATTTAAAAAAAGTAATAAACACATTATTAAATTACTAACCTTTGGAGGAATAATGATATATCTTCGCCTAATAATCTCCAACATGAACCGACAAGCGTAGTATCCACATTGTATGCTATCTGGCTGGCGAGGGGCCTATTATTACATAAAAACAAACAGACGAGAGAAGGCTTACATCAGAATCTTGAACTTTAGGTATTGTATTAGTATTAAACACAGATTTTGCACTTAATGTTATTGTATTTGAGCACGTACCCCTGTTATCGTAATAAAATCAGGGCCAACATCAGAATCTTTCGTGGGTTGATCCTGCTCGTTTGCTCTTTTCTTCTCAAAGGCCCTTTTTTTTTAAAAATAAAAAAGGAGCGTAAACTCATTTTTTAGGGGCAAAAATGAGCTTTTTTCTATAAATAAAAATTGAAACTTAATGTTATTATAAATAAATCAGTATTATAAACTTACATATTAATCAAGCGCTTAAAAGTCTCGCTTGGTTGGTGATGTAAAGAGTCCAACCAGAAAACTTTTTTCTTTGTCGGCATGATGGCTGCTAGCACCCAATGAGTCCTACATCAAGAGACATCATCATTATTAACAAGTACATATATTAGTTATGAAAATGCAATTTTAGGGGGAAACGTAATATTAATTTGTTTATTACCCTTTTTCATTATAAGCGCCAAAAATCGACTTCTTGGTTGTGTCAATTTTTGAGCAATATAATCTACCCGTTGTTCGAACGAGAAATCCGGAATAAATAAAGATAAAACATAGGGGCACAGAATCCGTAATGATCGGATGGAATATTCTTCTCGGGGATCACTCTCAATTGCAATATCCTACATTATTACGGTATTAATTCCGGTATTTAAAACACTATCTACCTAGTAGTCAGAATATTAGACTATGAAATTATTTATTAAGAAACTTACTTCATCCAAACAAATATGTGTGCTATATCAATCTGGTCTAGTCCAGCCCATACGGCTAGCAGATCCCATGATATAAGCGCTTGGCGCTCAGCCCCTAGAATATCCTCCTCGAGCGGAATAATTATCAGTTGCTCGGAGGCTATGCGATGGCCTTGACCTCCTCATACAGATCTCATCATCGTCCCCGTTCTTACTTTTTGCATGTAATCCTTCCCTTTATATTTTGTGGAGTTTATACTCCTAACTTTGACTAGGGAAAGAATGAGTCTTTGATGTGGTGCTACTACCACCACCAGCCTACACATGTAGTATAGATAATTAAAATAATAAAAAATCCAAAGGTAACATATCCTAGTTGGAGTAATAAAAATAAAAGCGTACTTAATTAAATACATACCTCATCAAGTTGTTGTGAAGTCGAGGTCGTTGGCATGTGTCCGTGGACTTAGGCTTATCCGCCAAAGCCGCCTTTTTTGTTCCCTACAAAAAAAAAAAATAACATATAAATTTAACATATAAAAACATTCAACAATTAAAAATGTAACACATATATATATATAAAGGTATTTCTTCTAACCCCAATCGCTTTCCCATTTGCTCAGGGAGGCGGCGGAGATATCTTCGCCAAGTAGATGTGAGTATCAGGCCATTGGATGAAACTTCCAAGCACATCTCCCAGAATGATAATGTCGTCACGAATGGGACAAAAAGTGGAAATTTTTCATGGCCTGGATTGACTGTAGTTATCTCTACTATTCTATGATTCGGCAAAAGTTTTTCGCCATGAACTACAGTTTCCGCTGCTGCAGATTTGTTTTCTACGAGACCCCGGCCAACACGCACATGTGGCTTTTCGATTCTATTAGGGTCAAGAAGAATAAGCGGCCTCTTGTTTACGGCTGAAGAATATACACATACATACATTATTATTATATCTTTGCAAAAACGCTTCAAAGATTCAAAAGATTTTGCAAAAACGCTTTTTTGTCTCGGGCCGATTTTTGCACAAACTTCAGCATTCATATAAATTTAACTAATTAAACACTTCATGCATACCTTCATCGAAAACGGGGAACGGACTTGAAGGGGATGTATCTTTGTTTTCCATCACCGTCTTCTCATCAAGTTGCATCTCCTTTCGGACCCATTATTTACCTAATAAAATTAACCAATTCAATGGCACCATGTCGAAGTTGGCGGTGAACACACCCCGATCTTACCCAAAAAAAAAAAACAAAAGAAAAATAAGGAAGTATATTAGGTACCTGATCGGCTTTAGTTGTTACAACTTCAGAAGCATTATTAGGTACCTGATCTTTCTGAATCTCGTTGACCGATACTTCCTTCTCATGTATTGCCAAGGTAGTAGCGGCCTCTTCACCAATCTGTTGTACCTTATTATTACCCCCTTTAGAAATGACATCCTCCATCATCTTCACTTCTTCTTCGGAAAGCTTACCTCCAAAGATTCACTTTAGTAGTACGGATGCCATTAATCGAAATCGCTTGCCAAGAATGTAATGTGTCAGCAATTTTTATCCCAACAATAACATGTGAATTGAACTTAAATGAAAATAATAGAATAAATGTTACCATGTCAGCGTTCTGAGACTTAGTCTTCCTTTTCTTCTTTATCTGGGCAGTTTTCCCATAATATTTCGTTACTCCAACCTGTAACGGGACGCCCCTCAAACGACCTGGATGTTCGGGTCGGCCGATCGCTCTAGCAAGAACGTCATTACGACCACTGGGAGTGAATTTCCCTTCTTCTACCTCTTTCAATACGTTATCCTATAATATATTAAATAAACTTCAAATTATATTTGTGACTAAAATAATAAAGTTAGTAATGAACTCGTCTTAATAAAATAATGCTTACTATGTTGGCCAAAACTTCCTCATCGTATTTGTCATGCGACGATCGGGATCCTTTAGGCGTGTGCCCATGTTTATAAGTTACATGCCGATCCACCTCTTTCACTCCCTTTGCCACCTACACATTAACATGGTAACATTTATACACGTAAATGTGTATCAATGCAAGTCCAAGTGTGATTAAAAAAATAAAGTCTCACAGGGCAATAATGCATGCTACTTACGAGGTCCTCTTCTATCTTTCTGTAACCGCCTCGAGAACCATAGAATTTCCCCTTCTTGCATGAAATGTTAGCACGATTTCTTTTGCTAACGGCCTTCAAATAATTATATAAAAGCGCAAGTAGATGAGATAATAAAAAGATTATATAAAGGACTCATTAATTAAAAAAATGATAGGTAAATCGTTAAAAGGCGAGGATATTTAACTGAAACTTCTCGGTAGTTCTCATCTTTTGAAAAGATCTCATTCTTCCTGCTTGATGGTGGGACACTTGTTTTCCGGTGGGCTCTTACGCATCTCCCCGTTGCCTTGTCCACATACAACCAATCCCTAGCAACGCCACACTTCCACCGCCTTTGTGGACATCCGCCGCCTTATGCATTAAATACTCATCATGGCTTATATCGGGTATAATAAAGCCTTCCTTTATACGAGCCAAGTATAACTCCGCCAATTTTGGATTCAAAGTTCTAACATCATCTAAATGGATAGGCACAAACTGTCTTGTGCAAGCACTAATCCAATCGGAGAAAAGACCCGCATTTGGACCAAAGAGGGAAACCCTTCTCACTCCATGTTATTTCGAACAGGCATTTGTTTAGCGGCTATAGCGCAAGGACTCTCTTGCACTTCGTAGCACCCCTCTCACCAGGCTTATTATCACCAGGCTCATTATTCTTTTGACTTCTTTTACGTTTTTCACCCATGATAATCCTAAAACCCAAATATGAATGATATAGCTGGAAATGAACAACTTAACAACGTACATGCAGAGTATTATCTAAAACCCTAAACCCTAATAGGAATGAAAATTTAAAACAACACATTGAGCTTCTAAAATCCTAAACCCTGATAAGAGGAGTAAAGTAGATGATGCGGGATGATAAAGATAACAAAGAAAACGAAAAACAAACAGATGCATGAAAAAAGAAACAAGATGATCGTCTTAAAACCCTAATGACGAAACACAAAATTAAAGTGAACATACCTGTTGATGATGATGATAAAGAGAACGAGCAGGATGATAAGGGAAGGCAACGGAATCTGGGCTTCGGAAACTGGGCGACGGCCGGCGGCGAGAATGTAAAAAGCGAGGAAGAGAGAAGAATTAACACAGGATACCAACGGTTGGAGTAATAATGTTGCGTGTGTTTGTGTATGGCATGCTGGATGGGTTTCTATATTAGTTTTTTATTAAGACAAACTATTGACAACGGGTGCTCAAAACAAAACCGTTGTTGTATGTTAATAACAACGGGTCAATAAACGTCAACCGTTGTCAAAAGTTTATTACAACGGGTAAAATATACCCGTTGTAATATATGTTCACCAACGCCAAAATGAAATATGTCAAAAAAAATAATTGACAACGGGTAGAGGTACTACACCCGTTGTTGAAAGTATTAACAACGGGTAATTTAAATATAACCGTTGTTATTGTTGAACCTCTTTTTTTTAAAAAAAATTATCAGTAATTCCATTACGGTCCAAACTGTAACAATACATCGCAACATTATTCAAAGCAATTTCAACACCAAGCATCCACATCTAATAATAAGATCAAGAAAATAAGACAACTTACACCAAAGATGCATGCATACATGTACATGTCGATGAACTATCTCAGGATGGGGACGTTTCTTGGATGTCATAGTTTCTTCGTTAACCCAAATACCTTCACCATGGTCATCACGCATATAGATGCTTTCAGTGTCCTCATGATCAGTGTCAACATCGTCGAAATAAGATACAGTGGTAGACTGATCCATTCCCTCAAAAACGACATCCTGATCATCATCATCATTATCGGATGGACTACTCCTTCTTTTCCTTATAGACAGTACAACAGACCACTTCTTATCCATAGGATCGGTGACATAGAACACTTGTTTAGCTTGGGATGCCATTATGAAAGGATCATCCTTATTATTGCCAACCTTACCCAGATTGACCAACGTAAATCCCATCTTATCCTTTCGGACACAATGGATGTTGTTATCAACCCGGTTACATCGAAACAAAGGCAGTGTGAAATCAATGTAATCTAGTACCAATATTTCTTGAATAACACCATAATAAAGGCATTTTCCCCAAATAGGCTTTTTATCTTCTGAAGTAGCAAAGTGCATTGCCTCAAATTCAGAACTCACACCACTATTTTGCATTGTGCTCACCTCATCTTGCTCGCGGGTGTAAAAAGTATATCCATTAATGGCAAAACTGTTGTAAAAGGTGACCCTGGCATTTGGACCTAAACCAAGACGTAGTAACCTAGGAGAGATGTCATCACCAGTTTGATCAGTACACTGTAAGACAATATTCCTAAACCACTCTGGAAACGTCTTCGTATGCTCGTTCGCAATCCACTTCTCGGTCTTGTTTTGGTGATCGTATTTGAGCTCATCTTTGTGTTGTTGAATATAAGGTTGCACCTCATCTTCGTTGTTTAGCACATACATGTGTGCTAAATGCAACATTTCACGTGTCACAATTTTATCAACCCGGCCCCTAATACCTTTTCCGGTCATCCAGTCACTATGACGATTCTTAGGAACGCCAATCAACTCCTCAGGGGAGAGATGAGCGTAACAATATGAAAGAGCTTCTTCTAAAATAGCGCGTTCAGCAATACAACCTTCCGGACGATACCGATTAGATGTATAGTCCTTGTAGACTTTCATCAATCTTTCGAAAGGATACTGGTATCTCAAGTACACGGGCCCAAGGTACAAAATCTCCCTAACCAAGTGAATGGTCAGATGAATCATGATAGTGAAGAAAGAGGGTGGAAAATACATTTCCAATTGACAAAGAGAGGTTACAACGAGGTCCCGCAATGAATCGCGTCATCGGGATCGATGACTTTTCGCATATGGTGGAAGAAGAGACAGAATCTAGTTATAGCATATCTTACCTTTTCAGGTAAAATGGAACGAATAGCCACAGGTAGTAATTGTTGCATCAAAGTGTGACAATCATGTGACTTTAACCGGGTGAGTTTTAGGTCTTGCATCGACACTAGGCTTTTGATGTTCGACGAATAACCATGTGGCACTTTAATTCCATTCAAGCATGCATAGAACTCTTTTCTCTCATTCCGTGAAAGGGTAAAAGCTGCTGGCGGTAAAAATGTACGATTACCTCTCTTCTGTGGTGCCAACTCTAGCCTAATACCCATCATTTTCATATCTTCCCTAGCTGCGGCGTTATCCTTTGTTTTACCGGGAACATTTAGAAGGGTATTGATAATATTATCACAGACATTTTTCTCAATGTGCATGAAATCGAGGCAATGCGACCTCCAGTCAGGCCAATATGGAAGTTTATCAAAAAATATGGATCTTTTCTTATACCCACGAGTAGACAATTTAGAGCCGCTCTTCTTCCCATAATCTATCTCAATATGCTTTACTTTTTGATAAACTTCATGCCCACTCAAAATTCTAGGAGGTTGACGAAGTTCTTGTCTTCCATTGAATGCTTTTTGCATCTTGCGATAACAATGGTCATGAGACAAGAACCTCCTATTTCCCATATACACATACTTACGAGAAGACTTCAAGTATTCGGACTCGATATCCTCCCCACACAATGGACAAGCCTCTTTCCCATGAACTGTGTGCCGAGTAAAGGTCGTCATAAGCCGGATAGTCGGTTATTGTACACAATAACATCGCTCTCAAATTGAAAGTTTCGTTCTTATATGCATCAAATACTTCTATCCCACTATCCCACAACAATCGCAAATCATCTAGAAGAGGTTCCAAATATACATCTATATCATTTCCAGGTTGTTTAGGGCCGGAAATTAACAACGACAACATCAAATACTTTCTTTTCATGCACACATATGGAGGTAAGTTATAAATAGCCAACACTACGGCCAAGTACTATGTTGGCTACTCATGTTTCCGTGTGGGTTCATTCCATCAGTGGACGGCGCTAGACGTAAGTTTCTAGGTTCATTGCCGAACTCGGGATACTTAGCGTCGAACGATTTCCATTGCTTACCATCTCTTAGGGTGTCTTAGCTTTCCATCATTTATTCTTCTGTTTCATGCCAAGTTAACATTTTTGCATCATCGGGATTCGCATAAATCCTTATGACTCTTGGTATCAATGGAAAATACCACAACACCTTAGCCGGGATCCCTTCCTTATCCTTATAACGCCACTCCAAACATTTAGGGCAATTGGTTAAGTTTTGATATAATTTCCGATACAATATGCAATCATTTGGACATGCATGTATTTTCTCATATTTCATACCCACTCCTCTTATTAGTTTTTTCGCCTCATATGTCTTAACGGGTAGAACATTACCATCAGAAAGCAACTCCTTTATCAAGGCTAAAAAACTAGTGAAACACGTGTCACTCACCCCATTTGCCCCCTTGATATTATACAACTTCACCACAGCCGACATTTTTGTGAACTTACAACCAGGATAAAGAGGTGCTTGGACTCACACAACTTCTCATACATGTTGTTAAGGTCATCCCAATTACTAGTGTCATCACCTACATCTTCAAAAGCAATGGACTCATCATCATTCTCTTCATTATCTATAGACCCAACATTCAACTTCTCTACTTCCAACTCTTCCAACTCAAAAACTCGGCAAACTCAGGATCATCAGTTAGCCTTTCGTGTACCTCAACATCATCTTCTTCAGAGTTATTCTCTTCCTCTAATGATTCCCCATGAAAAATCCAAAGTGTATAGGATCGACTAAATCTCCACTTTTCTAGGTGTATTTTAACGTCCGGAAAAGCCATATAGCTAATATTACCACATCTTTCACAAGGACATGCAATACTAGAAGAACCTTTCAAATTGTTCGAAACGAATTCATAAAATTCAGCTAAACCATCCTTGTAGGTGCGGTCACTCATATTTGCATCAATCATCCAAGTTCGAGTCATTATTCTACATTCGTAATAATAGGCAACTAATTCAGAAAATACAATAATAGGCAAACAAATAAACGAAATTCAGGAAAGCAATTAAGCTAAATTATCAACAAATTAGATAATAACCCAAAAAATCCTATATCTAGTTATAATAAGCGTTGCTAAGAAACATATATACCTGATTGATAAACACGCGTGATGAGGGAGAGAAGACGTGACAACAGTGATGGAGATGAAGACAGAGAGACGATCAGGGAGGAATGGAGGATGATATAGTAGCAGTATTAGCTTGTGTTTGTGTTTGTAGCGTATAGCAGAATAAAGCAATATGTTGTTCTTAAGATTTTCATAATATTAATAACAACGGTTATTGAGTCTACAACCGTTGTTAAAACGTATTAAAAACGGGTTCTAATATAACCGTTGTGATTACTTTTCACTAATTTGGCGCCAAACCATTAACAACGGTTAAAATTTAACCGTTGTTATTAGTTTTTTCATTAACAACGGTTGTTTAAGTATGACCCGTTGTTAAAACCAATAACAACGGTTAACAATACAGAACCGTTGTAATTAAGTTTGGTAAAATTCCCGGAATCAATTCTACAACGTGTTTTGATGATTTTCGTGAATAAGCGTTGTTAAAAGGGCCGTTGTGGTTGCCTGTATTTGTAGTAGTGTGGGTAATTGTTGGAGTAGTGTCCTCCACAATAAGTGCGTTTACATATTAAATCTCGTAAAAGGAATATCTGGGATTTATCTTTTTATTTGTCAGCTGGTCATCGTTAATCGGTAATGATTGGCTGACTAGAGTTTGACATTACTGTCGTGTGACGACGGTGATCAGCTGATCCCTTTAGGTCACACCTATAGGATGACGCCCAAAAAGAATGAATTAATTGTTTGTATGAGATAAAAGATAATTAATTCCTTGTATTATTTGACTTTTAATTAGTCGCGTAAATGTATTATTTGATGACGGGTTACGAACTCGGGACAAGGAGATTTGTTATTTAATTATGTGATATTTAAATAATAAATTTATAAGTTTGAATTTATTAGTTAATTGTTAATTAATAAATTTTGTACGATATGTGTATATGTTTTGAGGTGGAATTAATTAGTTTTTTAATTTTACAAGAGGTTGTAAAATTAGCTAAGTGGGATAATATTGACACATTGTATGTTGAGAAAATGGTCTTATGATTACTTAATGGTTAAGTAGTCATTGGTAATTAATTTGTATTATTTAAGTGTTAAATAATTAATATGTAAGATAATTAAATATAAGACTTATAAGCATTTGTGGGGCAAATGTCGGAAATCGAAATGGACCCGGAGGGGACCATTTGGACAGATTTTTATACACTGCTAATACACTCATTGTGAGTGGAAAAGGTAGGCATTTCCCACTATCTTTTGTATATGAATTGTTTACATTTTCATGCTTATAAATACCCAATTCCTTCCCTCATTTCTAAGTTTGACAATTTTGAAGAAAAATTGGTCTTTATATGCTTGTTGTGGATAGTTCATATACACCATCAATAGACCATGTTTTTCTTCTTATTTTGTTCATCCTTTTATATTAAAACACATATAAAAGTAAACTAATAACATTATCAAAGTAATAATATAATTAGTACATCAAATATACATATACTCAAATAATATCTAGTCTATATTATTTGTAGTATATTTGGGTTGAATCTTGGGTGCCACCTTAGGAGATTACCTATTTTGGGAATTAAGGTGTTGGAGGATCATCTTTATTGTATAAGCTCAAGAACAACATCAAGGAAGGATTCCTTGAGTTGTGCCCATATTTTACCATCAACAATGCAAGGATATTTTGTCTTAATATGGTTTTATACCATCTTTTTAATATTTTTCTTTGCATGCATGTAGATTTAGACCACAAAAAATTAATTTGTAATTTTGATATCAAAAGATGAGTATTAATTTGGTCTAAATAACTAACAAGTGGTATCAGAGCATTGTTACATACATGCATGTTGTCTTAAGACGATTTTAGTAATTTATGAGATAAATTAATAAAATTGATATTATGTTACGAAAATTAGTTTTATCACATAATATGCTCTTGCATGTATAAAATCTGGTCTTATATTGATATGGGATGAAAATTTGATTTTTATTATATTTTTCCACTTTTTATAACTTAAAATGGCATAAAATTGAGTAAAAATGCATTAAAATTAATTAAGAGTTAATTAAATTGGGTTGCATGTTAATTTTATGCATATTTATTTAGAAATAACCACATGAATATTTTATT
Source organism: Silene latifolia (assembly GCF_048544455.1). Lineage (NCBI taxonomy): Eukaryota > Viridiplantae > Streptophyta > Magnoliopsida > Caryophyllales > Caryophyllaceae > Silene > Silene latifolia. The sequence goes on along the minus strand of NC_133526.1, from coordinate 77,872,823 downwards.
TATGAGATAAGTAGATACTTTAAGTTAATGTAATTAATTTAGATAGTTTATTTGATAAAAATTGGTAAATAATGGTTATTTTGCAAATAAATATTGATTTAATTTTTGGGTCGAAATTTTTGAATTTTTAGGTCCTGGAAATTGTTCCAAAATGTACACAATTTTAATTTTAAGTTATTTTAATTTTTATGGTTTGATTTAGAATTAAATCGTAAAAATTGTCGTTTTACCGATTAAATTATAAAATCATTTTAAATAAATTTTAAACCAAAATGTTCATGGCTTTGAAATTTATTTTTCCATAAATTTTATAATTAAATAACATTTTTCCATAATAATTGTGAATTATTATGTCTTTTTGTCATAATTTGTGTTTTAATCCCATATAAATTCAAGATAATTAGTGAGAATAATTATTTTGATATTAGACCAGATTAGTATCATTAGCATATCTTAAAATTATTTTAAGAATTGATTATGAATTTTTATTGGTAAAAATTCCGTCAAAACAAGCTCAATTAATCGTTGTTGGTAAGTTAGACGATTTTGCATGTCATTTTTCATAATGCATTTTATTATTCATTTAGATGAATGGTTTTTAGCATTATAATTATGTAACTAGTCTTGGAGCCCGTGAAAATCAGGAGATCGTTAATAATTGACCGTGTTTAAGTGTTTAATTAGTGAATAACTTATATGGAGTAGTCCCCCTCTCTCAATCATTTGTTTAATTTTAATTAAAAAAACCACTCACAAATAATATAAAAAGAAGGTAAATAAATGAACATGACTGAGGGAGCGGTATTTTAAAACAAAAATTTAATACACTCCAAATTTTGATTCTGGATGATATGCAAACCAAAATGTGAATAGCTTGGTTGTTTTGAAGCGAGGACACAATCCGTCAAATTGAGTTTTCAGGTACTTCTGGTTTTATGGACAATCTTGACGCCATAGAAGTATTGGAACATGAATTTGTGCTCCATTGTCGTCCCTTGTTTTCAAAGGATTTAAAAATATGAGTACAAGTTTCTACCAATAAAACAAAATATTAAAAGAAGTCACCCTTCCATATATGAACAAATTGCATTGAAATTTATTTTCTACTACATATGCAGTTAAAAAACTCCTAATATCGAAATATATAGCGTGATTACTTTTTATTCATTATCCTTTCTTTCTCTACAGAAATATAACCTTCTTATTACTTCACTTATAGTAAGTACACATATAGATACAGAATTTAAATAAATACTCCCGTCAAAATCCTAAAACTCGTACAATATGGATAATTATGCTAGTCTCGTAAAAATATTTCTTATTGGGTATGCAAAATAATTACGTGAAGTTCAAAGCACATCCATTTTAGGATCGCATTAACATATACATACCTCCTACAATAACATCATTAATTAAATTATCAAGTTAATTAATTGAATTGGCACTTCCAATTAAGACTATTAAATATAAATACATGAACAGAAAGAAAAGGAAAAAGGAGACACAAAATTCCAATAAAATACTCTAAATTACAGAGAGAACAAAAAAAACTGACTTTTGTAAGGACGGGTAATGTTGGTTTGGACAACCAGGTATCAAATAAGACAATATGAATTGGTATTTTGATGAGATTTTATAGAAAGAAAATCAATGACTCTCAATTTTCCCGTTTGAGTTGCTATTGATTCTTCAATTGCCTGTTTAATTAATGGTTCTTCAATTGTCTCGTTAATTAGTGATACTTCAATTGTTTCTTTATGATTTAACCATTGCTTTGACCGGCTTAAAGATTATAGAATATGAATGGTTTTTTTTCTACCAACAAACATTGCATTTTTCTTCTTTATTGCTTGAATGAAGATACTGTTTTTATTATCGTTTTGGTGCATTTTAAAGTACTTGGCCCTATGTTTATCTTGCAAAGAAACGGTTGGGAACTTTTATGTGAGCAACTTTAACAACTATTCCAAATAATTCCAAGGAAAAGTTACATATATTTAATCACATTTTGTGTTATAATAATATACTCCGTAGTATATATAAGATTAGATTTGGGACAAAAAGTAAGAGAGTAAAGTAAGGATCAAAACTTTATATGTGAACTCTAATAATTATTATTAGTAGTATAAGATGAGCAAAACTAATTACACATTTCTCGGAATCACGCAATAAATAGAGATTTATGCATATACGATTCTAAACATAACTTCTTCATATTCGATCATTCATCAAAAATTATAATCAAAACAATACTATTATACTTCCATACGAAATATTAGCCTTTCCTAATTCAGGAGAAAATAAAATATAAACAAATCATTCAAAAAAAATATTTATCCAAAAAATATTGTGAGTTATAGAATAGTATATTTGATGGAAAACAAAAAAAATGATTTAAAGGCTTGAAAGCATTGGAATTGAAACAATGAATTGGAGAATAAGAATCGGTTTTTAACTAATTACTATTTATGCATATTATAACACTATGATAAGATCAAATTGACATGTGCATCGTACTTTAATAATTTGGCTAAGCAATTTGATTTGTAACCTGTTTGACAAAATAAAAATAGAACATAAGTGTTACAAAGGAGACTAAAGTGTAGGAAAGAGTGAAAGACAATAATACAACAACATGTCAACAACTTATTAAAGATTTTTGCTACCATTCGATATTTCTAATACACCATTGTAGAAAAAATAAAAATTGACAAAAATGAAAGAGTCATCCAAACCAAGAAAAAAAATCTGTAAAGAAGATCCATAGCCATTATTTGGAATCTCGTGCATTGTTATTGATATGTGAGTATGTCATCCTCCTATAATATTAATACAAACACACACAAAAAAATAATTAATAAAATTCTAATAATTCAAAACATAATAAAAATAAAAAGTGAAACAATTAATTTAGTTCTCATTGTATAGTTTACCTACCAATTTTTTGAATAAAGTTTAAAATTCATTCTCTTGCAATATTAATATAAACACAAAAAAGTAACTAATAAGATTCTAATTAATTCAAAACATAATAAAAATAAAAAGCGAAATAATTAATTTAGTTCTTTAGCTATACCTTACCTACCAATTTTTTGAATAAATTTGGAAATTCATTCTCCTGCAATATTAATACAAACACAAAAAATAATAACAAATTAATACAAAACATAAGAAAAATAAAAAACGAAACAATTAGTTTACTTTTCTATGTATACTTTAGGTGCTATTTTTTTGAATAAAATTGAAAATTAGGGTGAATATAATAGTTATATATATGAAAAATTCTATTACAAATTCTCTCAAAATTTTATGAATGAAAGAAAAATAAAAAAAAAAATATGGTACATAAATACGGAGTATATATAGTAATGATGAAAGGAAAGTTAAAAGCTCATTTCATTAAATAAAGGAAATAATGATTAAATAAATAAGGTAAATAAATAAAAAAAATTATGTGAGGAGATCAATGGTTTACAATTTTTTTTCTTTCTTTTTTTTTTTTTTTTGTGTTTATACCTTATATTTTTTAAATTTTTTTACCTTATATTTTTTAATTTTCTTAAATTGGTAATCCATATCACTTTTTTTTTTTTACCATGTCACATTAAAAGTTGCCACATCACAATTAAACTTGCAATGACACATTTTTTAAGTTAGCATTTTAATAAGATTTTATAGATATAAACTATTATAGGTTTTATAGGTTTTATAGCCATTATACAACCATAAATTCCAATATTTTAATTTATTTTGTGGTATTATTTAATTAGATAATTTATTGCTGAGAAACTCAATAGGTGAATTAAATAGGAAAAATATTAATGAAAATTATGGGTGTTAACTATTAAGTAATATAAAGAGTTTTAATCAATTTATTAACATATTATATTATAAAAATTAATTAAATATGAAAAAATTTTAATTAATATGATGGGTGTTAAATATTATGAAGAGTTTTAATCAATTTATTTCCATGTTTAATTAAAAAAATGAATTAAATAGGAAAAAATGTTAATAAAAATGGTGGGTGGTAAGTAATATGAAGAGATTTAATTAATAAGTGTTAATTAATTTATTAACATTTTTTATTACAAAAAAATCAATTTTAATTATAAATTATAAATTTTATTAACATGTTTTATCACAAAAATTTTAATTAAAATGTCAATATTAACTATAAATTATGAAATTTTGATGTAAATTTCTAAGGTTTACATAAATTTGGGAAAAAAATATATTTAATATACAAAAATCATTTAAGAATATAGATAATATCGTTTAATATTATAGATAAATGAACTAAATTAATTTATAGATAAATGAATTAAATTAATGTCATGTAATAATAAATTAATGCCGGTTAACGAAATAAGCGGAAAAAGGGGAATTGTCGTTGTCAGTAGGAACAGTGATGATAAGAGACGGGGTAATTGGGTATGAATGTGTGTGTGGCATTTGGGTTATGCGGCTGACGTGAGCTTCAAATGTCTGCGTGGCTTTTTTATCCTACGTGGCATTGTCTACGTGGACTTAATTGGACATTTTAGAATAGCTTTTTAATAGTATTTATAGATTTTCCTAATATGGCCATAGGTAGAAGTTGGTATTTCCCGTAATGTAAGGGAATATCGACTTATTTTGTAACTAATTGCGATTTCGTATCGCCTAATTTGTAATTAATTAATAGTTTTTATTTTAATTTTATTACAAATTGTATAATAGGGTATTGTTATGTAATTTAATTATTAGTAATTAAATGAAGCATCTAAAGACGGAGTTTTTCATGAAGACGGTGTTTTCGAAAAGGTGTTCCGAAATCCTAAAGAAGGAGGCCATTTTATGAAGATTCTAGGGACCAAGGAGTTGGTTTTCAAAGTATAATAATTTTAGTTAATTAGGTTAACTAGGTGGCCATATTAGGACTTGTTTGTTTAATTAAGCATTCATGCCAAATCGTCACTACATGTTTTTTTATTTTTTGTTGTTATCGATTTGATTGTCTAGCATTCACCAATTTCGTTCACTTAAAAGTGATAGACAATTAAATTGACAATATCTCTCACATTTGTTGAAAATTGAGATTAGCCTTACCAAATAATATCACCTATGAATCCCTTCTTCTTCAGAGGTAGGTTCGGATCACCGAGGTACACTCTTTTTACTTTGGGTAAGTAGGGTAATAAAAGTTAGTACACGTGAAAATTGGTTGGACTTAATGGGATAAATATGGGCACGGTGGACCGATTCAACCCATATTTATTTCTAAGGCTTAAAGATGGATTTAAGAAAATCCGTCAACCAAGAGTTCTAGTAGTAGAATCAGTCAAAATGTTGACTCACCAAATTTATATAAATCATCATCATCATCATCCCCAACATCATCCTCGGCTCTGAAGAACGGCTCCATCTCTTCCACCAATCTCCGCGCATATTGCCACTTCCTGTCCGCGGTAGGCTGTCTATAGATCTGTGAGAAATGACGACTAAGAGCTCGGGATACCTCGGGCTCCTCGCTGAAAGAGTGTGAGCGAAACTGAGTACGGCGTGTAAGAGGGTAGAAGTGTGGGTGCGAAATCTTCCTATACCAAACCGTGTATCGCGGAACACTCTGAAAAGGCATCAAAGCCCGGTCAAACAGCTCTCTCAAAACTATCTCGGCATCACTCAAACCCCACTCCAAATTAGGAGTATCTCCATAAGACAGCCTATAACCCAAGGCCGGCTTAGCCGGACGATAGTCAACAGTCGGGAACCGCATAGCTACCGGGACCTGAACTACCCGTACTGACGGAGACACTTATTAGGCTGGTACGGCTCTACTATATCCAGAAATCTAATCAGGCCCGAGTAGAGCGAAATACTGTAACCCCTGTGAGGACTAACACCATAAGGGAGTCACGTCACGTGGTCCGCCCTAAGCCTGTCCAACCTCTGCCGGTACTGCTCCAACAACCGAACATCTCCCTAAACCTAGGAACCCGTGACCAAGCCTCAACAAGTGGTCTCCCCTCGACATAATATCTGGAGTGTGGTCGGAACATGGGAAAGTACTCATATATCCAAGCCTGAAGCAACGGTAAACAACCGCTAACACCCTGACCCTCCCTACGCGAAGCCATCCTCAACTGTCGATACAAGTAGCCCCCCCCCTCAAGCATACATGCCGATATCACTCAACTCATCAAACAACGGCAACATACGGGAAATAACCCTATCACCAGACTTGTTCGTAAACAAAGTCTGTCCTACCAACAACATCATGTAAGCCCTCAGCGAGTCATGCTGGTTACCTGTATCCGCAAGCTCTATCAATTTCTTAACCGTCACTCCACCACCCTTGTAAAATGGTGGTTTCACCTCTTTCAGAGGCACACCAAATAAAGCAGCCACCTTCCCCTTCATACCGATCTCCTCACTCGTAGGACCCTCCTCCATAACCGTCATGCCATCCACCTGTATCCCAAGGATCTTCTCAACATCGTGCAACAAGATAGTCATCTCACTAAACGACATATGAAAAGTGTTGGTGTCGGGCTGCCACCTCTCTACAAAAGCGCTAATGAGGTTCTCATCAAAACCGGTCGCCAAAGAACGCCTCAAATGATCAAGGCCACTCTTACAAACTCTCTCAGTAACACCATCACGGACCTTCATCTTACTTATCTTCTCTAGAGTACCCGACCTCTCGTGTAACACGTGATCCACGATCTCATTCCCTGACCGGTCCAACTACCATAAGCTACGTGGCCACCAAAGCTACGTAGGATGCTAAGGACACTCGGACCACCCTCAACCGGAACTGTAAGACGCCAAGATGCATCCGGAGTCTTTGTCTTCTTCCTCCCCGTGCTACTAGATGAACCATCACCAAGCGGCACCTATCGACCTCTACCATCCCGTACCACCTTCTTAGGTGGTATTGCGGCGGTCTTCTTGTCGTCAAGAAAACGGGAGTCATCTTCCTCCTCCTCCGCCTCCTCCTCCTCCTCCTCCTCCTCCTCCTCCTCATCATGATCATCATCATCATCATCATCATCATCATCATCATCATCATCATCATCATGCTCAACCACATAGTCAAAATGCTCTTCCTCCTCAGCATCAGAATTGGCTACTGGCTCCCTAAAAAACGCAGTCGGTAAATCAATCTCAGTCATAACGGGCTCGGGAGTAGCGTCGGGGATAGCATCGGGGATAGCGTGGGGAGTAGGGTCGGGGAAGGGCGGATTTCGATGCCCAGACCTCCCCGACCACGGCGTGGCGCTAACAATAATGGGATACGCCGCTTAGAGCCCGTCATTCTTCGGTCTTTTGTACGATCTAATGAAGTCATAATGTAATCTTCGATGTTCGACATTTGCATTTACGAGATTAAAACGTTAGATAAATAAAAATAAACAAGTTTTCATACAAAACGTATATAATAATAACTTTTAATACAAATAAATTCAAAATAACACAAAATTAACAACTTCTAATAAAAAATAAATATAAATTTAACCATTATAAATAAAATAAACAACTTCTAAAACAAAAAAAATATATAAATTGCACATTAAAATTGAAAAAATACGGCTAAAACGAAATAAAAAGGTCCGCACCATGGACGGACAATGAATTTCATCGTCCTACCATGGCCAAGACATTGAGAATCAACATCCATGATCAGGTAAGATGTTGAAACTCAACGTCCTTGTCCACAGTGGCCGACCATCTTCAATGTCCCTCCCATACAGACATTGAAATTCATCGTCCAACACCAACTCAGACGTTTAATTTCAACGTCTCTCACCACTATGGACGTTGAATCCATACGTCCCTCCCCAGCAAGGACATTGCTTGTACACGTCCTACCCTGAGCATGGACGTTGATAATCAACGTCCCTATCCTCCATTATACCCGACGTCCCTATCCTCCCCCAACAAATCCTTTAACAACAACAACAACAACAACAATTCGACTACAACAACAACAACAACAATTCAACAACAACAACAACAAGAGGGCAACTAATTAAAACTAATTAAAACCATTGAAATAATTCAAACTAATTCAAATTAATCAATCCCAATCAAACTAATTCGACAACAACAACAACAACAACAACAACAACAACAACAACAACAACAACAACAACAACAACAACAACAACAACAACAACAACAACAACAACAACAACAACAACAACAACAACAACAACAACAACAACAACAACAACAACAACAACAACAACAACAACAACAACAACAACAACAACAACAACAACAACAACAACAACAACAACAACAACAACAACAACAACAACAACAACAACAACAACAACAACAACAACAACAACAACAACAACAACAACAACAACAACAACAACAACAACAACAACAACAACAACAACAACAACAACAACGACAACAACAAGGGCAACAAATCGAATTCAAGTGCATTATTAATTATAATTATCCAATTGAATTAATAAAAACTAATTCAAAAAAGCTAATAAAACCGTGAAAGATGTGTATTACTTACTTGTGCGACTGTGGTTGTCGTTGTTGGTCGTGGGGTTCTGCTCGTTGGTGGTGGTGTGGGGTGCTGCTGGTGTGGTGGTGGTGGTTGGATGCGGTAGTACCGGATTAGGGTGTGGTGTCGGGGTTGAAGGGTTACGTTTTGGGTTGAAGGGGAGTGTGAAAGAGGGATTAGAGGGAAATAGAGAGAGAGAGAGAGAGCAACAGAAAATACCGTCTTTTTTAAGAAAAGCGTCGACGATTTGTTATAAAACGTCAACGGCGTTTCGCAGCCCGGAAAAAAAAACAAGGGATATTCTACGTGGTTAGCTCGTGTTTTTTTAAAAGTGGCGATTTTTTTTTCAAATTGACCGGCTTTACGAGATCTTTGATCAGGAAAAAAATGATTTCAGTTTTTGAACTCGTGGCAAGAATTACGGCTAGTCAAACTTTAAACTTTGACTGACCGCACCTCTGTGTAGCGTGTTCCGAATGCTACAATTTTTTTTTCAAATTGACCGCGTTAATGATACCTTTGATTTGAAAAAAAAATCGTCGCTTTCAGAACTCATGGCTGTTAGTTATGGCCAGTCAAAGGCGTTTTTGGTGAAAATGAGGTTACCATGTAGAAAATGAAAAAACACGGGGGTTATCACGTAGAATATCCTCAAAAGCAACAATAAAATGTTACATTGTACAATCATAAGTAAATTGTATTACAACTTCTTGAAAACTTCATTATAGACTACGTTATTTGTTCTACTGGACACGCATTTATCAGTATCGTAAATCAGAATTTTCAGTCCCTTTTTGCTCGTCCCCTTCTCCCACATGCTACCAAAGCTAACATGTAAACAACTGCTCCACTTATGATCGGAAATATCATAGGCCACCCCGGAAATAGGTGGCATTTACACGGACACAACAAACGCCAGTTTCAATACACAAATATAAGACATGACTCGATAAGTGTAGACGCGACATAATTATGTGAATGAGACCCTTTACTATGCAATCACCATATCGGTACCGGGACACGCCCAGACGTATCCACAGTCACCGGTGCCAGGGACACGCCCAAGACACCACACCTTACACAAAGGTACCGGGACACGCCCAGACGTACCAGGTCCGGAAGCTAAGCGGATCCCCTGCCAGACATCGTGCCTCAATCACATGAGTCCCTTCGTGACTCAAGCCATTAATGTGCACATCTGTAACACCCCATAAGCCGGGATCCTTTCCCTTAGGCATTCCCAACACATGGGGACATTACAAGACTTGGTTTCTGATAAGTATAATTTTGGTGTCATTTTACTCATGCTTTCATCTTATATTTGAGTCGATTTTGTGTGTTTTAATCGATTAATAGCTCATTTTACTATTTAATTATAAATACTTAATTTTATTAATATTATTGCGAATAATTGTTATTATTGAATAATTTGGTACTGCTCTTTATTATTTTAATTTTTATAGGAATAAAGACGGAAAATCGAGAAATAAACAAATTAAGACGGGTCAATACAAAGTCCTGCATTGATCAAATGTGGGAAGTCCATTTGAGTTGGACCTCTTTCAACTGTGTAGCAGCCGTGGTCACCAGCTAGGTAGCACCAAAATGGACACGGACACGGGACACGGACACGACACGGACACGACACGGACACGTGACACGGCATCCCTTGAAATTTAGGACACGGGACACGTTATTTAAATTTAATAAAATATATATTTTATAATTATAAACGTTCGATTTTATTTTTATAAAAGTATTTGATATTAAATGTAAATAAGTGAAGCTAAAACTTGCCCTTGATTATAACTCGTTTTCATTTACCATCCAAACGAATCTTTTAATCAATCTCTTTCGACAGCTCACTTCACGCTTAAAGAACATCATTCACCCCAAATGATGTCCAAATGTCATGGACACGCGTCGGACACGGCCGAAATACCAAGGACACGCGTCGGACACGTGCCCAAATAAATGTATAAAGTTAGACACGGCTTTGTAGGTGTCCGACACGTTTCGACGTGTGTCCGAGGAGTGTCGGTGTCCGACACAGTGTCGGACACGGGACGACTGATTAGGAGAAGTGTCCGTGCTACCCAGGTCACCAGCAATAACTCAATATACAACACCAGCAACGACATCAATCAACCACCATCACGCCCATCATCACCAATTCTCGCAACAACAATACCAGCAACACTGTCGCAGCACAATTGAACCATCATCAATGAAGACTCATGCACCATCCATCATCATCAACAACCACAGCCACCATCACCTCCGTTTTCGCCTCAATTCAATCACCAAAGTCACCACCAAGTTCCTCAACCAACGATTAACCAACAACATACAACCACATAGCAATCCCCTGCATCTCCGTCCTACTTCAGCAGCCCGGAACCGAGCTCTGTTCACATTAACAAGCATCCACACGAGCTCCGTTTCAGGCAACCGTCACACAAACCCACCATGTTCATCAAAATAAACCCACGACATCACTATCAACTTGTAGGGAAATATCCGTAAAATTCCCTTAAATTTTAGGACTATAACATAAGTTTAGCATGCGATTTATGGTCATAAACGAAAACAATAGAGAAACGATAAAGAACAAGAATCAACCTCGGGTCCTTTGTAAATACGGCCTAAGAACAGAAATCAATATAGATTTCCTCCTAATCGTTGCACCCAAGACCGTCTGAGACTATGCCCCTTGTGCTAGAAAGTACTCTCTAATTGCCTTGCAATATTGAGAGAGTTTTTGTGAGGTTTTCGATGTGAGATCTAGGTTTCAGAGAGAATGCCTCCAAAAACCTAATTTTTTTGTGCAAATGAATATGCTTAGGTCAAAAGGAGAGAAAGACTCTCCTTTTGTTCTCCTTTGGTTCGGCCGTGAGCTTCAAGAGGAGGGAGTGGGCTTTCCACTTTCTCCTTATTTTAACTCGTGGTCCGACTCGAAAATGCTAAAATGTATATGACGGGATTTTATTATAAATCGTCATCGGTTATTAAAATATCAACTAGTAACATGACTCAGTCGATATGTTAATACTTGTCCGACAATGACAATATTGTATAATTAATTCAATATACATCAATTAAATATAATCGTTTATATTCAATTTACGAATTAACCGCTTAATTCGTCTTAGCCATTATTATTTAATCCGTATTAAATAATTATCTCAACATCGCGTTTGACTAATTATTAGTCAATAATAACTCCGACTAACTGCTTAGTCAAATTAGGCATCAACATGACTGTATTTTCATACCGTCACATCTCTCAAACGTATCCTATAGGTGTGACTTTTAGGGACCGTTGATCACCGCCATCAGAATGACAATAACGTCAAACTTATCTAGCAAGCCAACCGTTATTGATAAACGTGGACCAACTGATAATAATACAAAAGTATACCCTTTGATCCTTTTAGAGATTTAAATGTTATTGCACTAACTGTAGAGGACACCAGCCCCAACAAGCTCCCACTTGTCCGTACAAGTGTATGTGCAATAACGTTATCCGCACTAACTGGAGGACACGGCTCCAACAAACTCCCACTTGTCCGTATAAGTGTATGTGCGATAACCGATTCTCATATCCATTTAAAATTTCTCCCACTCAATGTAAAACAATTTGCAAATCCTGATCCGCAAAGGTCGTATTTTACAATCGATCCAGTATCATGAGTGGTTTCCCGACTAGAGAGTAACTTAAGCGATAAAACGAATTCGTATTCGAGCATGGCCATGCATTTCGATTCTGACTCCTCGAGTGGCCCCGAGAAATATCGAGTACGATAAAGGCTGAATATTTCCTTCAACTCGACTCTGCCGATCTAAGCACAACATGAAATGACCCGAGAAAAAATTTACTTAGCCCCCGTTACGGATGACCGTGAGAAAGAAACCAAAGTCACCCAAAATCGGCCTTAGTCTCAAGAGACAGTCGATAGTCAAAAGAATCGACTCTTAGGATCACCATGGAGGTCCTATCCACGACTGGCGGCGAATGTTATAAAACATTTAGGACTCCACGTCGATGTCACAATTGTGTCCTACGAGATATCCGTATAACTCGCCTCTCGTGATTGGTCATCAACCTTTTGACTTATGGCTCGTTGAACCCACCATCAACCAACGTCACAAAATAATTGCCGAGTTATCAGCTCATGTGGGCAATTAAGGACCAAAAATATAATGTTTGTTGAGTTCACTTTGTGGTGTTCAAAATTGTCGTACAAATCCACATGAAAAACAAAATATATAAATATCAAAACGATGATGTCGTATAGAGTACAAAAGAGAATGAATCTAATCCATAAAAGAGTACTACAACTCGGGAACACGTTTAATTCCCATGGAATTAACATGCCCTTCATGCTTATCTTGTCGTAATGGTTTAGTGAGAGGATCTGCTATATTATCATCCGTAGCAATCTTTTCTATCACTACCTCCTTTTGCTCCACGTAATCTCGGATTAGATGAGCTTTCCGTTGTACATGTCTAGACTTGTTGCAAGACTTAGGCTCCTTAGCTTGGAAGATGGCACCTCTATTGTCGCAATAGATGGTGATCGGGTCATTCGAACTAGGCACTACTGAGAGTCCTTGTAAGAATTGACGCATCCATATCGCTTCCTTTGCAGCCTTCGGACGCGGCATAGTACTCGGACTCGGTCGTAGAATCTCTTTGTAACACTTTGTTTGGAACTCTTCCGGTGATCATGCAGCGCCATTAAGAGTAAAAATGAATCCGGATCGAGATTTCGAGTCATCTCGATCCGTTTGGAAGCTAGCATCTCAGAATCGGTTTGCGCATAGCTTTTGTTCGCCTCCATAAGTCAATGCCCAATCTTTAGTCCTCCGTAGGTACTTAAGAATGTTCTTGACAGCCATCCAATGTGATTCACCCGGATCTTTGTTGGAATCGACTTGTCATACTCAATGCATATGCCACGTCCGGACGTGTGCATATCATGGCATACATGTTTGATCCTATAGCCGAAGCATAAGGAATCCGGGTCATGCGCTCTTTCTCTTCCGGTGTCTCTGGTGCCTGAGACTTGCTCAAATGCACCCCTGGAGCCATAGGAAGAAACCCCTTTTTGGAGTTAGTCATGCTGACTCTCTCTAGGATCTTGTCTATGTAAGACTCCTGACTGAGAGATAATATCCGACGTGATCTATCTCGATAGATACGGATGCCCAAAATTCTTTGTGCCTCACCCAGATCTTTCATCTGGAAATGGTTCTTCAACCATACTTTTACCGAAGTTAAGAGAGGTATGTCATTCCCAATCAGGAGTATGTCATCAACCTACAATATTAGGAAGACAATCTTGCTCCCACTCGACTTGATATATAGACATGGTTCCTCGACCGATCGAGTAAATCCATTTTCTTTTATCACTTGGTCGAAACGATGATTCCAACTCCGAGAAGCTTGCTTAAGTCCATAAATGGAACGCTTAAGCTTGCACACTTTCTTAGGATGTTCAGGATCGATGAAACCTTCGGGTTGTACCATGTACAACTCTTCCTCCAAATAACCGTTTAAGAAGGCGGTTTTCACATCCATCTGCCAAATTTCATAGTCATGAAAAGCGGTAATCGCTAAGATAATCCGAATGGAATGCAGCATGACTACGGGTGCAAAAATTTCATCGTAGTGCAAACCTGGCACTTGGGTGAAACCTTTAGCAACTAGTCGTGCTTTATAGATATCTTGTTGACCTTCCACAGAATGCTTTATCTTGTAAAGCCATTTGCATTGAAGGGGACGAACCTTAGCAGGTAAGTCAACAAGATCCCATACGTTGTTCTCATACATAGAGTCCATCTCGGATTGCATGGCCTCAAGCCATAGCTTTGAGTCGGAACTAGTCATGGCACCTTTATAGGTTGCGGGTTCACTACTCGTTAAGAGTAGAATGTCATCTATATCATGTTCCTCGACCATACCAATGTATCTGTCCGGAGGAATAGAGACTCTTCCCGACCTCCTAGGTTCCTCAGGAATATTCACCGCAGCCGGGATTGAAGGAACTGGTTCCTCCAATGGTTGCTCGGTATTTGGTTCTGGAATCTCCGACAGCTCGAAGGTTCTATTACTTTTCGCGTTCTCGAGAAATTCCTTCTCTAAGAATGTCGCACTAGCCGCAACAAATACACGTTGTTCGGTTGGCGAATAAAAGTAATGACCAAGTGTTCCTTTAGGATAACCTATAAAGTTTGTCTTGACCGATCGCGGGCCGAGCTTATCCTCGTGTCTCCACTTGACATAAGCCTCGCAGCCCCAAACCCGTATAAAGGACAAGTTAGGGACCGTTCCCTTCCATAGTTCATATGGAGTCTTGTCAACACTTTGACTTTAGACGGACTTCGGTTAAGTATTAGAGCGGTGACAGAAGAGCATAACCCCACAATGAGTCGGGCAACACGGTGTGACTCATCATGGATCGAACCATATCAAGTAGTGTTCGATTTCTCCGTTCGGACACACCATTCAATTGAGGTGTTCGGTGGAGTTAAGCGTAAGGCAATCCCACGAGTCCTTAAGGTGTTGATCAAACTCGTGAGAAAGATACTCGCCACCACGGTCCGATCGCAGTGTTTTAATCTTTCTACCCAGTTGGTTCGTACCCGATTCGGTATTCTTTGAATTTCTCAAAGGATTCACTTTTGTGCTTCATTAAGTAGACATAGCCATATCTACTTAAATCGTCCGTGAAAGTGATGAAATACCTATAGCCTTCTCGTGCGGTGATTGACATAGGTCCACACACATCCGTATGTATGAGTCCTAATAGGTCAGCAGCGTGCATTCCAACACCTTTGAAGGAAATTCGAGTCATCTTGCCAATGAGACATGATTCACACGTGCCAAATGATTGAAAATCAAAGGCCGAGATAGCTCCATTCTGTATGAGCTGTTTAACGCGTTTCTCATTAATGTGTCCCATACGGCAGTGCCATAGATAAGTTTGATCTTTGTCACCAACCTTTAACTTCTTATTCATTACGTGCAATATATCGGTGGTCTGATCTAAAACATAAATTCCGTTCATGGAGACTGCCTTGCCATAAATCATATCGTGTAATGAGAAAATGCAACTATTATTCTCTATTACAAATGAAAAACCAAGTTTGTCAAGTGCAAAAACTAAAATAATGTTTTTAGAAAGACTGGGTACATAATAGCAGTTATATAAAAATAACTCAAATCCGCTAGGAAGCTGGATCACGTATGTTCCCCTCGAGACGGCAGCCACTCGTGCTCCATTCCCGACACGCAGGTCCACCTCACCCTTTACGAGGGGTTCGATGTTTCGGAGCCCCCGCACATGATTACGAGATGAGAACCACAACCAAGTATCTAGTACCCAAGTTCAGTAACTTGCGTGGTTAATCTCAATCATATGAATAAAAGTAGAAGAAGAAGACATACCAACAGGATTAACGCGACCTGCTTTTATGTCCTCATGGTATACAGGACATGTACGCCTCCAATGCCCAGTCTTGTGGCAATGATGGCATTCCATGTTACCAGTCTTGCTCTTTGTCGCGCCTGATGAGGTGCTCGACTCACCAGGCCCACTCTTACCTGATCCCGACTTCTTAAACTTCGGTTTGCCTACCGCTAGGTCTGCCTGAGCTTTGCCCTTACCCTTGCCCTTGTTTGACACAACGAGAACATCCTGTTTCAAGCTCCCACTAAACTTCATATCCTTCTCGGTGCATACGAGTAGGGAGTGTAGTTCATGAGGACTTTTCTTCAAATCATTCATATAGTAATTCGCTCTAAAGAGCGCATAACCATCGTGGAGTGAATGAAGCATGCGGTCAATCACGATGTTCTCGCTGATTTTACAATCAAGCGCCTCCAGTCTCTCGACATTCTCAATCATGCTGAGAATGTGTGGGCTAACCGATTGGCCCTTCTGGAGTTTCGCATCAAAGAAGCGAGTGGTATGCTCATAGGTCACGATTCTCGGTGCTTTCGAGAATTCCTTAGTGAGCGTGGTTAAAATCTTGTTTGCACCTTGGGCTATGAAGCGTTTCTGCAAATTGGATTCCATTGCAAAAATGAGTACGTTTTTAATCGCACCCGCTTCCATGACGAAATCGTTATACTTGGCGATCTCGTTAGCTCCAGCCGTGGGGCCTAGGTTTGACGGGATGGGCTCGTCGGATATTTGAGCTTCCGTCGCAGCGGCAACATTCCGTAATGCCGCCTCCCGATCCGCGAAGTTTGATCCATCATTCTTGATCGAGTAGATCGATTCATCCGCTTCATGAAGATCCGAAGCCAGGACTCACGGTCCAATGTGGCACTTGGCATTGGGTCGTCAGCACGGCCAGCCATTTTGTTATTAGCAGTTTAAGTGATCGTGATCTACACTGAAAAAGAAAGGAAAAACAAAACGAAATAAGCAACTCATCGAGGTGATTTAAGTCTATTTAAAATTCATTTTAACGTGTAGACTCATTGCACTTGCATAATTGATCTCCCTCAAGAATTAATACAAGTGATCCCAAGACTCAATTTCCATAAATTGATAAGCCAACTGTTTAGCTAGTTCTACCGTTAGAACTCTTGGTCGATAGATTTCCGTAAATCCTATCTATAGTCCACCATAATCACAGGATCGTACGAGTGACCATAGTGTTGAGATAAAATAGGTCAATCAGTTCCAACTTACCCGACGTAAAAGGGGTCATATTATGCCTACCGACGAAGAAGGGATTCATTGGAGTTTGACCTATAAAGACTATTCTCAATTTTTGGTTATACGAGGAAGATCCCATCAACTTAGTTTTAATTCATTTTAAGTGAACGAAAAACTAGCATTGCGTGAATGAATTAATTTAGGTGATGGCTTTAAAAAACGTGTGATATCTGTATATCAAAGAAAACTAACGCGTGACCTCTATATGAGTCAGTTTTCATGCAATTATTAGGTGGTTTGGTTTTACGCGGAATATGATGCAAACTATCGTTACGATAAAATAAATAAAATAATGCAAAACGTAAATAAAAATTCCTAGAGAAACGATAAAGAACAAGAATCAACCTCGGGTCCTTTGTAAATACAGCCTAAGAACAGAAATCAATATAGATTTCCTCCTAATCGTTGCACCCAAGACCGTCTGAGACTATGCCCCTTGTGCTAGAAAGTACTCTCTAATTGCCTTGCAATATTGAGAGAGTTTTTGTGAGGTTTTCGATGTGAGATCTAGGTTTCAGAGAGAATGCCTCCAAAAACCTAATTTTTTTGTGCAAATGAATATGCTTAGGTCAAAAGGAGAGAAAGACTCTCCTTTTGTTCTCCTTTGGTTCGGCCGTGAGCTTCAAGAGGAGGGAGTGGGCTTTCCACTTTCTCCTTATTTTAACTCGTGGTCCGACTCGAAAATGCTAAAATGTATATGACAGGATTTTATTATAAATCGTCATCGGTTATCGGTTATTAAAATATCAACTAGTAACATGACTCAGTCGATATGTTAATACTTGTCCGACAATGACAATATTGTATAATTAATTCAATATACATCAATTAAATATAATCGTTTATATTCAATTTACGAATTAACCGCTTAATTCGTCTTAGCCATTATTATTTAATCCGTATTAAATAATTATCTCAACATCGCGTTTGACTAATTATTAGTCAATAATAACTCCGACTAATTGCTTAGTCAAATTAGGCATCAACATGACTGTATTTTCATACCGTCACATCTCTCAAACGTATCCTATAGGTGTGACTTTTAGGGACCAGTTGATCACCGCCATCTGTATGACAATAACGTCAAACTTATCTAGCAAGCCAACCGTTATTGATAAACGTGGACCAACTGATAATAATACAAAAGTATATCCTTTGATCCTTTTAGAGATTTAAATGTTATTGCACTAACTGTAGAGGACACCAGCCCCAACAAGCTCCCACTTGTCCGTACAAGTGTATGTGCAATAACGTTATCCGCACTAACTGGAGGACACGGCTCCAACACAACTCGCATCACCGATTCGCATCACCATTGCTGTACCACCATTGAAGCAACAACAACACCACGCATCTCCATCTAACGGTTTTGAAACCCGACTCTGCCGCATATCTAATCGTGCTCCTCCTTAACTCGACATCACCATTTATCTTCATCTCCTCCGCACCACCTGCCATGGCTCAACCCAGGAATCACCACCATAGCCCTACATTAATTCGCCAATCATCATCCATATTAAAAGTTGCTCCCAGCCGCCCCACCGGCTGCCGTCTACCCGGCTCCCAACTCGCAACAAACATCAAAAATGCTCTTAGCCGGCCAACCGGCAGCCGACCTCCTCACCGGCTCCCAATCCTATCAATTCACCCTTTTGTTTCTAGGAGATCCCCAGCCAACCGTCGGCCGGTGGACCGGTTCCCAACCGCTGCTTTGATTTAAATCTCATTTTTTTCCTTTCGGTTTTCCCTTTGTGTTTACACGATATCCCCATTCCCTTTTGTTTTGTCTTTTAGTTTTGTTTAATCCCTTTCCCCTTTTCATTTGTTTAAGTACCGTGTACTTCTGTCTAATGTGAGAGAGATTTACATCTTATCTTTATTAATTCAGAAAACAATGCTCAATCCAGGACGTGCCACGTCATTAATACAACCTTTTGTTTTATTTATTTTTGGAAATTCAGGTTATGGTGGGACCCGTTAGTGTGCAAAGTATTTATTTCTTCAGAAGTCCGGCAATACAAACATGCAACAAATTCCGTCTTAGAAAAAATACTATGAAATAATTTTATACATTCCGAATAAATAAAATTAATGGCATATAAGCGGAATGAACTACAAATCGTAATAAATGAAACTAATTAAAAATAATTGAACTACATAATTTTAAAAAAAAACAATAATTAAATTACATAATTATGAGAAGGAAATAAGATTTAATTACGAGATTGAATTACATATAATGCGAATAAATTACATGCATAATTTTTTAAACTTAGATAGTACGACATATTTAAAAAAAATCATGACGAAGTATTCACATACAGTATAAAACTCGGCAACTTAACTATCAGCCGCGCACACCGAAAATGGTAGGTGACAATGATAGGCTACCGAGTTAATTTACACTTCAACAAGCATTTAAAGAAAAAATTAATTTTTTATTTCTTTAAAAAAACAAAAAAATGTTTAAATTTATTGAAATATTTAAATTTACAATTTTTAAAAAATTATAACACAAATGATTCACAATTGTTTTAATAAATATTTTTTTAAAATATAACACGATAATTAAAAAATTGTAAAACTTTAACATATGTATTTTTTTTAAAAATAATCCTCTCAGATCTGTACAGAAAGTCGTTCATCACCGAGGATTTATTTACTTGGAGCAAAAATTATGGCAACTTTACTAGCAGTCGTGCACTTCGAACTCGGAAGATGACAATGATAGGCTACCGAGTAATTTCTACTTCGACAAGTACGCTTTATAGGTGACATTAATATCGTGATGTTAAATACACTTGGACCGTCCAAACTTCAAATCAGAAACTGCATGAAAATCACAGAATCAGTTTTGTCTGACATAATGGCATATGTAGTTAATTAAGTGATGGCAACTTTTACAGCAGTTTGCAAGGAGTGGAGTTGTGGCCTAATGGCAGTAGTGGGGAAGTTAGGGTTACATTAGGGGTTATGTTACCTTATAAATAGGAGTGAAAACAACCAGATTATCTCACATAAAAATTAACATTGCAGAGAAAAACAAAAGCTGAAGAGATAATGGCACATATCCAGAGTATTCCAATTTCGAGCATCACCAAAGAAACGGCGAGGACACAGCAACTAACTGTTCGGTTTATGAGATTATGGCACAAAAAGTCAGAGACAAAGCCAAATGACGTGCAAGGGATAGAACTCATTCTAATCGACCAAAATGTAAGTGTCCTTATTTTTGTTAAGGTTGTTCACTCAATGGTCCGGATCAAAGACCAGACCGGACCAGACCATTTGGTCCGGACCTGACCGGACCAAACAATTTGTAAATTTGTAATATTATTGATTTTATTTTCTACTTTGTTTACACGTATTATAAGATGTGTAATTATGTAGTTAAATCTAGTAAGAAAATAATGTTGTTTATTTTGATCATTACGAACTTCTCGAGTTCTAGTTTTATATGCTAAAACATGTCAATGACAATAATATTTGGTCCACTTTAGTCCATTTGGTCCGGTCCGGCCCCGGACCAATGATCACCCCTAATTTTTGTGGCTATTTTTAAACGATTGTGACAAGTATAAGCTTAAGAAATGATGAACTAATATGTATGAAATCATGGAGACACCATTCAGGCATCAATCAACAAGAGGCTTACTCGGCTTTTCTTAGAGCACCTTAATGAAGGGAGCACATACAAAATCAGAAGGTTCGGCATATCATCAAACCGAGTGGGACTTGACATGGCAACATATCACCCGTGCAAGATTTGGTTCAAGTACAGCACTAGGGTGGTACCGATTCCTAATGCAAAGATACCACTATGTAGCCAAGCTTTCTACACTTTCAATGAGGTCATCATTGGTGCAATGTCGGATAGACTTTATATTGGTAAGCAACAAATGCCTAGATTTGGTTTGCATATGTATCATAAATGGTAACTAACAAGAGTCAAACATTCTTGTGCAGATGTAATTGGAAGGTTGGAGCATGTTTATCAAATAAAAGACAACCATGACAAGAAGAGGAGGATTATTGTTTTGGGCAATAATCTGTAAGTTTACTCTAATGAATTATATTCTATAAATGATATATTAAACTGAACAAAATCATAATGTAATCATAACAAACGGTTTTTTCAGGAACCAGCAGTTGTGCTGCTCATTGTTTGGGGGCTATGTTGATCAAATTTTAGAAATCGAGCAAGAGTTCATTAACAAACAAAAGACAACGTTGGTAATGCTATTCATGAAGCGTTCTGTTTACGGATGTATAAAATTCTAGCCATGCAAAAAAACAAATTCAGCAACACAAGCACTTTGATTACATACAACGTATACAAAAAAATGTTGGAATAACATTCAGTCATTATGTTCTACTATGCATGGGAAGTTAGCATCACAACAACATGGGGTGCAACGAAGACATTGGTTAATCCAAACATGAATGAGGTGAACGTGTTCAACAATAGGTATGATAATTAAATCCATTTTATATGATAAGATCGTCTTTAAGGCAAAAGTAAATGCAAATACAATTAATGACGAGAAAAATAAACAACAAAATTTAACATTCCAGAAAAATACAGTCCAAATTAAAAATACACTTTGAATTTCATTTTTTTTTTTTACTTTCCCGTTTCAGTTTACCTTAAGTTAATTGCACCATTTCCCTTACCAGTTTTCCAGATGGTGATGAGACCGTCTTTGGGGTTCCAGGAAATGCTGCATACCATCCTCCCATCCTCGCAAGTGCAAACATCAAAACGTTAACTGAGATAACAAATTCAACCAAAGGAGGAGCATATGTCACAATGGCAAAGATTCTTGAGTTAGATACATCTGGAATAGTTGGTATTACTACTCATGCAAAGAATGCAGATCAAAAGTGAAGCAAGGGGGAGATGGTTTTTGGTATTGTGAAAAGGAAAAAGTAAACAATAATTGCACAATTAAGGGTTTGGGCGTGCCATCACCAATTCCAAGGTTTAAACAATAAATAATAGGTTATTCAATGGTTCTTCAAACATTTACAAAATTGAATACATTTTAAACAAAAATTATCTTGCAGGTTTCAAGTCAAGTTTTTTGTTACATATGAAGCTCCAGATTTGCTTGAATTCATTATTTGGGATGATGTAATGGCTGAATTGCTCGGGAAAACAGCACAAGCAATCCTTGATGAAGATGAGGTAACTATGAACTCATTTAGAAACAAATTGCAGCAATATAATAGCAAGTACTGATAATGTTATTAACTAATGTTTACATATCATTTCAGATCTACACTGTCGTCCCTCCCCCAGATTTCAGGCCTTACTTGAAAGGACATTTGTGGCAAAAATAAGGGTTAATCAGTTGTTTAAAGTTGAGCAAAAATCAAACTCATATGGGGTGATCAGTTTATGTGATGATCCAAGAACAATTGCCAAGTGGGATGCTATGAATAATGCAAGAAAAGTATGACATCAATTAATGACTGATTTATACAAACTTAACATTTGTTGTTTACATTTACTAATAAATATCATTCTCTCTTTTAGGAACAAGCAATTTTAACTTCAACAAGGGACACAACGAAAACAGACTCAATGATGGTGAATTTAATTGCAAAATTCCGATGTCAACTAAATTTGTAATACTAATGTTTTTTTCAATAACCATTTTTTTGTTAGGACTAAATGAGAGAGATAGTTGAGTTCGAACCTGTGCTGAAATCTGAAGAGATCACACCACAGAAAGGTGTCGTGCTGATAGCTGAGGCATCCTACAAATTATATGCAACAAAACTGAAGGAAATTAAGATGGGGAAGTAGCCTACGGCGTTCCAAAAAAAACATTTCAACTTTTAAGCAATTTATGGACCACGTTTTTAAAGGACATTTGTGTTATTGTTTTTGGACTTTGTTTGGTTTTCCGTACTATTTTGGACCAATTTAATTTCATGTTGTAATAGAACATTTTAGGTAGTCATAGATAAGGTAGATGTGTAGCAAGTTTATAATGAAGAAAATTCAAGAAGCTGAAGCACAAAAGGGATGCTACTACACTTCAAAGGTGGAGCTTTATGGAAAGTAACGGTTGGATGCAATATGGAACCAGCAAGCAAGTACATGGAAAAGATGCATCATATTGGATAAGCTAGCAACATCATTAAAGAAACCTTACTTATGTCCTATGTTTCTACTATTTCATTTCAAATTCACGAAACATTAATGTATTATCGTCAACATTATCTAATATATTATTTTACTTCTAATTTCAAGTTTATGAGATATGTTATTAGTCATCAATAATTGAAGTAATGACACACGTTTTTTTAAAAAAAAAACAGTACTACGGTACATTAATTAGTCAAAGCACGAGTAAACAAAAAGTTTTGGAAATAAAACTGGACAATTTGTTTCATCCTAATTGACATACATTAAAAGTCATCGAATTAAAAAATCAGATAGAGAAATTCGTACAAATTTACAACAACCGTTTCAAATAGATGAGTACATTAATTAGTCAGGGAACGAGTAAACAAAAAAGTTCTGTAAAAAAAATGTTCAGATTGGTTCATCTTAACTGACGGTTGGAAAAGTTATGGTAAACTAACAATGAAGCACTAGATGCAGTTTATAAATAAATGGGGCATTGTGGACTAAACTAAACTAAGTAGTTATTGTTAAAGTAGAAATAAAGTGGGAGCACAGCAATTCTCAAACGATTCCCGGAAAATTCTTTTATAGAGTAAAAATCAATCAAACAAATATGCAATAGATAAGCAATAAAAATATGTCAACAGTTGCTCTACTTCTATATAATCAACGTAGGAAGCATTCAAACATTGGTGGGTTAAACATGGAAAACGGGAATACAAGTAGAAGCAGGAAAAAAAGAGGAAGACAGCAGGCGGCAAACACAGAGAACAGTATGTTTCCTATATTTTGTCTATAAATTAAGAAATTAGTTACAAAGTGTTATTGGTAACTTAACTTTCCATTTATCTTTTATGAACAATATGCATGATTCCATCTGACTAATGGATGATCCTATATCCTGCAAGTTAATAAAACAATTTTATTAATATAATGTTCATGAGAATTTCTTAAAAAGAGAAGTTTAAAAAAAATCAAAATGATTGAACTTAACTTAACATAGAATTTGGAAGCTTTTTTTTCTGAAACAAGCAAAATTAACGAAGGTGAGTTCAATATCTTTCCAGAAACGATAATATACAATTGAAATGTATATTACAAAAACTAAATCAACAAACATACTTAACTTATAACATATGAACATGTCGATATACTATCTGCAATAAAGTGTTGAACAAATGTTAGTATAGTTTCTTAACATTAGATTAAAACTAACAATTCAAAGTAAATGAACTTGACAAAATTAAACAATTGATTGATAAATTTGATTTCCTTAACTGAAATAGAAGTTTGAAAACATCTAAAATGACCCAGGTTATGTTGTGTCAGGTGGGACCAGCTTGATTTGGGTGAGGTTGTACCAGGTTGGGTTAGGTTGGGTTGGGTCAGATTGGGTTAGCTCAAACTCATAGGTTGGGTTAGGTTAGGTCAACGTGTTAAGTTGGGTTGGATTGGGTTAGGTCAACGTGTTAGGTTATGTTAGGTTGGGTTGGGTCAGCCAAGTTGGGTTGGGTTGGGTTAGGTCAAACCATGTTGGGTTAGGTCAAACCCATATTGGGTTGGATTGGGTTAGGACTGTTGGGTTGGGTTGGGCTATGTCTGTTGGGTTGGGTTGGGTTGGGTTGGGCTATGTATGTTGGGTTGGGCTAGGTCAACTTTGGTTTAGGTTGGGCTAGGGTAAACTAATGATGGGTTGTGTCGGGTTAACCCATGTTGATTTTGGGTCAAGTCAGGTGTGAATGGGTTGAATCAAGTTGAACTTAATTGGGATGGACTCATGTTAAGTGGGGTTGAGTCAATTCTGGTTCAATTAGGTAAACCCATTTATGGGTTGGGTAAGGTAAGTTGTGAATGAGTCAGTCCACAATTAGGGGTGTCTCAGTTTGGGTAAAGTTGTACCCAGATTGGGTTGTCCAGGTTTAAACACAATTTATAATAGGTTAGTTCATAGTGGATTGGGTTGGGCTAGGCAAAACATATTGTGTTGGGTTAGGTGGCATAGATTTGGGTGCGGTCAGACTCAATTGGGTTCGTACACGGTTTTAAATTCGGGACGGGTTAAAATAGTTAACAATGTGTATTAGATAAAGTTAAAAAAAATGCAATTTAAAATTTAAAACTCAGTTTTGAGAATTAAACAATAATTTGAATAAAAATGGTCAAATTAATATTGAAAATTTTAACAAATTGAATCATTAATATATGCAATTAAATGGACAAAATTATCATATGAATTCATTGAAAACAAGAAACAAATTAATGCACATAAATGTACAACATTATGATATTCATTATAAACACTAAAAGACGTCTTAAAATACGAGGAATGTGACAATATGGAATTTTAAACAATGAATCTAGGGTTTTTATTTGTAAAAACACCAAAATGCAGCATACTTAAATGACATGGTTTTTAAAATATCTCAAATAAACATGCATGTGCATTATTTTGGTTGACAACCGTAGATCTATTCGTACTCGAAAAACAATAAAACAACCACATATCTAAAAGTGTGAATTAATAATTTCCAATTCCAAAAACATGCAACAAAGCACAGATCTATAATTCTGAACTTATACGAAGAGTAATGTTTAAAAAAAAAATTCTAAGTCATCGTTTTCGTGTTTAATAACAATACTTATTAATTTTCTTAAAATAATCCATTATTTAGATCCCTAATCAAACAGATCTACTAAATTAGGAAAAAAAGCGCATAATTTTAATAAAAAATAATTTTAAATTGTTAATAACATGTGTAAATCTAATAACTCATCTATACTAACTTATAAAACAAAAACCATCACACGTCACTAAGGACACGTGTCAAATTCTGCTTTAATTCTTTCCCGCTCAACCAAACCCTAAAGTAGATCATCCTATTATGTTCATCCCTTCCGCCGTCATTCTCCAAAGCCATTATTTCACAGCCTCCTACAAGTTACTTTGTCAAATTATTTCACAGCCACATACAAGATATATCTCTTTTATAGGTGATTTTCCCATCTCACGTACAGAGGAATCTTTATCTATTTGCTTACACAATCTTTTTTCATTAGTAGTTTTTTGGCGATGAATTATTTTTACATCGTAGCCTATTTTTCTGCAACTGGCGTTCTATGGCGATGAATTCATTTTATTTATTGGTTCACTTGATTTGTGCAACTGTTTAGCCCCCTATACAATTTTTGTGAGGTATGATTCCCTATTTTCATGTTTATAATATCAAACCGTCAGATAAGTCAAGTGAATGATCTATTTTGATTTTGTGTTTGTCAAACACCACATAACTATATAACACCAATATTTTCGTGTTTATCAAACACCACGATCCATTTCTGGTTTCTGGTTTGTAATCATTGTAAGTATTTTCCCGGCCCATATACAATAGTACAATACCTCCACCACTATGTTCAGTTTAATCGGCTTGGATTAATTGGTTATGATTAAATATAATGACAGGGATTGATGTTATACGTTTTGCAGCATCACACATCTTAATAATGTTATACGGGTATGATGTTATACGTATTAATGTATTATTAGTAATTGAATAGAATAAAGTTTGTTTAGGAGTACTAAATTTGACCGATCTTTAAATAATACTGAAGAACTTCTATAATTACCAATTTGTTTGGAGTGGATGATTCTAGGTTTTTACAATATCTACGTCAATGAATGTGTTGATGACTTTATCCATTGACTATCACAATATAAGAGGTTAGCTTTTTGCTTAACTATATTGCATGTACTTTGTAAAATTTACTCCATTGTTCATTGTAATTTTAAGAGAGAGAGCATACCTTCGTTTAATTAGTCTATTAAGAGCTTTTAGTAACTCTGATAATGATTCGACATTAGAGCATATCATAATTTATAGTCTATTTTGATAACTCTGACAATGGTCATGTTGTTACTCACCAAAAGTCAAACTACATGATATTCCAATTCTTTTGTTTTCTCCATTATAATATGCTTGATTGACCAAAAAAATTAGTTTTTTTTTTTCACCCCACATTTACCATAAAAATATCTGTTTGATCTAATTAATATATTGTGTTCTTCGTTTTAGGGGTAATTTAAGAGTTTTATTGACATTCTTGGACAAGTACCTTAGCTTGACTTTGAGTTGATGCAGAAGTAACAAATCATAGAGATATTTCGTTAGCTTGATCTTTGGTCTTTGAAGATTTATATAGAGAGCAAGTCTTGATACAGCGAGTACCACATCATTTTACTTCAATTCAAATGAAAATATTGAAACTTGATTTTTGAAAGTCGTTCAATTATGAAAGTTGTTACACACTTAAATTATATATTAGGATGAGTGCCTTCCTATTTAACCATGCCAGAGAGATGTATATCTTATTAATATTATCATCGAAATGGAAATAGCAAGGTCGCTGATAATTATTTTTTAATGGGCTATTCATTGAATATACCGAAATAATGTCCTTTAAATCATTTTGATAAATCATCTATTTTCTTATTTGGCAAATTCTCATTTAAGACGGGTGATTTCCGTACATAATGTTGTGAGATAAAATAATTCTCACTATATGGTAACTTAAAAAATAATTCCCACCATATAGTTAAGCTAGGTTTGGATAACCTGATGTAAAAGGATTGGAAAGAACATTATACTTGGATTTTCTAGAGGTATTGTCTTGTAAGAAAATTATTCCTTACATATTGCTACTTTAATTTTTATTTATTTTTTAATTTTAAGAAGACATATTTAGGTATATATTATGATTATTTGACATATAATATTATATAGTAATAAATTTAAATTAGAATTATGATAAAAGAATATAAAATATTTTATTTTTTATTTGAGTATATTAATATTAGTTTAAAAACAACTTTTTCATAGACTTATTTTGTGTGCTCGGAATGTATCGTTTCATCATTTTCTTTTTGCAATAGTTAGCTTTTTTTTTTTTTAATACAACAAGGCAATTTTTTTTATTATTTTTTACACTTAACACTTGATGTATGACTTATTGCAAAAAAAAAAAGATGAATCATAACTCAGACTTGTACTAGCTTCGATATTAAATTTTAATCCGACCATTTCAAACATACATATAAATAAAGCTAAGAAAAAAGTGCGAGTATATTTTTAAGTAATATTAATACACATAAAAAAATACATTTTAAATTTTTTTTTATCATAAATGTAATTAGAAATTATAGTAGCAATATGTAGGGAATAATTTTGTTTATAAGACAATACTTAAGGAAATTTCAATTTTATTGTTCTTTTCATTCCTTTGCTCTGGATTATCCAATCCTACCTCAACTATATAGTGGGAATTATATTTCAAGTAGCCATATGATGAGAATTAATTTGTCTCATAGCATTATGCAAGGAAATCACCCATTTAAGACGGGTATATCCGTCTTAAAACGAGTAAAATATGCTCATGTGGGGAGCAATAAGACAAAAAACAAAATTCATTAGGAAAAACAAAAGATTTGTCCTACCTGCCCATGTAGAATAATATTTAACTCGTTTTATATTAAGACGGATACCTTCGTCTCAAGGAAGACTAGCCACTCTTGATCAATATTATACTGATTATTACGGTTAAATTTTTCAGGTTATCGTAGGAGTTATTACCTATTGGATGCAATTTTCATTAACGTTATTGTATTATCCGCTCTTTACATTATTTTAATTCTATAATCTATGAAATGAAATTATATATGCCCGTGCATTTTGCACGGGTATTAAGCTAGTAGATCTAATAAAACATCATTCTAAATAAGCAAGCAGTGAAAATTATATTAAATCATTATTTCCATGTCGATTTTGTAATTAGCATTCTTAATTCAAAAACGACAAACAATTGATACATGCAACAATATAAACAACCATTTAAGAAAAATCGAAAATAATTTGAAATCAGGAAATTAGGCGGTGTAAATAACATAAATCAAGAGAGGAAAATTGAACTTACCATGAATAGAACATCTTCAATAAATGCTTCTAAGAACCAGATTTGGAAACCATCACCATCTTTAGGGATGACCATCTGCATGCGGGAAGAAGAGGTAGGACAAGGAAGGGTTGCTAATCTGCAACAAGGAGCGCGAGGGAGGGTTGCTAATATGCTTACCCTTTCCATTCTTGTATCCAACTCTAAATGACCCTAAATGACTCAATCCTCACTTGAAACGACCCAATCGAATCGGAATGATTCGGCTCAATGACCTGATCTGGGGTGACCGAACCTGAATATGACCTGGTAATTATTAACCTGAAAATGATCCCACCCGAATGAATCATCTGCTAAGTCTACCTATGAAATATAATTATCATCTTAGATCAGGTTATATGGGCGGGTCAAAATACAAGTAAGGAAGTGTCAAAATACCTGTAAATACCCGAATGACCTATTCAGGTTTAAGAGTCTAACTATTGTCTTAGATCAGATTATATGGGTTAGATCAAATAAATACCCATAAATACATTAAATTTTACATTAATATTAATGATCACCACAAAATTTGTTTCATTTTATTTTTCTCATTTTTTATTAAGTCTCTCGATTACTGTGTTAAGGAGCAACTCACACTTTAGTTATTACAAGATCAATTTATACTTTAAAGGGTAGTCAAACAGTTAAAACTTAATTATTACAAGATCAATTTATACTTTAAAGGGTAGTCAAACAGTTAAAACTTAATGCTTTTTATATGTTAAATTCGACATTTAGAAACTCCTATTTGCAAATGTAAATTGAATATAACCACATACAAAACTTAAAACTTAATCATGTTTTTTAAATATAATTATTTGCATGGATTAAAAACTATTCCCCACTAAACTAAAAGAATAAAAAAACTCTATTTTTTCCCGCCTAAATCCATTCTCCTATAAATGGGCCTATTTTTTTGTTACCTATAAATGTGCCTATTTTTTTGTTATCTTACTTCACTATAATTCAATATATTAGTGGGCCAATAAAAAATTCAATGTGCAAGTATAATTTTTCCTGTAAAACAAGAAACTCGTTGGGCCCCAAACATTGATATTTTATATTAATATTACCTTAATTAATAATAATAGAATTTCCATAATTATATGCATAATCTTTGCCACAAATAAAATATTTAGTATCCTATATTTCTATACACAGAAAAGTTCTAACTCCAAATATTATATTGTTTGTATAAAGTATAATATAGATTATAGAGTATATTTAATAAAAATAAAATCTCCAAAATTTTATGATGTATAAATAAATTTTGCCATTTTAAATAACATACAAAAATTAGCTATGATGTATAAATAAATTTTGACATTGAAACTGAGTTTGATTAAAGCTAAGTAAAAATCAACTGATTATATAAATAAAACGTGTCAGCTTCACTCTTTTTAATCTTTCCATCTTATACAACTATACAAGCTAACATGTTTTAATGTCTATATAAAAATGTGATATTATTATTGTTATTTTGTGCTTTTTTATATATTCTTTTCTTAAAAAGATATAGGATGCTATCATTATTTTTAATAATAAAAATAGGTTCATACAAAAATAACTTAATCTAAAAGTCCTTTGAATAATAATTTTTTTTATATAATATTACTAACATTATAATCAGTACATCACAACATAATATTATAACTACAACATACTATTATAGTTACAACTCATTTATGTAAAATTAAAGTTCAATTAATCTTCTTTATAGAACAACCACAAAGCCTATGTGTCGCTTTGTGGTTTAATCTTCTTTTTTTATTTTTATTTTATTTAAGGCCCCACCATATTACCCCATGATCTCTATCATCTTTTATATAGGGAATTAAGGTTTTTTTTTTCCAGTTTGTACAACAATAAAGCTGAACAATTATTAAGCAGATATGCGACTATTGTAAATTACCTATTAACATAAATAAAATAGGAATTAATAACCTGTATTAAAAATAACATAATCATCAAATGAAATAATACAATCCAAAGAGTACAAATTTATTATATATACGTATTAAACTAAAATAAAATAAAAACACAAATACACTATAATCTCCATTGTTATGATTTCAAAACCAAAAAGTCACTAAAAATATTACTATAAATTTGGATTTTAAAATACTGGTATGAAAAAAAATCAATATTATCGCCAAACTCATTATGCACATAGTAATCTGATTGAAAAAAAAGACTTTCAAAGATTACACAATTTAAATAAACATATACAAAATTCATGCATCAAATCTGAACATAGTAAGCTAACAAAAAAACTAAGTATAAAAGCAATTGTACTATGCTTAGACCTAGAGTTTAGATTAAATAGAATACCTGACTAATCAATAAAAAAATAATGAAAATAAAAGAGAGCTACACCAATAAATACACTGAAATAAACACACGTGAAGGATTGAGATCCATAATTTGCATGGGGGTTCCATTGTTATAAGTGAGTTTTCAACGATTGAAATGTGTATATATGGTTTGTGCAGTGAGGTTAGAAAGACGACAGTGTAAATGGGAGATGCGAGATGGAAAATGGCTCAATGGGTGAGTGTAAATGAGAGATTAATTGTGACGGCAATCTAATAGTAATAGGATTAGAATTAAAACAGAAGAAGAGTAGGTTAATTTGTGGTAAAATGACGGGCTGGGCCGACCATATTCGGGCCATGTTAATATCATTAACAAAAGAAAATTGAAGTTTAATTATAATTTGAGTTTTGTATATTAAACTTTACACGTATAATAAAAAGTTTAATCACAATTTTTATCAAATAACAAGCTAAATTATCATATATTTTCCCGAAAAACAAATCGAATTCACGGGTTCTTTTGTATACGAGATGTACGACCCAATCTATATAAAGACATGTCCAAATAGAATACTATCTGTTTGCAGCAAAGAGTAATCCAACAACTATATGTGTTTATAATAAATCAATCATAAAATTGTTATCTCAAGTTCTTATTTAAAACAGGTATATTCGTGTTAAATTTAAGACGAGTCAAGTTATTTGAATACAACAGAAGCAGAATGAATAGCGATATTTTATATACACAAGTGGGATGATACTTGTCCATTTTAATATTAAGACGGATACATCCACCTTACGTGAGACAACTGAATAAATTTATGATTAAACCAACCAATAGCAAATAAGTCTAAATGCGAATGTTTATGTTCATTTAACCTTTTTTTTTTTTTTTTTTTTTTTTTTAATGTGAGCTGCAAAAATAAAAAGTTGATATAATATTTTATTCAGTTAGTCTATTTTAAGACATAGATAGCATCTCACTTGCATAAATATGCCGTTACTTTATATCGCGCATAAATAGGCTATTACTGTATATCACAAAATAATCATATTGTTTTTTTTAATTGGCTAATTTAGGGGAATGATAGTAATTTTTGAATTATTTTAATTGTTCATTTAGGTATGGTGAATATGAATGATTATTTAAACAATTCTTTTAGATTATAATATATTTATACGATAATGTCAAAAATTTGAATATTTTACAATTTAACTAAACCGTCTTGAACGTGCACGGGTCAAAATTTTCTTTTAAACCCGTTTGACTCATTAACAATCCTTACTAAATGAAAAATATGTCAAAATATTCATTTTAAAATCATCTAAATAACAAGACAAAATGATAACTCTAATTTAACTAACGAAGGGACATATTGTACTACAACAACTCCTCTACCAATTGACCCAAACATAATGTATCATTTGCTCTAATTGTAAATGAATTTTCAAATTAAATTCTAAGTTTCAAATAAAACTTTTATAACTCAATATTTACATTTGCAATTCTAAATTGTACAACAAGAAGTAGAGTGATTTATTGCTTTAATTTAAAACATTATTTCTAAACATAGTTATTTTAGAAAAGTATAATTAGATAGTACTTCGTATAAAACTTAATTTTATATATTTTACATCTTTTTATAATTCTATAAGTAAAAGAAAATTAAAATAGCATACCCGTGTAAATTGCACGGATTTAAAACTAGTATAACCCGTACAAATGTCGTGCTTTAGCACGGGATCTCAACAAGTATACTCTATAAAACGAAAAGGTTAAGGGTAAATCATAAAGTGAGAAAATCCCAAACCAAAAACATTCAAGCGAATAAAAGACCGTGACCGTGTTTCCTTGGCCGTTAAACATGGATTTAATAAAAGACGAAACAATTGAAAATGAAGCAAAAATTCCGACGAAATCAACCGCCGAAGTAGACAGCGGAGACGACGATGTGCCGACACTTAGCCCATACGCTCTGGAAGCACTGAAAGAGTTCCTAGCGAATAACGCCACTGTGGACGGTGGAGATACGGTGGCGCTTCCTCAAGAAGATTGGCGGCTTAGCCAGTTTTGGTATTCTCCGGATACCGCGACTGCCGTCGCCGACGAGGTTTTCTATCTCCTTTCGTCGCACTTTTCCGACGCTGCCGCCGACATTTCTGTTGCTTGTATTGCTTGCCCTACTCTTTTTGCTTACCTCAAGGTACTACTCTTGTCTAACTACTTCGTAATCCGGCTCTTTCCTATTTTGAAAAACGTATACAATTAAATATGGAAGGGAGAAAGTATTTGATGAATTATTGTATCTCTTGTTTTGTAATCGACGCTTTACTGAATAAATGAATGAATTGCATATTTGTTACAGTAAGACAGTTGTTCTAGTTCTGTCCACAAAAGTCAAATGAGGTCAATAGACTAAAATGGAGGTAATACTAGTCGACAATGTTCTGCAATCGACTGCGATTTAATTAATGTAATGTAATGGTGTGATCTTTGGTTGAGGCATTGGAACGATATTTGTTAGAGGTCGTTTTGTTCACCATGAAAGTTAGAAATTTGCACTGTCGAATTAGTTACAACTCTCATCGAGTATATTGAAATTGGAAATCCGGTGGACCTTTCATTTAACGAGGGACCTAGGTAAGCAATGTCCTTTATGTTGAAGAAATAGAATTCACAAAAGCCTCTAGTTCATGTTATGCATATAAATTGAACAAACTCCCGTGTTTTCGTCTTTAAATGAGCGAGCAACAAGCAAACACTTAGCACAGTAAGACTGACTTTATCAGTCAATATTTTATACTGTCATCCGTTAGATAGTGTTGTATGTAACATTTGTTGCAATTGGTAAATTGTAATTAGGTGATTAGTAATCATAGGTGTGGTTATCATGTGTCAAATTTTAAGCGTCTAACCGAAATTTTGAGAGTCGGATGCCTGATGTTATATCTGTTTCAGCGGTGATTCCATTAGTGTCCTATTAGTACTACCTTTTGTTTCATAGTGTTTTTCCTATTTTCCAAAATGTGTGGAGAATTTCAAAAAAACGGGTAGAATATTTACTTGGCCTATATGATGTGATTGTATGAATGTCAGACCGGTGTGATTGCTCTTGACTGGTTCAGTTGTCAATTTGTCATAATGGACTCTGCAGATCCTTTCTTTCAGAACATATAGCCATGACATAGCTGACTATATCTAATGTAGAGAAGTCATTCGTCATACAACTCGGTTTAAGACAGCGGGTTTCTCATGGTTGGATTTTTTTTTTTTTTTTTATACAAGGGATGTGGTTTTCTGACGCTATCTTGCCTGCTGCTAAGATTGTGTATACCTGCCATTAAATTCTTCTATTCAGTTAAATTTCATTAGCTTTTCCCATCTGTTGCGTACTTTTAGACAGCATTATGTTACAGTAGGCAGAAAAAAAGGATGTGATTCAGCAAAGCAGTATATATATGTAGCTTGTCGAGAACATCTCCTGAATTGACTCACTCCTATGTCACATAATCTACTGACATTCGAAGTGGTCTCTGAGAACATCTGCTGAATTTGCAATTAGACTGAATATGATATAGTGATGCGTCTTACTATTGGAACTGCATTTTAATATTTCGTTCACACTGTTTGTCTGATGTATGCTCCATTTTTTTTTTCTTTCTGAAGTTACTCTTTCGGCTTCGCTAGTGTTGTCTTTGTAAAGATGTTAAAGAACTTCATTGTAGCTGTTATAACATTTGTTTTGTTTTCTTGTTGTTTGCTTGCCAGAAGTCATCAAGCCTTAAAAAATTAGTGTCCCCACCTTAGTGTAAAAAAGCGCGGCTAGGCGCAAGGTGCAGTGAGGCGCCAACCAGATCGAGACACTCTGAGGCGCATGGAGTGCAAAAGGCGCACCTAAGGCACATGAGGTGCACCCAAGGCGCAACTAGTGAGGCGCATTAGTGTGCAATTCCACATTTTTTTTCAAAATTTTTATCTTACCCTTGTTTTCTCCCCCCTTATCCTTAATTTTCACTTTTAAAAACATGTTAGCCCTCTTTAAAACAAAAAAGGAACTATTCTCGCACAAAATTTGATTGTAAAATATGAATGTTCTTTTGAAAAATCAGTGCGCCTCATGTGCAAAAGGCGTGCGCCTTCGCCTCGCGCCTTAGCCCCTTGGGACCCCATCGCCTCAGTGCGCCTTGCGCCTTCTCAAACTAAGGTCCCCGCAGTATATTCACATTTATTTGATTTGGTTTTATGTGTGAACATAAATTTCTTGTCGAATTCCCGTGGTATTAAATCACGGCCATGACAATGAATCAATATAGTTATAGAGGCTTAGAAGGTCTTTGACCGGCTGGCCGCATTTCGAGGAGGTATTGGCTACATTTATGGCACAATGATCAAAATCAAGCCATGACGTTCGATCCCAAGTTGAAATCCCGATTCAAGATTCCGTGTTATACCATACTGATTCCAGTATGGTATAGTTTTTGGATGATTTTTCTGTGAATTTAGCCCATTTGGTTGTCATGTTAACTTCTCATTTATAAAATGCTGTACTTGAACTTCAGAAGATGTATCCAAACATACCTGCACAACTTTTCGAATTTGACAAACGGTTCCAGCAACATGGAAGTGATTTTACATTCTATGATTATAACTTGCCTGAAGAGTTGCCACAAGCAATGAAACACACTTATCGGATCATCGTTGCAGACCCTCCTTATTTGGTAAGTACTGAATTAAAGCAACTCCATTCAGCATTGTTGCAATCTCTTACTCTTCCTATTGATGTTCCCTTCCATTGAAATTTATATGCAACTGATTTGGTGTGTCACACACACAACCTTCTCAATTAAGTTTCTTAGAAGCTATGTTTTCTATGTGCATCACTCATCCTTTTTTTTTGTTGAAGAGCACAAAGTATTAGTATATATTTCCTCCGTCCCAATTATTTGTTTACCGAAATTTTCATGTAGTGATAGTCGTAGATGCTATAGTGGTTTTGGTCTAGGTGTAAAACTTGGTTATACAAATGGGAAAGTTAGAAGTTTCCTTCATTCAGCTTACTGTTGTTGTGAATGATCCTCGATCTTACTTTATCAAATAAAAGATCCTCAGTTTTAAGAGACTGTTTAAACAGCCTTTATGTTCACTAGGACAAGTCTATGCACATCTGCGCCCTCTTTTTCCCTGCCTTCGTGGGATTCTCTTTAGAGGAATTGGTGTAATTTGTTGGTAAAATAGCATCACTTTTAAAGCTGCTTTATTTGCCCATGATGGCTGTTGAATTGACAGTGTCGCTAACTCTTTCTCTTTGCTGAAGAGTGAGGAATGTTTGGAGAAAGTTGCTCAAACAATAGCCTTTCTGGCTCATCCTGAAAAAATTTTCTTGCTCCTGCTTACCGGTAAGCAACATAACCCTTTATCAAATTACCACTCTTAACTACTCATGTAATCCTGTTGTCTAGTCGGTTACTGATTTTCCTACGTTTCCACAGTGACCACGTGATTTTTATTTTATTTTTTCGTCTTGCATAGGCTTTTATGCAAGATTAGGAAGCAAATAATTGTGTTCAAAATGCTATCAATTGTATTTATCAGGAATAATATTAATCGACGACTGCGCCTTTTCGATGCAGGGGCAGTCCAGACAGAGAGGGCTTCTAAGCTATTGGGTCTGCGACCCTGTGGGTTTCGGCCAGAGCACTCGAGCAAGCTCGGGAATGAGTTCCGGCTGTTTACTAATTATGACCCTGGAGAAAGATTAGGATGCTGGGAGTCTCAAGAAGAATAATTTTGTTTTGGTTCATGTACCCTATAGAAGACATTGTATCAGTAGTTGCAACTATAAACACCGGAAATCAAACTACCTTCAGTTGAAGGTTCCGGCACTTTTTTGGATGATTTGGAATATGTTCATTTATTTGCTTCGAGTCCTGCAGCGGCCTGTCTCCTGTATTCTCCTACACAAGACTTAAGTTTGCTTTTATAAGGAGTAAGGGTGGCCAGCCTTAGTACTGTCAACAGAAGGTAAAACATATGCTCCATCCGTTCCAATTTCACAGCGCAATTTACTGGGACCAAGAGGGTAATGTCTTAAAAAGTAACTGAAGTAGCTGCTTTCAATCTTGTAAAAAGGTGAAAACGAAGATTAAGGGGAGGTTAACCCGAACATGCTAAGCCCATAGGTGAAACATGATCGTTGCTTGCAATCACGTGAGATCTCATTATCGGGGGGAAAATGAATCCCTCTCCCTTTATTTCCTTCTGAAAACTCTCTAAACAAAGCTTTTCAAAAACCAATAAAAGAAACTGATGGTAAGCAAACCATAAAGGATGGAAGTCTTCCTGAGCTATTGGTTGATACATGCTAGTGTAAAATTTTTGATATTAGACCATCCCCAAGCAAAGCTCACGCTAACTAGGTCACGACCCGATTTTACTCTTAATCCCACATTATTAACCTTGACCCATTTTCACCCTCCCAAGCAGAAGGTCGCGACCTAGGTCATCAACCCAATCATTATCCACTTTACAACATTCCCAATCATTTTCCACATTCTCTACCCCACTTTTCTCTCTCTTACTTTTACAATTATTTATCAACATTTTATAAATATATTATTTATCTATTATTTATAAATATATTATTTATCTATTATTCTGAATATTATTTTCCACATTATTTATCCTAACACTTTACGAAAAAAAATAATAATTAAATAACGTTATAATTTTGAAAAGTGATTAGACGATCTCATTAACAATTAAAAAAAATAAAATTGAAAAACATGATTCAACATATAAAATACCGCATACATAATTAAAAAAAAACATTAAATTAAAAACATTAAATACTACGAAATTATAAAATGCATTAAAAGCAAATTCTAGTTACGAAAGTTTTCCCAAATATGCTCAATAAGATCATTTTTCAAAGCGTTATGAGTGGCATGATCACGAATCTCGCCATGAATTTCTACGAATCGTTCTTGCGTCGACCTTCTACGACGATGATATTCATACTGGTCATCAGTAGCTGAACTCGGATTATCTTCCTTAAATTCTTCGATGATGCTTTCATAGTTAAGATAAGTTTCTCGTTCATCTTCAACTATCATATTATGCATAATAATACAAGCCAGGAGAACCTTCCCCATCATAACTGGATCCCAAAGAAGACAAGGGCGTTTGATAAACGCAAATCGAGCTTGTAGGACACCGAAAGCACGCTCCACATCTTTTCGACAACTTTCTTGTCGAGCTGCAAATAACCGATGCTTTTGAATTTGAGGAGCATTAATTGATTTAACAAATGTTGCCCAACCCGGATATATACCATCAGCAAGATAATATCCCATATTATACTCCGTACCATTAACTGTGAAATTAACAGCTGGCGCAGATTCTTCTAACAATTCATTAAATAATGGAGAACGTTGAAGAACGTTAATATCATTGAGCGAACCTGGTGTACCGAAGAAAGCATGCCATATCCATAAATCATACGATGCGACAACTTCCAAAATAATTATTTTGATCTAACGGTTATAATTAATTGAAGGTTTTATTTTGAAATATAATTATTTTGAAATATAATTAAAATAAAAACCAATTAATAAAAACCGAGTAATAAAAACCGAGTAACTTGTCTAATTCCGAGTAACTAATTAATAACAACCGAGTAACTTGTCTAATTCCGAGTAACTAATTAATAACAACCGAGTAGCTTGTCTAATTCCGAGTAACCAATTAATAAAAATCGAGTTAATCATCTAGGGTTATACCATATCACAACAGCCGATCTTCAATCTCTATCTTATCTTCAATCTCTATCTTACCTTCAATCATTTTCAATATTCTCTTCAATATTATCTTCTCCACAGATGATCTATACAACAGCCGATCTTCAATCTCTATCTTATCGTCTCCTTCATACACGATTAATCTCCTCCTTCTATACACGATTAATCTACTCCTTCTATACACGATTAATCTTCTATATTATCTTCTCCTTCTATACACGATTAATCTCCACAGACGATCTTCACAATCGATCTATACACGATTAATCTCCATCTACGATCTCCACAGACGATCTATACATTGTGTCGGGGAGGGTGAAGAATGAAGTGGGTGGACCGGCAGCGCAGGTGGTGAAGAAGGACGAGAGGACGACGGTTTTTGAATCGAGTTTGGGTCGATATCGACTGTGGATATAATATCATCTTCAGTTTATAAATATGGAACCGAATGCCTTGTTTCTTCCTGTTCTT
Organism: Silene latifolia; assembly: GCF_048544455.1. Lineage (NCBI taxonomy): Eukaryota > Viridiplantae > Streptophyta > Magnoliopsida > Caryophyllales > Caryophyllaceae > Silene > Silene latifolia. The sequence goes on along the minus strand of NC_133526.1, from coordinate 77,832,866 downwards.
CTACATGCTGACATGGTTTTCTATGTCCGTTCAGGTTTGTCTTTCTTCTGATTTTTTCTTTTTTTTCAAATTTGTTCATCTCGTTTTGTGCTGTTTTGTGCTGTTCATCTCATTTTGTGCTGTTCATCCGTAGATTAATTTTAAGATTCATGATTTTGTTGTTCTTGTTTGCGATTAAATCTGTAGCTCACTTAAAATCGAAGATTCATAATTAAACATAGCATTAAAAACTTAAATTAAAACAGAAATAATTACAGTTGGGACATATATTTGTCCATTAGCATATCCTTCATTTCTTGACCTTTTGTGTTTAAATTTTGTTTCAAGAGCAATGTGTTTAGCCAAATCATCTCGTTTTCAGTTTTCCGGCCTTGAATTCGTAGTTCTTCGATTTTAAAATCTGCAGCCATTCTTTTTTGTCGAAACTTAACTTGCTCTTTTGTTGATAGTCTATTTCCTTCCATAACTGAGATATCACTCGGTCATAGGAGCTTTACCCTGCCTTTTCTTCTTCGCTGCCTCCCTTCCTTCGGATCGTTCGTAACCCTCGACATTTAAACTAGATGGGGTCGGGACATTAACACTAGACGGTGTAGGGACATTGACGCTTGCTGGGCTAGAATCCATTTCCGGCCTTGACCTTTTTGAACCCGACCAACTAATGTTCTCACCAACATCGATTGGATTTTTTTGTAACTTCCATTTTGCATGCTTACTCATGATTGTATTGTAAACATGAAACTCAACAAATTCTTTGTTTCTATTCTCACTACGAAACAATTTTTGAGCTAATTGTATGTCGTCTTCTATGTTAGTACCGCTTGCCGATGGACGATTAACAACCTTAGAGTAGCAACCAACCCATTTGTTGACTAGAAAATTGAGTCGTTTATAACGATTTCTCATTCCCTCAAGACTCCTAATGCCAATTTCAGCATCATTATGATATTCCTTACGAGTTTGTTCATATAATTCGTAAACCGAATTCCACATTGTGATATATTTTTGGTTTTTGCCCACTATTGAGTGGGTGCTAGATAAAATCCAAGAGGACATAAGAGCTTCGTCCTCTTTATCGGTCCAATTTTTTCCGTCATTTTTAAAATTGGTGTGATTTTTTTTGGATGGTGGTTTTTTGGATTTAGTTGCACAATAAAGATGAGTTTCCGCTACAAAATCGCTAGTCGAGAGTCGAGACAACATCATCGGATTTCCAAAAATATCAAGTTTTTGGCTTGACTGGTTACCCGATAATAATTCGGTAAAAGATGGAGTATTTTGGTTTAAATCGAAAGTTGAATTGTTTGGAGATAAATAATCATCGGTGCCATAATTTGAAATATCATATTCATTTAAATCCATAACTTTTTTTGGAAAATTTGAGATGTGTTTGTAATTTTTTTGTACTGTGATTAATGTTTTTGTTAGTAAAAAACTTTGGAAAATTTCAAGATGTGGAATTTTTTTTACCGTAAATAATTTTTTTGTGAGTCAAAAAATTTTGACTGTGTAAATTTTGACTGCAGAAGTCCTCTTTTTATAGACTTGTTTTAATTTCAAAAATAAAAGTTGATTAATGTGCTTTTATTGTTGGTAGGTTTGGATTTGGAAATTTGAGAAGTAAATGAAGAGTAGAAGTTTAACAGTGAATTGAAGAAGAGCAGTGGAAAGAGCAGTGTAGAATTGAAGAGAACCAGTGGAGTTAGCTGTTGAGTGTATAGAGTACTTTTTTTTTATTGTTTTATAATTGTTCAACAAATAGGAAATTGACACATAAGGAGATCAATTTGACATCTTTTTTGATCAACCTTGGTCACAAATTGACCATTTCTTGTTTTTGGTCACAAATTGACCACCTTTGGTCACACATTAACATTGCTAATTATGTGATTAACCATGACCAAGCAAGGTCATGACCAAGCAATTGACCTTGCTTGGGGATGGTCTTAGGGGGGATGAATAGGTTGAATAAACAGCTAGACATTAGAAGGTTCATGAAAGTGAATAATTACGAGTGTTTAGTTTAATTGAAATAAGGGAGAAGAACAAGAATTGCTTGAATGTAAGGAATAATATGTGTGGTCATTGGGCCATTTGCACTAATCGTCAAAGCCATTTAGGTGGAATGATATGGGCTACATGGAATTCTATGTTATATGAATTAGAGATCATTGATGTCACTGCTCAAACTATTCACATGAAAGTAACATATAGCGGAAGATGTTTTGGCTCACTTCTGTTTATGGTTACAATAAGGTGGCTGAGAGGGTTCCTCTATGAGATTCAATGAAAGGCTTATAGTCACTGTTGTGGGGGATCTTGGATAACAGGTGGAGATTTCAATAATGTGTTGTATCCTGATGAAAGAATTGAGTCTGATATCACTTTCAGGCTTGTCTCAATTATTGCCATTTAGAGGATATCAAAGTTGTGGGCTTGTTTTTTTACATGGAATAATGACAGGAGGTTAATACTAGAGTGTATAGCAAGATTGGCAAAGCTTTGATCAATGATTGATGGCTAGATCTTTATCCCGACGCTTGTGCTCATTTTTTGATTGAGGGTATGTATGATCATAGCCCTTGTATTAAGGATATGACTAGAACAAGTCCTTTTAAGTACTCTAACATGTGGTCAAAAGTTTTGGGTTATTTAAATATTGTTAATCAGAGTCGGAGAGAGGCAGTGGTTGAGAATCTTATGTATAAGGTGGCAATCAAATTGAAGAGGCTGGTTGAAACATATTTAGCAGCAACTAAATAAGAGTAAATATCTGATGTAGATAATAACACCAAAATCCAGCTACATACCTTTAATCACATTCAAAATGAATTGAGACAACATCCTTTATATGCGAAATTGATTGAAGCTATTATGTTAATATGGATCATGCAAGGAGTTATTCAATTGAAGCTATTAGGTCACTCAATTGTTAAAAAAAGAAGGGATATTGGAACCTATCATTAAACCCGACAAGTTTAAATCTACAAAAATGCTCTCTATAAAAAACCCTCTCGCTGCTTCTCCAGAAGACGATCCAACTAAGCGATCGACAAAGAAGTTCAAAATGCAACAAGAATCATCTAATATTCTTATGGACATGGACTCACAATCAGATCGAGTGCCACAGACGGCTAAACCAAGAGTACCAGAGCAAGATTTTAGGATCATTCGCTATTAACCATGAGCAAGATTTTAGGATCACCAACAACGAAGCCTTTGAGGAAGATTCCGATGACAATGTGGAGAAAGAAGGGGATCTCAATGATCCAAATTGCCCAACCATTCTGCTAACAAAAGAACATAAGAAAAAAAAAAATAAGTAAGCACCGGAAGGATACTCTTATTATCAAGATGTTTGATAAGAATATCGGATAATTCACTTTGCTACGACAACCTAAGAAGAAATGGTTATTAAAGGGATTCCGAACTTTATTGCGACAGATGAACCCATAAAACACCTAACATGGATTCGAATTCCCTATCTATCGGTCGAGTACTTCCACGAAGACATTTTGAAAAAGATAGGAGGAGAAGTTAGGAAAGTTATTCGTATTGATAAACCCACCGCTCTTGCAGAAAGAGGCAATTTATTCAAATGAGTGTCGAGGTGGATTTATTGAAACCTTTATTGTCCAAATTCCGCATGAATGGTAAGGTTTGGATTATACAATATGGAGAATAGTGTATCTAAACTATCTTTTTTTGTTCCTCTAAGGTGAAATAGTCTAGTTGAGCTATAATTATAGAGAACTCGCTCCCTTTTCTGTAAAATAAAAGCAGGACATTCTTAAGATTTAACGATTTGCCTCTAGAGCTGATTTTATTGAAGAAGTGATCTTCATGGTATTAAGAAAATGTTTTCCTTGTTTTCGACGATCATGACAACTTTGACGTAGTCCATTACATCTTGACTGACTAGTAGGTAATTATTCAATAATTATAGATTCAGTTAGTATTCCATTTGTTGCTTCCTTAGAGATATTACATGTGTGGTCGGTGATGTGACTCTTATTTACGCACATTTAATCCCCTAACTAGCCTAGTTCCTATGCTTTTTAGTATGTATTAGGGTCATTTATTGTCTATAGCCTCCTTCTATGCATATTCTATAAGGTTTCGTATCCTTTGTAGGAGAAGAGCACTAACTTGACTAGATGGAGTGAAGCAGAGCTGAATTGATAGCATATAACGACCAAGCACCAAATAGGAGACCAATACTAAAGCCCTAAGTCAATAAAACAAGTAATTGGACAATGACTAAGGATCCCCACGACCCACGAAGGATCCCCACGACCCATGAAGGATCCCCACGGATTGGAAAGGAGCCATTACAAGAGGAAATTTCTTGGAACCAAACCAAGACTTGCTTGTTTGGCTCTGAAAATATGCTAGATAAAACAGCGTCGAAAAATCAAGTGGTCTAGGCTTTTAAATCACTCCAATAGGAGTTCGGATGAGGAAATAACGTCCGTTTTACAATCCGAGCTCAAATAGACAAGTAGAGCGTCGGGACGCCCGACCTGAGCAGAGATCGCCCGACCTAAGACCCAGGACGCCCAACTCTACTCCAGGATGCCCAGATTCTCATGCAGGGAGATTTTCTCAATCATGGAGTCGTGGAGTTCCTCCTGGGACTTGCAAGGCTCTAATCCTCTTTCAATGGGTTTAATCGTCATTTAAGCCCTTAGTTAACCTAATCCTTGTACTACTATATATACCCCTCTTATATTTAGAGGAAATTAAGCTTCCTTAGTTTAGATTAAGCTTTTATTAAGAGTATATTAAAATAGATTAGCATTTAATCTTTCCACAAATTACACATTAATCTTTCCTTAATTATTGTTCAAGATTTATTATTGGGTAATTGAAGATTATTGGGTTATTATTGGAGAATTGACAACTCTTCATCAATCAATCAAGTTCTCTTCTATTATTCTTTGCTTTCTATTTGTTCACCTTAATATTGGTATAATCTCTTTACTCTTTCATCTTTATTGCTTATTTCTTCACTCTTTTATCATGTTTATGCTTGTTAAGATGATTGACACCATTAATAACATGTCTTCCACGATAATGATTGAGTAGTCTCCTAACTAGGATTAGTGGGGGATTAGGGGAGTTAATCATGGGGTATATTTGTGCTTAATGAGATCATATGAATGCTTGCTTATTGTTTTCCAACTTATGCACGTGTCATGTTTGATGAAATGCTTGATTGACAACCTAACATGTTTCTCTTATCCTTTCAACAAGACTTGTAAGACATAAACCAACTCAAAGCTTATTATACCATGCATGTAGTTGATTAGGAAGAATTAAGTCGACTTATAAGTGTTGTACAGTCTTGATCGACTCGGCTCCGGGACCCAAACCTTCCCAGGACTCATTTATGTTATCTCATCATGAATAGGGAAAACCAAGTCGACTTGTAGGTATTGTACAGTCTTGACCGACTCGGCTCCGGGACCTAAGTTTCCCCTAAGAATTATAAGAGGTACACTAAATTGATTCCAACAATAATAATTTCTTGCATCTATATGATTCATTTATGCTATCTTACCATGATTCCCCTATGATCTCATGACATCCTAGTGCCTTTTATCATTTGTTTACATCCCTTTATTTGTTTCTTATTTTACCTTATTGCTTTCATTAGTTTAGAATCTTCAACCCATTTCAATTGTGACAACTCTAAGTGCAACTATAATTAGATTGAAGAATTTGAGTACCCCCGTTCTTTGGGTTCGACCCCGACTTGCTTGCTATGCTATTAGTTGGGTATAAATGTGTTTGAGAGCATACAACGACACGCTCATCAACCGGCCTATGTATAGGCATGGTAAGTTGGTTAACGTGGAACCACCAACTCTTTATGATCTCTCTAGACGATTCTGAAATTCGAAGATTATATTAGGTAGCTTAACATATGATCTTTGGCCACACATTCTTCATGCTGCGAACTTTATGTTAGATGGTTGACCATGTTTTATACTCTGATGGTTGACCATGTTTTATACCTAGACTATTTTAAAGTTTGTACTCATACCCTTTATTTTCATCATGAAGGTACCGTGCTATCACTAATGCACACTATAGAGGAACAAATGTTCATTAAGAATGATTTAATGAAACATTAACATATCAATTTATACTATCTTTAATATTATCATTACCGTTTCCACATTAGGAGTACTTACACTTTACTTATTTCGAAAGTCATTTAGCTCAAATGGTAGAGCATTGTGCAATGCACAAGACGTGGGTTCAATTCTCACATTGGCTAGGAAATACCACTGTTCCTTTTACATTTACATTGAGATCGCCAAAGACCGGAATGTATGGTCATAGTTTCTATGCATAATCTAGTTTTTGCCCTTCTGATTACTACAAAGCTATTACATTCCCTTCTTGGCGTTCTTGCTGCATGCGGAGTCTAATTATGGCCTGCTCGTCATTTCCCAAGTATGATTATGGCATGCTTAATCTTAGTTTACTGTACCGCTTGCATCTCTGCAATCATGGATATTTTATTTAATAGGCTATATGGGATTCGAACCCTTATCTTTGTGCAAAATTAGCACTTCGCTCTACCATTGAGCTAATAGCCTTTAATATACGCGATACAAAGATGAAATGAGGGCTATACATAACACAATTGCTCCAGAGATGAAACGAGGGCTATACATAACACTTATTTCATGCATGTGCACGGTTGTTTAATGCACATATATCGCTTTTCAATGCATCTAGAAGCGAAATGATGCATATTTTACATATTTCATGCATATTTTATGCACTGATATAATCATTACGTTCGTCCTAAGGGTATTTTCAACTCTCACGGGTTAGTCTTTCCCTTTTCCTTGACTCTATAAAACCTAAGTAGCTGCACATTTTGACATCCAGTTAAACAAAATATTTACTGTATAAATGAATCAAGTTAATGTGATGAATGAATTGCATGGTTATCATTGTGGTCGTAATTGTATGTCTTGGTAATAAGCGTGATTGTCAGTATTGTGGTTTTGGCTGCTAGTTGTATGTGGTTCGCGAGGTGCGCTCACTGTAACACCCGCGAATTTTCTGTTTTGGCATTTATAATTTAATTAGCCATTTTATTATTTTATTTATATTTTAAATCCGTTTTTATAAAAATGCGGCTTTACATGTATAATAATGTTAATATTAATAAAAATATCCGTCTTAAGTTTGTAGTAGGTTTAAAACATATTTTAGTGAAAAATCGACTCAATTTAAGGTTTTGGGCTTAGGATGACCATTGGGTCTTTCTTTTATTTCTTCCCCTCCACCAATCCTACACTCAAAACCCTATCTTCTTCCTTCTACTCTAAAATTTCAGCAACTTTCCTCAACAAACAAACATAAAACACCATTGTTACACAACTTCCACCTCCTTCACTAAAATGGCCATAAAACCTTCGTTTCTTATCGGTTTTCAACGATTTTCGCGCCTATCTCTTCCTCTCCTCGCCCTCCATCTTCCTAGGTAAGAAAGATATTGACTTTTCCTCACCCTTTCTGCTGGCTGTGACTTTTATGGAATGATTTTCAAGGTCTTACTTGGGAACTCGGTTCTTGAGCTTCCTTTTGGGCAACCGGCATGATTTTGAGTCGGAATCTTGCATTTTGAAGAAATAATGAGGTAACGGTGATGGGTTACTCGGTATTATGTCATTTGTATGTTTATATGTTATGTTTTGTTGTTATAAGCTAGTAATTGTGATTCATATGAGATTATATGTGTAGTTGTTTAAGATGGATTTATACAAGATTTTACTTGCTTAAATTGAGTAAAGATGGTATCTTTGGCTTTCTTATGAGATGGCTAATTAGATGTGGTTGTTGTTATATGTCACTAGTATCATTACTTGCTTAAAGTTTCAGTTTTGAGACGGTTCCATTTAGCTTGCTAAAGTTGCATTTTTGAGACTATTTTGGGTAACCCGTGTTGGCCCGGAACCTGTCGTATCTGACCGGTGCGACTTCCAATGCCACTGAAAATATGACAGATGGACCGGCGTCAAAAAATTAGGTGGTTTAGCCACTTGAATCACTCGATTCGGAGTCCGTATGAGTAAATGGCGCCCGTTTTACCATTTCAAGTTCTATAAATATATATATCCTTTGTGTATGATGGTTGTTTATGCTTTTTATTCGTATCATGACCAAAGTTTTCCCTTGTTGACTCGTATATGCTTATGGGTGGTTCGGATTTTGGTTGTTTACGTTTTGCCTCGTGTTCTGTATTAGTTAATTCATTTGTTATCGGTTATTTATACTTTGTTCAAGTAACATGTGAATGAGAAATGAAACGTTTATTCATTACCGCTCATTATATTTTATAGATTGGGTTCACTATAATTTATATGGGAATTTACATACTTCCTTCTTTTGGGCTTGTTATGTTTTAAATGTTGGACTTCACATGATTACATGGTTGGACTTTGCATGATTAACTTGATGGATTTCCTATGACTTCAAGTATTGGGTTTTTATGACTTGTTTGATGGGCTCATAAATGAGTCGCTTGAGTTGGTCACTTTTATCCTGTAGATTTCACATAACGTAAATTAGTCATTATCGCTTGTTATATTGTATTTAACCGGCATGTTAAATTATAAAATCTATACTATATAATTAAAAGGTTAGGCAAAAGCAATAAATTTAATTCCACATGTCACTGCAATAAATTTAATTCCACATAGGCTTAGCAATCAATTTACTTTCTATACATTTTAATTATCTATTTAATTTATTACTAATTAACAAACCAAAAAGATGAGGAGACAAAGGAGTAGCAAAAAAATGACAAAAAAAAGAGTAGTTTATTATTCACATTTCACCCAACCTCTATGATCTATATATATCTATAAAATTTACTTAAAAGACTACATAAACCATTTAGTTTTATTAATCCATAAAATATTATATTATTATTAATTATAGTTAAAAGGGTAAAGTTAAACAAAGGCTACCTAAACCATTTAATTTTATTTCAAATGACATTTTATAATACATTACTTCGTACGATATTACTATGACTATATCTATACAATATTGTTAAAAGACTTCTAAAAGCATTACATTTAATTCCATGTGGCGTACTCATTAAATTTCATTATATGTTGCATTTGCATAATCTTTAAATTTATATTGATTATTAAATTTACTAAAATTTCTTACAAAAGTGTCATCATATATTTTGTAACATATAAGTTAAAGTAAATCAAAGTAAAAGACTTTTAAAAGCGTTAAATTTAATTCCATGTGGCATAATCATTAAATTTTATTCTATGTTGCATTTTTATAATTTTAAAATTTGTATTGATTAAATTTACAAAAATTTCTCACAAAAGTGTCATCATATATTTTGTAACATATAAGTTAAAATAAATAAAGGGATATCATCATTATTCTTAAATTAATTGTATACATTAAATATTTCTTGAGTTAAAAAAATTTCAAAAGTGATGTAATTTATACAAATTCCCTTACAAATTTCATAATTTTTGTAACATATAAGATAAACCAAATCTAAGGGTATTAGCATTAATCTTAAATTAGTTTTATACACTAAATATTTCATGAGTTAAAAAAAATTCAAAATTAATGAAATCTATACAAATTCACAAATAAAATTTAACATTTTAATTAAAGTTTTTGTAATAAAACTTGTTAATGAATTGATTAAAAGTCCTCCATACTTATTTTTCTAATTTATAAATTTGATTAAGTGTTTGTTGAAAGTGTTGTATTCTTTTTTTATAAATTGTTATACTTTACTTTCCTAAAATTAAAACCTTTTTAATTAAAAATAAAAATAATTTTGTAGTTTAATAACGTTCCTAAAAGTAAAAGTATGACATTTTACTTCAACTACTATTTAAAAACAAGGCAATTGAAAAACTATGACATTTTTCACATTAGTCCAATTTACTTATTATGTGAAAAACTATTCACGCATCTAAAAACAAGGCAATTGAACACCCACAATTTTCATTAACCTTTTTCCTAATTAATTTACCTCTTAAGGTCCTCATAATAAATTATCTTATTTATTAATACTCATAACTCACAAAATAAATGAAAAGGAATATGAAAAATGAGAATCAATGGTTGTATAATCTTATTTAATAATACTCATAACTCACAAAATAAATAAATGAAAAGTAAAATGAAAAGTTTAAAAGTAATGGTTGTATAATGGATATAAAACTAATAGTTTCCATTCACTAATCCTCCATTTAATATCCATTGATCATAAATTTTCAAATTACATACTATATTTCATGGTTGAATATTATATTTGATTTTGGTGAGTATGAACATATGGTATATAAAAATGAATTAACATCTCTTATATGAAATTGTTATTGTTGTTGTTTTGTAGTATGATAAAGTATTTTAATTTTTTATGTTATTCGTACTTATGAATCGTTTGCTTTATATTGGAATTTATACTTTTCATCTGGGTTAATTTAAATGGCCTACATGTGAGAATATTTTGATTCTTTTGTTAAATGTTCGTCATGTTGATGTTTTCTCTTTGATCAATAAAACATGTGTATCAACTCTACAGCATCATCAAAGGCACGTGAATGTAGATATGGTAGAGCCTCGTGCAAGTAGTTTGAAGAAAGAAGATAATCAAAAGGCACAAGACTAAGGTGAAAACTAAAGATAAAACTTAAGGTATAAACTAATAAATTATTGATGTATCGTTTTATTAGTAGATAAAGACAAAAAAAATGTACTTTGTGTCAAATGACAATGAGTTGTAAAGTTTGTATAACAGATTTTGGATAACTATTTTGTTCATATTAGGGTAATTTTTTTTCACTTTCTCATATTTAATTTCGTAGATCAAACTATTTATGTTTCAAACACAATGTGTAATTATTGTCTTGTACTACTATACTAATATATCTTCATTTCTGCAAGAATTTGTTGTACATTTAGTTTAATTAAACATTATTATTCACTTTTGAGTATTAAGAAGCACGTGTAAATTTTAGTAAGAAAATTTATGTTTATCTCGTGCATTGCACGGGTAAAAAAACGAATATACAATCAAAAGGCTACCTAAATCATTTAATTTTAATTCACATGACATTTTTATAATCTATTCATTCATAAATTATTATCCTTATTATTACTATTATTATTATTACTATTATTATTATTACTATTTTTATTATTACTATTATTATTATTAATTATTATTATTATTATTATTATTATTATTATTATTATTATTTTTTTTTTTTTTTTTTTTTTTTTTTTGCAAGAATGGTATGTATTATTATTATTATTATTATTATTATTATCTATACAATAACATAAAAATGATATTTTGTGTAATTCCTTAAGTATCAAGTGACATCATCTTACTCTAACTAAGTGATCATTTAAGAACCTTTATAAATTTTCTAACATAAATATGCACTAAATTTTTCATAACCGTGACTAATGATCTTAGTAACTAAAAAGACAAAATAAAGATAAAAATGCACTAAAATTTTCATAACTACATGAGTAATGATTTTGGTAACTATAAAGACAAATGCATGGGCCCGGGGGGATTCAACCCCCTCGCCATCAAAAAAAAAAAAAAAAGAAAAAAAAAAAGAAAAACTATAAAGACAAAAAATAAAAATTGGCTAAATAAATGACTGTGTAAGAACCTTAAAAAACTCTCTAAGTAATATGCATTAAATTTTTCATTACTCCATTATCGTTAATGATCTTGGCAACTAAAAAGACAAAAAATATTATTTGCATACTTTTGTTTAGTCTTTTACACTCTATTTAATTGGATTCTAATTTATTTTTGTTTATTTTCAGAGTTACTTACCAAGGATCTAAAGTTCTAAACGTGAAATGTCGAGGTATAAATATTTAATATTTTATTCTTTTTTACTTTTATTTCAAATATACCAAGTATTTTTGTTTCGCTTAAGTAAGTTTAATTTAGTGGTTACAATGCTCGAATATTAAAATGGAATACTAACTTAGAGGTTGTCATTAAGACAAATCAAACCATCATACAGATTTAGGAGTTTTGGTGTCATTCCTCATTACATAGTTTTGGCTCATATCAAAAAATTTCAAAATACCCTAACTATAATATATCTCCAAGTAAAAAAGAAAGTACAGAAAAAGCCAAAAAACACTTTCACGAACAATACACCGAAAATAAAACAACAAAAAAAGTCAAACCCGTGATTTTCACGGGTCACAAAACTAGTACATAGTTTAAAAGACTACCTAAAACATTAAATTTTATTCCATAGGCCATTTTTACAATTAATTTGTATTTAGTATTTGATTATAGAATATTTGATTAGTGACAAACGACAATATAATATTGACGTCTTGATGGATAATTCTTACTAAAAAAATACACATTGAATGATAATTGAGTTAGTGCCCCACCAAAAAAGTAAAAAAATATTTGGGAGGTGTATGTCAATTATAAATAATTTTATTTAACAAATAATAAAAAAAAAACACATGAACACCGAAACTTTTACTATTTCTATGATAATTATTTTTATTTTGAATGAGACCATTAAATGTAACTAAATTATCCTACAAAATAATCTTTAAAAATTTCCAGGATCAACTTAAAAATAGTTTAAGTACTTATGACTTAAAAATTGAGAAAATAGAATTGCGGTCATACAAAAGAACGGTCTCACAAAAAACATTATCTTTATGTAGAATTTAGAACATAATCAACACAAATATTTATTATAATATTTATGTTATAATAATGAAAAAATGATACTCAAAAGTCATGAACCTTGCTCCATATTTATGCCTATATTAAATTTAATAATAATAAAAAAAGATGTTCAAAAGTCATACAAAATATCCTCAATTGTTTAAATATTTTTCATGGATGAAGAAATTTGTGAGGCCAAAAAAAAAAATCTAAAACATTAAATGCAAATTGCATAACAAGCATTAAAATTTGGCTTTTTTAATTTCTAGATTAATTAAACAACAATTAAAATCAAATAAAATTTATATTAAAATTTAAATTTCTACGTTTACTGTTAGAATATTCTAAGCAACAAATAAATATCTCATAATTCTAATTCTACGCCGTTTATAAAATAATAAAGAGTTAGAAATATTGAGGACAAATAATAACATACTTAACATTAAACATTTACCTTTTAATTTTTAAAACTGGAATAGGTTAAACGACAAATAAAAATTTACATCACTCTAATTTTAAACTGTTTATATGTGCAATTTCCTCTTAAATTGTATTGCAATAAACTTGCTCAATTTCATTAAATTGGATACATATATAAATCTATAAATATAATTTATAAATAAAAGACAAGGCAACATATCTACCATCTTTTAATTTCATAAGATAACTCCCTAAATAATTCTCATGCAATGTGGATTTTGTAAAAAAGAAAAAAAAAATTAAAGCAAACCTTTTACATTTAATTTCTCTTTACTATATATTTATGTCTATATTAAATTTGCTTATAATGAAAAAAAAATGCTCAAAAGTCATAAAACCTTGCTACATATTTATGTATATATTAAATTTGATAATAATAAAAAAAAAGATGCCAAGAGTCATGAAACGGATTCCCATTTGGCTATAAATGTTTGACGGAAGGCAATATTTATGAGCCAAAATTCAAGCCAATATCTTTTTATCCCCATCGCCAAAAGAATTGTATATATGTGTCAATAATCTTTCTTATCATTGTATCAGCATCAAGGTAAGTGTATTAAGGTTTTAAATTAATTAATTATTTATTTATTTTTAAATTCCATTGGTTATGAACTACTCTTCACTTTTTAAATCTTCGCATATATGTTGTTTTGTTCTCATTTAGGAGCTATCAAGATTTGTGGAGTTATGCTATTCAAAGGTAAATACGCTTACATCTTTATGATTAAATGCCCTCTTTCGTTCATTATTTAAGGGAAAACTTAAATTAATAACGATAAGCTTAATATTACATAATCAAATTCCACCATTTTGTTTGTTATTAATCACTTAGTGGTTTTTTGTTTTGTTTTTGTAGAGATATATAGTTCATTGGAAAAACAAAACTATAAGAACAAGAAAATACTAGAATTGCTTAAACAAATACTCTGCCCAATCCACTCAATACTATATTATAAACAAATTACAAGATTCACAACATAAATGAGAATGACTAATTGTTTTTAGGTTCATAAAATTTTTGGGTATTTTAAACTTTCAAATGTATGTTTTATTTGGGCATGGGTTGCTTTTTTATTCATCATTTTTCCTTTGAAAAATAGCTCTCATAGAATGAAATTGGTGTTGTGTGGATCTCAATTTTATAAAGTTAGACAAAAAAAATCTTGTTGACATGGATAATGGCTAAATGGAAATTATTATCTAATATTTATGCGTACATGTCATATTATCTAATCGATATGCACAACACACAATGAGATTGCAATGAGATTAGAGTAGGCTACTATTTAACTCATTTTATCATTTATGAAAAAATTTAAAATTTAGGATTTTTGACAAATTGATATAGATGATAAACTAAGACTAGCATTTATTAACTTCATAATTATTATACTATAAAAAATAGAGTAAATTAAAAATTACCCCCATTTAAAATTCAGTTTTTTAAAATTACTCCCTTATATAATTTTTTTCTTAAATTACTCCCTTAAAATACAATTTTATCAAAAATTGCTTGAAAATTCCACTTTAGGCAATTTATTCCGTTTGTTTTTGAACTTATTCTCCATTGTTATACATTTCAAATTATAAATTGGTTAAGTCACAAACGAAATAAGTTCATAAACTGACGGAATAAGTAATTTAAGTTGGTGTTTTGAATCAATTTTTGATATAAGTGCATCTTAAGGGAGTAATTTTAGGAAAAAAATTATATAAGGGAATAAGTTAAAAAAACTTGATTTTAAAAGGGAGTAATTTTTAATTTACTCTAAAAAATATGATTTATGCGAATTATGACAAGATAAAAAACCCTATAATCCTATATGTTTTTAGCTCTTTACATTGTGAGATTTATCATTCTCAAAAAAAGAAAAAAAAAAGAGAAAATCATTCAACATTATGCATTCATTTGCCCTTTCGTCTTCACTTACTAACTTTATTTATCCTAGATGACAAAGAGACGTTCCAACTTTCACATAGAAAATTTAGTACAAAATCTATACAATCTAATTAAAAAGTAATCTTAGTTATTTAATTTTTTACATGGGTGTCACGAATTACTGGGTTCATTGATGATTTGAAGGTAATTTTTTTAACCACATGTTATTAGTATATTAATCAAAATAGCAACTAAAGTACAATCTATAGTTTTGAAAATAAACTGAAGTTGTCAAAGAAATAAGGCATCAACTAACTAAATTTTATGTATTTCAAGACTATATTTTTTAAATGGATCAACTAATTACTCGGACAAATATAAACAATACGATAAAAAAATAAAACTAAAAACAGATAAACCCGTGAATATCACGGGTCACAGATCTAGTGAAATATTTATTTGCATAAGACAAGTATGAGATATTTATTGTTAAATAATTATTTGTGAAGGGTCATATTCTTGATAATGTCTTGTATTGTTCTGTTGTGAGAGTCTTGGTCCTATCGGATACTAGGGGTGAGCTATAAGCCCTCTAGTTGCGATATGATCGTCGGGAATTGATGTTCCCATCCGTACTCATGGTGAGATGCAAGCCATAAGTATGAATGTGACATTAATAATTCCGTCCCCGAGTCTTGGTCCTATCGGATACTAGGGGTGAGCCATAGGCCCTCTAGTTGCGATATGATCGTCGTCCTACCAGGAGGTTGGAGTCTAGGATGTAGTCTTGTGTGTGGTATCTCGGACATGCTTTAAAGGTAGCCTCTGAGTCGGATACTCCGTCTACTCTTTGAGTTGGTCTTACACTTGGGAGTCGTATTCTTGTGGAAATGCCATAATACCATCGTATGAGCTTGACATGCATTTTCGCCCTACTTGTGCTATTCTGGCAAGTACGGGTTTGGCCTACTTGTGCTGTTCTGGCAAGTATGGTTTTTGGCCACTTGTGTTGTGCTGGCAAGTGAGTCTTATCTTAGTCTTTCCGCCACTTTCGTGCTGTTCTGGCGATTGGGGTACTCGATCTCCACTTGTAGTCGAGTCTTGGGTGCGTGCTGTGCTGGCGCACGTCGAATCGGGATGTACACCCAAGAATCTGCAGATTTAGAGTAGGACTGTATAATTATCGTAGTCCTACCCGGGGAAATTATATTCTAAGAGTAGTAAATGTCTTGCATGATTTTGATGGTTACTTTGGTCATATCTCCTTCAAATACGTGCTCGTGGCTAAGTGGTCGTGTCTGTTTTCTTGTCTTTCTTCTTCATTTATTTTATTGTTGCTTATGTCTTACTTACTTGTTTATTCCATCATTTCTTTTATCCTTGGTGGTTTAAACACGTATGATCCCATGTTTAGTTATAAGTCGATTCACTCATAACTTATCTAATATGATTATTTGTTCATGTTCTTTGTTATGTTCGTTTTGACATAATGTGGCTGGGAGAACCCTGAGTTACTCCCCACTGACTGTGGCTTTCATGTTTACATGAATGACAGGTTTGTGAAGATGCATTTATGGGGTTTAGACTTGTGAGCTAGCGAGCACCTTGGACTAGTAGTCGGTTTAGTAGAATTGCTTATACTCACCTTTTATCATTTGTCATTCGAGGGATATATTTTCCCTCACCTTGACTACCACATTTGTATAATTTAAATATTTATTTTCGCATTCTCTAATTATGTTTTAGGTTTTAATGAACCCGCGCTTCAAACGTTAAAAGTTTCAAAAAAAATTCCTAATTTCCGCTTGAATTTATACGTTATATTTTCCGCGTTATAGCGGGGGTTCACAGTTGGTATCAGAGCCTATGTTGCTCCCGACGCACACCCGTGTACCCCAAATTTAAATTTGAACTTGACCTTGAATAATTAATGAGAGATGGGTAAACTTAAGGACTAAAAGTGGTAGTCTGTAGTGTGTTTGCTCTTTGTTAGGTTCTAACATGTTTGTTCATTGTCATTTAATAATTGTTGTGCCTTTTGATCAATGACCGTGAACTTACCTATGTGGAGATCAAGACTTGGTGCCTAGTGACAAAAACTGAAGGTTTGCTCAACCTTTAAAGAATGCTTCTTCTTCCTCGAAGATATTCTTCCTTCTTTGTGTTCATTGCCTTATTCTTTACCTCTTGGTGCCTATCTTTCTTCTAAACTCTCTTTTTTTTTTTCATTGGAAGCTACTCTTGTACCCTCCTAACTTCTCCTTTGTTCCTTACTTGTACTCCCTTGACGCCTTTTAGATAGTTCTCTTTCTTTTGTGGGATGTTAATCTTGGTTGGATACTTTGGCTTTGTGGAGTTTGTTGTATTTGACCCATAACCTTGGTTTAGTGGTTGTGATGTTAGATAGACTTAGGTAGTGTGGCGAGACATACTTGGTAATTCTTATACCTAGTTTCTTGACATAAAGTGAACATAATTGATTAGTGGAATTCTGTGTGTAGGTGTGAATTGCCTATGTTACTAAGGTTATAGAACTTGGTCTTGTTGTTTATACTTGGAAGTTTGACTTGAGCTCGAGGTTAGCATAGTCGGTATACTTTTGTGAGTGTTGTGATGATTATATAAGAACCATGTTAGGCGAGAGTTGTTGCTAGTTTTGGAATCTCATTTGGGTATTCACTTTGCGGTAATGAGGATTAGTAGCCAGAGTTCTTGAGATGTGATTATAAGTTGAGATCGATAGATGTTGAGTTGAGATGAGATGAGTTAGATGTTTTGGGTGGTTGTCTCGTAATTTGGAGATTGTCACCATCTATGCTTAAGGTTTCGAGAGTATAACAAGATCTCTTTGGGATGATAGAATGTGCAAAAGAACTTTTGAATTTGGATTTTTATTGAGGGTTTTACCGTTTGAGAAAATCATAGTTGACACTAGTTGGATATGAGTATAGCTTTGTTAGAAGCTTTGACCTTGATCTCGTGGAGGTTGTTTGTAGTTGTTTGAGGAATTGGAGTGGTGAAATCACACTTATAGTGAAGTACCTTGTTTCATGGTATGACTTAGATGTAAAGTGGCGTAAGTTATTTTGAGGAAACCTTTGGAGGTAATGTGATTGTGAGATTTATTTTATTGGGAAGTTTTCGGAACCGTTTAGGATGATGTTGTCGTTTGTGGTTTGAGTATATGACGTTTCCGTGTTGTCTAGTTTCCCTTTTCTCTTTGACCATAAGCTTTACCGATCATACCTCTCTTCCTCACTCGTTGTACTTCCCTTTGAGTTTGATACTAGAGGCCTATAAAACTCTATGTTCTGTGACCTCCTTGTTGACCTTACCGTGACTTTTTACCCTTAAGAGTTCGTTATAGTCTTTTTGTTGGTTAAGTTTTGGGTTCCTTAGTGTACTTTGTAATTATGGTGTCTAAATCGCTTTTCATTTTATGCAATTTCTAACCATTTGAGTTACCATTTTGGATTCATTGTTAAAATTTTGTGCTACTTTGGCAAAATCTTACTTATTTTAAAGGTTCGAAAATGAAGGTTTGCTTGCAATTTGGTAGGTTCGTAGAGAAATTTGATTCTTTGTTGATGTTTAATGTTACATTTTCAAAAATTTGACTTCCTTTAGAGTTTGAAAAACGGATCTTTTACTTTCAATCTGGCTTTTGCAAAAGAAAATATGAGTGGATTATCATTTTCATTTGGTTTTAACGTTGATAGGATGTTGGAACTCGTTATTGGAGACGTCTAATAACTTGTTCTATGCTTATCGGCGAATGATTTTGTATTTGAGCTTGTCTTTGACTTGAAAAGTTTGCGTTCTTGTGTGCACAACAAGAGCTATTTCGTTCCATGGAAGATGACTTATACTTTTGAAACATCTTTTTAAAAGTTTTTTTTTTTTTGAAGAATTACTATACCCATCTTTGTAAATGCTTCCATTGTCGATTTCAAAAGAAATCCGAATTTATCTTTATAACTTTTCATTTCTACTTTCAAGTTTCGAGGACGAAACTTTTTAAAAGGTGGGATGATTGTAACACCCGCGAATTTTCTGTTTTGGCATTTATAATTTAATTAGCCATTTTATTATATTATTTATATTTTATATCCGTTTTTATAAAAATGCGGCTTTACATGTATAATAATGTTAATATTAATAAAAATATCCGTCTTAAGTTTGTAGTAGGTTTAAAACGTATTTTAGTGGAAAATCGACTCAATTTAAGGTTTTGGGCTTAGGATGACCATTGGGCCTTTCTTTTATTTCTTCCCCTCCACCAATACTACACTCAAAACCCTATCTTCTTCCTTCTACTCTAAAATTTCAGCAACTTTCCTCAACAAACAAACATAAAACACCATTGTTACACAACTTCCACCTCCTTCACTAAAATGGCCATAAAACCTTCGTTTCTTATCGGTTTTCAACGATTTTCGCGCCTATCTCTTCCTCTCCTCGCCCTCCATCTTCCTAGGTAAGAAAGATCTTGACTTTCCCTCACCCTTGCTGCTGGCCGTGACTTTTATGGCACGATTTTCAAGGTCTTACTTGGGAACTCGGTTCTTGAGCTTCCTTTTGGGCAACCGGCATGGTTTTGAGTCAGAATCTTGCATTTTGAAGAAATAATGAGGTAACGGTGATGGGTTACTCGGTATTATGTCATTTGTATGTTTATATGTTATGTTTTGTTGTTATAAGCTAGTAATTGTGATTCATATGAGATTATATGTGTAGTTGTTTAAGATGGATTTATACAAGATTTTACTTGCTTAAATTGAGTAAAGATGGTATCTTTGGCTTTCTTATGACATGGGTAATTAGATGTGGTTGTTGTTATATGTCACTAGTATCATTACTTGCTTAAAGTTTCAGTTTTGAGACGGTTCCATTTAGCTTGCTAAAGTTGCATTTTTGAGACTTGTTTGGGTAACCCGTGTTGACCTGGAACCTGTCGTATCTGACCGATGCGACTTCCAATGCCACTGAAAATATGACAGATGGACCGGCGTCGAAAAATTAGGTGGTTTAGCCACTTGAATCACTCGATTCGGAGTCCGTATGAGTAAATGGCGCCCGTTTTACCGTTTCAAGTTCTATAAATATATATATCCTTTGTGTATGATGGTTGTTTATGCTTTTTATTCGTATCATGACCAAATTTTTCCCTTGTTGACTCGTATATGCTTATGGGTGGTTCGGATTTTGGTTTGTTTACGTTTTGCCTCGTGTTCTGTATTAGTTAATTCATTTGTTATCGGTTATTTATACTTTGTTCAAGTAACATGTGAATGAGAAATGAAACGTTTATTCATTACCACTCATTATATTTTATAGATTGGATTCACTATAATTTATATGGGAATTTACATACTTCCTTCTTTTGGGCTTGTTATGTTTTAAATGTTGGACTTCACATGATTACATGGTTGGACTTTGCATGATTAACTTGATGGATTTCCTACGACTTCAAGTATTGGGTTTTTATGACTTGTTTGATGGGCTCATAAATGAGTCGCTTGAGTTGGTCACTTTTATCCTGTAGATTTCACATAACGTAAATTAGTCATTATCGCTTGTTATATTGTATTTAACCGGCATGTTAAATTATAAAATGAAATATTTATTTGCATAAGACAAGTATGAGATATTTATTGTTAAATAATTATTTGTGAAGGGTCATATTCTTGATAATGCCTTGTATTGTTCTGTTGTGAGAGTCTTGGTCCTATCGGATACTAGGGGTGAGCTATAAGCCCTCTAGTTGCGATATGATCGTCGGGAATTGATGTTCCCATCCGTACTCATGGTGAGATGCAAGCCATAAGTATGAATGTGACATTAATAATTCCGTCCCCGAGTCTTGGTCCTATCGGATACTAGGGGTGAGACATAGGCCCTCTAGTTGCGATATGATCGTCGTCCTACCAGGAGGTTGGAGTCTAGGATGTAGTCTTGTGTGTGGTATCTCGGACATGCTTTAAAGGTAGCCTCTGAGTCGGATACTCCGTCTACTCTTTGAGTTGGTCTTACACTTGGGAGTCGTATTCTTGTGGAAATGCCATAATACCATCGTATGAGCTTGACATGCATTTTCGCCCTACTTGTGCTGTTCTGGCAAGTACGGGTTTGGCCTACTTGTGCTGTTCTGGCAAGTATGGTTTTTGGCCACTTGTGCTGTGCTGGCAAGTGAGTCTTATCTTAGTCTTTCCGCCACTTTCGTGCTGTTCTTGTGATTGGGGTACTCGATCTCCATTAGTAGTCGAGTCTTGGGTGCGTGCTGTGCTGGCGCACGTCGAATCGGGATGTACACCCGAGAATCTGCAGATTTAGACTAGGACCGTATTATTATCGTAGTCCTACCCGGGGAAATTATAGTCTAAGAGTAGTAAATGTCTTGCATTATTTGGATGGTTACTTTGGTTATATCTCCTTGAAATACGTGCTCGTGGCTAAGTGGTCGTGTCTGTTTCCTTGTCTTTCTTCTCCATTTATTTTATTGTTGCTTATGCCTTACTTACTTGTTTATTCCATCATTTCTTTTATCCTTGTTGGTTTAAACACGTATGATCCCATGTTTAGTTATAAGTCGATTCACTCATAACTTATCTAATATGATTATTTGTTCATGTTTTTTGTTATGTTCGTTTTGACATAATGTGGCTGGGAGAACTCTGAGTTACTCCCCACTGACTGTGGCTTTCATGTTTACATGAATGGCAGGTTTGTGAAGATGCATTTATGGGGTTTAGACGTGTGAGCTAGCGAGCACCTTGGACTAGTAGTCGGTTTAGTAGAATTGCTTATACTCACCTTTTATCATTTGTCATTCGAGGGATATATTTTCCCTCACCTTGACTACCACGTTTGTATAATTTAAATATTTATTTTCGCATTCTCTAATTATGTTTTAGGTTTTAATGAACCCGCGCTTTAAACGTTAAAAGTTTCAAAAAAATTCCTAATTTCCGCTTGAATTTATAAGTTATATTTTCCGCGTTATAGCGGGGGTTCACACTCACGGTTGAGTGAAGTCATTTGCGGGAATGGCTTCACGCCCTTGATTCGCCCCTTCTAGTTCCCGTTACAAGGGGGATATGCACATTAATGGTCATAGGGTTATTCGCTCTATGGTTTTGAGTGGGGCTTAGGTAGCAAGGCTGCGGTCCCCACTGGCGGTGTGGAATATCTGTTGCGATGGGTATTCTGGCAGGGCTACACACTTTAGTGTGTAGTCATGTGATTGTGATGAACTGGACTTGGAGAAATGTGCTTATGTATTTGGATGTTGCTGTTTTGCTTATTTTGATTATTCAGTAACTGACCCCGTTTAAATGTTTTGAAAACTGTGGTGATCCATTCGGGGATGGTGAGCAGTTGATTATCAGGTATTTCAATGGAGTACGCGCGAGATATAGCTGGGGATTGAGTCATCACTAGTTCGAGTCTTTTAGTCTTCTGCTGATAGTTTATGACAGTTTTATTTTAGTTTGAGACAATTGTAGTTTTATACTCAGTTTGGTTTATAAGTTGTACGCACTTTAAATATTTAAACTTAAAGTATGTTTCTGTATGGTCTCCCTTGATTACTATACCTCGGGTAACCGAGATGGTAGCATCTCCATGTGCTATGGTGGTCTTGGTAAGGCACCTTGGTATATGGGGGTGTTACAAAATCGTATCAGAGTGACGATTTTTGAACCTGTAACCAATAAACCCAATGAATGTAGAGAGTCGAATTAAAATGAACCCGGGTAGGAGTTGTTAGGAGCTAATGCAAAGGCTTGGGAGACGTCCTAAAGTCGCGAACTTGCCCTATAACTTTGAACCGGTCACTATGGGTGTGTCATGGGATCGCCACTTGTTTTGTTGTCTTGAAAGTATATTTATTGGATGAAGTATATGGTTGAGTTGAATGAATTTGATGGGATGATAGAAGTTTGTGAAGTATGACGCGGAACATGTTTAAGTGATGAATGGTGTTATTAACTAGCTTATATTAATAACATGTGAATAGGGGATTTGATGCTGTATATTTATGTTATTGTTATTGTTATTGCGTAAAGTTATAGAATAAAAGGATGTGGGTAGTGTAATTCGTGAGCATGACTCGATTGAGTATGGGGAACTCGATCAACTAGGGTGGACTCTATTGAGTTGGCTGCACTCGATCGAGTGGGTATTTTGTGTGTTGGGCAGTAGCTACTGGAGTCGAGTTACTCGACCGAGTTGGGGAAGTACTCGATCGAGTGTCTTGTACTTGACCGAGTATGTTTTGGTACTCGATCGAGTATGTTTTATGTAAGTTCTGGTCAGCTTCTGGAGTTGGGGTACTCGATCGAGTGTGTAGGTTACTCGATCGAGTAGGTGTGAGTACTCGATCGAGTGTGTCTTTGTGCGGGTCGTAATTGCTTTGATCCGTTTATCTCCCTTTTATAGCTCAAAGATATGCCGCCAAAGAGACCAGCCGCGTATGTTAAGGCTCAAGAGATGAGCATTGAGGATATCGCCAAAATGCTTGAGCACCAAGATGTGCTCACTGAGACCCTCAAGAGGTTTGGGAAAGAAAAGGAGACTGGGTAGATTTCTCTAAGATGAGTACTACCATATCTTGCTTCAACCCCACTACCTATGTGGGCACAGGCGCGCCGATTCTGCTCGACAACTGGCGTGAGATGGAGAATATCCTTGTGGTGGTGCATTGTCCAGAGGAGTTTAAGGTAGAACAGGTTTCGTTCTACCTAAGGGACACAGCCGGAGAGTGGTGGGATAAGGTGAAAGATAATGCTT
Source organism: Silene latifolia (assembly GCF_048544455.1). Lineage (NCBI taxonomy): Eukaryota > Viridiplantae > Streptophyta > Magnoliopsida > Caryophyllales > Caryophyllaceae > Silene > Silene latifolia. The sequence continues at coordinate 77,808,966 of NC_133526.1, read as the reverse complement.
TGGAGATCTATATGAAGCAGGGTAAGACCGCAATTTCGTGGTCCGAGTTCAAAAGAGCTATGAGAAATGAGTTTGTTCCGGAGCATGTTCGCAGAAAGATGCAGGATGAGTTCGATTCTTTTAAGATGACTGGGGACATGATCGTGATAGAGTACTACCATAAGTTCAATGACAAGTCGACGTATACTGAGGATGTGGGACTAACTCCGACAAACTTAGCACTTCGATTTGAGAAAGGGCTAACTTACCAGATCATGGAAAAGCTACCAACGGGGACTCTCACCGATGTGAAAGAGGTGGTCGAAATGGCCAAGGAAACTAGGGAGAAGAGCTCAGAGAAGAGTAAGGCCGAGAGTGAGGGCGGTAATCAATCTGGTTACAAGCGTGGTAACCACAATCAGTCCAAAGCTTATTCTTCTGGGTCGGGGTTCAGTGGAGGATCTTCTTTCGGTCGTGGTGGTCGTAGTGGTAGCGGTAACTAGAGTATCACATGTTTTAACTACGATGGTGTTGGCCACAAGAGGCGTAAGTGTACTAGTGCTGCTGGGAGAAGCTTTCAAAGACAGTCTCAGGGGAACTATTCACAGGGACCGACGCAGAGTTATGCAAGTAATTGGCCAGCTGGGTCGTGGAACCACCAAGGTGGCCAGAGCAATAATAATGGCAGTTCAACCGCAATGGTGGTAATTCCTATCAGCGTCCGACAGTTAATACCAATCAGGCATCAACTGCCAAGTCTACTGCATCAGCTAGTACAATACAAGGAGGAGGCCAGAAGAACAGCGGTAAAATTTTCATGATGGGCAAGCAGGAAGCTGAGAAGGATGCTCATGTGGTTACTGGTACTTTCCTTATTCATAACACATCGTTTTTTGTACTGTTTGATTCAGGGGCGGGTAACCCACTCTTTTGTGTCTAGGAGTCATGCCTTAGCTATGGGTTTGGGAGAGTATGAACTGGTAAAAGATAATGTTTTTATACCTTCGGAAGAATCATTTTCATGTTCTAAGCTATATATATATAGGGGTGTCCTTGATAGCGGGTGATGTGACTCATATTTGAGCATATTTAGTCCCCGAATTAGCCTCATTCCTATGCTTTTTAGTGCATAATTGGGTCATTTATTATCTTTAGTTTCTCGTTTTTCATATTCTTTGAGGTTTTGATCCCTTGGTAGGAAAGGAGTGCAAATCTTGCATTTTCATGGCAAAATGGAGCTAAATTGATCGAATTCAATGACCAAGCATCAAATGGAAGACAATGCTAGAAGGCCTATGTAGATAATAAAGTAGATTGGGCAATGATGAAAGGATCCTTGCATCTCCAACAAGATCCCCGAGGATTGTTGAAGAAAGAAAAGAAGAGAAGTGACTTTAAAGGAATCCGAGCGTCGCAGTGCCCAGGACGAGCGTCGCCCTGCTACAGTCTGAGCGTCCCGAGGCCAAGACGCTCGTCTTGAGACCAAATAATCCGAGCGTCCCGACCCACAATCCGCTCGGATTCTGCTCCAGAACCAACCGTCCCTCAGCCAAGACGCTTGGGACGAGCGTATTACTTGAAGACCACCAAAACGGAGATGAGCATCTCCTTGGAGAGGAGCACTTCCTCAACTTTTCTTAAGGGTCTTAATATTCATTTAAGCCCTTAGTAACCCTAATCTTTGTACCTAATCTCTAGTATAAATACCCCATTGTACTACCTAGATTACCATGTCATCTTAATGTCATCTTAATAGGATCTTAATCAAGTCCTAATACTCTCTTTATCTTGTAATCAATTCTTAATTTAGTATTAATACAAATCTCATTTCTTAATCATTCCTTAATTTCTCTATTGTTCATCATTTATTTTGGGTAATTAGAAGACTATTTGGGTTTATTTGGAGGATTGATAACCTTCCATCAATGATCAAGTACTTCTATTATTCTTTGCTTTATTATTTGGAATCATCTTTATAAATATAATTCTCTCTTAATCCTTTTTAATTATTGTTAATCATCTTCATTTGTTCATCATGTTTTGCCTTGCTAGTATGATTGACAACCTTGTTAGCATATTAAACTTGATAATGAGTGAGTAGTTTCCTTAACTAGGGTTAATGGGGAATTAAGGGAAACCAACATGGGGATTGATTCATGCTTAATCTAATATGTTTTCATAATTAATTTGCTTGCTTGTTGTAATTTCAACTTATGCACATGTTATGTTTGATGAAATGCGAGCCTATGAATCCTTGAATTTTTTACCCATCACTTACCTTTTCAATGAGACTTGTAAGACATAAACCAACTCGAGTCTCATTAGACCATGCATATAGTTGGATAGGGAGGATTGAGTCGACTTGTAGGTGTTGTACAGTCTAATAGATTCGACTCCGAGACCCAAACCTTCCTAGGGATTGTAAGATATACACTAACTCGATCCCATCACAACAATAATTGCTTGCATCTAGTAGAGAATATGTTTGTATGATCAACTCCCATGAATCCCCTATGAACCCATGACACCCTAGTGCTTTTAATCAATTGTTTATATCTCGTTTTAATCATCTTGCTTGCTTTCATTACTTTATTTACATTGTTATTTAGTTTAGTTGATCTCCTACCTCAACCAAAATTGTGACACCCTTAGACACAACCATTTGCAATCGAAAATCCTACATCAATACCCGTCCCTTGGGATCCGACCTTTACTTACCTCTTTACTAAAAGTAGAGTAGTTTGTGAAGTTATAAATATTGTTTTGGTCTAGGTAACTCTTAACGACAAGTAACCGAAATTCATACACCGACCAAAAATGGCGCCGTTGCCGGGGACGGTGTTAACTTGATTTGATTTTCTTTGGTTGCTTTTTAGTTGTGTCTTTCTTTACCTTGAGGAAGTAAAACTCCTCAAGGTTTGTTCTAATTATTTTCGAGTTGTTTGATATTTTGCATGTCTAGGAGATCACAAGGTAACTTGTTACCCATTGATCTTGAAATTGAAAGAACTTTGACCAACAATAGAAGACTTGTTAGGAATACTTTGAGAGGTATTGGTGAGATTGTGGACGTTCAACCAAATAACATTGAGTTCATCAACCCTTTTGCAAGAGAAGGAGAGGATAACCCAACACATAACCAACCACAAAATCAACCCACAATGCCTAAATTTTTATCACATTCCGTACCAATCGAGGAGAACCTACCAAATGGTACTCCCACACCACAACATTTAACCGGTAATTTCGTTGCAAAATCCGCATTTATACAATTAGTTGAGAGAAGTCAATTTGGGGGATGCCTAGTGAAGACCCTCATTCTCATATGGAGACTTTTTGTGACTATTGTGATGCAATTTCTCAAACCGGAGTTACTCAAGACCAAATTCGATGGGTCTTATTTCCTTTTTCTTTGATCGGTACCGCGAAACAATGGTTAAAGAGCCTTGATAAGGCTACTCTTGGTATTGACTCTTGGAATAAATTGGCACTTGCTTTCTACAAAAAGTTCTATCCTCCAGAAAAGACTAACATGTTGAGACCCCAAATCACCGGGTTCAAACAAAGGGATGAGGAATCTTTGTATGAAGCATGGGAGAGATTCAAGGATACTTGTCGATCTTGTCCTCATCACGGACTTAGCGAGTGGTTCTTGGTACAACAATTTTGGAATGGTCTTTATGAAGACTCCCGAAACATTCTCAATATGGGATCAAATGGTATGTTCACCGAAGTTGACGATAATCAAACATGGAACAAGATTGAGGAAATGGCGGTCCATAACTCACAATATAGAAGACCTCGGAAGGCTACTAGAGGAGGAAAGCGTGAAGTGGACTCTATTACTCGATTGTGTGCTCAACTTAGTGCTCATATTGATACCATTAATTTGAAGTTTGAAAAGGCTATGGCTAAGCTTGAAGAAGCCTCCAAATCACCAAAGCAACATGTTAATGCCATGGTGGCATCTTCATCAATTCCAAGTGGAGTATGTGAGAGTTGTGGAACTTTGGGACATGACCAAAGTGAATGTAGGGCAACAAGTGAAAAAGTGAATGCTTTCCAAGCATACAAGAGTGGTACCCCTTATTTCAATTATTAAAATGAAAACACCAAATTCCATCCCAACCTCTCATACAAAAGCCAAAATGTTCAAAACCCTCAAACAACATACACCCCACCTCCAATGAGAAACCAAGCTCAAAGACCCTTTTACAATCAAAACCAAAGTTATCAAAACCAAACTCCATACAATCAAACAAATGACCAAGGTTTTGATGTTCAAAAAGCGGTCCTCCGAATGCAAAAGAACCAACAAGAATTTTTCACTCAAATGCAAAAGGATAGCCAAGCAAAAGACATCACCATTAACAACATACTAGCTCACACAAAGATGTTGGAGACCCAAATGTCTCAATTGGCATCTTCAAGTTCACAAAGACAAAAGGGGCAATTACCACCTTAAGGTAATTCCCCAAGACAAGAATCGGTGAGTGCCATCCATTTGAGAAGTGGTATAAGGTATGAAGGGCCAAAGAGGCCCGTTGATGAAGATGTTGTGAATGCTAGTGACAAGGAAAGAGTTGTTGAAACTCTAAAGAAGAAGAACCCACCATTCAAGGAATTTAAAAGGAGAATGAAGAAAAGGCTAAAGATAAAGAGCCTATTGTGATTCGGCTTCCATTTCCAAGTCGTCAAGCTAAGCCTAAGTTTGATGAACAACTTGGGAAGTTTATGGAGATTGTTAAGAACTTGGAAGTCTCAATTCCATTTACGGAATTAATCAATCACGTTACAGCCTATGCGAAATACATGAAAGATACTCTTACAAAGAAGAAATCCATCCGGAAATGTAACACCCCGATTTATGAAGGAGCCTCTAACAAGACATTCCCTAATAAACCGGACTGTTACCATCTCGGTTTCCCGAGGTAGTGAATAACAAATTAAACTCCAAGGCAAATTATATAATTACTTTAACTTAATTATTACAAAACCTCGTTTACATCAAATTACCAAGAACTAACATAAATAAAAGTGAAGGTCTTCTAAATAATGATCTAGCTTCTAAGTCTTCTGACCCAGTGTCTCACGCCCATCAAGCTCCCGTTCTATCTCTTAAACCTGTCAAGTCTGCTCCCCAATAATTGGATCATCACAGGTGTTCACGAATACACAGGGTCAACCACGAGGTTGAGTAGGGAATACAATGAAACAACAAAATATGATATGCATGCTCCTCCGTCACCTCCATCTCCATCTCAACTCATATCTCATAACCCGGAACGCCCGGCCATACCGATCCCGGCGAGCACAACAATCGACCGTCGTCGATATATCACTCAATATTTGAGGACACCAGGGCAAGTCCTGCAGAACCAGCCTGGGCCTTATCACAACATCACGTCGTATCTCAACATCGTCACTACCACACCATCCTCCAACTCCAATGCATATGAAATGCTCAACAGTAAACAATGCAACACAATATGTATATCAATGAATGAAACCATGCCAGCTACCAAATGTTGTGATAACATACTCAACACGATCAATTCAGACAACCACATTCCAGTATATGAATCATAACGTAAATCAACAACCACGAATCAAGTCAACGTTCACAGTTTGGTCATATGAAACACAACAAGTCAACACAATTCAACAACACGATAATAAGTCAAGTGTATTTCCCTACCTCAGTACCGCAGTCAAATAGTCGGGTGCTCAGTAATATTCCACAACAATTCGCCCTCTGAAAGATAAATAAATGATAAATGATTACTTAACTATTCCCGTTCCCAAAATAGAAGGTTACTAAAAATAGAAACTCTCTAACCTGTAAAGTTTCCTTAAATGGAAACTTCCCCGATATAGCAGTTTTCCATTTTAATCAACCCGACTCAAAATCCGTCTCTAATTATTTAAATGATTCGGAAATTAAATTAAATAACTAATACGATAAATAAAAGATTAACAAATTTTACGATTAAGAAAACCGAAACAAACATAAAACAACCCCCACAACCCGACTCCCAAAACCCGTGGCTTCACACTCGCCCAAAACCCCTCACGCGCCGCCCGAACCACCACGACAACCACCAGGCCTGTTCCCCAGTTCGACCAAACCACCAACAACCACCCCCAACCTGGTCGACTGCCGCCGGCGAGTCGAACCAGGGCTGCCAACAGCCCTGCCACAGGGGTTGCCGCCACCAACAGCCTCCCTTTGCAACCCTATAGCCACCACCGTCGTTAACATCCTCCTATGCTACCACCTCCACTCTGCTCACCGTCAAACCAAGCCCACAGACGCCGTGGCGCCGCCGTTTCGACCTCCCCCGAGTCCACGGTGGCGCCACCCCAAACCTAATCACCTAAACCCGCCTGAAAACCCCCTGTTTAAACCCGTTTGATTGTCTCTGTCGACAATGCTTTCTGCCGCCATTTCCACCGTCTAAAACCCACCTAACCGCCACCAATAGGGGCGACTCAAACCACCCAATACCATTTCCCCGACACCAACCACCCTTATCACCTCCCTGCGACACACGGTGACCATAACCACAACCCGACAAACTAAAAAAAAAGAAAAGAAAAGGTGACTACTTACCTAAACCGCCACGTAAACCACCACCAAGGCCACCTCACAACGTCGACAACCACCCTATGCTCTTCCTTGCTGTGCCGTCAACACTCACACTCACTCTCTCTCTCTCTCGATTTGCGTGAAGGTTGGGATTGGTGCCGCTGAAATGAGGGAGACGGGTGAGATGAGGGTCGTGTATTGTTAGGGTAAAATTAGGTTAAAATTTAGGTTAGAACATGATGTTGGGTGTTGGGTTAATTGGGTTAAACATGTTATTGGGTAAACTCAAATGGGTCGAGGGTAAAAGGTTTAGCTCACATCTCGAATTCCCTATAAACCCGTCTCAAATAACTTATGAAACAACTCGATCTTACGATACAACGCGAGTCAAGTGAAATAACTTAACGTAATTATCGACTAAACAATTAACCCGACTTAACTAGTAATATAAAATACGGAGTATTACAGTCTTCCCCCCTTAAAATGAACTTCGTCCCGAAGTTCGCCACCCCGTAACGATAACCACACATCCACAAGCATAAGACAAACACAAGTAGTACATATACATAAACTCTAAAACGCGAAGTGTTATATTCTATCCCCCTTAAGAAACTTTGTCCCCAAAGTTGAACATACGACAGAAGTATGTGGCACTTAAAGAACCACAACATTGACCGAATAATAACAATTTAAAACAGCAGACTCCATGCATGGTCAATTCTCAGTCAGCCAATCATAACATACCACTTAACCAGATCGTAAACCATCAAGATTTTACAATCCTACCCAACTAAAAACATGGTTACGTCCTCGTAACCTCTTTTCAACTTTCTCACACGTATGCAACAAAATCACTGTCAACAACATGTACGGAAAGGAACACATGGTAAGAAATTTCGCATTAACATTAAGGTCGAAAACAAGGTTTTATTATGGAATTAGCTGATTGTCAACAAGTAACACTTATTACTTAGCGCATTCTTAACTTAAAACACAACATCAAACTAAAAGAACAACAAGAAAAGAGCCAAAGGTTTACACGGTTTCATAACAAACCGATCATGGTGTTACTAGTTCTAACATAACAGTCCTTAGATCGCGCTTAATCTGACTCTGGTGACTTAGGCTCAGGCGTTCCTTTCTTCTCCCATCTATCCCGGTCTATAACTCTTGGGCCCTTTCTGGAAAGTATTTACTATAGATGCGCTCGTTATCATCGTCAAGCTCGCCAGTCCGCATTCCGTCCCCTGTGACTTCTATGTCATTCCCTTCTTGGTTCACCTCCTCCCCAATGTCTGGTTTGGGTGGTTCAGTCGTACTTTCGGCATCAGGTACATTAGCATAAAATTCATACCTCAGGTCGCCTGATATAAAGTCAAAGGTATGCTCGGGCGGGTAACTGGCCCCGTCGCAGTAATTGGGGTCACGGCATAACCTCATGCAATGGGTGGACAGCTCTCTCATATAGAAGTGTTTGCTGTCCTTTAGTATGCCAGAGTCAGGGATAGAATCGATAAGGGTATACGCTCTAAACTGAGTATTAGTTAAGTACTCAGGGTGTCCATTATGGCCATACTTGTCCATGGTAGCGCAAAGTTTCTCACAATGCTCATTGAAGTCAGCATCAAGTGACATGTAGCAGTCTCGCGGGTGTACATTGTAGGGATCCATCCTACAGAGTGGAAAGCTAAACAAATTAGGACACAAGGGTGCTACCGTAGAAGGGTGTTAAGATAAAGGATTCATTCACGAGGTTTAAGTGTGCGAAAGTTATATAACAAGTTTTGAGTAGTGTTGTAGTACCAGGGTTTTGGTCAACTCAAGATTATCACAGTTCGCATTATCTACCAGAGAACAACAACCTTAGAAAGATCAACCATAAGGATATACGTATACCAGCATACAGTTTCACATTGACCCCACCAAATTCCTCTCCCAAGTCAAAATTATTACTAATTCCGAACAATTGATCCATATGCGCCTTCATTCCGCCCTACTACTAACAATTACCAGGAGTATTAAAACATGCGGTGCATATGCATTACTTAAACACTTTGAAACCATAAAAAACATAACATGTAATCAAAACCATTTGACTCATCAGACATGCAACACGAATTAGTCAGGTTGTATGATATAAATTCTGAAAACATATTTCCCAATAAAAGTAACAACGTATGATCCATGACAACAACAACATTACTTCCATATCACACATGTGTTTAACATTTTAGCAACCATATCGTTCAATTGTGTCCAGCAACTTAGTATAACTCATTTTCAGCAAAACAAAAGATATCGCATAAATAGCTTAAACATACACATTTGCCATCATATACTTTGTAGAACATTATCTATGATAAAAGATTAGCAACTTGAACAACTTCTCTGATTTGCACGATTTGAATAATTAGGCAACTCGTAGGCTCAATTAAATGTAACTATAACGACTATCATTTAAACCAACGCATATCATGTGAATCATAAAAGGGTTATCCCATTATAATTGCCAACATAGTTATCATAAGTAATCTTCATTAGAATATACTTGATAGCAACGACTCGAGAATATAGTTATGTCAAATGTCGTGCTACATCAAACAGTTTCCTTTATATCACGCCCATACAATTGCAAGAATCACTTTAGCATTTTATGTCAATATAATAACGAGCATATCCAATAAGGAATAACAACACTGTTCATTATCATGTCATAAGTTTAGTGTGACACCCTCAAATTTTAGCGTTAAATAAAAACGTAAGATCTACAGAAAAACTGACAGGATATGTTTGTAATTGGTTCAACTAGATAAAACCTGTAATTTTTAAAACTTTTCTAAACCATTCACAAACATTTCCAAATGTAGAGTGCCAAAACCTGCAAATGCTAACTGATGGGGCATATTCTGCACCCGCTGACCGAGTCAACACATTGAGCAAGGTCAAGGATATCCACAACAAGTCAACGACCTAGACAACCTAACCGACGCAGCCTGTCTAGGTCCCGGCTGAGACAACTAGCCAGCCGGGGCACACATCCGCGAACTCATATCCAAGACCCCTCGGCGGTGAGCCATCAGGGCCCGTCGGCCTGCCAGGGGTCCCTCGGCCGAGGGTAGATCAGTCTTTCCACTTGCTAACCACTTGGCCACTACGTGACAAAAGGTGAAAGTCTATAAATACTCCTCTACTCTCATTGAGTAGAGGATCCACGATTGAACCTAAGAATCACTATTCATCTGGTAACATCTTCCTTATCTCTCTACAACACATACTTAGCCAAGTAACATACAACTTAGTCCATTCGAGTTTACTGACTTGAGCGTCGGAGTGAGTACGCTTGGCACAAAGCCAAGCCCTCAGTTCGCTCATTGTTGCAGGAGAGGCCGAGGAGAACAATCAAGGCGAGGAAGATTCAACCAAAGACGTCATCTTACAAGCGCGGGTGGTAAACAAACTTGCTCTGGAATTACACCCGGAACAATTGGCGCCGTCTGTGGGGAAGATACTAGAAGCTAGTCACATTCATTCCCAAACAAAAAGCCCACCCAAAAAAGCTAAGAAGATGTCGAAACAACAAGAGGTATTCGTAACTGACGAAACCGAACCCTACCAAGATGATACCGTCCACAATTCTGGTGTTGCGCAGCCCTTCACCGGCCTAGTAATTCAGCCGGAATACGGGATGCCAATAATGCCAGATACGCCGCTACCCACCGACCAGATCACCATCATGGGACATGTGGTCGAAGCAGCAAAACTGAGGCTGCTTCTGGAACTATTAAGTAGTGCGCTGGCTCACACTGTCACACCGACAAGAGCGGCGGAACCCGTCCAGGAGACCAGGGCCCATAATGTGACACCAAGAGACTTGAACGAAGAACTGGAAGAAGCTGGCCCTAACAAGACGCCGGGGGAGCCCGGAGCGCTAGTGGCGGACCTAAGCCCTTCCCGCACTCACGGGAGGACGGCGTCGCCGCAGCGCCGACGAGGCATTCCCCAGAGGAGTGAAAGAAGTCCGACTTATCTAAGTCGGAGAAGAAGCCCGACTTACCGCAGTCGGGGGAAGAAGCCCGACTCACCGGAGTCGGGAAGGAGTCCGACTCACCGAGTCGGAGAAAAGCCCCTCCCGCCACGGGGGGAGGAGCCGGACTAGGGGTGCGAGGAGTCGATCGCCGCGTATCGTTCGACACACGGTTAGACAGCCTCTCAGCGCCTACGTCCTGGATACCCCGGTGCCGACTAAGCTGAAGTTGCCACCCATAGCATACAAAGGGGAAGGCGACCCAACCGACCACGTTGAGGCTTACGAGTCTCACATGTCGGTATGGGAGCAACCCGACGAGGTTTGGTGCCGAGTCTTCCCAACGACACTGCATGGGATGGCGCAAAGTTGGTACAAGGGGCTACCCGACGGGTCGGTATACTGTTACGCCGACCTAAAGGACACTTTCCTGGCCCAGTACTCTTGCAACAAGAGGAGAGCCGTCGAGACATCGGACCTCCTGACTATCAAACAGGAGGGAGGCGAATCTCTCCGGAGTTACGTGAAGAGGTTCGACGCCAAGGTTCAGCAGATCCGTGAGCTGAACAGCGAGCTGGCGGCCTTCACGCTGATGAAAGGCCTCCCAAGAGGGGACCTAAAAAATGAGCTCATCAAGTGCGGCGGCCTGAACCTGGAGTCCGCCAGGAAAATGGCCGATCAGGCCATGAAAGTAGAGGACTACCACAAAACCTGGGTAGGCTCCAGCGAGGCCGGACACTCAGAAAGAAAGAGCCGCCGGGAGGACAACCTGGACGAAGGACGCCGTGACTATAATAGGTCACGGCCTGACAAATCTGTCAGGAAGCAGAACTCGGCGGGCGCCGGGGGGAGGTCGGGAACATACTACCCGAAGCAGTACAACGAGCACACCCCCCTAGTCGTGCCCGCCGCCGAGGTCTTCGCCCTGAGCAAGAGCGAGGGCCAGAAGTGGGAAAGGCCCCCCAAACCAAAGGGAGACGGTGACACGAGTCAGTACTGTGAATACCACGGCCACACCGGTCACCATACTGACGACTGCCGGCATCTGAAGAATGCCATTGAAGAGCTTATCCGGAAGGGGAGCCTCGGCAAGTATGTTGCCAAAGATCAAAAGACTGACGCCGGCGGCTCGAATAAGAAGTCCGTCTTTGAACGAATAGGTGTAATCCATGTTGTCATCGGGGGCAACGAGAACGGTGGGTCCGCTCATGGGCACAAACGGCACTTAAACGAGTTGTATCAGGCCATCAACTTTGTGCCCAAGACAGCGGCCACCACTTCCAACATCCCCGATATGACCATTGGGAGGAAGGACTACGGGGGAGTCATCGCCCCGCACAGCGACCCACTAGTAGTCCACTTGGACATATCCAATCACCTGATCAAGAGGTGCCTGATTGACACAGGCGCCTACACGAACATTATGTTCATGGAATGCTTCCTAGGACTCGGCCTGAAGACTGAAGACTTAAGCCCCTGCACCAATCCGCTGTATAGCTTCTCCGGGGCCGGCCTGGTACCCCTGGGATCGATCAGGTTGCCGGTCATGTTCGGCGAGGGGAATGCGGCCAAGAATGTCCTATCGGAGTTCGTGGTCATTGACGGCTCATCCGCCTACAACGTCCTCATAGGCCGAGTCACTCGAGCGAGGCGAGGCGACGAGTGATGTCCATCCGGACACGACACCGATGTATGTCTCGGACCGGGGGAAGCGCATAAGCTCGTCTCCAAGAACGAGAAGGACGAGGTGGTCAACACCCGGATATCCGCCGAGGGTGCAACATGCAATCCCTCAAAGTGGCAAAACTTGATCGAGAGAAGGGGAAGAGCCCATCCTTGCAGCAGGAGGAAGACCCGATGAATACCAACGTCGGCATGGTTGGAGGAACCCCGACCGACCAAGAAGAACCACATCCCGGCATATGGGAAATAACTATTGACGGGCCCCCTACGGCGAACAGCTCGGGAGCCGGCATCCTTATCACCGGCCCAAGCGGGAACGTGTCTAAGCACCCTTTGAAACTTGTCTCCTCGGCCTCAAACAACGGGTCCGATTACGAGACGGTGGTAAAAACATGCTCGCTATTGGTGGCCAACCAAGTCAGGGAAGAGTATAAGGCCCGAGACGATGGGATGGGAAGATACCTGGAAAGGATAAAAGCCGACACCGCCAGATTAGAGTCTTTCCAGATACAGTACACTCCCAGGTCCGACGCTCTCTCAAGACACACCGGCTGACAGACATGGAGGGTGCGCCTTTAATACACCATTGGGACGGGCAATCTCGGAAAAATATTTTGTAGCGGCGGAGGTGCCCGAAACAACTGTGGGCACCCCGACGCATGTTATTTCTAATGAAGAATGGTCCCAAGTTTTCCATCAAAGTGTTCATTTCCCCCCATAGTCGCTATCAAGAAGCAGGCACCGTCGCAGTCACCCCAAGAAGTAGACGCTACGGCAGTCACCCTAAGAGGTAGACGCCGCAGCAGTCACTCCAAGTGGTAGACGCCACGGCAGCCACGCCAAGAAGCAGATAGGCCAAAAACCTCGATTACCCCGGCTTTAAGCCGGGAGCAACGGGGAAACGAGCCCACATCTCCACATATGTACACAGCGGATAGAGCCAAAACCTTGATCACCTCGGCTAATTAAGACCGAGAGTGACGGGGGAACGAGCCAATATGCTAACATGTGTGCAACAAAGCGATCAAAACGTAAACTCCGTTGCCCCCGGCAAATTAAGACCGGGAAGAGACGAGTAAAACGCGACTTGCCCTCGGCAAATTAAGACCGAGCTTAAGACGTTAAACACAGTTGAGATACGCATTCTAAACCACCTCGGCCCGGCCGAAGGTAAAAAGAAGCGCTCAATTAAATAACGCAAGAAGATAAGTAAAGAGCGGTGATCAAAACCCCGGCCAAAGCCGAAGGCCAAAAAGCAAACTTCATTGGAAATAATTGCAAGGAGAATACAGACGACGGCCGTCCCCATAGGGATAAGCCAAAACTCTACCTACCAAAGTGTTACGAAATACAAGGAAAAAGAAAGCAAAAGGTTACAGACTTATAATTTGAAGCGCCAAAAGATGGCAGGGAGAAAAGGCCTAATAATTGGCCCCCGAACAGCTAAAGCTATCCGAGATGCCGGGTGAGCCTGGTGACGACCGCCCGTCTCCCTATACCTGTGGCTGCCCGCCATCGGTGGGGTTAGCAGCATCGCCCTTGGTGGAAGAACCAGGAGCTTCCTGGGTAGCCCCGACCTCGGTCTCAGCCTTCTTAACAACCTCGGCCTCAGCCTCAGCTTCCTTGGCCGCGTTAGCATCCTCAGCAACTATCACCTTCCCTGCGGCCTCATCTTCCTCCTTCTTCACCCTTGCTTCCTCCTTGGCTTTCTCCTCCGCAGCCTTCTCCTTGGCCTCGAGCTTGTCATCAAACAGCTCGTCATATTTCCCCCACGGAAAGGAGCCATCAAGAGGAAAGAGCTCCCCAATTGTTTCCCTGGCGGCTTCTTCGGCCAGGTCCCCGTATTGGGTGCACATGTTAGGAAGGACAACGGTTTGGAGCATCTCAATGTCCTTCTCCCTCTGGGCAATAACAGCGTCCCTGTTCCGAATCACCTTCCCCTGGGCCTTATACCCGGACCTCAGCTCTTGGTAGCTCTTAGCATTAAGGTCGGCGAGCCTCTGAAAGTGGTCACGCTCCTCCAGCAGCCTAGCAGCATTACCATCCGCAGCCTCGACCTTGGCCTTTTCAACAACTAGTGCCTTTTCGGCGTCCTCCCGAAACTTTCGTTCAGCGAGGACCGCCTTTTCGGCCTCAACCTTGGCCCTACAAGCTTCCTCCTTCGCAGCAGCAAGCTCAGACCGGAGCTGCTCAAGCTGAGGCGCAGCCTCAGCCATGTCCTGAGCCTGCTCCACAACGAGGTTACCGGCCACCTCGGCCCACCTTGACAGCAACTTAACCAAGCTTAGGCCCTCCGACCTAACCTGGAGTGGGGTGGACTTCGGGAAGGACGTGACAACGGCGGCATCTTGGCCACTTGCCTGCGCAGTTTTCTTCTCGGCATGCCGCTCTACAGTGTGACCCGTAGACGGCGGCGGTTGATCTACAAAAAATCCAATCAAGGCATCTGTGTCAACATACATAGACATACCAGAGAGCCCGTCATCAGGAACGCCTAATGAGCCGGCTAAATCTGAGCCACAGGTTAGATCAGTACCAGAGGGCTTGGCCTTCTTGGTCGGATGCCCTTTATCGCATCTTAGAGGCGAGGCGTCGATGTGGGTAGGCTCTTTCCTCTTACGAACATGAGGAGATCCCTCCGCACGGAGTCCCCCCAAAGAATAACATCAACGACTTCCACTTTGTCCCTTTTTTGATCGAAGGAATGGGAGGCGGGGATCGATGTCGACGCCGTCACCGCCGATTTCCTTGTTTTCGCGTTCGGCGCGCGCATATTACCAATAACGCGTCGCCGGGCCGCCTCCGCATTTAAGCCTTTCAACTGCTGATCCATGAGATCATTCGGCGGCGTTCTGCGGTCACGAGCCAGAGCCTTAGGGTGCTTATCAACAACTGACTTGTCTGCAGCAAGCCCCATTCTCCTAAGGATATCCTCCATGTGTCCAGGGCCAAAATGGTCTGCAAAAAAAGAAGCAAAGCAAAGATTAAGTGGAAGGAATGAAATCAAAGTTCAAGAAACATAACCATTTAAAAATGACAGAAAGGGGCCTCACACCGACCCCACTCACCTTGTGCTAGGGCCGGTATGAGGCCGACGTGGCAGAGCGGCGCATCCTGGAGAATGATCTGCGTCGGAGGAATCCATCCCTTCGGCAACCCATCATCTCCCACCTCAAACAGTTTCATCGCCCTCTCCTCATCGGCGTTAAGAAGGACCTTGCTGGCATCCATCTTAAGCTTATTTGGGGTGACCCATCTGTCACGCTCCGCCTTAGTCTCACCCCGCAAATTGACTTGGTGCTGGAAGGACCGGGGCAAGGGATATTCCTCCGGAACCTCAACAAACACCCACCGATCCTTCCAGCCCTTGCAGGAAGAAAGCTTTTCAACGGAGACGTAACCCGGCTCCGTCTGCACGCTGTACCATCCGACGCGACCAGGAAACGACGGTCGAAGGTGGTGAAGCCGACGAAATAAATTAACCGTCGGAACCTCCCTCCTAAAGAGACAGAGACAGACAAAGCCGACTATGGTCCTAACAGCCAACGGGTGCAGTTGGGCCACGGCAACGTTCATGGCTCTAATAATGGCCATAACGTATTCATTTAGAGGAAACCGGAGCCCATACTCCAGGTGTCTAATGTACACGCCGATGTAGCCCTTGGGAGGGCAACAGACCGCCTGGTCGACCCCGGGAATGACGATACTATACCCCCTGCCAAAGTAGAAGTGACGCGCGAAAGCGTCGGGACCAGAACAGCTGGCAAATTTATGGGTCCAAGCGCGGTTAGGGCAGGCCTTACAGGCATCGCCGTGATCCTCGATATACGGCCTCCCCTCATTAGGATGAGCCCCTTCGGCATCATCATCTTCCTCATCCTCCCAACCCTCCAGAACTTCGGATTAACCAGGAGAAAGAGGCCTAGGACCCCTAGACCTTATCGGGATAGCCTCTAGTATCTCCTCTTCATTAAGACGCGACGGGGAACCCCCCGACGCACGATTACTAGGCCCGGCGTCGCGAAGACATGGCAGCAACAATTATTTAACAAAGAAAAGATCGAGAATTTGATTGTTTACCTTGGAAAAAGGGTTACGCCGAGTAGAAGTTTGAAGGCTAGAGAGAAGTTTCGTCAATGAGAGTTTAAGCAAGAAGGAAATTTTAGAGAAAATGGAATTGAGGGCCAATTTCAGGGGCTAACTACCCTATTTATAGGAAAAAGCCCATGAAGAAAGACCAATCAGGGCACAGCCCATGAAACGTCAGCCAATCAGCGAACAGACACGTGTCAGACATGCGACCACGGAATGTCAATCGTTGCAACAGTTGAACGTCAATCAATGCAACAGTGACCAAGCTTCTTCAACACGCCCCTTCATATCTCTGCCTATTCATCTCCCTCAGCAAATTCCTAAGTATCTGTTCTCCGCCGGCCACATGATCAACCGAGCTTGGCAGCACCGGCCGGGGCAATCAAAGCACACCGGCACTCTCAACCTCGGGTCCAGCGGCCACCGCCGTCTTCTCTTCCACATTTGATGTCCATTACACATCCATGTGGAGGGGGGATATGGTACGGCCTGCACGAAGGTAAGCCGAGGGAGAAGAAGCCGGGGATTTAAATTCGTTCCTTACGCAGAATATACGCTCAACATACATCGGAGTCCATACCACGGCATAGACTACGCTGGGGGCAAATTGATGGGGCATATTCTGCACCCGCTGACCGAGTCAACACATTGAGCAAGGTCAAGGATATCCACAACAAGTCAACGACCTAGACAACCTAACCGACGCAGCCTGTCTAGGTCCCGGCTGAGACAACTAGCCAGCCGGGGCACACATCCGCGAACTCATATCCAAGACCCCTCGGCGGTGAGCCATCAGGGCCCGTCGGCCTGCCAGGGGTCCCTCGGCCGAGGGTAGATCAGTCTTTCCACCTGCTAACCACTTGGCCACTACGTGACAAAAGGTGAAAGTCTATAAATACTCCTCTACTCTCATTGAGTAGAGGATCCACGATTGAACCTAAGAATCACTATTCATCTGGTAACATCTTCCTTATCTCTCTACAACACATACTTAGCCAAGTAACATACAACTTAGTCCATTCGAGTTTACTGACTTGAGCGTCGGAGTGAGTACGCTTGGCACAAAGCCAAGCCCTCAGTTCGCTCATTGTTGCAGGAGAGGCCGAGGAGAACAATCAAGGCGAGGAAGATTCAACCAAAGACGTCATCTTACAAGCGCGGGTGGTAAACAAACTTGCTCTGTAATTACACCCGGAACACTAACAAACTAATTTACATAACTATGCTAAAGTTGCGAGAATAAAGTGATACAAACCAAAATAGAAGAGGGAGACATATGTCCCTTCAAAATATCAACTCAACGAAATATATAAAGGTTTACTACATAGTATAGCCAAACTAAGTCCAGGGTTCTTTTGCTCACTAGCTCGTCTGTGTACCCCATTTAAACATCTTCAACCTGTCAATCGCATTTTATACAAACACGAAAGCCACAATTCAGTGGGGAGTAACTTCGAGTCCTCCCAGCCACGAAATGTCATATTTAATGTAACATGTAATGAAACATGTAACCAACACCACAAATAATCTAGATATTAAGTATTCTAACATATGAACACTAAACTGACCAAATTAAACTATCATGTGAAACATATAACAAGCAGTAATCCAAACTTTATCAATTGTAACCGGCTTACATCTCACCTATTACAATTCATAAAATCACCATACAAGATAGGACAATATATCAAAGACAGGCATAAGTTCTTAGTCCCGTCAATAGTCACTCTGTAACTCGAGTCTATACCACGAGGTAGGGAAGGTAATCGAACCGGTATCTTGGCTCAGAGGTTCTATCAAAACATGGCCAAGACACAACATAACCCTAGCCTAAAATCTGCGCAGACCTAGACATGCGGTTACACACCACCGCACCCAAGACCCACAATTTTTCTAAAACAAAGTGAGTACCCTAAGGAGTCCACCAAAGGGTTGGCTAGTACTTAAGCTGACCACTTACTATCAAAATAAGTAACGAGGTCATGCCCCAACTTGGATATAATCCCACCAAGTCAGGAACACAAAGGCTATTAAGCAGTGAACATATACTCGTCAAAGACTATAAAGGCCTATCTATGACAAACACAACAACCTGCAAGAAGTATTCAATACCAATTCCAATTCTAACAATATTAACAATATTAAAGGTTTCAGGGAATTTAGGGCCGTTTCTACAATATAAGAAACTATTAAATTCAACCAACAACACATGTGAACTAAAAAAAACTTAATAAATGGCCTAAAACAAGAATAAGGCCAATTATCCATTTTTCACATTAATTTTCATCCAACCGAATTTTTACCCGCAACCCCAGCCCTGCGACAGGTACGGGTTAAATTGCGGCTGACCAATCACACAATTGACTGACATCGATTCAGTCAAAGGGACCAAGGCTCAGTTTTCGGCTTAATCACCAAAACATTGCAATTATCGCTATAAAAGTCATTTTAAGCTTATTCATTACAATTTCATATTATAATCTATCCTAACATGTGCAAACTACCAATATAAATATAATTTTACCGTTAACATTATATTTACTACTAACATGCTTCATTTCAAAAGATTACCCATATGTTACTTATACTAAATTTAACATTAATAAACCCGAAACGACAAATAATGCATGAAAAACCGCGAAACAAGTAACGGGCCAACCCGGGCCAACCCCAAGGCAGCCGTGGGCTGCTCGGGCTCGCCGGCTCTTCATTGGCCGCCACCCCTAACCCTCCATTTCTCCATTTTTGTTCAGTTTAACATCGTCTGAAGCATCAATTAATCGTTCCCAATTCATTTCCATACTAATATGAGAACTTAAACTAACAAAAGACATGAATTAGACATGAATTTAACCCATATTTTCATGTGAAATTAATTACTCAAACAACAATCACAAAATCATACAAGAAAACAAAATTGTGACATTAAACCGTCGAGTAACTCGAAATATGTTACCTTTAGCAACTAAATGAGCAATTAGCACCTTGAACATCAAACCCTAATCTGCCAACTAACCACTATCTTCAACTATATACGAGTCTCCAAACTCGTCCTCTAAATCTTCACCTAAATAAACAATAAAAACACAACAATAAGCATAAAAATCGAAATATGCCCAAAATCAGCCAAAAACGACATAATTAAAACTGAAATTAAAACATACTAGGATGTAGATCTTGAAGAGAGGATTCCGAAAATATAAATTTTGCGAAAATCGGACTAGAAACGAAGAAATTATGATGAAATTACGATTGTAAGATACTTTTCTTTTTTTTTTCTTTGAGGATGTCGGTCAAGAGCAAGAGGAACAAGAAGTTGGAACAGAAAAATGAAAAGGAAAGGAAGGGGGAGGGGTGTGCCGTGGAAAGGAGAGGAAAAGCGGGATTGAGACGGAATTTTATGAGTCGGTTTTGGCTCGTTTCAACAATAATTAAAACCGTTTGTCAAATGAAAATTCCGACAAGACCAAAGTTCTTAAACACGAGATTACAAGAAGATTGAGTACTCATATGACCCATTTCCAAAATCGTTTGTCCAATTTTCAAAAGAGTTGTCATTTTTCTCCCGATATGCCCTTATTTCGAAATAAAAAGTTTTTACACGGTTTAAACTATTTTTAAACATTTCGAAACTATCAAAATAAATACTTTACTTCAAAATACAATAAAATTATATTTATTTGAATTATTATTACTTCAAATACATTAATATCAAATTTTACTTGATTAATAAATTACTTCCGCAAAATTATAATGGTCCGAAATTACGGGGTGTTACATTTAGGTTCAACTGAAATAATTTAATGCGATGAAGGTAATAAATATAACTATGGGCACACAAACTCACATGAAAGACATTAGAACTCAGATGGCATACTACAGGTGTGGACAGTTTAACCTAAATCATTACTACCATCCATGTGTAAACATTTAAACATAATTATTATAAATATTCATGCGAGTATATTAGAACAATCAAGTTAACATTTAACGCCACCAACTTTACCAAGATATGACAATATAGTTTTATATTTATATATATCCGACCACTATACAAACATGATGAACACACCAGAGATATTACAACATGCCAAACATATAGAAAATATGCAAACAACTGGACTCGTATAAAATATTTCACCCTCGATTAAGAATCAAATTAAGCTATTCAATTTCACTCATACTATCATGCCAACAATGTTATCAACTAAACTTTAATTTTATCACTTGTTAAGATACATAACTACTGAACATGCGTGCTACTATCATCATATAAAAACATTATAAGGTCACATTAATAAGGCTCATGAAATAACCAAACAATTGTATGAAAACTCAACATAGAACGCACATTTTACAAGTCATGATTCACGTTGTAACTTCCAAAGACCACGAACAAGTAACCGTTCGATTAAAACTTGATTCATGTTACTTTTATAAAATACGGAGAGTTAAAAACACAGGGAAAAAAGAATTAGGTCTAAAGCACCAGAATTCCATTTTTAAAGAATTTTACAACTCAGTTGGTCCAAACAAGTATGTGACAGCAATTGGTCCGAAACTTGGGTCAGTTTGCAAAACTTACCATTTAATATAGAGGCATCAAAAATTTTCGTGGCTTATCAATTTGAAAACATATGCGAATCTTCTGATCGATGGAGTTGGAATTATGCAAAAAATATTAATACAATTTAAATGAGGATTTTTTACAAAATCGTTGGTCAAAACATCACTGCACAGGAACTTCCTGACCACAGCCCACTAAAATATTTATTACTCCTAATCCGTATATCTTATAAGCATGAAACCAACGCCAAATGAACACTAACTCACGAGGCTATCTCTCATAAAATTTTCATCCATAAGCAATAAACAGAAAAGAAATGGCAGTAAGGTCAATTGAAGAGTAAAATCAAACAAAGCGAGTTTCAGCACTAGGTCATTCTTTACTAAGTTCCAAGCTCTTACATCCACACTATCGATACTAACCCATCCTAACTTAAATCTCACACTGTGTACCTTCGTAACATCTACCCCATAGAATCCCTTCGCATCTCGATCTACTCCTTACATCTAAATCACGATTGCTATGACTAAAAACATGCAATTCAATAGTGTTTCTCATTACTATCACAATAATATACTAGCATGGCTTCGGGATCACATAACCGCGTATCACTAGACATAATAGTACTATCAACACATCATTCAACACCCATCCAGATAAATATCATCAGTTCGCAATTATTTTCACGCTCGCGATTACCACAATCCAACACTTCATTGATTATCAACCGGAACACGAAAATTTATTTCTCATCCCACAACATCATATGATCACGTCATCATTCATACAAAATACTTACCGTAACGTTGTCCTACAGAATGGTTAGAATATATGGGTCTCAAGGTATACATCAACTCGATTATATCCAAGGTTTTCCTTCTAACTACCCCATTCACTCAATTTCTCTCGGGTTACCTGGTTCAAAACTGAGAGGGCAAAAGAGCACGTATTAAGGGCGCCTTCTTAACCGCACTGTGAGCTCCTAACAGTTCCTACCCAGGGGTTCATTTTATTTAGACACATCCTACGTTCATTGGGTGCATTGGTTTAGGCCTGAGGATCGTTCGCTCTGATACCACTTTGTAACACCCCGATTTATGAAGGAGCCTCTAACAAGACATTCCCTAATAAACCGGACTGTTACCATCTCGGTTTCCCGAGGTAGTGAATAACAAATTAAACTCCAAGGCAAATTATATAATTACTTTAACTTAATTATTACAAAACCTCGTTTACATCAAATTACCAAGAACTAACATAAATAAAAGTGAAGGTCTTCTAAATAATGATCTAGCTTCTAAGTCTTCTGACCCAGTGTCTCACGCCCATCAAGCTCCCGTTCTATCTCTTAAACCTGTCAAGTCTGCTCCCCAATAATTGGATCATCACAGGTGTTCACGAATACACAGGGTCAACCACGAGGTTGAGTAGGGAATACAATGAAACAACAAAATATGATATGCATGCTCCTCCGTCACCTCCATCTCCATCTCAACTCATATCTCATAACCCGGAAAGCCCGCCCATACCGATCCCCGGCAGGCACAACAATCGACCGTCGTCGATATATCAGCTCAACAACTGAGGACACCAGGGCAAGTCCTGCAGAACCAGCCTGGGCCTTATCACAACATCACGTCGTATCTCAACATCGTCACTACCACACCATCCTCCAACTCCAATGCATATGAAATGCTCAACAGTAAACAATGCAACACAATATGTATATCAATGAATGAAACCATGCCAGCTACCAAATGTTGTGATAACATACTCAACACGATCAATTCAGACAACCACATTCCAGTATATGAATCATAACGTAAATCAACAACCACGAATCAAGTCAACGTTCACAGTTTGGTCATATGAAACACAACAAGTCAACACAATTCAACAACACGATAATAAGTCAAGTGTATTTCCCTACCTCAGTACCGCAGTCAAATAGTCGGGTGCTCAGTAATATTCCACAACAATTCGCCCTCTGAAAGATAAATAAATGATAAATGATTACTTAACTATTCCCGTTCCCAAA
Source organism: Silene latifolia (assembly GCF_048544455.1). Lineage (NCBI taxonomy): Eukaryota > Viridiplantae > Streptophyta > Magnoliopsida > Caryophyllales > Caryophyllaceae > Silene > Silene latifolia. Next base: position 77,785,994 of record NC_133526.1, on the reverse strand, counting down.
ATAGAAGGTTACTAAAAATAGAAACTCTCTAACCTGTAAAGTTTCCTTAAATGGAAACTTCCCCGATATAGCAGTTTTCCATTTTAATCAACCCGACTCAAAACCCGTCTCTAATTATTTAAACGATTCGGAAATTAAATTAAATAACTAATACGATAAATAAAAGATTAACAAATTTTACGATTAAGAAAACCGAAACAAACATAAAACAATCCCCACAACCCGACTCCCACAACCCGTGGCTTCACACTCGCCCAAAACCCCTCACGCGCCGCCCGAAACACCACGACAACCACCAGGCCTGTTCCCCAGTTCGACCCAACCACCAACAACCACCCCCAACCTGGTCGACTGCCGCCGGCGAGTCGAACCAGGGCTGCCAACAACCCTGCCACAGGGGTTGCCGCCACCAACAGCCTCCCTTTGCAACCCTATAGCCAACACCGTCGTTAACATCCTCCTATGATACCACCACCACTCTGCTCGCCGTCAAACCAAGCACACAGACGCCGTGGCACCGCCGTTTCGACCTCCCCCGAGTCCACGGTGGCGCCACCCCAAACCTAATCACCTAAACCCGCCTGAAAACCCCCTGTTTAAACCCGTTTGATTGTCTCTGTCGACAATGCCTCCTGCCGCCATTTCCACCGTCTAAAACCCACCTAACCGCCACCAATAGGGGTGACTCAAACCACCCAATACCATTTCCCCGACACCAACCACCCTTATCACCTCCCTGCGACACACGGTGACCATAACCACAACCCGACAAACTAAAAAAAAGAAAAGAAAAGGTGACTGCTTACCTAAACCGCCACGTAAACCACTACCAAGGCCGCCTCACAACGTCGACAACCACCCTATGCTCTTCCTTGCTGTGCCGTCAACACTCACACTCACTCTCTCTCTCTCGATTTGCGTGAAGGTTGGGATTGGTTCCGCTGAAATGAGGGAGACGGGTGAGATGAGGGTCGTGTATTGTTAGGGTAAAATTAGGTTAAAATTTAGGTTAGAACATGATGTTGGGTGTTGGGTTAATTGGGTTAAACATGTTATTGGGTAAACTCAAATGGGTCGAGGGTAAAAGGTTTAGCTCACATCTTGAATTCTCTATAAACCCGTCTCAAATAACTTATGAAACAACTCGATCCTATGATACAACGCGAGTCAAGTGAAATAACTTAACGTAATTATCGACTAAACAATTAACCCGACTTAACTAGTAATATAAAATACGGAGTATTAAAGGAAACTTGAGACTATTGCTTTCACTAAGGTGAGTAGTGCCATCCTACAAGGAAGTTCACCTCCAAAACTAAAGGATCCGGGAAGCTTCTCTATTCCATGTACCATTGGCGACACCACAATCAACAAAGCTCTATGTGACCTTGGGGCAAATGTGAGTGTCATGCCATATTCGGTGTGCAAGAGGCTAGGAACGGGAGAGCTAAAGTGCACTAATATCACACTTCAAATGGCAGATCGATCAACGAAGACACCTTTAGGGGTATGGGAAGATGTGGCGGTAAGAATTGATAAGTTCTTCATCCCGGTGGACTTTGTTATTGTTGATATGGAGGAAGACTCCAACATTCCTATCATTTTAGGAAAACCTTTCTTACACACCGCGGGAGCGGTGATTGACGTGAAACATGGAGAACTCACCCTTGAAGTGGGAGATGAAACAATCACTTTTAATCTTGACAAGACAATGAGAACTCCCCGATTACATGAGCCGTGTTTCATGGTTGATCATTATAGCCGAGAAAGTGATAGGAAGAAGTTGGCATCTCAATGCAAAGAACAAGCTATGGGCAAAGAATCACCATCCATATGGGAGAAGAAAATGGGTAACCTCCAAGATGCTCCGTCCAAGGAACAAGAATGTTTCAACAAGAATGAGAGCTTGAATAGCTCACCACCACTCATGACAAGAGAAGAGGAAGGCCTCATTGGCCATAATGACAAGAAGAAAGAGGAGTTGTTCTCGTCAACTCGTGATATTATTGGGGAACAAGTAGATGAAGTATGCGGTCTTTGGGATGATAAGTTTGAAGGGATATTCAATCCCTATATCGGTAATGCTATGACCCAAGACAACCATGAATAACAACAAGTGCAAAGATCTATTGAAGATCTTTATCATGACAATGAACAAGTTTTCGACTACTTCTTCAAGGTGTTGAGCAACATCAACAACACCTTGGCTATGCCCCCTTGACATCTCATTTATGGATGAGAGTTTTGTGGAGTCCTCCCTAAACCACCATTTGTAAATATTCTAACTTCCTAACTTGCATTTTACTTATTGTATTGCATTTTTGTCAATTTTAGATTTGTATTTTTATGCCTTGATCAAGATTTTCATCATTTTGAGAGAAAGTGAGGGAGGGACTTATGTGATTATTGATGTGTAGTGTTTTGACATAGTGTGGGGATAACAATTGCCTAGGCTATCCAAGCCTTCGTAGTGCCCCCACAATGAAGACCAAATGAATGAAGAGTTAATAACACGGGTTATGAAATACCCACGGATGGACCTAAATTCGTGTGGTAGAGGGAGAATCCGAGCGGCCCTAAGGGAATCCGCTCGTCCTGAAGACAATCCGAGCGTCCTGGGTAGGATCCGCTCGTCCTGAGAGAGCTGGAAAAATAAGTTTTTGGTCTGACTGAGAATCCGAGCGTCCCACCTGAGAATCCGCTCGTATCAGTCATGACACTCGTCCTACAAAGAATCCGCTCGTCCTGCAGTTGGTAAAATTTGGGATTTCTCCCTGTGAAGGAATCCGAGCGTCCCGACAGCAATCCGCTTGTCCTCCGTAAAAAAGACGCTCGTCTTCCTCGAAAGACGCTCGTCCCAACACGTCTTTTTCCTAAAGCCAATTGCAGCAGAATCCGCTCGTCCCGACATAAAGCCGCTCATCTTCCCATGAATTTCAAATATAACGGGATTAAAACCTCAACTTTCCCAATTCATTTACTCATTCACAACATAAACACAACTCCAAACCTTCAAAACCCTCATTCTCTCCATCAACCAACATCAAATTTCTCAACCAAAATCACTCAAATTAAATCCAAACTTCCTCAAAACTCAAATAAATCACTCCTTTACCAACAACAAGTGATTAAAACACCAACATCTTCAAAGTTTGAGTCGATTTTTAGGATACAAGGCAAAATTCAACTATCCTAATTTGATTTGGGTCTTATTGGAATTTGAAGAAATCAAGCTTATCTTTGGTGTTACTACATAAAGGAGAACATGGCAAGAACAAAAGGTGGAAGCAAGGCACCCCCAAAGAAGAACATTTCCAAAAGACAACAATCTCTTCAAGCTCTTCAAGCATCTAAGGCATTGGTGGTTCAAAATGCAAGGTTGGAAATTCAAGAGTCTAATACTCCTATGGAAGCTACTACTTCTACTCCGGTTGTTGAACAACTAGATGATTATTCGGAGGTAATTTTCTCTTCCGACTCTCATAGGGAGAAATTTGTTTCCTTTGCTAAGAAATCTATTTTACCCACCAAATTCATATGCCAAGAGACCTTGTCAAAATTGGGTGTCTTAGAATAACCAAGACCTTTTTCGAGTCCATGGGGTTGAGTACTTTGTTTGATATGCAATAGTTGACTTACTCATCCCTCACCTTAGAGTTCTTAAGTTCTTTGAAAGTAATCAAGGTGGAGGCTCTAAGGAACATTGAATTCCGACTCGAGAATGTTGATAGGAAATTATCTTTTGAAGAATTTGGTAATGTTTTTGGCCTTAGAAATGACCTGACTTACACGAATAAACCCACCAAGTATGATCCCGCTCCCTTATGGAAGGCTATTACCGGGAGAGAGTTTACATCTTATCATGATTGTCGTGCTCTTTTTGTCCATCATCCGGGCATAAGAGTATGGCACAAGGTTGTTGGGCATACTTTGATTGCTAGGAAGGGAACGGACCATTTCACCGAACTTGACTTTATTTATCTCGAGTCGACCTTGAACATTGGAAGAGAGTTCACCAAAAAGTATAACATTCTTCAACTTTTGATTGAGAGGTGGCTCAAAGTCGATCATGGCAAAGAAGGCACGACCTTTATTGTTAATGGAGGTTTGGTAACTTATTTGGCAAAACACTTCAATCGGAACTTCAACAAGGATAGCACCTATAAACCGGTTAAGGGAGGCCATATCATTGATCTAGCCACCATGGTTCAAAAATTCAAATGGATCACGAATGATACTCTTGATGACAAATTTGGGTGGTTAACAAAAGATGCTAAATCCTTCACATTGCCAAATAAGATTTTCCGATTAAATGTTCATAGGCCAAACTACCTTCTCCCACTCTCCAAGGAAGCCGAGTATAATATACAACATCAAGGGGAAGACATTGCCGAGCCCTCCTCCTCCATTATCACCCCACCTTACCCATTCACCTACTATGAATTTAAACCCGAAAATGTTAAGGCAGGGAATGACTACTTGACTCTGTTGATGAAAGAAATGCACAAGCAAGCTTATGAGGATAGAGTTAATGCTTATAAAACACAATATCCGCCTCTCCTACATCTTGCTAGGCAAGGACTTTTTAACCCATCTTGTATTTTGCCTAGTTAGGCGGATAAGGAAATCTTCTTTCCTAGTGCTTCTAGAGGTGGTAGCTTGGGTGAAGAGGAGATGGTTGTTGTTGAGAGTGGTGCACAAGAAGGTGAAGAAAATGAAGAGAATGAAGAAGAAGAAGAAGAAGAAGAAGGTAGTGAGGAAGAAGAAGGAAGTTCAAGTGCAAGTGATGATAACTCAGGATCTATGGAGGTTGATTCTAGTGAAGAGGTTGATGATGATGGAGATGATAGTGATGATGCCATGGGCGAAGATTGAGGATTAGCAAGCTCTTGGGAGGATGCCACATTACTTTGTGAGTTTCCTATACCTCCTTTAAGGTTTGTCTATTTCTCTTGTTTTTCATATAATTTTTATCTTGATCGTAATTTTGAGTCCTAGCATCAACTAGAGGACTCACACCTTGGCCACATTGAGGTGTTTCTTTTATTGTTCCCACATTCAAAATCCAAAATGACAAATGTAGTTTCATGCATAGCATCCTTATGCATGAACTCCCCCAATTTTTGACATTAGAAATAGTGTCTATTTTGGTTTAGGGAAGTTTATGCATATACATTGGTAGCTAATCTAAATTATGCTCTCCAACATAACAAAAATAATGCATCATATAGCATAGCTTAGTTTGCATTCACTCTTATTTATATGTCATATAGTTTGCATTTAGCTTAGAAATCATGCATTTTCATATAGATTGCATAATTTCCTATCGTATTAGCCATTGAGGACAATGCCCATACTAGTGTGGGGATGGAAAATTCTAACATGACTTTTTAAACAAAAATGATAAAAATTGAAATTTTTTGAAAAATACAAAAACATGTCTTTTTATTTCATAATCATAAAAACCAAAAAAATTTGAAAAATTCAAAAATCCAAAAACATGTTCATTTCCTTTGTAGTGTAGTCTTGTATATATTGTTTTGTATATATTGTGTTTGTTTATCCTTTTTCACATTGATCGACTACGCCACATCCGAGACATGATGATATTGAAGACCGCATGGTATGATCTTTCCAATCTCCTTTTTCCTCTTTATGTTAATGACTATGTGGCTTTATTTTGATTGATGCGGTATAAACAATGTGAATTTAGGATTTCATTTAGATTATTTGGCATACTAGTTGGTAGAACCATTTGCATTAGGATGTATATATATTAGTTGCATCATGGCATATAGTTGCATTTAGGAAAATTTTGTGAAACCGTCTATTTGGGAATCTTGACAAGTGTATATAAAGCCCTTGTAGATACTTTTTCTTCTTAAGACTTTGCTTGTTAGAATGCTTGTAAAATACCCTAGGATGTGTCATGCTAGTATCCTTTGACCCATGGATTAAGGCCTAATCAAGAGTACCTTATGGTGTGATAACTCCTTGGCTACCGTTTATTCCAAGGTGACCCTTGAAACCATGCAACTATCCTTCACCATCTACCACATTTTGTCATCAAAAGGAATGGGCACAAAAATTGCTCAAAATTTGAGTTTAAGAATTGAAATGAAAAGTCAAAAAGTTTGCAATTGCATCAAAAGAAAAGAGGAGTAACAAAAATGAAAACTTCTATGCTTCAAAAATAAAGCACCCTCCCTACAAATGGGGTAGCTTTGAAAATGTTCAAAAAGAAATGCAAGAAAAAGTTGAAACATCAAAAGAAATGGCAAAGAAATGTTCTCAAATGTCAAATGCCACAAATTGGGGGAAAAAAAACAACAACAAAAAGCAAACTCCCAAATGAAACTCAAATACTATTGATCCCTTTTCCATCGTATCCACTTTTGTGCATGGTAGAGAGGGGACGACCCTTCTTCTTGTCTAGGCAAGAAGGGGAATTCCGCGATCCTCCAATGTTTCTAACACTATAGGGAGTCTACTCTTGACGAAAGCATTTAACGATTGAGGACAAAGGTACCCTAGCTCGACACAACTTGGAGGTGATTTATTGGTATCCTTGTAGGCTTAATAGTTTGAAGAAACCGTATCTATGATGGAATGTGTACCCTTAGATTGCTTCCCTTATAGATGATTTCCACCACTTAGATGAGGAAAGTGGCTATTAAGTTTTTGTAGATGCATCCATTACTTGTTTTGTGTGCTTAAATGCTTGGATGTGTCGCCATTTTGGCAATCCCCACCTTGCCTTGCAAGAAGGCATCCTACCTCATGGTTGTCTTGTTGTGAGTTGAAGAGGCGGAGTGAGACCCGCTAATTGTCTCACATCGGCTATATTAGTAGGTTAGTTTTAAGGGTCCTAGTTTTTGTCACCTCTTTACTCGGGACGAGCAAAAGTTCGGTTTGGGGATATTTGATGTGTCTCATATTTGAGCATATTTAGTCCCCGAATTAGCCTCGTTCCTATGCTTTTTAGTGCATAATTGGGTCATTTATTATCTTTAGTTTCTCGTTTTTCATATTCTTTGAGGTTTTGATCCCTTGGTAGGAAAGGAGTGAAAACCTTGCATTTTCATGGCAAAATGGAGCTAAATTGATCGAATTCAATAACCAAGCATCAAATGGAAGACAATGCTAGAAGGCCTATGTAGATAATAAAGTAGATTGGGCAATGATGAAAGGATCCTTGCATCTCCAACAAGATCCCCGAGGATTGTTGAAGAAAGAAAAGAAGAGAAGTGACTGTGAAGGAATCCGAGCGTCACAGTGCCCAGGACGAGCGTCGCCCTGCTACAGTCCGAGCGTCCCGAGGCCAAGACGCTCGTCTTGAGGCCAAATAATCCGAGCGTCCCGACCCACAATCCGCTCGGATTCTGCTCCAGAACCAACCGTCCCTCAGCCAAGACGCTCGGGACGAGCGTATTACTTGAAGACCACCAAAACGGAGATGAGCATCTCCTTGGAGAGGAGCACTTCCTCAAATTTTCTTAAGGGTCTTAATAGTCATTTAAGCCCTTAGTAACCCTAATCTTTGTACCTAATCTCTAGTATAAATACCCCATTGTACTACCTAGATTACCATGTCACCTTAATGTCATCTTAATAGGATCTTAATCAAGTCCTAATATTCTCTTAATCTTGTAATTAATTCTTAATTTAGCATTAATACAAATCTCATTTCTTAATCATTCCTTAATTTCTCTATTGTTCATCATTTATTTTGGGTAATTAGAAGAATATTTGGGTTTATTTGGAGGATTGACAACCTTCCATCAATCATCAAGTACTTATATTATTCTTTGATTTATTATTTGGAATCATCTTTATAGGTATAATTCTCTCTTAATCCTTTTTAATTATTTTTAATCATCTTCATTTGTTCATCATGTTTTGCCTTGCTAGTATGATTGACAACCTTGTTAGCATGTTAAACTTGATAATGAGTGAGTAGTTTCCTTAACCACGGTTAATGGGGAATTAGGGGAAACCAACATGGGGATTGATTCATGCTTAATCTAATATATTTTCATAATTAATTTGCTTGCTTGTTTTGATTTCAACTTATGCACATGTTATGTTTGATGAAATGCGAGCCTATGAATCCTTGCATTTTTTACCCATCACTTACCTTTTCAATGAGACTTGTAAGACATAAACCAACTCGAGTCTTATTAGACCATGCATATAGTTGGATAGGAAGGATTAAGTCGACTTGTAGGTGTTGTACAATCTAATCGATTCGGCTCCGGGACCCAAACCTTCCTAGGGATTGTAAGATATACACTAACTCGATCCCATCACAACAATAATTGCTTGCATCTAGTAGAGAATATGTTTGTATGATCAACTCCCATGAATCCCCTATGAACCCATGACACCCTAGTGCTTTTAATCAATTGTTTATATCTCATTTTAACAATCTTGCTTGCTTTCATTACGTTATTTACATTGTTATTTAGTTTAGTTGATCTCCTACCTCAACCCAAATTGTGACACTCTTAGACACAACCATTTGCAATTTAAAATCCTACATCAATACCCGTCCCTTGGGATCCGCCCTTTACTTACCTCTTTACTAAAAGTAGAGTAGTTTGTGAAGTTATAAATTTTGTTTTGGTCTAGGTAACTCTTAATGACAAGTAACCGAAATCCATACACCGACCAGCGAGACAAGTAGACTTACCGGTCATGTAATACCTGCCCCGTTAGGTACCCGTTTGACTGCCTGTTGACTAACCTTGGACACATATTGGACCCTTGGACCCTTTCACACTAGCGACCTTGCATCATAGTAACCTATGGGATGTGAGAACTTTATCTATCGTAGACTACTCGATCGAGTAGTCTAGTGACTCGATCGAGTAGAGGTCGCTCGATCGAGTAAGTCCCATACTCGATCGAGTATGGCGAGTTCAGCGTAAGTATATAAGTCGTGAGTCGTAAACCCAAATCGGTTTCTTTTCATTTCTCCATAAACCCAATTGACGATATACCTTCTCCCTCACCAACCTTCAACCTTTTGAGATCCTTTACACTTGGAGACACCATAGGGATGGAGACTTGATTCGGGTAGCGGTCTTGTCGCTGGAATGCCGAGCATAGGTAAGTCATCATCATCATACCTAGGTTCGTTTGTAGTTATACTTATTAGTAATAGGGTTTCCCTACTGTTTGTAATAGGTATGGATGGAGGTTGTCTTATATTCGTATGGATGTATGTAGTGTTGTTGCTAATTGCTAAATGTAGGTTTTCCTACTCAGTACTGTTGATTGGTTGTTTTGGGTGGTGTATAACATCCTTGATTGTGTGATAGTATTATTGTGTTTGTGATCGGGGTGTGCCCCTATCTTAGTGGAGTCATCATCGGGAATTCCTTCACGCCCTTGATTCGCCCCTTGTGATTCCCGTCACAAGGGAGATGTGCACATTAATGGACATGGGTTATTCGCTCTATGGTTTTGAGTGGGGCTTAGGTGGTAAGGCTGCGGTCCCCACTAGTGGTATGGAATATCTGTTGCGATGAATATTCTGGCAGGACTTTACCTCCAGGTTAGTCAGTTGATTGATGGATAATTGGAGTTGGAGATAGGGTGTGTGTATGTTGCACCTTGTGTTGTGTGTTGTTCTTTAGTTACAGACCTTGTGTGGTTTTGTTTGTCTTTCTTTCTTGTTATATATCTGATGTGATCCATTATGGCGAGGAGTCAGTCTTAGCTGGTGTTGATATGTGGAGGTTACCTAGGTGCATTGAAAGGACGAGTCTTTCACCGAGTCTTGGCATGGAGTAGTCTCACCGTAGTTGATAGTTGTTTGTTCATCAGTTGCATCTTACTTTCCTTTGAGTTAAACTTGTAATAAACCTTAATTAGTTCTTTTATTGACGATATGATATATTATTTCTCGGGCAACCGAGATGGTAATGCCGGTATCTGCTAGGAAAAGTCTTGTTAAGGCTCCTTGGTAGATGGGGGTGTTACAAAGTGGTATCAGAGCGACGATATTTTGAAACCTGTAACCAATAAGCATAATGAATGTAGTGAGTTTAATTAAATGAACCTGGTGTATGTATGTTGGGAGCCCCTTGAATTGTTTGATTTTGGGTGAGAAGGCGCCTTCATTCTAAAATCTCGGCCCCAATATGTTTAAGCTAGCCACTTCGATGGGGATATGAAGTCGGGAATGTTCTGTGCCTGCGTGTGTAATGTGCGGTATATATGTGTATAAAGGTAATGTCTTGTGTGTTGATGATAGAACATGTGATGTGTAATTGCTTGTCTAGTTGTGTATGCGTAAATGTGTGGATGGACAATAGGATGTGTTGGAAGTATACATGAGGATATGTGGTGACAAGAAAGTTGAAATTGGTTTACAAGTTTACAATGCTTGATATAATTTTATGAACATGTTGTGTTGTGTTGAAAAATTTGAATGCATATGAATAAGTAGACTACCGTTGTCGATATGAGTGAATATGTGAATTTAAAATATGTAATAACAGAATCGTATGTGTATGGAACGTAGTAGAGTAAAGCTACAATGTTCTAATTGCAGTATTTGTGTTATATGTAAGGTAATGATAATCGATAGTAATAGTATAGAGATAATTAGTGACGAATTCTAAGTATACCTGATATCGTCCTAATTAGGACGATTTAATCCCGTCCTACTACCTTATTCGGACTCGATTTTGCGTGCTTAAATGTTTAAATAGCTCATTTATTTACTAATTTATAATAATTAGTCCTCGTAATTATAACTAATATTTAGTCGGGTTTTTATATAGCATTAGTATTATCACTATTATTTTATTATTATATTAATTTAATGTGTAGGTGAAATGGGAAAGCAATGAGGAATAATGAGACGAAAATTGAGGAGCAAGCTAGATTGAGGTGAATTAAAGATGGGTCAAAGCTATTTGTCAAATAGGAGAGGCTAATGTTGAGTGGAAACAAAGGTCAACCTTTGGCCTTTAACAATCAAAGTCAACAATCAATTCATCACCCTGTATTCCGTCATTCCATCATCATCACCAACTCGGCATCAACATTCAGCACCATTTTCGTGCACCATCCTCGTCACCAAACACCTGCAGCGTGCACCACCCTCATCACCTTCACCGCTAATTCAACCACCCTGCCCTTCTCTCGCGTATCACAACCGAGCAGCGATCAATTTGCACCTGACATCAACAACAGCAGCAGACGAGCAACACACTCACCTGCAAACCGAACTTGCTCACCTCTGTGACAGGGCCGTCCCTGTAGTTTTGAGGGCCCTGTGCGAAATCTTAAAGAGGGGCCCTTGTACCATTTTTATAAAACGAATAATAGGAAAAATATATTTTAACTATTTTGAGTAACTTTTATATGGCTAGTTTATTTCTCAATTCTAGAAATAATGTAGTACATAGATAAATTTCTTTTCCATTCTTCAACAACAATTAAGTAGTACAATGGTTGGCTGCAAGATAAATAAGCATTGCAACCCGGGTTCGATTCCTTACAACCCATATTTTACCATTGTGTAAAAATTTAACAAAATTAAACTTGAAGCAGGAATCAAACCTAAGATCATTTGACAATATATACCATTAATCTTACCACTAAGTTAAGCGGATTATTATACTAAAAATATGCGCTAAATTAGTTATTAACTATTACAGATATTTCTTGAAATTGGGGCCCCTTCAAGTCGGGGGCCCTGTGCGGCCGCACCGCTTGCACGGCCCTAAGGTCGGCCCTGCTCCATGACCATAACAGCAGCAACAACATCGCCATCAACCTTCACCAAATCGCACCATCACATCGCATCATGATAGGCTATCGCACACCTATGCAAAGATAATATTTATACCGTAGCAAAACAAATGAATGTAGTACGTAGGGTTCGAACCACAGAGAGACGGGAGTTGTTAATTAGTTGTTATGGATTGAATTTTACCTTGGTAGATTAACGTTTGCTTTGGTTGATTGGTATAATGTAATGTAAAAACAACAATAAAAAGAATGTCTAGGGAGGTTGGGTCACACACGCAAACTATGCAAATGCTCATGTCAATTTAGGAAGTTGATTACTCGATAAATGTTTAGGCTTAAAGACACCCACCTCTCGATCTTAGCGTCAACCATAGACCGGGCCCTACAGAAACTCTCATTTATGACTAGGCCGTCCTACTACACATGCTTAGTCTAATCCGATTCCATGCCTCTCGACTTATAGAATGAATTAACAAACTTAATCTACGATTACGGCCAATAACCAAAGATTAAATGTTGTGGCGCAAACATGTGATAGAAACAATTTATCAATTTAACTTAGCCTCATTTTAACATTTACAATTTACTTAGTCATGCATGGTTTCCCTTACTACTTAGACAAATGTAACTACTCAAACATGATGAAAATGTAAACTACACTAATGATAATTAAAATGATAAACATAATGGAAATGTAAATAGAATTACCTTGAAATGGAAATGGAAATGGAATTGAAGAACAATGCAAATATAAATAACTTGATATGTAAATTGTTTAGAACTTGAATTGCAATTGTTTATAACATAATGGAAATGCTAAAAGGAAATCTAATCTAACCTAAACTAAGAACTAAAATGAGAGTATAAAAGTGGTGTAGAAAGTATGTAAGAAGTGTATATGAAGTGTGTTTGAGGTCCCGGATCAACACCCTTTATATAGGAATAAGGGAGTAACGTAAACAATCAAGAGAGTGCTAACCCCGATCGGGGCCACCCCACCCCGATCGGGGTCGTGGGTTTTCTCAATTTTCTCTTAATTCCGTCTTAACTTTGCACTTAATGTTGATGTGGAATCCGATGCTTATGTCTTAATGCGCCCGTCTAAGGTATCTTAGGCATCCTTTGGCATCCAATGCAAACTCTTATCATGGGCTTTCATTTAGATTTCATTTCTTTACATATCCACCAACTAAGGTTGGTCTCCTCTTGCTCGGGTTTTCCAATTTCTTCCCAAAATGCCCCTATACTTCCCGGAACTCCTTTACATGATCAAGACTTGCTCTCATTAGCCTCGTGAACTTGGGTGAATGCTAATTTGACGGGAAAAAGCTATTAAAAGCTTAATTTCCTACAAAACACAATGAAAAACAAGCAAACACAACTAGAACACGGAATTAGCTCACAAACACTAACATTAGTGCAAATGACATGTAAAATAGAGCTAAAATAGGGGGTTAAAATGTATATAAAATGGACCTATCACATCAACCACCCTCACCTCCGTTGAAGCACCAAGCAGCAGCGCTGACGAGCCCAACATCGGACTACCACTTTTGTTCGCCGAAATCCCGTCACCAACAACCCATCACTTTACATCAACACCACCATCAACCACCACCCATCTCCGTCCTGCATTCAATCAACCAGCAACATCTCGTCCTCACGCTCAATTTCAACCTCATTCATCCCCTGCCGTCAAACCGGCAACCAACTACCCCCACCGGCCCTAAAAATCACAAAAAAATTGAAAAAATTGAAAAATTTCAAAAATATATATTTACTTCTCGAATATCCTCCACACATTTATTTCCATCAAGAATTATGTAAATAAATAAGTGTGGGAAGGACATTCTCATATTTTAAAAATACAAAAACATGTTATTTATTTCAAATATTTAAAATAAAAAAAATACGTTCTTTTAATTTCCTATTCTCTCCCTACACTTTTGTTCCATTGAGGACAATGTAAATTTTAAGTGTGGGGAGAGAAATATCCACCTCGTGAATATTTGTTTATATTTACTTGTTAATTTGAAAAAAAGAGTATATATATATATATATATATATATATATATATATATATATATATATATATATATATATATATATATATAGAGAGAGAGAGAGAGAGAGAGAGAGAGAGAGAGAGAGAGAGAGAGAGAGAGAGAGAGAGAAGAGATCAACTAAGTCCCATATATACATATAAGTCCATAAGTCCTTCTAAGGGCCATTGGATGAAGGCAATGGAAGGCTAAGATTTGATGTCAATATGTGGCTACAAATTAATCTCTCCACTTTTTCTCTAATTAACTCATCAATTCAATAAACTTACCTCACTAATCATTCATCATCTCATTATCACAACTCCTTCTCCTCTCTCTACATCTCACTTTTCTCTCCTCTCTAAAAAAACCCAAAATCCCAAAAAACCAAAACCCAAATAAATCACTCACCCCTCTCATCTTCATTCACCACCACCCACCACCACCCCACCCGACACCAACTCACCACCCACCACCACCGCCGCCACCTCGGTATTTTTTTTTCGTTTTTTTTTTTTTTTTTGGGTGTTAGTTTTTATGTTTTGACTTGTTTTTTCCATTCATTTTTTTTGTTGTCTTTTATTTTCTTTTAATTGTCTTTTATTTTGTTAGTTCTCTTTTTTTATTTATTTTCTCAAATCTCTTCTTGTTATACGTTTTTTTTAAAGATTTCGGGTTTTAAATCTCGTTTTTTTTTGTGAGATACTTTTTTTCATCTAAGATCTACTAAAATATTTTTCATAAAATTTGTTGTTTTAATCTTAACTATATAAAAATTCTTATAATTTGTTGATTTTAATCTTATATTTCACATTTTTATATAAAAATGATATAAAATGACTAAAGTTACACAGTTATGGGCAAAAGTTATACTGTTATGGACTAAAGTTATACAAAAATGGACTAAAGTTATACAAAAATTGCCTAAAGTTATACTGTTATGGACTAAAGTTATACAAAAATGGACTAAAGTTATACAAAAATTGCCTAAAGGTATACAAATATGGACTGAAATTATACAAATAAGGACTAAAATTATACAAAAACTGACTAAAGTTATACAAATATGGACTAAATCTATACAAATAAGGACTAAAGTTATACAAAGAAGGACTAAAGTTATACAAAAATGGACTAAAGTTATACAAAAATTGCCTAAAGGTATACAAATGTGGACTGAAGTTATACAAATAAGGACTAAAATTATACAAAAAGTGACTACAGTTATACAAATAAGGACTAAAGTTATACAAAAATGGGCTAAAGTTATACAAAAATTGACTAAAGTTATACAAAAATGGACTATAACTTTAGTCAATTTTTGTATAACTTTAGCCCATTTTTGTATAACTTTAGTCCTTATTTGTATAACTTTAGTCAGTTTTTGTATATTTTGAGTCAGTTTTTTTATAACTTTAGTCCATATTTGTACAACTTTAGTCCATATTTGTATAACTTTAGTCAGTTTTTGTATAACTTTAGTCCTTCTTTGTATAACTTTAGTCCTTATTTGTATAACTTCAGTCATTTTTTGTATTACTTTAGTCCAAATTTGTGTAATTTTAGTCCAAAATTGTATAACTTTATTCCACAAGAGTATAACTTCAGTCATTTTTTGTATAATTTTAGTCCAAATTTATATAACTTTAGTCCAAAATTGTATAACTTTAGTGCAAATTTGTGTAATTTTAGTCCAAAATTGTATAACTTTATTCCATAAGAGTATAATTTTAGTCATTTTTTGTATAACTTTAGTCCAAATTTGTATAACTTTAGTTCAAAATTGTATAACTTTAGGACTATAAATTCAGATTTGAATTAATCTCATAAGAAGATGATATTAAAGTTACACATATGGCCAGTGAAGTTACACATTATAAATTGTGAACAAAAAAAAACCAATAAGTCAAAAAAGTACAATAAAAAAAAACTTCAATAACAATAATACAAAATTAACCAATAAGTAAAAAAAAAAACCAAATAACAAAAAAAAAAATCAAATAACAAAAAAAAAAAACTAACAAAAAAACCAAAACCAAACCAAACAAAACAAACTTGAATGGTTGTATAACTTCAATTTATACAATGTATAACTTTAGATGTTAATAGTGTAACTTTAATGTAAAAAGGGTATAACTTTAGTCGTAAATAGTATAACTTTAATGTTTTAAGGGTATTTAGTCGTAAATAGTATAACTTTAATATTTTCAGGGTATATTTAAGTCGTAAATAGTGTAACTTTTATAAAAACCAACAAAAAGAAACCAAAAAGAATCGAAAATAATTGTAATCCATGATAACAAAAACCCGTTAATCTAACAAAAAACACGAATATCTAAGAAAAAAACCAAATAACAAAAAAATAAACCAAATAACAAAAACCAAAAAACAATAACAAAACCAAATAACCAAATAACAAAAAAATAACTCTATCTTTACTACTCTCATCCTCATCATATCTAATCAACTCAATTCAAATTAAATCATCCTTTTTAACATTACGATAACAAATAAACCCTAGAGAGAAGAACATGAGCGGCGACTGAAAGAAGACTACGTAACTTTGAGATTGACTCCCATGCTAATGGCAATGAAGTCAAATCTCCAACGACAAAGGGAGATGACTTTACGAGGACGGAGCATCCCTGCTACACAGACTGATACGTCCTTAAATTTGCAAGAACAGGAGAAGGAAAGTGATAAGAACCATGTCGATGAGATGGATGACTGCCAAAACCCTAATGAAATGTGTCATGGACCAACTAATGAAGTAGTTGAGGGAGAAAAGTCCAAATCTATTAATGAATTAATGGGTATACCTGAACTGGTGATTGAAACGGAGGATGAGGAAGAATCTGATGGAGAAGAGGAGGATGTCGAGGATACCGTGGTCTCTGAGACGCAGGAAAGTCCTGATGATGACCAGGTTGCAGAAACAGAGGATAACCCTAATGATGAACAGAGTCAAGGACAAAAGGAGACTGAAATGTTGTAGTTAGAAGATGAGGATATAGAGGAGGAGGTAGAATACTGGAGTCAAGCCGTGGTATGTTTCATACTTGGAGCTAACCCTCCATGGGAGATCATAGAGGGATTTGTCAGACGCATTTGGACGAAATTCAATATTGATAAGATTTCTTTCATGCCTAATGGGATCTTTTTGGTAAGATTTAAAACTATGGAGATGAAAGATAAGGTCCTACAATCATGATATTATATGTTTGATAATAAGCCTCTGATTGTTAAGGAATGGGTGAAAGATATGGAGATGAAGAAGGATGATGCGAGTTCAGTGCCAGCATGGATAAGGCTACATAGTCTCCCATTGAAATTCTAGGGGAAGGGGTTGCCTAAGATTGCTAGCTTGGTAGGGAACTACGTCAAGAGTGACGTGGCTACAGAGGAGAGAACAAGGTTCGGATATGCCAGGGTCATGGTGGAAATGGAGGTGGATCAAAAGTTGCCTGGAAACATTGAGTTTAAAGATGAGAAGGGTGTGGTGAATAAGGTGGCAGTGGAGTATGAGTGGAAACCAATTAGGTGTACTAAATGCAAAGGCATGGGACATGACAAGGAACAATGTAAAAGAGGAGAAGTGAAGAAACAAGAGAATCAGGTTGTTAAAAAAGTGTGGAGGCCTGTGGTGGCTAAGCCTGCAGTGGAGCCAGTTGCCAGGACTGTTGCAGTGCAGCCTGTGCAGTCACCTGCAATCCCTGTTATCAGGGAGGAAGGGCGATTCCTTACTCCTACCAAAAGACTAGTTAAGATGCACATGCAGGAGAGGAGTGGTGATGGATATAGCAAAGAAAATTTTGGAGCTTTTTCTTATAAAGAGATTGTTACATCTCCTTCAAAGAAGTCTGTGTTAGCTCAAGGTCACTCTACATCACCTATTTGTTCCAATGGATAGCATGGGTTTTTTGGAATGTACGAGGTATGAATAGAGTAGGTAAACAGAAGCATATAAGTTACTTTTTACAGAATAAAGATGTAGGTTTATTTGGTTTATTGGAGACTAAAATAAAGAATAAAGTTTTTAATAAAGTGGTAAATAGCTTTAATAATGGTTGGAGTATAACTACCAATAATGGTTATCATAGTGGTGGAAGAATTTGGGTCTTATGGAAGCCTGGGATGTTCAAGGTGCATGTCATTGAGTATAATGCTCAATATATTCACATGAAGGTGCAGACAATGGTGTCTAGGAATGTTTTCTATTTGACAATGGTTTATGCATTCAATGGCATCAGTGAGAGGGCTCCTTTGTGGGATCAATTGAGGAAGTTTGCTAATCAAATCTCTGGTCCATGGGCAATAGTTGGAGATTTCAACTGTGTGCTAGCTGCTCAGGAAAGATGTGGAGGTGCCACGTCTTTGGCTGAGATGGAACCCTTCAGGAAGTGTGTTGATGAGTGTGAGGTGATAGATATCACTGCTGTAGGGTCAGTCTTTACTTGGAACAACAAACAGAGGCCTGGGGAAAGGATATACAGTCGGTTGGATAGGTTCCTGGTGAATAGAGCTTGGTGTGATAGCTTCCCTGATATGTATGCTCAATTTTTGCCTGAGGGGATGATGGACCACACACCATGTATAGTTAGGAGCAATAAGGTGGTGCAAGAGACTAGGAGCTTCAAATACTTCAATATGTGGGGCAAATCTAAAGAGTTTTTACCCCTGGTGAGAGAGCATTGGAATTATGATATTGATGGTACCCCACTCTTTAAATTGGCTAAAAATCTTAAAAATCTTAAGCCAGGTTTGAAGAAACTGAATAGGGAGGGTTTTAGTGATATTGAGAAGAGTACTAGCATACTAGAAAAGCAAGTTGAGGAGATGCAGATTCAACATGGAGTTGATCCCTCACACTTGAGCATGATAAGCCAGGAATTTGAGGCCAGTTTGAAGCTTAAGGAGTTGCAATGTGCTAGGGATAACTTCTTGCTCCAGAAAGCTAAGAGTGAGTGGATTAAGGAGGGTGATACAAATTCAGCCTACTTCCATAACATCATCAAGAAGAGGAGAAATAGGAATAAGATTTTTGTGATTGAGAATATGAGTGGGAAAGTATGTGATACTAGTGAACAGGTCCAGTCAGCTTTTCTGGAATTTTATGAGCATCTGCTGGGAACTAGCCAGACTACCAAACCTATCCATAAACGAGTCATTGCTCAGGGGAAGAAATGCACAAGGGACCATCATGCTCAGCTTCTTAGGCCAGTTACAGGAGAGGAAATCAAAGAAGCAATGTTCAGCATCCCTAACATCAAGGCCCCTGGCCCTGATGGATACACAAGTGGCTTCTTTAGAGATGCGTGGGGAGAGATTGGCAAAGAGGTAGTAGTTGCAGTCAAAGACTTTTTCTTGAATGGGAGACTCTTGAAACAGATTAATGCAACAACTTTGACACTCATTCCTAAATGTGAGAGGCCTAAGGATGTAACCCTGTTTCGTCCTATTGCCTGCTGTAATGTAGTCTACAAGGTCATATCCAAGTTGCTTTGTACAAGACTGGCATCTGTGCTGCCTGAAATAGTACACATGAATCAGGGAGCATTTATACAAGATAGGAGCATTCAGGAAAATATCTTAATATGCCAGGATCTAATTAGGCTCTATGAGAGGCCTTCTGTGTCTCCTAGATGTATGGTAAAAATTGATCTACAGAAGGCTTATGACACAATGGAGTGGAGCTTTGTAGAGCAGTTGATGGACTTACTAGAATTTCCTGAAGGTTTTAAAGAGAAAATTTTGCAATGTATCACTACTCCCACCTTTTCCTTGGCGCTTAATGGAGAGAGTTTTGGGTACTTCCCAGCTAAGAGGGGTTTAAGGCAAGGAGACCCATTGTCCCCTCTGTTGTTTACCCTATGCATGGATTATTTGACTAGAATGCTGAAGTATGCTGCTACTAAGTACCAGTTCAAGTATCACCCTTTATGCAAAGAGTTGAAAATCACTAACCTTATGTTTGTAGATGATGTGTTGATGTTCAGTAATGGGGATGCTGTGTCTATGATGCTGCTTCTGAAATCATTCTCAACTTTCTCAAAAACATCTGGACTTAAAGTAAGTGCTAGTAAGTCTAATGCTTACTTTAATAGAGTGAATGAAGAGCTCAAAAGTGATTTTCTGAGTGTGTCTAGGTTTAAAGAAGGCAAGCTGCCATTCAGGTATCTAGGGATGCCCATCCAGACTACGAGGTTAAAGAAGAAGGATTGTGAGTGCTTGGTGGATAAAATCTGCAACAGAATCCATAGCTATGGTGCCAGGAAGTTTTCTTATGCAGGTAGACTTACTTTGGTTCAGCATGTTTTGAACTCTTTACATTCTTATTGGGCATCTTTGTTTGTGCTACCAAAAGGAGTCATACACAGAATAGAAGCCACATGTAGGAATTTTTTATGGGATGGCAGTGCTGAGTATAGGCGCAATCCTTTAGTTGCCTGGGATACTATATGTAGGCCAAAACAGGAAGGGGGATTGGGTCTAAAGAATTAGGAACTGTGGAATATTGATATGGTTGGAAGACTTGTGGATTGGATAGCAACAAAGAAGGAGTCCTTATAGGTCCAATGGGTGAATCCTAATTATCTGAAGGGGAGCACTTGGCAGGATTACACAGCTCCTAGTAATTCCAGCTGGGTGTGGAGGAGGATATGCAAGGTGAAGCAGGTACTTGCTAATGGCTACAGTCAGGGGGTATGGCAGGTGCATCAGTCTAGTTATACTCCTGCTGGTTGTTATGAGTGGCTTAGAGGAGCAAGGACCAAGGTAGAATGGCACAATGCAATTTGGGACAGTTGGAATCTGCCTAAACACAGGTTTATGGGATGGCTTATAGCTCACAACTCCCTGCACACTAACAGCAGACTGAAAGGATTTGGGATGAATGTTGATGGAATGTGTTTCCTATGTGGGCAGGCAGAAGAAACACAAAAGCATTTGTTCTTTGAATGTGCTTTCAGCAGACGGGTTATACAAGAACTGATTAAATTTTCTGGTTTAAGGTTACCTGATACTGATGTCCTGAACTGGTGCATCCATAACACAGGCCTGAAAACGCAGAGAAAAGTAAAGAATACCCTGGTTTTGAGTGCTATGTATCAGGTGTGGCAGCAGAGAAATAAGAGTCGTATTGAGCAGCTGGTATTGAGGCCAAGTCGTATGGCACAGTTGATCATTGATGATATGAAGAAGAGGATAAAGTAAAGGGATAAGAGGAAGCTGACCGCACATGAGTTAGATTGGCTAGGGAGCTTAAGTTTTATATAAATCCTGGAAAGGTTTAGGCCTTTATTTTTGTATTTGAAACTCTTTTTATAAATATATATATATATATATATATATATATATATATATATATATATATATATATATATATATATATATATATATATATAGGGGCGGGTTCGAGTATTTAACTAGTGTTCAGCATTTAACCGCATTTAACTAGTATATAAAATTCAATTTCCAATACAACCCTCCCTGTTGTCCCCTCTTTAATCGAAAGCTCTCCTCCCTCTCATTAATTATTCACACAATGATACAATCACACACACATGATGCCGCTGCCGGCGAGCAACGTTACCGGCGTACCTCCGACGACCACCGCAATTCGTCTTTCGCACCACCGGCGACCAACCTCAATGCTCCTATTGTCACCCAATGGTTCCGATTGCCTTTCTCTTGTTTCCCTCTTCTGCAGCTTAGTTTTACTCCGGCAAGCACATCCGGCGAGGAACGTTGTCGGTGCGTCATTGGGCGGGACTTTTTTCCCAGCATTCTTGTCTATTCCCACCACCAAATACCTTCCGCCTCTCACCCTCCATGTAGATCTACATAAAAAAGGAAGAATTTCAATCAAATATTGGTAAAGATGAGCTTGTTGGTGAGTTTCGGTTTTCCGTTTGCTATTGCCGAAATCGTCAAACTATTTTGAAGGTTTACAGGTGGGTGTGTGAAGACTTCTTCACTTCTTATGACGAGGTTTATGATAACTTTGATTCAATGGGTTTGAAAGAGAATCTTCTCAGAGGAATTGTTTCAGGGTTTTGTTTTCTACAACTAATCATTTTATAGCTTTCTTGTTACATGTGTATCCAGGTTTTGAGAAGCCTACTGCCATTCAACAAAGGGGAATTGTTCCCTTCTGCAAGGGTCTTCTCGATGTCATTCAGCAACCTCAATTTGGTACCGGAAAAACCGCAACTTTCCGCTCGGGTATCTTGCAGCAGCTGGACTATGAGTTGTTGGATTGCCAGGCTCTTGTCCTTACTCCAAACACTAATTATATACACTAATTATATGTATATGAATGCTTTTATATAAAGAGACCAACTTACATAATAATTAGTGTATATAATGACATATCTTGTACGGAGTATTATAAACATTAGATTATGTTTCTATATAAAGATAGTGTGAACCCTTTCCGATGGGGAATTCCGGAATGGGATCTTAATAGGGAAACGTGTATCCTTCACTAGAGGAGTAAAGGTATGTATTTAACAACTTAAAAGAATGTATCTAGCTAATTAGAGGTATGTATCAAGCAACTTAAAGGAATGTATCTAGTTAGTTAGAGGTATGTATCTAGCTAGTTAGAGGTATGTATTTAACAATTTAAGGAAGTGTATCTAGCTAGTTAAAGGTATGTATCTAGCAACTTAAACGAATGTATCTAGTGCTACTCAATTCCAATATCATCGATGATCTATGATATAATGTTGTATATGTATCCTATGGCACTGTGGCGCGCATCTAGCCTATCCTTTGAAGTGTAACCTTTACATCCGATGGTAGCTAGCCTACTTGGATACACGTATTACTCCCTTCAGATACACATATGAGTACCCTGGATACACAACCTCAATGTGTGTATCCAACCATATTCATGTGTACCCGGAGGCATGTTAAGGTAGGCTGCATCATGCTCATGCTTTCTACTGCTAAGGTAAGCTGCATCATGCACTAAGAATACATGTTTTTGCTTAAGTTTTGTCTTGAAGACGTTTCAGAATGATAGCCAACTTGTGGGCATGCTAACAGATGCCGTGAATTAGAGACAAGAATTGTTAAAAGCTTAGATTTTTTTTCTGCAGTAATATTAATTTCAGTATTTAGATCGTGTTCACTATGTCAGTTAGAAATAGTTTTGACGAGTGACTACAAATCTACAAGAATGAAGATGTATCTAGTTTCCCTTCACGTCTCTAGTACATACGGAGTAGCATTTATAAGTCAGTTGTCTTGGGAGCAAAGTCCGACCATGGTTTCTGGGATTGCAATGCCGTTCGATAGAAAATATCTAATTTTAGAAATTCTTGTTAGTGAAAGAACCCTTTAGCTGATGGTTAGTGCCACTACCAACTTTATTATTGCAGGAGTTCAATTGTGTTTGATGAGTGTGCTACCAAGCTGCTCCTGTTTTGAACTAGAAAAGTTGCTCTGTTCTGTTAACATTTCTTGGATGTTGGATCATATTTGCTGCATATAGATGATTAGAATTGTATTTACTCAACTAATTAGATGATACTGAAACCTTGGTGTGATATGACAGGAACGGCCTTCAACAAAGGTCCATGCTGCTCCTGGCGGCGGATCATCTCTAGGTTACCTTTTCGGCGGTAGCAGCAATTAAAGGCTGATGTCTGGTCACGAAACATCATACCTTCCGACAATTAAAGATGTTTGTTCTGTTGTGCTGCAATGCTATGTAAATCAAGTTTAAAGGCGGTGTGTGTATAATACTACTAATAGAACAATACTGGATTCCTAGTGTGTGGGTTTGTTAGCCAAGTCGAAGAGGAAAAAAATACTAATAAACTATTTTTTTGGGTACACCGATGTTCCGTTCACTCAGTTTACAACCACTTTTATTATTTTGCATGCTTTCGACTTTTCGAGTCCTACAAGAAAATAATTGGACAATACCTTAGGTTAATGTTGGTACCGAGGGATTAAAAAAAAAGTACAGCA
The DNA here is from genome assembly GCF_048544455.1 of Silene latifolia. NCBI lineage: Eukaryota > Viridiplantae > Streptophyta > Magnoliopsida > Caryophyllales > Caryophyllaceae > Silene > Silene latifolia. The sequence goes on along the minus strand of NC_133526.1, from coordinate 77,762,202 downwards.
ACCAGTTCCTTTTCCAAAAACCGAAAATAGTAATTAAGTGCTCCAAAAATCGTAACTTCATTACAAATGCAACACCAAGGCAATGATCTGAAATACCACCACAGAGAAGATCGAGACGAGAAACTAAGATATCCTTCTTTTCTTGTTACCAGAATGAGAGTTACGTACTATTAAACCCTCTAAGATCACTGGTCGTATCGGCTGTGTTCTGCTTCCCTTTTTGCCCTTTCCGCCAAATTGCCGCCCTTTCCCACCAGACCTCTCTCCAGGAGAAACCCCAAGTGGTCTCTTGCTTTTTCGGTCAAACCCACTTCCATTCTCAAATGACAATCCCATTTTGTCTTTGTTATCAGCAAACCCACTTTTCTCCCTTTGCTTACTCCATTTCTTAACGCTTTCAATATGCTCTTTCTTATCTTATCTTTAGCTCTTCTGTTTTTCATCCGCAGTAAAGAATGGTGGTTGTTTGCTATGAACACCCATCTATGATTTAGACGGTGTTTTACCTTAAACAAGTAAAATGGAAAAAAATTGAAGGGAAATATCCGTAAAATTCCCTTATAATTAAGGATTATAACGCAAATTTAACATGTGAATATGGTCATAAACGAAAATACAATAGAAACGATAAAGGTATAAGAATCAACCTTGGGTCCTTGTGAATGTGGCCTAAGAACAGAAATAAAAGTAGATTTCCTCCTAATCGTTGCACCCAAGACCGTCTGAGACTATGCCCCTTGTGCTAGAAAGTATTCTCTAATTGCCTTGCAATATTGAGAGAATTGTTGTGAGTTTTGCTAGATGTGAGATCTAGGTTTCAGAGGAAATTTTTCCAAAACCCTAGTTTTGTTTCAAATGAATCAGTTAGGGCAAAAGGAGAGAGGCTCTCTCCTTTTGTCTTGTTCGGCCAAACCGAGAGCCCAGGGGAGGGAGTGGGCTTTCACTTCCTCCTTATTTTAACTCGTAGTCCCAAAAATTACTAAAATGTATATGACGGGTTTTCAATTATAAATCGTCATTGGTTATCGGTTATTAACGTATCAACTGGTAACATGACTCAGTTAATATATTAATACACGTCCGACAAAGACAATATTGTATAATTAAATAAATTCAATATACATCAATTAAATATAAATCGTTTATATTCAATTCACGAATTAACTGCTTAATTCATATTAGCCATTATTATTTAATCCGTATTAAATAACTATCTCAACATCGCATTTGACTAATTACTAGTCAATAACTCCGACTAACTGTTTAGTCAACTTAGGCATCAACATGACTGTATTTTCATACCGTCACATCTCTCAAACGTATCCTATAGGTGTGACTTTTAGGGACCAGTTGATCACCGCCATCTGTATGACAATAACGTCAAACTTATCTAGCAAGCCAACCGTTATTGATAAACGTGGACCAACTGATAATAATACAAAAGTATGCCCTTTGATCCTTTTAGAGATTTATAAGTCCTTGCACTAACTGTAGAGGACACCAGCCCCAACAAGCTCCCACTTGTCCGTACAAGTGTACGTGCAATGACGTTATCCGCACTAACTAGAGGACACAGCTCCAACAAACTCCCACTTGTCCGTACAAGTGTATGTGCGATAACCGATTCTCATATTCATTTAAAATTTCTCCCACTCAATGTAAAACTATTTGCAGATCCGGATCCGCAAAGGTCGTATTTTACAATTGATCTGTATCAAGAGTGGTTTCCCCGACTAGAGAGTAACTCAACTGATAAAACGAATTCGTATTCGAGCATGGCCATGCATTTCAGTTACAGCTCCTCGAGTGGCCCTGAGAAATATCGAGTACCTGATAAAGGCTGAATATTTCCGTCAACTCGACTCCTTTCGATCTAAGCACAGCATGAAATGACCCAGAAAAAATTTACTTGGCCCCCTGTTACGGATGACCGTGAGAAAGAAACCAAAGCCACCCAAAATCTGCCTTAATCTCAAGAGACAGTCGATAGTCAAAAGAATCGACTCTTAGGATCACCATGGAGGTCCTATCCACGACCTGGCATCGAATGTTATAAAACATTTAGGACTCCACGTCGATGTCACAATTGTGTCCTACGAGATATCCGTATAACTCGCCTCTGTGATTGGTCAGTCAAACGTTTGACTTGTGGCTCGTTGAACCCACCATCAACCAACGTCACAAAATAATTGCCTGAGTTATCAGCTCACGTGGGCAATTAAAGACCAAAATATAATGTTTGTTCAGTTCACTTTGTGGTGTTCAAAAATTGTCGTACAAATCCACATGAAAAACAAAATATATAAATATCAAAACGATGATGTCGTATAGAGTACAAACGAGAATGAATCTAATCCATAAAAGAGTACTACAACTCAGGAACACGTTTAATTCCCATGGAATTAACATGCCCTTCATGCTTATCTTGTCGTAATGGTTTAGTGAGAGGATCTGCTATATTATCATCTGTAGCAATCTTTTCTATCACTACTTCCTTTTGCTCCACGTAATCTCGGATTAGATGAGCTTTCCGTTGTACATGCCTAGACTTGTTGCTAGACTTGGGCTCCTTAGCCTGGAAGATGGCACCTCTATTGTCGCAATAGATAGTGATCGGGTCATTCGAACTAGGCACTACAGATAGTCCTTGTAAGAATTGACGCATCCATATCGCTTCCTTTGCGCCTTCGACGCGGCATAGTACTCGGACTCGATCGTAGAATCTTTGTAACACTTTGTTTGGAACTCTTCCGGTGATCATAGCGCCATTAAGAGTAAAAACGAATCCAGATCGAGATTTCGAGTCATCTCGATCCGTTTGGAAGTCGGCATCTGCAGAATCGGTTGCGCATAGCTTTTGATCGCCTCCATAAGTCAATGCCCAATCTTTAGTCCTCCGTAGGTTCTTAAGAATGTTCTTGACAGCCATCCAATGTGATTCACCGGATCTTTGTTGGAATCGACTTGTCATACTCAATGCATATGCCACGCCTGGACGTGTGCATATCATGGCATACATGATTGATCCTATAGCCGAGGCATAAGGAATCCGTGTCATGCGCTCTTTCTCTTCCGGTGTCTCGGTGCCGAGACTTGCTCAAATGCACCCCCGGAGCCATAGGAAGAAACCCCTTTTTGGAGTTAGTCATGCTTAATCTCTCTAGGATCTTGTCTATGTAAGACTCTGATCGAGAGATAACATCCGACGTGATCTATCTCGATAGATACGGATGCCCAAGATTCTTTGTGCCTCACCCAGATCTTTCATCTGGAAATGGTTCTTCAACCATACTTTTACCGAAGTTAAGAGAGGTATGTCATTCCCAATCAGGAGTATGTCATCGACATACAATATTAAGAAGACAATCTTGCTCCCACTCGACTTGATATATAGACATGGTTCCTCGACCGATCGAGTAAATCCATTTTCTTTTATCACTTGGTCGAAACGATGATTCCAACTCCTAGAAGCTTGCTTAAGTCCATAAATGGAACGCTTAAGCTTGCACACTTTCTTAGGATGTTTAGGATCGATGAAACCTTCGGGTTGTACCATGTACAACTCTTCCTCCAAATAACCGTTTAAGAAGGCGGTTTTCACATCCATCTGCCAAATTTCATAGTCATGAAAAGCGGCAATCGCTAAGATAATCCGAATGGAACGCAGCATGACTACGGGTGCAAAAATTTCATCGTAGTGCAAACCTGGCACTTGGGTGAAACCTTTAGAAACTAGTCGTGCTTTATAGATATCTTGTTGATCTTCCACAGAATGCTTTATCTTGTAAAGCCATTTGCATTGAAGGGGACGAACCTTAGCGGGTAAGTCAACAAGATCCCATACGTTGTTCTCATACATGAAGTCCATCTCGGATTGCATGGCCTCAAGCCATAGCTTTGAGTCGGAACTAGTCATGGCACCTTTATAGGTTGCGGGTTCACTACTCGTTAGGAGTAGAATGTCATCTATATCATGTTCCTCGACCATACCAATGTATCTGTCCGGAGGAATAAAGACTCTTCCCGACCTTCTAGGTTCCTCAGGAATATTAACCGCAGCCGGGATTGAAGGAATTTGTTCCTCCAATGGTTGCTCGGTATTTGGTTCTGGAATCTCCGACAGTTCGAAGGTTCTATCACTCTTTGCATTCTCGAGAAATTCCTTCTCTAAGAATGTCGCACTAGCCGCAACAAATACACGTTGTTCGGTTGGCGAATAAAAGTAATGACCTAGTGTTCCTTTAGGATAACCTATAAAGTATGTCTTGACCGATCGCGGGCCGAGCTTATCCTCGTGTCTCCACTTGACATAAGCCTCGCAGCCCCAAACCCGTATAAAGGACAAGTTAGGGACCGTTCCCTTCCATAGTTCATATGGAGTCTTGTCAACAGCTTTAGACGGACTTCGGTTAAGTATTAGAGCAGCTGACAGAAGAGCATAACCCCACAATGAGTCAGGCAACACGGTGTGACTCATCATGGATCGAACCATATCGTGTAGTGTTCGATTTCTCCGTTCGAACACCCCATTCAACTGAGGCGTTCCAGGTGGAGTTAACTGTATGGCAATCCCACAGTCTCTAAGGTGTTGATCAAACTCGTGAGAAAGATACTCGCCACCAAGGTCTGATCGCAGTGTTTTAATCTTTCTACCCAAAGAGGTTCGCACCCGATTCTCGGTATTCCTTGAATTTCTCAAAGGATTCACTTTTGTGCTTCATTGAGTAGACATAGCCATATCTACTTAAATCATCCGTGAAAGTGATGAAATACCTATAGCCTTCTCGTGCTGTGATTGACATAGGTCCACACACATCCGTATGTATGAGTCCTAATAGGTCAGCAGCGCGCATTCCAACACCTTTGAAGGAAATTCGAGTCATCTTACCGATGAGACATGATTCACACGTGCCAAATGATTGAAAATCAAAGGCCGAGATAGCTCCATTCTTTATGAGCTGTTTTACGCGTTTCTCATTAATGTGTCCCATACGGCAGTGCCATAGATACGTTTGATCTTTATCACCAACCTTTAACTTCTTATTCATTACGTGTAATATTTCGGTGGTCTGATCTAAAACATAAATTCCGTTCATGGAGACTGCCTTGCCATAAATCATATCGTGTAATGAGAAAATGCAAGTATTATTCTCTATTACAAATGAAAAACCAAGTTTGTCAAGTGCAGAAACTGAAATAATGTTTTTAGAGAGACTGGGTACATAATAGCAGTTATATAAAAATAACTCAAATCCGCTAGGAAGCTGGATCACATATGTTCCCCTTGAGACGGCAGCCACTCGTGCTCCATTCCCAACACGCAGGTCCACCTCACCCTTTACGAGGGGTTCGATGTTTCGGAGCCCCTGCACATGATTACACAGATGAGAACCACAACCAGTATCTAGTACCCAAGTTCCGTAACTTGCGTGGTTAATCTCAATCATATGAATAAAAGAAGAAGAAGAAGAAGACATACCAACAGGTTTAACGCGACCTACTTTTATGTCCTCATGGTAAACAGGACATGTACGCCTCCAATGCCCAGTCTTGTGGCAGTGATGCATTCCATGTTTTCGGTCTTGCTCTTTGTCGCGCCTGATGAGTTACTTGCCTCACCAGGCCCACTCTTACCTGATCCCGACTTCTTAAACTTCGGTTTGCCTACCGCTAGGTCTGCCTGAGCTTTGCCCTTACCCTTGCCCTTGTTTGACACAACGAGAACATCCTGTTTCAAGCTCCCACTTAACTTCATGTCCTTCTCGGTGCATACGAGAAGGGAGTGTAGTTCATGAGGACTTTTCTTCAAATCATTCATATAGTAATTCGCTCTAAAGAGCGCAAAACCATCGTGGAGTGAATGAAGCATGCGGCCAATCACGATGTTCTCGCTGATTTTACAATCAAGCGCCTCCAGTCTCTCGACATTCTCAATCATGCTGAGAATGTGTGGGCTAACCGGTTGGCCCTTCTGGAGTCTCGCATCAAAGAAGCGAGTGGTATGCTCATAGATCACGATTCTCGGTGCTTTCGAGAATTCCTTAGTGAGCGTGGTGAAAATCTTGTTTGCACCTTGGGCTATGAAGCGTTTCTGCAAATTGGATTCCATTGCAAAAATGAGTACGTTTTTAATCGCACCCGCTTCCATGACGAAGTCGCTATACTTGAAGACTTCGTTAACTCGAGCCGTGGGGCCTGGGGCTGGCGGGAGGGGCTCGATCGGATACTTGAGCTTCCCGTCGGCGGTGGCAACATTCCGTAATGCCGCCTCCCATTCCGTGAAGTTTGATCCATCATTCTTCGATCTAGTAGACTCGATTCATCCGATTCATAAAGATCGAAGCCGGGACTCACGGTCCAATGTGGCACTTGGCATTGGGTCATCGAGGATGCCAGCCATTATGTTATTAGCAGTTTAAAAAACGTGATCTACGCTGAAAAAGAAAGAAAAACAAAAACGAAATAAGCAACTCATCGAGGTGATTTAAGTCTATTTAAAATTCATTTTAATCGTGTAGACTCATTGCACTTGCATAATTGATCTCCTCAAGAATAATACAAGTGATCCCAAGACTCAATTTCCGTAAATTGATAAGCCAACTGTTTAGCTAGTTCTTCCGTAAGAACTCTTGGTCGATAGATTTCCGTAAATCCTATCTATAGTCCACCATAATCACAGGATCGTACGAGTGACCATAGTGTTGAGATAAAATAAGTCAATCAGTTCCAACTTACCCGACGTAGAAGGGGTCATATTATGCCTACCGACGAAGAAGGGATTCATTGGAGTTTGACCTATAAAGACTATTCTCAATTTTTGGTTATACGAGGAAGATCCCATCAACTTAGTTTTAATTCATTTTAAGTGAACGAATAACTAGCATTACGTGAATGAATTAACTTAGGTGATGGCTTAAAAGATCGTGTGACATAAGAATGTCATAGAAAACTAACGCGTGACCTCTATATGAGTCAGTTTTCATGCAAGTATTAGGTGGTTTGGTTTTAGGCGGAATATGATGCAAATTATCGTTACAATAAAATAAATAAAAGAATGCAATACGTAAATAAAAATTCCTAGTGTGGCCTATCCTAGTAAAAAGAACATAATACAACTTTGGAATCCACCGTTGGACCCGAGAAGCTTGTCTTGATGTTCCTTCTTTGTCCATGCAGCGGGATTGAGCATCCGATCTCCATCTTTGGTCTTCTCAAAATTACAATTAAAATTTACAAAATATAAACCTATTTACATTCTAAATAAAAACTGTAATTACAAGTGAAAAATCCAAAACGGAGATGCGAGATCTCAAAATACAACCAAGACCGTGTTCCATCATTACGGTAACACGTTCTACTAAGGCCACACTAAGTTACAACTGTTTGTAAATAAAATAAATACGTAATTAAAAGCATTCAAGGCATTCAACAATAACGATAAATAAAATGCATCAACTAAAACAAATTTATTCGTGACATAATTCCGTAATTATGTTAAATTTATCCAAACCACCTTTTAACGATTAAAATTATGTGACAAAACTGCTTCTATCAGTTTAATTTTAATCCATTACAAACCGTTACTTTAAATTCGCTTTAAAATAACTATATGGTACGTGAGTGAACCGTTTCACTATCAAGCGAGTGTACAACATCCGTATGATGTACATATTATGGCCAAAAGAAAATTTAAAACAAAAGAAATAAATTTTACACGCTGCCAGAACAAAAATTCCTCGATCGAGACACTAGAGTCCTCGATCGAAGAACAAAAGGGCTCGATCGACTGAACTGCTAGTCGATCGAGAGGTTTGCTAAACAGAAGTGCTCGATCGACGTAATCGGTGGTCGATCGAGGACTCAGTATCAAGCAATCCGCTTTCGATCGAGTACGAGGACTTCTCGATCGAAGCGGGGTTTTAAAGCAGTCGATCGAGTAAAGCAAGTACTCGATCGAGTAAAGATAACCCAGAAAAGCTCTCGATCGAGTAGAAATACGCTCGATCGAGTGCTAAACGTTTCTGAAAACTTCAAAACCCTCGTGAAATTGATTTGATAAAACAAAACAATTGTAAAATTGATCTAATTCGTATAAAATTAAATCAACAAATGACAAAACCTTAACATATTGCTATAATTTCCGTATAAAATAACAATATGCAAAAACGAATTGAAAACAAAATCAGCCGTGTAAAAAGCCGCACGGTTTTCAATGCACAAAATCATCATTTCAAGATCGTTTTATGAAAAACAACATGAAAAATTTACGTGGCCTCGCTCTGATACCACTTGAAGGGAAATATCCGTAAAATTCCCTTATAATTAAGGATTATAACGCAAATTTAACATGTGAATATGGTCATAAACGAAAATACAATAGAAACGATAAAGGTATAAGAATCAACCTTGGGTCCTTGTGAATGCGGCCTAAGAACAGAAATCAAAGTAGATTTCCTCCTAATCGTTGCACCCAAGACCGTCTGAGACTATGCCCCTTGTGCTAGAAAGTATTCTCTAATTGCCTTGCAATATTGAGAGAATTGTTGTGAGTTTTGCTAGATGTGAGATCTAGGTTTCAGAGGAAATTTTTCCAAAACCCTAGTTTTGTTTCAAATGAATCAGTTAGGGCAAAAGGAGAGAGGCTCTCTCCTTTTGTCTTGTTCGGCCAAACCGAGAGCCCAGGGGAGGGAGTGGGCTTTCACTTCCTCCTTATTTTAACTCGTAGTCCATTTCAAATTACTAAAATGTATATGACGGGTTTTCAATTATAAATCGTCATTGGTTATCGGTTATTAACGTATCAACTGGTAACATGACTCAGTTAATATATTAATACACGTCCGACAAAGACAATATTGTATAATTAAATAAATTCAATATACATCAATTAAATATAAATCGTTTATATTCAATTTACGAATTAATTGCTTAATTCATATTAGCCATTATTATTTAATCCGTATTAAATAACTATCTCAACATCGCGTTTGACTAATTACTAGTCAATAACTCCGACTAACTGTTTAGTCAACTTAGGCATCAACATGACTGTATTTTCATACCGTCACATCTCTCAAACGTATCCTATAGGTGTGACTTTTAGGGACCAGTTGATCACCGCCATCTGTATGACAATAACGTCAAACTTATCTAGCAAGCCAACCGTTATTGATAAACGTGGACCAACTGATAATAATACAAAAGTATGCCCTTTGATCCTTTTAGAGATTTATAAGTCCTTGCACTAACTGTAGAGGACACCAGCCCCAACAAAAATCAACATCGAAGTTAACCTGAAAAATAGTTCATCTGGCATATCAGCCATTGGCATAACCAATTACACAGGAACCGGGTTCTCATCAATCTGAAATGAAATACGTAGTACAAAGTAAAGAGCTCACGACTATGGCCAAATTGCATTTGTCACAGCCCTTCATACCAAATACACATAAATTAAAGTCGAAGGAGTCGAGTTAGTAGAGTCAGCTATGTGGATTAAAGCTAATTGAAAAAAATTCCCAAACATTAAACCAGGGTGTAGTTCATATACGCGCTTCTTTCAAATGAATTACATACGTTTGATTAAAATATACACCTCACATATATTCAACAAAAAATATAAAATTCATTTAAATGGAGGAAGTACAATTTACGGTCTTGTTAGAGATTCAATTGGAAGTAAAAGAAGTCGAAAGCAGTACTTCAAAAGGTTCCAACATCAGCAAAGCAGATTACATCAACAATGCTACAGAGAATTATCGTTGTTACTCATAGAGTTTAAAACTAATGAGAATTTGATTGATATGGCTAAGAAAATTAAGCATACAAAAAGAAGGAAGGAAAAATAAACTACAAAAACAAGTAACGAAAATAATCTCCGCCTATAGTCTCTCATACTCCGGTCCATAGCTCAATTGCCCATTGCAAATTTGCATCCGGCGATTAGCTAGATACATTCCTATGGCACTATGGCAGTATGGCACGCATCTAGCCTCTCCTTTCTAGTGTAACCTTTGCATCCCATGGCAGCTAGCTTACTTGGATACACATGTTACTCCCTTCGGATACACATATGAGTACCCTGGATACACAACCTCAATATGTGTATCCAACCATATTCATATGTGTACCCGGAGTCATGTTTGATGTATCCACCACACAACTTGAACCACTACTGCCCACCACCACTAACACACCCACCAAACCCACCACCCAACTGAACCACTACCAATTTCGCCACTGCCCCAACAAGGAGCATGACAAAGACCCCCCTCTAAACACAGTATAATACTTCCGGATACACATTGTATTACTACCGGATACACATATTATACTACCGGATACACATGTATCTAGTAATAATAGCATGTGTATCCGGTAGTAATAAAATGTGTATCTGGGGGTGGTATTTTGGACATCGACTGCTGCCGCCTTTGACTGTGACCACCACTGCTGCAACTACCACCACTGCCACAAGCACCGTCACAACCAACCATCAAATCCACCAATTCGACAAACTGAACCACCATCACGCACCACCACCATCCACCCGTGACCAACGCTACACTACTACCTCCGCCACGACCACCACGACTACCAAACACCCCTGAATAACACTATGCCAACCTCCACAACTCGTTTCACACAATTACCAACCACCACACTCTCCCCAAGCCAGCGTCGTTCTCACGACTATCTTGAATCCACCACCTCGACGCTCTCATTTATCCACCACAGTCCACAACTACGTCAAACATCAAGCACAATATCTACCATTCCATTCTTGCCTCGACCGATGCGCCTCACAACCACTATAGATCTCATTTTTTTTTAAAAAAAAGTTGTGATTGAAATCAAAGATCTGTCAAATACGAATAACACTTACGAAAAACTAACCTCCATTAATGACATTATTAGAAGCTTTCGAGCCTCATAGATCTGATTTAAGCCGAAAATCATTTTAGTTTAGTAGTGTTGCGACAAGGTGGCCGGTGACGGGATAAGGTGCAGGGGAGAAAGAAGAAGAATTCGGCCGCGATGATGGAGTTGTGCCTATCTACGGCAAGTTATGACGGAGCTCCGACGACGTTATGTTGCTGGCCGGTGACTCCATGTGGTGATAGATAATAGTTAGATAGGGGCGGGGGAGTTTGGTTATTGCGTTTAATTTGTGAGGATGTTTGAGTGTTTGTCAGAGTCACGTGGGTACTGGGTAGTTGATTTGCTTAATCTGACAATTTCTATTTAGTTCGTACGGTTCGTACCATAATTTAGTTCGTACGGGATCCTAATTCTATATATATATATATATATATATATATATATATATATATATATATATATATATATATATATATATATAGGGTCGGGATCCGGTGAGAACCACTAAGATAATGAGAACCGTGAGAACCATCATTAAATCTCTACCAAATCTCGATTTGAAAGTTTAGGTGAATCATTTAACCTTAACTTAGTTTGTTCAAACACATTATTTGGTATAACTAAACAAAATTTATTGATTTTATTAACAAAATATAAACATAATGTACAAAAATACAATTAGGTATACTAAAACGACTATAGATGCACCAAAACGAATACTGGGTGCATGAAAATTTTTACATGCATGAAAATGATTACTAGGTGCGTGAAAATAACGGGTTATACATGCACGGAAACGAGTTCTAGGTGCATGAAAATTGTTAGATACGAGAAAATGGGTAGTCGGTGTATGAAAATTAATAAAATGTATTTCGCCTCGATCTGCGTCAATAATTTATAATGTTTGGACCAAGAAATATGTTTTCTAGCCATAAAATTCAATGCCGAATCCAAATATGTCATTATTTTTTAAAAAAAAATCCGTAAGAAGGAGTTCTCACGGTTCTCATTATCTTGATGGTTCTCATAGGATCCCAATTCTATATATATATATATATATATATATATATATATATATATATATATATATATATATATATATATATAAATAGGATCAAATGAGTTAGGGTACTTTTGGTGAGTTACCCTCTAAACTGGACCATTCATCTAACATAAGATATGTGGTGAGATTTAATCTTACATCTCATATATAAAGTAAATTTTTGACACTTGATCTTCTTTTTTCCCACTTTTTTCATTCAGTTTCACTATTTCTCTCTCTTTCTCTCTCATATTTTCGTTCGTTTTTCGCAAATCCTCGTCGCTTTTTTCTTGTGTTCTCTCTCATAATTTCGTTCGTCGGTTTTCATTCTTGGTTCTCGTCAATTGAACTTCAGTTTTTGTGCTCAATTTGTTCGTCCTTCTACTCCATTTTCGGTTTCTCTCAACAGGTAATCAATGAACTCAATTGAACTTGATTATTGTGCTCAATTTCATTTGATTTTCTACTCGATTTTCGGTTCCTCTTCTTGTTTTCTACTTGATTTTCTTTTGTTTTCTGTGTTTATTCTTCATTTTGTTTAGTATATAGTTTAATTTTGTTTTGTTTTTGTTGTTAAATTAATTTTTTCAATTTTTCTGCATAATTTAGGGTTTCGTAATTCATTTTTTCATTTTTTGTATCTTTTCTTCAGGTTTTACTTTTTTGTCTTGAATTCTGTACATTCTAATGAATATAATGTGTGTTTGTTTGGAATTATTTGTGTTATTGTAATATATTGATGTTGTTATTGTAATGTATTTGTGCTAGTTATTGTAATTTAGAAAATCTGTTATTGTAATGAGTATTATTTTAGATATTGATCTTTGGTTAGTGTTTAAAAGTCAGCTTTTAGTCAAGTCCAGTTATCTTGATATGAAAAGTTTGTTATTGTAATATATTGATGTTGTTATTGTAATGTATTGTGATAGTTATTGTAATATAGTAATTTAGTTATTCTATACGTAGTATTATTTAGTTATCATTTTAGTCAAGTCCAGTTATTGTATTATCGTATCTTTGATTATTGTATTATTAAAATTCAGTTATTGTATTAGTTGTTGTCATATTTTTTGTGTTTATTCTGATAATTTTGTATTACATTTGCTCGGTGATACAAACAAATGGGTCCTAAACGTAGGGAGCCTGAAGATGGTAATAAAGATGATTTGAAACGGTCAAAAGTAAATTTTCCAAAAAAGAAGCTCAGTAAGGTTCCTGGAACTTCAAAATTGAACATGTGAGTATATGTGTGCTGCCCCCTTGTTATGAGTTTCTCTTTATTTGATGTGTTACTCTTTTTAATTTTTGCTTGATTTTCCTTTTTCAGTGCTTCAAACATTAAAGTGAGTGTCGTCTAATGGTTTGGTTAATCTGGTAAAACAACTTGGTCCAAATCAAATGAAAAATTTGTCATTGAGATCGGATTTGGTGGTTTGCTTGATTTTAAAGTGACCAGTATACCATTGGGTGTTATACCATTGTTTGTAAAACACTTTAATGCTACTGCTCATATTTTTAAAGCAAGAGATGTCAAATTTCTTCTGTCAAAAGATGATGTGTGTGATGTTTTTGGATTGCCAAATGGTGGTGATAAGGTTGAGGTTGTTTACACTGGACATAGTGTATTGTCTTCACAAGAAACGTTGAAAGCTGAGTTCCGGAAGAAGTTTAACGTAGAAGGGACAAATTATGTTACTATCCCTGCTGTTTTATCTGCAATTCGATTTGGGGGATGATGGGGGAGATGAATTTCGGAGGCTGTTTGTGCTTTATGCTATGTCCATTGTCCTTGCTCCCCCTTCAAATTATGGAATTGACTTTACAATTCTTAAAGCGGTGCAAGATGTTTCACGTATCCACCATTTGGATTGGTGTGGGTATGTGTTTGATAAATTAGTCGCGGGTGTTGAGCGAGTGTAGAACGGGTTCTCTACTTTGCGTGGTTGCATACTTGTTGTTATGGTGGCATACTTCCATCGTTTGTCTTTTAAGGAAAAAACAATGTCTTCTGAGACTCCTCTTATCAAGCACTGGGATGAGAAGTATTTTGTTAGTAGGTGTATGTCAGAGCTCAAGTCTGGTTCGCTAGGTAATGGGGAATATGTCAATGGTGTGTATCCTGTCTGCAAACGCTTAAGAGAAGCAAAAGCTGCTGAGGTGTGTGCAGTCGTTGATAAACCTGAACCTGGGAAAAAGTATCTGGAACTGCCTGACTGTTTTGATACTGATGATGTTATTCGAGCAAAGGCCGCTGATGTAAGTTCCAATCATTCTTTCAATCATTTTTTGTGTAGTTACTGTAAAGGTGTAGTGTAGTTATTTTAAAGTTTTGTAGCAGTTATTTTTCCAATTATTGTAAATTATTGTAAAGACTTAGGACAATTATTGTAAAGACTTAGGACAATTATTGTAAAGACTTAGGACAATTATTGTAAATACTTAGTATAATTATTGTAAAGACTTATTATAATTATTGTAAAGACTTAGGACAATTATTGTAAAGACTTAGTACAATTATTGTAAAGACTTAGGACAATTATTGTAAAGACTTAGGACAATTATTGTAAAGACTTAGGACAATTATTGTAAAGACTTAGTATAATTATTGTAAAGAGTTATTATAATTATTGTAAAGACTTAGTATAATTATTCATTTTTTTTTTCTTTTTCTTAGGTTTCCCAAGCACATCTTTTGATGATGAAGAGGGATGTTGAGATATTTCTCCATTTGTACACGCAACGGAAGGAAGCGATGGGGAAGGAGTGTGGTTCTTCAACAGTTGAAGATTCTTCGACAGACCACTTCGATTTCTTCGACTCTGCTTTCATTAGTGACGATGATTCTTTGTTCACTAAATATTTCAATTTTATTTGTGAAAAAGTTGAGGAAATGAAACAAAGGGAAGTAAACTGCCGTTGTATGAAAGTTTTTGTAAGGAGCATGAAAAGGGGAAGCATGAAAAGGGGGAGCATGAAAAGGGAAAAGATGAAAGGAATGGGGGTTTTGCGTTTGATCCCGAAAAATATAAGGTGGTTTATTCTCGGGAGAAAGGTAAAAATAAGGTCTCTGATGTAGCGGTTGAGAAACCGAATGAGGAGGTGCCAACTGATGACGACATTGATAATATTGATGTTGAGAATGAAAGCGTGGACTTGAGTAGTGTGGATGACGTTGTTAACAAAGTTGTCAACGAGGGTGTTGTTGGGGATAGAATCCAAGATAATTCTGTTATAAGTGCTTACTGCTTTGCATTCGGACGTTATGCCCGAGCATACGTTTTTGGGATTTGTGGTATAGGGTGTGATTTAGATTGTGAATCACCCAATCTCGATGCGATTGTAGTTTCTTTTTTTTTTGTGCAAGTACAAGGAGCTTTTTGCTCCTATTTTAATGCGGAGGAAGACTGTACTTGATTCTTTTTTTCGCACGATCATGACCTACGAATTGGGTAAGCATTATATGTTTTTTGTCCCCTCTCTTTTTTTTTTTTTTTTTTTGCTAATATATCTACTATATAATTTGTTTTCATGTGGCAGGGAGGATTTGGTTGTGTTTTCATTTCATCACATGTTAACTCGAGATGACATTATTTCATTGTCTGCTAAGACTATGATCACATCGAACGTGATTGATTCTTTGGTCATTCTTACTTAATGACATCTTTGGTCAAGGTTGGGAAAGGGTTATCCCCCACAAGAAGTTTTTTTTGTACAAGTCATTCGGTATGTGAAATTTTTTTTATATATTTCTGTTTGATAAATTTACAATGGTTATGACAGTTATTCTATTGTAGTTACTTGATTATTGTAAAGTATATTAGTTTGTTTTTTGATTCAAGCTAAAACAGTTTTTCCTATTCTTCAATTTTCCTATTCTTCAATTTTGTTTATTGTTTCTGTGATTATTCTAATACGTATTTCGAGTTATTGTATTTATACAAGTTCAATTATTCATCTTTTTTACAAGTTACAATAATCGAGTTTTCATAATACAATAACATTGTTATTGTAATACAATAATCGATTATTGTATTACAATAACAATGTTATTGTATTATGAAAACTCGGTTATTGTATTATGAAATTTGTTTTTGTTGTGATAGTTATTGTAAAGCGAGAATAGTAGTTATTGTATTGATTAACCAAGTTTTTTCATTGTGATATTTCATTTTCTCTTATCGTGTGGTAATATTTTTCATAGGCTTCTTTGTTTAAGCTTATCAAAGCTGCTGATGATGAGAAAGATTTATACAGAAAGGAAATTTCTAATGTTTGGGACACTGTCATTGAGAACAGCGAAGGTTCTCTTGACATTGGTGCCGATTTGGTAATTTTTCCAATTCTTTTTGTTCTTTCTTTCTTCTGTTGATTATTTTATTGTTGAGAAAGACAAAGGTTTATGTACGTCTGTTTTATCATGCCAGGTTTTTATTCCTGTTCATTTTGGAGATCATTTTTTCTGTGTTGTTGTTAACTTTGTGGGGAAGACTGTGGACTATCTTGACAATCGTGTATATGATGATTTTGAAGATAGTATCTGGGTGTTGGCTACCAACTCTATTGTATGTACCTTATTATAAGTTTTTGTTTTCATCTACTTCTTCTAGTTATTTTTCTTGTTCTTTAGTGATGATTTTTGATTTAAAAATGTAACCAGGTTGAAATATTTGGTAGTTATCTTGTCGAGAAAGGTTTTGAAAGAGGCAGTGAGGTCCGCAATTTCAAATTTGTAAATGTGGCTTTTGGGTGGAAATCGGAAGGGTCCCAGAATTTGGATTGTGGTGTTTTTGTCATGATTCATATGATGTTTTATGCTGGGAAGTTGTTCAAATCTGAGTTGCATGACGCATTGAAAAGGATCATATATAGAGCTGAGATAGCTGCCATCTTGGTTTTAGCCAATATCAACAAAATTAGGAAAAAATTGTTGGATTTGGTTGATGATTTTACAAAGACAAAGGCACCTTTGCTGCCTGTTTTGCTTGAGAAACGTAGGTTAGCTGAGTTGGAAGCGGCAAGGGCTGAAGCTGATGCTTTGGAAGCTCTTAGGGTTATGGCAGAGGAACCTGATGATGGTGTAGGTACTCCGGGGCCTAGGAAAAAGAGTATGCCTGGTACACCTATGAGCGCTGGGATGATTAGATCAGGCCGAGGTAGCAGACCGAACTCTGATGGTCTTGGCTGCTCAATAAACTGTGGCAAGGCAGATACAAATCTTCTTGTTGTTTCAAAAGTTATGAGGGCTAACAGCAGATATACACGCGCTATGCCAAGCAAGAAGAAACAAGTTGTTGATTATTGTTTCTTGGATGATTACAATCTTGCAGATGAGTATGTTCATTTTTGTCCAAACTCAATGAGAAACAAGTTTGTGTGATTATTCTAATAATTGTATTCTACAAGTTCAATTATTCTATGTTTTTTTACAATTACAATAACTGAGTTTTCATAAAACAATAACTATGTTAATGTAGTACAATAATCGATTATTGTATTACATTAACATAGTTATTGTTTTATGAAAAACTCGTTTATTGTTGCTGGTAGTTATTTTTTAAATATTGTTTTTAAAATTTACTAAGCTTTTTTTTTTTTTAACTCCTTTGCGGTGAACTTGCTTTTTGCGGGCAATGCTATCTTGGATAGGTCGATATTCTTTCTACGGAAGCCCGAAGATTACACTGAGTTGCGCGTAATAGCTGCCTGGTCAGTTGTCTTGAATTTCATGGAGGTTAAGGAGAAAGAAGCGCCAGTGATGATGTTCCTTGGGACACAACATATGGTATGATCTGTTTTTCATTATTCAGTTACTGTAGAATGTTTAATCATTTATCTTCAATTTTATTAACAGTTTTATGGTATTTATAGGAAATCTTTGAAGAGATGCTAGAGCAAGCAGCGGATAGTGATGATGTAACTGACAGCCAGAAAGACAAGGTTGTGCAGTCTTGGTCCCATTTTTTAGGTGAAAATGTTGTAAACTCGAGATCGATGTGGACCTTGTCTTCATCCCGTTGTCTTTAGAGAAGTACTACTTTTGTGTTTGTGTGAACTTTATGAACAAGACGGTTGATGTCTTTGGACCATACGTCGCATAAAGATTGGGAAAAATCCGATTTCTACAGACTTGCAAAGATTGCGAGACGTTTTTCTAACTCCCGATCATATACAAATGCTATTTTCAAATGAAATTATTGTATTCTTTGTAACAAAGTTATTGTATTGTTTTAATCTTGTTATTGTATAGTCGTGCTTTCTAATTCTTTCTTTTTTTGTACATCTTTGTAGGTTAATTGTTTTTCTGACTTTTTGGAGACAAGGAAAACAGCAAAAGAAGGAGTTGTCATTAACACATTTACATTCGTGAATGTTGATTTTGAATGGAAAGCGACTATCAAGGGTGATAAGGAATCGGGATTTTACACAATGTTTCACATGCTAACATATGAAGGGAATCACGAGCAAGGATTGTATGTGGTTAACAAGAAATGTGAGAGGATTCCTATATGGCTTGAGATGGTTGCTATTTTGTTGATGTCAGATGTCAACGAGTCAAGAGCATCTCTTTTGGAAAAAGTGGGAACTTTCAGGCGGAGTATATCGGAAGTAGAGAAAGAAGTTTTAAAATTCAGAAGATCAGGGAAGAAAAGGGTTAAAACAACAGCCGTTACTGGTCCTTCTCGGCGAAACAAATAAAAGAACAATTGATTGATTATAGATGGATTTAGCAAACAATTCTAGATGGATTTGTTCGATAATCTAATGTTTAGATAGCTGTTATTGATTGTTTGAACAAATTTGATGTAGTATTTGTCATTGATGATTGAACAAGTTAGTGTTTTTGTAATGCCTTTAAGTGTTATTGTAATATCTCTAGACGAGTTATTCAAATGATCAAATGCAATTATTCTATCAGCCTTCATGTAGCTGATTATTGTAAAGCGTTTGCCCAATTATTTTAAAGCATACCTCTGATTATTTTAAAGCTCTCATGTATCTGATTATTGTAAAGCTCTTTCCCAATTATTTTAAAGCATATCCTTGATTATTGTAACAAATTGGCAAGTGCAAAGCATTATCAATTACAGTAAAGCATTATCAAATTAATATATTTATGGAAAAAAATTAACGATTGCGAATAAACTCAAAGATCAATTATTATAAAGCATAATTGTGATTATTGTATAGTTTTCACATTATTATTGTAATAGCGCAAGGTATTATTAAATGAACAAAATCAGAACAATTGCAAAAAAATTCAACATCAATTAATGTAAAGCATAACTTTGATTATTGTAAAAGTCTAACACACTTATTGTAAAGTATACCCCTGATTACTTGTAAAAAAGTCTAACACAATTATTTTGCAATCTTGCGGTTATTTGTAAAGCATAATATGGATTATTTTAAAACGTAATCTTGATTATTTTAAAGCGTAATGCATTTTTCATTTTTCATTCTTCTTCTTCATCTTCATCCTCCATTTCATTTTCCTCTTCATCTTCTTCCTCCAAAGCATGCTCAACAAACGGATTTGGACAGTTTCTCTTGTCATGGTGTCCCATTTGTTTGCAGTTATTACATAGCCTCTTCGGTTTGCTCGCCTTCTCAATTGCCTTATCCTTGTTTGATTTCATTCTCATGCCACTTCCTTTGTTTTTTGCAATCTTGGGTGGAAGAACAGTAATATTTGATTTTCTTTGAACAACCTAAGAGCATTTCCAGTTCTTGATCCTTTGTCAAGCTCTCTTTGGTTGGATTTATTTTCTCTCGGAATTGTAAAAGCATCAAACTTAGCTC
This sequence comes from Silene latifolia, assembly GCF_048544455.1. Taxonomy (NCBI): domain Eukaryota; kingdom Viridiplantae; phylum Streptophyta; class Magnoliopsida; order Caryophyllales; family Caryophyllaceae; genus Silene; species Silene latifolia. The sequence continues at coordinate 77,742,479 of NC_133526.1, read as the reverse complement.
CTTGATTCGATTATCAGGCATCGAGTTAAGAACACTTATTGTTGCATAAAACTCTGACCATACCCTTGATAATTCCAATTTTCTCAAATCAGTGGGATCGTAGTCTTGCAATAACTTTCCATCCAGTCCATACAAAGGCTTTCTATATGATTTCTTCGTCCATCTACTTTCGATGTACTGCTCCGGTATGCTTTGCAGTCCTTTTCCTGATATAATCCATATAATGTGTTTACAAAGGATTCCTTTCCTCTCAAACATCTTGCACGTACATGTTGTTTCCTTTGATTCATTATTGTGAGCAACCTGCATGCACAGTGTAGTTATTTTAAAAGGCAGTCATAGTTATTATATAGTTCAACATGAATTATTTTATGCAGACTAGCAATTAACACCAAGGTAGAAGTCCTTCAGTTTTTTTATGTTCAACATGTACTTGCCAATTATTGTAAAGCATACCTCTGATTATTTTAATCTAATGTTTAGATAGCTGTTATTGATTGTTTAACAAATTTGATGTAGCTGTCATTGATTGACTGAACAAGTTAATGTTTTTGTAATGCCTTTAAGCTGTTATTGTAATATCTCTAGACAGTTATTCAAATGATCAAATGCAATTATTCTATCAGCCTTCATGTAGCTGATTATTGTAAAGCGTTTGCCCAATTATTTTAAAGCATACCTCTGATTATTTTAAAGCTCTCATGTATCTGATTATTGTAAAGCTCTTCCCCAATTATTTTAAAGCATATCCTTGATTATTGTAACAAATTGGCAAGTGTAAAGCATTATCAATTACTGTAAAGCATTATCAAATTAATATATTTATGGAAAAAAATCAGAACAATTGCAAATAAACTCTACATCAATTATTGTAAAGCATAATTGTGATTATTGTATAGTTTTCACATGATTATTGTAATGGTAAAAGACGGTTATTGTATTCTTTTATCACAGTTATTGTATGTTAAAGTAAAAAGACAGTTATGTTTATAAAATTGAATAACCTGAAATACTCTATGCTTCCTGTAGGCATCTTCAACATTTATAATGTGCATGTTTTCCTTGCTCGAGAAAATCCAACAACGGCACACGAACAGGGAGCCATTTGTACTTGCTCTTGGAACTCATAGAAACCAGTATGTGTGTAGATTTTAGAGGCATGTTTTTCAATCATTGTCTTAGAAGAAACTCGTGGCAATGTCTTTGTCACTTGCAAAGCACCAAGAAATCTGTGATTATAGCGTTGTTGTTTCATTGCACTCTGAAAACGCAACCAAAATTCTACAAGTGTGCCGTCTATGCTCTCAAATCTTTTGAAATAACTGTTTTGACTCTCTGATCTTTGTGTAGTCTTCAAAAGGCAGCCTAAAGGCAAATCCCTAAAGTAAGCAGGTATCCATTTGTGCCTTTTGCCATACATGTATGTCAACCAAGTATTATCATTCAACTCAAAGTCATTAATCACTTGAGTCCATTTTTCTTCAAACTCAATGGGTTCCAAGTCAATATCCCAAACAACTCCGCATATCCGCTCAACAAAGCCGGTCTCCTTACAAATCGTGACTCAACTTTATCGGTAAGTTTTTTCATTATATGCCACATGCAGTAGCGATGTCTTGCTTGCTTGAATACGTAACGCACCCGAGTTTAATTGCCGGATCTTGATCGGTAAGAATGCACGAGGTTCCTTGTTGCCCATACAATCAAGGAACTTCTTAAGCACCCAAATGAATGACCCATCGTTCTCATGATCGACAAGTGCAGCAGCAAAAGTCACTGATTTTTTGTGGTTGTCAACACCAGTGAATGGGGTGAAGGCCATGCGGTACTTGTTAGTACCGTAAGTAGGATCAAAGGTGATGGTGTCCCCAAACAAGGAATAATTCATTCTTGCTTGTGCATCTGCCCAAAAGAGTTTAGCCAAACAATTATCCTCATCAACTTGGTAAGCATAGTAAAAGCCATCTTGCGTTTGAGAAAGCGCCTTTAAATAATCGAGAATCATGTCAGCATCATTCTCACCTATATAACATTTAATATTTCTTTTGAAGTTCTTGAAATCTGTGAGAGATGCACCAATGTTTGCATACCCATTTGATTGTTCCGCCAGAATTCTAAAAGTCCTGGTAGCCCCGATGTTGAGTTTACAATTGTTAACAATTGTCTGCTTCATGTAAAGGTTAAGTGTTCTTACGTTTTTCTGGAATTCCCGTTCTTTGAGTGAGCAGAGCTTGTGATTATGACCTTCATAAAACGTATCAATAGCATACCCTATTAGCTCCTTAAGGTCATTGAATACAAAGACAAAACCGTATTTTTGCCTTGCAACCAAATCTTGTTATTTTTGTTTTCTTTGGCTCTACTGAGACCTTTTCCTCTTTTTTTTCTCTTCTGTGTTTTCAAATTCAACAACAGTTTGAGTTTTTGCGATCCTCTTTGAATCCATGTCTCATTGCGGACCATTGATTTTTTGTCTATCAAACCATCACGGAATCTTGTTTGTGTGTACTTCCTTGGTATGAAACCACAAGCCACAGCATATAAATTGTAAAACTCTATTGCCTCCTCCAGCTTTACAAACATTAACCCCAGAGCAGGTTTGAAACCATTTTCTACCATCCTATTCCACTCCTCACTGCCACCTGGAGTATATCTCAATCCCAGATTATGGATAGTATTTTCTCCTGTTTCGAGACGCAACAAAGAGGTGTAGAAAAAGTTGTTGCATTGGTAGTATTAATTTCAATGCCTGGAAACATTAAAACAGAAGAACTGTTATGGTATTATTAATTTCAATATCTTAGATTCTATACAAAACAAAACAATACAACCTCTCAGCAGCAGCATTATTTTAACGTTATTTTTCGAGTTATTGTATTATACAAATACAATTATTCTATCAGAGAGGGGAGTGTTTTAATGAAATTGGTAGCCTAGTCCACTACAATACACACACAGTTATTTTAATGTAGTATTAAAGTTATTTCATTATTAAAGAGTAGTTATTGTAAGGATTTTTTGGTCAGATCCTATAAAGTAGTATTTATTATGAAAAAAACAATCTCTGTTACAGCAATTATTTTAACGTTATAATGCAGTTATTGTATTATACAAATGCAATTATTCTATCAGAGAGGGGAGGGTTTTAGTGAAATTGGTAGCCTAGTCCACCACAATGCACACACAGTTATTTTAATGTAATATCAAAGTTATTTCATTATTAAAGAGTAGTTATTGTAAGGATTTTTTTTGTCAGATCCTATAAAATAGTATTTATTATGAAAAACACAATCAGGCAAACAAAGAATTATTTTAACGTTATAATGCGGTTATTGTATTATACAAATGCAATTATTCTATCGAGAGGGGGAAGGGTTTTAGTGAAATTGGTAGCCTAGTCCACCACAACGCACACACAGTTATTTTAATGTAATATCAAAGTTATTTCATTATTAAAGAGTAGTTATTGTAAGGATTTTTTTGTCAGATCCTATAAAATAGTATTTATTATGAAAAACACAATCAGGCAACAGAATTATTTTAACGTTATAATGCGCTTATTATTGTATTATACAAATGCAATTATTCTATCGAGAGGGGGAAGGGTTTTAGTGAAATTGGTAGCCTAGTCCACCACAATGCACACATGATTATTTTAATGTAATAACAAAGTTATTTTAATACTGTAAGGCAGTTATTGTATTATTGTAATCCAATTATTCAAATACTAGATATTGAATGATATCATGAATGAAAACCTACATGCAATTACAGTTAAACTTTACATGCAATTACTGTTATGAAAACAATATGAAAACAACTTACATGCAATCAGTAATTTGAACAAAAAACTTATCAACGTAATAACAACAGTTTTTATATCAGCATTATGTCACAAATTTATACCTGAATTCATCGTTGTTTGATTATCAGCATTATTATCAATCATAGTAAGCGTTTGATCGTTCAATTCAAAGATCGTTATTTGAATTTTATTAGAAAAACACGTAAATTAAGGCAGAATTTGTTATTTGATTCAATTACTGAAATTATTCGATTATTAAATCAGAAATAGGGAAGAAATATCAATACCTTCAGTCGAATTTGAAGAATTAGGGTTTTCGGAGAATTGTGGATCAAATTTCGAAAAATTGATGAACAAATTGATAGTTTTAATTGAAAGAATCAAAATAATGAACGAATTGTTGATCAAATTTGAAGAATCGATGAATTTTCTTGATCAAATTTGTTGATCAAAATTTGAAGAATCGATGAAAAAATTCGGTTGATTTTTTGATGAAACAGAGTGTTTATCAAGAGAGAGAGAAAGGGGAGAAAAGAGAGAAAGCGCTGGCAGATTATGACGGCTAGATTTTTGATAATTGGGTTTTGTCAACTCATTTGCTTATATATGCGGGGGAAACTCACGAAAAGTGGCAAACTCATAGGATCTTGCCTCTATATATATATATATATATATATATATATATATATATATATATATATATATATATATATATATATATATATATATATATATATATATATATAGAAGGGTTCTTCTAAGGTCCTCCTATCATATAAGTCCCTAAGTCCTTATAAGGGCCTTTGGATGGAAGGGATGGAGGGATGAGATTACATCTCATTCAAGGGCCACAAATCTCCCTCCCTAATCTCCTTCCCTAATTGTGTATAACTCTACCTAATTTTGTACAACTCTTCCACCATTCTAATCTCACAACTCACTTCCTCATTCACTCATCTTCTCTCATTTCTCACATTCATCTTTCTCTCTCATTTTCTCCCACCCTCTCTAAACAAAAAAAAAAACCAAGTTCATAAAAAAAAAACCCAAACTAAAACAAAACCACTCCACCTCCACCTCCACCTCCATCACCCTCACCACCCGACCTCCCTTATCCCCGGCCCACCACCACCCGACCTCCTTCCCTTCTTCCCAGCCCACCATCCGACCTCCTTTCTTCCAAGCCCACCACCCGACCTCCCTCCTCCATCAACCAACAACAACGACCACAACAACGCCAACAACAACCAGCGACAACCATCGCCCCACAACCTCTGCCGACAGCCCACGCCCACCATCTCTCGCCGATGACCAACAACAACAACGGCAACAACAACGCCACCCGACCTCCCTCCTCCGACCTCCTTTCTTCCAAGCCCACCGACCGCCACCGCCTTTTCTCTTTTTTTCACCATTTTTTCAGATCTTTAAAATCTGTTATTTTTTTTAATAAATTTTGGTTCGTTGAAGTCGGTGTTGTCACCAATCGTCCATTTTCCTTTTAAAATCTGAAATAAATTTTGGTTTAATAAATTTTGGTTTAAAATCTGAAATAAATCTTTTTCTTTGTTTAATAAATCTTGGTTTGTTGTTGTTGGTAGTGGTAATGTCTCGGGTTTAAAAGGAAAATGGACGATTGTTGTTGTTGGTAGTGGTAAAATCTGAAATAAATCTTGGTTGTGGGTGGTTTTATTTTTTCCAGATCTGGGTTCTTGTTTGGCAGAGGAAGAAACAACAAAAGGGACCCATTTCTCACAAAGTTGAGGGGCTCTTTTTCTTTGGAGTTAGAAAGGCAGAGAATAAGAAAGGAGCAACATTCATTTAGTGGGGGAGGCGACAGACAGAGAGCAGGAGACGCAGCCTTCAGCAATAGAATAGCAAAACAGTAGGTAGAAATTATTAGGGGTAGTTTTAGATCTAGAAAAACTCATCTTATTTTTCCTCTTAATTTCTCCTTAACTTGGTACAAATTAAAGTTATACTATATACGACTAAAGTTATACACTTAAAACATTAAAGTTATACATTTTATGACTAAAGTTATACACTTTTTACATTAAAGTTATACACTTGTTTTACGGGATTCCTTCTTTTTTCTTTATTTTCGTTTGGTTTTATGTTATTTTTCTGTGGGTGTTGTTTTTTTTTATTGTTATTTGGTTTTTGTTTTGTTATTGTTATTATTGTTATTTGGTTTTTGTTATTATTGTTATTTGGTTTTTATTATTTTGTTATTGTTATTATTGTTATTTTTGGTTTTTATTGCTTAAATTTCAGATTTGTGGTTTTTGGTGTTGTTCTTTGTTCTTTGTTTTTTGTTTTGTTTTTGTTCTTTGTTTTTATTTTTTATTTTTTTTATTTGGTTGTTATTGTTATTTGATTTTTTGGACTAAAGTTATACATCTTGTCTATTAAAGTTATACACTGCGTGCATTAGAGTTATACACACGATATTTAAATTTGGTTTTTTTTTATTGTTATTTGGTTTATTTCAGATTTCGGGTTGGGTTGGGTTGTTGGTTTTTTGGTTTTATTATTGTTATTTGGTTTTTTGTTTTTGTTATTATGAGTTTTTTTGGTTTTTGTTATTATTTAATTTTTTTTCAGATTTAATATTTGTTGATTAATTACGATTTTTCATATTTATTTGGTTTTTAGACAAGTTATACTATTTATGACTAAAGTTATACACTTAAAACATTAAAGTTATACACTGGGTGCATTAAAGTTATACATCTTGTCTATTAAAGTTATACACTGCGTGCATTAAAGTTATACAATTTTGGACTAAAGTTATACAATTTTGGACTGAAGTTGTACTCTTATGGAATAAAGTTATACAATTTTGGACTAAAATTACACAAATTTGGACTGAAGTTATACAAATAAAGACTAAAGTTATACAAATAAGGACTAAAGTTATACAATTTTGGACTAAAGTTATACAAATTTGGACTACAATTATACAAAAAATGATTGAAGTTATATAAATAAGGACAAAAGTTATTCAAATAAGGACTACAGTTATACAAAAATGGACTTAAGTTATACAAAAAAGGACTAAAGTTATACAAAAATAGACCAAAGTTATACAAAAAAAGACTAAAGTTATACAAAAATTGGACTAAAGTCATACAACACTGGACTAAAGTTATACCAAAATGAACCAAATTTATACAAAAATGAACCAAAGTTATACAAAAAATTGGACTAAAGTTATACAAAAATGAACCAAAGTTATACAAAAATGAACCAGAGTTATACAAAAAATGGACTAAAGTTATACAAAAAATTGGACTAAAGTTATACAAAAATGAACCAAAGTTCTACAAAAATGAACCAAAGTTATACAAAAATGCACCAGAGTTATAAAAAATGCACCAAAGTTATACAAAAAATGAACTAAAGTTATATAAAAATGAACCAGAGTTATACAAAAATGCACCAGAGTTATACAAAAATGCACCAGAGTTATACAAAAATGGACTAAACCTTTAGTCCATATTTGTATAACTCTGGTCCATTTTTTTATAACTCTGGTTCATTTTTGTATAACTCTGGTTCATTTTTGTATAACTTTGGTTCATTTTGTATAACTTTGGTCCATTTTTGTATAACTTTAGTCCTTATTTGTATAACTTTAGTCCTTATTTGTATAACTTTAGCCCATATTTGTATAACTTTAGTCCATTTTTGTATAACTTTGGTTCATTTTTGTATAACTTTGGTTCATTTTTGTATAACTTTGGTTCATTTTTTTATAACTTTAGTCCAATATTTGTATAACTTTAGTCCATTTTTGTATAACTTTGGTCCATTCTTGTATAACTTTGGTTCATTTTTGTATAACTTTGGTTCATTTTTGTATAACTCTGGTTCATTTTTGTATAACTTTAGTCCAATTTTTTGTATAATTTTAGTCCAATTTTTGTATAACTTTAGTTTTTTTTTGTATAACTTTGGTAATAAAATGTATAACTTTAGTCGTAAATAGTAAAAAAATCAAACAATAAATATGAAAAAAAAAAAATAATAACAAAAACCAAAAAAACTCATAATAACAAAAACAAAAAACCAAATAACAATAATAAAACCAAAAAACCAACAACCCAACCAAACCCGAAATCTAAAATAAACCAAATAACAAGATTTAAAACCCGAAATCTTAAAAAAAAGTATAACAAGAAGAGATTTGAGAAAATGAATAAAAAAGGAGAAGTAACAAAATAAAAGAAAATAAAAGACAACAACAAAAAATGAATGGAAAACGGAAAAAAAAAAAAAAAAAAAAAAAAAAAAAAAAAAAAAAAAAAAAAAAAAAAAAAAAAAAAAAAAAAAAAAAAAAAAAAAAAAAAAAAAAGTTGGCGGCGGTGTGGCGGCGGCGGTGGTGAGTGGTGAGTTGGTGTCGGGTGGGATAGTGGTGGGTGGTGGTGAATGAGGAAGAGAAGAATGAATGATTTATTTGGGTTTTTTGATTTAATTGGATTTTTTGGGTTTTTTGATTTAATTGGATTTTTTGGGTTTTATTTATTTATTTAGGTTTTGGGTTTTTTATTTATTTGGATTTTTTGGGTTTTTATTTTTTGGGGTTTTAGAGAGAAGATGAGTTGTGTGATATGTGAGAAAAGTGGATGAGAGGAAAAGAAGTTATAGTGAATTAGTGATTAATTAAAAAGATTAGTGAAGGAGGAGAGAATGAGTGATATTAGTACATAAACACATTTTTGGAGGTTGATCTTGGCCATCCATCTCCCTCCATCCAATGGCTCACAATAGAACTTATGGACTCAAATATATAAAGGACCTTAGTTGATCCTTCCTCTATATATATATATATATATATATATATATATATATATATATATATATATATATATATATATATATATATAATACCCTCACATTTTACCAAAAAAAAAAAATAACAAAAAAATAAACCAAATAACAAAAACCAAAAAACCAAATAATAAAAAAATAAACCAAATAACAACAACCAAATAACAAAAACCAAAAAACAATAACAAAACCAAATAACAATAACAACCAAATAACAAAAAAAAAAAATAACAAATAACAAAGACAAAACAAAAAAGTAAATCTGAAAAAATGAAGAACAAAGAAATTGAGGAGGGAGGTGAGGCGTGAATCAACCCCATAAAAACACAACAGCCGCAAAACAAAAAAATGATAAAATAAAAACAAAAGATGACCACACGATACACCAGCAGAACCGACGACCACCGTGAGTTCCTCACTGTTTTTTTTTTTAATTTTTTTTTTGGTGATTTTAGTTTGTTGTTGCGGATGAGTGGGTGGTTGTGAATGGTGGTGAGTACAGGTGGTTGAGGAGGGAGGTCTTTGTACGGCATATCGGTGGGTGGTGGTTTTTGGGTTTGTGTGTGGTGTTTTTGGTGGGAAATGGCGGCAGACGCGGCAAGGAGAGGAGGGAGGCAGAAGGAGAAGGGAGTGGAGGCAAGGCGGTTGCTGCGGGGTGGTTGAGGGAGGGTCGTGGTGGAGGGATGGATGGTGTGGTGCGGTGAGGTGGAGTCGGGTTGTGGGTCGGTGAGGTGGGCGGTGGAGGTGACTGTGGGGGTGGTGGTTGGTTTTTTTCTATTTTTTTTGGTTTTAGTTGGTTTTTTTTTTGAGAGAATGAGAGGAAAATGAGAGAGAAAGAGGGATGAGAGAAGTGTGAGAGAATGAATAATGAGTGAGTGAGTTGGGAGAATTAGAATGAGGAAGGAGTTATACAAATTAGGAAGGAGTTGTACAGGATTAGTGAGGGAGATTAGTAAGGGAGATTTGTGGCCCTCCATTAAGATGTAATCTCATCCCTCCATGCCTTCCATCCTAAGGTCCTTATAAGGACTTAGGGACTCATAAGATGTAAGGGACTTATGAGAACCCTTCTACACACACACACACACACACACACACACACACACACACACACACACACACACACACACACACACACACACACACACACACACACACACACACACACACACACACACACACACACAAAATGCCTAAAAATTGAAAAATTCCAAAAAATATTGCATTGTTTATATTACATATATTGCATTTGTCCTAACCTTTTTGATTGACAACACATGCGAGCATCAGAAAAGACGTTTGGTAAAATTCTTCCAATCCTTTCTCCTTTATCTTTCCTTTCTTTTTGTATATATAAGCATGGAGGAGGACGAGATATTTGATATGGGTGTTCCCTTTGGGAACCGTTTTGGATATGATTGTGTTGTTGGTGCATTGTTAGGACTAGATATTGTGCGCATTTAGGCTAGAGATATATATATGTGTCCAGTCTTACATTCACGTAGCTTGTTCATATGTTTAGTTACATTTCATACACGTTGCATCTTGTTTAGGGCTGTCAATGATATGAGTCGGCTCGTTGAGCCCTCAGAATCGGCTCCGTCAAAGCTTGGCTTGTGCTCGGTCAAAACGAGCTCGAGCTCGAGCTCGAGACGAGCTTGGCTAAATACGAGCCGAGCCCGAGCTCAGCAAGGCTCGGCTCGGAAGCTCGTTTTGGCTCGTTTATAAATTTTTTTGTATAATCTTTTTGTTGTAGTATTACGTTTATTTCTAATTATATGTTATTTAGACATTTATATAAGTATATTATGATATAATAATTTTTAATATTTTATAATTTAGTTGTTTTTCAAAAATATGTATATTTAATTAGATTTAAAAGGTGAGAAAGTGAAAATATATAATGACAAAACGAGCTCGATTCGAACTCGGGCCAAGCTCGAGCTTTTCCCGAGCCGAGTTCGAGCCTCAATTTTTTAGGTTCGACGAGCTTCGAGCCGAGCCCGAGCTCAGCTCAGCTCGTTTACACCCCTAATATTGTTTGTAAATAGTTGCATAAAGGGTCTAAATGTGGAGGGTATATGTCATCAATGATGATAATTGCTTTGCCCGTGTCATTTCCCTTTTGATAGCTTGTGCCTTTTGATGACACATGGAAGCAAAAACCCGGAAGTCTAGCTTAACAACCGAGTTGCGACCACTTTGTGAGACCGTGTTAGACCCGAAACTTGACCTAGGACCGACATAGCTACTCAATTGTGAGGTTAGAGCCTCCTTATGGTCGGTCCATCAAATCGGTCCCGCTTAGGAATTGCGAGTAGTTCTCCTTACGTGGTATGTTATGTCAAAAAACATAAGTATGGAGCTCATTCCTTGATTCCGTAGAAGTGTTGATGTGCATATTGAGACGATTTTGTTGAATAAAGTAACCTCACAATAGCCAAATAAGCCTTTGTTATGCCCTTGAGTCAATTGTTCTCTTTTGCTAACCCATTTTGAGCCTAAGCCCTATCGCTTCTATTGCCAACAAAACAACTACATCCCATAAACAACTCACCTTGGTTGAGTAGTTCGTCATTGTGGTCCTTTTGTGGAGTATATTTTTGTTGAAATTTCGACCTTCCTTGAGGTGTATGATCTTAATGCCACATGAGTGAAATGCAACTTTGGCTACTTTTGCTTAATAAGAGGTGAACAAGTCATGAAAAATGCAAGAAAGAAAATCAAATAGAAAAGAGAAAAAATGTAATGGAAAACAAAAAGAAAAGAATGTTGTATTTGTGTTCAATAAAGGGTTGATGGATTTGCAATTGATCTTGCTTTGAAAATAAATGAATGATTTGTAGGAATGACAATCTTTGCCAAATTTTGTGGAAGAATTCTTTTGCATTGACACGGTTTAGTGAATTGGTTAGATGTGGTGACTACTCGATCTTTAGCCCCACATGTCCTAAAATGGTGCTTGCACCAAACCCTTTTTCACCTAACCCAAGCCCCGTTACAACCCGGTTGTCTCTCTTGTATGTGCATCAATTTGACATTCCTCTCGCGGAGATTGGATGGAGTACCATATTAGATTGCGGGCATGATTCACAAGTCGAGTTAAGGGAGTGATTTTGGCTACTTTTTGTCATAAAAATCACCCGATTCTTAAATGAGTGTCTAGTGAAACCCGTGAGAGTCGGTCTTGTGTCTCCTTTGGTCAAAGATTTGATATGGAGTTGAATCTTGTGTGTGTCGTGCCATTCTAATTAGGAGTATAGAGAAGTACTTCCCATTTCCCTCCAAGAATTTGTTTCTTAGGCACTCAGTGTTGTCAATGTTGGCTACTTCGGCTAGAATTAGGGAGTCGGCACCTTGGTAAGACCCGGAGATGATATCCTCCACTAATAACTCTCTTTGTTCATTTTTGAAACAAAACGACCGCTTAGATGAGGAAAGCGGGTTGACTTTTTGTGATGCATCTTATGTGCTATTTCGTGCTAAATCTTTGGATGTGTCAAAAATTTTCTGCAAGACCCCACTTGCCTTGCATCGGAATGCATACCTCATTGTGTTTCGTGTGAATTGAAGGGACGGAGAAGGCTTGTGTAACACCCTCATTTATCCAAGAGCCCGTACTAGGACTTCTCAGATAAATGAGACTGTCACCATCTTGGATTAGCCAAGGTAGTAGATACTCAAAGGGAAAGAAATGCAGAAGTGTAAATATAAGTGGATAAAAGTTTTATTACAATTTTTAACCAACCAAATCCAAAGGAAATAAAGTAAGACGCAACGGAAATAAAATGATAACTAAGTGGTAGACTTCTATAAGTGAACTAAGGCTAGGTCGGTCATTCCATGCTCTCGTGCCCATCCCAGCTCCTATCTGATCTGTCTCACTGACATGCCAAATCTGCTCCCCAAATATGGATCATCACAGGCGTTCAAAGTATACACGGTCAACCTCGCGGTTGAGTAGGATAAGAATCAACATAAAATGCAAATAAGAATAATAAGAATGAGATATGCAAATGCCATGATCTAACAACTGAGCTCATCATCCCGAAACTCCCACCCCGCCATTCCCTAGGCCAAGGTATAACCAGCATAACCGCTGAGGACACCAGAGACAGGTCTGCAGAACCAGCCTGGGCCTTAAACAAAATCCAAAATAATATCCGTAATGTATATGCCATGATTATGAATGCACAACTTATAACGTCACAGTCCAGGTAATAAACCAATCCAATGAACAACTGACATGGCATACGATTAGTATAATTACTGAAACACCAAAAGATTAAGTATCCTACCTCGTAGTAAGCACGTCTTGGCACAGAAATCAACTATCGGTCAGAAGTACTCCACCACAAACTCGTTTCCTAAAACAATAATATTCTCTATTAACTCTTGCTAATAAACCATTAATTATTTGAAATCACACTACCAATTATCGAATATTGATTTAATCTATTTACCGTATTATCGGTTGTATAAAATTCTTTGCCTTTATATATTGAAGGGGAATATAATTACTAGTTACAAAACCCAATTATATTATCAATTACATACCTTTAAATATTAAATAATTATGGTTTCCTATAAAGTAAATTATAAAATTTAATTTCTTTATTCATCAAATTCAATTTATTATTATTACTAGCTAATTTTATAAAAATATATATGAGTTAACCTTAAGCGATAGTATATACATGAGATCGTCGCAAAACGCAAGCCTCCAAACATTCTGCCCGTTTTTCCAGCCGAACCCGACACTATACACGGCCAACCTACACCCTGCCCAGCCACGGTCAGGTGCTTGGATCACGGGGACCCTCACCTGACCACCTCCTTTCCGTCGTCCCACTGCCACCGTCACAACTGCCACCCTCAACACCCCTCTTTCGCACAGCCTGCCCAACACCAAACAGCAACCCGACACCACCATAAACCGACCCTACACCACCTCTGGCCACCACCATGATCGCCACTGATTCCTGGTGTTTCCAGAGGTGGTCCCTCTCGCCGCTGACCACCAGCAACCTCACCAAACACCAATACGAACACTCATTACGGTAACTTCCCTACCTCCCCTGTTTTTTATAAAACGAACCAAACAGTCACCGTAGTGGCACTATTTGCCATCCCCGTCCGCCCAACGACCACCACCCAGTCCGACATCATCCCCGAAACCAACCCAACCACGCCAGGCCAGACCAAACACGAGATGACGGGTGTAACACACAGCATGCCGTCTCCATACCTTACCCGCAACCCCCGTAACAACCAATATAGCCACCCCAACCAGCCCATATCCATTCATTAGAAATGGGTCAAACTAAAATAAAATGGGTCATCATCAGGTTTCATCATACAATTCAGAAATGGTTATCGAAACGAAATGCGAAATGGTAAACGAGTTATCGCAACGGATATACAAATATACGAACATAAGCTCTACGGTTATCGGATGGAAAACGAAATGATAAAGACGATATCATGACCTTACCTTAGCCGGGAAAACGAAATGTTAAGCCTGCAACTGAAATGTCGAGTGCCCCCAAAGCCCTAGCTATTGTCTTCCCAAAACGTGTGTTTTCCTTGTGTTTCTTTTTTTGTGTGTGTGTGTGAGGTGAGTGTTGATTAGGGTAGGTTTATATAATTATAAAGAAAGTAAGGGTGGTGAGTGTGTTAGGGTTCCCACGGTCCAATTAAATGGGCTCACATCTTTTGGGTCAAACAGCTATACTCGGCCCAAGCTAAAATCGTGTCACAAGGTTAAATATCGATTATAAATTACGTATCTTATTATTATCGGTTTTATATAATTTACGATTAATTATTCAAATTACCGTATATAATGTAACTTTTAAGCTACTAAAAGGCGGGGTATTACAGCTCGTTAATTGCCTATCATATGATATTATTAGTTTAGTTAGTCTTCTTATATTATGGGTCTTAGTTTAGTTTAAATGAGCTTACTCGAGGACGAGTAAGGTTTATGTGTGGGGAGATTTGATATCGTCCTAATTAGGACGATTTAACCCCGTCCTACTACCTTATTCGGACTCGATTTTGCGTGCTTAAATGTTTAAATAGCTCAATTATTTTCTAATTTATAATAATTAGTCCTCGTAATTATATTTAATATTTAGTCGAGTTTTTATATAGTATTAGTATTATCACTATTAATTTATTATTATATTAATTTAATGTGTAGGTGAAACGGGAAAGCAAGGAGGAATAATGAGACGAAATTGAGGAGCAAGCAAGATTGAGGTGAATTAAAGACGGGACAAATCTATTAGTCAAAGAGGAGAGGCTAATGTTGATGGGAAACAAAGGTCAACCTTTGGCCTTTAACAATCAAAGTCAACAATCAATTCATCACCTTGTATTCCGTCATTCCATCATCATCACCAACTCGACATCACCATTCAGCACCATTTTCATGCACTATCCTCGACACCAAACACCTGTAGCGTGCACCACCCTCATCACCTTCACCGCCAATTCAACCACCCTGTCCTTCTCTCCCGTATCACAACCGAGCAGCGATCAATTTGCACCTGACATCGATAGCAGCAGCAGACGAGCAATGCGGTTCAACCCATATTCGAGCCTACTCACCTGCAAACTGAACTTGCTCACCTTCGTGACCATAGCAGCAGCAGCAACATCGCCATCAACCTTTAACAAATCGCACCATCACCTCGCATCAACCACCCTCACCTCCATTGAAGCACCAAGCAGCAGCGCTGACGAGCCCAACATCGGACTACCACTTTTGTTCGCCGAAATCCCGTCACCAACAACCCATCACTTTACATCAACACCACCATCAACCACCACCCATCTCCATCCTGCATTCAATCAACCAGCAGCATCTCGTCCTCACGCTCAATTTCAACATCATTCATCCCTTGCCGTTAAACCGGCAACCGACTACCCCCACCGGCCCAGAAAACACCCAATACTTGTCCTTTTTGTGAAGCGCTCGCTGCCGAACTGGTTACCGGCAGCCGACATGCCGGCACGCAACACCTCTCTTGAATCAAACTCACCCTCCATTGTTTCCTCTACCGGTGCCACGGCAGCCGCCATGCCAGCACCCACCACACCGCATCAATTTCTTCCTCTTGCTTCAAATAGTCTCGCTGCCGGGACCCTAGTCGGCGGCCGGTTGACCGGCAGGGCCCTCCTTGGCTGCACGATAGACAATCCCCTTCCCCTTTTTGATTTGTTTTGTACCGATTGCACTGGGAGGGAATTATTATTATTATTATTATTATTATTATTATTAGATTATTAATATTATTATTAGTCTTATAAGTAGGATTATTATTAGACTAGTATAAATACACCAATTAGTCTACCTTAGTTTATTCTACACATAGACACTAGAATAGAATTAGACTACTTTAGTTTAGCTTAGTTGATTCTCCTCTCAATATTTTGTAGAACTCTAATATTTTCCTCTCTCATTTTTATTCAATAAAAGTTGTAATCTTTCCTTAATTTTAGTTTAATCGCTCTTTTGTTTATGCAAGTTCTTCAATTTTCAATAGTTTACAATTAGTCATTTAGGTTGTATTTGGAAGATAAGAAGAAATTCATCTTCCATTATTATCCAAGCTTGTTACTTTCCTCTTTGTTGATACAATTTCTCCCTTATTTACATCTTATTTTCATTTGTTTACATTTCTTATCTTAGTTAATTACTCTTTGTTCAAGTCACCATGTTGTTTGTCATTGTTTATATGCTATTGTCTTTTATTGTTAATTTTTCCTCTATAATCATGAGCGAGTAGTCTTATCTAAGGTAATGAGGGGGGATCTTAGGTAATTAAGGAGGGTGAAATTGGGCTGTTAACCTGTTGAATTGGGTAATTAATCGGTCTTACTCACATGCATATGAAGTGCTCGATGAAATGTTTGAACGAAAGTTTGAGTCTTTCATTAGCATGCATGTTTAACTTATCTTGGTGCATTATGCTATTGGATGGTTTTAGAAGTGTTTAATGAGTTGCTTAAATGAAAGTTGGAGCCTTTCTTAGACATATTTGATCCATCTTGGTGCCTATGCTATTAGATAGTCTTTATGCATGTTTGTGATGAGTTTTTCTCAATGAAGTGAAAGCTTGTTTGTAAACTCGGGGTGACTACTAGTTGGCCTTACTCCCATGCCTATGAAATGCTTGATGGATTGCTTAAATGAAAGTTTGAGTCTTTCATTATCATGTTTACTCTATCCTAGGTCGAAAGCCAATGGAAGGTCTATATGGCATGGTCGAGACGAGTTTTTCTTACTAAGTAAATGCTTGTTGGTTAGCTCTAATTGACTAAGAAATTAGGATCAATCATTGGCCTTTATCATTACCCATTTCTTATTAACAATCTTCTCTTCTCCGACCTACCCAAGTGAACCCAAAGACCTTAGATTTCATTCATTTGAGTAGAAAAGAATTTCATTTAGTTTAGTCATTTATCGTAGTTTGCATCTTAGTTCATAATCAACAAATCTTGCTCTTGTTTGACTAAAATAGGACTTAAACCGAGTAAGTATACACCCCGTCATCCTTGTGGATTCGACCCCGTTTATACTACTAAATTGGGTAATATATAAATAGCTTTTGACCTGGGAATGACGACTACAACCGGACGATCAATACCTTAGACGCCGAACGATTGGTTGTTTAGCAGGAAAGACAAAAAAATACGTAAATTTTCATTGAGTATTTTCACCTACTCGACCGAGTACGAGGGATTACTCGACCGAGTAGGCCTTACTTGACCGAGTAGGTATGTCACTCGATCGAGTTTGATAGAAAATAGAATCAATGTTAATTCTGCCAACCTCAAAACTCAACCGAGCAACCCTAACTCGATCGAGTAAAGGCTACTCGATCGAGTACCGCAGATACTCGATCGAGCACCTCTACTACAGAACACGGGTTTTATAACTTTTCAGGATTTATACCCCTAACTCTTCTTATTCTTTCTTCTTATTAATTCTTTGAAAAGCTAAAAACTCTCATAAAGTTTCTTTCTCTACCAAACTTGGTGTAATTGTGCTTGATTCTTTCATAGTTCATCCGTCAATTTCATTTGCAAACTAATTCAAGGTAAACTTCTCTTTTCTTTTATTTTAAAGCAATTTGAAGTATGTGTTGGGGTTGGATTTTCTGAAATTTCGATTTTTAAACCCTAATTTTGTGTTGTAATTGTTGGATTTTGATAGAAAGTACCTTGAATCATTGTTATTGATGTTAGGAATACAAACTAAACCCGATTTGTGACAATAATCAACCCACATATTTCTAGGGTTTGCCCCAAATTTTCGATTTTGTTCATCAAATTCATCTTAATGTGTTGAAAAGGGTAAGGGATGTTAGTAGTATCATATTTGGTGATTGATTTTGGTTATTTACATAAAAAAATGTCTTAAAACTCCGTCTAATGAGTGTACAAAGCTGAAATTTTGTTCTAATTTTTTTTTGTTGCAATAATTGGTTTATTGAGCTTAGTTTTGGTGAAAGTACCGCCCGATTACTATAATAACTTGCTTAAACTTCGTGTTTTGAGATTTTAGACCATCTTTTTGTTGGAGTGAGTGTCCTCCACAATAATGCATTTACATACTAAATCGCGCACAAGGAATATCAGGGATTTATATTATATATATTTGTCAGCTGGTCAACGTCAATCGGTAATGATTGGCTGACTAGAGTTGACATTACTGTCATGTGACGGCGGTGATCAGTTGATCCCTTTAGATCACACCTATAGGATGATGCCCAAATGGATAGACTAATTATTTATATAAGATATAGTATAATTAGTTTCTTGTATATATTGACTTTTAGTAAGTCAAGTGAATTTATTGTTTGATGACGAGTTACGAACTCGGGCCAAAGGAAATTATTATTCAGCTATATGATAATTGATTAAGAAATAGACGGAATTTAGTAATTAATAGTTAATTAACTAAATTATTATGTTATGTGTGTATATTGTGAGGCGGAAGTAATTAATTAATAATATTTACAAGTGGTTGTAAAATTAACTAATTACTTATTATAAGACACATTTTATGTTGATAAAATGGTAAAATATCACTTAATAGTTAAGTGTACATTAATATTTAATTAGAATTATTTAAGTGTTAAATAATTAATTAAATAAAAATTTAATTATATGAGATAATTAAATATAAGTCTTATAAGCATTTGTGGGACAAACGTCGGAAATCGGAATGGACCGAAATTTACATTTGGGTGGACACTTGTATGAGACAAGTGTTGTAACATGTGGGACACCCACTAAGAAATAAGTTCATTTGTTTACATTTAATTTGCCTATATAAATACCCCACATTTACACACATAAAGGGTTCGAATTTTTAGACAAAAAATAAAGACCCATAAAACTATGAGAAGAGAAACACCATTTTATTTTCTTCATCTTCTTCCTCAATTCTTGATCAATAGTTGATCAAGATCATCATCAAACAAATTCACAAATATATTATACATCATCTAATATTATTAAAGTAATAATATTACATAATATATATACATTTCTAATACTACCTAGTTAGTAATGTTAGGAATATTTGGGCTAGTCTTGGGTGTAACTAGAGGAGATTTGCTACTATGGAAATTTGGTGATGGAGGATCATCCATGATGTTTTAAGCTCAAGAACAACACAAGGAAGGTGTCCTTGTGTTGTGCCCATATTTTGCCTAAAGCAATGTAAGAAATTTCTACCTTTCGTCTTTTCAGGCGATCTTGCTTTTCAGCTTTCATGTAACTAGATCTTTTAAGACTAAAATTAAAGTAATTTTTGTCACTAATTAGAAGAGTCTAATTAGGGGTCTAGCACCTTCACTTTCATGGATTGCAAAGAGTAAGGGTGTTGGTAGATTAATGTTTTGCTCTCAAATTCTACATGTTTTGGCAAGAAAATCCGTCTTAAGCATCATCTTTTCGGTATATGACAATTGAAAGTTTCTACTTTGTATTTGTAAAGCCCGATGTTTCGCTAAACTATGTTGAAATAGATGTCGAGAACTGCTGCTTTACGACATAGCAAGAGGACACGATCACACACCGCCGCCGAGGTAGAGGTGGGGGAAGGAAGCCAAGGACCCGTTGTTCCGCCGGTACCTGGATATCCGACGGTAATCTTTGCTGACTTTAAATAGAGCGATGCTTTTGTGGACTTGTTGAGTCGCACCTTGAGACCCACAAGGTGCATAGATACGAGTGTGTTGGAGGAGTTGAAGATAGAGGTAGATGTTTGTCACATCTTTCAGGTGTTGGGTTTGGAGGGGTTGTACCACTTGAGGAAGCATTCATATGCCTTTTTTACCCATGAGTTTATGAGTTCTTTTACCTATGATGTGGCTGAGAAGATGGTGGGTTTTCGGTTGATGAACACGAGTTTTTACCTGACCCTTCACCAGTTTGCCGATCACCTGAGGCTTACCCGAGCCAAGAAGGGATATCATAGTGATGTCCCGACTGAGTGTGGTGCTAGTAGCCACCTAACTTTGTTTACCGGTAGATCTGCCCCGACCTCGAGTGTTATGTTCATCAATGATATTCAGCACATGACCCTAAAGATCTTTCTCCGATCCTTAACTTGTTTACTTTACAAGAGGAAGGATGTGAGTAAGTTAAACTCACATGAGGTTATGTTGTTGATATCTTACCTTAACCCCACCTGGGAAAACAGGTTTGCTTACAGTGCCCCGGCGATAGTATGTGCCAGTTTAATTTAGAGTGCATGACCCATACCTCCTACCCGTGACCGAGCCTTTGCCTGAGGCTGCCTCTGGGAGTGCGGAGGCTAGCCTTCCCAATCAGACGTACTTGATCATCGATGACCTTCGGGAGGAGATGTCTGAGCCTTTTGGGGGAAATCATACTTGGAGGGAGGACCAAGTGCCCAGGGAGGGGAGAGGACCCCGGAGAGTGAGAGAGGTGGTTAAGGAGTCGCGGTTTGCATAGCAGGGACCTCATCTGTACCAATACCCAGGCTACCCTTCTTCCTTTAGCCCTCAGATGCAGGTGAGCGAGCTCTTAGAGAGAGTATCCAATGCCTTGGTGCTCCGGAACCTTCACGAGATGGCCTATGTGCAAGGTGTGGGGACCAACTTGGCCCAACCGGTTTGGTGGCGCGGTGTGGGGAATGATAGTGGTGTCTTTCACTCCTACAGAGTGGATTCCGCTACATGGGGAGCCCCTACGAGCAACCTTTACGAATGCCTAGCGCGGTGGAGGAGTGGTGGAGACCCAGGAGCGGGAATAGCTAACGGAGGAGGGTTTGGAGGCGGCACCTTAGGAGCAGGAGGATATGATGAGATGAAGGAGGATCAAGGCGGTGACCTCGAGTGATCTTTCTTGTTTATGTTTGGTTTAGCGGACTTGTGTTAGATTGTTACATTAGTTTTATCGGTACTTGGATTTTATTCGGCTTGTAATCAGCCATAAGGCCATATTTTGTGTTGGATTTTTCTAGACTTGTGATGTATTTTGTGTTGGATTTTTCGAGACTTGTGATGAAAGGGGGTTAAAATACCCTTTAATTTGTAATTAACCAATAATATCATCGAGTCACGGAATAAACCGTCATGGTATAAGGAACCAAGGATGATTTTTGTAATGGTCAAAATATGTTTTTTCATAAAAATGAATTAAAATGGTAAAAACCGTAAAAGAAAATAAGTAAAAATAAAAGAAAGTGTTGAAGGAAAGACGAACTCAAACACGTTTGAGTCTGATCTGGACACCCCATTGAGGCGCAAGCCTCTTTGCATAGCAAGGGCCTTCTGTCTCGGGCCAAAACTCGGTTTTGGCTCGTCTAACCTATATTTGAATCGTGTTATGCATTATTCATGCATATAAACTCATAAAAACAGTAAAGACATGAAATAAATGAGTTGTTTACACCCTCAAACTTACGTGTATTGATGTTTGCGACGTAGACGACTTTAGAGACGGTTTTCTCGTAGCGACTACTCACGATCAAAGAAGTTTAAAAGAGTGCCTTAAAAAAGGATTTTGTTTTGCAAATGAGTTAAAAATATGTTAATTAAAACATGTTGATTGATGAATTGAGTTGGTCAAATGGGTTGGTCGAATGCACGACGACGGTACCAAACAAATTGTGTAAGACTTGTGTTTACGATCGGTAGGTCGTAAACACGTGTCGATTTTGTGACTTAGAAGTCGGGTCTAGAAGTTTAAGGGAGAAGGAGGGGGCGGACTCTCGCGTAAGGATTATGGAGTGTGATGGTGGGTATTTATAGAGAAATGTGGGATGGTAGGTCGGTTGAGTTTGCTTAGAGGCTAAGCAGACACCTGCTTTAGGTGCGAGCAACCTTGTGATTGAAAGGGGCGTATATTCCCTTTCAATTTGGACGTGGCCTCTGCTCTATCTATTATTTCGTTGGTTTAATATGTGGTATTGAAATGAGATGTCGTGTAACAATATGGGCATCTAATAAGATGATTTTGGGTGTTACTTGAGGTAGGTGTTTTGTGTGCTTGGGTTTGACCCGTGTGAGTTGGGATTTGAATTTCGAGTCGGTTTTTGGCCCGATGTCGGTTTTGACTCTAGTTAGGGTCATTTTAATGAAAATGGCAAGATAAAACCATTCATGGCATCATTTTTGACATTCGGGATTTGGGTTGACTTGGGTTGACTCGAGTTGCGGGTTTCTGAGTCGTTTTTGGGTCCGAAGACGATTTTAACTCTAAATAGTGTTATTTTAATGCAAATGAAGTTAGAAAACTTTTGAAATCATATTTCATATCCGAGTAGTGCATTAAACCGTCTCATGTATAACCAATCCACGCACGCATATCAAAAACACGTTATAGTCCGATCATCATTGGGTGGTTTTTGGAAGGTGCAGATACTGGGTATCTACAGAGCCCCCACATTGACTGAGGCTTAGACAGGGCAAAAGTCAAATTATGGCCTCCAGGTCAATCGAAGATTACAACCTGAAGACCATTGCGACGTCGAGGCGACTCAAAAGGGTTCGAGCCAAGGACTTGCCGTCGGGAAGGGCGACGTCGAGGCGACTCGGGGATTCGAGTCAAGGACCTTCCATCTGGAACATTTTAGAGTCTGTCGACTTCCAGTCGGGTCATTTAAAGTCCATTAGACTACGTATAAAGGCTCGCCAGCCATAAGAAGGAGTCATACCTGAGGCATCTTCGGGATACGTCCTCGAATCTTTTGCGCGCAATGGCTCGCCAGCCGGTGTTGAAGGTGGTGCGTTTTGAGGCTCGCCAGCCATAGGAAGGAGTCACACCTGAGGCATCTTAGGGATATGTCCTTGAGTTGCTTCTTGTGCGCGTGCAAAGGCTCGCCAGCAGTACGTTTTGAGGCTCGCCAGCCATGGATGGTCGAATAATCGACTTCGGGAAATAGCTTGGAACATCGGGCTTACTTCAAGATATCGTCCGGTAATGACTTCCAACCAAGTTGACATTGATCGGTTCGGCCAGGGAGCAACGAACTCCAACTTGATGGGGTCCTAAATGAACTCCATGGGGATAGATCATCTGTGTGACTTCTATTTGAAAATCGGCACTCGCTGGGGAGTTAGACACTTCTCGGGACTCTCCAGGGATATGAGTTGCTTATTGTTGGGAGGTAGCGTATGCCATGTAATCGACGGGGTTAAAGCCCTTCGATTTGACGGGTCGGTGCTTGTTGGGAAGAACCCAGTACTCAGTTGGAGTGAGTTTGTCTTCTCATGATTACCTGCATGGTTAGTGACCAGAAAAATCTGCAGTCGCATAGACAAGCACGTAGCACACAAGCATATAGGCACGTAAGCACATAAACATGTAAGTAATTAGCACGTAATATCTCGCGTAAGGGGAGATAAGAGTTTCGGAAGTTGTGAAGCTTAAAAGCTGTTAAGAGTTGGAATTTATTTCTCATAGATTCGTGATTTGATAGATTGGAGACACGTGACCGTTACGACATTTACGCACACGGACGCATACTGATAGACTGACAAATAAGCGGTCGTAGATGCGACACAAACTCAGTAGCGACACGACACGGGGGTTACTTTGAAAGACTTTGCCAATGTAAGTGCAACTCCTTAGCCAAAAGAGGATGACAACACGCATCAAATTCTTGGGGTAGAAGGTCTGCTCGGCTGGGGAACGCGAATTGATTATCTTCTCCAGACATCTTTGCCACCATTTGCTTGTTTGAGATCCTTCTCTGAGGCATGACGATTCGGAGAGCGGAACCAAGACTTTGTCATTGTTCGAACCGAGCACTAGACTATGGGCGGTTTATTTTGGACTGTAGTTGAGACTCGAAAGATGTTTGAGGATAAAGGATGGGTGGCATCTCGAAAGAGAACCCCCCAGAGTGAGAAGACCTGAATTTGACAAAAGGAGGAATGGGCGACGTCTTAAGGAAGAAGCCCCCAGTAAAGAGATTAATTTTTCCAGCTAGATAGGCCGCTTTTGAGGATTGATGTTAATGGTTGAGATTGAAATAGGTGTGCGGTTGTGTCCTTGTTGGGGACTGCCTACGTATTCGCGTGTTTGCGAAATCAAACCAGATCGTAGTTCTGCGTGTGTGTGCAATGGGTTGCAAATTGAAGGTGTGAAAATTGAATGTGTGTGGGGGTGTGGTTGTGCCCTTGTAATAGGACTGCCTACGTATTCGCGTGTTTGCGAAATCAAACCAGATCGTAGTTCAGGATGTGTTTGTGTGCCTAAGCTAACTGTTAGGACCTTGAAGTGATTTTCAAGTGTATGGTTGTGTCCTTGAAGGACTGCCTATGTATTCACGTGAAGTGAAATCAAACCAGATCGTAGTTCTGAATGTGTGTGTGCCTAAGCGAGATATTAGGACCTTTAAGTGATTTTGAGGTGTATGGTTGTGTTCTTGAAGGACTGCCTACGTATTCATGTGAAGTGAAATCAAACCAGATCGTAGTTCTGAACTGTGCCTAAGCGAGATGTTAGGACCTTAAAGTGTGAGGGTCACGACGGTAAATTCCGTTTGTTGACTCGTCTGAATGTGTACCTAAGCGAGTTGTTAGGACCTTAAAGTGTGAGGGTCACGACGGTAAACTCCGTTTGGTGACTCAAGAAATTGATTTGAGATAATTCCTCCTTGATCATGAATCGAAGAGGTGTAATTTGTGAAAATGTTCCCTATCATGTGAGCACACTAAAAAGTGGACCCTAAGGGTAGACTAGGTATGTCCCGTTCTCGGTAGCAAAGCATTCGAGGACTCCGTATCTAGGTCAGGGTGAAAATGGCTTCGGCATTATGGAATGTCGAGCTTGGTAATAACAGATTTGTTTGACAGATAAAATCTGGAGTTGAGGGTCATGAAGGAAAATTCCGTTTGGTGACTTGAAGGTTGATTGGAGAGCAATCCCTCTTCATGATGAATCGAAGAGGCATAGTTTGAAAAGAGTTTCTTGTTATGTGAGCACACTAAATAGTGGTCTCTAAGAATGAAATGCGCATGTCCCATTCTAGGGAGCAATGTTTTTTGAAGACTCCGTATCTGGGTCAAGGTGGAAATGGCTTCGACATTATGAAATGTGGAGCCTTGTAATAAAAAGTTTGTTTGACAGATAAAAATCTGGAGTTTGTATTTTGTGGTGTTTAGGCCGGTGGATTATCCCTTGTAAGGTGGTGCTGAATGGGGTCTCTGGCTTGATGTGGCCTGAGCACGAAATGGTTGGTAAATAATGCGGGATCATATTCCCATGTCTGGACCTTAAAGGTTAAGGTGTGATATTACGAGCTTGAGGGGAATCCTCAGAAGCCTGGATAGGTCTCCCTGTAGTAGTCTCTAGAAGGACTTAGGGGTGAAGCAGTTTTGATTATGATCTGGAGGGGAATCCCCAGGATCCTAGATAGGTTTCCCTGTAATAGTCTCTAGAAGGACTTAGGGGTGAAGCAGTTTTGGTTATGATCTTGAGGGGAATCCCCAGGATCCTAGATAGGTTTCCCTGTAGTAGTCTCTAGAAGGACTTAAGGGTGAAGAAAGGTTGGGTTTGTTGTTAGTTGACGAGTCTTGAGCTATCATTTTAGCTCTTTGACATCAGGTTTTGGTATTTTTGTGTTTTGTACTTGTTGGTCCCGGAGTTTGGAGGGAAGAAACATTGGTCATGGGCTTTGGACTTGTTGGTCCTGGACTTGGTGTTTTGGACTGACTTGTTTGGTGTTTTGGACTTGTCGGTCCGGGATTTGGTGTGTTGGACTCGTTGGTCCTGGGCTTTGGGCTTGTTGGTCCTGGACTTGGTGTTTTGGACTTACTGGTTCGAGATTTTGTGTGTTGGATGTTTTCTTTGGATTTTGGCCTTTTTTAGAAAAGAGTTTCAATCTTGTTTTGTTTTGATTTTGGCTTGGGTCTTGGTCTTCGCCTGAGTAGCTTTTGGCTATGGTTTTGGCCTTGAGTGAATTGCTTTTGGCTTTGGCCTTGAGTGAATTGCTTTTGGCTTTGGTTTTTGCTTTGACTTTCACTTTGGCTTTGGCCTTGAGTGAATTGCGTTTGGCTTTGGTTTTTGCTTTGGCCTTGGGGAATGGGTATTGTCTTGGGCCTTTGATTTTGGCCTTTCCTTTGACTTTGGGTGAAAGGATATTGGCTTGGGCCTTTGATTTTGGCCTTTCGCTTTGGCTTTTGGTGAATGTCTTTTGGCTTGGGCCTTTGATTTTGGCCTTTCGCTTTGACTTTGGTTTTCACCTTTGTTTTGGCTTGGATCTATTGGTTCTTTGCTTTCCTTTATTCGAGGAAGGTAAAGGTGAAAGCGGGGATGTAACCGGTGGTGAGAGGTTGATACTTGGTGATGTGATGTTTTTGTGGGGAATGGGCTTATCTTCCGTCATTGATCATGAACAAGGAGATGCTCTGGTTTATTATATGGGTTCGTTGTAGAATCCTTCTGATAGGAGCTCGTTCTAGATTGGGTGCTAATGAAAGGTTTCTATTGCCAGACATGAAATAGGTAAAGAGAATGGACACGGAGTTTCGAGTCCTCTGCTTACTCGGTACGGAATGTCACTTGAGTGTACTCATATTGAATTGGAACCTATTGTTTGTTTTAAATCTATTCTCAAATCAATTCTCGTTGTCAACGGGAAATGGTAAAGGGGAGAATATATGATAGTTGAAAATTGTGCTTTTATTTAGATAAATAAGAGGTTAGCACAGACTCGATGGATACATGTGACTCATGGAGACAGCCCCCAGTTGTCATTTAGGAATAAAAGGACAGACGCTAGGATAGATATGAGAAAGCCTAAGACTCGGACTCGGACTAGGACTCAATCGTAGATACGAACTCCTAAACATCATGTTCCACCTCGAAGGTCTCTTTCACAGCATCAAGCGGATTGAATGTCTGATGTTGAGCATTGACCCACTTGAGCACTTCACTCTCGTTGTTTGGGACGATATGAGGATAATAGTCCATGAGGCTTTCACCCCCTTGTAGAAAGAGACGTCCATTAGGGTTGTATTCTTCACTTGGTTAGCATAGGGATGAAGCCATCAGTTCATGGTTGTCAATCATATTTTAAATAACATGTTTCAGTTTGAAGCATGTTTCAGTATCATGACCTTTTCCTTGATGATATTGGCAATAGGCACTACCGTCCCAAAAATGGGTTTTTCTGCATTCAGACGGGTCCAGAGTAGCCCCGATTGGTTGTAGTTTCCCTTTAGCCATGAGCTTTTGAAGGGCTGCGGCATAGGTTGTGTTGAGTATGGTGAATGCCCTTTGAGAACGCTCAACCCTGCTGTTTGACTTGAGACATCCAGGATGATTGTCTTGACTGAGAGGTGCAATTATGATTTTGCCAGCCTCGATCATATCTTGAATGGTATTCTTGAGTTTGAAGCATGATTCGGTGTCATGGCCCTTGCCTTGATGGTATTGGCAATAGGCATTAGGGTTCCAGAAATGGGATTTCTTAGCCTCTGATGGATCCGGAGTTGGTCCAATCGGTTGCAGTAATCCTTCTGAAGTAAGTATCCCCAGAGCGGTGCCATATGTTATTCCCAGATATGTGAATACCCTTTGATGTTTTCCCACGATTCCAACATTGGTGTTTTTTGGGATGTTTTTGTGAGTTTAGTTTTGTTTTGTTTTTGTTTTTGTCAATCCTGGGCGGGAACAGGATTTGGTTGTTGTCAATGGGATGTTTTGGGGAAATTGCTTGGTATTTTGAAAGGTATTTTGGTGAGGCAATTTCATGTTCTTTGTTGGTGGGTTCATTGATGTGGAAACCATCGGATGACTCCTCATTTTCAACAGTTGTTGGTTGGTGGATGGAGGGTTGGGTTTCTCCTTGGTGGTCAGGTTCATTTTCGGTACTACCAAACCTTTTCTCCAAATTAGCTACCCGGATGTTCAAGTCATCGATAGCAACAGGCAGCTTTGAGAATATGTTGTTGATGGATACGGAGAGCATCATTATGGCGCGTTGTATGCCATCCTTGTCAATTGCATGAATTTTCTCATCGTCAGGAGAGATGAGATGAGAGCAGTCTAGGGAAGATTCCTGGCTGTGTCCAATAGGGTTTTCAGGATGGTTGTTCTTGTTGTATGCTGAGGGAGGTAATGGTAACTCGCCCTTTTCGATCATATCAAGGATGGCGCCTTTTAGAGGGAGACACGTTTCAGTGTCATGTCCGCGGCCTTGGTGATATTGACAAAACAGTTTTCCGTCCCATCTACGTCCTCGCTTCTTTGGCAGAGGGTCCGGAGTTGGACCAATTGGTTTGAGCTTTCCTTTGGATATTAGCCTTTCCAAGGCTGCGGCATAAGGTATACCCAAATCAGGGAAGGATCTATGAGCTCGTTCGGTTTTGGTTGGTGGAGCACCTAAGGAATTGGCTTCATTGGCTTTGGTAGCCCTCCAACTAGGGTTGGTTTTGTTGTTAGCAAGTAGCCGACTTTCAAGGAGCTTAACCCTTTGCTCAATACTAGAAGAGGGTAAGTTCCCAGTTATCATTTTGTCCTCAATATGGGAAAGACGAGTGCTCAAGTTTTCCACAGTAGCTAGGAGTCGAAAGACCATGTTGTTGGTTTTGGCAGAAGTCATAGCGGATGCAGATTGATCAGCTTCTTGAGTTCATTGTTGACGATCGATTGCACCCAAGGGATTCCTATTTGACATAACGATAGGCGTTATAACTTATCTTAGCAAGGGATTGCACAAACAAAGGCAAGTACGACACATATGTACAAAAGGCAGTTTTGTTGTGGAGATGCGACGGTGTGACCAGGTTATGAGTTCATTAAAGATCGTGAATGACCTCTTGGGTTTGAACTCTTGGTGCATGACTTGAATTTAGACTCGAGTGTCGACTTTGGCATAATGATGCCTAGACAGATGACTTCGGAAGAGATTTGGAGGTTTGTTGCTGGCGTGACGCCGTTGGACAAGACATGTACATAAACTTGACCTTTGACCCGTAATGTAGGCGAAAGATGGTTTTAATACCCGAGAGGTTTTAACTCTCCTAACGCCATTGGAGATGTCTCGACAATTAGACGACACGACCTAGACCAGAAGGTAGGTATTAACTCCGGCCAACACTCGACTTTATCTAGACGACTTGACTTGAAATCGACTGGACTCTAATCGACTCGAGGCTGAATCGGAAAGGTGGACTGAAATTTTCGAAAATAGAAATTTTCAAAAAGATTCATTTGTCGTTTTATGGACGGCTTCCAAAGAGTAGGGATCTTTAAAAGGTCGGCCAGTTGGTCGGACTCACTTGGAGCTTAATTTTCGGTTACTTGTCGTTAGGAGCACCTAGACCAAAACAATATTTATAACTTCACAAACAACTCTACTATTAGTAAAGAGGCAAGTAAAGGTCGTATCCCAAGGGACGGATATTGATGTAGGATTTTCGATTGAAAGTAGCGGTGTCTAGGGGTGTCACGATTTGGTTTGAGATAGGAAGATCACTAAACTAAATAACAATTAAAGTAAACAAGCAAGATGATAAAAATGAGATGAAAACAATTGATTAAAAGCACTAGGGTGTCATGGGGTCATAGGGAATTCATGGGAATTGATCATACAAACATATTCTCAAATTATAAGCAAGCAATTATTTTTGTGATACATCGAGTTGGTTTATATCTTACAATCCTAGGAAGGTTTGGGTCCCGGAGCCGAATCGATTAGATTGTACAACACCTACAAGTCGACTTAATCCTCCCTACTCAACTATATGCATGGTCCAATGAGACTCGAGTTGGTTTATGTCTTACAAGTCTCATTTAAAAGGTAAGTGATGGGTAAAAAATGCAAGGATTCATAGGCTCACATTTCATCAAACATAACATGTGCATAAGTTAAGATCACAACAAGCAAGCAAATAAATTATGAAAACATATTAATTTAAGCATGAATCATCCCCCATGTTGGTTTCCCCTAATTACCCATTAACCCTAGTTAAGGAAACTACTCACTCATTATCAAGTTTAACATGTTAACAAGGTTGTCAATCATATTAACAAAGCAAAACATGATGAATAAATGAAGATGATTAACAATAATTAAAAAGGGATTAAGAGAATTATACCTACTAATGATTCCAAAATAAAACAAAGAATAATAGAAGAACTTGATGAATGATTGGAAGGTTGTCAATCTCCTAATAATAAGCCAAATAATCTTCAATTACTCAAAATAAAAGATGAACAAAAGAGAAATTAAGGAAATGAGATTTGTATTAATACTTGATTAGAGTTGATTACAAGATTAAGAAGAGATTAGAATGATATAAACTACCCTAAAGATTGATAAGAAGAACATGATTAATCTAATTAGACTAATGGGGTATTTATAGTGGGGATTAGGTACACAAATTAGGGTTTACTAAGGGCTTAAATGACGATTAAGTCCTTAAGGAATCGCTCCTCTTAGAAAAAAATGCGGGTCTCCTTTTTGCCGGTCTTTCAAAAATATGCGCATCTCTCATGGAACAAGAAGAGGACGTGTAGGTCTGTAACACAATCCGAGCGTCCAAGGGTCGGGACGAGCGGATTCTCAGGTGGCTGGACGGGCGGATTGCTGGCTTGGACGAGCGTCCTGGGAGACTTCTGGACGGGCGTCCCTAGGCAAAGACTCTCGGATTCTTTCAGTCTTGGACGGGCGTCTTTATGGTTGGACGAGCGGATCTCGTCCTAGCCTTCCTTTTCTTCTTTTCTTCCTCTCTTCTTTCAATAATCCTCCGCGATTTTGCCGGAGATGCAAGGATCTTCTTCATCATTGCCCATCTACTATAATATAGACAAAGGCCTTCTAGTCTTGTCTTCTCTTTGATGCTTGGTCATTAGATTCGATCAATTTAGCTCTATTTTGACATGAAAATGCAAGGTTTGCACTCCTCTCCTACCAAGGAAACAAAACCTCAAAGAATATGCAAAACAAAGGACTAAAGATAGTAAATGACCCAAATATGCACTAAAAAGCATAGGAACGAGGCTAATTCGGGGACTAAATATGCTCAAATAATGGTCACATCAAATATCTCCAAACCGAACCTTTGCTCGTCCCGAGTAAAGAGGTGACAAAGCTAGGACCCTTATTTAAACTATCCTACTAATATAGCCGACATGAGACAATTAGCGGGTCTCACTCCGCCCCTTCAACTCACAACAAGACAACCATGAGGTAGGATGCCTTCTTGCAAGGCAAGGTGGGTCTTGCCAAAATGGCGACACATCCAAACATTAAAGCACACAAAATCAAGTAATGGATGCATCTACAAAAGAATAGCCACTTTCCTCATCTAAGTGGCGGAAATTATCTACAAGGGAAGCAATTCAAGGGTACACACTCCTTCATAGATGCAATTTCTTCAAACTACTAAGCCTAGAAGGATACCAATAAATCACCTCCAAGTTGTGTCAATCTAGGGTACCTTTGTCCTCAATCGTTAAATGCTTTTGTCAAGAATAGACTCCCTATGGTGTTAGAAACACTGGAGGATCGCGGAATTCCCCCTCTTGCCTAGACAAGAAGAAAGGTCGTCCCCTCTCTACCATGCACAAAAGTGGATACGATGGATAAAGGGATCGATAGAATTTGAGTTTCATTTGGGAGTTTGATTTTGTTGTTTGTTTTTCCTCCCAATTTCTTGTGGCATTTGACATTTGAGAACACTTTCTTTTTGCTATTTCTTTTGATGTTTGGCATTTCAATACTTGACAACTTTCAACTTTTCCATTTTCTTTTGAACATTTTCAAAGTCACCCCAATTAGTAACGAGGGTGCCTTATATTTGAAGCATAGGGGTTTTCATTTTTGTTACTCCTCTTTTCTTTTGATGCATTTTGCAAACTTTTTCTTTTCTTTTCTTTTCTTTTCATTTCTTGAACTCAAATTTTTGAACAATTTCCTTTTGTGCCCATTCCCTTTGATGACAAAATGTATGGTAGAACATGGATGAATGATGGTTGCATGGTTTCAAGGGTCACCTTGGAATAAACGGTAGCCAAGGAGTTATCACACCACAAGGTACTCTTGACTAGGCCTTAATCCATGGGTCAAAGGATACTAGCATGACACATCCTAGGGTGTTTTACAAGTATTCTAACAAGCAAAGTCTTAAGAAGAAAAAACATCTACTAGGGCCTATATACACTTGTCAAGGTTCCCAAGTAGACGGTTTCACAAAATTTTTCTAACATGCAAACTACATGCCATGACGCAACTAACATTTATACATCCTAATGCATGTGCTTCTACCAACTAATATGCCAAATAATCTAAATGCAATCCTAAATTCACATTGTTTTTACCGCATCAATCAAAATAAAGCCACATAGTCATTAACATAAAGAGGAAAAAGGAGATTGGAAAGATCATACCATGCGGTCTTCATTATCCTCATGTCTCGGATGTGGCGTAGTCAATCAATGTGAACAAGGATGAACAAACACAATATATACAAAACAATATATACAAGACTACACTATAAAGGAAATGAACATGTTTTTGATTTTTTTTTTTCAATTTTTCAATTTTTTTTGAATTTTTCGAAATTTTTGATTTTTTGGGATTTTGAATAAAAGTTAAGTTATAATTTCCCATCCTCACACTAGTATGGGCATTGTCCTCAATGGCCAATACGATAGGAAATTATGCAAGCATGATGCATGATTTCTAAACTAAATACAAACTATACTAAGCTACACTACATGATGCATGTGTTTTGTTATGGCGGAGAGCATAATTTAAATTAGCTCCCAATGCATATGCATGGACTTCCCCAAACCAAAATAGACATTATTTCTAACGTCTTGAATTTCGGGGTAGTTTATGCACATGGAATGCAATGCATGAAACTACAAATTGTCAATTTGGATTTTTCAAGTGGGAACAATAAAAATGAACACCTTAATGAGGCCAAGGTGTTAGTCCTCCATGTTGCTAGGACTCCTCAAACATAAGACAAATATGGTACAAATTATCAAAACATCAAATTCTTTGCATGAAAATTAAAAAGAGAGAGGATAAGGAAACTTCACTTAAGCTTTGATGGGTGCCTCATGCCCGCTCCATCTAGCTATGAAGAGATCTCTAGAGATCGCCATTATCTCCCTCTAGGTCACTATCCCAAACATCTTTGGATGCATCACTCGCATTGAAGTCCATGAACTCATCTTCCTCACTATTGAGCTCCACCGTATCTCCACCACAAGATTTATCGCTCCCTTTGCCTTCTTGCCCATTTGCTCCTCCATTTGATTTTTCCGAGTTTGGGAAGAGAATGTCCATTTGGGCCCAAGAGGGAAACATTCCCTCCTCGCTAACCTTCCCTTGTTGAACCAAATGGTGGAATTGTGGATATAGAGCATAGTAGTTATCCACAGCGGCTTCATATTGACGGAAATGCATGTCTTGGAGAATCCCCGTCACAAAATCATCTCGGGGAAGAATGAAGGGGTTAGGGTGATTGTATGGTTGGTATTGAAAAGTGTAGGGAGGTATCTTGATCTTTTAATTTTGTTGTTGTGGCTCTTGTTGTTGTTGGGGGTTTGGTGGTGGAGGTGCTTGATTTGCTTGGTTTGGGTTTGTGGGGATGAGGTACGACGTGATTGGGGATAGGGGACCCCTCCTTGGTAAAATTCTCGGTAAACCGGTCATTGGCAAGTAGATAGGGTTACTTCCCTTTGTTATCTATTTGATCCTCTTTTCAACACCTTCGTGTGTTATCCAATGATGTTGCACAAGAAGTAGTTCCTCATTGATCCTTGTATTCCCGGAGAGTGGAGTGTACTCATTGTTTTCATTGAATATTGGATTGAAGTGCTTCGCGAGCTTTGTAATGAGTCCTCCATTGACGATATGCTTCATGCCCATCGTCATCTCCATTTCTAAACTTAGCCCACTTCTCAAGTAGTACAAGAGGTGCATTAAAATGATATCCACCTCGTCCTTGGATTTCAAGATATGACTCCATGAATACAAGATCGAGTTCATTCACAATTGCCGGGTCTCGGCGTGCAAGAATAGTTCCGGATAAGAACCGGTAAGTGAGCCTTAGAATAGGGTTTTGGATGTGAAACGCCAAGCATTCCTTGATATATAAAAAGTCTCGACCGGTCATGGCTCTCCACAATGGTGCCACACTATACTTCTTAGGTATTGATGTTCGGGTAGGCGAAACATCCAAACCGAGTACATTTGCAAACTCAACAAGAGTCATCATCCTTGTCACATTCTCCAATCTAAACTCTATGCAAATTGTTTTGTTCAAAGTCGTGATCTTGAAGAAACTTAAGAACTCAAGAACAAGAGGTCGGTAGGTTTGCTCATGTAAGTGGAACAAGGTAGAAAGACCAAACAACTCAAAAGGGGCTTCCGTTTGATGGTATATTCCAAGCTTTCTCAATGTTTTATGGCATAGAAATTTGGGAGGAAGAATATTCTTACAAAGTAGTCGGTGAAAGACAGGCCTTTGAACATCGTTCACAAATTCAATGTTGGAAAACTCGTCAAGCTTGGTGAGATCCACAATCTCTTCATGTTCTCTCCTTAGAGTGTTGATGTGAGAAGTAGATGAGCTTCCTCT
The DNA here is from genome assembly GCF_048544455.1 of Silene latifolia. Taxonomy (NCBI): domain Eukaryota; kingdom Viridiplantae; phylum Streptophyta; class Magnoliopsida; order Caryophyllales; family Caryophyllaceae; genus Silene; species Silene latifolia. The sequence continues at coordinate 77,707,736 of NC_133526.1, read as the reverse complement.
CACTCTTGGCCTTCTTCTTTCCCTAAATAAAGATCCTCTTGGTCCCATTCTTTGATTGTAGATTTGGAGCTTGATTTGTTGAAGTATGGAGATGCTCTTTGTGGATTAGATCTTTGCTTTTGAATCTTTTGAAACCCTAGAAATTGGGGGTTTTTGTTTTTGTGGAGTGAATGAGTGCTTGGGATATGTTTTGGAGTCATAAGGGAAGGGGTTTATAATATAATTGGAAGGAAGGATGAAGTGTCACAAATTGTGTGGTGAGGGAGAAATAAAATCGCGAAAACCGGAAATAAAGGCCGCAGGGAGACGAGCAGATTCGACCTTGGGACGCTCGGATTCCTTCGTTTTGGGACGAGCGGATTCCTGGGAAGACGCTTGGATTCTCTTACAGCAAGTTTTTCCAAAATTTGAAATAGCAAGGACAAGCGGATCGAAGTCGGGACGAGCGTCTTTGCTGAAGTTGGACGAGCGTATTGTCTTAGAGACGTTCGGATTTCGTTACAGGAAAAATCCCAAAATCTTGCAGCAAAAAGACGAGCGGATCGTTGTTGCGACGGGCGTCTGGGGTAAGACGAGCGGATTGGCTCCAGAGACGCTCAGATTCTGGATCAGGATAAAACATCTGCTTGTCAGCTCTTTTTGGACGAGCGGATTCTCTGTTGGCCGCTTGGATTCCCATTTGGACGGTCGTCTTTACCTCGGGACGAGCGGATTTCCTCGCTTTTCCTTTACTTCGATAAAAAGCTCCCCCATGCTTGAAAACTAGTTCCTTCATCCATAAAAAAGATTAGTGACCCTCCCTCACTTACTCTCATGGAAAGAATCATGTTTATGATAAAAGGATGCAATAAAGTTAAAAATACAAGTTAGAGGGTTAGTATATTTACAAGTGGTGGTTTAGGGAGGACTCCACCAAACTCTCCCTTTGATGATTTCTTCAAGGATGAGGAGGCCCGAGGTAGGTGACCTTGACCTCTCCAATAAATGCTCCCTCATAATATAGCTTCAATCTTTGGCCATTGACCTTGAATTTGCTTCCATCTTCCGCTTTGATCTCAAAGTCTCCATACTTGCCTACCTCGGTGATCATATAAGGACCCATCCATCTAGAGTTCAACTTCCCGGGAAAGAGTCGGTACCGGGAATTAAATAGAAGGACTTTATCTCCTTTGTGCAAGGCTTTTTGCTTAATTCTTTTATCATGGAGAAACTTTGTTCTTTCCTTGTAGATCTTGGCATTCTCATAAGATTGTAGTCGGAATTCTTCCAACTCTTGAATTTGTATCATCCTCCTTTGACCACTTAATTTGAGGTCAAGGTTGAGAGCTTTGATTGCCCAAAAATCTTTGTACTCTAACTCGATTGGCAAGTGGCATGCCTTCCCATAGACAAGTTTGTAAGGAGAGGCTCCTATGGGGGTCTTATAGGCCGTCCTATAAGCCCATAGAGCGTCATCAAGCTTCATGCTCCAATCTTTTCGAGTCTTGTTTACAACTTTCTCAAGAATTTGCTTGATCTCTCTATTTGAAACTTCAACTTGACCGCTTGTTTGAGGATGGTATCCTAAGCCGGTTCTATGTTGAACACCATTTTGGTCAAAAGGGATGCGAGCTTCTTTTCGTGAAAATGCGTTCCTCCATCACTTATGATTGCTCTAGGGACTCCGAATCTTGGGAAGATTATCTTATTGAAGAGCTTAGTGACCGTCTTTGCATCATCGGTTGGGGTGGCAATTGCCTCTACCCACTTTGAGACGTAGTATACGGCTACAAGGATATATTTGTTTCCCTTGGATGTCACGAACGGCCCTTGGTAGTCGATCCCCCAAACGTCGAAGATCTCCACCTCTAGTATGCCTCTTTGTGGCATTTCATTCCTCCAAGAGATATTCCCCGTCCTTTGATAAGCATCACAATGAAGGATGAATTCCCTTGTATCTTGGAACATCGTAGGCCATTAGAAGCCCGATTGAAGAATTTTTGCAATGGTTCTCTTTGCTCCATGGTGTCCACTGTAAGGTGATGAGTGGCATCCTTCCAAGACTCCTTAAATTTCCCATTGAGGGATACACCTCCGGTAGAGCCCATCACTACACTCCTTGTAAAGATTTGGGTCATCCCAAAAATACCTCTTTACTTCGAATAAAAACCTCTTCCTTTGGTTGTAATTCAAATTTGGAGGGAGTACTCTTCCAACAATATAGTTGGCATAATCGGCAAACCATGGGGTGATGTGCCTTTCAAGTTGTGTTTGAATGGCCATCAAGATATCGTCGGGAAATGAGTCATTGATCGGCGTTTCTCCTTCTTCATCGTGAAACCGGATCCTTGACAAGTGATCCGCCACTACGTTCTCGGCTCCTTTCTTGTCTCTTATTTCTAAGTTGAATTCTTGAAGAAGCAAAATCCATCTTAACAACCTCGGTTTTGCCTCTTTCTTTATTAAGAGATGTCGGAGAGCACGGTGATCCGAAAAGACAATCACTTTGGATCCAAGTAAGTAGGAACGGAATTTGTCCAAAGCATAGACAATGGCAAGAAGCTCTTTCTCGGTGGTATCATAGTTCACTTGGGAAGAATCAAGAGTCTTGCTTATATAGTAGATAGCATGTAGAGCTCTCCCTACCCGTTGGCCAAGAACCGCTCCAACGGCGTAGTTACTAGCATCACACATAATCTCGAATGGTAGTTCCCAATTTGGAGGTTGAATGATCGGTGCCGAGATTAGTGCTTCCTTGATTCTATTAAAGGCTTCAACACACTCATCAGTGAAATGGAATTGGGCATCTTTAAGTAAGAGTTGAGTGAGGGGTTTCACTATTTTTGAGAAATCTTTTATGAAACGGCGATAGAAACCCGCGTGACCGAGAAAACTTCTCACCCCTCTAACATTCACGGGAGGTGGGAGTTTCTTTATCACCTCAACCTTAGCTTTATCGACCTCGATGCCCTTTTCCGAGATTAAATGACCCAAAATAATTCCTTTATTGACCATGAAGTGGCACTTTTCCCAATTTAAGACAAGACTAACATCTTCACATTTTTGCAATACAAGAGAGAGATTATGCAAACATGAGTCAAAGTCTTTTCCATAAACGCTAAAATCATCCATTTAAACTTCCATTATGGTTTCTAGATAATCAGAGAAGACACTCATCATGCATCTTTGAAAAGTGGTCGGGGCATTACACAAGCCAATAGGCATCCTCCTATATGCAAAAGTACCATAAGGGCATGTGAAGGTGGTCTTGTGTTGGTCATCCGGGTGTATAGGGATTTGAAAGAATCCCGAATACCCGTCAAGGTAGCAAAAGAACTTGTTGGAGGCTAACCTCTCAAGCATTTGGTCAATGAATGGTAGGGGAAATGATCCTTTCTTGTTGCGGAATTCAATTTTCGATAGTCAATACACATACACCAACCGGTGATCTTCCTTGTGGGTATTAGCTTATTCTTTTCATTTATCACCACCGTGGTACCTCCTTTCTTAGGTACCACTTGAACGGGGCTAACCCACAAAGAGTCCGATATGGGATATATGATTCCCGCATCAAGTAATTTCTTAACCTCCCCTTTAACAACTTCTTGCATGTGGGGGTTTAATCTCTTTTGAGATTGAATGGTAGGTCTATGGTCCTCCTCTAGATGAATTATATGCATACAAAAGTTGGGACTTATCCCCTTAAGGTCATCTAGACTATAACCTATAGCCTTTTCATGTTGTTTCAACACATCAAGCAATTTTCCCAATTGGTTTTTATCAAGTTTGTCATTAACAATCACGGGTTTGGTCTTAGATTCATCCAGGTAAGCATATTTCAAATTTGGGGGAAGGGGTTTTAAAGTTGGGATTTGTACCTCACTTTCCTCCTTTGAAGGTTCATTGAGAACTTGCTCCATTTCCATCAGACATTCCATTCTCATGGCATGTTCAACTTGTTCTTCAAGCTCGTCATACTCAAATTCCATGACAAATTCTTCTTGCTCTTAGGCTTGTAAGATGTCTTCTATGATTGATTGCTCTTGTTATATAGGTTGATATGCTCCCACAAGGATGTTATGTACTAATTCGGATTGCTCATGAGTAAGTTATTTGTTAGCTAGAGCGGCCTCAAAAAGATCAACCTCTAACTCCCAATGCATATTTTTGGCCTCACTTGCTTCCAAGGCTTCCAATGCTTGCATGGGGTCTTTGAAGAAAGGTATACTCAAGTGGTCCTTAACAAAATAATCTATAATATCCATCTTGCAAAATATCGAACAACTTGAAAACAATTAGAACAAACCTTGAGGAGTTTTACTTCCCCAAGGCAAAGAAAGACACAATTAATAACAATCTAAGAAAATCAAATCAAGTTAACACCGTCCTCGGCAACGGCGCCATTTTTGGTCGGACTCACTTGGAGCTTAATTTTCGGTTACTTGTCGTTAGGAGCACCTAGACCAAAACAATATTTAGAACTTCACAAACAACTCTACTATTAGTAAAGAGGCAAGTAAAGGTCGGATCCCAATGGACAGGTATTGATGTAGGATTTTCGATTGCAAGTAGCGGTGTCTAGGGGTGTCACAATTTGGGTTGAGATAGGAAGATCACTAAACTAAATAACAATTAAAGTAAACAAGCAAGATGATTAAAATGAGATGTAAACATGATTAAAAGCATTAGGGTGTCATGGGGTCATAGGGGATTCATGGGAATTGATCATACAAACATATTCTCAAATTATAAGCAAGCAATTATTGTTGTGATAGATCGAGTTGGTTTATATGTTACAATCCTAGGAAGGTTTGGTCCCGGAGCCGAATCGATTAGAGTGTACAACACCTACAAGTCGACTTAATCCTCCTTACTCAACTATATGCATGGTCTAATGAGACTCGAGTTGGTTTATGTCTTACAAGTCTCATTGAAAAGGTAAGTGATGGGTAAAAAATGCAAGGATTCATAGGCTCATATTTCATCAAACATAACATGTGCATAAGTTGAGATCACAACAAGCAAACAAATAAATTATGAAAACATATTAATTTAAGCATGAATCATCCCCTATGTTGGTTTCCCCTAATTACCCATTAACCCTAGTTAAGGAAACTACTCACTCATTATCAAGTTTAACATGTTAACAAGGTTGTCAATCATATTAACAAAGCAAAACATGATGAATAAATGAAGATGATTAACAATAATTAAAAAGGGATTAAGAGAATTATACCTACTAATGATTCCAAAATAAAGCAAAGAATAATAGAAGTACTTGATGAATGATTGGAAGGTTGTCAATCTCCCAATAATAACCCAAATAATCTTCAATTACCCAAAATAAAAGATGAACAAAAGAGAAATTAAGGAAATGAGATTTGTATTAATACTTGATTAGAGTTGATTACAAGATTAAGAAGAGATTAGAATGATATAAACTACCCTAAAGATTGATAAGAAGAACATGATTAATCTAATTAGACTAATGGGGTATTTATAGTGGGGATTAGGTACACAAATTAGGGTTTACTAAGGGCTTAAATGACGATTAAGTCCTTAAGGAATCGCTCCTTTTAGAAAAAAATGTGGGTCTCCTTTTTGCCGGTCTTTCAAAAATATGCGCATCTCTCATGGAACAAGAAGAGGACGTGTGGGTCTGTAACACAATCCGAGCGTCCAAGGGTCGGGACGAGCGGATTCTCAGGTGGCTGGATGGGCGGATTGCTGGCTTGGACGAGCGTCTTGGGAGACTTCTGGACGGGCGTCCCTAAGCAAAGACTCTCGGATTCTTTCAGTCTTGGACGGGCGTCTTTATGGTTGGACGAGCGGATCTCGTCCCAGCCTTCCTTTTCTTCTTTTCTTCCTCTCTTCTTCCAATAATCCTCCGCGATTTTGCCGGAGATGCAAGGATCTTCTTCATCATTGCCCATCTACTATAATATGTACAAAGGCCTTCTAGTCTTGTCTTCTCTTTGATGCTTGGTCATTAGATTTGATCAATTTAGCTCTATTTTGCCATGAAAATGCAAGGTTTGCACTCCTCTCCTACCAAGGAAACAAAACCTCAAATAATATGCAAAACAAAGGACTAAAGATAGTAAATGACCCAAATATGCACTAAAAAGCATAGGAACGAGGCTAATTCGGGGACTAAATATGCTCAAATAATGGTCACATCGCCAGTTGAGAGGGTTGTATTAGGTTTGTTTTCAAAAGACGGTTTGAGTTTGAGTTTGCGGCGGCTTTGAAAACAATGTGTTATTTTCGAAGACGATTTTTGAAATTCCGAATCACGGATTAGAAAATCGAGAATTGAAGAATTTGGAATTGTCATCACAATGGCCATGAAAACGGTTAAATTTGTTTTCAAAGAATTTAAAATTGGGTTGAAAATTTGAAAACGGTTAAATTTGTTTTCAAAGATTGAGTTTTGATTTGAAATCTGAAAACGGTTAAATTTGTTTTCAAAGACTTGATTTTGAATTGAAATTTGAAAACAGTTAAATTTGTTTTCAAATGATTTGAAATTGGATTTGAAATTTGAAAACGGTTAAATTTGTTTTCAAAGATTAAAAATTTTGAATTGAAATTTGAAAACGGTTAAATTTGTTTTCAAGGATTTAACAATGGGTTTGAAATTTAAAAACGGTTAAATTTGTTTTCACATGATTTGAAATTGGATTTGAAATTTGAAAACGGTTAAATTTGTTTTCAAAGATTTGATTTTGAATTGAAATTTGAAAGCGGTTAAATTGGCCTTCAAACGATTTGATTTTTGATTGAAATTTGAAAGTGGTTAAATTGGCCTTCAAACGATTTGATTTTTGATTGAAATTTGAAAGCGGTTAAATTGGCCTTCAAATGATTTGATTTTGAATTGGAATTTGAAAACGGTTAAATTTGTTTTCAAATGATTTAATTTTGAATTGGAATTTGAAAACAGTTAAATTCGTTTTCAAATGATTTGAAATTGGATTGAAATTTGAAAACGCTTAAATTTGTTTTCAAATATTTGCTTTTGAATTGGAATTTGAAAACGGCTAAATTCGCTTTCAAGTGATTTGATTTTTGATTTGAGATTTGAAAACAGTTAAATTCGTTTTTAAATTATTTTAAATTGAATTGGAATTTGAAAACTATTAAAATCATTTTCAAATGATTTGATTTTTGATTTGAGATTTGAAAACAGCTAAAATCATTTTCAAGACTTGAAATTGGAAATTGTGAGGATTGAATTCGTCATTACGACGGGTTAGAAAACCGTTTTAACTTTTGAAAGACGGTATACAAATCGAAAATTGTGAGAATTGAAATCGTCATTATGACGGCTTAGAAAAGCCAAATCTTTGTTTTGAAAACGAGATTTAAAATTTGGAAAGTTGCACGGGTTGAAATCGTTATTACGACGGTTTGAAAAACGTTTTTGTTTGAAAACTGATTTCGAATTTTGAAAATTCGAGGGTAGAATTCGTCATTACGACGGCGTAAAAGGGCGCTTTGAAAATACAACGGTCGGCGAGGGACCGAGGTTTGAAATGGCCATTATGACGACGTAAAAGGGTATTTTGAAATGGTTTGTAAAAACCGAGTTTGAAATTGTCATTACGACGGCATGAAAAAGTGTGTTTGAAATGGTTATGAAAACCGGGTTTTGAAATGGCCATTATAACGGCATAAAAAGGTGCTTTGAAATGGTTGTAAAAACCGAGGTTGAAAATCGTCATTACGACGGCCAAAAAAGGCGTGTTTTTTGAAATGGATGTAGAAAACCGGGTTTGAAAATCGTCATTACGACGGCCTAAAAAGGCGTGTTTTTTGAAATGGTTGTAGAAAACCGGGTTTGAAAATCGTCATTACGACAGCCTAAAAAGGTGTGCAAAGGTCGGCGTAAGACTGAGGTTTTAAACGGTTGTGAAAAACCGGGTTTGAAAATTGTCATTACGACAGCCTAAAAAGGTGTGCAACGGTCGGCGTAAGACCGAGGTTTGAAACAGTTGTGAAAAACCGGGTTTGAAAATCGTCATTACGACGGCCTAAAAAGGCATGCAACGGTCGACGAAAAACCGAGTTTTGAAATGGCTATTATAACGGCGCGAAAAGGTGTTTTTGAAAGTTTTGAAAATGACACGGAAGGACTTATAATCACATAACACATAAGCACTCACAGTTCATTATATTATGCATAATGCTGACACGGGTTTTGGCTTAAAAGGGTGGGTTACACACCAAGCTATCAAACTCCGATTTTCGAGAGGGATACCAATCCAAACAAAATGTTTAAGGAGGGTGCCCTAGCCTCGTGCTCGAAGGTGATGAAATTTCTTTGAAGAAACAAAAATGTGTAACGTCAATGGTATGCTTAACTCAATCAGTATTCGAAACACGGGGATGAGAAAACTCACGCCGACGAGACGAGCCAATTGGTCGAAAAATGTTAGGTTGTGGGCCCGGACAAGGAACCCGACTTATGACCGTAATATCAATTAATGCACTTTAACCACGACCTCGTTCGAGTTTCACCTCTAAGGATCACAAAGACACAAGTGTCCTAGTTTTCCCCAGCGGAGTCGCCAATCTGTGGACATGGGCACAGGCCGGTCTGTGGATTTGGGCTACCTACCGATCTGCGGTCACGGGCCACCTGCATGCCAAGCCAATCTGTGGACATGCAGCGGTCTTTTGAAAGCCACGCTCGGTGACGTAAAAATGCTTTCGACCGAATCGTTTTAGATCGGTCGGTTTCGTCTCGGTAAAGGTCTCGAAACGATGCAGAGATGTTCGGAGTCACCACCAAGCATTTGTGGGATGCTTGGAACCCGTTCGAATCCACTTTATACCTCGGTCAAACGAAGCACAAAGCAGTGTTTGACATAGGTACTAAAGATAAGGACTCGTCCCCCTTTTGGCATTCTATGCCTAAAATGACTCTCGTACGCCCTGGATAAGGCCATCCACTATCCAAAGGATCTGATTAAGGGGTGAGGGTACATATTGAGAAGCCCTTTAATCGGACACCCAATCCCGCCCGCGTTAGCGGCCTCTACTGATCGATCATGGTTGTTTAAGTGCAAAAGTTGATAAAACGGTTAAAATGCATGAATGCGCATCCAAAAGTTTAACCTAAAATGTGAGCTTTTTAAGTCGGTTTGTTAATCCAAATATCAAGCATAAGATGTCAAGTTGGATTTAGATTGATTTGCATGTGAAAACGGAAATTAAACATCCATTTACCAAGTTCGGGTTATGATGCTTAACACGATTCATTTATTGAAAAAGGGTGTCAAATGACAAAGTGTAAAAACGTGAGCTTGTCAATCTGATCCGTCATGTATTCGGATTAACCGTAATCGAGATCGTCCTAGACAAGTGTTAAAAACGAGGCAGAACAGCGCCAAGCAACCCCATAGGGGCGCGAGCCTATTGGCGACGTAAGGGGCTCTGCCCGGGTTTTAAAAAATGAAAACAGGAGCTGCCTTGGGGCGCGAGCCATGAGCCGACCCAAGAGGCGTCTCCTGGTTGTTAAAAAGGTTGTTTAAAACCGTTTTTTGTGATTAATGATTTGTAAGTATGATTTGCATGACTCGGAATAATTACTATTGTGTTAGTAATATTCGTTGCCGGATTTGCAAGTTTGAAAAGCATAGTAAAATGTGTAAAAGGGAAATGTTTGATTTGAACTAATTATGTTAAGTTCAATTATTTGTAATTAGTCAAGTTTGTCATCGTACTCGGATTAAACCGACATGGTATAAGAACCAAGGATGATTATGAATTATGACTAATATGTTTGCAAATGTAAATAAATGAGAAAGATGCTAAGTAAAATTAAAGGGGGTTAAAATACCCTTTAATTTGTAATTAACCAATAATATCATCGAGTCACGGAATAAACCGTCATGGTATAAGGAACCAAGGATGATTTTTGTAACGGTCAAAATATGTTTATCATAAAAATGAATTAAAATGGTAAAAACTGTAAAAGAAAATAAGTAAAAATAAAAGAAAGTGTTGAAGGAAAGACGAACTCAAACACGTTTGAGTATGACCTGGACACCCCATTGAGGCGCGAGCCTCTTTGCATAGCAAGGGGCTTCTGTCTCGGGCCAAAACTCGGTTTTAGCTCGTCTAACCTATATTTGAATCGTGTTATGCATTATTCATGCATATAAACTCATAAAAATAGTAAAGACATGAAATAAATGATTTGTTTACACCCTTAAACTTACATGTATTGATGTTTGCGACGTAGCTGACTTTAGAGACGGTTTTCTCGTAGCGACTACTCACGATAAAAGAAGTTTAAAAGAGTGCCTTAAAAAAGGATTTTTTTTTTAAAATGAGTTGAAAATATGTTAATTAAAACATGTTGATTGATGAATTGAGCTGGTCAAATGGGTCGGTCGAATGCACGGCGACGGTACCAAACAAATTGTGTAAGGCTTGTGTTTACGATCGGTAGGTCGTAAACACGTGTCGATTTTGTGACTTAGGAAGTCGGGTCTAGAAGTTTAAGGGAGAAAGAGGGGGCGGACTCTCGCGTAAGGATTATCGTGTGTGATGGTGGGTATTTATAGACAAATGTGGGATGGTAGGTCGGTTGAGTTTGCTTAGAGGCTAAGCAGACACCTGCTTTAGGCGCGAGCCACCTTGTGATTGAAAGGGGTGTATTGTCCCTTTCAATTTGGACGTGGCCTTTGCTCTATCTATTGTTTCGTTGGTTTGATTTGTGGTATTGAAATGAGATGTCGTGTAATAATATGGGCATCTAATAAGATGATTTTGGGTGTTACTTGAGGTAGGTGTTTTGTGTGCTTGACTCGGGTTTGACCCGTGTGAGTCGGGATTTGAATTTCGAGTCGGTTTTTGGCCCGATGTCGATTTCTACTCTAAGTAGAGTCATTTTAATGCAAATGGCAAGATAAAACCATTCATGGCATCATTTTTGACATTCGGGATTTGGGTTGACTCAGGTTGACTCGAGTTGCGGGTTTCTGAGTCGTTTTTGGGTTCGAAGACGGTTTTAACTCTAAATAGTGTTATTTTAATCCAAATGAAGTTAGAAAACTTTTGAAATCATTTTTCATATCCGAGTAGTGCATTAAACCGTCTCATGTATAGCCAATCCACGCACGTATATCAAAACCACGTTATAGTCCGATCATCATCGGGTGGTTTTTGGAAGGTGCAGATACTGGGTATCTACATCGGGAAGCGTGAAGAAGTATCGGAAGCTAACCGAGTGAAGAACACGAGCTGTTTCAGTAGTTGGATCCTTGATCGAACTCTTTTCTGTTCGATCGAGTGAAGATGGTGGTCAAGGAAGCTCGATCGAGTCCCTGCTGAACTCGATCGAAATGTGTTATTTGGAGTGTACTCGATCGAAGATCCTACTTGTTCGATCGAGTGGTTTGGCTGAAGATCTGCTCGATCGAGTGGAATGAAATTCCTCGATCGAGAGGATTTCTATATAACACGGGCTTTTTGTTTCGTGCTAACTTATTTTAATATCTTACTTATGTTAATAAATATCTTCCCTATATAAGGGAAGACGTAATTCGGTTTTAAGCACGCTCTCTTATGCTCTTATTTACTCTTTAATCTCAGAAACTCTCTTAACCAAACTTTACTTTTCTCCTTTCGTACGTTGCTTTATTCTCATTTCCGGATTCTAATACTTTGTAATCTATCTTTCTCCTTTAATTCTATTTAATCTTATTTTCATTCTCTTAATCTCTATTCTTAATTTCTGCTTTAATTATTGTTATTGTTAGTTTATGTTATTTCATCTTTATCATTCTTATATCATGTCTCTTGTTAACTCTTTAATTGTTATTATTGCTTGTTTCACCAAGAGCATGAGTAGCTAAATCCCTTTATGTTAGGATTAAGGGAGCCATGGTAGTGTATTAATGATTTCGTAAATAGATTAGTTGGTTGATTGTGAGAACTGTTTTATAACAATATAATTGTAATGAGTTTAGTTGAGTGCACGCTTCTAAATCAGTTAATTTGGTTAAATTCAGACCTAGATCGAGAGATTGAAATGAACAGACCTGTTATGAACAGTAAGACTACACTAATGAGGGCGAATGTTAAGTTAGTTGTATCTTAGGGCAGAAAGTGGACCGAGAGGACCTTTCATATACCCTTCTCAAATTAGACCGACTGGGCTATTTATAACTGAATTGGCTAATTACCATGGTGAACCGACTTCCTAACATTCTTCTCTTTATTCGATCACAACTTATTTCTCTTTACTGTTTTTATTGCTTATTCTCTCTTGCCTTAATCTCATTTAGTGGTTAGAAATCAAATCAAAACACCCAGTTTGCTACCTGACGGACTAGATTAGCATATAGATATAATAGCCTCTCTGTGGATACAATACCCTGTAGCACCCCAAGTTATTGAGAGTAAGGTTGTCCCACATCGGGGAATTGAGGAGGTTGTGATATGTTTATAAGGGATTCCACCCACCACTTAGTAACAAGGCCTTATGCTTTTGGGCTTAAGTGAGGACAATTAATGGGCCCAAAAGTGCACACCCATCTTATTGGGGTTGTGTTACGACGGTGGCGGGTCGGTTTGTTATAAATGGTAACAGAGCGACCCTGCGACCATGTGGTGAGCTCGTGGTCGGGAGTACCCGGGTCACACACCTAGCGGGAGAGGATTCTGGGCTTGGCTACGGTCAAGTTGGAGGCACAACGAGGACGTTGTGGTCTTTAAGTGGGGGAGATTGTAACACCCCAAGTTATTGAGAGTAAGGTTGTCCCACATCGGGGAATTGAGGGGGTTGTGATATGTTTATAAGGGATTCCACTCACCACTTAGTAACAAGGCCTTGTGCTTTTGGGCTTAAGTGAGGACAATTAATGGGCCCAAAAGTGCACACCCATCTTATTGGGGTTGTGTTACGACGGTGGCGGGTCGGGTTGTTATATACCCGACTTACCTCTACTATATTTATTAGTTGAGCCAGTTGGTTTATTTTTGATAGGTTGCGACAGCTGTGTCAAATTTTGGCGCCGCTGCTGGAGAGGCAATTAGCCTATTTATCTGTCTATTTTTCGTCTGTCTTAGTCTCAAGGGATTTCCAATTCCATGAGGTTATTCTTATTGTTTTTCTTTCTTAGTTTTGTGTATGCCCAGGTCTAACAGGTCATAATTAGTACCAGCTGATCCTGAACCAGAGCGGACTTTTCGCTATAGACAAAGCTTATTGAAAAAGAATCGTCAAAAGGAAGCCTTGAGTACTTTTGACCCTGATCTTGAACATTTACTATTTGCAGAAGACCAGTCTTTTGAAGAAGATACTTCTATTTCTGCAGCCAAATCTGTGAAAATGCCTAACATCGCGAGCCATTTCGAGCCTACAGCTGCTTCCATTCCAAAAGGTTTCAACCTTACAACAGAAGATGGAAATACATTCGATATTTGGCCAACTTATATCAATCTTGTTGAGAAAAATTTGTACCGTGGAGTAGTTGGTGAGGACTCCAGGAAGCATATGGAGGTTTTTACAGATTATTGTTCAACCATTCCCGATACTAAGGGAGTGACGCAGGATAAGATTAAGGAGGTCCTATTTTATTTCTCTCTGACTGATGGAGCCCGAGAGTGGCTCACTGATCTTGATAGGACTGCATCTGGGATTACCAACTGGGAGACCCTGGACCTAACCTTTTACAAAAGGTACTTTCCTCGTCAAAGAACTAACTAATTGAGAGGAAAGATTACAAGTTTCAAGCAAACACCGGATGAGAACTTGTACGAGGTGTGGGGTCAGTTAAAGAAACTGGTGCGGTCCGTCCCTCATCACGGTTTGGATCAGTGGCTTTTGTGCAACCAATTCTATAATGAGCTATATGACGACCACCGTCTTATTTTGGATGCTGCATCTAATGGTCGGTTCCAAAAGAATATTGATGATGACAAAGGTTGGGGAATCATATAAGAGATGGCTACCCATTGTGTTGAATATAGGAATCCTATAGGTGGCATTAGAACGGTTTCTTCTATTGATGGTGCAGTGGTGGCTCGGTTGGAAGCCATGAATGCCAAGTTTGACAGGTTTGAGTTTTAGAATGCGGGAGATCAACAGATGGTTCACATGTTGACTAGACAAGAAACCGTCTCATGTGAGAGATGTGGAGGAGATGACGGTCACACTGCTGTAGACTATCTAGCTGAGAAGGAGCAGGTTTATGCCTTTCAACAATATAGGCAAGGGGGCTCCTATTACAATAACCAAGCTGGAGTCCATCCTAACTTGAGATGGACTAGCCAAAATGTATTGAATCCTAAACCTCCACCGAAGCAACAACAAGTCTATGTACCACCTCACAAAGCTCAATAACAAGGCTTTCAAAAGCCTCCATCTTTTCCACCGCCGCAACAAGGTGCCTCTTTTAGTGGCATAAGTGATGTAGCTGAGTCAAAGTCAATGATACAATCGTTGACCATTCAATTGCAAAAAAGTGTCCAACAAAAAGATGCCTCTATCAAGTCACTTGAATCACAACTAGCTCAACTCGCTACCAATCAAGCTTTACGGCAACCGGGTCATTTACCGTCCCAACCTGACAAGAAACATCATGTGACGGTAAATTTAATTAATCTGAGGAGTGGTCTTTTCTATGAGGGACCTAAAATGCCGTCTGAAAGTGATAAATCAGACCCGAAAGTTGCAGTTCCTGAATGTATGAACAATCGTCATCTGATGAATTATTGCTGAATCCGAGGAAAGTACTCGATCGACTGATATCTGGTGGTCGATCGAAGAGGAATTCTAAGGAAGTCTTCGATCGAGAAGATGGAGATTATCGATCGAATAATGCTGAAAAAGGAGCTCTCGATCAAGTGCCTGAAAATGCTCGATCAAACAGATTGGTTGAGAAAGTTACTCGATTGAGAAAGTAGATGCTCGATCGAGTAAAAATGAATTTGATTATGAGAATTCTTTGGCAAAAAGGAACGAAGAACTAGCTATTCCCATTACGGTCCCATTCCCGAGGCGATTGCAGAACAGAAAGGCCGAGCAACAATTCGGTAAATATGCTGAACTTTTAAAGAGCCTTCATGTCAATGTTCCCTTCACCGAGTTGCTAACCCAGGTACCCTCTTATATGAAATTTATGAAAGAAATTTTAACGTGTAAGAGGCATATTAATGATCATGAGACGGTGGCTTTAACCGAAGCGGGCACTGCCCTAATTCAAAATAAGACTCCACCTAAATTATCTGACCCGAGTAGCTTCTCTATTCCATATCATATAGGGACCCATTTAATCGATAATGTATTATGTGATTTGGGAGCTAGTGTGAGTGTCTTACCATTGTCTCTCGCTGAGAGACTAGGTTTGACTAAATATCATTGTACTAATATGACTATTCAGATGGCCGACCGTACTTTATCCCGGCCCCTAGGTGTCTTAGAGGACATAACTATTAGGATCGGGAAATTCTTTATTCCTGTTGATTTTTTAGTCTTGGACATCCCCGAAGACTCTTATACTCCTATCACTTTAGGATGACCATTTCTATTTACCGCTCGCGCAGTAATAGATGTTGGGGGGAAGACTCTAACCTTTCAGGTAGGCGATGAAGAGTTAAATTTTTATTAGTCTAGCGTTCGCAGAGCTCCTATGCAAGTCCAGCCCTGCAATGCATTACCCTATACTGACCCTGATACGGATCCTCCAATGGATAATATTGAATCATGTGCTATGATTTTAATACCTCCGCCTCAAACTGAGAGCAATATTGGTCGGACTAAAATCTTTTCGGTAACTTGTCGTTAGGAGCACCTAGACCAAAACACAATTTATAACTTCACAAACAACTCTACAATTAGTAAAGAGGCAAGTAAAGGTCGGATCCCAAGGGACGGGAATTGAGATGAGATTTCTATTGAAACTAGTGGTGTCTTAGGGGTGTCACAATTTGGGTTGATGTAGAAGGTCACTAAACTAAATAGCAATGAAAGTAAATAAGCAAGATGAATTGAAAGGGTTGTAAAGAATTGATAAAAAGCACTAGGGTATCATGGGGTCATAGGGGATTCATGGGAATTGATCATACAAACATGTTCTCAAATTATAAGCAAGCAATTATTGTTGTGATGGATTGAGTTGGGTTATATCTTACAATCCTAGGAAAGTTTGGGTCCCGGAGCCGAATCGATTAGATTGTACAACACCTACAAGTCGACTTAATCTTCCCTACTCAACAACATGCATGGTCTAATGAGGCTCGAGTTGGTTTATGTCTTACAAGTCTCATTGAAAAGATAGGTGATGGGTAAAAAATGCAAGGATTCATAGGCTCGCATTTCATCAAACATAACATGTGCATGAGTTGAGATCAAAACAAGCAAGCAAATAAACCATGAAAGCATATTAATTTAAGCATGAATCATTCCCCATGTTGGTTTCACCTAATTACCTATTAACCCTAGCTAGGTGACTACTAACTCATTATCATGTTGATCATGCTAGCAAGGTTGTCAATCATACCAACAAAATGAAACATGATGAATAAATGAAAGTAATTAACAATAATTAAAAAGGGTTTAAGAGAATTATACCTACTAATGATTCCAATAATAAAGCAAAGAATAAAAGAAGTACTTGATGCTTGATTGAGAGGTTGTCAATCTCCCAATAATAGCCCAAATAATCTTCAATTACCCAAAATAAAGGATGAACAAAGGAGAGATTAAGGAAATAAAACTTGTATTAAAACTTGATTAATTGTTGATTACAAAACTGAAGAGAGATTTGATTGATATTAACTACTCTAAGAATTTATAAGAAGAACATGCTCTTCTAATTAGACTAATGGGGTATTTATAGTGGAAATTAGGTGGATGAATTAGGGTTAACTAAGGGCTAAAATAGTAATTACACTTTTTAGATTTGAGCAGGGAAACGCCGGAATTTTTCGAAGGAAGGGCATCTTTCTTTGAAGCTTGAAGAAATGGATTTGTGCTGGACTGGAATCCATGCGTCTTAGGCACGGGACGGCCGGATTCGTGAGTCTCTGCACGGGCGTCTTTGGGAGAAGACGCACGTCTTCTGGGAGCTGCTGCCCGGGCGTCTTTGAAGGAAGACGCACGGATTATGGTGCTGGGGACGGGCGGATTCAGGACAATCCGCACGGATTGCTCCTCAGTCTTGTTTCTTCTTCTTTTCTTCCATTTTCTTCATAAAATCCTTGGGGATTTCCTTGGGGATGCAAGGATCTTTCCTCAACATTGCTCATCTACTAAAATATGTACAAAGGCCTTCTAATCTTGTCTCTCCTTGATGCTTGGTCATTGAATTCAATCAATTTAGTCTCATTTTGCCATGAAAATGCAAGGTTTGCACTCCTTTCCTACCAAGGACACAAAACCTCAAAGAATATGCAAAACAAAGAACTAAAGACAATAAATGACCCAAATATGCACTAAAAAGCATGGGAACAAGGCTAATTCGGGGACTAAATATGCGCTAATTATGTTCACATCAAATATCCCCAAACCGAACCTTTGCTCGTCCCGAGTAAAGAGGTGACAAAGACTAGGACCATTATTTAAACTAACCTAATAACATAGCCGATATGAGACAATTTGTTGGAGTTAGTGTCCTCCACAATAGTGCGTTAACATAATAAATCTCATTAATAGAATATCATCAGATATTTAATTATTTGATCCTCGTCAGTTGATTAACGTAAATCGATAACGGTTGGCTGACTAGAGTTTGACGTTATTGTCGTGAGACGGCGGTGATCAACTGACCCCTTTCGGTCACACCTAAAGGAACGAACCCAAATTGATAACTAATTAATTGTATGAGATACAATTCATTTAGTCCCTTGATTTATAGATTAAGAGGTTAGTCGATTATTGTTAGAGAGATTTCGAGTTGCGAACTCGAGGAGCGGCAGTTATTATTTAATTATGCGATAATTAAATAATAAGTTTTGGGAAACGGGTTTTAGTTAATTAACTGTTAATTTACTAAAATTGTACTAATTGATTAATGTGATTAATATTAGTACGTAAATAATATGTGTAGTGGTACACGTATATTTACGGAGTGAATTGGACGAATTTATTATGGAAGCAATTAAACATGATACGATGTTTAAAATGAAAATTACACGGATTTGTGCGACAAATATAAAAACCAACATGGACCCGTATATGGTCATGTGGACCGTGTAAAATAAGTGTAATGGATGATTACTTACATAATCATTTTACCTTATTTTGTATACTACCATAATATATGTTTTATACTACATTTTGCATGTGATGTAAGATAAAAATATAAAACAAAAAATTGTCCACTAAAGACTCCTTCCACCCGCCACTTCCTTTCCCATTTCTACACTCTATATATTATTCACTTGTTCACTCCATCCTTCTTACACAATTCATCATACTTTGCATGTGAACAAAGCTCTTCCTTCTCTCTACAATAATTCCTCTCTAGTATACTATTATTACTAAGA
This sequence comes from Silene latifolia, assembly GCF_048544455.1. Classification (NCBI taxonomy): domain Eukaryota; kingdom Viridiplantae; phylum Streptophyta; class Magnoliopsida; order Caryophyllales; family Caryophyllaceae; genus Silene; species Silene latifolia. Next base: position 77,689,250 of record NC_133526.1, on the reverse strand, counting down.
ATAGTTAGTAATATTACTAGTATTATTTTCAAGGGCACATATTAATAAGTTACTAGTTCTTACTTATTAATATTATTTGGGTTGTTCTTGGGTGCTACTTGGAGGAGACTTTCTAATTGAAGGTTATACAAGGAGGATCATCCACATATATTTAGCTCAAGAACAAATTAGTAAGGAGAACTAATTTGTGCCCATTTTACCTTATAATCAATGTAAGGAAATTGTTTTTCCTTATACTTTGTTTTTATGCTTTTATATTAGCATGCATGTTACATAGATCACATTAACATCAATTTATGAGATAAATTTATTTTATTAGAGAGTCTAATATGGATCTATGATCTTTCAAGTGGTATCAGAGCATAGGCTTGTAATTTGCATGTTGATTTTAAGCATTTTTATGAATTATGAGATAATTAGTAAAAACTCAAAAATTGTGTTAGAAGAGGTTTTGGCACGAAATTTTTGGGACATGCATACCTACTGATCTCAAAAGGTTTGTGGAATTTTTTGGTGATTTTTCAAGTAATTTTGCTAATTTTAATGTTTTTTGGTAGAAAACCGAGTCAAAATGTCGCATTTTAGTGAAAAATTGACTAAAATTAGTTAAATGTTGATTCGGTGCATGGCCTTTTTATGGCATTTCATGCATGTTTTCTACTGATTGTATGCAAAAGGTTGAAGGTTGGTTCGAAATTTTTGCATGTTTATTGATTTTTTGAGTAAAAAGTCGATAAAAGTCCAATTAATTAATCATAATTTCGAAATTTTTGATTCTGCCCATGATAAATTTATGTACATTTAGAAATATTATTTAAATGTCAAAAGTGATTTTGCATGTGTGTTTTCACTTTGTTTTGATGATTTATTGGTTTTAGTGGTTAAAAACCGATAAATATCGATCTTTTTCTTCACAAAATTTATCCGAAATTTTTGGGCAATTTTTATGACTTTTTGGTGTTCTTGGGAGTGTTCCAGAATACTAAAAATTTTTGTTTCAATTGTTTGGGTAATTTTTCAATTATTTTGGATTTTTACTTAAATATTATGATTTTTCCGATTTAATTAGCAAATTATCACCAAACCAAACTAATAATTTGTCATAAAATTAGTGAAGACTAATTTTGAGGTTCAAAACAGTTTGGACTATTAGTTTGGACTTAAATGAGATTTAAGAGTTAATTATTGATTTTTACATGTTAAAAATCGATTAAATCCACAAAACCGAGATGGATACCAATGAATGATAGGTAGGGCGATTTTGGCATCATATTTACAGCATTTTAAGCATATTTATTTAAGTTGAATGAATGATTGTCATTTATTTAAAGTATTTATCTTTTGTACCTAGTATGGCCTAGTTAATTTTTAATCGTTATTACCCGAAATGAATGGGAATATCGATTTGTTTGTAATTAAATACGATCTCGTATCGTCGGTTTGTAATTAATTAATAGTTTTATTCATTTTATTAATTAATGTATAATAGGAATAGCTATGTAATTCATTTGTAATAGTTATTTTACCGGCGTTTCCAAAAGACGGATTACAACGAAACGGAGTCTATTTTTGGAAGGTGTTCCAAATCCCACAAGGAAGAGCCACTTAAGGAATGAAGAGGCAAGGGACCAAGGAGTTGGTTTCCGAAATGTAATAGACTAGTTGTTTATTACTAGGAGGCCATACTAGGATTTATTCATATGCTTACATGTTTGCTTGTTTTATTTTCGCGCATGCCAAAATCGCCATTCACATGCATTTTATTTTTCGCGGTTGTCAATTCACGTCATTTACATTCGCTGAATTAATTCACTTATAAGGAATTTATGACTAAATTGACAAGATCTCTCACATAACTAAAATTGAGATTAGCCTTACCAATTAGTAACACCTATGAATCTCTTGTTCATTAGAGCCACGCTCGCCCTAGCGGGGTGTTCTCTTTTTACCTTGGGTAAGTAGGGTGGTAAGCGGTTATCACACGCCAAAATTGGTTGGACTCAACGGGATATAAGACGGTCTTGTGTTCCGGGGCTAGTAGATAAATTTGAGGAAATTTGTCGACCAAGAGTTCTAGAGGTAGAATTAGTCAACGTGACTTACCGAATTTACGCAATTATGGGATGTTTCGCCCAAGCGATGCTCATTTTTGTTTAATATTTGGGTCTTGGAATCATTTATATAATTAAGTGGGAGGTCATTATATAAATGTTAAAACTTGCTAAACATGTTTTTACAAGTAATTTTAAAACAATGAATGTTAATTTCCCTTTTTTGTTGTAGCATTTTAATTCGCAATGGCAACTTCATCAACTCCATCGACTACTTCACTAGGCAAAGATTCATGGCTAAGGTCCGTAATGGACAAATGTATTTTAAAAGATGACGGTAGTAACTTTCTTGAATGGGAATCCAACATCAAAAGTGCCGCGTTGTCCGACAATGTGCTCACTTACTTAACCGATGCTCCTCCTATCGAGCCCGGTGCAAGAGCTTCATCGGCGGTGCGGACCGCCTATGATGACTATGTGAGGATGTTGAATGATATCAAGAATGTGTTGATATGGTCAATATCGCCAAAGCTCAAGCCATCATGCATTTCTTTAAATGCTTACGAGATATTCACTCGTATGATCACTATGTTTTCACAAACACCTAAAGTCCGTCAATACGATGCGGCGGCACGCTTCTTTGAAGCTAAGCTTGAGAGGGGCCAAAAGGTTGGTCCCCATGTCCTTCAAATGGTCGAATATGTTGACATCCTAGAGCGTCTAGGGTGTAAGATTCCTAAAACTCTTGTGGTGGATCGTATCCTTCACTCACTTCCCACCAAGTTTGCCCACTTTAGGGTGCACTACAACATGAATGGTATGGATAAGAGTTACCATGAAATTCATGCACTCCTCACCCAAGCGGAGAGGGATATGGAGGCTAGTGGGAGTGAAAAGGGAGATGTTTTAACCATGAAGTTAAAGAACATGTCTCTTGGAGTCAAGAAAGGAAAAGGGAAACAAAAGTCCCAATTCAAGAAATCGTCAAAGAAAATTGACAAGGGAAAGGGGAAGGCCGTTGTGAATGGCAATCCCAAGGCAAAAAGTGTCAAGCTCTCCGAGGCCGAATGTTTCCATTGTAATGGGAAGGGGCATTATAGGAGGAGTTGTCCCAAATACTTGGAGGATCTCAAGGAAGGGCGTGTGACGCCTATTGGTATGATTTCCTCTCTCTATGTGATAGACGTTAATTATGCTTGTACTTCCACTTGGGTACTTGATACCGGATGTGGCTCTCACCTTTGTAACCATTTGCAGGGTATAAGGGACGTGCAAGCACTAGCAAAAGGTGATGTGGATCTCCGCATGGGCAATGGAGCTAGAGTAGCCGCCGTTGCCGTAGGGACCTATGTGCTCACTTTAGCTAGTGGTTTAGAGTTGTATTTAAATAAGTGTTATTTTGTACCAACTTTAACTAAGAACATCATCTCCATTTCCGCGTTAGACGCGGAAGGCTTTTGTTTTATGATCAAGGACAAGTGTTGTACTTTTTCTTTAAATGATGTGGTTTATGGCAAGGCCATTTCAATTGGAGGCATTTATGTTTTAAATGATGTTAATAACGTTTATCATATGGAAACTAAAAAGCTCAAAAAGGGTGATCCAAACGAATCCTACCTTTGGCATTGTCGTTTAGGCCACATAAACGAAAGACGCATTAAGAGACTTGCTTCATCAAAAGTGCTCAAACCATTTGGTTTCGAATCTTATGGTACATGCGAGTCTTGCCTTTTAGGCAAGATGACTCGTGCACCTTTTGCGGGAAAAGGGACACGAGCTAGTGAGGTTTTGGCTCTCATACACACGGATGTGTGTGGACCATTAACCATCACCGCTAGAGGAGGTTTTCACTACTTCATTACTTTTACTGATGACTTAAGTAGATATGGGTATGTCTACTTAATGAAGAACAAAAGTGAAGCCTTTGACAAGTTCAAAGAGTTTCAAAAGGAAGTAGAGAACCAATTGGATAAAAAGATAAAGACTCTACGGTCCGACCGTGGTGGTGAGTATCTAAATATTGAATTTGATTCACACCTAAAAGATTGTGGTATAGTATCACAATGGACTCCTCTAGCACACCGCAATTAAATGGTGTGGCCGAAAGGAGAAACCGAACTTTACTTGATATGGTTCGGTCAATGATGAGTCTAACCGAGCTTCCTAGTTCATTTTGGGGTTTTGCCCTCTTGTCTGCAGTATTTTCACTAAATCGAAGCCCGACTAAAGCGGCCGATAAGACTCCATATGAGATATGGACAGGGAGAGTCCCTCATTTGTCATTCATGCGTATTTGGGGTTGCGAAGCGTACGTTAAGATCAAGTCTGACAATAAGCTTGCACCTAGGTCTGACAAATGTCTTTTTGTAGGATATCCAAGGGAAACACGTGGCTATTACTTCTACAATAAACACGAGAACAAAGTGTTTGTGGCTCGTGATCTTTGTCTTCCTAGAAAAGGAATTTATTTCTAGGAGACAGAGTGGGAGAAAATTTGAGCTTGAAGAAGTTCGAGAGCCACAAACCGAGAATGAGGTAGAGGAGAACGTGGAGGAAAACATTCCCTCTTCCTCTGAAACGGTAATTATTCCTAGAAAGTCAAGTAGGATTTCTAATCCACCTGATCGCTACCTTGGTAACATCGAAGAGGATGGTGTTTTGTTACTTCTTGAAAGTAATGAACCCACTACCTACAAATCGGCCATGTCTAGTCCCGACTCCTCGCTTTGGCTAGAAGCCATGCGGTCCGAAATGGATTCCATGTACGAGAACCAAGTATGGGACTTGGTGGATTTACCTGAGGGAGTGCGACCTCTTCAGTGTAAATGGATATACAAAATTAAACTCGGCGTGGATAAACATGTGGATGTTTACAAAGCTAGATTGGTGGCAAAAGGTTTCACCCAAGTTCATGGCTTACACTATGACGAAACCTTCGCTCCAGTCGCTATGCTAAGGTCCATTAGAATAATCTTAGCGGTTGCCGCATTTCATGATTATGAGATTTGGCAAATGGATGTCAAAACCGCCTTTTTGAATGGGATTCTAGAAGAAGAGGTGTACATGATACAACCCGAAGGTTTTGTGGATACATCTAACCCTAAGAAGGTGTGTAAGCTCAAAAAGTCCATCTATGGTCTTAAGCAGGCATCTAGGAGTTGGAACCATCGCTTTGATCATGTCATTAAACAATACGGATTCACTAGAAGTGTGGAAGAACCGTGTTTATACATGAAGTTTAGTGGGAGTAAGGTTGTATTCCTTGTCCTATATGTGGATGACATATTGCTCATTGGGAATGACATTCCATCGCTCACTTCCGTTAAGGAGTGGCTAGGGAAACACTTCCAAATGAAGGACTTGGGAGAGGCACAACGAATCTTAGGTATCCAGATCTATAGGGATAGGTCCAAGAGGATACTAGCATTGAGTCAAGAAGCTTATATTGACAAAGTTCTTGACCGGTTCAATATGAAAGACTCCAAGAGAGGATTTCTACCTATGGGCCAAGGGATTACTTTGAGCAAGTCACGGTCTCCCTCTACCCCTAAGGAAATTGAACACATGAAGACCGTCCCTTATGCTTCCGTTGGGTCTATCATGTATGCTATGATTTGCACTCGTCCCGACGTTGCGTATGCCTTGAGCATGACAAGTCGGTATCAAGCCAAGCCTGGTGAGAGTCACTGGATAGCCGTAAAGAACATCCTTAAGTACTTGAGAAGAACTAAGGATTCGTTCTTAGTGTTTGGAGGAGAAAGCGAGTTGTGTGTAAGAGGTTACACAGACGCAAGTTTCCAAACCGATCGGGATGACATGAAATCCCAATCCGGCTACGTGTTTATGCTAAATGGAGGAGCTGTTTCTTTGGAAGAGCTTCAAGCAAAGTGTTCTGCGGATTCTACAACAGAGGTTTGAGTACCTTGCGGCGTACGAGGTGCGAAGGAAATTTGTTTGGATTAGGCAATTCATGGAGGGGCTAGGAGTAGTCCATTCCGGCAAAGATCCTATCACTCTATATTGTGATAACAGTGGTGCTATTTTTCAAGCCAAAGAGCCTAAGTCTAGTAACAAATCTAGACACATTGAAAGGAAATACCATGTAATTAG